>NW_027645862.1:0-1200000 GCF_951394435.1 Stenella coeruleoalba
CCCTAGGCTCTGTTGCTTTGTTTTTTAGATGTTTCAGGAAACACCATACACTTCTCCCGAGTGGTTGTTGGCAATTTACATCCCGCCCATCAGCATAACAAGGCTCCCAGTTCTCCATGGCCTGTCCTGCCTTTCTGGATTTTACACTTTTTTCAGATGGCCCTTTTGACCGGGGGGAAGTGAGACTTCATTGTAGTGCAGATTTCCTTTGCAAGCTTGCTTGGTTGGCCAAAAAGGGCGTATGCGTTTTTTCCTGAATATATTCAGGAAAAAACGCATACGCCCTTTTTGGCCAAGTGCATCATTGTGGACGTTCTGCCTCTTTTCCTATGCTTTCAATGCAATTCCAGTCTACCTCCTGAAATCGGTTTCCTGCAATTCTGCCCCGCTTTCAAGTCCTCTTGGCAGCCTTACTTCAGTCTATTTTTGGACGATAGCTGTCATTTATAACTCTGCAGGTTTGTGAATTACAGTGCCCCTGAGCTCCTTTCTTCAACTCGCTTTCTTGTGACCTGGCCGCAACACCGCAGGATGGCTTCAGGCCCTAATCTGGTTCCGGCCCGGCACGCTGAGCCTTTGGTTAATTCCTCTTCCTGGTGGGAAATGAGAGTTAAATTTGCCCGTCCAGACACCTCCAGCTAGTCTCTCATTGGTTCTCGCTATTCCTGTTCATCTTCCGCAGAAATTGCAAACTGGGCCAAACAAGAGGTTAAAGGGACTAACTCTCCAAGTGGGGAGAGTGTTAGTAAAGCGTCTGGAATGTTGCACCCGAGTACCAGGGTACGAAAACTGAGACATATTTGAACACGTCTCCCGATCACATGGTTGATCATACTCTAGGTTCCACATGCATGTTTTAGCTGAAGGAAGAATACCTTAAACCTGGGTAGTTGAAACCCGTGGAATGGGTACCATGCAATATGACTTCTAAGGGTCTTCATTTGCTCACCGAACCTCTCCAATCCTATCACTGCTGCGTTTATGCCCCTGTACACACGCTTGATTCTCTTTTGGAGACATAGCAATCCATAGGTTTTAAGATACTTACTAGTCAGGTACATTCTTAGGCGTTTAATATGGGGTGTTGAGTCCATTTCGTTGAGCAAGGAGTAGCTCTTGTCTATTCCATATTTGGCTTAAGGAACTTTATCTGTGCTCATTTCAATCTCTGGTTTTATGCAGCACCCCAACTCACCTTTCCCCTTAAGCAAGCATAAGTTGGTTTTCTAAATTTGAGACCCTGTTCTGTTTTGGAATGCAGTTCCTGTGTTGCCAAGTTTACATTCCGTGTATTAGTGATATCTTATGATGTTTCTTTTTCTGTGTGACTTATTTCAGTTAGAATCATCGTACCTGAATCCACTCATTATGCTGCTACGGGCCTGATGACATAGATTTCATTGCTGAGTGATACTGCATTGTACGTAAGTACCACAAGTTCTTTATCCATTTTTCACTTTCTGTGATATTGAACTTGTATGGTGAACGAGGTTCTTGTAAACGGAGGCGTCCCAATCTTTGGGGTGGCTGTGTCTTTTTGATTTTAATTTCCCTAAGGTATAGGACCATAAGTGGCAGTGCCCTAGGCTCTGTTGCTTTGTTTTTTAGATGTTTCAGGAAACACCATACACTTCTCCCGAGTGGTTGTTGGCAATTTACATCCCGCCCATCAGCATAACAAGGCTCCCAGTTCTCCATGGCCTGTCCTGCCTTTCTGGATTTTACACTTTTTTCAGATGGCCCTTTTGACCGGGGGGAAGTGAGACTTCATTGTAGTGCAGATTTCCTTTGCAAGCTTGCTTGGTTGGCCAAAAAGGGCGTATGCGTTTTTTCCTGAATATATTCAGGAAAAAACGCATACGCCCTTTTTGGCCAAGTGCATCATTGTGGACGTTCTGCCTCTTTTCCTATGCTTTCAATGCAATTCCAGTCTACCTCCTGAAATCGGTTTCCTGCAATTCTGCCCCGCTTTCAAGTCCTCTTGGCAGCCTTACTTCAGTCTATTTTTGGACGATAGCTGTCATTTATAACTCTGCAGGTTTGTGAATTACAGTGCCCCTGAGCTCCTTTCTTCAACTCGCTTTCTTGTGACCTGGCCGCAACACCGCAGGATGGCTCAGGCCCTAATCTGGTTCCGGCACAGCACGCTGAGCCTTTGGTTATTTCCTCTTCCTGGTGGGAAATGAGAGTTAAATTTGCCCGTCCAGACACCTCCAGCTAGTCTCTCATTGGTTCTCGCTATTCCTGTTCATCTTCCGCAGAAATTGCAAACTGGGCCAAACAGGAGGTTAAAGGCGCTGACTCTCCAAGTGGGGAGAGTGTTAGGAAAGCGTCTGGAATGTTGCACCCGAGTACCAGGGGAGGAAAACTGAGACATATTTGAACACGTCTCCCGTTCACATGGTTGATCATACTTGGGTTCCACATGCATGTTTTAGCTGAAGGAAGAATACCTTAAACCTGGAGAGTTGAGACCCGTGTAATGGGTACCATGCAATATGACTTCAAAGGGTCTTCATTTGCTCACCGAACCTCTCCAATCCTATCACTGCTGCGTTTATGCCCCTGTACACATGCTTGATTCTCTTTCGGAGACATAGCAATCCATAGGTTTTAAGATACTTACTAGTCAGGTACATTCTTAGGCGTTTAATATGCGGTGTTGAGTCCATTTCGTTGAGCAAGGAGTAGCTCTTGTCTATTCCATATTTGGCTTAAGGAACTTTATCTGTGCTCATTTCAATCTCTGGTTTTATGCAGCACCCCAACTCACCTTTACCCTTAAGCAAGCATAAGTTGGTTTTCTAAATTTGTGACCCTGTTCTGTTTTGGAATTCAGTTCCTGTGTAGCCAAGTTTACATTCCGTGTATTAGTGATATCTTATGATGTTTCTTTTTCTGTGTGACTTATTTCAGTTAGAATCATCGTACCTGAATCTACTCATTATGCTGCTACGGGCCTGATGACATAGATTTCATTGCTGAGTGATACTGCATTGTACGTAAGTACCACAAGTTCTTTATCCATTTTTCACTTTCTGCGATGTTGAACTTGTACTGTAAACGAGGTTCTTGTAAACAGAGCCGTTCCAAACTTTGGGGTGGATTTGTCTTTTTGATTTTAATTTCCCTAAGCTATAGGACCATAAGTGGAAGTGCCCTAGGCTCTGTTGCTTTGTTTTTTAGATGTTTCAGGAAACACCATACACTTCTCCTGAGTGGTTGTTGGCAATTTACATCCCGCCCATCAGCATAACAAGGCTCCCAGTTCTCCATGGCCTGTCCTGCCTTTCTGGATTTTACACTTTTTTCAGATGGCCCTTTTGACCGGGGGGAAGTGAGACTTCATTGTAGTGCAGATTTCCTTTGCAAGCTTGCTTGGTTGGCCAAAAAGGGCGTATGCGTTTTTTCCTGAATATATTCAGGAAAAAACGCATACGCCCTTTTTGGCCAAGTGCATCATTGTGGACGTTCTGCCTCTTTTCCTATGCTTTCAATGCAATTCCAGTCTACCTCCTGAAATCGGTTTCCTGCAATTCTGCCCCGCTTTCAAGTCCTCTTGGCAGCCTTACTTCAGTCTATTTTTGGACGATAGCTGTCTTTTATAACTCTGCAGGTTTGTGAATTACAGTGCCCCTGAGCTCCTTTCTTCAACTCGCTTTCTTGTGACCTGGCCGCAACACCGCAGGATGGCTTCAGGCCCTAATCTGGTTCCGGCCCGGCACGCTGAGCCTTTGGTTAATTCCTCTTCCTGGTGGGAAATGAGAGTTAAATTTGCCCGTCCAGACACCTCCAGCTAGTCTCTCATTGGTTCTCGCTATTCCTGTTCATCTTCCGCAGAAATTGCAAACTGGGCCAAACAAGAGGTTAAAGGGACTAACTCTCCAAGTGGGGAGAGTGTTAGTAAAGCGTCTGGAATGTTGCACCCGAGTACCAGGGTACGAAAACTGAGACATATTTGAACACGTCTCCCGATCACATGGTTGATCATACTCTAGGTTCCACATGCATGTTTTAGCTGAAGGAAGAATACCTTAAACCTGGGTAGTTGAAACCCGTGGAATGGGTACCATGCAATATGACTTCTAAGGGTCTTCATTTGCTCACCGAACCTCTCCAATCCTATCACTGCTGCGTTTATGCCCCTGTACACACGCTTGATTCTCTTTTGGAGACATAGCAATCCATAGGTTTTAAGATACTTACTAGTCAGGTACATTCTTAGGCGTTTAATATGGGGTGTTGAGTCCATTTCGTTGAGCAAGGAGTAGCTCTTGTCTATTCCATATTTGGCTTAAGGAACTTTATCTGTGCTCATTTCAATCTCTGGTTTTATGCAGCACCCCAACTCACCTTTCCCCTTAAGCAAGCATAAGTTGGTTTTCTAAATTTGAGACCCTGTTCTGTTTTGGAATGCAGTTCCTGTGTTGCCAAGTTTACATTCCGTGTATTAGTGATATCTTATGATGTTTCTTTTTCTGTGTGACTTATTTCAGTTAGAATCATCGTACCTGAATCCACTCATTATGCTGCTACGGGCCTGATGACATAGATTTCATTGCTGAGTGATACTGCATTGTACGTAAGTACCACAAGTTCTTTATCCATTTTTCACTTTCTGTGATATTGAACTTGTATGGTGAACGAGGTTCTTGTAAACGGAGGCGTCCCAATCTTTGGGGTGGCTGTGTCTTTTTGATTTTAATTTCCCTAAGCTATAGGACCATAAGTGGCAGTGCCCTAGGCTCTGTTGCTTTGTTTTTTAGATGTTTCAGGAAACACCATACACTTCTCCCGAGTGGTTGTTGGCAATTTACATCCCGCCCATCAGCATAACAAGGCTCCCAGTTCTCCATGGCCTGTCCTGCCTTTCTGGATTTTACACTTTTTTCAGATGGCCCTTTTGACCGGGGGGAAGTGAGACTTCATTGTAGTGCAGATTTCCTTTGCAAGCTTGCTTGGTTGGCCAAAAAGGGCGTATGCGTTTTTTCCTGAATATATTCAGGAAAAAACGCATACGCCCTTTTTGGCCAAGTGCATCATTGTGGACGTTCTGCCTCTTTTCCTATGCTTTCAATGCAATTCCAGTCTACCTCCTGAAATCGGTTTCCTGCAATTCTGCCCCGCTTTCAAGTCCTCTTGGCAGCCTTACTTCAGTCTATTTTTGGACGATAGCTGTCATTTATAACTCTGCAGGTTTGTGAATTACAGTGCCCCTGAGCTCCTTTCTTCAACTCGCTTTCTTGTGACCTGGCCGCAACACCGCAGGATGGCTTCAGGCCCTAATCTGGTTCCGGCACAGCACGCTGAGCCTTTGGTTATTTCCTCTTCCTGGTGGGAAATGAGAGTTAAATTTGCCCGTCCAGACACCTCCAGCTAGTCTCTCATTGGTTCTCGCTATTCCTGTTCATCTTCCGCAGAAATTGCAAACTGGGCCAAACAGGAGGTTAAAGGCGCTGACTCTCCAAGTGGGGAGAGTGTTAGGAAAGCGTCTGGAATGTTGCACCCGAGTACCAGGGGAGGAAAACTGAGACATATTTGAACACGTCTCCCGTTCACATGGTTGATCATACTTGGGTTCCACATGCATGTTTTAGCTGAAGGAAGAATACCTTAAACCTGGAGAGTTGAGACCCGTGTAATGGGTACCATGCAATAAGACTTCAAAGGGTCTTCATTTGCTCACCGAACCTCTCCAATCCTATCACTGCTGCGTTTATGCCCCTGTACACATGCTTGATTCTCTTTCGGAGACATAGCAATCCATAGGTTTTAAGATACTTACTAGTCAGGTACATTCTTAGGCGTTTAATATGCGGTGTTGAGTCCATTTCGTTGAGCAAGGAGTAGCTCTTGTCTATTCCATATTTGGCTTAAGGAACTTTATCTGTGCTCATTTCAATCTCTGGTTTTATGCAGCACCCCAACTCACCTTTACCCTTAAGCAAGCATAAGTTGGTTTTCTAAATTTGTGACCCTGTTCTGTTTTGGAATTCAGTTCCTGTGTAGCCAAGTTTACATTCCGTGTATTAGTGATATCTTATGATGTTTCTTTTTCTGTGTGACTTATTTCAGTTAGAATCATCGTACCTGAATCTACTCATTATGCTGCTACGGGCCTGATGACATAGATTTCATTGCTGAG
Source organism: Stenella coeruleoalba (assembly GCF_951394435.1). Taxonomy (NCBI): domain Eukaryota; kingdom Metazoa; phylum Chordata; class Mammalia; order Artiodactyla; family Delphinidae; genus Stenella; species Stenella coeruleoalba. The sequence goes on from NW_027645862.1 coordinate 6,146, forward strand.
TGATACTGCATTGTACGTAAGTACCACAAGTTCTTTATCCATTTTTCACTTTCTGCGATGTTGAACTTGTACTGTAAACGAGGTTCTTGTAAACAGAGCCGTTCCAAACGTTGGGGTGGATTTGTCTTTTTGATTTTAATTTCCCTAAGCTATAGGACCATAAGTGGAAGTGCCCTAGGCTCTGTTGCTTTGTTTTTTAGATGTTTCAGGAAACACCATACACTTCTCCTGAGTGGTTGTTGGCAATTTACATCCCGCCCATCAGCATAACAAGGCTCCCAGTTCTCCATGGCCTGTCCTGCCTTTCTGGATTTTACACTTTTTTCAGATGGCCCTTTTGACCGGGGGGAAGTGAGACTTCATTGTAGTGCAGATTTCCTTTGCAAGCTTGCTTGGTTGGCCAAAAAGGGCGTATGCGTTTTTTCCTGAATATATTCAGGAAAAAACGCATACGCCCTTTTTGGCCAAGTGCATCATTGTGGACGTTCTGCCTCTTTTCCTATGCTTTCAATGCAATTCCAGTCTACCTCCTGAAATCGGTTTCCTGCAATTCTGCCCCGCTTTCAAGTCCTCTTGGCAGCCTTACTTCAGTCTATTTTTGGACGATAGCTGTCTTTTATAACTCTGCAGGTTTGTGAATTACAGTGCCCCTGAGCTCCTTTCTTCAACTCGCTTTCTTGTGACCTGGCCGCAACACCGCAGGATGGCTTCAGGCCCTAATCTGGTTCCGGCCCGGCACGCTGAGCCTTTGGTTAATTCCTCTTCCTGGTGGGAAATGAGAGTTAAATTTGCCCGTCCAGACACCTCCAGCTAGTCTCTCATTGGTTCTCGCTATTCCAGTTCATCTTCCGCAGAAATTGCAAACTGGGCCAAACAAGAGGTTAAAGGGACTAACTCTCCAAGTGGGGAGAGTGTTAGTAAAGCGTCTGGAATGTTGCACCCGAGTACCAGGGTACGAAAACTGAGACATATTTGAACACGTCTCCCGATCACATGGTTGATCATACTCTAGGTTCCACATGCATGTTTTAGCTGAAGGAAGAATACCTTAAACCTGGGTAGTTGAAACCCGTGGAATGGGTACCATGCAATATGACTTCTAAGGGTCTTCATTTGCTCACCGAACCTCTCCAATCCTATCACTGCTGCGTTTATGCCCCTGTACACACGCTTGATTCTCTTTTGGAGACATAGCAATCCATAGGTTTTAAGATACTTACTAGTCAGGTACATTCTTAGGCGTTTAATATGGGGTGTTGAGTCCATTTCGTTGAGCAAGGAGTAGCTCTTGTCTATTCCATATTTGGCTTAAGGAACTTTATCTGTGCTCATTTCAATCTCTGGTTTTATGCAGCACCCCAACTCACCTTTCCCCTTAAGCAAGCATAAGTTGGTTTTCTAAATTTGAGACCCTGTTCTGTTTTGGAATGCAGTTCCTGTGTTGCCAAGTTTACATTCCGTGTATTAGTGATATCTTATGATGTTTCTTTTTCTGTGTGACTTATTTCAGTTAGAATCATCGTACCTGAATCCACTCATTATGCTGCTACGGGCCTGATGACATAGATTTCATTGCTGAGTGATACTGCATTGTACGTAAGTACCACAAGTTCTTTATCCATTTTTCACTTTCTGTGATATTGAACTTGTATGGTGAACGAGGTTCTTGTAAACGGAGGCGTCCCAATCTTTGGGGTGGCTGTGTCTTTTTGATTTTAATTTCCCTAAGCTATAGGACCATAAGTGGCAGTGCCCTAGGCTCTGTTGCTTTGTTTTTTAGATGTTTCAGGAAACACCATACACTTCTCCCGAGTGGTTGTTGGCAATTTACATCCCGCCCATCAGCATAACAAGGCTCCCAGTTCTCCATGGCCTGTCCTGCCTTTCTGGATTTTACACTTTTTTCAGATGGCCCTTTTGACCGGGGGGAAGTGAGACTTCATTGTAGTGCAGATTTCCTTTGCAAGCTTGCTTGGTTGGCCAAAAAGGGCGTATGCGTTTTTTCCTGAATATATTCAGGAAAAAACGCATACGCCCTTTTTGGCCAAGTGCATCATTGTGGACGTTCTGCCTCTTTTCCTATGCTTTCAATGCAATTCCAGTCTACCTCCTGAAATCGGTTTCCTGCAATTCTGCCCCGCTTTCAAGTCCTCTTGGCAGCCTTACTTCAGTCTATTTTTGGACGATAGCTGTCATTTATAACTCTGCAGGTTTGTGAATTACAGTGCCCCTGAGCTCCTTTCTTCAACTCGCTTTCTTGTGACCTGGCCGCAACACCGCAGGATGGCTTCAGGCCCTAATCTGGTTCCGGCACAGCACGCTGAGCCTTTGGTTATTTCCTCTTCCTGGTGGGAAATGAGAGTTAAATTTGCCCGTCCAGACACCTCCAGCTAGTCTCTCATTGGTTCTCGCTATTCCTGTTCATCTTCCGCAGAAATTGCAAACTGGGCCAAACAGGAGGTTAAAGGCGCTGACTCTCCAAGTGGGGTGAGTGTTAGTAAAGCGTCTGGAATGTTGCACCCGAGTACCAGGGGAGGAAAACTGAGACATATTTGAACACGTCTCCCGATCACATGGTTGATCATACTCTAGGTTCCACATGCATGTTTTAGCTGAAGAAAGAATACATTAAACCTGGAGGGTTGAGACCCGTGTAATGCGTACCATGCAATATGACTTCAAAGGGTCTTCATTTGCTCACCGAACCTCTCCAATCCTATCACTGCTGCGTTTATGCCCCTGTACACATGCTTGATTCTCTTTCGGAGACATAGCAATCCATAGGTTTTAAGATACTTACTAGTCAGGTACATTCTTAGGCGTTTAATATGCGGTGTTGAGACCATTTCGTTGAGCAAGGAGTAGCTCTTGTCTATTCCATATTTGACTTAAGGAACTTTATCTGTGCTCATTTCAATCTCTGGTTTTATGCAGCACCCCAACTCACCTTTACCCTTAAGCAAGCATAAGTTGGTTTTCTAAATTTGAGACCCTGTTCTGTTCTGTAATTCAGTTCCTGTGTAGCCAAGTTTACATTCCGTGTATTACTGATATCTTATGATGTTTCTTTTCTGTGTGACTTATTTCAGTGGGAATCATCATACCTGAATCCACTCATTGTGATGCTAAGGGCCTGATGACATAGATTTCATTGCTGAGTGATATTGCTTTGTAAGTAAATACCACAACTTCTTTATCCATTTTTCACTTTCTGCGATGTTGAACTTGTACTGTAAACGAGGTTCTTGTAAACAGAGCCGTTCCAAACTTTGGGGTGGCTGTGTCTTTTTGATTTTAATTTCCCTAAGCTATAGGACCATAAGTGGAAGTGCCCTAGGTTCTGTTGCTTTGTTTTTTAGATGTTTCAGGAAACACCATACACTTCTCCCGAGTGGTTGTTGGCAATTTACATCCCGCCCATCAGCATAACAAGGCTCCCAGTTCTCCATGGCCTGTCCTGCCTTTCTGGATTTTACACTTTTTTCAGATGGCCCTTTTGACCGGGGGGAAGTGAGACTTCATTGTAGTGCAGATTTCCTTTGCAAGCTTGCTTGGTTGGCCAAAAAGGGCGTATGCGTTTTTTCCTGAATATATTCAGGAAAAAACGCATACGCCCTTTTTGGCCAAGTGCATAATTGTGGACGTTCTGCCTCTTTTCCTATGCTTTCAATGCAATTCCAGTCTACCTCCTGAAATCGGTTTCCTGCAATTCTGCCCCGCTTTCAAGTCCTCTTGGCAGCCTTACTTCAGTCTATTTTTGGACGATAGCTGTCATTTATAACTCTGCAGGTTTGTGAATTACAGTGCCCCTGAGCTCCTTTCTTCAACTTGCTTTCTTGTGACCTGGCCGCAACACCGCAGGATGGCTTCAGGCCCTAATCTGGTTCCGGCACGGCACGCTGAGCCTTTGGTTATTTCCTCTTCCTGTTGGGAAATGAGAGTTAAATTTGCCCGTCCAGACACCTCCAGCTAGTCTCTCATTGGTTCTCGCTATTCCTGTTCATCTTCCGCAGAAATTGCAAACTGGGCCAAACAGGAGGTTAAAGGCGCTGACTCTCCAAGTGGGGAGAGTGTTAGTAAAGCGTCTGGAATGTTGCACCCGAGTACCAGGGGAGGAAAACTGAGACATATTTGAACACGTCTCCCGTTCACATGGTTGATCATACTTGGGTTCCACATGCATGTTTTAGCTGAAGGAAGAATACCTTAAACCTGGAGAGTTAAGACCCGTGGAATGGGTACCATGCAATATGACTTCAAAGGGTCTTCATTTGCTCACCAAACCTCTCCAATCCTATCACTGCTGCGTTTATGCCCCTGTAAACATGCTTGATTCTCTTTCGGAGACATAGCAATCCATAGGTTTTAAGATACTTACTAGTCAGGTACATTCTTAGGCGTTTAATATGCGGTGTTGAGTCCATTTCATTGAGCAAGGAGTAGCTCTTGTCTATTCCATATTTGACTTAAGAAACTTTATCTGTGCTCATTTCAATCTCTGGTTTTATGCAGCACCCCAACTCACCTTTACCCTTAAGCAAGCATAAGTTGGTTTTCTAAATTTGAGACCCTGTTCTGTTCTGTAATTCAGTTCCTGTGTAGCCAAGTTTACATTCCGTGTATTACTGATATCTTATGATGTTTCTTTTTCTGTGTGAGTTACTTCAGTTAGAATCATCATACCTGAATCCACTCATTGTGCTGCTAAGGGCCTGATGACACAGATTTCATTGCTGAGTGATATTGCTTTGTAAGTAAATACCACAACTTCTTTATCCATTTTTCACTTTCTGCGATGTTGAACTTGTACTGTAAACGAGGTTCTTGTAAACAGAGGCGTCCCAAACTTTGGGGTGGCTGTGTCTTTTTGATTTTAATTTCCCTAAGCTATAGGACCATAAGTGGCAGTGCCCTAGGCTCTGTTGCTTTGTTTTTTAGATGTTTCAGGAAACACCATACACTTCTCCCAAGTGTCTGTTGGCAATTTACATCCCGCCCATCAGCATAACAAGGCTCCCAGTTCTCCATGGCCTGTCCTGCTTTTCTGGATTTTACACTTTTTTCAGATGGCCCTTTTGACCGGGGGGAAGTGAGACTTCATTGTAGTGCAGATTTCCTTTGCAAGCTTGCTTGGTTGGCCAAAAAGGGCGTATGCGTTTTTTCCTGAATATATTCAGGAAAAAACGCATACGCCCTTTTTGGCCAAGTGCATCATTGTGGACGTTCTGCCTCTTTTCCTATGCTTTCAATGCAATTCCAGTCTACCTCCTGAAATCGGTTTCCTGCAATTCTGCCCCGCTTTCAAGTCCTCTTGGCAGCCTTACTTCAGTCTATTTTTGGACGATAGCTGTCATTTATAACTCTGCAGGTTTGTGAATTACAGTGCCCCTGAGCTCCTTTCTTCAACTTGCTTTCTTGTGACCTGACCGTAACACCGCAGGATGGCTTCAGGCCCTAATCTGTTTCCGGCACGGCACGCTGAGCCTTTGGTTATTTCCTCTTCCTGGTGGGAAATGAGAGTTAAATTTGCCCGTCCAGACACCTCCAGCTAGTCTCTCATTGGTTCTCGCTATTCCTGTTCATCTTCCGCAGAAATTGCAAACTGGGCCAAACAGGAGGTTAAAGGCGCTGACTCTCCAAGTGGGGAGAGTGTTAGTAAAGCGTCTGGAATGTTGCACCCGAGTACCAGGGGAGGAAAACTGAGACATATTTGAACACGTCTCCCGATCACATGGTTGATCATACTCTAGGTTCCACATGCATGTTTTAGCTGAAGAAAGAATACATTAAACCTGGAGGGTTGAGACCCGTGTAATGCGTACCATGCAATATGACTTCAAAGGGTCTTCATTTGCTCACCGAACCTCTCCAATCCTATCACTGCTGCGTTTATGCCCCTGTACACATGCTTGATTCTCTTTCGGAGACATAGCAATCCATAGGTTTTAAGATACTTACTAGTCAGGTACATTCTTAGGCGTTTAATATGCGGTGTTGAGACCATTTCGTTGAGCAAGGAGTAGCTCTTGTCTATTCCATATTTGACTTAAGGAACTTTATCTGTGCTCATTTCAATCTCTGGTTTTATGCAGCACCCCAACTCACCTTTACCCTTAAGCAAGCATAAGTTGGTTTTCTAAATTTGAGACCCTGTTCTGTTCTGTAATTCAGTTCCTGTGTAGCCAAGTTTACATTCCGTGTATTACTGATATCTTATGATGTTTCTTTTCTGTGTGACTTATTTCAGTGGGAATCATCATACCTGAATCCACTCATTGTGATGCTAAGGGCCTGATGACATAGATTTCATTGCTGAGTGATATTGCTTTGTAAGTAAATACCACAACTTCTTTATCCATTTTTCACTTTCTGCGATGTTGAACTTGTACTGTAAACGAGGTTCTTGTAAACAGAGCCGTTCCAAACTTTGGGGTGGCTGTGTCTTTTTGATTTTAATTTCCCTAAGCTATAGGACCATAAGTGGAAGTGCCCTAGGCTCTGTTGCTTTGTTTTTTAGATGTTTCAGGAAACACCATACACTTCTCCCGAGTGTCTGTTGGCAATTTACATCCCGCCCATCAGCATAACAAGGCTCCCAGTTCTCCATGGCCTGTCCTGCCTTTCTGGATGTTACACTTTTTTCAAATGGCCCTTTTGACCGGGGGGAAGTGAGACTTCATTGTAGTGCAGATTTCCTTTGCAAGCTTGCTTGGTTGGCCAAAAAGGGCGTATGCGTTTTCTCCTGAATATATTCAGGAAAAAACGCATACGCCCTTTTTGGCCAAGTGCATCATTGTGGACGTTCTGCCTCTTTTCCTATGCTTTCAATGCAATTCCAGTCTACCTCCTGAAATCGGTTTCCTGCAATTCTGCCCCGCTTTCAAGTCCTCTTGGAAGACTTACTTCAGTCTATTTTTGGACGATAGCTGTCATTTATAACTGCAGGTTTGTGAATTACAGTGCCACTGAGCTCCTTTCTTCAACTTGCTTTCTTGTGACCTGGCCGCAACACCGCAGGATGGCTTCAGGCCCTAATCTGGTTCCGGCACGGCACGCTGAGCCTTTGGTTATTTCCTCTTCCTGGTGGGAAATGAGAGTTAAATTTGCCCGTCCAGACACCTCCAGCTAGTCTCTCATTGGTTCTCGCTATTCCTGTTCATCTTCCGCAGAAATTGCAAACTGGGCCAAACAGGAGGTTAAAGGGACTGACTCTCCAAGTGGGGAGAGTGTTAGTAAAGCGTCTGGAATGTTGCACCCGAGTACCAGGGGAGGAAAACTGAGACATATTTGAACACGTCTCCCGTTCACATGGTTGATCATACTTGGGTTCCACATGCATGTTTTAGCTGAAGGAAGAATACCTTAAACCTGGAGAGTTAAGACCCGTGTAATGGGTACCATGCAATATGACTTCAAAGGGTCTTCATTTGCTCACCAAACCTCTCCAATCCTATCACTGCTGCGTTTATGCCCCTGTACACATGCTTGATTCTCTTTCGGAGACATAGCAATCCATAGGTTTTAAGATACTTACTAGTCAGGTACATTCTTAGGCATTTAATATGCGGTGTTGAGTCCATTTCGTTGAGCAAGGAGTAGCTCTTGTCTATTCCATATTTGACTTAAGGAACTTTATCTGTGCTCATTTCAATCTCTGGTTTTATGCAGCACCCCAACTCACCTTTACCCTTAAGCAAGCATAAGTTGGTTTTCTAAATTTGAGACCCTGTTCTGTTCTGTAATTCAGTTCCTGTGTAGCCAAGTTTACATTCCGTGTATTACTGATATCTTATGATGTTTCTTTTTCTGTGTGACTTACTTCAGTTAGAATCATCATACCTGAATCCACTCATTGTGCTGCTAAGGGCCTGATGACACAGATTTCATTGCTGAGTGATATTGCTTTGTAAGTAAATACCACAACTTCTTTATCCATTTTTCACTTTCTGCGATGTTGAACTTGTACTGTAAACGAGGTTCTTGTAAACAGAGGCGTCCCAAACTTTGGGGTGGCTGTGTCTTTTTGATTTTAATTTCCCTAAGCTATAGGACCATAAGTGGCAGTGCCCTAGGCTCTGTTGCTTTGTTTTTTAGATGTTTCAGGAAACACCATACACTTCTCCCCAGTGGTTGTTGGCAATTTACATCCCGCCCATCAGCATAACAAGGCTCCCAGTTCTCCATGGCCTGTCCTGCCTTTCTGGATTTTACACTTTTTTCAAATGGCCCTTTTGACCGGGGGGAAGTGAGACTTCATTGTAGTGCAGATTTCCTTTGCAAGCTTGCTTGGTTGGCCAAAAAGGGCGTATGCGTTTTTTCCTGAATATATTCAGGAAAAAACGCATACGCCCTTTTTGGCCAAGTGCATCATTGTGGACGTTCTGCCTCTTTTCCTATGCTTTCAATGCAATTCCAGTCTACCTCCTGAAATCGGTTTCCTGCAATGCTGCCCCGCTTTCAAGTCCTCTTGGCAGCCTTACTTCAGTGTATTTTTGGACGATAGCTGTCATTTATAACTCTGCAGGTTTGTGAATTACAGTGCCCCTGAGCTCCTTTCTTCAACTCGCTTTCTTTTGAGCTGGCCGCAACACCGCAGGATGGCTTCAGGCCCTAATCTGGTTCCGGTACGGCACGCTGAGCCTTTGGTTATTTCCTCTTCCTGGTGGGAAATGAGAGTTAAATTTGCCCGTCCAGACACCTCCAGCTAGCCTCTCATTGGTTCTCGCTATTCCTGTTCATCTTCCGCAGAAATTGCAAACTGGGCCAAACAGGAGGTTAAAGGCGCTGACTCTCCAAGTGGGGAGAGTGTTAGTAAAGCGTCTGGAATGTTGCACCCGAGTACCAGGGGAGGAAAACTGAGACATATTTGAACATGTCTCCCGTTCACATGGTTGATAATACTTGGGTTCCACATGCATGTTTTAGCTGAAGGAAGAATACCTTAAACCTGGAGAGTTGAGAGCTGTGTAATGGGTATCGTGCAATATGACTTCAAAGGGTCTTCATTTGCTCACCGAACCTCTCCAATCCTATCACTGCTGCGTTTATGACCCTGTACTCAAGCTTGATTCTCTTTTGGAGACATAGCAATCCATAGGTTTTACGATACTTACTAGTCAGGTACATTCTTAGGCGTTTAATATGCGGTGTTGAGTCCATTTCGTTGAGCAAGGAGTAGCTCTTGTCTATTCCATATTTGAATTAAGGAATTTTATCTGAGCTCATTTCAATCTCTGGTTTTATGCAGCACCCCAACTCACCTTTACCCTTAAGCAAGCATAAGTTGGTTTTCTAAATTTGAGACCCTGTTCTGTTCTGTAATTCAGTTCCTGTGTAGCCAAGTTTCCATTCCGTGTATTACTGATATCTTATGATGTTTCTTTTTCTGTGTGACTTATTTCAGTTAGAATCATCATACCTGAATCCACTCATTGTGCTGCTAAGAGCCTGATGACATAGATTTCATTGCTGAGTGATATTGCTTTGTAAGTGAATACCACAACTTCTTTATCCATTTTTCACTTTCTGCGATGTTGAACTTGTACTGTAAACGAGGTTCTTGTAAACAGAGCCGTTCCAAACTTTGGGGTGGCTGTGTCTTTTTGATTTTAATTTCCCTAAGCTATAGGACCGTAAGTGGAAGTGCCCTAGGTTCTGTTGCTTTGTTTTTTAGATGTTTCAGGAAACACCATACACTTCTCCCGAGTGGTTGTTGGCAATTTACATCCCGCCCATCAGCATAACAAGGCTCCCAGTTCTCCATGGCCTGTCCTGCCTTTCTGGATTTTACACTTTTTTCAGATGGCCCTTTTGACCGGGGGGAAGTGAGACTTCATTGTAGTGCAGATTTCCTTTGCAAGCTTGCTTGGTTGGCCAAAAAGGGCGTATGCGTTTTTTCCTGAATATATTCAGGAAAAAACGCATACGCCCTTTTTGGCCAAGTGCATCATTGTGGACGTTCTGCCTCTTTTCCTATGCTTTCAATGCAATTCCAGTCTACCTCCTGAAATCGGTTTCCTGCAATTCTGCCCCGCTTTCAAGTCCTCTTGGCAGCCTTACTTCAGTCTATTTTTGGACGATAGCTGTCATTTATAACTCTGCAGGTTTGTGAATTACAGTGCCCCTGAGCTCCTTTCTTCAACTCGCTTTCTTGTGACCTGGCCGCAACACCGCAGGATCTCTTCAGGCCCTAATCTGGTTCCGGCACGGCACGCTGAGCCTTTGGTTATTTCCTCTTCCTGGTGGGAAATGAGAGTTAAATTTGCCCGTCCAGACACCTCCAGCTAGTCTCTCATTGGTTCTCGCTATTCCTGTTCATCTTCCGCAGAAATTGCAAACTGGGCCAAACAGGAGGTTAAAGGCGCTGACTCTCCAAGTCGGGAGAGTGTTAGTAAAGCGTCTGGAATGTTGCACCCGAGTACCAGGGAAGGAAAACTGAGACATATTTGAACACGTCTCCCGTTCACATGGTTGATCATACTTGGGTTCCACATGCATGTTTTAGCTGAAGGAAGAATACCTTAAACCTGGAGAGTTGAGAGCTGTGTAATGGGTACGATGCAATATGACTTCAAAGGGTCTTCATTTGCTCACCGAACCTCTCCAATCCTATCACTGCTGCGTTTATGCCCCTGTACACATGCTTGATTCTCTTTCGGAGACATAGCAATCCATAGGTTTTAAGATACTTACTAGTCAGGTACATTCTTAGGCGTTTAATATGGGGTTTTGAGTCCATTTCGTTGAGCAAGGAGTAGCTCTTGTCTATTCCATATTTGACTTAAGGAACTTTATCTGTGCTCATTTCAATCTCTGGTTTTATGCAGCACCCCAACTCACCTTTCCCCTTAAGCAAGCATAAGTTGGTTTTCTAAATTTGAGACCCTGTTCTGTTCTGTAATTCAGTTCCTGTGTAGCCAAGTTTACATTCCGTGTATTACTGATATCTTATGATGTTTCTTTTTCTGTGTGACTTATTTCAGTTAGAATCATCATACCTGAATCCACTCATTGTGATGCTAAGGGCCTGATGACATAGATTTCATTGCTGAGTGATATTGCTTTGTAAGTAAATACCACAACTTCTTTATCCATTTTTCACTTTCTGCGATGTTGAACTTGTACTGTAAACGAGGTTCTTGTAAACAGAGGCGTTCCAAACTTTGGGGTGGCTGTGTCTTTTTGATTTTAAATTCCCTAAGCTTAGGACCATAAGTGGCAGTGCCCTAGGCTCTGTTGCTTTGTTTTTTAGATGTTTCAGGAAACACCATACACTTCTCCCAAGTGTCTGTTGGCAATTTACATCCCGCCCATCAGCATAACAAGGCTCCCAGTTCTCCATGGCCTGTCCTGCCTTTCTGGATTTTACACTTTTTTCAGATGGCCCTTTTGACCGGGGGGAAGTGAGACTTCATTGTAGTGCAGATTTCCTTTGCAAGCTTGCTTGGTTGGCCAAAAAGGGCGTATGCGTTTTTTCCTGAATATATTCAGGAAAAAACGCATACGCCCTTTTTGGCCAAGTGCATCATTGTGGACGTTCTGCCTCTTTTCCTATGCTTTCAGTGCAATTCCAGTCTACCTCCTGAAATCGGTTTCCTGCAATTCTGCCCCGCTTTCAAGTCCTCTTGGCAGCCTTACTTCAGTCTATTTTTGGACGATAGCTGTCATTTATAACTCTGCAGGTTTGTGAATTACAGTGCCCCTGAGCTCCTTTCTTCAACTCGCCTTCTTGTGACCTGGCCGCAACACCGCAGGATGGCTTCAGGCCCTAATCTGGTTCCGGCCCGGCATGCTGAGCCTTTGGTTATTTCCTCTTCCTGTTGGGAAATGAGAGTTAAATTTGCCCGTCCAGACACCTCCAGCTAGCCTCTCATTGGTTCTCGCTATTCCTGTTCATCTTCCGCAGAAATTGCAAACTGGGCCAAACAGGAGGTTAAAGGCGCTGACTCTCCAAGTCGGGAGAGTGTTAGTAAAGGGTCTGGAATGTTGCACCCGAGTACCAGGGGAGGAAAACTGAGACATATTTGAACACGTCTCCCGATCACATGGTTGATCATACTCTAGGTTCCACATGCATGTTTTAGCTGAAGGAAGAATACCTGAAACCTGGGTAGTTGAAACCCGTGGAATGTGTACCATGCAATATGACTTCAAAGGGTCTTCATTTGCTCACCGAACCTCTCCAATCCTATCACTGCTGCGTTTATGCCCCTGTACACATGCTTGATTCTCTTTCGGAGACATAGCAATCCATAGGTTTTAAGATACTTACAAGTCAGGTACATTCTTAGGCGTTTAATATGCGGTGTTGAGTCCATTTTGTTGAGCAAGGAGTAGCTCTTGTCTATTCCATATTTGGCTTAAGGAACTTTATCTGTGCTCATTTCAATCTCTGGTTTTATGCAGCACCCCAACTCACCTTTACCCTTAAGCAAGCATAAGTTGGTTTTCTAAATTTGAGACCCTGTTCTGTTCTGTAATTCAGTTCCTGTGTAGCCAAGTTTCCATTCCGTGTATTACTGATATCTTATGATGTTTCTTTTTCTGTGTGACTTATTTCAGTTAGAATCATCATACCTGAATCCACTCATTGTGCTGCTAAGGGCCTGATGACACAGATTTCATTGCTGAGTGATATTGCTTTGTACGTAAATACCACAACTTCTTTATCCATTTTTCACTTTCTGCGATGTTGAACTTGTACTGTAAACGAGGTTCTTGTAAACAGAGCCGTTCCAAACTTTGGGGTGGCTGTGTCTTTTTGATTTTAATTTCCCTAAGCTATAGGACCATAAGTGGAAGTGCCCTAGGTTCTGTTGCTTTGTTTTTTAGATGTTTCAGGAAACACCATACACTTCTCCCGAGTGGTTGTTGGCAATTTACATCCCGCCCATCAGCATAACAAGGCTCCCAGTTCTCCATGGCCTGTCCTGTCTTTCTGGATTTTACACTTTTTTCAGATGGCCCTTTTGACCGGGGGGAAGTGAGACTTCATTGTAGTGCAGATTTCCTTTGCAAGCTTGCTTGGTTGGCCAAAAAGGGCGTATGCGTTTTTTCCTGAATATATTCAGGAAAAAACGCATACGCCCTTTTTGGCCAAGTGCATCATTGTGGACGTTCTGCCTCTTTTCCTATGCTTTCAATGCAATTCCAGTCTACCTCCTGAAATCGGTTTCCTGCAATTCTGCCCCGCTTTCAAGTCCTCTTGGCAGCCTTACTTCAGTCTATTTTTGGACGATAGCTGTCATTTATAACTCTGCAGGTTTGTGAATTACAGTCCCCTGAGCTCCTTTCTTCAACTCGCTTTCTTGTGACCTGGCCGCAACACCGCAGGATGGCTTCAGGCCCTAATCTGGTTCCGGCACGGCACGCTGAGCCTTTGGTTAATTCCTCTTCCTGGTGGGAAATGAGAGTTAAATTTGCCCGTCCAGACACCTCCAGCTAGTCTCTCATTGGTTCTCGCTATTCCTGTTCATCTTCCGCAGAAATTGCAAACTGGGCCAAACAGGAGGTTAAAGGCGTTGACTCTCCAAGTGGGGAGAGTGTTAGTAAAGCGTCTGGAATGTTGCACCCGAGTACCAGGGGAGGAAAACTGAGACATATTTGAACACGTCTCCCGTTCACATGGTTGATCATACTTGGGTTCCACATGCATGTTTTAGCTGAAGGAAGAATACCTTAAACCTGGAGAGTTAAGACCCGTGTAATGGGTACCATGCAATATGACTTCAAAGGGTCTTCATTTGCTCACCAAACCTCTCCAATCCTATCACTGCTGCGTTTATGCCCCTGTACACATGCTTGATTCTCTTTCGGAGACATAGCAATCCATAGGTTTTAAGATACTTACTAGTCAGGTACATTCTTAGGCATTTAATATGCGGTGTTGAGTCCATTTCGTTGAGCAAGGAGTAGCTCTTGTCTATTCCATATTTGACTTAAGGAACTTTATCTGTGCTCATTTCAATCTCTGGTTTTATGCAGCACCCCAACTCACCTTTACCCTTAAGCAAGCATAAGTTGGTTTTCTAAATTTGAGACCCTGTTCTGTTCTGTAATTCAGTTCCTGTGTAGCCAAGTTTACATTCCGTGTATTACTGATATCTTATGATGTTTCTTTTTCTGTGTGACTTACTTCAGTTAGAATCATCATACCTGAATCCACTCATTGTGCTGCTAAGGGCCTGATGACACAGATTTCATTGCTGAGTGATATTGCTTTGTAAGTAAATACCACAACTTCTTTATCCATTTTTCACTTTCTGCGATGTTGAACTTGTACTGTAAACGAGGTTCTTGTAAACAGAGGCGTCCCAAACTTTGGGGTGGCTGTGTCTTTTTGATTTTAATTTCCCTAAGCTATAGGACCATAAGTGGCAGTGCCCTAGGCTCTGTTGCTTTGTTTTTTAGATGTTTCAGGAAACACCATACACTTCTCCCGAGTGTCTGTTGGCAATTTACATCCCGCCCATCAGCATAACAAGGCTCCCAGTTCTCCATGGCCTGTCCTGCCTTTCTGGATTTTACACTTTTTTCAGATGGCCCTTTTGACCGGGGGGAAGTGAGACTTCATTGTAGTGCAGATTTCCTTTGCAAGCTTGCTTGGTTGGCCAAAAAGGGCGTATGCGTTTTTTCCTGAATATATTCAGGAAAAAACGCATACGCCCTTTTTGGCCAAGTGCATCATTGTGGACGTTCTGCCTCTTTTCCTATGCTTGCAATGCAATTCCAGTCTACCTCCTGAAATCGGTTTCCTGCAATTCTGCCCCGCTTTCAAGTCCTCTTGGCAGCCTTACTTCAGTATATTTTTGGAAGATAGCTGTCATTTATAACTCTGCAGGTTTGTGAATTACAGTGCCCCTGAGCTCCTTTCTTCAACTCGCTTTCTTGTGACCTGGCCGCAACACCGCAGGATGGCTTCAGGCCCTAATCTGGTTCCGGCACGGCACGCTGAGCCTTTGGTTAATTCCTCTTCCTGGTGGGAAATGAGAGTTAAATTTGCCCGTCCAGACACCTCCAGCTAGCCTCTCATTGGTTCTCGCTATTCCTGTTCATCTTCCGCAGAAATTGCAAACTGGGCCAAACAGGAGGTTAAAGGGACTGACTCTCCAAGTGTGGAGAGTGTTAGTAAAGCGTCTGGAATGTTGCACCCGAGTACCAGGGGAGGAAAACTGAGACATATTTGAACACGTCTCCCGATCACATGGTTGATCATACTCTAGGTTCCATATGCATGTTTTAGCTGAAGGAAGAATACCTTAAACCTGGGTAGTTGAAACCCGTGTAACGGGTACCATGCAATATGACTTCAAAGGGTCTTCATTTGCTCACCGAACCTCTCCAATCCTATCACTGCTGCGTTTACGCCCCTGTACACATGCTTGATTCTCTTTCGGAGACATAGCAATCCATAGGTTTTAAGATACTTACTAGTCAGGTACATTCTTAGGCGTTTAATATGCGGTGTTGAGTCCATTTCGTTGAGCAAGGAGTAGCTCTTGTCTATTCCATATTTGACTTAAGGAACTTTATCTGTGCTCATTTGAATCTCTGGTTTTATGCAGCACCCCAACTCACCTTTACCCTTAAGCAAGCATAAGTTGGTTTTCTAAATTTGAGACCCTGTTCTGTTTTGGAATGCAGTTCCTGTGTAGCCAAGTTTACATTCCGTGTATTAGTGATATCTTATGATGTTTCTTTTTCTGTGTGACTTATTTCAGTTAGAATCATCGTACCGGAATCCACTCATTATGCTGCTACGGGCCTGATGACATAGATTTCATTGCTGAGTGATACTGCATTGTACGTAAGTACCACAAGTACTTTATCCATTTTTCACTTTCTGTGATATTGAACTTGTACGGTAAACGAGGTTCTTGTAAACGGAGGCGTCCCAAACTTTGGGGTGGCTGTGTCTTTTTGAGTTTAATTTCCCTAAGCTATAGGACCATAAGTGGAAGTGCCCTAGGCTCTGTTGCTTTGTTTTTTAGATGTTTCAGGAAACACCATACACTTCTCCCCAGTGGTTGTTGGCAATTTACATCCCGCCCATCAGCATAACAAGGCTCCCAGTTCTCCATGGCCTGTCCTGCCTTTCTGGATTTTACACTTTTTTCAAATGGCCCTTTTGACCGGGGGGAAGTGAGACTTCATTGTAGTGCAGATTTCCTTTGCAAGCTTGCTTGGTTGGCCAAAAAGGGCGTATGCGTTTTTTCCTGAATATATTCAGGAAAAAACGCATACGCCCTTTTTGGCCAAGTGCATCATTGTGGACGTTCTGCCTCTTTTCCTATGCTTTCAATGCAATTCCAGTCTACCTCCTGAAATCGGATTCCTGCAATGCTGCCCCGCTTTCAAGTCCTCTTGGCAGCCTTACTTCAGTGTATTTTTGGACGATAGCTGTCATTTATAACTCTGCAGGTTTGTGAATTACAGTGCCCCTGAGCTCCTTTCTTCAACTCGCTTTCTTTTGAGCTGGCCGCAACACCGCAGGATGGCTTCAGGCCCTAATCTGGTTCCGGTACGGCACGCTGAGCCTTTGGTTATTTCCTCTTCCTGGTGGGAAATGAGAGTTAAATTTGCCCGTCCAGACACCTCCAGCTAGCCTCTCATTGGTTCTCGCTATTCCTGTTCATCTTCCGCAGAAATTGCAAACTGGGCCAAACAGGAGGTTAAAGGCGCTGACTCTCCAAGTGGGGAGAGTGTTAGTAAAGCGTCTGGAATGTTGCACCCGAGTACCAGGGGAGGAAAACTGAGACATATTTGAACATGTCTCCCGTTCACATGGTTGATAATACTTGGGTTCCACATGCATGTTTTAGCTGAAGGAAGAATACCTTAAACCTGGAGAGTTGAGACCCGTGTAATGGGTACCGTGCAATATGACTTCAAAGGGTCTTCATTTGCTCACCGAACCTCTCCAATCCTATCACTGCTGTGTTTATGCCCCTGTACTCAAGCTTGATTCTCTTTTGGAGACATAGCAATCCATAGGTTTTACGATACTTACTAGTCAGGTACATTCTTAGGCGTTTAATATGCGGTGTTGAGTCCATTTCGTTGAGCAAGGAGTAGCTCTTGTCTATTCCATATTTGAATTAAGGAATTTTATCTGTGCTCATTTCAATCTCTGGTTTTATGCAGCACCCCAACTCACCTTTACCCTTAAGCAAGCATAAGTTGGTTTTCTAAATTTGAGACCCTGTTCTGTTCTGTAATTCAGTTCCTGTGTAGCCAAGTTTCCATTCCGTGTATTACTGATATCTTATGATGTTTCTTTTTCTGTGTGACTTATTTCAGTTAGAATCATCATACCTGAATCCACTCATTGTGCTGCTAAGGGCCTGATGACATAGATTTCATTGCTGAGTGATATTGCTTTGTAAGTGAATACCACAACTTCTTTATCCATTTTTCACTTTCTGCGATGTTGAACTTGTACTGTAAACGAGGTTCTTGTAAACAGAGCCGTTCCAAACTTTGGGGTGGCTGTGTCTTTTTGATTTTAATTTCCCTAAGCTATAGGACCATAAGTGGAAGTGCCCTAGGTTCTGTTGCTTTGTTTTTTAGATGTTTCAGGAAACACCATACACTTCTCCCGAGTGGTTGTTGGCAATTTACATCCCGCCCATCAGCATAACAAGGCTCCTAGTTCTCCATGGCCTGTCCTGCCTTTCTGGATTTTACACTTTTTTCAGATGGCCCTTTTGACCGGGGGGAAGTGAGACTTCATTGTAGTGCAGATTTCCTTTGCAAGCTTGCTTGGTTGGCCAAAAAGGGCGTATGCGTTTTTTCCTGAATATATTCAGGAAAAAACGCATACGCCCTTTTTGGCCAAGTGCATCATTGTGGACGTTCTGCCTCTTTTCCTATGCTTTCAATGCAATTCCAGTCTACCTCCTGAAATCGGTTTCCTGCAATTCTGCCCCGCTTTCAAGTCCTCTTGGCAGCCTTACTTCAGTCTATTTTTGGACGATAGCTGTCATTTATAACTCTGCAGGTTTGTGAATTACAGTGCCCCTGAGCTCCTTTCTTCAACTCGCTTTCTTGTGACCTGGCCGCAACACGGCAGGATGGCTTCAGGCCCTAATCTGGTTCCGGCACGGCACGCTGAGCCTTTGGTTATTTCCTCTTCCTGGTGGGAAATGAGAGTTAAATTTGCCCGTCCAGACACCTCCAGCTAGTCTCTCATTGGTTCTCGCTATTCCTGTTCATCTTCCGCAGAAATTGCAAACTGGGCCAAACAGGAGGTTAAAGGCGCTGACTCTCCAAGTGGGGAGAGTGTTAGTAAAGCGTCTGGAATGTTGCACCCGAGTACCAGGGAAGGAAAACTGAGACATATTTGAACACGTCTCCCGTTCACATGGTTGATCATACTTGGGTTCCACATGCATGTTTTAGCTGAAGGAAGAATACCTTAAACCTGGAGAGTTGAGAGCTGTGTAATGGGTACGATGCAATATGACTTCAAAGGGTCTTCATTTGCTCACCGAACCTCTCCAATCCTATCACTGCTGCGTTTATGCCCCTGTACACATGCTTGATTCTCTTTTGGAGACATAGCAATCCATAGGATTTACGATACTTACTAGTCAGGTACATTCTTAGGCGTTTAATATGGGGTGTTGGGTTCATTTCGTTGAGCAAGGAGTAGCTCTTGTCTATTCTATATTTGACTTAAGGAACTTTATCTGTGCTCATTTCCATCTCTGGTTTTATGCAGCACCCCAACTCACCTTTACCCTTAAGCAAGCATAAGTTGGTTTTCTAAATTTGAGACCCTGTTCTGTTCTGTAATTCAGTTCCTGTGTAGCCAAGTTTACATTCCGTGTATTACTGATATCTTATGATGTTTCTTTTTCTGTGTGACTTATTTCAGTTAGAATCATCATACCTGAATCCACTCATTGTGCTGCTAAGGGCCTGATGACACAGATTTCATTGCTGAGTGATATTGCTTTGTAAGTAAATACCACAACTTCTTTATCCATTTTTCACTTTCTGCGATGTTGAACTTGTACTGTAAACGAGGTTCTTGTAAACAGAGCCGTTCCAAACTTTGGGGTGGCTGTGTCTTTTTGATTTTAATTTCCCTAAGCTATAGGACCATAAGTTGAAGTGCCCTAGGTTCTGTTGCTTTGTTTTTTAGATGTTTCAGGAAACACCATACACTTCTCCCGAGTGGTTGTTGGCAATTTACATCCCGCCCATCAGCATAACAAGGCTCCCAGTTCTCCATGGCCTGTCCTGCCTTTCTGGATTTTACACTTTTTTCAGATGGCCCTTTTGACCGGGGGGAAGTGAGACTTCATTGTAGTGCAGATTTCCTTTGCAAGCTTGCTTGGTTGGCCAAAAAGTGCGTATGCGTTTTTTCCTGAATATATTCAGGAAAAAACGCATACGCCCTTTTTGGCCAAGTGCATCATTGTGGACGTTCTGCCTCTTTTCCTATGCTTTCAATGCAATTCCAGTCTACCTCCTGAAATCGGTTTCCTGCAATTCTGCCCCGCTTTCAAGTCCTCTTGGCAGCCTTACTTCAGTCTATTTTTGGACGATAGCTGTCATTTATAACTCTGCAGGTTTGTGAATTACAGTGCCCCTGAGCTCCTTTCTTCAACTCGCTTTCTTTTGAGCTGGCCGCAACACCGCAGGATGGCTTCAGGCCCTAATCTGGTTCTGGTTCGGCACGCTGAGCCTTTGGTTATTTCCTCTTCCTGTTGGGAAATGAGAGTTAAATTTGCCCGTCCAGACACCTCCAGCTAGCCTCTCATTGGTTCTCGCTATTCCTGTTCATCTTCCGCAGAAATTGCAAACTGGGCCAAACAGGAGGTTAAAGGCGCTGACTCTCCAAGTGGGGAGAGTGTTAGTAAAGCGTCTGGAATGTTGCACCCGAGTACCAGGGTACGAAAACTGAGACATATTTGAACACGTCTCCCGATCACATGTTTGATCATACTCTGGGTTCCACATGCATGTTTTAGCTGAAGGAAGAATACCTAAAACCTGGGTAGTTGAAACCCGTGGAATCGGTACCATGCAATATGACTTCAAAGGGTCTTCATTTGCTCACCGAACCTCTCCAATCCTATCACTGCTGTGTTTATGCCTCTGTACACATGCTTGATTCTCTTTCGGAGACATAGCAATCCATAGGTTTTAAGATACTTACTAGTCAGGTACATTCTTAGGAGTTTAATATGCGGTGTTGAGTCCATTTCGTTGAGCAAGGAGTAGCTCTTGTCTATTCCATATTTGGCTTAAGGAACTTTATCTGTGCTCATTTCAATCTCTGGTTTTATGCAGCAACCCAACTCACCTTTCCCCTTAAGCAAGCATAAGTTGGTTTTCTAAATTTGAGACCCTGTTCTGTTCTGTAATTCAGTTCCTGTGTAGCCAAGTTTACATTCCATGTATTAGTGATATCTTATGATGTTTCTTTTTCTGTGTGACTTATTTCAGTTAGAATCATCGTACCTGAATCTACTCATTATGCTGCTACGGGCCTGATGACATAGATTTCATTGCTGAGTGATACTGCATTGTACGTAAGTACCTCAAGTTCTTTATCCATTTTTCACTTTCTGTGATGTTGAACTTGTACTGTAAACGAGGTTCTTGTAAACAGAGCCGTTCCAAACTTTGGGGTGGCTGTGTCTTTTTGATTTTAATTTCCCGAAGCTATAGGACCATAAGTGGAAGTGCCCTAGGCTCTTTTGCTTTGTTTTTTAGAGGTTTCAGGAAACACCATACACTTCTCCCAAGTGTCTGTTGGCAATTTACATCCCGCCCATCAGCATAACAAGGCTCCCAGTTCTCAATGGCCTGTTGCCTTTCTGGATTTTACACTTTTTTCAGATGGCCCTTTTGACCGGGGGGAAGTGAGACTTCATTGTAGTGCAGATTTCCTTTGCAAGCTTGCTTGGTTGGCCAAAAAGGGCGTATGCGTTTTTTCCTGAATATATTCAGGAAAAAACGCATACGCCCTTTTTGGCCAAGTGCATCATTGTGGACGTTCTGCCTCTTTTCCTATGCTTTCAATGCAATTCCAGTCTACCTCCTGAAATCGGTTTCCTGCAATTCTGCCCCGCTTTCAAGTCCTCTTGGCAGCCTTACTTCAGTCTATTTTTGGACGATAGCTGTCGTTTATAACTCTGCAGGTTTGTGAATTACAGTGCCCCTGAGCTCCTTTCTTCAACTTGCTTTCTTGTGACCTGGCCGCAACACCGCAGGATGGCTTCAGGCCCTAATCTGGTTCCGGCACGGCACGCTGAGCCTTTGGTTATTTCCTCTTCCTGTTGGGAAATGAGAGTTAAATTTGCCCGTCCAGACACCTCCAGCTAGTCTCTCATTGGTTCTCGCTATTCCTGTTCATCTTCCGCAGAAATTGCAAACTGGGCCAAACAGGAGGTTAAAGGCGCTGACTCTCCAAGTGGGGAGAGTGTTAGTAAAGCGTCTGGAATGTTGCACCCGAGTACCAGGGGAGGAAAACTGAGACATATTTGAACACGTCTCCCGTTCACATGGTTGATCATACTCTGGGTTCCACATGCATGTTTTAGCTGAAGGAAGAATACCTTAAACCTGGAGAGTTGAGACCCGTGTAATGCGTACCATGCAATATGACTTCAAAGGGTCTTCATTTGCTCACCGAACCTCTCCAATCCTATCACTGCTGCGTTTATTCCCCTGTACACACGCTTGATTCTCTTTTGGAGACATAGCAATCCATAGGTTTTAAGATACTTACTAGTCAGGTACATTCTTAGGCGTTTAATATGGGGTTTTGAGTCCATTTCGTTGAGCAAGGAGTAGCTCTTGTCTATTCCATATTTGGCTTAAGGAACTTTATCTGTGCTCATTTCAATCTCTGGTTTTATGCAGCACCCCAACTCACCTTTACCCTTAAGCAAGCATAAGTTGGTTTTCTAAATTTGAGACCCTGTTCTGTTCTGTAATTCAGTTCCTGTGTAGCCAAGTTTCCATTCCGTGTATTACTGATATCTTATGATGTTTCTTTTTCTGTGTGACTTATTTCAGTTAGAATCATCATACCTGAATCCACTCATTGTGCTGCTAAGGGCCTGATGACACAGATTTCATTGCTGAGTGATATTGCTTTGTAAGTAAATACCACAACTTCTTTATCCATTTTTCACTTTCTGCGATGTTGAACTTGTACTGTAAACGAGGTTCTTGTAAACAGAGCCGTTCCAAACTTTGGGGTGGCTGTGTCTTTTTGATTTTAATTTCCCTAAGCTATAGGACCATAAGTGGAAGTGCCCTAGGTTCTGTTGCTT
The DNA here is from genome assembly GCF_951394435.1 of Stenella coeruleoalba. NCBI lineage: Eukaryota > Metazoa > Chordata > Mammalia > Artiodactyla > Delphinidae > Stenella > Stenella coeruleoalba. The sequence continues at coordinate 28,441 of NW_027645862.1, forward strand.
TGTTTTTTAGATGTTTCAGGAAACACCATACACTTCTCCCGAGTGGTTGTTGGCAATTTACATCCCGCCCATCAGCATAACAAGGCTCCCAGTTCTCCATGGCCTGTCCTGCCTTTCTGGATTTTACACTTATTTCAGATGGCCCTTTTGACCGGGGGGAAGTGAGACTTCATTGTAGTGCAGATTTCCTTTGCAAGCTTGCTTGGTTGGCCAAAAAGGGCGTATGCGTTTTTTCCTGAATATATTCAGGAAAAAACGCATACGCCCTTTTTGGCCAAGTGCATCATTGTGGACGTTCTGCCTCTTTTCCTATGCTTTCAATGCAATTCCAGTCTACCTCCTGAAATCGGTTTCCTGCAATTCTGCCCCGCTTTCAAGTCCTCTTGGCAGCCTTACTTCAGTCTATTTTTGGACGATAGCTGTCATTTATAACTCTGCAGGTTTGTGAATTACAGTGCCCCGAGCTCCTTTCTTCAACTCGCTTTCTTTTGAGCTGGCCGCAACACCGCAGGATGGCTTCAGGCCCTAATCTGGTTCTGGTTCGGCACGCTGAGCCTTTGGTTATTTCCTCTTCCTGTTGGGAAATGAGAGTTAAATTTGCCCGTCCAGACACCTCCAGCTAGCCTCTCATTGGTTCTCGCTATTCCTGTTCATCTTCCGCAGAAATTGCAAACTGGGCCAAACAGGAGGTTAAAGGCGCTGACTCTCCAAGTGGGGAGAGTGTTAGTAAAGCGTCTGGAATGTTGCACCCGAGTACCAGGGGAGGAAAACTGAGACATATTTGAACACGTCTCCCGATCACATGGTTGATCATACTCTGGGTTCCACATGCATGTTTTAGCTGAAGGAAGAATACCTAAAACCTGGGTAGTTGAAACCCGTGGAATGGGTACCATGCAATATGACTTCAAAGGGTCTTCATTTGCTCACCGAACCTCTCCAATCCTATCACTGCTGTGTTTATGCCTCTGTACACATGCTTGATTCTCTTTCGGAGACATAGCAATCCATAGGTTTTAAGATACTTACTAGTCACGTACATTCTTAGGCGTTTAATATGGGGTGTTGAGTCCGTTTCGTTGAGCAAGGAGTAGCTCTTGTCTATTCCATATTTGGCTTAAGGAACTTTATCTGTGCTCATTTCAATCTCTGGTTTTATGCAGCACCCCAACTCACCTTTCCCCTTAAGCAAGCATAAGTTGGTTTTCTAAATTTGAGACCCTGTTCTGTTTTGGAATGCAGTTCCTGTGTAGCCAAGTTTACATTCCGTGTATTACTGATATCTTATGATGTTTCTTTTTCTGTGTGACTTATTTCAGTTAGAATCATCGTACCTGAATCCAATCATTATGCTGCTACGGGCCTGATGACATAGATTTCATTGCTGAGTGATACTGCATTGTACGTAAGTACCACAAGTTCTTTATCCATTTTTCACTTTCTGTGATATTGAACTTGTACGGTAAACGAGGTTCTTGTAAACGGAAGCGTCCCAAACTTTGGGGTGGCTGTGTTTTTTATTTTAATTTCCCTAAGCTATAGGACCATAAGTGGAAGTGCCCTAGGCTCTGTTGCTTTGTTTTTTAGATGTTTCAGGAAACACCATACACTTCTCCCAAGTGGTTGTTGGCAATTTACATCCCGCCCATCAGCATAACAAGGCTCCCAGTTCTCAATGGCCTGTTGCCTTTCTGGATTTTACACTTTTTTCAGATGGCCCTTTTGACCGGGGGGAAGTGAGACTTCATTGTAGTGCAGATTTCCTTTGCAAGCTTGCTTGGTTGGCCAAAAAGTGCGTATGCGTTTTTTCCTGAATATATTCAGGAAAAAACACATACGCCCTTTTTGGCCAAGTGCATCATTGTGGACGTTCTGCCTCTTTTCCTATGCTTTCAAAGCAATTCCAGTCTACCTCCTGAAATCGGTTTCCTGCAATTCTGCCCCGCTTTCAAGTCCTCTTGGCAGCCTTACTTCAGTCTATTTTTGGACGATAGCTGTCATTTATAACTCTGCAGGTTTGTGAATTGCAGTGCCCCTGAGCTCCTTTCTTCAACTCGCTTTCTTGAGACCTGGCCGCAACTCCGCAGGATGGCTTCAGGCCCTAATCTGGTTCCGGCCCGGCACGCTGAGCCTTTGGTTAATTCCTCTTCCTGGTGGGAAATGAGAGTTAAATTTGCCCGTCCAGACACCTCCAGCTAGCCTCTCATTGGTTCTCGCTATTCCTGTTCATCTTCCGCAGAAATTGCAAACTGGGCCAAACAGGAGGTTAAAGGCGCTGACTCTCCAAGTGGGGAGAGTGTTAGTAAAGCGTCTGGAATGTTGAACCCGAGTACCAGGGGAGGAAAACTGAGACATATTTGAACACGTCTCCCGGTCACATGGTTGATCATACTTGGGTTCCACATGCATGTTTTAGCTGAAGGAAGAATACCTTAAACCTGTGTATTTGAAACCCGTGGAATGGGTACCATGCAATATGACTTCAAAGGGTCTTCATTTGCTCTCCGAACCTCTCCAATCCTATCACTGCTGCGTTTATGCCCCTGTACACATGCTTGATTCTCTTTCGGAGACATAGCAATCCATAGGTTTTAAGATACTTACTAGTCAGGTACATTCTTAGGCATTTAATATGCGGTGTTGAGTCCATTTCGTTGAGCAAGGAGTAGCTCTTGTCTATTCCATATTTGGCTTAAGGAACTTTATCTGTGCTCATTTCAATCTCTGGTTTTATGCAGCACCCCAACTCTCCTTTCCCCTTAAGCAAGCATAAGTTGATTTTCTAAATTTGAGACCCTGTTCTGTTCTGTAATTCAGTTCCTGTGTAGCCAAGTTTACATTCCGTGTATTACTGATATCTTATGATGTTTCTTTTTCTGTGTGACTTATTTCAGTTAGAATCATCATACCTGAATCCACTCATTGTGCTGCTAAGGGCCTGATGACACAGATTTCATTGCTGAGTGATATTGCTTTGTAAGTAAATACCACAACTTCTTTATCCATTTTTCACTTTCTGCGATGTTGAACTTGTACTGTAAACGAGGTTCTTGTAAACAGAGCCGTTCCAAACTTTGGGGTGGCTGTGTCTTTTTGATTTTAATTTCCCTAAGCTATAGGACCATAAGTGGAAGTGCCCTAGGTTCTGTTGCTTTGTTTTTTACATGTTTCAGGAAACACCATACACTTCTCCCGAGTGGTTGTTGGCAGTTTACATCCCGCCCATCAGCATAACAAGGCTCCCAGTTCTCCATGGCCTGTCTTGTCTTTCTGGATTTTACACTTTTTTCAGATGGCCCTTTTGACCGGGGGGAAGTGAGACTTCATTGTAGTGCAGATTTCCTTTGCAAGCTTGCTTGGTTGGCCAAAAAGGGCGTATGCGTTTTTTCCTGAATATATTTAGGAAAAAACGCATACGCCCTTTTTGGCCAAGTGCATCATTGTGGACGTTCTGCCTCTTTTCCTATGCTTTCAATGCAATTCCAGTCTACCTCCTGAAATCGGTTTCCTGCAATTCTGCCCCGCTTTCAAGTCCTCTTGGCAGCCTTACTTCAGTCTATTTTTGGACGATAGCTGTCATTTATAACTCTGCAGGTTTGTGAATTACAGTGCCCCTGAGCTCCTTTCTTCAACTCGCTTTCTTGAGACCTGGCCGCAACACCGCAGGATGGCTTCAGGCCCTAATCTGGTTCCGGCCCGGCATGCTGAGCCTTTGGTTAATTCCTCTTCCTGGTGGGAAATGAGAGTTAAATTTGCCCATCCAGACACCTCCAGCTAGTCTCTCATTGGTTCTCGCTATTCCTGTTCATCTTCCGCAGAAATTGCAAACTGGGCCAAACAGGAGGTTAAAGGCGCTGACTCTCCAAGTGGGGAGAGTGTTAGTAAAGCGTCTGGAATGTTGCACCCGAGTACCAGGGGAGGAAAACTGAGACATATTTGAACACGTCTCCCGTTCACATGGTTGATCATACTCTGGGTTCCACATGCATGTTTTAGCTGAAGGAAGAATACCTTAAACCTGGAGAGTTGAGACCCGTGTAATGGTTACCATGCAATATGACTTCAAAGGGTCTTCATTTGCTCACCGAACCTCTCCAATCCTATCACTGCTGCGTTTATGCCCCTGTACACACGCTTGATTCTCTTTTGGAGACATAGCAATCCATAGGTTTTAAGATACTTACTAGTCAGGTACATTCTTAGGCGTTTAATATGGGGTGTTGAGTCGATTTCGTTGAGCAAGGAGTAGCTCTTGTCTATTCCATATTTGGCTTAAGGAACTTTATCTGTGCTCATTTCAATCTCTGGTTTTATGCAGCACCCCAACTCACCTTTCCCCTTAAGCAAGCATAAGTTGGTTTTCTAAATTTGAGACCCTGTTCTGTTCTGTAATTCAGTTCCTGTGTAGCCAAGTTTACATTCCGTGTATTACTGATATCTTATGATGTTTCTTTTTCTGTGTGACTTATTTCAGTTAGAATCATCATACCTGAATCCACTCATTGTGCTGCTAAGGGCCTGATGACACAGATTTCATTGCTGAGTGATATTGCTTTGTAAGTAAATACCACAACTTTTTTATCCATTTTTCACTTTCTGCGATGTTGAACTTGTACTGTAAACGAGGTTCTTGTAAACAGAGCCGTTCGAAACTTTGGGGTGGCTGTGTCTTATTGATTTTAAATTCCCTAAGCTATAGGACCATAAGTGGAAGTGCCCTAGGCTCTGTTGCTTTGTTTTTTAGATGTTTCAGGAAACACCATACACTTCTGCCGAGTGTTTGTTGGCAATTTATATCCCGCCCTTCAGCATAACAAGGCTCCCAGTTCTCCATGGCCTGTCCTGCCTTTCTGGATTTTACACTTTTTTCAGATGGCCCTTTTGACCGGGGGGAAGTGAGACTTCATTGTAGTGCAGATTTCCTTTGCAAGCTTGCTTGGTTGGCCAAAAAGGGCGTATGCGTTTTTTCCTGAATATATTTAGGAAAAAACGCATACGCCCTTTTTGGCCAAGTGCATCATTGTGGACGTTCTGCCTCTTTTCCTATGCTTTCAATGCAATTCCAGTCTACCTCCTGAAATCGGTTTCCTGCAATTCTGCCCCGCTTTCAAGTCCTCTTGGCAGCCTTACTTCAGTCTATTTTTGGACGATAGCTGTCATTTATAACTCTGCAGGTTTGTGAATTACAGTGCCCCTGAGCTCCTTTCTTCAACTCGCTTTCTTGTGACCTGGCCGCAACACCGCAGGATGGCTTCAGGCCCTAATCTGGTTCTGGCACGGCACACTGAGCCTTTGGATATTTCCTCTTCCTGTTGGGAAATGAGAGTTAAATTTTCCCGTCCAAACACCTCCAGCTCGCCTCTCATTGGTTCTCACTATTCTTGTTCATCTTCCGCAGAAATTGCAAACTGGGCCAAACAGGAGGTTAAAGGCGCTGACTTTCCAAGTGGGGAGAGTGTTAGTAAAGCGTCTGGAATGTTGCACCCGAGTACCAGGGGAGGAAAACTGAGACATATTTGAACACGTCTCCCGTTCACATGGTTGATCATACTTGGGTTCCACATGCATGTTTTAGCTGAAGGAAGAATACCTAAAACCTGGGTAGTTGAAACCTGTGGAATGGGTACCATGCAATATGACTTCAAAGGGTCTTCATTTGCTCACCGAACCTCTCCAATCCTATCACTGCTTCGTTTATGCCCCTGTACACATGCTTGATTCTCTTTCGGAGACATAGCAATCCATAGGTTTTAAGATACTTACTAGTCAGGTACATTCTTAGGCGTTTAATATTCGGTGTTGAGTCGATTTCGTTGAGCAAGGAGTAGCTCTTGTCTATTCCATATTTGGCTTAAGGAACTTTATCTGTGCTCATTTCAATCTCTGGTTTTATGCAGCACCCCAACTCACCTTTCCCCTTAAGCAAGCATAAGTTGGTTTTCTAAATTTGAGACCCTGTTCTGTTCTGTAATTCAGTTCCTGTGTAGCCAAGTTTCCATTCCGTGTATTACTGATATCTTATGATGTTTCTTTTTCTGTGTGACTTATTTCAGTTAGAATCATCGTACCTGAATCCACTCATTGTGCTGCTAAGGGCCTGATGACATAGATTTCATTGCTGAGTGATATTGCTTTGTAAGTGAATACCACAACTTCTTTATCCATTTTTCACTTTCTGCGATGTTGAACTTGTACTTTAAACGAGGTTCTTGTAAACAGAGCCCTTCCAAACTTTGGGGTGGCTGTGTCTTTTTGATTTTAATTTCCCTAAGCTATAGGACCATAAGTGGAAGTGCCCTAGGCTCTGTTGCTTTGTTTTTTAGATGTTTCAGGAAACACCATACACTTCTCCCAAGTGTCTGTTGGCAATTTACATCCCGCCCATCTGCATAACAAGGCTCCCAGTTCTCAATGGCCTGTTGCCTTTCTGGATTTTACACTTTTTTCAGATGGCCCTTTTGACCGGGGGGAAGTGAGACTTCATTGTAGTGCAGATTTCCTTTGCAAGCTTGCTTGGTTGGCCAAAAAGTGCGTATGCGTTTTTTCCTGAATATATTCAGGAAAAAACACATACGCCCTTTTTGGCCAAGTGCATCATTGTGGACGTTCTGCCTCTTTTCCTATGCTTTCAATGCAATTCCAGTCTACCTCCTGAAATCGGTTTCCTGCAATTCTGCCCCGCTTTCAAGTCCTCTTGGCAGCCTTACTTCAGTCTATTTTTGGACGATAGCTGTCATTTATAACTCTGCAGGTTTGTGAATTGCAGTGCCCCTGAGCTCCTTTCTTCAACTCGCTTTCTTGAGACCTGGCCGCAACTCCGCAGGATGGCTTCAGGCCCTAATCTGGTTCCGGCCCGGCATGCTGAGCCTTTGGTTAATTCCTCTTCCTGGTGGGAAATGAGAGTTAAATTTGCCCGTCCAGACACCTCCAGCTAGCCTCTCATTGGTTCTCGCTATTCCTGTTCATCTTCCGCAGAAATTGCAAACTGGGCCAAACAGGAGGTTAAAGGGACTGACTCTCCAAGTGGGGAGAGTGTTAGTAAAGCGTCTGGATTGTTGCACCCGAGTACCAGGGGAGGAAAACTGAGACATATTTGAACACGTCTCCCGATCACATGGTTGATCATACTCTGGGTTCCACATGCATGTTTTAGCTGAAGGAAGAATACCTAAAATCTGCGTAGTTGAAACCCGTGGAATGGGTACCATGCAGTATGACTTCAAAGGGTCTTCATTTGCTCACTGAACCTCTCCAATCCTATCACTGCTGCGTTTATGCCCCTGTACACATGCTTGATTCTCTTTCGGAGACATAGCAATCCATAGGTTTTAAGATACTTACTAGTCAGGTACATTCTTAGGCGTTTAATATGCGGTGTTGAGTCCATTTCGTTGAGCAAGGAGTAGCTCTTGTCTATTCCATATTTGGCTTAAGGAACTTTATCTGTGCTCATTTCAATCTCTGGTTTTATGCAGCACCCCAACTCACCTTTCCCCTTAAGCAAGCATAAGTTGGTTTTCTAAATTTGAGACCCTGTTCTGTTCTGTAATTCAGTTCCTGTGTAGCCAAGTTTACATTCCGTGTATTACTGATATCTTATGATGTTTCTTTTTCTGTGTGACTTATTTCAGTTAGAATCATCATACCTGAATCCACTCATTGTGCTGCTAAGGGCCTGATGACACAGATTTCATTGCTGAGTGATATTGCTTTGTAAGTAAATACCACAACTTTTTTATCCATTTTTCACTTTCTGCGATGTTGAACTTGTACTGTAAACGAGGTTCTTGTAAACAGAGCCGTTCGAAACTTTGGGGTGGCTGTGTCTTATTGATTTTAAATTCCCTAAGCTATAGGACCATAAGTGGAAGTGCCCTAGGCTCTGTTGCTTTGTTTTTTAGATGTTTCAGGAAACACCATACACTTCTGCCGAGTGTTTGTTGGCAATTTATATCCCGCCCTTCAGCATAACAAGGCTCCCAGTTTCCATGGCCTGTCCTGCCTTTCTGGATTTTACACTTTTTTCAGATGGCCCTTTTGACCGGGGGGAAGTGAGACTTCATTGTAGTGCAGATTTCCTTTGCAAGTTTGCTTGGTTGGCCAAAAAGGGCGTATGCGTTTTTTCCTGAATATATTTAGGAAAAAACGCATACGCCCTTTTTGGCCAAGTGCATCATTGTGGACGTTCTGCCTCTTTTCCTATGCTTTCAATGCAATTCCAGTCTACCTCCTGAAATCGGTTTCCTGCAATTCTGCCCCGCTTTCAAGTCCTCTTGGCAGCCTTACTTCAGTCTATTTTTGGACGATAGCTGTCATTTATAACTCTGCAGGTTTGTGAATTACAGTGCCCCTGAGCTCCTTTCTTCAACTCGCTTTCTTGTGACCTGGCCGCAACACCGCAGGATGGCTTCAGGCCCTAATCTGGTTCTGGCACGGCACGCTGAGCCTTTGGATATTTCCTCTTCCTGTTGGGAAATGAGAGTTAAATTTTCCCGTCCAGACACCTCCAGCTAGCCTCTCATTGGTTCTCGCTATTCTTGTTCATCTTCCGCAGAAATTGCAAACTGGGCCAAACAGGAGGTTAAAGGCGCTGACTTTCCAAGTGGGGAGAGTGTTAGTAAAGCGTCTGGAATGTTGCACCCGAGTACCAGGGGAGGAAAACTGAGACATATTTGAACACGTCTCCCGTTCACATGGTTGATCATACTTGGGTTCCACATGCATGTTTTAGCTGAAGGAAGAATACCTAAAACCTGGGTAGTTGAAACCTGTGGAATGGGTACCATGCAATATGACTTCAAAGGGTCTTCATTTGCTCACCGAACCTCTCCAATCCTATCACTGCTTCGTTTATGCCCCTGTACACATGCTTGATTCTCTTTCGGAGACATAGCAATCCATAGGTTTTAAGATACTTACTAGTCAGGTACATTCTTAGGCGTTTAATATGCGGTGTTGAGTCGATTTCGTTGAGCAAGGAGTAGCTCTTGTCTATTCCATATTTGGCTTAAGGAACTTTATCTGTGCTCATTTCAATCTCTGGTTTTATGCAGCACCCCAACTCACCTTTCCCCTTAAGCAAGCATAAGTTGGTTTTCTAAATTTGAGACCCTGTTCTGTTCTGTAATTCAGTTCCTGTGTAGCCAAGTTTCCATTCCGTGTATTACTGATATCTTATGATGTTTCTTTTTCTGTGTGACTTATTTCAGTTAGAATCATCGTACCTGAATCCACTCATTGTGCTGCTAAGGGCCTGATGACATAGATTTCATTGCTGAGTGATATTGCTTTGTAAGTGAATACCACAACTTCTTTATCCATTTTTCACTTTCTGCGATGTTGAACTTGTACTTTAAACGAGGTTCTTGTAAACAGAGCCGTTCCAAACATTGGGGTGGCTGTGTCTTTTTGATTTTAATTTCCCTAAGCTATAGGACCATAAGTGGAAGTGCCCTAGGCTCTGTTGCTTTGTTTTTTAGATGTTTCAGGAAACACCATACACTTCTCCCAAGTGTCTGTTGGCAATTTACATCCCGCCCATCAGCATAACAAGGCTCCCAGTTCTCAATGGCCTGTTGCCTTTCTGGATTTTACACTTTTTTCAGATGGCCCTTTTGACCGGGGGGAAGTGAGACTTCATTGTAGTGCAGATTTCCTTTGCAAGCTTGCTTGGTTGGCCAAAAAGTGCGTATGCGTTTTTTCCTGAATATATTCAGGAAAAAACGCATACGCCCTTTTTGGCCAAGTGCATCATTGTGGACGTTCTGCCTCTTTTCCTATGCTTTCAATGCAATTCCAGTCTACCTCCTGAAATCGGTTTCCTGCAATTCTGCCCCGCTTTCAAGTCCTCTTGGCAGCCTTACTTCAGTCTATTTTTGGACGATAGCTGTCATTTATAACTCTGCAGGTTTGTGAATTGCAGTGCCCCTGAGCTCCTTTCTTCAACTCGCTTTCTTGTGACCTGGCCGCAACTCCGCAGGATGGCTTCAGGCCCTAATCTGGTTCCGGCCCGGCATGCTGAGCCTTTGGTTAATTCCTCTTCCTGGTGGGAAATGAGAGTTAAATTTGCCCGTCCAGACACCTCCAGCTAGCCTCTCATTGGTTCTCGCTATTCCTGTTCATCTTCCGCAGAAATTGCAAACTGGGCCAAACAGGAGGTTAAAGGCGCTGACTCTCCAAGTGGGGAGAGTGTTAGTAAAGCGTCTGGAATGTTGCACCCGAGTACCAGGGGAGGAAAACTGAGACATATTTGAACACGTCTCCCGTTCACATGGTTGATCATACTTGGGTTCCACATGCATGTTTTAGCTGAAGGAAGAATACCTTAAACCTGTGTATTTGAAACCCGTGGAATGGGTACCATGCAATATGACTTCAAAGGGTCTTCATTTGCTCTCCGAACCTCTCCAATCCTATCACTGCTGCGTTTATGCCCCTGTACACATGCTTGATTCTCTTTCGGAGACATAGCAATCCATAGGTTTTAAGATACTTACTAGTCAGGTACATTCTTAGGCATTTAATATGCGGTGTTGAGTCCATTTCGTTGAGCAAGGAGTAGCTCTTGTCTATTCCATATTTGGCTTAAGGAACTTTATCTGTGCTCATTTCAATCTCTGGTTTTATGCAGCACCCCAACTCTCCTTTCCCCTTAAGCAAGCATAAGTTGATTTTCTAAATTTGAGACCCTGTTCTGTTCTGTAATTCAGTTCCTGTGTAGCCAAGTTTACATTCCGTGTATTACTGATATCTTATGATGTTTCTTTTTCTGTGTGACTTATTTCAGTTAGAATCATCATACCTGAATCCACTCATTGTGCTGCTAAGGGCCTGATGACACAGATTTCATTGCTGAGTGATATTGCTTTGTAAGTAAATACCACAACTTCTTTATCCATTTTTCACTTTCTGCGATGTTGAACTTGTACTGTAACGAGGTTCTTGTAAACAGAGCCGTTCCAAACTTTGGGGTGGCTGTGTCTTTTTGATTTTAATTTCCCTAAGCTATAGGACCATAAGTGGAAGTGCCCTAGGTTCTGTTGCTTTGTTTTTTACATGTTTCAGGAAACACCATACACTTCTCCCGAGTGGTTGTTGGCAGTTTACATCCCGCCCATCAGCATAACAAGGCTCCCAGTTCTCCATGGCCTGTCTTGTCTTTCTGGATTTTACACTTTTTTCAGATGGCCCTTTTGACCGGGGGGAAGTGAGACTTCATTGTAGTGCAGATTTCCTTTGCAAGCTTGCTTGGTTGGCCAAAAAGGGCGTATGCGTTTTTTCCTGAATATATTCAGGAAAAAACGCATACGCCCTTTTTGGCCAAGTGCATCATTGTGGACGTTCTGCCTCTTTTCCTATGCTTTCAATGCAATTCCAGTCTACCTCCTGAAATCGGTTTCCTGCAATTCTGCCCCGCTTTCAAGTCCTCTTGGCAGCCTTACTTCAGTATATTTTTGGACGATAGCTGTCATTTATAACTCTGCAGGTTTGTGAATTACAGTGCCCCTGAGCTCCTTTCTTCAACTCGCTTTCTTTTGAGCTGGCCCCAACACCGCAGGATGGCTTCAGGCCCTAATCTGGTTACGGTACGGCACGCTGAGCCTTTGGTTATTTCCTCTTCCTGGTTGGAAATGAGAGATAAATTTGCCCGTCCAGACACCTCCAGCTAGCCTCTCATTGGTTCTCGCTATTCCTGTTCATCTTCCGCAGAAATTGCAAACTGGGCCAAACAGGAGGTTAAAGGCGCTGACTCTCCAAGTGGGGAGAGTGTTAGTAAAGCGTCTGGAATGTTGCACCCGAGTACCAGGGGAGGAAAACTGAGACATATTTGAACACGTCTCCCGTTCACATGGTTGATCATACTCTGGGTTCCACATGCATGTTTTAGCTGAAGGAAGAATACCTTAAACCTGGAGAGTTGAGACCCGTGTAATGGTTACCATGCAATATGACTTCAAAGGGTCTTCATTTGCTCACCGAACCTCTCCAATCCTATCACTGCTGCGTTTATGCCCCTGTACACACGCTTGATTCTCTTTTGGAGACATAGCAATCCATAGGTTTTAAGATACTTACTAGTCAGGTACATTCTTAGGCGTTTAATATGGGGTGTTGAGTCGATTTCGTTGAGCAAGGAGTAGCTCTTGTCTATTCCATATTTGGCTTAAGGAACTTTATCTGTGCTCATTTCAATCTCTGGTTTTATGCAGCACCCCAACTCACCTTTACCCTTAAGCAAGCATAAGTTGGTTTTCTAAATTTGAGACCCTGTTCTGTTTTGGAATGCAGTTCCTGTGTAGCCAAGTTTACATTCCGTGTATTAGTGATATCTTATGATGTTTCTTTTTCTGTGTGACTTATTTCAGTTAGAATCATCGTACCTGAATCCACTCATTATGCTGCTACGGGCCTGATGACATAGATTTCATTGCTGAGTGATACTGCATTGTACGTAAGTACCACAAGTTCTTTATCCATTTTTCACTTTCTGTGATATTGAACTTGTACGGTAAACGAGGTTCTTGTAAACGGAAGCGTCCCAAACTTTGGGGTGGCTGTGTTTTTGATTTTAATTTCCCTAAGCTATAGGACCATAAGTGGAAGTGCCCTAGGCTCTGTTGCTTTGTTTTTTAGATGTTTCAGGAAACACCATACACTTCTCCTGAGTGTCTGTTGGCAATTTACATCCCGCCCATCAGCATAACAAGGCTCCCAGTTCTCCATGGCCTGTCCTGCCTTTCTGGATTTTACACTTTTTTCAGATGGCCCCTTTGACCGGGGAGAAGTGAGACTTCATTGTAGTGCAGATTTCCTTTGCAAGCTTGCTTGGTTGGCCAAAAAGGGCGTATGCGTTTTTTCCTGAATATATTCAGGAAAAAACGCATACGCCCTTTTTGGCCAAGTGCATCATTGTGGACGTTCTGCCTCTTTTCCTATGCTTTCAATGCAATTCCAGTCTACCTCCTGAAATCGGTTTCCTGCAATTCTGCCCCGCTTTCAAGTCCTCTTGGCAGCCTTACTTCAGTCTATTTTTGGACGATAGCTGTCATTTATAACTCTGCAGGTTTGTGAATTGCAGTGCCCCTGAGCTCCTTTCTTCAACTCGCTTTCTTGAGACCTGGCCGCAACTCCGCAGGATGGCTTCAGGCCCTAATCTGGTTCCGGCCCGGCATGCTGAGCCTTTGGTTAATTCCTCTTCCTGGTGGGAAATGAGAGTTAAATTTGCCCGTCCAGACACCTCCAGCTAGCCTCTCATTGGTTCTCGCTATTCCTGTTCATCTTCCGCAGAAATTGCAAACTGGGCCAAACAGGAGGTTAAAGGGACTGACTCTCCAAGTGGGGAGAGTGTTAGTAAAGCGTCTGGATTGTTGCACCCGAGTACCAGGGGAGGAAAACTGAGACATATTTGAACACGTCTCCCGATCACATGGTTGATCATACTCTGGGTTCCACATGCATGTTTTAGCTGAAGGAAGAATACCTAAAATCTGCGTAGTTGAAACCCGTGGAATGGGTACCATGCAATATGACTTCAAAGGGTCTTCATTTGCTCACTGAACCTCTCCAATCCTATCACTGCTGCGTTTATGCCCCTGTACACATGCTTGATTCTCTTTCGGAGACATAGCAATCCATAGGTTTTAAGATACTTACTAGTCAGGTACATTCTTAGGCGTTTAATATGCGGTGTTGAGTCCATTTCGTTGAGCAAGGAGTAGCTCTTGTCTATTCCATATTTGGCTTAAGGAACTTTATCTGTGCTCATTTCAATCTCTGGTTTTATGCAGCACCCCAACTCACCTTTCCCCTTAAGCAAGCATAAGTTGGTTTTCTAAATTTGAGACCCTGTTCTGTTCTGTAATTCAGTTCCTGTGTAGCCAAGTTTACATTCCGTGTATTACTGATATCTTATGATGTTTCTTTTTCTGTGTGACTTATTTCAGTTAGAATCATCATACCTGAATCCACTCATTGTGCTGCTAAGGGCCTGATGACACAGATTTCATTGCTGAGTGATATTGCTTTGTAAGTAAATACCACAACTTTTTTATCCATTTTTCACTTTCTGCGATGTTGAACTTGTACTGTAAACGAGGTTCTTGTAAACAGAGCCGTTCGAAACTTTGGGGTGGCTGTGTCTTTTTGATTTTAAATTCCCTAAGCTATAGGACCATAAGTGGAAGTGCCCTAGGCTCTGTTGCTTTGTTTTTTAGATGTTTCAGGAAACACCATACACTTCTGCCGAGTGTTTGTTGGCAATTTATATCCCGCCCTTCAGCATAACAAGGCTCCCAGTTCTCCATGGCCTGTCCTGCCTTTCTGGATTTTACACTTTTTTCAGATGGCCCTTTTGACCGGGGGGAAGTGAGACTTCATTGTAGTGCAGATTTCCTTTGCAAGTTTGCTTGGTTGGCCAAAAAGGGCGTATGCGTTTTTTCCTGAATATATTTAGGAAAAAACGCATACGCCCTTTTTGGCCAAGTGCATCATTGTGGACTTCTGCCTCTTTTCCTATGCTTTCAATGCAATTCCAGTCTACCTCCTGAAATCGGTTTCCTGCAATTCTGCCCCGCTTTCAAGTCCTCTTGGCAGCCTTACTTCAGTATATTTTTGGACGATAGCTGTCATTTATAACTCTGCAGGTTTGTGAATTACAGTGCCCCTGAGCTCCTTTCTTCAACTCGCTTTCTTGTGACCTGGCCGCAACACCGCAGGATGGCTTCAGGCCCTAATCTGGTTCTGGCACGGCACACTGAGCCTTTGGATATTTCCTCTTCCTGTTGGGAAATGAGAGTTAAATTTTCCCGTCCAAACACCTCCAGCTAGCCTCTCATTGGTTCTCGCTATTCTTGTTCATCTTCCGCAGAAATTGCAAACTGGGCCAAACAGGAGGTTAAAGGCGCTGACTTTCCAAGTGGGGAGAGTGTTAGTAAAGCGTCTGGAATGTTGCACCCGAGTACCAGGGGAGGAAAACTGAGACATATTTGAACACGTCTCCCGTTCACATGGTTGATCATACTTGGGTTCCACATGCATGTTTTAGCTGAAGGAAGAATACCTAAAACCTGGGTAGTTGAAACCTGTGGAATGGGTACCATGCAATATGACTTCAAAGGGTCTTCATTTGCTCACCGAACCTCTCCAATCCTATCACTGCTTCGTTTATGCCCCTGTACACATGCTTGATTCTCTTTCGGAGACATAGCAATCCATAGGTTTTAAGATACTTACTAGTCAGGTACATTCTTAGGCGTTTAATATTCGGTGTTGAGTCGATTTCGTTGAGCAAGGAGTAGCTCTTGTCTATTCCATATTTGGCTTAAGGAACTTTATCTGTGTTCATTTCAATCTCTGGTTTTATGCAGCACCCCAACTCACCTTTCCCCTTAAGCAAGCATAAGTTGGTTTTCTAAATTTGAGACCCTGTTCTGTTCTGTAATTCAGTTCCTGTGTAGCCAAGTTTCCATTCCGTGTATTACTGATATCTTATGATGTTTCTTTTTCTGTGTGACTTATTTCAGTTAGAATCATCGTACCTGAATCCACTCATTGTGCTGCTAAGGGCCTGATGACATAGATTTCATTGCTGAGTGATATTGCTTTGTAAGTGAATACCACAACTTCTTTATCCATTTTTCACTTTCTGCGATGTTGAACTTGTACTTTAAACGAGGTTCTTGTAAACAGAGCCGTTCCAAACTTTGGGGTGGCTGTGTCTTTTTGATTTTAATTTCCCTAAGCTATAGGACCATAAGTGGAAGTGCCCTAGGCTCTGTTGCTTTGTTTTTTAGATGTTTCAGGAAACACCATACACTTCTCCCAAGTGACTGTTGGCAATTTACATCCCGCCCATCTGCATAACAAGGCTCCCAGTTCTCAATGGCCTGTTGCCTTTCTGGATTTTACACTTTTTTCAGATGGCCCTTTTGACCGGGGGGAAGTGAGACTTCATTGTAGTGCAGATTTCCTTTGCAAGCTTGCTTGGTTGGCCAAAAAGTGCGTATGCGTTTTTTCCTGAATATATTCAGGAAAAAACACATACGCCCTTTTTGGCCAAGTGCATCATTGTGGACGTTCTGCCTCTTTTCCTATGCTTTCAATGCAATTCCAGTCTACCTCCTGAAATCGGTTTCCTGCAATTCTGCCCCGCTTTCAAGTCCTCTTGGCAGCCTTACTTCAGTCTATTTTTGGACGATAGCTGTCATTTATAACTCTGCAGGTTTGTGAATTGCAGTGCCCCTGAGCTCCTTTCTTCAACTCGCTTTCTTGAGACCTGGCCACAACTCCGCAGGATGGCTTCAGGCCCTAATCTGGTTCCGGCCCGGCATGCTGAGCCTTTGGTTAATTCCTCTTCCTGGTGGGAAATGAGAGTTAAATTTGCCCGTCCAGACACCTCCAGCTAGCCTCTCATTGGTTCTCGCTATTCCTGTTCATCTTCCGCAGAAATTGCAAACTGGGCCAAACAGGAGGTTAAAGGGACTGACTCTCCAAGTGGGGAGAGTGTTAGTAAAGCGTCTGGATTGTTGCACCCGAGTACCAGGGGAGGAAAACTGAGACATATTTGAACACGTCTCCCGATCACATGGTTGATCATACTCTGGGTTCCACATGCATGTTTTAGCTGAAGGAAGAATACCTAAAATCTGCGTAGTTGAAACCCGTGGAATGGGTACCATGCAATATGACTTCAAAGGGTCTTCATTTGCTCACTGAACCTCTCCAATCCTATCACTGCTGCGTTTATGCCCCTGTACACATGCTTGATTCTCTTTCGGAGACATAGCAATCCATAGGTTTTAAGATACTTACTAGTCAGGTACATTCTTAGGCGTTTAATATGCGGTGTTGAGTCCATTTCGTTGAGCAAGGAGTAGCTCTTGTCTATTCCATATTTGGCTTAAGGAACTTTATCTGTGCTCATTTCAATCTCTGGTTTTATGCAGCACCCCAACTCACCTTTCCCCTTAAGCAAGCATAAGTTGGTTTTCTAAATTTGAGACCCTGTTCTGTTCTGTAATTCAGTTCCTGTGTAGCCAAGTTTACATTCCGTGTATTACTGATATCTTATGATGTTTCTTTTTCTGTGTGACTTATTTCAGTTAGAATCATCATACCTGAATCCACTCATTGTGCTGCTAAGGGCCTGATGACACAGATTTCATTGCTGAGTGATATTGCTTTGTAAGTAAATACCACAACTTTTTTATCCATTTTTCACTTTCTGCGATGTTGAACTTGTACTGTAAACGAGGTTCTTGTAAACAGAGCCGTTCCAAACTTTGGGGTGGCTGTGTCTTATTGATTTTAAATTCCCTAAGCTATAGGACCATAAGTGGAAGTGCCCTAGGCTCTGTTGCTTTGTTTTTTAGATGTTTCAGGAAACACCATACACTTCTGCCGAGTGTTTGTTGGCAATTTATATCCCGCCCTTCAGCATAACAAGGCTCCCAGTTCTCCATGGCCTGTCCTGCCTTTCTGGATTTTACACTTTTTTCAGATGGCCCTTTTGACCGGGGGGAAGTGAGACTTCATTGT
The DNA here is from genome assembly GCF_951394435.1 of Stenella coeruleoalba. Taxonomy (NCBI): domain Eukaryota; kingdom Metazoa; phylum Chordata; class Mammalia; order Artiodactyla; family Delphinidae; genus Stenella; species Stenella coeruleoalba. Next base: position 45,976 of record NW_027645862.1, read on the forward strand.
AGTGCAGATTTCCTTTGCAAGTTTGCTTGGTTGGCCAAAAAGGGCGTATGCGTTTTTTCCTGAATATATTTAGGAAAAAACGCATACGCCCTTTTTGGCCAAGTGCATCATTGTGGACGTTCTGCCTCTTTTCCTATGCTTTCAATGCAATTCCAGTCTACCTCCTGAAATCGGTTTCCTGCAATTCTGCCCCGCTTTCAAGTCCTCTTGGCAGCCTTACTTCAGTCTATTTTTGGACGATAGCTGTCATTTATAACTCTGCAGGTTTGTGAATTACAGTGCCCCTGAGCTCCTTTCTTCAACTCGCTTTCTTGTGACCTGGCCGCAACACCGCAGGATGGCTTCAGGCCCTAATCTGGTTCTGGCACGGCACGCTGAGCCTTTGGATATTTCCTCTTCCTGTTGGGAAATGAGAGTTAAATTTTCCCGTCCAGACACCTCCAGCTAGCCTCTCATTGGTTCTCGCTATTCTTGTTCATCTTCCGCAGAAATTGCAAACTGGGCCAAACAGGAGGTTAAAGGCGCTGACTTTCCAAGTGGGGAGAGTGTTAGTAAAGCGTCTGGAATGTTGCACCCGAGTACCAGGGGAGGAAAACTGAGACATATTTGAACACGTCTCCCGTTCACATGGTTGATCATACTTGGGTTCCACATGCATGTTTTAGCTGAAGGAAGAATACCTTAAACCTGTGTATTTGAAACCCGTGGAATGGGTACCATGCAATATGACTTCAAAGGGTCTTCATTTGCTCTCCGAACCTCTCCAATCCTATCACTGCTGCGTTTATGCCCCTGTACACATGCTTGATTCTCTTTCGGAGACATAGCAATCCATAGGTTTTAAGATACTTACTAGTCAGGTACATTCTTAGGCATTTAATATGCGGTGTTGAGTCCATTTCGTTGAGCAAGGAGTAGCTCTTGTCTATTCCATATTTGGCTTAAGGAACTTTATCTGTGCTCATTTCAATCTCTGGTTTTATGCAGCACCCCAACTCTCCTTTCCCCTTAAGCAAGCATAAGTTGATTTTCTAAATTTGAGACCCTGTTCTGTTCTGTAATTCAGTTCCTGTGTAGCCAAGTTTACATTCCGTGTATTACTGATATCTTATGATGTTTCTTTTTCTGTGTGACTTATTTCAGTTAGAATCATCATACCTGAATCCACTCATTGTGCTGCTAAGGGCCTGATGACACAGATTTCATTGCTGAGTGATATTGCTTTGTAAGTAAATACCACAACTTCTTTATCCATTTTTCACTTTCTGCGATGTTGAACTTGTACTGTAACGAGGTTCTTGTAAACAGAGCCGTTCCAAACTTTGGGGTGGCTGTGTCTTTTTGATTTTAATTTCCCTAAGCTATAGGACCATAAGTGGAAGTGCCCTAGGTTCTGTTGCTTTGTTTTTTACATGTTTCAGGAAACACCATACACTTCTCCCGAGTGGTTGTTGGCAGTTTACATCCCGCCCATCAGCATAACAAGGCTCCCAGTTCTCCATGGCCTGTCTTGTCTTTCTGGATTTTACACTTTTTTCAGATGGCCCTTTTGACCGGGGGGAAGTGAGACTTCATTGTAGTGCAGATTTCCTTTGCAAGCTTGCTTGGTTGGCCAAAAAGGGCGTATGCGTTTTTTCCTGAATATATTCAGGAAAAAACGCATACGCCCTTTTTGGCCAAGTGCATCATTGTGGACGTTCTGCCTCTTTTCCTATGCTTTCAATGCAATTCCAGTCTACCTCCTGAAATCGGTTTCCTGCAATTCTGCCCCGCTTTCAAGTCCTCTTGGCAGCCTTACTTCAGTATATTTTTGGACGATAGCTGTCATTTATAACTCTGCAGGTTTGTGAATTACAGTGCCCCTGAGCTCCTTTCTTCAACTCGCTTTCTTTTGAGCTGGCCCCAACACCGCAGGATGGCTTCAGGCCCTAATCTGGTTACGGTACGGCACGCTGAGCCTTTGGTTATTTCCTCTTCCTGGTTGGAAATGAGAGATAAATTTGCCCGTCCAGACACCTCCAGCTAGCCTCTCATTGGTTCTCGCTATTCCTGTTCATCTTCCGCAGAAATTGCAAACTGGGCCAAACAGGAGGTTAAAGGCGCTGACTCTCCAAGTGGGGAGAGTGTTAGTAAAGCGTCTGGAATGTTGCACCCGAGTACCAGGGGAGGAAAACTGAGACATATTTGAACACGTCTCCCGTTCACATGGTTGATCATACTCTGGGTTCCACATGCATGTTTTAGCTGAAGGAAGAATACCTTAAACCTGGAGAGTTGAGACCCGTGTAATGGTTACCATGCAATATGACTTCAAAGGGTCTTCATTTGCTCACCGAACCTCTCCAATCCTATCACTGCTGCGTTTATGCCCCTGTACACACGCTTGATTCTCTTTTGGAGACATAGCAATCCATAGGTTTTAAGATACTTACTAGTCAGGTACATTCTTAGGCGTTTAATATGGGGTGTTGAGTCGATTTCGTTGAGCAAGGAGTAGCTCTTGTCTATTCCATATTTGGCTTAAGGAACTTTATCTGTGCTCATTTCAATCTCTGGTTTTATGCAGCACCCCAACTCACCTTTCCCCTTAAGCAAGCATAAGTTGGTTTTCTAAATTTGAGACCCTGTTCTGTTTTGGAATGCAGTTCCTGTGTAGCCAAGTTTACATTCCGTGTATTAGTGATATCTTATGATGTTTCTTTTTCTGTGTGACTTATTTCAGTTAGAATCATCGTACCTGAATCCACTCATTATGCTGCTACGGGCCTGATGACATAGATTTCATTGCTGAGTGATACTGCATTGTACGTAAGTACCACAAGTTCTTTATCCATTTTTCACTTTCTGTGATATTGAACTTGTACGGTAAACGAGGTTCTTGTAAACGGAAGCGTCCCAAACTTTGGGGTGGCTGTGTTTTTGATTTTAATTTCCCTAAGCTATAGGACCATAAGTGGAAGTGCCCTAGGCTCTGTTGCTTTGTTTTTTAGATGTTTCAGGAAACACCATACACTTCTCCTGAGTGTCTGTTGGCAATTTACATCCCGCCCATCAGCATAACAAGGCTCCCAGTTCTCCATGGCCTGTCCTGCCTTTCTGGATTTTACACTTTTTTCAGATGGCCCCTTTGACCGGGGAGAAGTGAGACTTCATTGTAGTGCAGATTTCCTTTGCAAGCTTGCTTGGTTGGCCAAAAAGGGCGTATGCGTTTTTTCCTGAATATATTCAGGAAAAAACGCATACGCCCTTTTTGGCCAAGTGCATCATTGTGGACGTTCTGCCTCTTTTCCTATGCTTTCAATGCAATTCCAGTCTACCTCCTGAAATCGGTTTCCTGCAATTCTGCCCCGCTTTCAAGTCCTCTTGGCAGCCTTACTTCAGTCTATTTTTGGACGATAGCTGTCATTTATAACTCTGCAGGTTTGTGAATTGCAGTGCCCCTGAGCTCCTTTCTTCAACTCGCTTTCTTGAGACCTGGCCGCAACTCCGCAGGATGGCTTCAGGCCCTAATCTGGTTCCGGCCCGGCATGCTGAGCCTTTGGTTAATTCCTCTTCCTGGTGGGAAATGAGAGTTAAATTTGCCCGTCCAGACACCTCCAGCTAGCCTCTCATTGGTTCTCGCTATTCCTGTTCATCTTCCGCAGAAATTGCAAACTGGGCCAAACAGGAGGTTAAAGGGACTGACTCTCCAAGTGGGGAGAGTGTTAGTAAAGCGTCTGGATTGTTGCACCCGAGTACCAGGGGAGGAAAACTGAGACATATTTGAACACGTCTCCCGATCACATGGTTGATCATACTCTGGGTTCCACATGCATGTTTTAGCTGAAGGAAGAATACCTAAAATCTGCGTAGTTGAAACCCGTGGAATGGGTACCATGCAATATGACTTCAAAGGGTCTTCATTTGCTCACTGAACCTCTCCAATCCTATCACTGCTGCGTTTATGCCCCTGTACACATGCTTGATTCTCTTTCGGAGACATAGCAATCCATAGGTTTTAAGATACTTACTAGTCAGGTACATTCTTAGGCGTTTAATATGCGGTGTTGAGTCCATTTCGTTGAGCAAGGAGTAGCTCTTGTCTATTCCATATTTGGCTTAAGGAACTTTATCTGTGCTCATTTCAATCTCTGGTTTTATGCAGCACCCCAACTCACCTTTCCCCTTAAGCAAGCATAAGTTGGTTTTCTAAATTTGAGACCCTGTTCTGTTCTGTAATTCAGTTCCTGTGTAGCCAAGTTTCCATTCCGTGTATTACTGATATCTTATGATGTTTCTTTTTCTGTGTGACTTATTTCAGTTAGAATCATCATACCTGAATCCACTCATTGTGCTGCTAAGGGCCTGATGACACAGATTTCATTGCTGAGTGATATTGCTTTGTAAGTAAATACCACAACTTTTTTATCCATTTTTCACTTTCTGCGATGTTGAACTTGTACTGTAAACGAGGTTCTTGTAAACAGAGCCGTTCGAAACTTTGGGGTGGCTGTGTCTTATTGATTTTAAATTCCCTAAGCTATAGGACCATAAGTGGAAGTGCCCTAGGCTCTGTTGCTTTGTTTTTTAGATGTTTCAGGAAACACCATACACTTCTGCCGAGTGTTTGTTGGCAATTTATATCCCGCCCTTCAGCATAACAAGGCTCCCAGTTCTCCATGGCCTGTCCTGCCTTTCTGGATTTTACACTTTTTTCAGATGGCCCTTTTGACCGGGGGGAAGTGAGACTTCATTGTAGTGCAGATTTCCTTTGCAAGCTTGCTTGGTTGGCCAAAAAGTGCGTATGCGTTTTTTCCTGAATATATTCAGGAAAAAACACATACGCCCTTTTTGGCCAAGTGCATCATTGTGGACGTTCTGCCTCTTTTCCTATGCTTTCAATGCAATTCCAGTCTACCTCCTGAAATCGGTTTCCTGCAATTCTGCCCCGCTTTCAAGTCCTCTTGGCAGCCTTACTTCAGTCTATTTTTGGACGATAGCTGTCATTTATAACTCTGCAGGTTTGTGAATTGCAGTGCCCCTGAGCTCCTTTCTTCAACTCGCTTTCTTGAGACCTGGCCGCAACTCCGCAGGATGGCTTCAGGCCCTAATCTGGTTCCGGCCCGGCATGCTGAGCCTTTGGTTAATTCCTCTTCCTGGTGGGAAATGAGAGTTAAATTTGCCCGTCCAGACACCTCCAGCTAGCCTCTCATTGGTTCTCGCTATTCCTGTTCATCTTCCGCAGAAATTGCAAACTGGGCCAAACAGGAGGTTAAAGGCGCTGACTCTCCAAGTGGGGAGAGTGTTAGTAAAGCGTCTGGAATGTTGCACCCGAGTACCAGGGGAAGAAAACTGAGACATATTTGAACACGTCTCCCGGTCACATGCTTGATCATACTTGGGTTCCACATGCATGTTTTAGCTGAAGGAAGAATACCTTAAACCTGTGTATTTGAAACCCGTGGAATGGGTACCATGCAATATGACTTCAAAGGGTCTTCATTTGCTCTCCGAACCTCTCCAATCCTATCACTGCTGCGTTTATGCCCCTGTACACATGCTTGATTCTCTTTCGGAGACATAGCAATCCATAGGTTTTAAGATACTTATTAGTCAGGTACATTCTTAGGCATTTAATATGCGGTGTTGAGTCCATTTCGTTGAGCAAGGAGTAGCTCTTGTCTATTCCATATTTGGCTTAAGGAACTTTATCTGTGCTCATTTCAATCTCTGGTTTTATGCAGCACCCCAACTCTCCTTTCCCCTTAAGCAAGCATAAGTTGATTTTCTAAATTTGAGACCCTGTTCTGTTCTGTAATTCAGTTCCTGTGTAGCCAAGTTTACATTCCGTGTATTACTGATATCTTATGATGTTTCTTTTTCTGTGTGACTTATTTCAGTTAGAATCATCATACCTGAATCCACTCATTGTGCTGCTAAGGGCCTGATGACACAGATTTCATTGCTGAGTGATATTGCTTTGTAAGTAAATACCACAACTTCTTTATCCATTTTTCACTTTCTGCGATGTTGAACTTGTACTGTAAACGAGGTTCTTGTAAACAGAGCCGTTCCAAACTTTGGGGTGGCTGTGTCTTTTTGATTTTAATTTCCCTAAGCTATAGGACCATAAGTGGAAGTGCCCTAGGTTCTGTTGCTTTGTTTTTTACATGTTTCAGGAAACACCATACACTTCTCCCGAGTGGTTGTTGGCAGTTTACATCCCGCCCATCAGCATAACAAGGCTCCCAGTTCTCCATGGCCTGTCTTGTCTTTCTGGATTTTACACTTTTTTCAGATGGCCCTTTTGACCGGGGGGAAGTGAGACTTCATTGTAGTGCAGATTTCCTTTGCAAGCTTGCTTGGTTGGCCAAAAAGGGCGTATGCGTTTTTTCCTGAATATATTCAGGAAAAAACGCATACGCCCTTTTTGGCCAAGTGCATCATTGTGGACGTTCTGCCTCTTTTCCTATGCTTTCAATGCAATTCCAGTCTACCTCCTGAAATCGGTTTCCTGCAATTCTGCCCCGCTTTCAAGTCCTCTTGGCAGCCTTACTTCAGTATATTTTTGGACGATAGCTGTCATTTATAACTCTGCAGGTTTGTGAATTACAGTGCCCCTGAGCTCCTTTCTTCAACTCGCTTTCTTTTGAGCTGGCCCCAACACCGCAGGATGGCTTCAGGCCCTAATCTGGTTACGGTACGGCACGCTGAGCCTTTGGTTATTTCCTCTTCCTGGTTGGAAATGAGAGATAAATTTGCCCGTCCAGACACCTCCAGCTAGCCTCTCATTGGTTCTCGCTATTCCTGTTCATCTTCCGCAGAAATTGCAAACTGGGCCAAACAGGAGGTTAAAGGCGCTGACTCTCCAAGTGGGGAGAGTGTTAGTAAAGCGTCTGGAATGTTCCACCCGAGTACCAGGGGAGGAAAACTGAGACATATTTGAACACGTCTCCCGTTCACATGGTTGATCATACTCTGGGTTCCACATGCATGTTTTAGCTGAAGGAAGAATACCTTAAACCTGGAGAGTTGAGACCCGTGTAATGGTTACCATGCAATATGACTTCAAAGGGTCTTCATTTGCTCACCGAACCTCTCCAATCCTATCACTGCTGCGTTTATGCCCCTGTACACACGCTTGATTCTCTTTTGGAGACATAGCAATCCATAGGTTTTAAGATACTTACTAGTCAGGTACATTCTTAGGCGTTTAATATGGGGTGTTGAGTCGATTTCGTTGAGCAAGGAGTAGCTCTTGTCTATTCCATATTTGGCTTAAGGAACTTTATCTGTGCTCATTTCAATCTCTGGTTTTATGCAGCACCCCAACTCACCTTTCCCCTTAAGCAAGCATAAGTTGGTTTTCTAAATTTGAGACCCTGTTCTGTTTTGGAATGCAGTTCCTGTGTAGCCAAGTTTACATTCCGTGTATTAGTGATATCTTATGATGTTTCTTTTTCTGTGTGACTTATTTCAGTTAGAATCATCGTACCTGAGTCCACTCATTATGCTGCTACGGGCCTGATGACATAGATTTCATTGCTGAGTGATACTGCATTGTACGTAAGTACCACAAGTTCTTTATCCATTTTTCACTTTCTGTGATATTGAACTTGTACGGTAAACGAGGTTCTTGTAAACGGAGGAGTCCCAAACTTTGGGGTGGCTGTGTCTTTTTGATTTTAATTTCCCTAAGCTATAGGACCATAAGTGGAAGTGCCCTAGGCTCTGTTGCTTCGTTTTTTAGATGTTTCAGGAAACACCATACACTTCTCCTGAGTGTCTGTTGGCAATTTACATCCCGCCCATCAGCATAACAAGGCTCCCAGTTCTCAATGGCCTGTTGCCTTTCTGGATTTTACACTTTTTTCAGATGGCCCTTTTGACCGGGGGGAAGTGAGACTTCATTGTAGTGCAGATTTCCTTTGCAAGCTTGCTTGGTTGGCCAAAAAGGGCGTATGCGTTTTTTCCTGAATATATTCAGGAAAAAACACATACGCCCTTTTTGGCCAAGTGCATCATTGTGGACGTTCTGCCTCTTTTCCTATGCTTTCAATGCAATTCCAGTCTACCTCCTGAAATCGGTTTCCTGCAATTCTGCCCCGCTTTCAAGTCCTCTTGGCAGCCTTACTTCAGTCTATTTTTGGACGATAGCTGTCATTTATAACTCTGCAGGTTTGTGAATTGCAGTGCCCCTGAGCTCCTTTCTTCAACTCGCTTTCTTGAGACCTGGCCGCAACTCCGCAGGATGGCTTCAGGCCCTAATCTGGTTCCGGCCCGGCATGCTGAGCCTTTGGTTAATTCCTCTTCCTGGTGGGAAATGAGAGTTAAATTTGCCCGTCCAGACACCTCCAGCTAGCCTCTCATTGGTTCTCGCTATTCCTGTTCATCTTCCGCAGAAATTGCAAACTGGGCCAAACAGGAGGTTAAAGGCGCTGACTCTCCAAGTGGGGAGAGTGTTAGTAAAGCGTCTGGAATGTTGCACCCGAGTACCAGGGGAAGAAAACTGAGACATATTTGAACACGTCTCCCGGTCACATGGTTGATCATACTTGGGTTCCACATGCATGTTTTAGCTGAAGGAAGAATACCTTAAACCTGTGTATTTGAAACCCGTGGAATGGGTACCATGCAATATGACTTCAAAGGGTCTTCATTTGCTCTCCGAACCTCTCCAATCCTATCACTGCTGCGTTTATGCCCCTGTACACATGCTTGATTCTCTTTCGGAGACATAGCAATCCATAGGTTTTAAGATACTTACTAGTCAGGTACATTCTTAGGCGTTTAATATGGGGTGTTGAGTCCATTTCGTTGAGCAAGGAGTAGCTCTTGTCTATTCCATATTTGGCTTAAGGAACTTTATCTGTGCTCATTTCAATCTCTGGTTTTATGCAGCACCCCAACTCACCTTTCCCCTTAAGCAAGCATAAGTTGGTTTTCTAAATTTGAGACCCTGTTCTGTTTTGGAATGCAGTTCCTGTGTAGCCAAGTTTACATTCCGTGTATTAGTGATATCTTATGATGTTTCTTTTTCTGTGTGACTTATTTCAGTTAGAATCATCGTACCTGAGTCCACTCATTATGCTGCTACGGGCCTGATGACATAGATTTCATTGCTGAGTGATACTGCATTGTACGTAAGTACCACAAGTTCTTTATCCATTTTTCACTTTCTGTGATATTGAACTTGTACGGTAAACGAGGTTCTTGTAAACGGAGGAGTCCCAAACTTTGGGGTGGCTGTGTCTTTTTGATTTTAATTTCCCTAAGCTATAGGACCATAAGTGGAAGTGCCCTAGGCTCTGTTGCTTCGTTTTTTAGATGTTTCAGGAAACACCATACACTTCTCCTGAGTGTCTGTTGGCAATTTACATCCCGCCCATCAGCATAACAAGGCTCCCAGTTCTCAATGGCCTGTTGCCTTTCTGGATTTTACACTTTTTTCAGATGGCCCTTTTGACCGGGGGGAAGTGAGACTTCATTGTAGTGCAGATTTCCTTTGCAAGCTTGCTTGGTTGGCCAAAAAGGGCGTATGCGTTTTTTCCTGAATATATTCAGGAAAAAACGCATACGCCCTTTTTGGCCAAGTGCATCATTGTGGACGTTCTGCCTCTTTTCCTATGCTTTCAATGCAATTCCAGTCTACCTCCTGAAATCGGTTTCCTGCAATTCTGCCCTGCTTTCAAGTCATCTTGGCAGCCTTACTTCAGTCTATTTTTGGACGATAGCTCTCATTTATAACTCTGCAGGTTTGTGAATTACAGTGCCCCTGAGCTCCTTTCTTCAACTCGCTTTCTTGTGACCTGGCCGCAACACCGCAGGATGGCTTCAGGCCCTAATCTGGTTCCGGCCCGGCATGCTGAGCCTTTGGTTAATTCCTCTTCCTGGTGGGAAATGAGAGTTAAATTTGCCCGTCCAGACACCTCCAGCTAGTCTCTCATTGGTTCTCGCTATTCCTGTTCATCTTCTGCAGAAATTGCAAACTGGGCCAAACAGGAGGTTAAAGGGACTGACTCTCCAAGTCGGGAGAGTGTTAGTAAAGCGTCTGAATGTTGCACCCGAGTACCAGGGGAGGAAAACTGAGACATATTTGAATACATCTCCCGTTCACATGGTTGATCATACTCTGGGTTCCACATGCATGTTTTAGCTGAAGGAAGAATACCTTAAACATGGGTAGTTGAAACCCGTGGAATGGGTACCATGCAATATGACTTCAAAGGTTCTTCATATGCTCACCGAAACTCTCCAATCCTATCACTGCTGCGTTTATGCCCCTGTACACATGCTTGATTCTCTTTCGGAGACATAGCAATCCATAGGTTTTAAGATACTTACTAGTCAGGTACATTGTTAGGCGTTTAATATGCGGTGTTGAGTCCATTTTGTTGAGCAAGGAATAGCTCTTGTCTATTCCATATTTGGCTTAAGGAACTTTATCTGTGCTCATTTCAATCTCTGGTTTTATGCAGCACCCCAACTCACCTTTCCCCTTAAGCAAGCATAAGTTGGTTTTCTAAATTTGAGACCCTGTTCTGTTCTGTAATTCAGTTCCTGTGTAGCCAAGTTTACATTCCGTGTATTACTGATATCTTATGATGTTTCTTTTTCTGTGTGACTTATTTCAGTTAGAATCATCATACCTGAATCCACTCATTGTGCTGCTAAGGGCCTGATGACACAGATTTCATTGCTGAGTGATATTGCTTTGTAAGTAAATACCACAACTTCTTTATCCATTTTTCACTTTCTGCGATGTTGAACTTGTACTGTAAACGAGGTTCTTGTAAACAGAACCGATGCAAACTTTGGGGTGGCTGTGTGTTTTTGATTTTAATTTCCCTAAGCTATAGGACCATAAGTGGAAGTGCCCTAGGTTCTGTTGCTTTGTTTTTTAGATGTTTCAGGAAACACCATACACTTCTCCCGAGTGGTTGTTGGCAATTTACATCCCGCCCTTCAGCATAACAAGGCTCCCAGTTCTCCATGGCCTGTCCTGCCTTTCTGGATTTTACACTTTTTTCAGATGGCCCTTTTGACCGGGGGGAAGTGAGACTTCATTGTAGTGCAGATTTCCTTTGCAAGCTTGCTTGGTTGGCCAAAAAGTGCGTATGCGTTTTTTCCTGAATATATTCAGGAAAAAACGCATACGCCCTTTTTGGCCAAGTGCATCATTGTGGACGTTCTGCCTCTTTTCTTATGCTTTCAATGCAATTCCAGTCTACCTCCTGAAATCGGTTTCCTGCAATTCTGCCCCGCTTTCAAGTACTCTTGGCAGCCTTACTTTAGTATATTTTTGGACGATAGCTGTCATTTATAACTCTGCAGGTTTGTGAATTACAGTGCCCCTGAGCTCCTTTCTTCAACTCGCTTTCTTTTGAGCTGGCCGCAACACCGCAGGATGTCTTCAGGCCCTAATCTTGTTCCCGTACGGCACGCTGAGCCTTTGGTTATTTCCTCTTCCTGGTGGGAAATGAGAGTTAAATTTGCCCGTCCAGACACCTCCACCTAGTCTCTCATTGGTTCTCGCTATTCCTGTTCATCTTCCGCAGAAATTGCAAACTGGGCCAAACAGGAGGTTAAAGGGACTGACTCTCCAAGTCGGGAGAGTGTTAGTAAAGCGTCTGGAATGTTGCACCCGAGTACCAGGGGAGGAAAACTGAGACATATTTGAACACGTCTCCCGTTCACATGGTTGATCATACTCTGGGTTCCACATGCATGTTTTAGCTGAAGGAAGAATACCTTAAACCTGGAGAGTTGAGACCCTTGTAATGGGTACCATGCAATATGACTTCAAAGGGTCTTCATTTGCTCACCGAACCTCTCCAATCCTATCACTGCTGCGTTTATGCCCCTGTACACACGCTTGATTCTCTTTTGGAGACCTAGCAATCCATAGGTTTTAAGATACTTACTAGTCAGGTACATTCTTAGGCGTTTAATATGGGGTTTTGAGTCGATTTCGTTGAGCAAGGAGTAGCTCTTGTCTATTCCATATTTGGCTTAAGGAACTTTATCTGTGCTCATTTCAATCTCTGGTTTTATGCAGCACCCCAACTCACCTTTCCCCTTAAGCAAGCATAAGTTGGTTTTCTAAATTTGAGACCCTGTTCTGTTTTGGAATGCAGTTCCTGTGTAGCCAAGTTTACATTCCGTGTATTAGTGATATCTTATGATGTTTTTTTTCTGTGTGACTTATTTCAGTTAGAATCATCATACCTGAATCCACTCATTATGCTGCTATGGGCCTGAGGACATAGATTTCAATGCTGAGTGATACTGCATTGTACGTAAGTACCACAAGTTCTTTATCCATTTTTCACTTTCTGTGATATTGAACTTGTACGGTAAACGAGGTTATTGTAAACGGAGGCGTCCCAAACTTTGGGGTGGCTGTGTCTTTTTGATTTTAATTTCCCTAAGCTATAGGACCATAAGTGGAAGTGCCCTAGGCTCTGTTGCTTTGTTTTTTAGATGTTTCAGGAAACACCATACACTTCTGCTGAGTGTCTGTTGGCAATTTACATCCCGCCCATCAGCATAACAAGGCTCCCAGTTCTCCATGGCCTGTCCTGCCTTTCTGGATTTTACCCTTTTTTCAGATGGCCCTTTTGACCGGGGAGAAGTGAGACTTCATTGTAGTGCAGATTTCCTTTCAAGTTTGCTTGGTTGGCCAAAAAGGGCGTATGCGTTTTTTCCTGAATATATTCAGGAAAAAACGCATACGCCCTTTTTGGCCAAGTGCATCATTGTGGACGTTCTGCCTCTTTTCCTATGCTTTCAATGCAATTCCAGTCTACCTCCTGAAATCGGTTTCCTGCAATTCTGCCCCGCTTTCAAGTCCTCTTGGCAGCCTTACTTCAGTCTATTTTTGGACGATAGCTGTCATTTATAACTCTGCAGGTTTGTGAATTACAGCGCCCCTGAGCTCCTTTCTTCAACTCGCTTTCTTGTGACCTGGCCGCAACACCGCAGGCTGGCTTCAGGCCCTAATCTGGTTCTGGCACGGCACGCTGAGCCTTTGGTTAATTCCTCTTCCTGGTGGGAAATGAGAGTTAAATTTTCCCGTCCAGACACCTCCAGCTAGCCTCTCATTGGTTCTCGCTATTCCTGTTCATCTTCTGCAGAAATTGCAAACTCGGCCAAACAGGAGGTTAAAGGCGCTGACTCTCCAAGTGGGGAGAGTGTTAGTAAACGTCTGGAATGTTGCACCCGAGTACCAGGGGAGGAAAACTGAGACATATTTGAACACGTCTCCCGTTCACATGGTTGATCATACTTGGGTTCCACATGCATGTTTTAGCTGAAGGAAGAATACCTTAAACCTGTGTATTTGAAACCCGTGGAATGGGTACCATGCAATATGACTTCAAAGGGTCTTCATTTGCTCTCCGAACCTCTCCAATCCTATCACTGCTGCGTTTATGCCCCTGTACACATGCTTGATTCTCTTTCGGAGACATAGCAATCCATAGGTTTTAAGATACTTACTAGTCAGGTACATTCTTAGGCATTTAATATGCGGTGTTGAGTCCATTTCGTTGAGCAAGGAGTAGCTCTTGTCTATTCCATATTTGGCTTAAGGAACTTTATCTGTGCTCATTTCAATCTCTGGTTTTATGCAGCACCCCAACTCTCCTTTCCCCTTAAGCAAGCATAAGTTGATTTTCTAAATTTGAGACCCTGTTCTGTTCTGTAATTCAGTTCCTGTGTAGCCAAGTTTACATTCCGTGTATTACTGATATCTTATGATGTTTCTTTTTCTGTGTGACTTATTTCAGTTAGAATCATCATACCTGAATCCACTCATTGTGCTCCTAAGGGCCTGATGACACAGATTTCATTGCTGAGTGATATTGCTTTGTAAGTAAATACCACAACTTCTTTATCCATTTTTCACTTTCTGCGATGTTGAACTTGTACTGTAAACGAGGTTCTTGTAAACAGAACCGATGCAAACTTTGGGGTGGCTGTGTGTTTTTGATTTTAATTTCCCTAAGCTATAGGACCATAAGTGGAAGTGCCCTAGGTTCTGTTGCTTTGTTTTTTAGATGTTTCAGGAAACACCATACACTTCTCCCGAGTGGTTGTTGGCAATTTACATCCCGCCCTTCAGCATAACAAGGCTCCCAGTTCTCCATGGCCTGTCCTGCCTTTCTGGATTTTACACTTTTTTCAGATGGCCCTTTTGACCGGGGGGAAGTGAGACTTCATTGTAGTGCAGATTTCCTTTGCAAGCTTGCTTGGTTGGCCAAAAAGTGCGTATGCGTTTTTTCCTGAATATATTCAGGAAAAAACGCATACGCCCTTTTTGGCCAAGTGCATCATTGTGGACGTTCTGCCTCTTTTCCTATGCTTTCAATGCAATTCCAGTCTACCTCCTGAAATCGGTTTCCTGCAATTCTGCCCCGCTTTCAAGTCCTCTTGGCAGCCTTACTTTAGTATATTTTTGGACGATAGCTGTCATTTATAACTCTGCAGGTTTGTGAATTACAGTGCCCCTGAGCTCCTTTCTTCAACTCGCTTTCTTTTGAGCTGGCCGCAACACCGCAGGATGTCTTCAGGCCCTAATCTTGTTCCCGTACGGCACGCTGAGCCTTTGGTTATTTCCTCTTCCTGTTGGGAAATGAGAGTTAAATTTGCCCGTCCAGACACCTCCAGCTAGTCTCTCATTGGTTCTCGCTATTCCTGTTCATCTTCCGCAGAAATTGCAAACTGGGCCAAACAGGAGGTTAAAGGGACTGACTCTCCAAGTCGGGAGAGTGTTAGTAAAGCGTCTGGAATGTTGCACCCGAGTACCAGGGGAGGAAAACTGAGACATATTTGAACACGTCTCCCGTTCACATGGTTGATCATACTCTGGGTTCCACATGCATGTTTTAGCTGAAGGAAGAATACCTTAAACCTGGAGAGTTGAGACCCTTGTAATGGGTACCATGCAATATGACTTCAAAGGGTCTTCATTTGCTCACCGAACCTCTCCAATCCTATCACTGCTGCGTTTATGCCCCTGTACACACGCTTGATTCTCTTTTGGAGACCTAGCAATCCATAGGTTTTAAGATACTTACTAGTCAGGTACATTCTTAGGCGTTTAATATGGGGTTTTGAGTCGATTTCGTTGAGCAAGGAGTAGCTCTTGTCTATTCCATATTTGGCTTAAGGAACTTTATCTGTGCTCATTTCAATCTCTGGTTTTATGCAGCACCCCAACTCACCTTTCCCCTTAAGCAAGCATAAGTTGGTTTTCTAAATTTGAGACCCTGTTCTGTTTTGGAATGCAGTTCCTGTGTAGCCAAGTTTACATTCCGTGTATTAGTGATATCTTATGATGTTTTTTTTCTGTGTGACTTATTTCAGTTAGAATCATCATACCTGAATCCACTCATTATGCTGCTATGGGCCTGAGGACATAGATTTCAATGCTGAGTGATACTGCATTGTACGTAAGTACCACAAGTTCTTTATCCATTTTTCACTTTCTGTGATATTGAACTTGTACGGTAAACGAGGTTATTGTAAACGGAGGCGTCCCAAACTTTGGGGTGGCTGTGTCTTTTTGATTTTAATTTCCCTAAGCTATAGGACCATAAGTGGAAGTGCCCTAGGCTCTGTTGCTTTGTTTTTTAGATGTTTCAGGAAACACCATACACTTCTGCTGAGTGTCTGTTGGCAATTTACATCCCGCCCATCAGCATAACAAGGCTCCCAGTTCTCCATGGCCTGTCCTGCCTTTCTGGATTTTACCCTTTTTTCAGATGGCCCTTTTGACCGGGGAGAAGTGAGACTTCATTGTAGTGCAGATTTCCTTTCAAGTTTGCTTGGTTGGCCAAAAAGGGCGTATGCGTTTTTTCCTGAATATATTCAGGAAAAAACGCATACGCCCTTTTTGGCCAAGTGCATCATTGTGGACGTTCTGCCTCTTTTCCTATGCTTTCAATGCAATTCCAGTCTACCTCCTGAAATCGGTTTCCTGCAATTCTGCCCCGCTTTCAAGTCCTCTTGGCAGCCTTACTTCAGTCTATTTTTGGACGATAGCTGTCATTTATAACTCTGCAGGTTTGTGAATTACAGCGCCCCTGAGCTCCTTTCTTCAACTCGCTTTCTTGTGACCTGGCCGCAACACCGCAGGCTGGCTTCAGGCCCTAATCTGGTTCTGGCACGGCACGCTGAGCCTTTGGTTAATTCCTCTTCCTGGTGGGAAATGAGAGTTAAATTTTCCCGTCCAGACACCTCCAGCTAGCCTCTCATTGGTTCTCGCTATTCCTGTTCATCTTCTGCAGAAATTGCAAACTCGGCCAAACAGGAGGTTAAAGGCGCTGACTCTCCAAGTGGGGAGAGTGTTAGTAAACGTCTGGAATGTTGCACCCGAGTACCAGGGGAGGAAAACTGAGACATATTTGAACACGTCTCCCGTTCACATGGTTGATCATACTTGGGTTCCACATGCATGTTTTAGCTGAAGGAAGAATACCTTAAACCTGTGTATTTGAAACCCGTGGAATGGGTACCATGCAATATGACTTCAAAGGGTCTTCATTTGCTCTCCGAACCTCTCCAATCCTATCACTGCTGCGTTTATGCCCCTGTACACATGCTTGATTCTCTTTCGGAGACATAGCAATCCATAGGTTTTAAGATACTTATTAGTCAGGTACATTCTTAGGCATTTAATATGCGGTGTTGAGTCCATTTCGTTGAGCAAGGAGTAGCTCTTGTCTATTCCATATTTGGCTTAAGGAACTTTATCTGTGCTCATTTCAATCTCTGGTTTTATGCAGCACCCCAACTCTCCTTTCCCCTTAAGCAAGCATAAGTTGATTTTCTAAATTTGAGACCCTGTTCTGTTCTGTAATTCAGTTCCTGTGTAGCCAAGTTTACATTCCGTGTATTACTGATATCTTATGATGTTTCTTTTTCTGTGTGACTTATTTCAGTTAGAATCATCATACCTGAATCCACTCATTGTGCTGCTAAGGGCCTGATGACACAGATTTCATTGCTGAGTGATATTGCTTTGTAAGTAAATACCACAACTTCTTTATCCATTTTTCACTTTCTGCGATGTTGAACTTGTACTGTAAACGAGGTTCTTGTAAACAGAGCCGTTCCAAACTTTGGGGTGGCTGTGTCTTTTTGATTTTAATTTCCCTAAGCTATAGGACCATAAGTGGAAGTGCCCTAGGTTCTGTTGCTTTGTTTTTTACATGTTTCAGGAAACACCATACACTTCTCCCGAGTGGTTGTTGGCAGTTTACATCCCGCCCATCAGCATAACAAGGCTCCCAGTTCTCCATGGCCTGTCTTGTCTTTCTGGATTTTACACTTTTTTCAGATGGCCCTTTTGACCGGGGGGAAGTGAGACTTCATTGTAGTGCAGATTTCCTTTGCAAGCTTGCTTGGTTGGCCAAAAAGGGCGTATGCGTTTTTTCCTGAATATATTCAGGAAAAAACGCATACGCCCTTTTTGGCCAAGTGCATCATTGTGGACGTTCTGCCTCTTTTCCTATGCTTTCAATGCAATTCCAGTCTACCTCCTGAAATCGGTTTCCTGCAATTCTGCCCCGCTTTCAAGTCCTCTTGGCAGCCTTACTTCAGTATATTTTTGGACGATAGCTGTCATTTATAACTCTGCAGGTTTGTGAATTACAGTGCCCCTGAGCTCCTTTCTTCAACTCGCTTTCTTTTGAGCTGGCCCCAACACCGCAGGATGGCTTCAGGCCCTAATCTGGTTACGGTACGGCACGCTGAGCCTTTGGTTATTTCCTCTTCCTGGTTGGAAATGAGAGATAAATTTGCCCGTCCAGACACCTCCAGCTAGCCTCTCATTGGTTCTCGCTATTCCTGTTCATCTTCCGCAGAAATTGCAAACTGGGCCAAACAGGAGGTTAAAGGCGCTGACTCTCCAAGTGGGGAGAGTGTTAGTAAAGCGTCTGGAATGTTGCACCCGAGTACCAGGGGAGGAAAACTGAGACATATTTGAACACGTCTCCCGTTCACATGGTTGATCATACTCTGGGTTCCACATGCATGTTTTAGCTGAAGGAAGAATACCTTAAACCTGGAGAGTTGAGACCCGTGTAATGGTTACCATGCAATATGACTTCAAAGGGTCTTCATTTGCTCACCGAACCTCTCCAATCCTATCACTGCTGCGTTTATGCCCCTGTACACACGCTTGATTCTCTTTTGGAGACATAGCAATCCATAGGTTTTAAGATACTTACTAGTCAGGTACATTCTTAGGCGTTTAATATGGGGTGTTGAGTCGATTTCGTTGAGCAAGGAGTAGCTCTTGTCTATTCCATATTTGGCTTAAGGAACTTTATCTGTGCTCATTTCAATCTCTGGTTTTATGCAGCACCCCAACTCACCTTTCCCCTTAAGCAAGCATAAGTTGGTTTTCTAAATTTGAGACCCTGTTCTGTTTTGGAATGCAGTTCCTGTGTAGCCAAGTTTACATTCCGTGTATTAGTGATATCTTATGATGTTTCCTTTTCTGTGTGACTTATTTCAGTTAGAATCATCGTACCTGAGTCCACTCATTATGCTGCTACGGGCCTGATGACATAGATTTCATTGCTGAGTGATACTGCATTGTACGTAAGTACCACAAGTTCTTTATCCATTTTTCACTTTCTGTGATATTGAACTTGTACGGTAAACGAGGTTCTTGTAAACGGAGGAGTCCCAAACTTTGGGGTGGCTGTGTCTTTTTGATTTTAATTTCCCTAAGCTATAGGACCATAAGTGGAAGTGCCCTAGGCTCTGTTGCTTCGTTTTTTAGATGTTTCAGGAAACACCATACACTTCTCCTGAGTGTCTGTTGGCAATTTACATCCCGCCCATCAGCATAACAAGGCTCCCAGTTCTCAATGGCCTGTTGCCTTTCTGGATTTTACACTTTTTTCAGATGGCCCTTTTGACCGGGGGGAAGTGAGACTTCATTGTAGTGCAGATTTCCTTTGCAAGCTTGCTTGGTTGGCCAAAAAGTGCGTATGCGTTTTTTCCTGAATATATTCAGGAAAAAACACATACGCCCTTTTTGGCCAAGTGCATCATTGTGGACGTTCTGCCTCTTTTCCTATGCTTTCAATGCAATTCCAGTCTACCTCCTGAAATCGGTTTCCTGCAATTCTGCCCCGCTTTCAAGTCCTCTTGGCAGCCTTACTTCAGTCTATTTTTGGACGATAGCTGTCATTTATAACTCTGCAGGTTTGTGAATTGCAGTGCCCCTGAGCTCCTTTCTTCAACTCGCTTTCTTGAGACCTGGCCGCAACTCCGCAGGATGGCTTCAGGCCCTAATCTGGTTCCGGCCCGGCATGCTGAGCCTTTGGTTAATTCCTCTTCCTGGTGGGAAATGAGAGTTAAATTTGCCCGTCCAGACACCTCCAGCTAGCCTCTCATTGGTTCTCGCTATTCCTGTTCATCTTCCGCAGAAATTGCAAACTGGGCCAAACAGGAGGTTAAAGGCGCTGACTCTCCAAGTGGGGAGAGTGTTAGTAAAGCGTCTGGAATGTTGCACCCGAGTACCAGGGGAAGAAAACTGAGACATATTTGAACACGTCTCCCGGTCACATGGTTGATCATACTTGGGTTCCACATGCATGTTTTAGCTGAAGGAAGAATACCTTAAACCTGTGTATTTGAAACCCGTGGAATGGGTACCATGCAATATGACTTCAAAGGGTCTTCATTTGCTCTCCGAACCTCTCCAATCCTATCACTGCTGCGTTTATGCCCCTGTACACATGCTTGATTCTCTTTCGGAGACATAGCAATCCATAGGTTTTAAGATACTTACTAGTCAGGTACATTCTTAGGCGTTTAATATGGGGTGTTGAGTCCATTTCGTTGAGCAAGGAGTAGCTCTTGTCTATTCCATATTTGGCTTAAGGAACTTTATCTGTGCTCATTTCAATCTCTGGTTTTATGCAGCACCCCAACTCACCTTTCCCCTTAAGCAAGCATAAGTTGGTTTTCTAAATTTGAGACCCTGTTCTGTTTTGGAATGCAGTTCCTGTGTAGCCAAGTTTACATTCCGTGTATTAGTGATATCTTATGATGTTTCTTTTTCTGTGTGACTTATTTCAGTTAGAATCATCGTACCTGAGTCCACTCATTATGCTGCTACGGGCCTGATGACATAGATTTCATTGCTGAGTGATACTGCATTGTACGTAAGTACCACAAGTTCTTTATCCATTTTTCACTTTCTGTGATATTGAACTTGTACGGTAAACGAGGTTCTTGTAAACGGAGGAGTCCCAAACTTTGGGGTGGCTGTGTCTTTTTGATTTTAATTTCCCTAAGCTATAGGACCATAAGTGGAAGTGCCCTAGGCTCTGTTGCTTCGTTTTTTAGATGTTTCAGGAAACACCATACACTTCTCCTGAGTGTCTGTTGGCAATTTACATCCCGCCCATCAGCATAACAAGGCTCCCAGTTCTCAATGGCCTGTTGCCTTTCTGGATTTTACACTTTTTTCAGATGGCCCTTTTGACCGGGGGGAAGTGAGACTTCATTGTAGTGCAGATTTCCTTTGCAAGCTTGCTTGGTTGGCCAAAAAGGGCGTATGCGTTTTTTCCTGAATATATTCAGGAAAAAACGCATACGCCCTTTTTGGCCAAGTGCATCATTGTGGACGTTCTGCCTCTTTTCCTATGCTTTCAATGCAATTCCAGTCTACCTCCTGAAATCGGTTTCCTGCAATTCTGCCCTGCTTTCAAGTCATCTTGGCAGCCTTACTTCAGTCTATTTTTGGACGATAGCTCTCATTTATAACTCTGCAGGTTTGTGAATTACAGTGCCCCTGAGCTCCTTTCTTCAACTCGCTTTCTTGTGACCTGGCCGCAACACCGCAGGATGGCTTCAGGCCCTAATCTGGTTCCGGCCCGGCATGCTGAGCCTTTGGTTAATTCCTCTTCCTGGTGGGAAATGAGAGTTAAATTTGCCCGTCCAGACACCTCCAGCTAGTCTCTCATTGGTTCTCGCTATTCCTGTTCATCTTCTGCAGAAATTGCAAACTGGGCCAAACAGGAGGTTAAAGGGACTGACTCTCCAAGTCGGGAGAGTGTTAGTAAAGCGTCTGAATGTTGCACCCGAGTACCAGGGGAGGAAAACTGAGACATATTTGAATACATCTCCCGTTCACATGGTTGATCATACTCTGGGTTCCACATGCATGTTTTAGCTGAAGGAAGAATACCTTAAACATGGGTAGTTGAAACCCGTGGAATGGGTACCATGCAATATGACTTCAAAGGTTCTTCATATGCTCACCGAAACTCTCCAATCCTATCACTGCTGCGTTTATGCCCCTGTACACATGCTTGATTCTCTTTCGGAGACATAGCAATCCATAGGTTTTAAGATACTTACTAGTCAGGTACATTGTTAGGCGTTTAATATGCGGTGTTGAGTCCATTTTGTTGAGCAAGGAATAGCTCTTGTCTATTCCATATTTGGCTTAAGGAACTTTATCTGTGCTCATTTCAATCTCTGGTTTTATGCAGCACCCCAACTCACCTTTCCCCTTAAGCAAGCATAAGTTGGTTTTCTAAATTTGAGACCCTGTTCTGTTCTGTAATTCAGTTCCTGTGTAGCCAAGTTTACATTCCGTGTATTACTGATATCTTATGATGTTTCTTTTTCTGTGTGACTTATTTCAGTTAGAATCATCATACCTGAATCCACTCATTGTGCTGCTAAGGGCCTGATGACACAGATTTCATTGCTGAGTGATATTGCTTTGTAAGTAAATACCACAACTTCTTTATCCATTTTTCACTTTCTGCGATGTTGAACTTGTACTGTAAACGAGGTTCTTGTAAACAGAACCGATGCAAACTTTGGGGTGGCTGTGTGTTTTTGATTTTAATTTCCCTAAGCTATAGGACCATAAGTGGAAGTGCCCTAGGTTCTGTTGCTTTGTTTTTTAGATGTTTCAGGAAACACCATACACTTCTCCCGAGTGGTTGTTGGCAATTTACATCCCGCCCTTCAGCATAACAAGGCTCCCAGTTCTCCATGGCCTGTCCTGCCTTTCTGGATTTTACACTTTTTTCAGATGGCCCTTTTGACCGGGGGGAAGTGAGACTTCATTGTAGTGCAGATTTCCTTTGCAAGCTTGCTTGGTTGGCCAAAAAGTGCGTATGCGTTTTTTCCTGAATATATTCAGGAAAAAACGCATACGCCCTTTTTGGCCAAGTGCATCATTGTGGACGTTCTGCCTCTTTTCTTATGCTTTCAATGCAATTCCAGTCTACCTCCTGAAATCGGTTTCCTGCAATTCTGCCCCGCTTTCAAGTACTCTTGGCAGCCTTACTTTAGTATATTTTTGGACGATAGCTGTCATTTATAACTCTGCAGGTTTGTGAATTACAGTGCCCCTGAGCTCCTTTCTTCAACTCGCTTTCTTTTGAGCTGGCCGCAACACCGCAGGATGTCTTCAGGCCCTAATCTTGTTCCCGTACGGCACGCTGAGCCTTTGGTTATTTCCTCTTCCTTTTGGGAAATGAGAGTTAAATTTGCCCGTCCAGACACCTCCAGCTAGTCTCTCATTGGTTCTCGCTATTCCTGTTCATCTTCCGCAGAAATTGCAAACTGGGCCAAACAGGAGGTTAAAGGGACTGACTCTCCAAGTCGGGAGAGTGTTAGTAAAGCGTCTGGAATGTTGCACCCGAGTACCAGGGGAGGAAAACTGAGACATATTTGAACACGTCTCCCGTTCACATGGTTGATCATACTCTGGGTTCCACATGCATGTTTTAGCTGAAGGAAGAATACCTTAAACCTGGAGAGTTGAGACCCTTGTAATGGGTACCATGCAATATGACTTCAAAGGGTCTTCATTTGCTCACCGAACCTCTCCAATCCTATCACTGCTGCGTTTATGCCCCTGTACACACGCTTGATTCTCTTTTGGAGACCTAGCAATCCATAGGTTTTAAGATACTTACTAGTCAGGTACATTCTTAGGCGTTTAATATGGGGTTTTGAGTCGATTTCGTTGAGCAAGGAGTAGCTCTTGTCTATTCCATATTTGGCTTAAGGAACTTTATCTGTGCTCATTTCAATCTCTGGTTTTATGCAGCACCCCAACTCACCTTTCCCCTTAAGCAAGCATAAGTTGGTTTTCTAAATTTGAGACCCTGTTCTGTTTTGGAATGCAGTTCCTGTGTAGCCAAGTTTACATTCCGTGTATTAGTGATATCTTATGATGTTTTTTTTCTGTGTGACTTATTTCAGTTAGAATCATCATACCTGAATCCACTCATTATGCTGCTATGGGCCTGAGGACATAGATTTCAATGCTGAGTGATACTGCATTGTACGTAAGTACCACAAGTTCTTTATCCATTTTTCACTTTCTGTGATATTGAACTTGTACGGTAAACGAGGTTATTGTAAACGGAGGCGTCCCAAACTTTGGGGTGGCTGTGTCTTTTTGATTTTAATTTCCCTAAGCTATAGGACCATAAGTGGAAGTGCCCTAGGCTCTGTTGCTTTGTTTTTTAGATGTTTCAGGAAACACCATACACTTCTGCTGAGTGTCTGTTGGCAATTTACATCCCGCCCATCAGCATAACAAGGCTCCCAGTTCTCCATGGCCTGTCCTGCCTTTCTGGATTTTACCCTTTTTTCAGATGGCCCTTTTGACCGGGGAGAAGTGAGACTTCATTGTAGTGCAGATTTCCTTTCAAGTTTGCTTGGTTGGCCAAAAAGGGCGTATGCGTTTTTTCCTGAATATATTCAGGAAAAAACGCATACGCCCTTTTTGGCCAAGTGCATCATTGTGGACGTTCTGCCTCTTTTCCTATGCTTTCAATGCAATTCCAGTCTACCTCCTGAAATCGGTTTCCTGCAATTCTGCCCCGCTTTCAAGTCCTCTTGGCAGCCTTACTTCAGTCTATTTTTGGACGATAGCTGTCATTTATAACTCTGCAGGTTTGTGAATTACAGCGCCCCTGAGCTCCTTTCTTCAACTCGCTTTCTTGTGACCTGGCCGCAACACCGCAGGCTGGCTTCAGGCCCTAATCTGGTTCTGGCACGGCACGCTGAGCCTTTGGTTAATTCCTCTTCCTGGTGGGAAATGAGAGTTAAATTTTCCCGTCCAGACACCTCCAGCTAGCCTCTCATTGGTTCTCGCTATTCCTGTTCATCTTCTGCAGAAATTGCAAACTCGGCCAAACAGGAGGTTAAAGGCGCTGACTCTCCAAGTGGGGAGAGTGTTAGTAAACGTCTGGAATGTTGCACCCGAGTACCAGGGGAGGAAAACTGAGACATATTTGAACACGTCTCCCGTTCACATGGTTGATCATACTTGGGTTCCACATGCATGTTTTAGCTGAAGGAAGAATACCTTAAACCTGTGTATTTGAAACCCGTGGAATGGGTACCATGCAATATGACTTCAAAGGGTCTTCATTTGCTCTCCGAACCTCTCCAATCCTATCACTGCTGCGTTTATGCCCCTGTACACATGCTTGATTCTCTTTCGGAGACATAGCAATCCATAGGTTTTAAGATACTTACTAGTCAGGTACATTCTTAGGCATTTAATATGCGGTGTTGAGTCCATTTCGTTGAGCAAGGAGTAGCTCTTGTCTATTCCATATTTGGCTTAAGGAACTTTATCTGTGCTCATTTCAATCTCTGGTTTTATGCAGCACCCCAACTCTCCTTTCCCCTTAAGCAAGCATAAGTTGATTTTCTAAATTTGAGACCCTGTTCTGTTCTGTAATTCAGTTCCTGTGTAGCCAAGTTTACATTCCGTGTATTACTGATATCTTATGATGTTTCTTTTTCTGTGTGACTTATTTCAGTTAGAATCATCATACCTGAATCCACTCATTGTGCTCCTAAGGGCCTGATGACACAGATTTCATTGCTGAGTGATATTGCTTTGTAAGTAAATACCACAACTTCTTTATCCATTTTTCACTTTCTGCGATGTTGAACTTGTACTGTAAACGAGGTTCTTGTAAACAGAACCGATGCAAACTTTGGGGTGGCTGTGTGTTTTTGATTTTAATTTCCCTAAGCTATAGGACCATAAGTGGAAGTGCCCTAGGTTCTGTTGCTTTGTTTTTTAGATGTTTCAGGAAACACCATACACTTCTCCCGAGTGGTTGTTGGCAATTTACATCCCGCCCTTCAGCATAACAAGGCTCCCAGTTCTCCATGGCCTGTCCTGCCTTTCTGGATTTTACACTTTTTTCAGATGGCCCTTTTGACCGGGGGGAAGTGAGACTTCATTGTAGTGCAGATTTCCTTTGCAAGCTTGCTTGGTTGGCCAAAAAGTGCGTATGCGTTTTTTCCTGAATATATTCAGGAAAAAACGCATACGCCCTTTTTGGCCAAGTGCATCATTGTGGACGTTCTGCCTCTTTTCCTATGCTTTCAATGCAATTCCAGTCTACCTCCTGAAATCGGTTTCCTGCAATTCTGCCCCGCTTTCAAGTCCTCTTGGCAGCCTTACTTTAGTATATTTTTGGACGATAGCTGTCATTTATAACTCTGCAGGTTTGTGAATTACAGTGCCCCTGAGCTCCTTTCTTCAACTCGCTTTCTTTTGAGCTGGCCGCAACACCGCAGGATGTCTTCAGGCCCTAATCTTGTTCCCGTACGGCACGCTGAGCCTTTGGTTATTTCCTCTTCCTGTTGGGAAATGAGAGTTAAATTTGCCCGTCCAGACACCTCCAGCTAGTCTCTCATTGGTTCTCGCTATTCCTGTTCATCTTCCGCAGAAATTGCAAACTGGGCCAAACAGGAGGTTAAAGGGACTGACTCTCCAAGTCGGGAGAGTGTTAGTAAAGCGTCTGGAATGTTGCACCCGAGTACCAGGGGAGGAAAACTGAGACATATTTGAACACGTCTCCCGTTCACATGGTTGATCATACTCTGGGTTCCACATGCATGTTTTAGCTGAAGGAAGAATACCTTAAACCTGGAGAGTTGAGACCCTTGTAATGGGTACCATGCAATATGACTTCAAAGGGTCTTCATTTGCTCACCGAACCTCTCCAATCCTATCACTGCTGCGTTTATGCCCCTGTACACACGCTTGATTCTCTTTTGGAGACCTAGCAATCCATAGGTTTTAAGATACTTACTAGTCAGGTACATTCTTAGGCGTTTAATATGGGGTTTTGAGTCGATTTCGTTGAGCAAGGAGTAGCTCTTGTCTATTCCATATTTGGCTTAAGGAACTTTATCTGTGCTCATTTCAATCTCTGGTTTTATGCAGCACCCCAACTCACCTTTCCCCTTAAGCAAGCATAAGTTGGTTTTCTAAATTTGAGACCCTGTTCTGTTTTGGAATGCAGTTCCTGTGTAGCCAAGTTTACATTCCGTGTATTAGTGATATCTTATGATGTTTTTTTTCTGTGTGACTTATTTCAGTTAGAATCATCATACCTGAATCCACTCATTATGCTGCTATGGGCCTGAGGACATAGATTTCAATGCTGAGTGATACTGCATTGTACGTAAGTACCACAAGTTCTTTATCCATTTTTCACTTTCTGTGATATTGAACTTGTACGGTAAACGAGGTTATTGTAAACGGAGGCGTCCCAAACTTTGGGGTGGCTGTGTCTTTTTGATTTTAATTTCCCTAAGCTATAGGACCATAAGTGGAAGTGCCCTAGGCTCTGTTGCTTTGTTTTTTAGATGTTTCAGGAAACACCATACACTTCTGCTGAGTGTCTGTTGGCAATTTACATCCCGCCCATCAGCATAACAAGGCTACCAGTTCTCCATGGCCTGTCCTGCCTTTCTGGATTTAACCCTTTTTTCAGATGGCCCTTTTGACCGGGGAGAAGTGAGACTTCATTGTAGTGCAGATTTCCTTTCAAGTTTGCTTGGTTGGCCAAAAAGGGCGTATGCGTTTTTTCCTGAATATATTCAGGAAAAAACGCATACGCCCTTTTTGGCCAAGTGCATCATTGTGGACGTTCTGCCTCTTTTCCTATGCTTTCAATGCAATTCCAGTCTACCTCCTGAAATCGGTTTCCTGCAATTCTGCCCCGCTTTCAAGTCCTCTTGGCAGCCTTACTTCAGTCTATTTTTGGACGATAGCTGTCATTTATAACTCTGCAGGTTTGTGAATTACAGCGCCCCTGAGCTCCTTTCTTCAACTCGCTTTCTTGTGACCTGGCCGCAACACCGCAGGCTGGCTTCAGGCCCTAATCTGGTTCTGGCACGGCACGCTGAGCCTTTGGTTAATTCCTCTTCCTGGTGGGAAATGAGAGTTAAATTTTCCCGTCCAGACACCTCCAGCTAGCCTCTCATTGGTTCTCGCTATTCCTGTTCATCTTCTGCAGAAATTGCAAACTCGGCCAAACAGGAGGTTAAAGGCGCTGACTCTCCAAGTGGGGAGAGTGTTAGTAAACGTCTGGAATGTTGCACCCGAGTACCAGGGGAGGAAAACTGAGACATATTTGAACACGTCTCCCGTTCACATGGTTGATCATACTTGGGTTCCACATGCATGTTTTAGCTGAAGGAAGAATACCTTAAACCTGTGTATTTGAAACCCGTGGAATGGGTACCATGCAATATGACTTCAAAGGGTCTTCATTTGCTCTCCGAACCTCTCCAATCCTATCACTGCTGCGTTTATGCCCCTGTACACATGCTTGATTCTCTTTCGGAGACATAGCAATCCATAGGTTTTAAGATACTTACTAGTCAGGTACATTCTTAGGCATTTAATATGCGGTGTTGAGTCCATTTCGTTGAGCAAGGAGTAGCTCTTGTCTATTCCATATTTGGCTTAAGGAACTTTATCTGTGCTCATTTCAATCTCTGGTTTTATGCAGCACCCCAACTCTCCTTTCCCCTTAAGCAAGCATAAGTTGATTTTCTAAATTTGAGACCCTGTTCTGTTCTGTAATTCAGTTCCTGTGTAGCCAAGTTTACATTCCGTGTATTACTGATATCTTATGATGTTTCTTTTTCTGTGTGACTTATTTCAGTTAGAATCATCATACCTGAATCCACTCATTGTGCTCCTAAGGGCCTGATGACACAGATTTCATTGCTGAGTGATATTGCTTTGTAAGTAAATACCACAACTTCTTTATCCATTTTTCACTTTCTGCGATGTTGAACTTGTACTGTAAACGAGGTTCTTGTAAACAGAACCGATGCAAACTTTGGGGTGGCTGTGTGTTTTTGATTTTAATTTCCCTAAGCTATAGGACCATAAGTGGAAGTGCCCTAGGTTCTGTTGCTTTGTTTTTTAGATGTTTCAGGAAACACCATACACTTCTCCCGAGTGGTTGTTGGCAATTTACATCCCGCCCTTCAGCATAACAAGGCTCCCAGTTCTCCATGGCCTGTCCTGCCTTTCTGGATTTTACACTTTTTTCAGATGGCCCTTTTGACCGGGGGGAAGTGAGACTTCATTGTAGTGCAGATTTCCTTTGCAAGCTTGCTTGGTTGGCCAAAAAGTGCGTATGCGTTTTTTCCTGAATATATTCAGGAAAAAACGCATACGCCCTTTTTGGCCAAGTGCATCATTGTGGACGTTCTGCCTCTTTTCCTATGCTTTCAATGCAATTCCAGTCTACCTCCTGAAATCGGTTTCCTGCAATTCTGCCCCGCTTTCAAGTCCTCTTGGCAGCCTTACTTTAGTATATTTTTGGACGATAGCTGTCATTTATAACTCTGCAGGTTTGTGAATTACAGTGCCCCTGAGCTCCTTTCTTCAACTCGCTTTCTTTTGAGCTGGCCGCAACACCGCAGGATGTCTTCAGGCCCTAATCTTGTTCCCGTACGGCACGCTGAGCCTTTGGTTATTTCCTCTTCCTGTTGGGAAATGAGAGTTAAATTTGCCCGTCCAGACACCTCCAGCTAGTCTCTCATTGGTTCTCGCTATTCCTGTTCATCTTCCGCAGAAATTGCAAACTGGGCCAAACAGGAGGTTAAAGGGACTGACTCTCCAAGTCGGGAGAGTGTTAGTAAAGCGTCTGGAATGTTGCACCCGAGTACCAGGGGAGGAAAACTGAGACATATTTGAACACGTCTCCCGTTCACATGGTTGATCATACTCTGGGTTCCACATGCATGTTTTAGCTGAAGGAAGAATACCTTAAACCTGGAGAGTTGAGACCCTTGTAATGGGTACCATGCAATATGACTTCAAAGGGTCTTCATTTGCTCACCGAACCTCTCCAATCCTATCACTGCTGCGTTTATGCCCCTGTACACACGCTTGATTCTCTTTTGGAGACCTAGCAATCCATAGGTTTTAAGATACTTACTAGTCAGGTACATTCTTAGGCGTTTAATATGGGGTTTTGAGTCGATTTCGTTGAGCAAGGAGTAGCTCTTGTCTATTCCATATTTGGCTTAAGGAACTTTATCTGTGCTCATTTCAATCTCTGGTTTTATGCAGCACCCCAACTCACCTTTCCCCTTAAGCAAGCATAAGTTGGTTTTCTAAATTTGAGACCCTGTTCTGTTTTGGAATGCAGTTCCTGTGTAGCCAAGTTTACATTCCGTGTATTAGTGATATCTTATGATGTTTTTTTTCTGTGTGACTTATTTCAGTTAGAATCATCATACCTGAATCCACTCATTATGCTGCTACGGGCCTGATGACATAGATTTCATTGCTGAGTGATACTGCATTGTACGTAAGTACCACAAGTTCTTTATCCATTTTTCACTTTCTGTGATATTGAACTTGTACGGTAAACGAGGTTATTGTAAACGGAGGCGTCCCAAACTTTGGGGTGGCTGTGTCTTTTTGATTTTAATTTCCCTAAGCTATAGGACCATAAGTGGAAGTGCCCTAGGCTCTGTTGCTTTGTTTTTTAGATGTTTCAGGAAACACCATACACTTCTGCTGAGTGTCTGTTGGCAATTTACATCCCGCCCATCAGCATAACAAGGCTCCCAGTTCTCCATGGCCTGTCCTGCCTTTCTGGATTTTACCCTTTTTTCAGATGGCCCTTTTGACCGGGGAGAAGTGAGACTTCATTGTAGTGCAGATTTCCTTTGCAAGTTTGCTTGGTTGGCCAAAAAGGGCGTATGCGTTTTTTCCTGAATATATTCAGGAAAAAACGCATACGCCCTTTTTGGCCAAGTGCATCATTGTGGACGTTCTGCCTCTTTTCCTATGCTTTCAATGCAATTCCAGTCTACCTCCTGAAATCGGTTTCCTGCAATTCTGCCCCGCTTTCAAGTCCTCTTGGCAGCCTTACTTCAGTCTATTTTTGGACGATAGCTGTCATTTATAACTCTGCAGGTTTGTGAATTACAGCGCCCCTGAGCTCCTTTCTTCAACTCGCTTTCTTGTGACCTGGCCGCAACACCGCAGGCTGGCTTCAGGCCCTAATCTGGTTCTGGCACGGCACGCTGAGCCTTTGGTTAATTCCTCTTCCTGGTGGGAAATGAGAGTTAAATTTTCCCGTCCAGACACCTCCAGCTAGCCTCTCATTGGTTCTCGCTATTCCTGTTCATCTTCCGCAGAAATTGCAAACTCGGCCAAACAGGAGGTTAAAGGCGCTGACTCTCCAAGTGGGGAGAGTGTTAGTAAAGCGTCTGGAATGTTGCACCCGAGTACCAGGGGAGGAAAACTGAGACATATTTGAACACGTCTCCCGTTCACATGGTTGATCATACTTGGGTTCCACATGCATGTTTTAGCTGAAGGAAGAATACCTTAAACCTGTGTATTTGAAACCCGTGGAATGGGTACCATGCAATATGACTTCAAAGGGTCTTCATTTGCTCTCCGAACCTCTCCAATCCTATCACTGCTGCGTTTATGCCCCTGTACACATGCTTGATTCTCTTTCGGAGACATAGCAATCCATAGGTTTTAAGATACTTACTAGTCAGGTACATTCTTAGGCATTTAATATGCGGTGTTGAGTCCATTTCGTTGAGCAAGGAGTAGCTCTTGTCTATTCCATATTTGGCTTAAGGAACTTTATCTGTGCTCATTTCAATCTCTGGTTTTATGCAGCACCCCAACTCTCCTTTCCCCTTAAGCAAGCATAAGTTGATTTTCTAAATTTGAGACCCTGTTCTGTTCTGTAATTCAGTTCCTGTGTAGCCAAGTTTACATTCCGTGTATTACTGATATCTTATGATGTTTCTTTTTCTGTGTGACTTATTTCAGTTAGAATCATCATACCTGAATCCACTCATTGTGCTGCTAAGGGCCTGATGACACAGATTTCATTGCTGAGTGATATTGCTTTGTAAGTAAATACCACAACTTCTTTATCCATTTTTCACTTTCTGCGATGTTGAACTTGTACTGTAAACGAGGTTCTTGTAAACAGAACCGATGCAAACTTTGGGGTGGCTGTGTGTTTTTGATTTTAATTTCCCTAAGCTATAGGACCATAAGTGGAAGTGCCCTAGGTTCTGTTGCTTTGTTTTTTAGATGTTTCAGGAAACACCATACACTTCTCCCGAGTGGTTGTTGGCAATTTACATCCCGCCCTTCAGCATAACAAGGCTCCCAGTTCTCCATGGCCTGTCCTGCCTTTCTGGATTTTACACTTTTTTCAGATGGCCCTTTTGACCGGGGGGAAGTGAGACTTCATTGTAGTGCAGATTTCCTTTGCAAGCTTGCTTGGTTGGCCAAAAAGGGCGTATGCGTTTTTTCCTGAATATATTCAGGAAAAAACGCATACGCCCTTTTTGGCCAAGTGCATCATTGTGGACGTTCTGCCTCTTTTCCTATGCTTTCAATGCAATTCCAGTCTACCTCCTGAAATCGGTTTCCTGCAATTCTGCCCCGCTTTCAAGTCCTCTTGGCAGCCTTACTTTAGTATATTTTTGGACGATAGCTGTCATTTATAACTCTGCAGGTTTGTGAATTACAGTGCCCCTGAGCTCCTTTCTTCAACTCGCTTTCTTTTGAGCTGGCCGCAACACCGCAGGATGTCTTCAGGCCCTAATCTTGTTCCCGTACGGCACGCTGAGCCTTTGGTTATTTCCTCTTCCTGTTGGGAAATGAGAGTTAAATTTGCCCGTCCAGACACCTCCAGCTAGTCTCTCATTGGTTCTCGCTATTCCTGTTCATCTTCCGCAGAAATTGCAAACTGGGCCAAACAGGAGGTTAAAGGGACTGACTCTCCAAGTCGGGAGAGTGTTAGTAAAGCGTCTGGAATGTTGCACCCGAGTACCAGGGGAGGAAAACTGAGACATATTTGAACACGTCTCCCGTTCACATGGTTGATCATACTCTGGGTTCCACATGCATGTTTTAGCTGAAGGAAGAATACCTTAAACCTGGAGAGTTGAGACCCTTGTAATGGGTACCATGCAATATGACTTCAAAGGGTCTTCATTTGCTCACCGAACCTCTCCAATCCTATCACTGCTGCGTTTATGCCCCTGTACACACGCTTGATTCTCTTTTGGAGACCTAGCAATCCATAGGTTTTAAGATACTTACTAGTCAGGTACATTCTTAGGCGTTTAATATGGGGTTTTGAGTCGATTTCGTTGAGCAAGGAGTAGCTCTTGTCTATTCCATATTTGGCTTAAGGAACTTTATCTGTGCTCATTTCAATCTCTGGTTTTATGCAGCACCCCAACTCACCTTTCCCCTTAAGCAAGCATAAGTTGGTTTTCTAAATTTGAGACCCTGTTCTGTTTTGGAATGCAGTTCCTGTGTAGCCAAGTTTACATTCCGTGTATTAGTGATATCTTATGATGTTTTTTTTCTGTGTGACTTATTTCAGTTAGAATCATCATACCTGAATCCACTCATTATGCTGCTACGGGCCTGATGACATAGATTTCATTGCTGAGTGATACTGCATTGTACGTAAGTACCACAAGTTCTTTATCCATTTTTCACTTTCTGTGATATTGAACTTGTACGGTAAACGAGGTTATTGTAAACGGAGGCGTCCCAAACTTTGGGGTGGCTGTGTCTTTTTGATTTTAATTTCCCTAAGCTATAGGACCATAAGTGGAAGTGCCCTAGGCTCTGTTGCTTTGTTTTTTAGATGTTTCAGGAAACACCATACACTTCTGCTGAGTGTCTGTTGGCAATTTACATCCCGCCCATCAGCATAACAAGGCTCCCAGTTCTCCATGGCCTGTCCTGCCTTTCTGGATTTTACCCTTTTTTCAGATGGCCCTTTTGACCGGGGAGAAGTGAGACTTCATTGTAGTGCAGATTTCCTTTGCAAGTTTGCTTGGTTGGCCAAAAAGGGCGTATGCGTTTTTTCCTGAATATATTCAGGAAAAAACGCATACGCCCTTTTTGGCCAAGTGCATCATTGTGGACGTTCTGCCTCTTTTCCTATGCTTTCAATGCAATTCCAGTCTACCTCCTGAAATCGGTTTCCTGCAATTCTGCCCCGCTTTCAAGTCCTCTTGGCAGCCTTACTTCAGTCTATTTTTGGACGATAGCTGTCATTTATAACTCTGCAGGTTTGTGAATTACAGCGCCCCTGAGCTCCTTTCTTCAACTCGCTTTCTTGTGACCTGGCCGCAACACCGCAGGCTGGCTTCAGGCCCTAATCTGGTTCTGGCACGGCACGCTGAGCCTTTGGTTAATTCCTCTTCCTGGTGGGAAATGAGAGTTAAATTTTCCCGTCCAGACACCTCCAGCTAGCCTCTCATTGGTTCTCGCTATTCCTGTTCATCTTCCGCAGAAATTGCAAACTCGGCCAAACAGGAGGTTAAAGGCGCTGACTCTCCAAGTGGGGAGAGTGTTAGTAAAGCGTCTGGAATGTTGCACCCGAGTACCAGGGGAGGAAAACTGAGACATATTTGAACACGTCTCCCGTTCACATGGTTGATCATACTTGGGTTCCACATGCATGTTTTAGCTGAAGGAAGAATACCTTAAACCTGTGTATTTGAAACCCGTGGAATGGGTACCATGCAATATGACTTCAAAGGGTCTTCATTTGCTCTCCGAACCTCTCCAATCCTATCACTGCTGCGTTTATGCCCCTGTACACATGCTTGATTCTCTTTCGGAGACATAGCAATCCATAGGTTTTAAGATACTTACTAGTCAGGTACATTCTTAGGCATTTAATATGCGGTGTTGAGTCCATTTCGTTGAGCAAGGAGTAGCTCTTGTCTATTCCATATTTGGCTTAAGGAACTTTATCTGTGCTCATTTCAATCTCTGGTTTTATGCAGCACCCCAACTCTCCTTTCCCCTTAAGCAAGCATAAGTTGATTTTCTAAATTTG
This sequence comes from Stenella coeruleoalba, assembly GCF_951394435.1. Taxonomy (NCBI): domain Eukaryota; kingdom Metazoa; phylum Chordata; class Mammalia; order Artiodactyla; family Delphinidae; genus Stenella; species Stenella coeruleoalba. The sequence goes on from NW_027645862.1 coordinate 80,160, forward strand.
AGACCCTGTTCTGTTCTGTAATTCAGTTCCTGTGTAGCCAAGTTTACATTCCGTGTATTACTGATATCTTATGATGTTTCTTTTTCTGTGTGACTTATTTCAGTTAGAATCATCATACCTGAATCCACTCATTGTGCTGCTAAGGGCCTGATGACACAGATTTCATTGCTGAGTGATATTGCTTTGTAAGTAAATACCACAACTTCTTTATCCATTTTTCACTTTCTGCGATGTTGAACTTGTACTGTAAACGAGGTTCTTGTAAACAGAACCGATGCAAACTTTGGGGTGGCTGTGTGTTTTTGATTTTAATTTCCCTAAGCTATAGGACCATAAGTGGAAGTGCCCTAGGTTCTGTTGCTTTGTTTTTTAGATGTTTCAGGAAACACCATACACTTCTCCCGAGTGGTTGTTGGCAATTTACATCCCGCCCTTCAGCATAACAAGGCTCCCAGTTCTCCATGGCCTGTCCTGCCTTTCTGGATTTTACACTTTTTTCAGATGGCCCTTTTGACCGGGGGGAAGTGAGACTTCATTGTAGTGCAGATTTCCTTTGCAAGCTTGCTTGGTTGGCCAAAAAGGGCGTATGCGTTTTTTCCTGAATATATTCAGGAAAAAACGCATACGCCCTTTTTGGCCAAGTGCATCATTGTGGACGTTCTGCCTCTTTTCCTATGCTTTCAATGCAATTCCAGTCTACCTCCTGAAATCGGTTTCCTGCAATTCTGCCCCGCTTTCAAGTCCTCTTGGCAGCCTTACTTTAGTATATTTTTGGACGATAGCTGTCATTTATAACTCTGCAGGTTTGTGAATTACAGTGCCCCTGAGCTCCTTTCTTCAACTCGCTTTCTTTTGAGCTGGCCGCAACACCGCAGGATGTCTTCAGGCCCTAATCTTGTTCCCGTACGGCACGCTGAGCCTTTGGTTATTTCCTCTTCCTGTTGGGAAATGAGAGTTAAATTTGCCCGTCCAGACACCTCCAGCTAGTCTCTCATTGGTTCTCGCTATTCCTGTTCATCTTCCGCAGAAATTGCAAACTGGGCCAAACAGGAGGTTAAAGGGACTGACTCTCCAAGTCGGGAGAGTGTTAGTAAAGCGTCTGGAATGTTGCACCCGAGTACCAGGGGAGGAAAACTGAGACATATTTGAACACGTCTCCCGTTCACATGGTTGATCATACTCTGGGTTCCACATGCATGTTTTAGCTGAAGGAAGAATACCTTAAACCTGGAGAGTTGAGACCCTTGTAATGGGTACCATGCAATATGACTTCAAAGGGTCTTCATTTGCTCACCGAACCTCTCCAATCCTATCACTGCTGCGTTTATGCCCCTGTACACACGCTTGATTCTCTTTTGGAGACCTAGCAATCCATAGGTTTTAAGATACTTACTAGTCAGGTACATTCTTAGGCGTTTAATATGGGGTTTTGAGTCGATTTCGTTGAGCAAGGAGTAGCTCTTGTCTATTCCATATTTGGCTTAAGGAACTTTATCTGTGCTCATTTCAATCTCTGGTTTTATGCAGCACCCCAACTCACCTTTCCCCTTAAGCAAGCATAAGTTGGTTTTCTAAATTTGAGACCCTGTTCTGTTTTGAAATGCAGTTCCTGTGTAGCCAAGTTTACATTCCGTGTATTAGTGATATCTTATGATGTTTTTTTTCTGTGTGACTTATTTCAGTTAGAATCATCATACCTGAATCCACTCATTATGCTGCTACGGGCCTGATGACATAGATTTCATTGCTGAGTGATACTGCATTGTACGTAAGTACCACAAGTTCTTTATCCATTTTTCACTTTCTGTGATATTGAACTTGTACGGTAAACGAGGTTATTGTAAACGGAGGCGTCCCAAACTTTGGGGTGGCTGTGTCTTTTTGATTTTAATTTCCCTAAGCTATAGGACCATAAGTGGAAGTGCCCTAGGCTCTGTTGCTTTGTTTTTTAGATGTTTCAGGAAACACCATACACTTCTGCTGAGTGTCTGTTGGCAATTTACATCCCGCCCATCAGCATAACAAGGCTCCCAGTTCTCCATGGCCTGTCCTGCCTTTCTGGATTTTACCCTTTTTTCAGATGGCCCTTTTGACCGGGGAGAATTGAGACTTCATTGTAGTGCAGATTTCCTTTGCAAGTTTGCTTGGTTGGCCAAAAAGGGCGTATGCGTTTTTTCCTGAATATATTCAGGAAAAAACGCCTACGCCCTTTTTGGCCAAGTGCATCATTGTGGACGTTCTGCCTCTTTTCCTATGCTTTCAATGCAATTCCAGTCTACCTCCTGAAATCGGTTTCCTGCAATTCTGCCCCGCTTTCAAGTCCTCTTGGCAGCCTTACTTCAGTCTATTTTTGGACGATAGCTGTCATTTATAACTCTGCAGGTTTGTGAATTACAGCGCCCCTGAGCTCCTTTCTTCAACTCGCTTTCTTGTGACCTGGCCGCAACACCGCAGGCTGGCTTCAGGCCCTAATCTGGTTCTGGCACGGCACGCTGAGCCTTTGGTTAATTCCTCTTCCTGGTGGGAAATGAGAGTTAAATTTTCCCGTCCAGAAACCTCCAGCTAGCCTCTCATTGGTTCTCGCTATTCGTGTTCATCTTCTGCAGAAATTGCAAACTCGGCCAAACAGGAGGTTAAAGGCGCTGACTCTCCAAGTGGGGAGAGTGTTAGTAAACGTCTGGAATGTTGCACCCGAGTACCAGGGGAGGAAAACTGAGACATATTTGAACACGTCTCCCGTTCACATGGTTGATCATACTTGGGTTCCACATGCATGTTTTAGCTGAAGGAAGAATACCTTAAACCTGTGTATTTGAAACCCGTGGAATGGGTACCATGCAATATGACTTCAAAGGGTCTTCATTTGCTCTCCGAACCTCTCCAATCCTATCACTGCTGCGTTTATGCCCCTGTACACATGCTTGATTCTCTTTCGGAGACATAGCAATCCATAGGTTTTAAGATACTTACTAGTCAGGTACATTCTTAGGCATTTAATATGCGGTGTTGAGTCCATTTCGTTGAGCAAGGAGTAGCTCTTGTCTATTCCATATTTGGCTTAAGGAACTTTATCTGTGCTCATTTCAATCTCTGGTTTTATGCAGCACCCCAACTCTCCTTTCCCCTTAAGCAAGCATAAGTTGATTTTCTAAATTTGAGACCCTGTTCTGTTCTGTAATTCAGTTCCTGTGTAGCCAAGTTTACATTCCGTGTATTACTGATATCTTATGATGTTTCTTTTTCTGTGTGACTTATTTCAGTTAGAATCATCATACCTGAATCCACTCATTGTGCTCCTAAGGGCCTGATGACACAGATTTCATTGCTGAGTGATATTGCTTTGTAAGTAAATACCACAACTTCTTTATCCATTTTTCACTTTCTGCGATGTTGAACTTGTACTGTAAACGAGGTTCTTGTAAACAGAACCGATGCAAACTTTGGGGTGGCTGTGTGTTTTTGATTTTAATTTCCCTAAGCTATAGGACCATAAGTGGAAGTGCCCTAGGTTCTGTTGCTTTGTTTTTTAGATGTTTCAGGAAACACCATACACTTCTCCCGAGTGGTTGTTGGCAATTTACATCCCGCCCTTCAGCATAACAAGGCTCCCAGTTCTCCATGGCCTGTCCTGCCTTTCTGGATTTTACACTTTTTTCAGATGGCCCTTTTGACCGGGGGGAAGTGAGACTTCATTGTAGTGCAGATTTCCTTTGCAAGCTTGCTTGGTTGGCCAAAAAGGGCGTATGCGTTTTTTCCTGAATATATTCAGGAAAAAACGCATACGCCCTTTTTGGCCAAGTGCATCATTGTGGACGTTCTGCCTCTTTTCCTATGCTTTCAATGCAATTCCAGTCTACCTCCTGAAATCGGTTTCCTGCAATTCTGCCCCGCTTTCAAGTCCTCTTGGCAGCCTTACTTTAGTATATTTTTGGACGATAGCTGTCATTTATAACTCTGCAGGTTTGTGAATTACAGTGCCCCTGAGCTCCTTTCTTCAACTCGCTTTCTTTTGAGCTGGCCGCAACACCGCAGGATGTCTTCAGGCCCTAATCTTGTTCCCGTACGGCACGCTGAGCCTTTGGTTATTTCCTCTTCCTGTTGGGAAATGAGAGTTAAATTTGCCCGTCCAGACACCTCCAGCTAGTCTCTCATTGGTTCTCGCTATTCCTGTTCATCTTCCGCAGAAATTGCAAACTGGGCCAAACAGGAGGTTAAAGGGACTGACTCTCCAAGTCGGGAGAGTGTTAGTAAAGCGTCTGGAATGTTGCACCCGAGTACCAGGGGAGGAAAACTGAGACATATTTGAACACGTCTCCCGTTCACATGGTTGATCATACTCTGGGTTCCACATGCATGTTTTAGCTGAAGGAAGAATACCTTAAACCTGGAGAGTTGAGACCCTTGTAATGGGTACCATGCAATATGACTTCAAAGGGTCTTCATTTGCTCACCGAACCTCTCCAATCCTATCACTGCTGCGTTTATGCCCCTGTACACACGCTTGATTCTCTTTTGGAGACCTAGCAATCCATAGGTTTTAAGATACTTACTAGTCAGGTACATTCTTAGGCGTTTAATATGGGGTTTTGAGTCGATTTCGTTGAGCAAGGAGTAGCTCTTGTCTATTCCATATTTGGCTTAAGGAACTTTATCTGTGCTCATTTCAATCTCTGGTTTTATGCAGCACCCCAACTCACCTTTCCCCTTAAGCAAGCATAAGTTGGTTTTCTAAATTTGAGACCCTGTTCTGTTTTGGAATGCAGTTCCTGTGTAGCCAAGTTTACATTCCGTGTATTAGTGATATCTTATGATGTTTTTTTTCTGTGTGACTTATTTCAGTTAGAATCATCATACCTGAATCCACTCATTATGCTGCTACGGGCCTGATGACATAGATTTCATTGCTGAGTGATACTGCATTGTACGTAAGTACCACAAGTTCTTTATCCATTTTTCACTTTCTGTGATATTGAACTTGTACGGTAAACGAGGTTATTGTAAACGGAGGCGTCCCAAACTTTGGGGTGGCTGTGTCTTTTTGATTTTAATTTCCCTAAGCTATAGGACCATAAGTGGAAGTGCCCTAGGCTCTGTTGCTTTGTTTTTTAGATGTTTCAGGAAACACCATACACTTCTGCTGAGTGTCTGTTGGCAATTTACATCCCGCCCATCAGCATAACAAGGCTCCCAGTTCTCCATGGCCTGTCCTGCCTTTCTGGATTTTACCCTTTTTTCAGATGGCCCTTTTGACCGGGGAGAATTGAGACTTCATTGTAGTGCAGATTTCCTTTGCAAGTTTGCTTGGTTGGCCAAAAAGGGCGTATGCGTTTTTTCCTGAATATATTCAGGAAAAAACGCCTACGCCCTTTTTGGCCAAGTGCATCATTGTGGACGTTCTGCCTCTTTTCCTATGCTTTCAATGCAATTCCAGTCTACCTCCTGAAATCGGTTTCCTGCAATTCTGCCCCGCTTTCAAGTCCTCTTGGCAGCCTTACTTCAGTCTATTTTTGGACGATAGCTGTCATTTATAACTCTGCAGGTTTGTGAATTACAGCGCCCCTGAGCTCCTTTCTTCAACTCGCTTTCTTGTGACCTGGCCGCAACACCGCAGGCTGGCTTCAGGCCCTAATCTGGTTCTGGCACGGCACGCTGAGCCTTTGGTTAATTCCTCTTCCTGGTGGGAAATGAGAGTTAAATTTTCCCGTCCAGAAACCTCCAGCTAGCCTCTCATTGGTTCTCGCTATTCGTGTTCATCTTCTGCAGAAATTGCAAACTCGGCCAAACAGGAGGTTAAAGGCGCTGACTCTCCAAGTGGGGAGAGTGTTAGTAAACGTCTGGAATGTTGCACCCGAGTACCAGGGGAGGAAAACTGAGACATATTTGAACACGTCTCCCGTTCACATGGTTGATCATACTTGGGTTCCACATGCATGTTTTAGCTGAAGGAAGAATACCTTAAACCTGTGTATTTGAAACCCGTGGAATGGGTACCATGCAATATGACTTCAAAGGGTCTTCATTTGCTCTCCGAACCTCTCCAATCCTATCACTGCTGCGTTTATGCCCCTGTACACATGCTTGATTCTCTTTCGGAGACATAGCAATCCATAGGTTTTAAGATACTTACTAGTCAGGTACATTCTTAGGCATTTAATATGCGGTGTTGAGTCCATTTCGTTGAGCAAGGAGTAGCTCTTGTCTATTCCATATTTGGCTTAAGGAACTTTATCTGTGCTCATTTCAATCTCTGGTTTTATGCAGCACCCCAACTCTCCTTTCCCCTTAAGCAAGCATAAGTTGATTTTCTAAATTTGAGACCCTGTTCTGTTCTGTAATTCAGTTCCTGTGTAGCCAAGTTTACATTCCGTGTATTACTGATATCTTATGATGTTTCTTTTTCTGTGTGACTTATTTCAGTTAGAATCATCATACCTGAATCCACTCATTGTGCTCCTAAGGGCCTGATGACACAGATTTCATTGCTGAGTGATATTGCTTTGTAAGTAAATACCACAACTTCTTTATCCATTTTTCACTTTCTGCGATGTTGAACTTGTACTGTAAACGAGGTTCTTGTAAACAGAACCGATGCAAACTTTGGGGTGGCTGTGTGTTTTTGATTTTAATTTCCCTAAGCTATAGGACCATAAGTGGAAGTGCCCTAGGTTCTGTTGCTTTGTTTTTTAGATGTTTCAGGAAACACCATACACTTCTCCCGAGTGGTTGTTGGCAATTTACATCCCGCCCTTCAGCATAACAAGGCTCCCAGTTCTCCATGGCCTGTCCTGCCTTTCTGGATTTTACACTTTTTTCAGATGGCCCTTTTGACCGGGGGGAAGTGAGACTTCATTGTAGTGCAGATTTCCTTTGCAAGCTTGCTTGGTTGGCCAAAAAGTGCGTATGCGTTTTTTCCTGAATATATTCAGGAAAAAACGCATACGCCCTTTTTGGCCAAGTGCATCATTGTGGACGTTCTGCCTCTTTTCCTATGCTTTCAATGCAATTCCAGTCTACCTCCTGAAATCGGTTTCCTGCAATTCTGCCCCGCTTTCAAGTCCTCTTGGCAGCCTTACTTTAGTATATTTTTGGACGATAGCTGTCATTTATAACTCTGCAGGTTTGTGAATTACAGTGCCCCTGAGCTCCTTTCTTCAACTCGCTTTCTTTTGAGCTGGCCGCAACACCGCAGGATGTCTTCAGGCCCTAATCTTGTTCCCGTACGGCACGCTGAGCCTTTGGTTATTTCCTCTTCCTGTTGGGAAATGAGAGTTAAATTTGCCCGTCCAGACACCTCCAGCTAGTCTCTCATTGGTTCTCGCTATTCCTGTTCATCTTCCGCAGAAATTGCAAACTGGGCCAAACAGGAGGTTAAAGGGACTGACTCTCCAAGTCGGGAGAGTGTTAGTAAAGCGTCTGAAATGTTGCACCCGAGTACCAGGGGAGGAAAACTGAGACATATTTGAACACGTCTCCCGTTCACATGGTTGATCATACTCTGGGTTCCACATGCATGTTTTAGCTGAAGGAAGAATACCTTAAACCTGGAGAGTTGAGACCCTTGTAATGGGTACCATGCAATATGACTTCAAAGGGTCTTCATTTGCTCACCGAACCTCTCCAATCCTATCACTGCTGCGTTTATGCCCCTGTACACACGCTTGATTCTCTTTTGGAGACCTAGCAATCCATAGGTTTTAAGATACTTACTAGTCAGGTACATTCTTAGGCGTTTAATATGGGGTTTTGAGTCGATTTCGTTGAGCAAGGAGTAGCTCTTGTCTATTCCATATTTGGCTTAAGGAACTTTATCTGTGCTCATTTCAATCTCTGGTTTTATGCAGCACCCCAACTCACCTTTCCCCTTAAGCAAGCATAAGTTGGTTTTCTAAATTTGAGACCCTGTTCTGTTTTGGAATGCAGTTCCTGTGTAGCCAAGTTTACATTCCGTGTATTAGTGATATCTTATGATGTTTTTTTTCTGTGTGACTTATTTCAGTTAGAATCATCATACCTGAATCCACTCATTATGCTGCTACGGGCCTGATGACATAGATTTCATTGCTGAGTGATACTGCATTGTACGTAAGTACCACAAGTTCTTTATCCATTTTTCACTTTCTGTGATATTGAACTTGTACGGTAAACGAGGTTATTGTAAACGGAGGCATCCCAAACTTTGGGGTGGCTGTGTCTTTTTGATTTTAATTTCCCTAAGCTATAGGACCATAAGTGGAAGTGCCCTAGGCTCTGTTGCTTTGTTTTTTAGATGTTTCAGGAAACACCATACACTTCTGCTGAGTGTCTGTTGGCAATTTACATCCCGCCCATCAGCATAACAAGGCTCCCAGTTCTCCATGGCCTGTCCTGCCTTTCTGGATTTTACCCTTTTTTCAGATGGCCCTTTTGACCGGGGAGAAGTGAGACTTCATTGTAGTGCAGATTTCCTTTGCAAGTTTGCTTGGTTGGCCAAAAAGGGCGTATGCGTTTTTTCCTGAATATATTCAGGAAAAAACGCATACGCCCTTTTTGGCCAAGTGCATCATTGTGGACGTTCTGCCTCTTTTCCTATGCTTTCAATGCAATTCCAGTCTACCTCCTGAAATCGGTTTCCTGCAATTCTGCCCTGCTTTCAAGTCCTCTTGGCAGCCTTACTTCAGTCTATTTTTGGACGATAGCTGTCATTTATAACTCTGCAGGTTTGTGAATTACAGCGCCCCTGAGCTCCTTTCTTCAACTCGCTTTCTTGTGACCTGGCCGCAACACCGCAGGCTGGCTTCAGGCCCTAATCTGGTTCTGGCACGGCACGCTGAGCCTTTGGTTAATTCCTCTTCCTGGTGGGAAATGAGAGTTAAATTTTCCCGTCCAGACACCTCCAGCTAGCCTCTCATTGGTTCTCGCTATTCCTGTTCATCTTCCGCAGAAATTGCAAACTCGGCCAAACAGGAGGTTAAAGGCGCTGACTCTCCAAGTGGGGAGAGTGTTAGTAAAGCGTCTGGAATGTTGCACCCGAGTACCAGGGGAGGAAAACTGAGACATATTTGAACACGTCTCCCGTTCACATGGTTGATCATACTTGGGTTCCACATGCATGTTTTAGCTGAAGGAAGAATACCTTAAACCTGTGTATTTGAAACCCGTGGAATGGGTACCATGCAATATGACTTCAAAGGGTCTTCATTTGCTCTCCGAACCTCTCCAATCCTATCACTGCTGCGTTTATGCCCCTGTACACATGCTTGATTCTCTTTCGGAGACATAGCAATCCATAGGTTTTAAGATACTTACTAGTCAGGTACATTCTTAGGCATTTAATATGCGGTGTTGAGTCCATTTCGTTGAGCAAGGAGTAGCTCTTGTCTATTCCATATTTGGCTTAAGGAACTTTATCTGTGCTCATTTCAATCTCTGGTTTTATGCAGCACCCCAACTCTCCTTTCCCCTTAAGCAAGCATAAGTTGATTTTCTAAATTTGAGACCCTGTTCTGTTCTGTAATTCAGTTCCTGTGTAGCCAAGTTTACATTCCGTGTATTACTGATATCTTATGATGTTTCTTTTTCTGTGTGACTTATTTCAGTTAGAATCATCATACCTGAATCCACTCATTGTGCTGCTAAGGGCCTGATGACACAGATTTCATTGCTGAGTGATATTGCTTTGTAAGTAAATACCACAACTTCTTTATCCATTTTTCACTTTCTGCGATGTTGAACTTGTACTGTAAACGAGGTTCTTGTAAACAGAACCGATGCAAACTTTGGGGTGGCTGTGTGTTTTTGATTTTAATTTCCCTAAGCTATAGGACCATAAGTGGAAGTGCCCTAGGTTCTGTTGCTTTGTTTTTTAGATGTTTCAGGAAACACCATACACTTCTCCCGAGTGGTTGTTGGCAATTTACATCCCGCCCTTCAGCATAACAAGGCTCCCAGTTCTCCATGGCCTGTCCTGCCTTTCTGGATTTTACACTTTTTTCAGATGGCCCTTTTGACCGGGGGGAAGTGAGACTTCATTGTAGTGCAGATTTCCTTTGCAAGCTTGCTTGGTTGGCCAAAAAGGGCGTATGCGTTTTTTCCTGAATATATTCAGGAAAAAACGCATACGCCCTTTTTGGCCAAGTGCATCATTGTGGACGTTCTGCCTCTTTTCCTATGCTTTCAATGCAATTCCAGTCTACCTCCTGAAATCGGTTTCCTGCAATTCTGCCCCGCTTTCAAGTCCTCTTGGCAGCCTTACTTTAGTATATTTTTGGACGATAGCTGTCATTTATAACTCTGCAGGTTTGTGAATTACAGTGCCCCTGAGCTCCTTTCTTCAACTCGCTTTCTTTTGAGCTGGCCGCAACACCGCAGGATGTCTTCAGGCCCTAATCTTGTTCCCGTACGGCACGCTGAGCCTTTGGTTATTTCCTCTTCCTGTTGGGAAATGAGAGTTAAATTTGCCCGTCCAGACACCTCCAGCTAGTCTCTCATTGGTTCTCGCTATTCCTGTTCATCTTCCGCAGAAATTACAAACTGGGCCAAACAGGAGGTTAAAGGGACTGACTCTCCAAGTCGGGAGAGTGTTAGTAAAGCGTCTGGAATGTTGCAACCGAGTACCAGGGGAGGAAAACTGAGACATATTTGAACACGTCTCCCGTTCACATGGTTGATCATACTCTGGGTTCCACATGCATGTTTTAGCTGAAGGAAGAATACCTTAAACCTGGAGAGTTGAGACCCTTGTAATGGGTACCATGCAATATGACTTCAAAGGGTCTTCATTTGCTCACCGAACCTCTCCAATCCTATCACTGCTGCGTTTATGCCCCTGTACACACGCTTGATTCTCTTTTGGAGACCTAGCAATCCATAGGTTTTAAGATACTTACTAGTCAGGTACATTCTTAGGCGTTTAATATGGGGTTTTGAGTCGATTTCGTTGAGCAAGGAGTAGCTCTTGTCTATTCCATATTTGGCTTAAGGAACTTTATCTGTGCTCATTTCAATCTCTGGTTTTATGCAGCACCCCAACTCACCTTTCCCCTTAAGCAAGCATAAGTTGGTTTTCTAAATTTGAGACCCTGTTCTGTTTTGGAATGCAGTTCCTGTGTAGCCAAGTTTACATTCCGTGTATTAGTGATATCTTATGATGTTTTTTTTCTGTGTGACTTATTGCAGTTAGAATCATCATACCTGAATCCACTCATTATGCTGCTACGGGCCTGATGACATAGATTTCATTGCTGAGTGATACTGCATTGTACGTAAGTACCACAAGTTCTTTATCCATTTTTCACTTTCTGTGATATTGAACTTGTACGGTAAACGAGGTTATTGTAAACGGAGGCGTCCCAAACTTTGGGGTGGCTGTGTCTTTTTGATTTTAATTTCCCTAAGCTATAGGACCATAAGTGGAAGTGCCCTAGGCTCTGTTGCTTTGTTTTTTAGATGTTTCAGGAAACACCATACACTTCTGCTGAGTGTCTGTTGGCAATTTACATCCCGCCCATCAGCATAACAAGGCTCCCAGTTCTCCATGGCCTGTCCTGCCTTTCTGGATTTTACCCTTTTTTCAGATGGCCCTTTTGACCGGGGAGAATTGAGACTTCATTGTAGTGCAGATTTCCTTTGCAAGTTTGCTTGGTTGGCCAAAAAGGGCGTATGCGTTTTTTCCTGAATATATTCAGGAAAAAACGCATACGCCCTTTTTGGCCAAGTGCATCATTGTGGACGTTCTGCCTCTTTTCCTATGCTTTCAATGCAATTCCAGTCTACCTCCTGAAATCGGTTTCCTGCAATTCTGCCCCGCTTTCAAGTCCTCTTGGCAGCCTTACTTCAGTCTATTTTTGGACGATAGCTGTCATTTATAACTCTGCAGGTTTGTGAATTACAGCGCCCCTGAGCTCCTTTCTTCAACTCGCTTTCTTGTGACCTGGCCGCAACACCGCAGGCTGGCTTCAGGCCCTAATCTGGTTCTGGCACGGCACGCTGAGCCTTTGGTTAATTCCTCTTCCTGGTGGGAAATGAGAGTTAAATTTTCCCGTCCAGACACCTCCAGCTAGCCTCTCATTGGTTCTCGCTATTCCTGTTCATCTTCCGCAGAAATTGCAAACTCGGCCAAACAGGAGGTTAAAGGCGCTGACTCTCCAAGTGGGGAGAGTGTTAGTAAAGCGTCTGGAATGTTGCACCCGAGTACCAGGGGAGGAAAACTGAGACATATTTGAACACGTCTCCCGTTCACATGGTTGATCATACTTGGGTTCCACATGCATGTTTTAGCTGAAGGAAGAATACCTTAAACCTGTGTATTTGAAACCCGTGGAATGGGTACCATGCAATATGACTTCAAAGGGTCTTCATTTGCTCTCCGAACCTCTCCAATCCTATCACTGCTGCGTTTATGCCCCTGTACACATGCTTGATTCTCTTTCGGAGACATAGCAATCCATAGGTTTTAAGATACTTACTAGTCAGGTACATTCTTAGGCATTTAATATGCGGTGTTGAGTCCATTTCGTTGAGCAAGGAGTAGCTCTTGTCTATTCCATATTTGGCTTAAGGAACTTTATCTGTGCTCATTTCAATCTCTGGTTTTATGCAGCACCCCAACTCTCCTTTCCCCTTAAGCAAGCATAAGTTGATTTTCTAAATTTGAGACCCTGTTCTGTTCTGTAATTCAGTTCCTGTGTAGCCAAGTTTACATTCCGTGTATTACTGATATCTTATGATGTTTCTTTTTCTGTGTGACTTATTTCAGTTAGAATCATCATACCTGAATCCACTCATTGTGCTGCTAAGGGCCTGATGACACAGATTTCATTGCTGAGTGATATTGCTTTGTAAGTAAATACCAAAATTTCTTCATCCATTTTTCACTTTCTGCGATGTTGAACTTGTACTGTAAACGAGGTTCTTGTAAACAGAGCCGTTCCAAACTTTGGGGTGGCTGTGTCTTTTTGATTTTAATTTCCCTAAGCTATAGGACCATAAGTGGAAGTGCCCTAGGTTCTGTTGCTTTGTTTTTTACATGTTTCAAGAAACACCATACACTTCTCCCGAGTGGTTGTTGGCAGTTTACATCCCGCCCATCAGCATAACAAGGCTCCCAGTTCTCCATGGCCTGTCTTGTCTTTCTGGATTTTACACTTTTTTCAGATGGCCCTTTTGACCGGGGGGAAGTGAGACTTCATTGTAGTGCAGATTTCCTTTGCAAGCTTGCTTGGTTGGCCAAAAAGTGCGTATGCGTTTTTTCCTGAATATATTCAGGAAAAAACGCATACGCCCTTTTTGGCCAAGTGCATCATTGTGGACGTTCTGCCTCTTTTCCTATGCTTTCAATGCAATTCCAGTCTACCTCCTGAAATCGGTTTCCTGCAATTCTGCCCTGCTTTCAAGTCCTCTTGGCAGCCTTACTTCAGTATATTTTTGGACGATAGCTGTCATTTATAACTCTGCAGGTTTGTGAATTACAGTGCCCCTGAGCTCCTTTCTTCAACTCGCTTTCTTTTGAGCTGGCCCCAACACCGCAGGATGGCTTCAGGCCCTAATCTGGTTACGGTACGGCACGCTGAGCCTTTGGTTATTTCCTCTTCCTGGTGGGAAATGAGAGTTAAATTTGCCCGTCCAGACACCTCCAGCTAGCTTCTCATTGGTTCTCGCTATTCCTGTTCATCTTCCGCAGAAATTGCAAACTGGGCCAAACAGGAGGTTAAAGGGACTGACTCTCCAAGTGGGGAGAGTGTTAGTAAAGCGTCTGGAATGTTGCACCCGAGTACCAGGGGAGGAAAACTGAGACATATTTGAACACGTCTCCCGTTCACATGGTTGATCATACTCTGGGTTCCACATGCATGTTTTAGCTGAAGGAAGAATACCTTAAACCTGGAGAGTTGAGACCCGTGTAATGGGTACCATGCAATATGACTTCAAAGGGTCTTCATTTGCTCACCGAACCTCTCCAATCCTATCACTGCTGCGTTTATGCCCCTGTACACACGCTTGATTCTCTTTTGGAGACATAGCAATCCATAGGTTTTAAGATACTTACTAGTCAGGTACATTCTTAGGCCTTTAATATGGGGTGTTGAGTCCATTTCGTTGAGCAAGGAGTAGCTCTTGTCTATTCCATATTTGGCTTAAGGAACTTTATCTGTGCTCATTTCAATCTCTGGTTTTATGCAGCACCCCAACTCACCTTTCCCCTTAAGCAAGCATAAGTTGGTTTTCTAAATTTGAGACCCTGTTCTGTTTTGGAATGCAGTTCCTGTGTAGCCAAGTTTACATTCCGTGTATTAGTGATATCTTATGATGTTTCTTTTTCTGTGTGACTTATTTCAGTTAGAATCATCGTACCTGAATCCACTCATTATGCTGCTACGGGCCTGATGACATAGATTTCATTGCTGAGTGATACTGCATTGTACGTAAGTACCACAAGTTCTTTATCCATTTTTCACTTTCTGTGATATTGAACTTGTACGGTAAACGAGGTTCTTGTAAACGGAGGAGTCCCAAACTTTGGGGTGGCTGTGTCTTTTTGATTTTAATTTCCCTAAGCTATAGGACCATAAGTGGAAGTGCCCTAGGCTCTGTTGCTTCGTTTTTTAGATGTTTCAGGAAACACCATACACTTCTCCTGAGTGTCTGTTGGCAATTTACATCCCGCCCATCAGCATAACAAGGCTCCCAGTTCTCAATGGCCTGTTGCCTTTCTGGATTTTACACTTTTTTCAGATGGCCCTTTTGACCGGGGGGAAGTGAGACTTCATTGTAGTGCAGATTTCCTTTGCAAGCTTGCTTGGTTGGCCAAAAAGGGCGTATGCGTTTTTTCCTGAATATATTCAGGAAAAAACGCATACGCCCTTTTTGGCCAAGTGCATCATTGTGGACGTTCTGCCTCTTTTCCTATGCTTTCAATGCAATTCCAGTCTACCTCCTGAAATCGGTTTCCTGCAATTCTGCCCTGCTTTCAAGTCCTCTTGGCAGCCTTACTTCAGTCTATTTTTGCACGATAGCTCTCATTTATAACTCTGCAGGTTTGTGAATTACAGTGCCCCTGAGCTCCTTTCTTCAACTCGCTTTCTTGTGACCTGGCCGCAACACCGCAGGATGGCTTCAGGCCCTAATCTGGTTCCAGCCCGGCATGCTGAGCCTTTGGTTATTTCCTCTTCCTGGTGGGAAATGAGAGTTAAATTTGCCCGTCCAGACACCTCCAGCTAGTCTCTCATTGGTTCTCGCTATTCCTTTTCATCTTCCGCAGAAATTGCAAACTGGGCCAAACAGGAGGTTAAAGGGACTGACTCTCCAATTCGGGAGAGTGTTAGTAAAGCGTCTGAATGTTGCACCCGAGTACCAGGGGAGGAAAACTGAGACATATTTGAATACATCTCCCGTTCACATGGTTGATCATACTCTGGGTTCCACATGCATGTTTTAGCTGAAGGAAGAATACCTTAAACATGGGTAGTTGAAACCCGTGGAATGGGTACCATGCAATATGACTTCAAAGGGTCTTCATATGCTCACCGAAACTCTCCAATCCTATCACTGCTGCGTTTATGCCCCTGTACACATGCTTGATTCTCTTTCGGAGACATAGCAATCCATAGGTTTTAAGATACTTACTAGTCAGGTACATTGTTAGGCGTTTAATATGCGGTGTTGAGTCCATTTTGTTGAGCAAGGAATAGCTCTTGTCTATTCCATATTTGGCTTAAGGAACTTTATCTGTGCTCATTTCAATCTCTGGTTTTATGCAGCACCCCAACTCACCTTTCCCCTTAAGCAAGCATAAGTTGGTTTTCTAAATTTGAGACCCTGTTCTGTTCTGTAATTCAGTTCCTGTGTAGCCAAGTTTACATTCCGTGTATTACTGATATCTTATGATGTTTCTTTTTCTGTGTGACATATTTCAGTTAGAATCATCATACCTGAATCCACTCATTGTGCTGCTAAGGGCCTGATGACACAGATTTCATTGCTGAGTGATATTGCTTTGTAAGTAAATACCACAACTTCTTTATCCATTTTTCACTTTCTGCGATGTTGAACTTGTACTGTAAACGAGGTTCTTGTAAACAGAACCGATGCAAACTTTGGGGTGGCTGTGTGTTTTTGATTTTAATTTCCCTAAGCTATAGGACCATAAGTGGAAGTGCCCTAGGTTCTGTTGCTTTGTTTTTTAGATGTTTCAGGAAACACCATACACTTCTCCCGAGTGGTTGTTGGCAATTTACATCCCGCCCATCAGCATAACAAGGCTCCCATTTCTCCATGGCCTGTCCTGCCTTTCTGGATTTTACCCTTTTCTCAGATGGCCCTTTTGACCGGGGGGAAGTGAGACTTCATTGTAGTGCAGATTTCCTTTGCAAGCTTGCTTGGTTGGCCAAAAAGTGCGTATGCGTTTTTTCCTGAATATATTCAGGAAAAAACGCATACGCCCTTTTTGGCCAAGTGCATCATTGTGGACGTTCTGCCTCTTTTCCTATGCTTTCAATGCAATTCCAGTCTACCTCCTGAAATCGGTTTCCTGCAATTCTGCCCCGCTTTCAAGTCCTCTTGGCAGCCTTACTTCAGTCTATTTTTGGACGATAGCTGTCATTTATAACTCTGCAGGTTTGTGAATTACAGTGCCCTTGAGCTCCTTTCTTCAACTCGCTTTCTTCTGAGCTGGCCGCAACACCGCAGGATGTCTTCAGGCCCTAATCTTGTTCCGGTACGGCACGCTGAGCCTTTGGTTATTTCCTCTTCCTGGTGGGAAATGAGAGTTAAATTTGCCCGTCCAGACACCTCCAGCTAGCCTCTCATTGGTTCTCGCTATTCCTGTTCATCTTCCGCAGAAATTGCAAACTGGGCCAAACAGGAGGTTAAAGGGACTGACTCTCCAAGTCGGGAGAGTGTTAGTAAAGCGTCTGGAATGTTGCACCCGAGTACCAGGGGAGGAAAACTGAGACATATTTGAACACGTCTCCCGTTCACATGGTTGATCATACTCTGGGTTCCACATGCATGTTTTAGCTGAAGGAAGAATACCTTAAACCTGGAGAGTTGAGACCCGTGTAATGGTTACCATGCAATATGACTTCAAAGGGTCTTCATTTGCTCACCGAACCTCTCCAATCCTATCACTGCTGCGTTTATGCCCCTGTACACATGCTTGATTCTCTTTCGGAGACATAGCAATCCATAGGTTTTAAGATACTTACTAGTCAGGTACATTCTTAGGCGTTTAATATGCGGTGTTGAGTCCATTTCTTTGAGCAAGGAGTAGCTCTTGTCTATTCAATATTTGACTTAAGGAACTTTATCTGTGCTCATTTCAATCTCTGGTTTTATGCAGCACCCCAACTCACCTTTACCCTTAAGCAAGCATAAGTTGGTTTTCTAAATTTGAGACCCTGTTCTGTTCTGTAATTCAGTTCCTGTGTAGCCAAGTTTACATTCCATGTATTACTGATATCTTATGATGTTTCTTTTTCTGTGTGACTTATTTCAGTTAGAATCATCATACCTGAATCCACTCATTGTGCTGCTAAGGGCCTGATGACACAGATTTCATTGCTGAGTGATATTGCTTTGTAAGTAAATACCACAACTTCTTTATCCATTTTTCACTTTCTGCGATGTTGAACTTGTACTGTAAACGAGGTTCTTGTAAACAGAGCCGTTCCAAACTTTGGGGTGGCTGTGTCTTTTTGATTTTAATTTCCCTAAGCTATAGGACCATAAGTGGAAGTGCCCTAGGTTCTGTTGCTTTGTTTTTTAGATGTTTCAGGAAACACCATAGACTTCTCCCGAGTGTCTGTTGGCAATTTACATCCCGCCCATCAGCATAACAAGGCTCCCAGTTCTCCATGGCCTGTCCTGCCTTTCTGGATTTTACACTTTTTTCAGATGGCCCTTTTGACCGGGGGGAAGTGAGACTTCATTGTAGTGCAGATTTCCTTTGCAAGCTTGCTTGGTTGGCCAAAAAGGGCGTATGCGTTTTTTCCTGAATATATTCAGGAAAAAACGCATACGCCCTTTTTGGCCAAGTGCATCATTGTGGACGTTCTGCCTCTTTTCCTATGCTTTCAATGCAATTGCAGTCTACCTCCTGAAATCGGTTTCCTGCAATTCTGTCCCGCTTTCATATCCTCTTGGCAGCCTTACTTCAGTCTATTTTTGGACGATAGCTGTCATTTATAACTCTGCAGGTTTGTGAATTACAGTGCCCCTGAGCTCCTTTCTTCAACTCACTTTTTTGTGACCTGGCCGCAACACCGCAGGATGGCTTCAGGCCCTAATCTGGTTCCGGCCCGGCACGCTGAGCCTTTGGTTAATTCCTCTTCCTGTTGGGAAATGAGAGTTAAATTTGCCCGTCCAGACACCTCCAGCTAGTCTCTCATTGGTTCTCGCTATTCCTGTTCATCTTCCGCAGAAATTGCAAACTGGGCCAAACAGGAGGTTAAAGGGACTGACTCTCCAAGTGGGGAGAGTGTTAGTAAAGCGTCTGGAATGTTGCACCCGAGT
The DNA here is from genome assembly GCF_951394435.1 of Stenella coeruleoalba. Classification (NCBI taxonomy): domain Eukaryota; kingdom Metazoa; phylum Chordata; class Mammalia; order Artiodactyla; family Delphinidae; genus Stenella; species Stenella coeruleoalba. The sequence goes on from NW_027645862.1 coordinate 98,646, forward strand.
ACCAGGGTACGAAAACTGAGACATATTTGAACACGTCTCCCGATCACATGGTTGATCATACTCTAGGTTCCACATGCATGTTTTAGCTGAAGGAACAATACCTTACACCTGGGTAGTTGAAACCCGTGGAATGGGTACCATGCAATATGACTTCAAAGGGTCTTCATTTGCTCACCGAACCTCTCCAATCCTATCACTGCTGCATTTATGCCCCTTACACATGCTTGATTCTCTTTCGGAGACATAGCAATCCATAGGTTTTAAGATACTTACTAGTCAGGTACATTCTTAGGCGTTTAATATGCGGTGTTGAGTCCATTTCGTTGAGCAAGGAGTAGCTCTTGTCTATTCCATATTTGGCTTAAGGAACTTTATCTGTGCTCATTTCAATCTCTGGTTTTATGCAGCACCCCAACTCACCTTTACCCTTAAGCAAGCATAAGTTGGTTTTCTAAATTTGAGACCCTGTTCTGTTCTGTAATTCAGTTCCTGTGTAGCCAAGTTTACATTCCGTGTATTACTGATATTTTATGATGTTTCTTTTTCTGTGTGACTTATTTCAGTTAGAATCATCATACCTGAATCCACTCATTGTGATGCTAAGAGCCTGATGACACAGATTTCATTGCTGAGTGATATTGCTTTGTAAGTAAATACCACAACTTCTTTATCCATTTTTCACTTTCTGCGATGTTGAACTTGTACTGTAAACGAGGTTCTTGTAAACAGAGCCGTTCCAAACTTTGGGGTGGCTGTGTCTTTTTGATTTTAATTTCCCTAAGCTATACGACCATAAGTGGAAGTGCCCTAGGTTCTGTTGCTTTGTTTTTTAGATGTTTCAGGAAACACCATAGACTTCTCCTGAGTGTCTGTTGGCAATTTACATCCCGCCCATCAGCATAACAAGGCTCCCAGTTCTCCATGGCCTGTCCTGCCTTTCTGGATTTTACACTTTTCTCAGATGGCCCTTTTGACCGGGGGGAAGTGAGACTTCATTGTAGTGTAGATTTCCTTTGCAAGCTTGCTTGGTTGGCCAAAAAGGGCGTATGCGTTTTTTCCTGAATATATTCAGGAAAAAACGCATACGCCCTTTTTGGCCAAGTGCATCATTGTGGACGTTCTGCCTCTTTTCCTATGCTTTCAATGCAATTGCAGTCTACCTCCTGAAATCGGTTTCCTGCAATTCTGTCCCGCTTTCAAGTCCTCTTGGCAGCCTTACTTCAGTCTATTTTTGGACGATAGCTGTCATTTATAACTCTGCAGGTTTGTGAATTACAGTGCCCCTGAGCTCCTTTCTTCAACTCACTTTCTTGTGACCTGGCCGCAACACCGCAGGATGGCTTCAGGCCCTAATCTGGTTCCGGCCCGGCACGCTGAGCCTTTGGTTAATTCCTCTTCCTGGTGGGAAATGAGAGTTAAATTTGCCCGTCCAGACACCTCCAGCTAGTCTCTCATTGGTTCTCGCTATTCCTGTTCATCTTCCGCAGAAATTGCAAACTGGGCCAAACAGGAGATTAAAGGGACTGACTCTCCAAGTGGGGAGAGTGTTAGTAAAGCGTCTGGAATGTTGCACCCGAGTACCAGGGTACAAAAACTGAGACATATTTGAACACGTCTCCCGATCACATGGTTGATCATACTCTAGGTTCCACATGCATGTTTTAGCTGAAGGAACAATACCTTACACCTGGGTAGTTGAAACCCGTGGAATGGGTACCATGCAATATGACTTCAAAGGGTCTTCATTTGCTCACCGAACCTCTCCAATCCTATCACTGCTGCATTTATGCCCCTTACACATGCTTGATTCTCTTTCGGAGACATAGCAATCCATAGGTTTTAAGATACTTACTAGTCAGGTACATTCTTAGGCGTTTAATATGCGGTGTTGAGTCCATTTCGTTGAGCAAGGAGTAGCTCTTGTCTATTCCATATTTGGCTTAAGGAACTTTATCTGTGCTCATTTCAATCTCTGGTTTTATGCAGCACCCCAACTCACCTTTACCCTTAAGCAAGCATAAGTTGGTTTTCTAAATTTGAGACCCTGTTCTGTTCTGTAATTCAGTTCCTGTGTAGCCAAGTTTACATTCCGTGTATTACTGATATCTTATGATGTTTCTTTTTCTGTGTGACTTATTTCAGTTAGAATCATCATACCTGAATCCACTCATTGTGATGCTAAGAGCCTGATGACACAGATTTCATTGCTGAGTGATATTGCTTTGTAAGTAAATACCACAACTTCTTTATCCATTTTTCACTTTCTGCGATGTTGAACTTGTACTGTAAACGAGGTTCTTGTAAACAGAGCCGTTCCAAACTTTGGGGTGGCTGTGTCTTTTTGATTTTAATTTCCCTAAGCTATAGGACCATAAGTGGAAGTGCCCTAGGCTCTGTTGCTTTGTTTTTTAGATGTTTCAGGAAACACCATACACTTCTCCCGAGTGTCTGTTGGCAATTTACAACCCGCCCATCAGCATAACAAGGCTCCCAGTTCTCCATGGCCTGTCCTGCCTTTCTGGATTTTACACTTTTTTCAGATGGCCCTTTTGACTGGGGCGAAGTGAGACTTCATTGTAGTGCAGATTTCTTTGCAAGCTTGCTTGGTTGGCCAAAAAGGGCGTATGCGTTTTTTCCTGAATATATTCAGGAAAAAACGCATACGCCCTTTTTGGCCAAGTGCATCATTGTGGACGTTCTGCCTCTTTTCCTATGCTTTCAATGCAATTCCAGTCTACCTCCTGAAATCGGTTTCCTGCAATTCTGCCCCGCTTTCAAGTCCTCTTGGCAGCCTTACTTCAGTCTATTTTTGGACGATAGCTGTCATTTATAACTCTGCAGGTTTGTGAATTACAGTGCCCCTGAGCGCCTTTCTTCAACTCGCTTTCTTGTGACCTGGCCGCAACACCGCAGGACGTCTTCAGGCCCTAATCTGGTTCTGGCACGGCACGCTGAGCCTTTGGTTAATTCCTCTTCCTGGTGGGAAATGAGTGTTAAATTTGCCCATCCAGACACCTCCAGCTAGTCTTTCATTGGTTCTCGCTATTCCTGTTCATCTTCCACAGAAATTGCAAACTGGGCCAAACAGGAAGTTAAAGGGACTGACTCTCCAAGTGGGGAGAGTGTTAGTAAAGCGTGTGGAATGTTGCACCAGAGTACCAGGGTACGAAAACTGAGACATATTTGAACACGTCTCCCAATGACATGGTTGATCATACTCTAGGTTCCACATGCATGTTTTAGATGAAGGAAGAATACCTTAAACCTGGGTAGTTGAAACCCGTGGAATGGGTACCATGCAATATGACTTCAAAGGGTCTTCATTTGCTCACCGAACCTCTCCAATCCTATCACTGCTGCGTTTATGCCCCTGTACACATGCTTGATTCTCTTTCGGAGACATAGCAATCCATAGGTTTTAAGATACTTACTAGTCAGGTGCATTCTTAGGCGTTTAATATGGGGTTTTGTGTCCATTTCGTTGAGCAAGGAGTAGCTCTTGTCTATTCCATATTTGGCTTAAGGAACTTTATCTGTGCTCATTTCAATCTCTGGTTTTATGCAGCACCCCAACTCACCTTTCCCCTTAAGCAAGCATAAGTTGGTTTTCTAAATTTGAGACCCTGTTCTGTTTTGGAATGCAGTTCCTGTGTAGCCAAGTTTACATTCCGTGTATTACTGATATCTTATGATGTTTCTTTTTCTGTGTGACTTATTTCAGTTAGAATCATCGTACCTGAATCTACTCATTATGCTGCTATGGGCCTGATGACATAGATTTCATTGCTGAGTGATACTGCATTGTACGTAAGTACCACAAGTTCTTTATCCATTTTTCACTTTCTGCGATGTTGAACTTGTACTGTAAACGAGGTTCTTGTAAACAGAGCCGTTCCAAACTTTGGGGTGGCTGTGTCTTTTTGATTTTAATTTCCCTAAGCTATAGGACCATAAGTGGAAGTGCCCTAGGCTCTGTTGCTTTGTTTTTTAGATGTTTCAGGAAACACCATACACTTCTCCCAGGTGTCTGTTGGCAATTTACATCCCGCCCATCAGCATAACAAGGCTCCCAGTTCTCAATGGCCTGTTGCCTTTCTGGATTTTACACTTTTTTCAGATGGCCCTTTTGACCAAGGGGAAGTGAGACTTCATTGTAGTGCAGATTTCCTTTGCAAGCTTGCTTGGTTGGCCAAAAAGGGCGTATGCGTTTTTTCCTGAATATATTCAGGAAAAAACGCATACGCCCTTTTTGGCCAAGTGCATCATTGTGGACGTTCTGCCTCTTTTCCTATGCTTTCAATGCAATTCCAGTCTACCTCCTGAAATCAGTTTCCTGCAATTCTGCACCGCTTTCAAGTCCTCTTGGCAGCCTTACTTCAGTCTATTTTTGGACGATAGCTGTCATTTATAACTCTGCAGGTTTGTGAATTACAGTGCCCCTGAGCTCCTTTCTTCAACTCGGTTTCTTTTGAGCTGGCCGCAACACCGCAGGATGGCTTCAGGCCCTAATCTGGTTCCGGCCCGGCATGCTGAGCCTTTGGTTAATTCCTCTTCCTGGTGGAAAATGAGAGTTAAATTTGCCCGTCCAGACACCTCCAGCTAGCCTCTCATTGGTTCTCGCTATTCCTGTTCATCTTCCGCAGAAATTGCAAACTGGGCCAAACAGGAGGTTAAAGGGACTGACTCTCCAAGTCGGGAGAGTGTTAGTAAAGCGTCTGGAATGTTGCACCCGAGTACCAGGGGAGGAAAACTGAGACATATTTGAACACATCTCCCGATCACATGGTTGATCATACTCTGGGTTCCACATGCATGTTTTAGCTGAAGGAAGAATACCTAAAACCTGGGTAGTTGAAACCCGTGGAATGGGTACCATGCAATATGACTTCAAAGGGTCTTCATTTGCTCACCGAACCTCTCCAATCCTATCACTGCTGCGTTTATGCCCCTGTACACATGCTTGATTCTCTTTCGGAGACATAGCAATCCATAGGTTTTAAGATACTTACTAGTCAGGTACATTCTTAGGCGTTTAATATGCGGTGTTGAGTCCATTTCGTTGAGCAAGGAGTAGCTCTTGTCTATTCCATATTTGGCTTAAGGAACTTTATCTGTGGTCATTTCAATCTCTGGTTTTATGCAGCAACCCAACTCACCTTTCCCCTTAAGCAAGCATAAGTTGGTTTTCTAAATTTGAGACCCCGTTCTGTTTTGGAATGCAGTTCCTGTGTAGCCAAGTTTACATTCCGTGTATTAGTGATATCTTATGATGTTTCTTTTTCTGTGTGACTTATTTTAGTTAGAATCATCGTACCTGAATCCACTCATTATGCTGCTACGGGCCTGATGACATAGATTTCATTGCTGAGTGATACTGCATTGTACGTAAGTACCACAAGTTCTTTATCCATTTTTCACTTTCTGCAATGTTGAACTTGTACTGTAAACAAGGTTCTTGTAAACAGAGCCGTTCCAAACTTTGGGGTGGCTGTGTCTTTTTGATTTTAATTTCCCTAAGCTATAGGACCATAAGTGGAAGTGCCCTAGGCTCTGTTGCTTTGTTTTTTAGATGTTTCAGGAAACACCATACACTTCTCCCAGGTGTCTGTTGGCAATTTACATCCCGCCCATCAGCATAACAAGGCTCCCAGTTCTCCATGGCCTGTCCTGCCTTTCTGGATTTTACACTTTTTTCAGATGGCCCTTTTGACCGGGGGGAAGTGAGACTTCATTGTAGTGCAGATTTCCTTTGCAAGCTTGCTTGGTTGGCCAAAAAGGGCGTATGCGTTTTTTCCTGAATATATTCAGGAAAAAACGCATACGCCCTTTTTGGCCAAGTGCATCATTGTGGACGTTCTGCCTCTTTTCCTATGCTTTCAATGCAATTCCAGTCTACCTCCTGAAATCGGTTTCCTGCAATTCTGCCCCGCTTTCAAGTCCTCTTGGCAGCCTTACTTCAGTCTATTTTTGGACGATAGCTGTCATTTATAACTCTGCAGGTTTGTGAATTACAGTGCCCCTGAGCTCCTTTCTTCAACTCGCTTTCTTTTGACCTGGCCGCAACACCGCAGGATGGCTTCAGGCCCTAATCTGGTTCCGGCACGGCACGCTGAGCCTTTGGTTAATTCCTCTTCCTGGTGGGAAATGAGAGTTAAATTTGCCCGTCCAGACACCTCCAGCTAGTCTCTCATTGGTTCTCGCTATTCCTGTTCATCTTCCGCAGAAATTGCAAACTGGGCCAAACAGGAGGTTAAAGGGACTGACTCTCCAAGTGGGGAGAGTGTTAGTAAAGCGTCTGGAATGTTGGACCCAAGTACCAGCGTAGGAAAACTGAGACATATTTGAACACGTCTCCCGATCACATGGTTGATCATACTCTAGGTTCCACATGCATGTTTTAGCTGAAGGAAGAATACCTTAAACCTGGGTAGTTGAAACCCGTGGAATGGGTACCATGCAATATGACTTCAAAGGGTCTTCATTTGCTCACCGAACCTCTCCAATCCTATCACTGCTGCGTTTATGCCCCTGTACACATGCTTGATTCTCTTTTGGAGACATAGCAATCCATAGGTTTTACGATACTTACTAATCAGGTACATTCTTAGGCGTTTAATATGCGGTGTTGAGTCCATTTCGTTGAGCAAGGAGTAGCTCTTGTCTATTCCATATTTGACTTAAGGAACTTTATCTGTGCTCATTTCAATCTCTGGTTTTATGCAGCACCCCAACTCACCTTTACCCTTAAGCAAGCATAAGTTGGTTTTCTAAATTTGAGACCCTGTTCTGTTCTGTAATTCAGTTCCTGTGTAGCCAAGTTTACATTCCGTGTATTACTGATATCTTATGATGTTTCTTTTTCTGTGTGACTTATTTCAGTTAGAATCATCATACCTGAATCCACTCATTGTGCTGCTAAGGGCCTGATGACACAGATTTCATTGCTGAGTGATATTGCTTTGTAAGTAAATACCACAACTTCTTTATCCATTTTTCACTTTCTGCGATGTTGAACTTGTACTGTAAACGAGGTTCTTGTAAACAGAGCCGTTCCATACTTTGGGGTGGCTGTGTCTTTTTGATTTTAATTTCCCTAAGCTATAGGACCATAAGTGGAAGTGCCCTAGGTTCTGTTGCTTTGTTTTTTAGATGTTTCAGGAAACACCATACACTTCTCCAGAGTGGTTGTTGGCAATTTACATCCCGTCCATCAGCATAACAAGGCTCCCAGTTCTCCATGGCCTGTCCTGCCTTTCTGGATTTTACACTTTTTTCAGATGGCCCTTTTGACCGGGGGGAAGTGAGACTTCATTGTAGTGCAGATTTCCTTTGCAAGCTTGCTTGCTTGGCCAAAAAGGGCGTATGCGTTTTTTCCTGAATATATTCAGGAAAAATATATTCAGGAAAAAACGCATACGCCCTTTTTGGCCAAGTGCATCATTGTGGACGTTCTGCCTCTTTTCCTATGCTTTCAATGCAATTCCAGTCTACCTCCTGAAATCGGTTTCCTGCAATTCTGCCCCGCTTTCAAGTCCTCTTGGCAGCCTTACTTCAGTCTATTTTTGGACGATAGCTGTCATTTATAACTCTGCAGGTTTGTGAATTACAGTGCCCCTGAGCTCCTTTCTTCAACTTGCTTTCTTTTGAGCTGGCCGCAACACCGCAGGATGGCTTCAGGCCCTAATCTGGTTCCGCTACGGCACGCTGAGCCTTTGGTTATTTCCTCTTCCTGTTGGGAAATGAGAGTTAAATTTGCCCGTCCAGACACCTCCAGCTAGCCTCTCATTGGTTCTCGCTATTCCTGTTCATCTTCCGCAGAAATTGCAAACTGTGCCAAACAGGAGGTTAAAGGCGCTGACTCTCCAAGTGGGGAGAGTGTTAGTAAAGCGTCTGGAATGTTGCACCCGAGTACCAGGGGAGGAAAACTGAGACATATTTGAACACGTCTCCCGATCACATGGTTGATCATACTCTGGGTTCCACATGCATGTTTTAGCTGAAGGAAGAATACCTAAAACCTGGGTAGTTGAAACTCGTGGAATGGATACCATGCAATATGACTTCAAAGGGTCTTCATTTGCTCACCGAACCTCTCCAGTCCTATCACTGCTGCGTTTATGCCCCTGTACACATGCTTGATTCTCTTTCGGAGACATAGCAATCCATAGGTTTTAAGATACTTACTAGTCAGGTACATTCTTAGGCGTTTAATATGCGGTGTTGAGTCCATTTCGTTGAGCAAGGAGTAGCTCTTGTCTATTCCATATTTGGCTTAAGGAACTTTATCTGTGCTCATTTCAATCTCTGGTTTTATGCAGCACCCCAACTCACCTTTCCCCTTAAGCAAGCATAAGTTGGTTTTCTAAATTTGAGACCCTGTTCTGTTCTGTAATTCAGTTCCTGTGTAGCCAAGTTTACATTCCGTGTATTACTGATATCTTATGATGTTTCTTTTTCTGTGTGACTTATTTCAGTTAGAATCATCATACCTGAATCCACTCATTGTGATGCTAAGGGCCTGATGACATAGATTTCATTGCTGAGTGATACTGCATTGTACGTAAGTACCACAACTTCTTTATCCATTTTTCACTTTCTGCGATGTTGAACTTGTACTGTAAACGAGGTTCTTGTAAACAGAGGCGTCCCAAACTTTGGGGTGGCTGTGTCTTTTTGATTTTAATTTCCCTAAGCTATAGGACCATAAGTGGCAGTGCCCTAGACTCTGTTGCTTTGTTTTTTAGATGTTTCAGGAAACACCATACACTTCTCCCGAGTGTCTGTTGGCAATTTACATCCCGCCCATCAGCATAACAAGGCTCCCAGTTCTCCATGGCCTGTCCTGCCTTTCTGGATTTTACACTTTTTTCAGATGGCCCTTTTGACGGGCGGGAAGTGAGACTTCATTGTAGTGCAGATTTCCTTTGCAAGCTTGCTTGGTTGGCCAAAAAGGGCGTATGCGTTTTTTCCTGAATATATTCAGGAAAAAACGCATACGCCCTTTTTGGCCAAGTGCATCATTGTGGACGTTCTGCCTCTTTTCCTATGCTTTCAATGCAATTTCAGTCTACCTCCTGAAATCGGTTTCCTGCAATTCTGCCCCGCTTTCAAGTCCTCTTGGCAGCCTTACTTCAGTCTATTTTTGGACGATAGCTGTCATTTATAACTCTGCAGGTTTGTGAATTACAGTGCCCCTGAGCTCCTTTCTTCAACTCGCTTTCTTGTGACCTGGCCGCAACACCGCAGGATGGCTTCAGGCCCTAATCTGGTTCTGGCACGGCACGCTGAGCCTTTGGTTATTTCCTCCACCTGGTGAGAAATGAGAGTTAAATTACCCGTCCAGACACCTCCAGCTAGCCTCTCATTGGTTCTCGCTATTCCTGTTCATCTTCCGCAGAAATTGCAAACTGTGCCAAACAGGAGGTTAAAGGCGCTGACTCTCCAAGTGGGGAGAGTGTTAGTAAAGCGTCTGGAATGTTGCACCCGAGTACCAGGGGAGGAAAACTGAGACATATTTGAACACGTCTCCCGATCACATGGTTGATCATACTCTGGGTTCCACATGCATGTTTTAGCTGAAGGAAGAATACCTAAAACCTGGGTAGTTGAAACCCGTGGAATGGGTACCATGCAATATGACTTCAAAGGGTCTTCATTTGCTCACCGAACCTCTCCAGTCCTATCACTGCTGCGTTTATGCCCCTGTACACATGCTTGATTCTCTTTCGGAGACATAGCAATCTATAGGTTTTAAGATACTTACTAGTCAGGTACATTCTTAGGCGTTTAATATGCGGTGTTGAGTCCATTTCGTTGAGCAAGGAGTAGCTCTTGTCTATTCCATATTTGGCTTAAGGAACTTTATCTGTGCTCATTTCAATCTCTGGTTTTATGCAGCACCGCAACTCACCTTTCCCCTTAAGCAAGCATAAGTTGGTTTTCTAAATTTGAGACCCTGTTCTGTTCTGTAATTCAGTTCCTGTGTAGCCAAGTTTACATTCCGTGTATTACTGATATCTTATGATGTTTCTTTTTCTGTGTGACTTATTTCAGTTAGAATCATCATACCTGAATCCACTCATTGTGCTGCTAAGGGCCTGATGACACAGAATTCATTGCTGAGTGATATTGCTTTGTAAGTAAATACCACAATTTCTTTATCCATTTTTCACTTTCTGCGATGTTGAACTTGTACTGTAAACGAGGTTCTTGTAAACAGAGCCGTTCCAAACTTTGGGGTGGCTGTGTCTTTTTGATTTTAATTTCCCTAAGCTATAGGACCATAAGTGGAAGTGCCCTAGGTTCTGTTGCTTTGTTTTTTAGATGTTTCAGGAAACACCATACACTTCTCCCGAGTGGTTGTTGGCAATTTACATCCCGCCCATCAGCATAACAAGGCTCCCAGTTCTCCATGGCCTGTCCTGCCTTTCTGGATTTTACACTTTTTTCAGATGGCCCTTTTGACCGGGGGGAAGTGAGACTTCATTGTAGTGCAGATTTCCTTTGCAAGCTTGCTTGGTTGGCCAAAAAGGGCGTATGCGTTTTTTCCTGAATATATTCAGGAAAAAACGCATACGCCCTTTTTGGCCAAGTGCATCATTGTGGACGTTCTGCCTCTTTTCCTATGCTTTCAATGCAATTCCAGTCTACCTCCTGAAATCGGTTTCCTGCAATTCTGCCCCGCTTTCAAGTCCTCTTGGCAGCCTTACTTCAGTCTATTTTTGGACGATAGCTGTCATTTATAACTCTGCAGGTTTGTGAATTACAGTGCCCCTGAGCTCCTTTCTTCAACTTGCTTTCTTTTGAGCTGGCCGCAACACCGCAGGATGGCTTCAGGCCCTAATCTGGTTCCGGTACGGCACGCTGAGCCTTTGGTTATTTCCTCTTCCTGTTGGGAAATGAGAGTTAAATTTGCCCGTCCAGACACCTCCAGCTAGCCTCTCATTGGTTCTTGCTATTCCTGTTCATCTTCCGCAGAAATTGCAAACTGTGCCAAACAGGAGGTTAAAGGCGCTGACTCTCCAAGTGGGGAGAGTGTTAGTAAAGCGTCTGGAATGTTGCACCCGAGTACCAGGGGAGGAAAACTGAGACATATTTGAACACGTCTCCCGATCACATGGTTGATCATACTCTGGGTTCCACATGCATGTTTTAGCTGAAGGAAGAATACCTAAAACCTGGGTAGTTGAAACCCGTGGAATGGGTACCATGCAATATGACTTCAAAGGGTCTTCATTTGCTCACCGAACCTCTCCAATCCTATCACTGCTGCGTTTATGCCCCTGTACACATGCTTGATTCTCTTTCGGAGACATAGCAATCTATAGGTTTTAAGATACTTACTAGTCAGGTACATTCTTAGGCGTTTAATATGCGGTGTTGAGTCCATTTCGTTGAGCAAGGAGTAGCTCTTGTCTATTCCATATTTGGCTTAAGGAACTTTATCTGTGCTCATTTCAATCTCTGGTTTTATGCAGCACCCCAACTCACCTTTACCCTTAAGCAAGCATAAGTTGGTTTTCTAAATTTAAGACCCTGTTCTGTTCTGTAATTCAGTTCCTGTGTAGCCAAGTTTACATTCCGTGTATTACTGATATCTTATGATGTTTCTTTTTCTGTGTGACTTATTTCAGTTAGAATCATCGTACCTGAATCCACTCATTATGCTGCTACGGGCCTGATGACATAGATTTCATTGCTGAGTGATACTGCATTGTACGTAAGTACCACAAGTTCTTTATCCATTTTTCACTTTCTGCGATGTTGAACTTGTACTGTAAACGAGGTTCTTGTAAACAGAGCCGTTCCAAACTTTGGGGTGGCTGTGTCTTTTTGATTTTAATTTCCCTAAGCTATAGGACCATAAGTGGAAGTGCCCTAGGCTCTGTTGCTTTGTTTTTTAGATGTTTCAGGAAACACCATACACTTCTCCCAGGTGTCTGTTGGCAATTTACATCCCGCCCATCAGCATAACAAGGCTCCCAGTTCTCCATGGCCTGTCCTGCCTTTCTGGATTTTACACTTTTTTCAGATGGCCCTTTTGACGGGCGGGAAGTGAGACTTCATTGTAGTGCAGATTTCCTTTGCAAGCTTGCTTGGTTGACCAAAAAGGGCGTATGCGTTTTTTCCTGAATATATTCAGGAAAAAACGCATACGCCCTTTTTGGCCAAGTGCATCATTGTGGACGTTCTGCCTCTTTTCCTATGCTTTCAATGCAATTTCAGTCTACCTCCTGAAATCGGTTTCCTGCAATTCTGCCCCGCTTTCAAGTCCTCTTGGCAGCCTTACTTCAGTCTATTTTTGGACGATAGCTGTCATTTATAACTCTGCATGTTTGTGAATTACAGTGCCCCTGAGCTCCTTTCTTCAGCTTGCTTTCTTTTGAGCTGGCCGCAACACCGCAGGATGGCTTCAGGCCCTAATCTGGTTCCGGTACGGCACGCTGAGCCTTTGGTTATTTCCTCTTCCTGTTGGGAAATGAGAGTTAAATTTGCCCGTCCAGACACCTCCAGCTAGCCTCTCATTGGTTCTCGCTATTCCTGTTCATCTTCCGCAGAAATTGCAAACTGTGCCAAACAGGAGGTTAAAGGCGCTGACTCTCCAAGTGGGGAGAGTGTTAGTAAAGCGTCTGGAATGTTGCACCCGAGTACCAGGGGAGGAAAACTGAGACATATTTGAACACGTCTCCCGATCACATGGTTGATCATACTCTGGGTTCCACATGCATGTTTTAGCTGAAGGAAGAATACCTAAAACCTGGGTAGTTGAAACCCGTGGAATGGGTACCATGCAATATGACTTCAAAGGGTCTTCATTTGCTCACCGAACCTCTCCAATCCTATCACTGCTGCGTTTATGCCCCTGTACACATGCTTGATTGTCTTTCGGACACATAGCAATCTATAGGTTTTAAGATACTTACTAGTCAGGTACATTCTTAGGCGTTTAATATGCGGTGTTGAGTCCATTTCGTCGAGCAAGGAGTAGCTCTTGTCTATTCCATATTTGGCTTAAGGAACTTTATCTGTGCTCATTTCAATCTCTGGTTTTATGCAGCACCCCAACTCACCTTTCCCCTTAAGCAAGCATAAGTTGGTTTTCTAAATTTGAGACCCTGTTCTGTTTTGGAATGCAGTTCCTGTGTAGCCAAGTTTACATTCCGTGTATTAGTGATATCTTATGATGTTTCTTTTTCTGTGTGACTTATTTCAGTTAGAATCATCGTACCTGAATCCACTCATTATGCTGCTACGGGCCTGATGACATAGATTTCATTGCTGAGTGATACTGCATTGTACGTAAGTACCACAAGTTCTTTATCCATTTTTCACTTTCTGCGATGTTGAACTTGTACTGTAAACGAGGTTCTTGTAAACAGAGGCGTCCCAAACTTTGGGGTGGCTGTGTCTTTTTGATTTTAATTTCCCTAAGCTATAGGACCATAAGTGGCAGTGCCCTAGGCTCTGTTGCTTTGTTTTTTAGATGTTTCAGGAAACACCATACACTTCTCCCGAGTGTCTGTTGGCAATTTACATCCCGCCCATCAGCATAACAAGGCTCCCAGTTCTCAATGGCCTGTCCTGCCTTTCTGGATTTTACACTTTTTTCAGATGGCCCTTTTGACCGGGGGGAAGTGAGACTTCATTGTAGTGCAGATTTCCTTTGCAAGCTTGCTTGGTTGGCCAAAAAGGGCGTATGCGTTTTTTCCTGAATATATTCAGGAAAAAACGCATACGCCCTTTTTGGCCAAGTGCATCATTGTGGACGTTCTGCCTCTTTTCCTATGCTTTCAATGCAATTCCAGTCTACCTCCTGAAATCGGTTTCCTGCAATTCTGCCCCGCTTTCAAGTCCTCTTGGCAGCCTTACTTCAGTGTATTTTTGGACGATAGCTGTCATTTATAACTCTGCAGGTTTGTGAATTACAGTGCCCCTGAACTCCTTTCTTCAACTCGCTTTCTTGTGACCTGGCCGCAACACCGCAGGATGGCTTCAGGCCCTAATCTGGTTCCGGTACGGCACGCTGAGCCTTTGGTTATTTCCTCTTCCTGGTGGGAAATGAGAGTTAAATTTGCCCGTCCAGACACCTCCAGCTAGCCTCTCATTGGTTCTCGCTATTCCTGTTCATCTTCCGCAGAAATTGCAAACTGGGCCAAACAGGAGTTTAAAGGCGCTGACTCTCCAAGTGGGGAGAGTGTTAGTAAAGCGTCTGGAATGTTGCACCCGAGTACCAGGGGAGGAAAATTGAGACATATTTGAACACGTCTCCCGTTCACATGGTTGATCATACTTGGGTTCCACATGCATGTTTTAGCTGAAGGAAGAATACCTTAAACCTGGAGAGTTAAGACCCGTGTAATGGGTACCATGCAATATGACTTCAAAGGGTCTTCATTTGCTCACCGAACCTCTCCAATCCTATCACTGCTGCGTTTATGCCCCTGTACACATGCTTGATTCTATTTCGGAGACATAGCAATCCATAGGTTTTAAGATACTTACTAGTCAGGTACATTCTTAGGCGTTTAATATGCGGTGTTGAGTCCATTTCGTTGAGCAAGGAGTAGCTCTTGTCTATTCCATATTTGACTTAAGGAACTTTATCTGTGCTCATTTCAATCTCTGGTTTTATGCAGCACCCCAACTCACCTTTCCCCTTAAGCAAGCATAAGTTGGTTTTCTAAATTTGAGACCCTGTTCTGTTCTGTAATTCAGTTCCTGTGTAGCCAAGTTTACATTCCGTGTATTACTGATATCTTATGATGTTTCTTTTTCTGTGTGACTTACTTCAGTTAGAATCATCATACCTGAATCCACTCATTGTGCTGCTAAGGGCCTGATGACACAGATTTCATTGCTGAGTGATATTGCTTTGTAAGTAAATACCACAACTTCTTTATCCATTTTTCACTTTCTGCGATGTTGAACTTGTACTGTAAACAAGGTTCTTGTAAACAGAGCCGTTCCAAACTTTGGGGTGGCTGTGTCTTTTTGATTTTAATTTCCCTAAGCTATAGGACCATAAGTGGAAGTGCCCTAGGCTCTGTTGCTTTGTTTTTTAGATGTTTCAGGAAACACCATACACTTCTCCCAGGTGTCTGTTGGCAATTTACATCCCACCCATCAGCATAACAAGGCTCCCAGTTCTCCATGGCCTGTCCTGCCTTTCTGGATTTTACACTTTTTTCAGATGGCCCTTTTGACCGGGCGGAAGTGAGACTTCATTGTAGTGCAGATTTCCTTTGCAAGCTTGCTTGGTTGGCCAAAAAGGCCGTATGCGTTTTTTCCTGAATATATTCAGGAAAAAACGCATACGCCCTTTTTGGCCAAGTGCATCATTGTGGACGTTCTGCCTCTTTTCCTATGCTTTCAATGCAATTCCAGTCTACCTCCTGAAATCGGTTTCCTGCAATTCTGCCCCGCTTTCAAGTCCTCTTGGCAGCCTTACTTCAGTATATTTTTGGACGATAGCTGTCATTTATAACTCTGCAGGTTTGTGAATTACAGTGCCCCTGAGCTCCTTTCTTCAACTCGCTTTCTTGTGACCTGGCCGCAACACCGCAGGATGGCTTCAGGCCCTAATCTGGTTCCGGCATGGCACGCTGAGCCTTTGGTTATTTCCTCTTCCTGGTGGGAAATGAGAGTTAAATTTGCCCGTCCAGACACCTCCAGCTAGCCTCTCATTAGTTCTCGCTATTCCTGTTCATCTTCCGCAGAAATAGCAAACTGGGCCAAACAGGAGGTTAAAGGCGCTGACTCTCCAAGTGGGGAGAGTATTAGTAAAGCGTCTGGAATGTTGCACCCGAGTACCAGGGGAGGAAAACTGAGACATATTTGAACACGTCTCCTGTTCACATGGTTGATCATACTTGGGTTCCACATGCATGTTTTAGCTGAAAGAAGAATACCTTAAACCTGGAGAGTTAAGACCCGTGTAATGGGTACCATGCAATATGACTTCAAAGGGTCTTCATTTGCTCACCGAACCTCTCCAATCCTATCACTGCTGCGTTTATGCCCCTGTACACATGCTTGATTCTCTTTCGGAGACATAGCAATCCATAGGTTTTAAGATACTTACTAGTCAGGTACATTCTTAGGCGTTTAATATGCGGTGTTGAGTCCATTTCGTTGAGCAAGGAGTAGCTCTTGTCTATTCCATATTTGACTTAAGGAACTTTATCTGTGCTCATTTCAATCTCTGGTTTTATGCAGCACCCCAACTCACCTTTACCCTTAAGCAAGCATAAGTTGGTTTTCTAAATTTGAGACCCTGTTCTGTTCTGTAATTCAGTTCCTGTGTAGCCAAGTTTACATTCCGTGTATTACTGATATCTTATGATGTTTCTTTTTCTGTGTGACTTACTTCAGTTAGAATCATCATACCTGAATCCACTCATTGTGCTGCTAAGGGCCTGATGACACAGATTTCATAGCTGAGTGATATTGCTTTGTAAGTAAATACCACAACTTCTTTATCCATTTTTCACTTTCTGCGATGTTGAACTTGTACTGTAAACGAGGTTCTTGTCAACAGAGCCGTTCCAAACTTTGGGGTGGCTGTGTCTTTTTGATTTTAATTTCCCTAAGCTATAGGACCATAAGTGGAAGTGCCCTAGGCTCTATTGCTTTGTTTTTTAGATGTTTCAGGAAACACCATACACTTCTCCCGAGTGGTTGTTGGCAATTTACATCCCGCCCATCAGCATAACAAGGCTCCCAGTTCTCCATGGCCTGTCCTGCCTTTCTGGATTTTACAGTTTTTTCAGATGGCCCTTTTGAGCGGGGGGAAGTGAGACTTCATTGTAGTGCAGATTTCCTTTGCAAGCTTGCTTGGTTGGCCAAAAAGGGAGTATGCGTTTTTTCCTGAATATATTCAGGAAAAAACGCATACGCCCTTTTTGGCCAAGTGCATCATTGTGGACGTTCTGCCTCTTTTCCTATGCTTTCAATGCAATTCCAGTCTACCTCCTGAAATCGGTTTCCTGCAATTCTGCCCCGCTTTCAAGTCCTCTTGGCAGCCTTACTTCAGTATATTTTTGGACGATAGCTGTCATTTATAACTCTGCAGGTTTGTGAATTACAGTGCCCCTGAGCTCCTTTCTTCAACTCGCTTTCTTGTGACCTGGCCGCAACACCGCAGGATGGCTTCAGGCCCTAATCTGGTTCTGGCACGGCACGCTGAGCCTTTGGTTATTTCCTCTTCCTGGTGGGAAATGAGAGTTAAATTTGCCCGTCCAGACACCTCCAGCTAGCCTCTCATTGGTTCTCGCTATTCCTGTTCATCTTCCGCAGAAATTGCAAACTGGGCCAAACAGGAGGTTAAAGGCGCTGACTCTCCAAGTGGGGAGAGTGTTAGTAAAGCGTCTGGAATGTTGCACCCGAGTACCAGGGGAGGAAAACTGAGACACATTTGAACACGTCTCCCGTTCACATGGTTGATCATACTTGGGTTCCACATGCATGTTTTAGCTGAAGGAAGAATACCTTAAACCTGGAGAGTTGAGACCCGTGGAATGGGTACCATGCAATATGACTTCAAAGGGTCTTCATTTGCTCACCGAACCTCTCCAATCCTATCACTGCTGCGTTTATGCCGCTGTACACATGCTTGATTCTCTTTCGGAGACATAGCAATCCATAGGTTTTACGATACTTACTAGTCAGGTACATTCTTAGGCGTTTAATATGCGGTGTTGAGTCCATTTCGTTGAGCAAGGAGTAGCTCTTGTCTATTCCATATTTGGCCTCAGGAACTTTATCTGTGCTCATTTCAATCTCTGGTTTTATGCAGCACCCCAACTCACATTTACCCTTAAGCAAGCATAAGTTGGTTTTCTAAATTTGAGACCCTGTTCTGTTCTGTAATTCAGTTCCTGTGTAGCCAAGTTTACATTCCGTGTATTACTGATATCTTATGATGTTTCTTTTTCTGTGTGACTTATTTCAGTTAGAATCATCATACCTGAATCCACTCATTGTGATGCTAAGGGCCTGATGACATAGATTTCATTGCTGAGTGATATTGCTTTGTAAGTAAATACCACAACTTCTTTATCCATTTTTCACTTTCTGCGATGTTGAACTTGTACTGTAAACGAGGTTCTTGTAAACAGAGGCGTCCCAAACTTTGGGGTGGCTGTGTCTTTTTGATTTTAATTTCCCTAAGCTATAGGACCATAAGTGGCAGTGCCCTAGGCTCTGTTGCTTTGTTTTTTAGATGTTTCAGGAAACACCATACACTTCTCCCGAGTGGTTGTTGGCAATTTACATCCCGCCCATCAGCATAACAAGGCTCCCAGTTCTCCATGGCCTGTCCTGCCTTTCTGGATTTTACACTTTTTTCAGATGGCCCTTTTGACCGGGGGGAAGTGAGACTTCATTGTAGTGCAGATTTCCTTTGCAAGCTTCCTTGGTTGGCCAAAAAGGGCGTATGCGTTTTTTCCTGAATATATTCAGGAAAAAACGCATACGCCCTTTTTGGCCAAGTGCATCATTGTGGACGTTCTGCCTCTTTTCCTATGCTTTCAATGCAATTCCAGTCTACCTCCTGAAATCGGTTTCCTGCAATTCTGCCCCGCTTTCAAGTCCTCTTGGCAGCCTTACTTCAGTCTATTTTTGGACGATAGCTGTCATTTATAACTCTGCAGGTTTGTGAATTACAGTGCCCCTGAGCTCCTTTCTTCAACTCGCTTTCTTGTGACCTGGCCGCAACACCGCAGGATGGCTTCAGGCCCTAATCTGGTTCCGGCCCGGCATGCTGAGCCTTTGGTTATTTCCTCTTCCTGGTGGGAAATGAGAGTTAAATTTGCCCGTCCAGACACCTCCAGCTAGCCTCTCATTGGTTCTCGCTATTCCTGTTCATCTTCTGCAGAAATTGCAAACTGGGCCAAACAGGAGGTTAAAGGGACTGACTCTCCAAGTGGGGAGAGTGTTAGTAAAGCGTCTGGAATGTTGCACCCGAGTACCAGGGGAGGAAAACTGAGACATATTTGAACACATCTCCCGATCACATGGTTGATCATACTCTAGGTTCCACATGCATGTTTTAGCTTAAGGAAGAATACCTTAAACCTGGGTAGTTGAAACCCGTGGAATGGGTACCATGCAATATGACTTCAAAGGGTCTTCATTTGCTCACCGAACCTCTGCAATCCTATCACTGCTGCGTTTATGCCCCTGTACACATGCTTGATTCTCTTTCGGAGACATAGCAATCCATAGGTTTTAAGATACTTAGAAGTCAGGTACATTCTTAGGCGTTTATTATGCGGTGTTGAGTCCATTTCGTTGAGCAAGGAGTAGCTCTTGTCTATTCCATATTTGGCTTAAGGAACTTTATCTGTGCTCATTTCAATCTCTGGTTTTATGCAGCACCCCAACTCACCTTTCCCCTTAAGCAAGCATAAGTTGTTTTTCTAAATTTGAGACCCTGTTCTGTTCTGTAATTCAGTTCCTGTGTAGCCAAGTTTACATTCCGTGTATTACTGATATCTTATGATGTTTCTTTTTCTGTGTGACTTATTTCAGTTAGAATCATCATACCTGAATCCACTCATTGTGCTGCTAAGGGCCTGATGACACAGATTTCATTGCTGAGT
The DNA here is from genome assembly GCF_951394435.1 of Stenella coeruleoalba. Taxonomy (NCBI): domain Eukaryota; kingdom Metazoa; phylum Chordata; class Mammalia; order Artiodactyla; family Delphinidae; genus Stenella; species Stenella coeruleoalba. Next base: position 118,247 of record NW_027645862.1, read on the forward strand.
GATATTGCTTTGTAAGTAAATACCACAACTTGTTTATCCATTTTTCACTTTCTGCGATGTTGAACTTGTACTGTAAACGAGGTTCTTGTAAACCGAGCCGTTCCAAACTTTGGGGTGGCTGTGTCTTTTTGATTTTAATTTCCCTAAGCTATAGGACCATAACTGGAAGGGCCCTAGGTTCTGTTGCTTTGTTTTTTAGATGTTTCAGGAAACACCATACACTTCTCCCGAGTGGTTGTTGGCAATTTACATCCCGCCCATCAGCATAACAAGGCTCCCAGTTCTCCATGGCCTGTCCTGGCTTTCTGGATTTTACTCTTTTTTCAGATGGCCCTTTTGACCAGGGGGAAGTGAGACTTCATTGTAGTGCAGATTTCCTTTGCAAGCTTGCTTGGTTGGCCAAAAAGGGCGTATGCGTTTTTTCCTGAATATATTCAGGAAAAAACGCATACGCCCTTTTTGGCCAAGTGCATCATTGTGGACGTTCTGCCTCTTTTCCTATGCTTTCAATGCAATTCCAGTCTACCTCCTGAAATCGGTTTCCTGCAATTCTGCCCCGCTTTCAAGTCCTCTTGGCAGCCTTACTTCAGTATATTTTTGGACGATAGCTGTCATTTATAACTCTGCAGGTTTGTGAATTACAGTGCCCCTGAGCTCCTTTCTTCAACTCGCTTTCTTTTGAGCTGTCCGCAACACCGCAGGATGGCTTCAGGCCCTAATCTGGTTCCGGTACGGCACGCTGAGCCTTTGGTTATTTCCTCTTCCTGGTGGGAAATGAGAGTTAAATTTGCCCGTCCAGACACCTCCAGCTAGCCTCTCATTGGTTCTCGCTATTCCTGTTCATCTTCCGCAGAAATTGCAAACTGGGCCAAACAGGAGGTTAAAGGCGCTGACTCTCCAAGTGGGGAGAGTGTTAGTAAAGCGTCTGGAATGTTGCACCCGAGTACCAGGGGAGGAAAACTGAGACACATTTGAACACGTCTCCCGATCACATGGTTGATCATACTCTGGGTTCCACATGCATGTTTTAGCTGAAGGAAGAATACCTTAAACCTGGAGAGTTAAGACCCGTGTAATGGGTACCATGCAATATGACTTCAAAGGATCTTCATTTGCTCACCGAACCTCTCCAATCCTATCACTGCTGCGTTTATGCCCCTGTACACATGCTTGATTCTCTTTCGGAGACATAGCAATCCATAGGTTTTAAGATACTTACTAGTCAGGTACATTCTTAGGCGTTTAATATGCGGTGTTGAGTCCATTTCGTTGAGCAAGGAGTAGCTCTTGTCTATTCCATATTTGACTTAAGGAACTTTATCTGTGCTCATTTCAATCTCTGGTTTTATGCAGCACCCCAACTCACCTTTCCCCTTAAGCAAGCATAAGTTGGTTTTCTAAATTTGAGACCCTGTTCTGTTCTGTAATTCAGTTCCTGTGTAGCCAAGTTTACATTCCGTGTATTACTGATATCTTATGATGTTTCTTTTTCTGTGTGACTTACTTCAGTTAGAATCATCATACTTGAATCCACTCATTGTGCTGCTAAGGGCCTGATGACACAGATTTCATTGCTGAGTGATATTGCTTTGTAAGTAAATACCACAACTTCTTTATCCATTTTTCACTTTCTGCGATGTTGAACTTGTACTGTAAACGAGGTTCTTGTAAACAGAGCCGTTCCAAACTTTGGGGTGGCTGTGTCTTTTTGATTTTAATTTCCCTAAGCTATAGGACCATAAGTGGAAGTGCCCTAGGCTCTATTGCTTTGTTTTTTAGATGTTTCAGGAAACACCATACACTTCTCCCGAGTGGTTGTTGGCAATTTACATCCCGCCCATCAGCATAACAAGGCTCCCAGTTCTCCATGGCCTGTCCTGCCTTTCTGGATTTTACAGTTTTTTCAGATGGCCCTTTTGAGCGGGGGGAAGTGAGACTTCATTGTAGTGCAGATTTCCTTTGCAAGCTTGCTTGGTTGGCCAAAAAGGGCGTATGCGTTTTTTCCTGAATATATTCAGGAAAAAACGCATACGCCCTTTTTGGCCAAGTGCATCATTGTGGACGTTCTGCCTCTTTTCCTATGCTTTCAATGCAATTCCAGTCTACCTCCTGAAATCGGTTTCCTGCAATTCTGCCCCGCTTTCAAGTCCTCTTGGCAGCCTTACTTCAGTATATTTTTGGACGATAGCTGTCATTTATAACTCTGCAGGTTTGTGAATTACAGTGCCCCTGAGCTCCTTTCTTCAACTCGCTTTCTTTTGAGCTGGCCGCAACACCGCAGGATGGCTTCAGGCCCTAATCTGGTTCTGGCACGGCACGCTGAGCCTTTGGTTATTTCCTCTTCCTGTTGGGAAATGAGAGTTAAATTTGCCCGTCCAGACACCTCCAGCTAGCCTCTCATTGGTTCTCGCTATTCCTGTTCATCTTCCGCAGAAATTGCAAACTGGGCCAAACAGGAGGTTAAAGGCGCTGACTCTCCAAGTGGGGAGAGTGTTAGTAAAGCGTCTGGAATGTTGCACCCGAGTACCAGGGGAGGAAAACTGAGACATATTTGAACACGTCTCCCGATCACATGGTTGATCATACTCTGGGTTCCACATGCATGTTTTAGCTGAAGGAAGAATACCTAAAACCTGGGTAGTTGAAACCCGTGGAATGGGTACCATGCAATATGACTTCAAAGGGTCTTCATTTGCTCACCGAACCTCTCCAATCCTATCACTGCTGCGTTTATGCCCCTGTACACATGCTTGATTCTCTTTTGGAGGCATAGCAATCCATAGGTTTTAAGATACTTACTAGTCAGGTACATTCTTAGGCGTTTAATATGGGGTTTTGAGTCCATTTCGTTCAGCAAGGAGTAGCTCTTGTCTATTCCATATTTGGCTTAAGCAACTTTATCTGTGCTCATTTCAATCTCTGGCTTTATGCAGCACCCCAACTCACCTTTCCCCTTAAGCAAGCATAAGTTGGTTTTCTAAATTTGAGACCCTGTTCTGTTTTGGAATGCAGTTCCTGTGTAGCCAAGTTTACATTCCGTGTATTAGTGATATCTTATGATGTTTCTTTTTCTGTGTGACTTATTTCAGTTAGAATCATCGTACCTGAATCCACTCATTATGCTGCTACGGGCCTGATGACATAGAATTCATTGCTGAGTGATACTGCATTGTACGTAAGTACCACAAGTTCTTTATCCATTTTTCACTTTCTGCGATGTTGAACTTGTACTGTAAACGAGGTTCTTGTAAACAGAGCCGTTCCAAACTTTGGGGTGGCTGTGTCTTTTTGATTTTAATTTCCCTAAGCTATAGGACCATAAGTGGAAGTGCCCTAGGCTCTGTTGCTTTGTTTTTTAGATGTTTCAGGAAACACCATGCACTTCTCCAGAGTGGTTGTTGGCAATTTACATCCCGCCCATCAGCATAACAAGGCTCCCAGTTCTCCATGGCCTGTCCTGCCTTTCTGGATTTTACACTTTTTTCAGATGGCCCTTTTGACCGGGGGGAAGTGAGACTTCATTGTAGTGCAGATTTCCTTTGCAAGCTTGCTTGGTTGGCCAAAAAGGGCGTATGCGTTTTTTCCTGAATATATTCAGGAAAAAACGCATACGCCCTTTTTGGCCAAGTGCATCATTGTGGACGTTCTGCCTCTTTTCCTATGCTTTCAATGCAATTCCAGTCTACCTCCTGAAATCGGTTTCCTGCAATTCTGCCCCGCTTTCAAGTCCTCTTGGCAGCCTTACTTCAGTCTATTTTTGGACGATAGCTGTCATTTATAACTCTGCAGGTTTGTGAATTACAGTGCCCCTGAGCTCCTTTCTTCAACTCGCTTTCTTGTGACCTGGCCGCAACACCGCAGGATGGCTTCAGGCCCTAATCTGGTTCCGGCACGGCATGCTGAGCCTTTGGTTATTTCCTCTTCCTGGTGGGAAATGAGAGTTAAATTTGCCCATCCAGACACCTCCAGCTAGTCTCTCATTGGTTCTCGCTATTCCTGTTCATCTTCCGCAGAAATTGCAAACTGGGCCAAACAGGAGGTTAAAGGCGCTGACTCTCCAAGTGGGGAGAGTGTTAGTAAAGCGTCTGGAATGTTGCACCCGAGTACCAGGGGAGGAAAACTGAGACATATTTGAACACGTCTCCCGTTCACATGGTTGATCATACTTGGGATCCACATGCATGTTTTAGCTGAAGGAAGAATACCTTAAACCTGTGTATTGAAACCCGTGGAATGGGTACCATGCAATATGACTTCAAAGGGTCTTCATTTGCTCTCCGAACCTCTCCAATCCTATCACTGCTGCGTTTATGCCCCTGTACACATGCTTGATTCTCTTTCGGAGACATAGCAATCCATAGGTTTTAAGATACTTACTAGTCAGGTACATTCTTAGGCATTTAATATGCGGTGTTGAGTCCATTTCGTTGAGCAAGGAGTAGCTCTTGTCTATTCCATATTTGGCTTAAGGAACTTTATCTGTGCTCATTTCAATCTCTGGTTTTATGCAGCACCCCAACTCACCTTTCCCCTTAAGCAAGCATAAGTTGGTTTTCTAAATTTGAGACCCTGTTCTGTTCTGTAATTCAGTTCCTGTGTAGCCAAGTTTACATTCCGTGTATTACTGATATCTTATGATGTTTCTTTTTCTGTGTGACTTATTTCAGTTAGAATCATCATACCTGAATCCACTCATTGTGCTGCTAAGGGCCTGATGACACAGATTTCATTGCTGAGTGATATTGCTTTGTAAGTAAATACCACAACTTCTTTATCCATTTTTCACTTTCTGCGATGTTGAACTTGTACTGTAAACGAGGTTCTTGTAAACAGAGCCGTTCCAAACTTTGGGGTGGCTGTGTCTTTTTCATTTTAATTTCCCTAAGCTATAGGACCATAAGTGGAAGTGCCCTAGGTTCTGTTGCTTTGTTTTTTAGTTGTTTCAGGAAACACCATACACTTCTCCCAAGTGGTTCTTGGCAATTTACATCCCGCCCATCAGCATAACAAGGCTCCCAGTTCTCCATGTCCTGTCCTGCCTTTCTGGATTTTACACTTTTTTCAGATGGCCCTTTTGACCGGGGGGAAGTGAGACTTCATTGTAGTGCAGATTTCCTTTGCAAGCTTGCTTGGTTGGCCAAAAAGGGCGTATGCGTTTTTTCCTGAATATATTCAGGAAAAAACGCATACGCCCTTTTTGGCCAAGTGCATCATTGTGGACGTTCTGCCTCTTTTCCTATGCTTTCAATGCAATTCCAGTCTACCTCCTGAAATCGGTTTCCTGCAATTCTGCCCCGCTTTCAAGTCCTCTTGGCAGCCTTACTTCAGTCTATTTTTGGACGATAGCTGTCATTTATAACTCTGCAGCTTTGTGAATTACAGTGCCCCTGAGCTCCTTTCTTCAACTCGCTTTCTTTTGAGCTGGCCGCAACACCGCAGGATGGCTTCAGGCCCTAATCTGGTTCCGGTACGGCACGCTGAGCCTTTGGTTATTTCCTCTTCCTGGTGGGAAATGAGAGTTAAATTTGCCCGTCCAGACACCTCCAGCTAGCCTCTCATTGGTTCTCGCTATTCCTGTTCATCTTCCGCAGAAATTGCAAACTGGGCCAAACAGGAGGTTAAAGGGACTGACTCTCCAAGTGGGGAGAGTGTTAGTAAAGCGTCTGGAATGTTGCACCCGAGTACCAGGGGAGGAAAACTGAGACATATTTGAACACGTCTCCAGATAACATGGTTGATCATACTCTGGGTTCCACATGCATGTTTTAGCTGAAGGAAGAATACCTAAAATCTGCGTAGTTGAAACCCGTGGAATGGGTACCATGCAATATGACTTCAAAGGTCTTCATTTGCTCACTGAACCTCTCCAATCCTATCACTGCTGCATTTATGCCCCTGTACACATGCTTGATTCTCTTTCGGAGACATAGCAATCTATAGGTTTTAAGATACTTACTACTCAGGTACATTCTTAGGCGTTTAATATGCGGTGTTGAGTCCATTTCGTTGAGCAAGGAGTAGCTCTTGTCTATTCCATATTTGGCTTAAGGAGCTTTATCTGTGCTCATTTCAATCTCTGGTTTTATGCAGCACCCCAACTCACCTTTCCCCTTAAGCAAGCATAAGTTGGTTTTCTAAATTTGAGACCCTGTTCTGTTCTGTAATTCAGTTCCTGTGTAGCCAAGTTTACATTCCGTGTATTACTGATATCTTATGATGTTTCTTTTTCTGTGTGACTTATTTCAGTTAGAATCATCATACCTGAATCCACTCATTGTGCTGCTAAGGGCCTGATGACACAGATTTCATTGCTGAGTGATATTGCTTTGTAAGTAAATACCACAACTTCTTTATCCATTTTTCACTTTCTGCGATGTTGAACTTGTACTGTAAACGAGGTTCTTGTAAACAGAGCCATTCCAAACTTTGGGGTGGCTGTGTCTTTTTGATTTTAATTTCCCTAAGCTATAGGACCATAAGTGGAAGTGCCCTAGGTTCTGTTGCTTTGTTTTTTAGATGTTTCAGGAAACACCATACACTTCTCCCTAGTGGTTGTTGGCAATTTACATCCCGCTCATCAGCATAACAAAGCTCCCAGTTCTCCATGGCCTGTCCTGCCTTTCTGGATTTTACACTTTTTTCAGATGGCCCTTTTGACCGGGGGGAAGTGAGACTTCATTGTAGTGCAGATTTCCTTTGCAAGCTTGCTTGGTTGGCCAAAAAGGGCGTATGCGTTTTTTCCTGAATATATTCAGGAAAAAACGCATACGCCCTTTTTGGCCAAGTGCATCATTGTGGACGTTCTGCCTCTTTTCCTATGCTTTCAATGCAATTCCAGTCTACCTCCTGAAATCGGTTTCCTGCAATTCTGCCCCGCTTTCAAGTCCTCTTGGCAGCCGTACTTCAGTCAATTTTTGGACGATAGCTGTCATTTATAACTCTGCAGGTTTGTGAATTGCAGTGCCCCTGAGCTCCTTTCTTCAACTCGCTTTCTTGTGACCTGGCCACAACTCCGCAGGATGGCTTCAGGCCCTAATCTGGTTCCGGCCCGGCATGCTGAGCCTTTGGTTAATTCCTCTTCCTGGTGGGAAATGAGAGTTAAATTTGCCCGTCCAGACACCTCCAGCTAGCCTCTCATTGGTTCTCGCTATTCCTGTTCATCTTCCGCAGAAATTGCAAACTGGGCCAAACAGGAGGTTAAAGGGACTGACTCTCCAAGTGGGGAGAGTGTTAGTAAAGCGTCTGAAATGTTGCACCCGAGTACCAGGGGAGGAAAACTGAGACATATTTGAACACGTCTCCCGTTCACATGGTTGATCATACTCTGGGTTCCACACGCATGTTTTAGCTGAAGGAAGAATACCTTAAACCTGGAGAGTTGAGACCCCTGTAATGGGTACCATGCAATATGACTTCAAAGGGTCTTCATTTGCTCACCAAACCTCTCCAATCCTATCACTGCTGCGTTTATGCCCCTGTACACATGCTTGATTCACTTTTGGAGGCATAGCAATCCATAGGTTTTAAGATACTTACTAGTCAGGTACATTCTTAGGCGTTTAATATGGGGTTTTGAGTCCATTTCGTTCAGCAAGGAGTAGCTCTTGTCTATTCCGTATTTGGCTTAAGGAACTTTATCTGTGCTCATTTCAATCTCTGGCTTTATGCAGCACCCCAACTCACCTTTCCCCTTAAGCAAGCATAAGTTGGTTTTCTAAATTTGAGACCCTGTTCTGTTTTGGAATGCAGTTCTTGTGTAGCCAAGTTTACATTCCGTGTATTAGTGATATCTTATGATGTTTCTTTTTCTGTGTGACTTATTTCAGTTAGAATCATCGTACCTGAATCCACTCATTATGCTGCTACGGGCCTGATGACATAGATTTCATTGCTGAGTGATACTGCATTGTACGTAAGTACCACAAGTTCTTTATCCATTTTTCAATTTCTGCGATGTTGAACTTGTACTGTAAACGAGGTTCTTGTAAACAGAGCCGTTCCAAACTTTGTGGTGGCTGTGTCTTTTTCATTTTAATTTCCCTAAGCTATAGGACCATAAGTGGAAGTGCCCTAGGCTCTGTTGCTTTGTTTTTTAGATGTTTCAGGAAACACCATGCACTTCTCCCGAGTGGTTGTTGGCAATTTACATCCCGCCCATCAGCATAACAAGGCTCCCAGTTCTCCATGGCCTGTCCTGCCTTTCTGGATTTTACACTTTTTTCAGATGGCCCTTTTGACCGGGGGGAAGTGAGACTTCATTGTAGTGCAGATTTCCTTTGCAAGCTTGCTTGGTTGGCCAAAAAGGGCGTATGCGTTTTTTCCTGAATATATTCAGGAAAAAACGCATACGCCCTTTTTGGCCAAGTGCATCATTGTGGACGTTCTGCCTCTTTTCCTATGCTTTCAATGCAATTCCAGTCTACCTCCTGAAATCGGTTTCCTGCAATTCTGCCCCGCTTTCAAGTCCTCTTGGCAGCCTTACTTCAGTCTATTTTTGGACGATAGCTGTCATTTATAACTCTGCAGGTTTGTGAATTACAGTGCCCCTGAGCTCCTTTCTTCAACTCGCTTTCTTGTGACCTGGCCGCAACACCGCAGGATGTCTTCAGGCCCTAATCTGGTTCCGGCACGGCATGCTGAGCCTTTGGTTATTTCCTCTTCCTGGTGGGAAATGAGAGTTAAATTTGCCCATCCAGACACCTCCAGCTAGTCTCTCATTGGTTCTCGCTATTCCTGTTCATCTTCCGCAGAAATTGCAAACTGGGCCAAACAGGAGGTTAAAGGCGCTGACTCTCCAAGTGGGGAGAGTGTTAGTAAAGCGTCTGGAATGTTGCACCCGAGTACCAGGGGAGGAAAACTGAGACATATTTGAACACGTCTCCCCTTCACATGGTTGATCATACTTGGGTTCCACATGCATGTTTTAGCTGAAGGAAGAATACCTTAAACCTGTGTATTGAAACCCGTGGAATGGGTACCATGCAATATGACTTCAAAGGGTCTTCATTTGCTCTCCGAACCTCTCCAATCCTATCACTGCTGCGTTTATGCCCCTGTACACATGCTTGATTCTCTTTCGGAGACATAGCAATCCATAGGTTTTAAGATACTTACTAGTCAGGTACATTCTTAGGCATTTAATATGCGGTGTTGAGTCCATTTCGTTGAGCAAGGAGTAGCTCTTGTCTATTGCATATTTGGCTTAAGGAACTTTATCTGTGCTCATTTCAATCTCTGGTTTTATGCAGCACCCCAACTCACCTTTCCCCTTAAGCAAGCATAAGTTGGTTTTCTAAATTTGAGACCCTGTTCTGTTCTGTAATTCAGTTCCTGTGTAGCCAAGTTTACATTCCGTGTATTACTGATATCTTATGATGTTTCTTTTTCTGTGTGACTTATTTCAGTTAGAATCATCATACCTGAATCCACTCATTGTGCTGCTAAGGGCCTGATGACACAGATTTCATTGCTGAGTGATATTGCTTTGTAAGTAAATACCACAACTTCTTTATCCATTTTTCACTTTCTGCGATGTTGAACTTGTACTGTAAACGAGGTTCTTGTAAACAGAGCCGTTCCAAACTTTGGGGTGGCTGTGTCTTTTTCATTTTAATTTCCCTAAGCTATAGGACCATAAGTGGAAGTGCCCTAGGTTCTGTTGCTTTGTTTTTTAGTTGTTTCAGGAAACACCATACACTTCTCCCAAGTGGTTCTTGGCAATTTACATCCCGCCCATCAGCATAACAAGGCTCCCAGTTCTCCATGGCCTGTCCTGCCTTTCTGGATTTTACACTTTTTTCAGATGGCCCTTTTGACCGGGGGGAAGTGAGACTTCATTGTAGTGCAGATTTCCTTTGCAAGCTTGCTTGCTTGGCCAAAAAGGGCGTATGCGTTTTTTCCTGAATATATTCAGGAAAAAACGCATACGCCCTTTTTGGCCAAGTGCATCATTGTGGACGTTCTGCCTCTTTTCCTATGCTTTCAATGCAATTCCAGTCTACCTCCTGAAATCGGTTTCCTGCAATTCTGCCCCGCTTTCAAGTCCTCTTGGCAGCCTTACTTCAGTCTATTTTTGGACGATAGCTGTCATTTATAACTCTGCAGGTTTGTGAATTACAGTGCCCCTGAGCTCCTTTCTTCAACTTGCTTTCTTGTGACCTGACCGTAACACCGCAGGATGGCTTCAGGCCCTAATCTGGTTCCGGCACGGCACGCTGAGCCTTTGGTTATTTCCTCTTCCTGTTGGGAAATGAGAGTTAAATTTGCCCGTCCAGACACCTCCAGCTAGCCTCTCATTGGTTCTCGCTATTCCTGTTCATCTTCCGCAGAAATTGCAAACTGTGCCAAACAGGAGGTTAAAGACGCTGACTCTCCAAGTGGGGAGAGTGTTAGTAAAGCGTCTGGAATGTTGCACCCGAGTACCAGGGGAGGAAAACTGAGACATATTTGAACACGTCTCCTGTTCACATGGTTGATCATACTCTGGGTTCCACATGCATGTTTTAGCTGAAGGAAGAATACCTAAAACCTGGGTAGTTGAAACCCGTGGAATGGGTACCATGCAATATGACTTCAAAGGGTCTTCATTTGCTCACCGCACCTCTCCAATCCTATCACTGCTGCGTTTATGCCCCTGTACACATGCTTGATTCTCTTTCGGAGACATAGCAATCCATAGGTTTTAAGATACTTACTAGTCAGGTACATTCTTAGGCGTTTAATATGCGGTGTTGAGTCCATTTCGTTGAGCAAGGGGTAGCTCTTGTCTATTCCATATTTGGCTTAAGGAACTTTATCTGTGCTCATTTCAATCTCTGGTTTTATGCAGCACCCCAACTCACCTTTACACTTAAGCAAGAATAAGTTGGTTTTCTAAATTTCAGACCCTGTTCTGTTCTGTAATTCAGTTCCTGTGTAGCCAAGTTTACATTCCGTGAATTACTGATATCTTATGATGTTTCTTTTTCTGTGTGACTTACTTCAGTTAGAATCATCATACCTGAATCCACTCATTGTGCTGCTAAGGGCCTGATGACACAGATTTCATTGCTGAGTGATATTGCTTTGTAAGTAAATACCACAACTTCTTTATCCATTTTTCACTTTCTGCGATGTTGAACTTGTACTGTAAACGAGGTTCTTGTAAACAGAGCCGTTCCAAACTTTGGGGTGGCTGTGTCTTTTTGATTTTAATTTCCCTAAGCTATAGGACCATAAGTGGAAGTGCCCTAGGTTCTGTTGCTTTGTTTTTTAGATGTTTCAGGAAACACCATACACTTCTCCCGAGTGGTTGTTGGCAATTTACATCCCGCCCATCAGCATAACAAGGCTCCCAGTTCTCCATGGCCTGTCCTGCCTTTCTGGATTTTACACTTTTTTCAGATGGCCCTTTTGACCGGGGGGAAGTGAGACTTCATTGTAGTGCAGATTTCCTTTGCAAGCTTGCTTGGTTGGCCAAAAAGGGCGTATGCGTTTTTTCCTGAATATATTCAGGAAAAAACGCATACGCCCTTTTTGGCCAAGTGCATCATTGTGGACATTCTGCCTCTTTTCCTATGCTTTCAATGCAATTCCAGTCTACCTCCTGAAATCGGTTTCCTGCAATTCTGCCCCGCTTTCAAGTCCTCTTGGCAGCCTTACTTCAGTCTATTTTTGGACGATAGCTGTCATTTATAACTCTGCAGGTTTGTGAATTACAGTGCCCCTGAGCTCCTTTCTTCAACTTGCTTTCTTGTGACCTGGCCGCAACACCGCAGGATGGATTCAGGCCCTAATCTGGTTCCGGCACGGCACGCTGAGCCTTTGGTTATTTCCTTTTCCTGGTGGGAAATGAGAGTTAAATTTGCCCGTCCAGACACCTCCAGCTAGTCTCTCTTTGGTTCTCGCTATTCCTGTTCATCTTCCGCAGAAATTGCAAACTGGGCCAAACAGGAGGTTAAAGGCGCTGACTCTCCAAGTCGGGAGAGTGTTAGTAAAGCGTCTGGAATGTTGCACCCGAGTACCAGGGGAGGAAAACAGAGACATATTTGAACACGTCTCCCGATCACATGGTTGATCATACTCTAGGTTCCACATGCATGTTTTAGCTGAAGGAAGAATACCTTAAACCTGGAGAGTTGAGACCCGTGTAATGGGTACCATGCAATATGACTTCAAAGGGTCTTCATTTGCTCACCGAACCTCTCCAATCCTATCACTGCTGCGTTTATGCCCCTGTACACATGCTTGATTCTCTTTCGGAGACATAGCAATCCATAGGTTTAAGATACTTACTAGTCAGGTACATTCTTAGGCGTTTAATATGCGGTGTTGAGTCCATTTCGTTGAGCAAGGAGTAGCTCTTGTCTATTCCATATTTGACGTAAGGAACTTTATCTGTGCTCATTTCAATCTCTGGTTTTATGCAGCACCCCAACTCACCTTTACCCTTAAGCAAGCATAAGTTGGTTTTCTAAATTTGAGACCCTGTTCTGTTCTGTAATTCAGTTCCTGTGTAGCCAAGTTTACATTCCGTGTATTACTGATATCTTATGATGTTTCTTTTTCTGTGTGACTTACTTCAGTTAGAATCACCATACCTGAATCCACTCATTGTGCTGCTAAGGGCCTGATGACACAGATTTCATTGCTGAGTGATATTGCTTTGTAAGTAAATACCACAAATTCTTTATCCATTTTTCACTTTCTGCGATGTTGAACTTGTACTGTAAACGAGGTTCTTGTAAACAGAGCCGTTCCAAACTTTGGGGTGGCTGTGTCTTTTTGATTTTAATTTCCCTAAGCTATAGGACCATAAGTGGCAGTGCCCTAGGCTCTGTTGCTTTGTTTTTTAGATGTTTCAGGAAACACCATACACTTCTCCCGAGTGTCTGTTGGCAATTTTCATCCCGCCCATCAGCATAACAAGGCTCCCAGTTCTCCATGGCCTGTCCTGCCTTTCTGGATTTTACACTTTTTTCAGATGGCCCTTTTGACCGGGGGGAAGTGAGACTTCATTGTAGTGCAGATTTCCTTTGCAAGCTTGCTTGGTTGGCCAAAAAGGGCGTATGCGTTTTTTCCTGAATATATTCAGGAAAAAACGCATACGCCCTTTTTGGCCAAGTGCATCATTGTGGACGTTCTGCCTCTTTTCCTATGCTTTCAATGCAATTCCAGTCTACCTCCTGAAATCGGTTTCCTGCAATTCTGCCCCGCTTTCAAGTCCTCTTGGCAGCCTTACTTCAGTCTATTTTTGGACGATAGCTGTCATTTATAACTCTGCAGGTTTGTGAATTACAGTGCCCCTGAGCTCCTTTCTTCAACTCGCTTTCTTTTGAGCTGGCCGCAACACCGCAGGATGGCTTCAGGCCCTAATCTGGTTCCGGCACGGCACGCTGAGCCTTTGGTTATTTCCTCTTCCTGTTGGGAAATGAGAGTTAAATTTGCCCGTCCAGACACCTCCAGCTAGCCTCTCATTGGTTCTCGCTATTCCTGTTCATCTTCCGCAGAAATTGCAAACTGTGCCAAACAGGAGGTTAAAGACGCTGACTCTCCAAGTGGGGAGAGTGTTAGTAAAGCGTCTGGAATGTTGCACCCGAGTACCAGGGGAGGAAAACTGAGACATATTTGAATACGTCTCCTGTTCACATGGTTGATCATACTCTGGGTTCCACATGCATGTTTTAGCTGAAGGAAGAATACCTGAAACCTGGGTAGTTGAAACCCGTGGAATGGGTACCATGCAATATGACTTCCAAAGGTCTTCATTTGCTCACCGCACCTCTCCAATCCTATCACTGCTGCGTTTATGCCCCTGTACACATGCTTGATTCTCTTTCGGAGACATAGCAATCCATAGGTTTTAAGATACTTACTAGTCAGGTACATTCTTAGGCGTTTAATATGCGGTGTTGAGTCCATTTCGTTGAGCAAGGGGTAGCTCTTGTCTATTCCATATTTGGCTTAAGGAACTTTATCTGTGCTCATTTCAATCTCTGGTTTTATGCAGCACCCCAACTCACCTTTACACTTAAGCAAGAATAAGTTGGTTTTCTAAATTTCAGACCCTGTTCTGTTCTGTAATTCAGTTCCTGTGTAGCCAAGTTTACATTCCGTGAATTACTGATATCTTATGATGTTTCTTTTTCTGTGTGACTTACTTCAGTTAGAATCATCATACCTGAATCCACTCATTGTGCTGCTAAGGGCCTGATGACACAGATTTCATTGCTGAGTGATATTGCTTTGTAAGTAAATACCACAACTTCTTTATCCATTTTTCACTTTCTGCGATGTTGAACTTGTACTGTAAACGAGGTTCTTGTAAACAGAGCCGTTCCAAACTTTGGGGTGGCTGTGTCTTTTTGATTTTAATTTCCCTAAGCTATAGGACCATAAGTGGAAGTGCCCTAGGTTCTGTTGCTTTGTTTTTTAGATGTTTCAGGAAACACCATACACTTCTCCCGAGTGGTTGTTGGCAATTTACATCCCGCCCATCAGCATAACAAGGCTCCCAGTTCTCCATGGCCTGTCCTGCCTTTCTGGATTTTACACTTTTTTCAGATGGCCCTTTTGACCGGGGGGAAGTGAGACTTCATTGTAGTGCAGATTTCCTTTGCAAGCTTGCTTGGTTGGCCAAAAAGGGCGTATGCGTTTTTTCCTGAATATATTCAGGAAAAAACGCATACGCCCTTTTTGGCCAAGTGCATCATTGTGGACATTCTGCCTCTTTTCCTATGCTTTCAATGCAATTCCAGTCTACCTCCTGAAATCGGTTTCCTGCAATTCTGCCCCGCTTTCAAGTCCTCTTGGCAGCCTTACTTCAGTCTATTTTTGGACGATAGCTGTCATTTATAACTCTGCAGGTTTGTGAATTACAGTGCCCCTGAGCTCCTTTCTTCAACTTGCTTTCTTGTGACCTGGCCGCAACACCGCAGGATGGATTCAGGCCCTAATCTGGTTCCGGCACGGCACGCTGAGCCTTTGGTTATTTCCTTTTCCTGGTGGGAAATGAGAGTTAAATTTGCCCGTCCAGACACCTCCAGCTAGTCTCTCTTTGGTTCTCGCTATTCCTGTTCATCTTCCGCAGAAATTGCAAACTGGGCCAAACAGGAGGTTAAAGGCGCTGACTCTCCAAGTCGGGAGAGTGTTAGTAAAGCGTCTGGAATGTTGCACCCGAGTACCAGGGGAGGAAAACTGAGACATATTTGAACACGTCTCCCGATCACATGGTTGATCATACTCTAGGTTCCACATGCATGTTTTAGCTGAAGGAAGAATACCTTAAACCTGGAGAGTTGAGACCCGTGTAATGGGTACCATGCAATATGACTTCAAAGGGTCTTCATTTGCTCACCGAACCTCTCCAATCCTATCACTGCTGCGTTTATGCCCCTGTACACATGCTTGATTCTCTTTTGGAGACATAGCAATCCATAGGTTTTAAGATACTTACTAGTCAGGTACATTCTTAGGCGTTTAATATGCGGTGTTGAGTCCATTTCGTTGAGCAAGGAGTAGCTCTTGTCTATTCCATATTTGACTTAAGGAACTTTATCTGTGCTCATTTCAATCTCTGGTTTTATGCAGCACCCCAACTCACCTTTACCCTTAAGCAAGCATAAGTTGGTTTTCTAAATGTGAGACCCTGTTCTGTTCTGTAATTCAGTTCCTGTGTAGCCAAGTTTACATTCCGTGTATTACTGATATCTTATGATGTTTCTTTTTCTGTGTGACTTACTTCAGTTAGAATCATCATACCTGAATCCACTCATTGTGCTGCTAAGGGCCTGATGACACAGATTTCATTGCTGAGTGATATTGCTTTGTAAGTAAATACCACAACTTCTTTATCCATTTTTCACTTTCTGCGATGTTGAACTTGTACTGTAAACGAGGTTCTTGTAAACAGAGCCGTTCCAAACTTTGGGGTGGCTGTGTCTTTTTGATTTTAATTTCCCTAAGCTATAGGACCATAAGTGGAAGTGCCCTAGGTTCTGTTGCTTTGTTTTTTAGATGTTTCAGGAAACACCATACACTTCTCCTGAGTGGTTGTTGGCAATTTACATCCCGCCCATCAGCATAACAAGGCTCCCAGTTCTCCATGGCCTGTCCTGCCTTTCTGGATTTTACACTTTTTTCAGATGGCCCTTTTGACCGGGGGGAAGTGAGACTTCATTGTAGTGCAGATTTCCTTTGCAAGCTTGCTTGGTTGGCCAAAAAGGGCGTATGCGTTTTTTCCTGAATATATTCAGGAAAAAACGCATACGCCCTTTTTGGCCAAGTGCATCATTGTGGACGTTCTGCCTGTTTTCCTATGCTTTCAATGCAATTCCAGTCTACCTCCTGAAATCGGTTTCCTGCAATTCTGCCCCGCTTTCAAGTCCTCTTGGCAGCCTTACTTCAGTCTATTTTTGGACGATAGCTGTCATTTATAACTCTGCAGGTTTGTGAATTACAGTGCCCCTGAGCTCCTTTCTTCAACTCGCTTTCTTTTGAGCTGGCCGCAACACCGCAGGATGGCTTCAGGCCCTAATCTGGTTCCGGCACGGCACGCTGAGCCTTTGGTTATTTCCTCTTCCTGGTGGGAAATGAGAGTTAAATTTGCCCGTCCAGACACCTCCAGCTAGCCTCTCATTGGTTCTCGCTATTCCTGTTCATCTTCCGCAGAAATTGCAAACTGGGCCAAACAGGAGGTTAAAGGCGCTGACTCTCCAAGTGGGGAGAGTGTTAGTAAAGCGTCTGGAATGTTGCACCCGAGTAGCAGGGGAGGAAAACTGAGACATATTTGAACACGTCTCCCGTTCACATGGTTGATCATACTTGGGTTCCACATGCATGTTTTAGCTGAAGGAAGAATACCTTAAACCTGGGGAGTTAAGACCCGTGTAATGGGTACCATGCAATATGACTTCAAAGGGTCTTCATTTGCTCACCGAACCTCTCCAATCCTATCACTGCTGCGTTTATGCCCCTGTACACATGCTTGATTCTCTTTTGGAGACATAGCAATCCATAGGTTTTACGATACTTACTAGTCAGGTACATTCTTAGGCGTTTAATATGCGGTGTTGAGTCCATTTCGTTGAGCAAGGAGTAGCTCTTGTCTATTCCATATTTGACTTAAGGAACTTTATCTGTGCTCATTTCAATCTCTGGTTTTATGCAGCACCCCAACTCACCTTTACCCTTAAGCAAGCATAAGTTGGTTTTCTAAATTTGAGACCCTGTTCTGTTCTGTAATTCAGTTCCTGTGTAGCCAAGTTTACATTCTGTGTATTACTGATATCTTATGATGTTTCTTTTTCTGTGTGACTTACTTCAGTTAGAATCATCATACCTGAATCCACTCATTGTGCTGCTAAGGGCCCGATGACACAGATTTCATTGCTGAGTGATATTGCTTTGTAAGTAAATACCACAACTTCTTTATCCATTTTTCACTTTCAGCGATGTTGAACTTGTACTGTAAACGAGGTTCTTGTAAACAGAGGCGTCCCAAACTTTGGGGTGGCTGTGTCTTTTTGATTTTAATTTCCCTAAGCTATAGGACCATACGTGGCAGTGCCCTAGGCTCTGTTGCTTTGTTTTTTAGATGTTTCAGGAAACACCATACACTTCTCCCGAGTGTCTGTTGGCAATTTACATCCCGCCCATCAGCATAACAAGGCTCCCAGTTCTCCATGGCCTGTCCTGCCTTTCTGGATTTTACACTTTTTTCAGATGGCCCTTTTGACCGGGGGGAAGTGAGACTTCATTGTAGTACAGATTTCCTTTGCAAGCTTGCTTGGTTGGCCAAAAAGGGCGTATGCGTTTTTTCCTGAATATATTCAGGAAAAAACGCATACGCCCTTTTTGGCCAAGTGCATCATTGTGGACGTTCTGCCTCTTTTCCTATGCTTTCAATGCAATTCCAGTCTACCTCCTGAAATCGGTTTCCTGCAATTCTGCCCGGCTTTCAAGTCCTCTTGGCAGCCTTATTTCAGTCTATTTTTGGACGATAGCTGTCATTTATAACTCTGCAGGTTTGTGAATTACAGTGCCCCTGAGCTCCTTTCTTCAATTCGGTTTCTTTTGAGCTGGCCGCAACACCGCAGGATGGCTTCAGGCCCTAATCTGGTTCAGGTACGGCACGCTGAGCCTTTGGTTATTTCCTCTTCCTGTTGGGAAATGAGAGTTAAATTTGCCCGTCCAGACACCTCCAGCTAGCCTCTCATTGGTTCTCGCTATTCCTGTTCATCTTCCGCAGAAATTGCAAACTGGGCCAAACAGGAGGTTAAAGGGACTGACTCTCCAAGTGGGGAGAGTGTTAGTAAAGCGTCTGGAATGTTGCACCCGAGTACCAGGGGAGGAAAACTGAGACATATTTGAACACGTCTCCCGATCACATGGTTGATCATACTCTAGGTTCCACATGCATGTTTTAGCTGAAGGAAGAATACCTTAAACCTGGGTAGTTAAGACCCGTGGAATGGGTACCATGCAATATGACTTCAAAGGGTCTTCATTTGCTCACCGAACCTCTCCAATCCTATCACTGCTGCGTTTATGCCCCTGTACACATGCTTGATTCTCTTTCGGAGACATAGCAATCCATAGGTTTTAAGATACTTACTAGTCAGGTACATTCTTAGGCGTTTAATATGCGGTGTTGAGTCCATTTCGTTGAGCAAGGAGTAGCTCTTGTCTATTCCATATTTGACTTAAGGAACTTTATCTGTGCTCATTTCAATCTCTGGTTTTATGCAGCACCCCAACTCACCTTTACCCTTAAGCAAGCATAAGTTGGTTTTCTAAATTTGAGACCCTGTTCTGTTCTGTAATTCAGTTCCTGTGTAGCCAAGTTTACATTCCGTGTATTACTGATATCTTATGATGTTTCTTTTTCTGTGTGACTTACTTCAGTTAGAATCATCATACCTGAATCCACTCATTGTGCTGCTAAGGGCCTGATGACACAGATTTCATTGCTGAGTGATATTGCTTTGTAAGTAAATACCACAACTTCTTTATCCATTTTTCACTTTCTGCGATGTTGAACTTGTACTGTAAACGAGGTTCTTGTAAACAGAGCCGTTCCAAACTTTGGGGTGGCTGTGTCTTTTTGATTTTAATTTCCCTAAGCTATAGGACCATAAGTGGAAGTGCCCTAGGTTCTGTTGCTTTGTTTTTTAGATGTTTCAGGAAACACCATACACTTCTCCCGAGTGGTTGTTGGCAATTTACATCCCGCCCATCAGCATAACAAGGCTCCCAGTTCTCCATGGCCTGTCCTGCCTTTCTGGATTTTACACTTTTTTCAGATGGCCCTTTTGACCGGGGGGAAGTGAGACTTCATTGTAGTGCAGATTTCCTTTGCAAGCTTGCTTGGTTGGCCAAAAAGGGCGTATGCGTTTTTTCCTGAATATATTCAGGAAAAAACGCATACGCCCTTTTTGGCCAAGTGCATCATTGTGGACGTTCTGCCTCTTTTCCTATGCTTTCAATGCAATTCCAGTCTACCTCCTGAAATCGGTTTCCTGCAATTCTGCCCCACGTTCAAGTCCTCTTGGCAGCCTTACTTCAGTGTATTTTTGGACGATAGCTGTCATTTATAACTCTGCAGGTTTGTGAATTACAGTGCCCCTGAGCTCCTTTCTTCAACTCGCTTTCTTGTGACCTGGCCGCAACACCGCAGGATGGCTTCAGGCCCTAATCTGGTTCCGGCACGGCACGCTGAGCCTTTGGTTATTTCCTCTTCCTGGTGGGAAATGAGAGTTAAATTTGCCCGTCCAGACACCTCCAGCTAGTCTCTCATTGGTTCTCGCTATTCCTGTTCATCTTCCGCAGAAATTGCAAACTGGGCCAAACAGGAGGTTAAAGGCGCTGAGTCTCCAAGTGGGGAGAGTGTTAGTAAAGCGTCTGGAATGTTGCACCCGAGTACCAGGGGAGGAAAACTGAGACATATTTGAACACGTCTCCCGATCACATGGTTGATCATACTCTAGGTTCCACATGCATGTTTTAGCTGAAGGAAGAATACCTGAAACCTGGGTAGTTGAAACCCGTGGAATGGGTACCATGCAATATGACTTCAAAGGGTCTTCATTTGCTCACCGAACCTCTCCAATCCTATCACTGCTGCGTTTATGCCCCTGTACACATGCTTGATTCTCTTTCGGAGACATAGCAATCCATAGGTTTTAAGATACTTACAAGTCAGGTACATTCTTAGGCGTTTAATACGCGGTGTTGAGTCCATTTCGTTGAGCAAGGAGTAGCTCTTGTCTATTCCATATTTGACTTAAGGAACTTTATCTGTGCTCATTTCAATCTCTGGTTTTATGCAGCACCCCAACTCACCTTTACCCTTAAGCAAGCATAAGTTGTTTTTCTAAATTTGAGACCCTGTTCTGTTCTGTAATTCAGTTCCTGTGTAGCCAAGTTTCCATTCCGTGTATTACTGATATCTTATGATGTTTCATTTTCTGTGTGACTTATTTCAGTTAGAATCATCATACCTGAATCCACTCATTGTGCTGCTAAGGGCCTGATGACATAGATTTCATTGCTGAGTGATATTGCTTTGTAAGTGAATACCACAACTTCTTTATCCATTTTTCACTTTCTGCGATGTTGAACTTGTACTGTAAACGAGGTTCTTGTAAACAGAGCCGTTCCAAACTTTGGGGTGGCTGTGTCTTTTTGATTTTAATTTCCCTAAGCTATAGGACCATAAGTGGAAGTGCCCTAGGCTCTGTTGCTTTGTTTTTTAGATGTTTCAGGAAACACCATACACTTCTCCCAAGTGTCTGTTGGCAATTTACATCCCGCCCATCCGCATAACAAGGCTCCCAGTTCTCAATGGCCTGTTGCCTTTCTGGATTTTACACTTTTTTCAGATGGCCCTTTTGACCGGGGGGAAGTGAGACTTCATTGTAGTGCAGATTTCCTTTGCAAGCTTGCTTGGTTGGCCAAAAAGGGCGTATGCGTTTTTTCCTGAATATATTCAGGAAAAAACGCATACGCCCTTTTTGGCCAAGTGCATCATTGTGGACGTTCTGCCTCTTTTCCTATGCTTTCAATGCAATTCCAGTCTACCTCCTGAAATCGGTTTTCTGCAATTCTGCCCCGCTTTCAAGTCCTCTTGGCAGCCTTACTTCAGTCTATTTTTGGACGATAGCTGTCATTTATAACTCTGCAGGTTTGTGAATTACAGTGCCCCTGAGCTCCTTTCTTCAACTCGCTTTCTTGTGACCTGGCCGCAACACCGCAGGATGGCTTCAGGCCCTAATCTGGTTCCGGCCCGGCACGCTGAGCCTTTGGTTAATTCCTCTTCCTGATGGGAAATGAGAGTTAAATTTGCCCGTCCAGACACCTCCAGCTAGCCTCTCATTGGTTCTCGCTATTCCTGTTCATCTTCCGCAGAAATTGCAAACTGGGCCAAACAGGAGGTTAAAGGGACTGACTCTCCAAGTGGGGAGAGTGTTAGTAAAGCGTCTGGAATGTTGCACCCGAGTACCAGGGGAGGAAAACTGAGACATATTTGAACACGTCTCCCGATCACATGGTTGATCATACTCTAGGTTCCACATGCATGTTTTAGCTGAAGGAAGAATACCTTAAACCTGGAGAGTTGAGACCCGTGTAATGGGTACCATGCAATATGACTTCAAAGGGTCTTCATTTGCTCACCGAACCTCTCCAATCCTATCACTGCTGCGTTTATGCCCCTGTACACATGCTTGATTCTCTTTCGGAGACATAGCAATCCATAGGTTTTAAGATACTTACTAGTCAGGTACATTCTTAGGCGTTTAATATGCGATGTTGAGTCCATTTCGTTGAGCAAGGAGTAGCTCTTGTCTATTCCATATTTGACTTAAGGAACTTTATCTGTGCTCATTTCAATCTCTGGTTTTATGCAGCACCCCAACTCACCTTTACCCTTAAGCAAGCATAAGTTGGTTTTCTAAATTTGAGACCCTGTTCTGTTCTGTAATTCAGTTCCTGTGTAGCCAAGTTTACATTCCGTGTATTACTGATATCTTATGATGTTTCTTTTTCTGTGTGACTTACTTCAGTTAGAATCATCATACCTGAATCCACTCATTGTGCTGCTAAGGGCCTGATGACACAGATTTCATTGCTGAGTGATATTGCTTTGAAGTAAATACCACAACTTCTTTATCCATTTTTCACTTTCTGCGATGTTGAACTTGTACTGTAAACGAGGTTCTTGTAAACAGAGCCGTTCCAAACTTTGGGGTGGCTGTGTCTTTTTGATTTTAATTTCCCTAAGCTATAGGACTATAAGTGGCAGTGCCCTAGGCTCTGTTGCTTTGTTTTTTAGATGTTTCAGGAAACACCATACACTTCTCCCGAGTGTCTGTTGGCAATTTTCATCCCGCCCATCAGCATAACAAGGCTCCCAGTTCTCCATGGCCTGTCCTGCCTTTCTGGATTTTACACTTTTTTCAGATGGCCCTTTTGACCGGGGGGAAGTGAGACTTCATTGTAGTGCAGATTTCCTTTGCAAGCTTGCTTGGTTGGCCAAAAAGGGCGTATGCGTTTTTTCCTGAATATATTCAGGAAAAAACGCATACGCCCTTTTTGGCCAAGTGCATCATTGTGGACGTTCTGCCTCTTTTCCTATGCTTTCAATGCAATTCCAGTCTACCTCCTGAAATCGGTTTCCTGCAATTCTGCCCCGCTTTCAAGTCCTCTTGGCAGCCTTACTTCAGTCTATTTTTGGACGATAGCTGTCATTTATAACTCTGCAGGTTTGTGAATTACAGTGCCCCTGAGCTCCTTTCTTCAACTCGCTTTCTTTTGAGCTGGCCGCAACACCGCAGGATGGCTTCAGGCCCTAATCTGGTTCCGGCACGGCACGCTGAGCCTTTGGTTATTTCCTCTTCCTGGTGGGAAATGAGAGTTAAATTTGCCCGTCCAGACACCTCCAGCTAGCCTCTCATTGGTTCTCGCTATTCCTGTTCATCTTCCGCAGAAATTGCAAACTGTGCCAAACAGGAGGTTAAAGACGCTGACTCTCCAAGTGGGGAGAGTGTTAGTAAAGCGTCTGGAATGTTGCACCCGAGTACCAGGGGAGGAAAACTGAGACATATTTGAACACGTCCCCTGTTCACATGGTTGATCATACTCTGGGTTCCACATGCATGTTTTAGCTGAAGGAAGAATACCTAAAACCTGGGTAGTTGAAACCCGTGGAATGGGTACCATGCAATATGACTTCAAAGGGTCTTCATTTGCTCACCGCACCTCTCCAATCCTATCACTGCTGCGTTTATGCCCCTGTACACATGCTTGATTCTCTTTCGGAGACATAGCAATCCATAGGTTTTAAGATACTTACTAGTCAGGTACATTCTTAGGCGTTTAATATGCGGTGTTGAGTCCATTTCGTTGAGCAAGGGGTAGCTCTTGTCTATTCCATATTTGGCTTAAGGAACTTTATCTGTGCTCATTTCAATCTCTGGTTTTATGCAGCACCCCAACTCACCTTTACACTTAAGCAAGAATAAGTTGGTTTTCTAAATTTCAGACCCTGTTCTGTTCTGTAATTCAGTTCCTGTGTAGCCAAGTTTACATTCCGTGAATTACTGATATCTTATGATGTTTCTTTTTCTGTGTGACTTACTTCAGTTAGAATCATCATACCTGAATCCACTCATTGTGCTGCTAAGGGCCTGATGACACAGATTTCATTGCTGAGTGATATTGCTTTGTAAGTAAATACCACAACTTCTTTATCCATTTTTCACTTTCTGCGATGTTGAACTTGTACTGTAAACGAGGTTCTTGTAAACAGAGCCGTTCCAAACTTTGGGGTGGCTGTGTCTTTTTGATTTTAATTTCCCTAAGCTATAGGACCATAAGTGGAAGTGCCCTAGGTTCTGTTGCTTTGTTTTTTAGATGTTTCAGGAAACACCATACACTTCTCCCGAGTGGTTGTTGGCAATTTACATCCCGCCCATCAGCATAACAAGGCTCCCAGTTCTCCATGGCCTGTCCTGCCTTTCTGGATTTTACACTTTTTTCAGATGGCCCTTTTGACCGGGGGGAAGTGAGACTTCATTGTAGTGCAGATTTCCTTTGCAAGCTTGCTTGGTTGGCCAAAAAGGGCGTATGCGTTTTTTCCTGAATATATTCAGGAAAAAACGCATACGCCCTTTTTGGCCAAGTGCATCATTGTGGACATTCTGCCTCTTTTCCTATGCTTTCAATGCAATTCCAGTCTACCTCCTGAAATCGGTTTCCTGCAATTCTGCCCCGCTTTCAAGTCCTCTTGGCAGCCTTACTTCAGTCTATTTTTGGACGATAGCTGTCATTTATAACTCTGCAGGTTTGTGAATTACAGTGCCCCTGAGCTCCTTTCTTCAACTTGCTTTCTTGTGACCTGGCCGCAACACCGCAGGATGGATTCAGGCCCTAATCTGGTTCCGGCACGGCACGCTGAGCCTTTGGTTATTTCCTTTTCCTGGTGGGAAATGAGAGTTAAATTTGCCCGTCCAGACACCTCCAGCTAGTCTCTCTTTGGTTCTCGCTATTCCTGTTCATCTTCCGCAGAAATTGCAAACTGGGCCAAACAGGAGGTTAAAGGCGCTGACTCTCCAAGTCGGGAGAGTGTTAGTAAAGCGTCTGGAATGTTGCACCCGAGTACCAGGGGAGGAAAACTGAGACATATTTGAACACGTCTCCCGATCACATGGTTGATCATACTCTAGGTTCCACATGCATGTTTTAGCTGAAGGAAGAATACCTTAAACCTGGAGAGTTGAGACCCGTGTAATGGGTACCATGCAATATGACTTCAAAGGGTCTTCATTTGCTCACCGAACCTCTCCAATCCTATCACTGCTGCGTTTATGCCCCTGTACACATGCTTGATTCTCTTTCGGAGACATAGCAATCCATAGGTTTAAGATACTTACTAGTCAGGTACATTCTTAGGCGTTTAATATGCGGTGTTGAGTCCATTTCGTTGAGCAAGGAGTAGCTCTTGTCTATTCCATATTTGACTTAAGGAACTTTATCTGTGCTCATTTCAATCTCTGGTTTTATGCAGCACCCCAACTCACCTTTACCCTTAAGCAAGCATAAGTTGGTTTTCTAAATTTGAGACCCTGTTCTGTTCTGTAATTCAGTTCCTGTGTAGCCAAGTTTACATTCCGTGTATTACTGATATCTTATGATGTTTCTTTTTCTGTGTGACTTACTTCAGTTAGAATCATCATACCTGAATCCACTCATTGTGCTGCTAAGGGCCTGATGACACAGATTTCATTGCTGAGTGATATTGCTTTGTAAGTAAATACCACAACTTCTTTATCCATTTTTCACTTTCTGCGATGTTGAACTTGTACTGTAAACGAGGTTCTTGTAAACAGAGCCGTTCCAAACTTTGGGGTGGCTGTGTCTTTTTGATTTTAATTTCCCTAAGCTATAGGACCATAAGTGGCAGTGCCCTAGGCTCTGTTGCTTTGTTTTTTAGATGTTTCAGGAAACACCATACACTTCTCCCGAGTGTCTGTTGGCAATTTTCATCCCGCCCATCAGCATAACAAGGCTCCCAGTTCTCCATGGCCTGTCCTGCCTTTCTGGATTTTACACTTTTTTCAGATGGCCCTTTTGACCGGGGGGAAGTGAGACTTCATTGTAGTGCAGATTTCCTTTGCAAGCTTGCTTGGTTGGCCAAAAAGGGCGTATGCGTTTTTTCCTGAATATATTCAGGAAAAAACGCATACGCCCTTTTTGGCCAAGTGCATCATTGTGGACGTTCTGCCTCTTTTCCTATGCTTTCAATGCAATTCCAGTCTACCTCCTGAAATCGGTTTCCTGCAATTCTGCCCCGCTTTCAAGTCCTCTTGGCAGCCTTACTTCAGTCTATTTTTGGACGATAGCTGTCATTTATAACTCTGCAGGTTTGTGAATTACAGTGCCCCTGAGCTCCTTTCTTCAACTCGCTTTCTTTTGAGCTGGCCGCAACACCGCAGGATGGCTTCAGGCCCTAATCTGGTTCCGGCACGGCACGCTGAGCCTTTGGTTATTTCCTCTTCCTGTTGGGAAATGAGAGTTAAATTTGCCCGTCCAGACACCTCCAGCTAGCCTCTCATTGGTTCTCGCTATTCCTGTTCATCTTCCGCAGAAATTGCAAACTGGGCCAAACAGGAGGTTAAAGGGACTGACTCTCCAAGTGGGGAGAGTGTTAGTAAAGCGTCTGGAATGTTGCACCCGAGTACCAGGGGAGGAAAACTGAGACATATTTGAACACGTCTCCCGATCACATGGTTGATCATACTCTGGGTTCCACATGCATGTTTTAGCTGAAGGAAGAATACCTGAAACCTGGGTAGTTGAAACCCGTGGAATGGGTACCATGCAATATGACTTCCAAAGGTCTTCATTTGCTCACCGCACCTCTCCAATCCTATCACTGCTGCGTTTATGCCCCTGTACACATGCTTGATTCTCTTTCGGAGACATAGCAATCCATAGGTTTTAAGATACTTACTAGTCAGGTACATTCTTAGGCGTTTAATATGCGGTGTTGAGTCCATTTCGTTGAGCAAGGGGTAGCTCTTGTCTATTCCATATTTGGCTTAAGGAACTTTATCTGTGCTCATTTCAATCTCTGGTTTTATGCAGCACCCCAACTCACCTTTACACTTAAGCAAGAATAAGTTGGTTTTCTAAATTTGAGACCCTGTTCTGTTCTGTAATTCAGTTCCTGTGTAGCCAAGTTTACATTCCGTGAATTACTGATATCTTATGATTTTTCTTTTTCTGTGTGACTTACTTCAGTTAGAATCATCATACCTGAATCCACTCATTGTGCTGCTAAGGGCCTGATGACACAGATTTCATTGCTGAGTGATATTGCTTTGTAAGTAAATACCACAACTTCTTTATCCATTTTTCACTTTCTGCGATGTTGAACTTGTACTGTAAACGAGGTTCTTGTAAACAGAGCCGTTCCAAACTTTGGGGTGGCTGTGTCTTTTTGATTTTAATTTCCCTAAGCTATAGGACCATAAGTGGAAGTGCCCTAGGTTCTGTTGCTTTGTTTTTTAGATGTTTCAGGAAACACCATACACTTCTCCCGAGTGGTTGTTGGCAATTTACATCCCGCCCATCAGCATAACAAGGCTCCCAGTTCTCCATGGCCTGTCCTGCCTTTCTGGATTTTACACTTTTTTCAGATGGCCCTTTTGACCGGGGGGAAGTGAGACTTCATTGTAGTGCAGATTTCCTTTGCAAGCTTGCTTGGTTGGCCAAAAAGGGCGTATGCGTTTTTTCCTGAATATATTCAGGAAAAAACGCATACGCCCTTTTTGGCCAAGTGCATCATTGTGGACATTCTGCCTCTTTTCCTATGCTTTCAATGCAATTCCAGTCTACCTCCTGAAATCGGTTTCCTGCAATTCTGCCCCGCTTTCAAGTCCTCTTGGCAGCCTTACTTCAGTCTATTTTTGGACGATAGCTGTCATTTATAACTCTGCAGGTTTGTGAATTACAGTGCCCCTGAGCTCCTTTCTTCAACTTGCTTTCTTGTGACCTGGCCGCAACACCGCAGGATGGATTCAGGCCCTAATCTGGTTCCGGCACGGCACACTGAGCCTTTGGTTATTTCCTTTTCCTGGTGGGAAATGAGAGTTAAATTTGCCCGTCCAGACACCTCCAGCTAGTCTCTCTTTGGTTCTCGCTATTCCTGTTCATCTTCCGCAGAAATTGCAAACTGGGCCAAACAGGAGGTTAAAGGCGCTGACTCTCCAAGTCGGGAGAGTGTTAGTAAAGCGTCTGGAATGTTGCACCCGAGTACCAGGGGAGGAAAACTGAGACATATTTGAACACGTCTCCCGATCACATGGTTGATCATACTCTAGGTTCCACATGCATGTTTTAGCTGAAGGAAGAATACCTTAAACCTGGAGAGTTGAGACCCGTGTAATGGGTACCATGCAATATGACTTCAAAGGGTCTTCATTTGCTCACCGAACCTCTCCAATCCTATCACTGCTGCGTTTATGCCCCTGTACACATGCTTGATTCTCTTTTGGAGACATAGCAATCCATAGGTTTTAAGATACTTACTAGTCAGGTACATTCTTAGGCGTTTAATATGCGGTGTTGAGTCCATTTCGTTGAGCAAGGAGTAGCTCTTGTCTATTCCATATTTGACTTAAGGAACTTTATCTGTGCTCATTTCAATCTCTGGTTTTATGCAGCACCCCAACTCACCTTTACCCTTAAGCAAGCATAAGTTGGTTTTCTAAATGTGAGACCCTGTTCTGTTCTGTAATTCAGTTCCTGTGTAGCCAAGTTTACATTCCGTGTATTACTGATATCTTATGATGTTTCTTTTTCTGTGTGACTTACTTCAGTTAGAATCATCATACCTGAATCCACTCATTGTGCTGCTAAGGGCCTGATGACACAGATTTCATTGCTGAGTGATATTGCTTTGTAAGTAAATACCACAACTTCTTTATCCATTTTTCACTTTCTGCGATGTTGAACTTGTACTGTAAACGAGGTTCTTGTAAACAGAGCCGTTCCAAACTTTGGGGTGGCTGTGTCTTTTTGATTTTAATTTCCCTAAGCTATAGGACCATAAGTGGAAGTGCCCTAGGTTCTGTTGCTTTGTTTTTTAGATGTTTCAGGAAACACCATACACTTCTCCTGAGTGGTTGTTGGCAATTTACATCCCGCCCATCAGCATAACAAGGCTCCCAGTTCTCCATGGCCTGTCCTGCCTTTCTGGATTTTACACTTTTTTCAGATGGCCCTTTTGACCGGGGGGAAGTGAGACTTCATTGTAGTGCAGATTTCCTTTGCAAGCTTGCTTGGTTGGCCAAAAAGGGCGTATGCGTTTTTTCCTGAATATATTCAGGAAAAAACGCATACGCCCTTTTTGGCCAAGTGCATCATTGTGGACGTTCTGCCTGTTTTCCTATGCTTTCAATGCAATTCCAGTCTACCTCCTGAAATCGGTTTCCTGCAATTCTGCCCCGCTTTCAAGTCCTCTTGGCAGCCTTACTTCAGTCTATTTTTGGACGATAGCTGTCATTTATAACTCTGCAGGTTTGTGAATTACAGTGCCCCTGAGCTCCTTTCTTCAACTCGCTTTCTTTTGAGCTGGCCGCAACACCGCAGGATGGCTTCAGGCCCTAATCTGGTTCCGGCACGGCACGCTGAGCCTTTGGTTATTTCCTCTTCCTGGTGGGAAATGAGAGTTAAATTTGCCCGTCCAGACACCTCCAGCTAGCCTCTCATTGGTTCTCGCTATTCCTGTTCATCTTCCGCAGAAATTGCAAACTGGGCCAAACAGGAGGTTAAAGGCGCTGACTCTCCAAGTGGGGAGAGTGTTAGTAAAGCGTCTGGAATGTTGCACCCGAGTACCAGGGGAGGAAAACTGAGACATATTTGAACACGTCTCCCGTTCACATGGTTGATCATACTTGGGTTCCACATGCATGTTTTAGCTGAAGGAAGAATACCTTAAACCTGGGGAGTTAAGACCCGTGTAATGGGTACCATGCAATATGACTTCAAAGGGTCTTCATTTGCTCACCGAACCTCTCCAATCCTATCACTGCTGCGTTTATGCCCCTGTACACATGCTTGATTCTCTTTTGGAGACATAGCAATCCATAGGTTTTACGATACTTACTAGTCAGGTACATTCTTAGGCGTTTAATATGCGGTGTTGAGTCCATTTCGTTGAGCAAGGAGTAGCTCTTGTCTATTCCATATTTGACTTAAGGAACTTTATCTGTGCTCATTTCAATCTCTGGTTTTATGCAGCACCCCAACTCACCTTTACCCTTAAGCAAGCATAAGTTGGTTTTCTAAATTTGAGACCCTGTTCTGTTCTGTAATTCAGTTCCTGTGTAGCCAAGTTTACATTCTGTGTATTACTGATATCTTATGATGTTTCTTTTTCTGTGTGACTTACTTCAGTTAGAATCATCATACCTGAATCCACTCATTGTGCTGCTAAGGGCCCGATGACACAGATTTCATTGCTGAGTGATATTGCTTTGTAAGTAAATACCACAACTTCTTTATCCATTTTTCACTTTCAGCGATGTTGAACTTGTACTGTAAACGAGGTTCTTGTAAACAGAGGCGTCCCAAACTTTGGGGTGGCTGTGTCTTTTTGATTTTAATTTCCCTAAGCTATAGGACCATACGTGGCAGTGCCCTAGGCTCTGTTGCTTTGTTTTTTAGATGTTTCAGGAAACACCATACACTTCTCCCGAGTGTCTGTTGGCAATTTACATCCCGCCCATCAGCATAACAAGGCTCCCAGTTCTCCATGGCCTGTCCTGCCTTTCTGGATTTTACACTTTTTTCAGATGGCCCTTTTGACCGGGGGGAAGTGAGACTTCATTGTAGTACAGATTTCCTTTGCAAGCTTGCTTGGTTGGCCAAAAAGGGCGTATGCGTTTTTTCCTGAATATATTCAGGAAAAAACGCATACGCCCTTTTTGGCCAAGTGCATCATTGTGGACGTTCTGCCTCTTTTCCTATGCTTTCAATGCAATTCCAGTCTACCTCCTGAAATCGGTTTCCTGCAATTCTGCCCGGCTTTCAAGTCCTCTTGGCAGCCTTATTTCAGTCTATTTTTGGACGATAGCTGTCATTTATAACTCTGCAGGTTTGTGAATTACAGTGCCCCTGAGCTCCTTTCTTCAATTCGGTTTCTTTTGAGCTGGCCGCAACACCGCAGGATGGCTTCAGGCCCTAATCTGGTTCAGGTACGGCACGCTGAGCCTTTGGTTATTTCCTCTTCCTGTTGGGAAATGAGAGTTAAATTTGCCCGTCCAGACACCTCCAGCTAGCCTCTCATTGGTTCTCGCTATTCCTGTTCATCTTCCGCAGAAATTGCAAACTGGGCCAAACAGGAGGTTAAAGGGACTGACTCTCCAAGTGGGGAGAGTGTTAGTAAAGCGTCTGGAATGTTGCACCCGAGTACCAGGGGAGGAAAACTGAGACATATTTGAACACGTCTCCCGATCACATGGTTGATCATACTCTAGGTTCCACATGCATGTTTTAGCTGAAGGAAGAATACCTTAAACCTGGGTAGTTAAGACCCGTGTAATGGGTACCATGCAATATGACTTCAAAGGGTCTTCATTTGCTCACCGAACCTCTCCAATCCTATCACTGCTGCGTTTATGCCCCTGTACACATGCTTGATTCTCTTTCGGAGACATAGCAATCCATAGGTTTTAAGATACTTACTAGTCAGGTACATTCTTAGGCGTTTAATATGCGGTGTTGAGTCCATTTCGTTGAGCAAGGAGTAGCTCTTGTCTATTCCATATTTGACTTAAGGAACTTTATCTGTGCTCATTTCAATCTCTGGTTTTATGCAGCACCCCAACTCACCTTTACCCTTAAGCAAGCATAAGTTGGTTTTCTAAATTTGAGACCCTGTTCTGTTCTGTAATTCAGTTCCTGTGTAGCCAAGTTTACATTCCGTGTATTACTGATATCTTATGATGTTTCTTTTTCTGTGTGACTTACTTCAGTTAGAATCATCATACCTGAATCCACTCATTGTGCTGCTAAGGGCCTGATGACACAGATTTCATTGCTGAGTGATATTGCTTTGTAAGTAAATACCACAACTTCTTTATCCATTTTTCACTTTCTGCGATGTTGAACTTGTACTGTAAACGAGGTTCTTGTAAACAGAGCCGTTCCAAACTTTGGGGTGGCTGTGTCTTTTTGATTTTAATTTCCCTAAGCTATAGGACCATAAGTGGAAGTGCCCTAGGCTCTGTTGCTTTGTTTTTTAGATGTTTCAGGAAACACCATACACTTCTCCCAAGTGTCTGTTGGCAATTTACATCCCGCCCATCCGCATAACAAGGCTCCCAGTTCTCAATGGCCTGTTGCCTTTCTGGATTTTACACTTTTTTCAGATGGCCCTTTTGACCGGGGGGAAGTGAGACTTCATTGTAGTGCAGATTTCCTTTGCAAGCTTGCTTGGTTGGCCAAAAAGGGCGTATGCGTTTTTTCCTGAATATATTCAGGAAAAAACGCATACGCCCTTTTTGGCCAAGTGCATCATTGTGGACGTTCTGCCTCTTTTCCTATGCTTTCAATGCAATTCCAGTCTACCTCCTGAAATCGGTTTTCTGCAATTCTGCCCCGCTTTCAAGTCCTCTTGGCAGCCTTACTTCAGTCTATTTTTGGACGATAGCTGTCATTTATAACTCTGCAGGTTTGTGAATTACAGTGCCCCTGAGCTCCTTTCTTCAACTCGCTTTCTTGTGACCTGGCCGCAACACCGCAGGATGGCTTCAGGCCCTAATCTGGTTCCGGCCCGGCACGCTGAGCCTTTGGTTAATTCCTCTTCCTGATGGGAAATGAGAGTTAAATTTGCCCGTCCAGACACCTCCAGCTAGCCTCTCATTGGTTCTCGCTATTCCTGTTCATCTTCCGCAGAAATTGCAAACTGGGCCAAACAGGAGGTTAAAGGGACTGACTCTCCAAGTGGGGAGAGTGTTAGTAAAGCGTCTGGAATGTTGCACCCGAGTACCAGGGGAGGAAAACTGAGACATATTTGAACACGTCTCCCGATCACATGGTTGATCATACTCTAGGTTCCACATGCATGTTTTAGCTGAAGGAAGAATACCTTAAACCTGGAGAGTTGAGACCCGTGTAATGGGTACCATGCAATATGACTTCAAAGGGTCTTCATTTGCTCACCGAACCTCTCCAATCCTATCACTGCTGCGTTTATGCCCCTGTACACATGCTTGATTCTCTTTCGGAGACATAGCAATCCATAGGTTTTAAGATACTTACTAGTCAGGTACATTCTTAGGCGTTTAATATGCGATGTTGAGTCCATTTCGTTGAGCAAGGAGTAGCTCTTGTCTATTCCATATTTGACTTAAGGAACTTTATCTGTGCTCATTTCAATCTCTGGTTTTATGCAGCACCCCAACTCACCTTTACCCTTAAGCAAGCATAAGTTGGTTTTCTAAATTTGAGACCCTGTTCTGTTCTGTAATTCAGTTCCTGTGTAGCCAAGTTTACATTCCGTGTATTACTGATATCTTATGATGTTTCTTTTTCTGTGTGACTTACTTCAGTTAGAATCATCATACCTGAATCCACTCATTGTGCTGCTAAGGGCCTGATGACACAGATTTCATTGCTGAGTGATATTGCTTTGAAGTAAATACCACAACTTCTTTATCCATTTTTCACTTTCTGCGATGTTGAACTTGTACTGTAAACGAGGTTCTTGTAAACAGAGCCGTTCCAAACTTTGGGGTGGCTGTGTCTTTTTGATTTTAATTTCCCTAAGCTATAGGACTATAAGTGGCAGTGCCCTAGGCTCTGTTGCTTTGTTTTTTAGATGTTTCAGGAAACACCATACACTTCTCCCGAGTGTCTGTTGGCAATTTTCATCCCGCCCATCAGCATAACAAGGCTCCCAGTTCTCCATGGCCTGTCCTGCCTTTCTGGATTTTACACTTTTTTCAGATGGCCCTTTTGACCGGGGGGAAGTGAGACTTCATTGTAGTGCAGATTTCCTTTGCAAGCTTGCTTGGTTGGCCAAAAAGGGCGTATGCGTTTTTTCCTGAATATATTCAGGAAAAAACGCATACGCCCTTTTTGGCCAAGTGCATCATTGTGGACGTTCTGCCTCTTTTCCTATGCTTTCAATGCAATTCCAGTCTACCTCCTGAAATCGGTTTCCTGCAATTCTGCCCCGCTTTCAAGTCCTCTTGGCAGCCTTACTTCAGTCTATTTTTGGACGATAGCTGTCATTTATAACTCTGCAGGTTTGTGAATTACAGTGCCCCTGAGCTCCTTTCTTCAACTCGCTTTCTTTTGAGCTGGCCGCAACACCGCAGGATGGCTTCAGGCCCTAATCTGGTTCCGGCACGGCACGCTGAGCCTTTGGTTATTTCCTCTTCCTGGTGGGAAATGAGAGTTAAATTTGCCCGTCCAGAAACCTCCAGCTAGCCTCTCATTGGTTCTCGCTATTCCTGTTCATCTTCCGCAGAAATTGCAAACTGTGCCAAACAGGAGGTTAAAGACGCTGACTATCCAAGTGGGGAGAGTGTTAGTAAAGCGTCTGGAATGTTGCACCCGAGTACCAGGGGAGGAAAACTGAGACATATTTGAACACGTCTCCTGTTCACATGGTTGATCATACTCTGGGTTCCACATGCATGTTTTAGCTGAAGGAAGAATACCTAAAACCTGGGTAGTTGAAACCCGTGGAATGGGTACCATGCAATATGACTTCAAAGGGTCTTCATTTGCTCACCGCACCTCTCCAATCCTATCACTGCTGCGTTTATGCCCCTGTACACATGCTTGATTCTCTTTCGGAGACATAGCAATCCATAGGTTTTAAGATACTTACTAGTCAGGTACATTCTTAGGCGTTTAATATGCGGTGTTGAGTCCATTTCGTTGAGCAAGGGGTAGCTCTTGTCTATTCCATATTTGGCTTAAGGAACTTTATCTGTGCTCATTTCAATCTCTGGTTTTATGCAGCACCCCAACTCACCTTTACACTTAAGCAAGAATAAGTTGGTTTTCTAAATTTCAGACCCTGTTCTGTTCTGTAATTCAGTTCCTGTGTAGCCAAGTTTACATTCCGTGAATTACTGATATCTTATGATGTTTCTTTTTCTGTGTGACTTACTTCAGTTAGAATCATCATACCTGAATCCACTCATTGTGCTGCTAAGGGCCTGATGACACAGATTTCATTGCTGAGTGATATTGCTTTGTAAGTAAATACCACAACTTCTTTATCCATTTTTCACTTTCTGCGATGTTGAACTTGTACTGTAAACGAGGTTCTTGTAAACAGAGCCGTTCCAAACTTTGGGGTGGCTGTGTCTTTTTGATTTTAATTTCCCTAAGCTATAGGACCATAAGTGGAAGTGCCCTAGGTTCTGTTGCTTTGTTTTTTAGATGTTTCAGGAAACACCATACACTTCTCCCGAGTGGTTGTTGGCAATTTACATCCCGCCCATCAGCATAACAAGGCTCCCAGTTCTCCATGGCCTGTCCTGCCTTTCTGGATTTTACACTTTTTTCAGATGGCCCTTTTGACCGGGGGGAAGTGAGACTTCATTGTAGTGCAGATTTCCTTTGCAAGCTTGCTTGGTTGGCCAAAAAGGGCGTATGCGTTTTTTCCTGAATATATTCAGGAAAAAACGCATACGCCCTTTTTGGCCAAGTGCATCATTGTGGACGTTCTGCCTCTTTTCCTATGCTTTCAATGCAATTCCAGTCTACCTCCTGAAATCGGTTTCCTGCAATTCTGCCCCGCTTTCAAGTCCTCTTGGCAGCCTTACTTCAGTCTATTTTTGGACGATAGCTGTCATTTATAACTCTGCAGGTTTGTGAATTACAGTGCCCCTGAGCTCCTTTCTTCAACTTGCTTTCTTGTGACCTGGCCGCAACACCGCAGGATGGATTCAGGCCCTAATCTGGTTCCGGCACGGCACGCTGAGCCTTTGGTTATTTCCTTTTCCTGGTGGGAAATGAGAGTTAAATTTGCCCGTCCAGACACCTCCAGCTAGTCTCTCATTGGTTCTCGCTATTCCTGTTCATCTTCCGCAGAAATTGCAAACTGGGCCAAACAGGAGGTTAAAGGCGCTGACTCTCCAAGTCGGGAGAGTGTTAGTAAAGCGTCTGGAATGTTGCACCCGAGTACCAGGGGAGGAAAACTGAGACATATTTGAACACGTCTCCCGATCACATGGTTGATCATACTCTAGGTTCCACATGCATGTTTTAGCTGAAGGAAGAATACCTTAAACCTGGGTAGTTGAAACCCGTGGAATGGGTACCATGCAATATGACTTCAAAGGGTGTTCATTTGCTCACCGAACCTCTCCAGTCCTATCACTGCTGCGTTTATGCCCCTGTACACATGCTTGATTCTCTTTCGGAGACATAGCAATCCATAGGTTTTAAGATACTTACTAGTCAGGTACATTCTTAGGCGTTTAATATGCGGTGTTGAGTCCATTTCGTTGAGCAAGGAGTAGCTCTTGTCTATTCCATATTTGACTTAAGGAACTTTATCTGTGCTCATTTCAATCTCTGGTTTTGTGCAGCACCCCAACTCACCTTTACCCTTAAGCAAGCATAAGTTGGTTTTCTAAATTTGAGACCCTGTTCTGTTCTGTAATTCAGTTCCTGTGTAGCCAAGTTTACATTCCGTGTATTACTGATATCTTATGATGTTTCTTTTTCTGTGTGACTTACTTCAGTTAGAATCATCATACCTGAATCCACTCATTGTGCTGCTAAGGGCCTGATGACACAGATTTCATTTCTGAGTGATATTGCTTTGTAAGTAAATACCACAACTTCTTTATCCATTTTTCACTTTCTGTGATATTGAACTTGTACGGTAAACGAGGTTCTTGTAAACAGAGCCGTTCCAAACTTTGGGGTGGCTGTGTCTTTTTGATTTTAATTTCCCTAAGCTATAGGACCATAAGTGGAAGTGCCCTAGGTTCTGTTGCTTTGTTTTTTAGATGTTTCAGGAAACACCATACACTTCTCCCGAGTGGTTGTTGGCAATTTACATCCCGCCCATCAGCATAACAAGGCTCCCAGTTCTCCATGGCCTGTCCTGCCTTTCTGGATTTTACACTTTTTTCAGATGGCCCTTTTGACCGGGGGGAAGTGAGACTTCATTGTAGTGCAGATTTCCTTTGCAAGCTTGCTTGGTTGGCCAAAAAGGGCGTATGCGTTTTTTCCTGAATATATTCAGGAAAAAACGCATACGCCCTTTTTGGCCAAGTGCATCATTGTGGACGTTCTGCCTCTTTTCCTATGCTTTCAATGCAATTCCAGTCTACCTCCTGAAATCGGTTTCCTGCAATTCTGCCCCGCTTTCAAGTCCTCTTGGCAGCCTTACTTCAGTCTATTTTTGGACGATAGCTGTCATTTATAACTCTGCAGGTTTGTGAATTACAGTGCCCCTGAGCTCCTTTCTTCAACTCGCTTTCTTTTGAGCTGGCCGCAACACCGCAGGATGGCTTCAGGCCCTAATCTGGCTCCGGTACGGCACGCTGAGCCTTTGGTTATTTCCTCTTCCTGGTGGGAAATGAGAGTTAAATTTGCCCGTCCAGACACCTCCAGCTAGCCTCTCATTGGTTCTCGCTATTCCTGTTCATCTTCCGCAGAAATTGCAAACTGGGCCAAACAGGAGGTTAAAGGCGCTGAGTCTCCAAGTGGGGAGAGTGTTAGTAAAGCGTCTGGAATGTTGCACCCGAGTAGCAGGGGAGGAAAACTGAGACATATTTGAACACGTCTCCCGTTCACATGGTTGATCATACTTGGGTTCCACATGCATGTTTTAGCTGAAGGAAGAATACCTTAAACCTGGGGAGTTAAGACCCGTGTAATGGGTACCATGCAATATGACTTCAAAGGGTGTTCATTTGCTCACCGAACCTCTCCAATCCTATCACTGCTGCGTTTATGCCCCTGTACACATGCTTGATTCTCTTTTGGAGACATAGCAATCCATAGGTTTTACGATACTTACTAGTCAGGTACATTCTTAGGCGTTTAATATGCGGTGTTGAGTCCATTTCGTTGAGCAAGGAGTAGCTCTTGTCTATTCCATATTTGACTTAAGGAACTTTATCTGTGCTCATTTCAATCTCTGGTTTTATGCAGCACCCCAACTCACCTTTACCCTTAAGCAAGCATAAGTTGGTTTTCTAAATTTGAGACCCTGTTCTGTTCTGTAATTCAGTTCCTGTGTAGCCAAGTTTACATTCTGTGTATTACTGATATCTTATGATGTTTCTTTTTCTGTGTGACTTATTTCACTTAGAATCATCATACCTGAATCCACTCATTGTGATGCTAAGGGCCTGATGACATAGATTTCATTGCTGAGTGATATTGCTTTGTAAGTAAATACCACAACTTCTTTATCCATTTTTCACTTTCTGCGATGTTGAACTTGTACTGTAAACGAGGTTCTTGTAAACAGAGGCGTCCCAAACTTTGGGGTGGCTGTGTCTTTTTGATTTTAATTTCCCTAAGCTATAGGACCATACGTGGCAGTGCCCTAGGCTCTGTTGCTTTGTTTTTTAGATGTTTCAGGAAACACCATACACTTCTCCCGAGTGTCTGTTGGCAATTTACATCCCGCCCATCAGCATAACAAGGCTCCCAGTTCTCCATGGCCTGTCCTGCCTTTCTGGATTTTACACTTTTTTCAGATGGCCCTTTTGACCGGGGGGAAGTGAGACTTCATTGTAGTACAGATTTCCTTTGCAAGCTTGCTTGGTTGGCCAAAAAGGGCGTATGCGTTTTTTCCTGAATATATTCAGGAAAAAACGCATACGCCCTTTTTGGCCAAGTGCATCATTGTGGACGTTCTGCCTCTTTTCCTATGCTTTCAATGCAATTCCAGTCTACCTCCTGAAATCGGTTTCCTGCAATTCTGCCCGGCTTTCAAGTCCTCTTGGCAGCCTTATTTCAGTCTATTTTTGGACGATAGCTGTCATTTATAACTCTGCAGGTTTGTGAATTACAGTGCCCCTGAGCTCCTTTCTTCAATTCGGTTTCTTTTGAGCTGGCCGCAACACCGCAGGATGGCTTCAGGCCCTAATCTGGTTCAGGTACGGCACGCTGAGCCTTTGGTTATTTCCTCTTCCTGTTGGGAAATGAGAGTTAAATTTGCCCGTCCAGACACCTCCAGCTAGCCTCTCATTGGTTCTCGCTATTCCTGTTCATCTTCCGCAGAAATTGCAAACTGTGCCAAACAGGAGGTTAAAGGCGCTGAGTCTCCAAGTGGGGAGAGTGTTATTAAAGCGTCTGGAATGTTGCACCCGAGTACCAGGGGAGGAAAACTGAGACATATTTGAACACGTCTCCCGATCACATGGTTGATCATACTCTAGGTTCCACATGCATGTTTTAGCTGAAGGAAGAATACCTTAAACCTGGAGAGTTAAGACCCGTGTAATGGGTACCATGCAATATGACTTCAAAGGGTCTTCATTTGCTCACCGAACCTCTCCAATCCTATCACTGCTGCGTTTATGCCCCTGTACACATGCTTGATTCTCTTTCGGAGACATAGCAATCCATAGGTTTTAAGATACTTACTAGTCAGGTACATTCTTAGGCGTTTAATATGCGGTGTTGAGTCCATTTCGTTGAGCAAGGAGTAGCTCTTGTCTATTCCATATTTGACTTAAGGAACTTTATCTGTGCTCATTTCAATCTCTGGTTTTATGCAGCACCCCAACTCACCTTTACCCTTAAGCAAGCATAAGTTGGTTTTCTAAATTTGAGACCCTGTTCTGTTCTGTAATTCAGTTCCTGTGTAGCCAAGTTTACATTCCGTGTATTACTGATATCTTATGATGTTTCTTTTTCTGTGTGACTTACTTCAGTTAGAATCATCATACCTGAATCCACTCATTGTGCTGCTAAGGGCCTGATGACACAGATTTCATTGCTGAGTGATATTGCTTTGTAAGTAAATACCACAACTTCTTTATCCATTTTTCAGTTTCTGCGATGTTGAACTTGTACTGTAAACGAGGTTCTTGTAAACAGAGCCGTTCCAAACTTTGGGGTGGCTGTGTCTTTTTGATTTTAATTTCCCTAAGCTATAGGACCATAAGTGGAAGTGCCCTAGGTTCTGTTGCTTTGTTTTTTAGATGTTTCAGGAAACACCATACACTTCTCCCGAGTGGTTGTTGGCAATTTACATCCCGCCCATCAGCATAACAAGGCTCCCAGTTCTCCATGGCCTGTCCTGCCTTTCTGGATTTTACACTTTTTTCAGATGGCCCTTTTGACCGGGGGGAAGTGAGACTTCATTGTAGTGCAGATTTCCTTTGCAAGCTTGCTTGGTT
The DNA here is from genome assembly GCF_951394435.1 of Stenella coeruleoalba. NCBI lineage: Eukaryota > Metazoa > Chordata > Mammalia > Artiodactyla > Delphinidae > Stenella > Stenella coeruleoalba. The sequence continues at coordinate 158,128 of NW_027645862.1, forward strand.
GGCCAAAAAGGGCATATGCGTTTTTTCCTGAATATATTCAGGAAAAAACGCATACGCCCTTTTTGGCCAAGTGCATCATTGTGGACGTTCTGCCTCTTTTCCTATGCTTTCAATGCAATTCCAGTCTACCTCCTGAAATCGGTTTCCTGCAATTCTGCCCCGCTTTCAAGTCCTCTTGGCAGCCTTACTTCAGTCTATTTTTGGACGATAGCTGTCATTTATAACTCTGCAGGTTTGTGAATTACAGTGCCCCTGAGCTCCTTTCTTCAACTCGCTTTCTTTTGAGCTGGCCGCAACACCGCAGGATGGCTTCAGGCCCTAATCTGGTTCCGGTACGGCAAGCTGAGCCTTTGGTTATTTCCTCTTCCTGGTGGGAAATGAGAGTTAAATTTGCCCGTCCAGACACCTCCAGCTAGCCTCTCATTGGTTCTCGCTATTCCTGTTCATCTTCCGCAGAAATTGCAAACTGGGCCAAACAGGTGGTTAAAGGCGCTGACTCTCCAAGTGGGGAGAGTGTTAGTAAAGCGTCTGGAATGTTGCACCCGAGTACCAGGGGAGGAAACCTGAGACATATTTGAACACGTCTCCCGTTCACATGGTTGATCATACTTGGGTTCCACATGCATGTTTTAGCTGAAGGAAGAATACCTTAAACCTGGAGAGTTGAGACCCGTGTAATGGGTACCATGCAATATGACTTCAAAGGGTCTTCATTTGCTCACCGAACCTCTCCAATCCTATCACTGCTGCGTTTATGCCCCTGTACACATGCTTGATTCTCTTTCGGAGACATAGCAATCCATAGGTTTTACGATACTTACTAGTCAGGTACATTCTTAGGCGTTTAATATGCGGTGTTGAGTCCATTTCGTTGAGCAAGGAGTAGCTCTTGTCTATTCCATATTTGGCCTAAGGAACTTTATCTGTGCTCATTTCAATCTCTGGTTTTATGCAGCACCCCAACTCACCTTTACCCTTAAGCAAGCATAAGTTGGTTTTCTAAATTTGAGACCCTGTTCTGTTCTGTAATTCAGTTCCTGTGTAGCCAAGTTTCCATTCCGTGTATTACTGATATCTTATGATGTTTCTTTTTCTGTGTGACTTATTTCAGTTAGAATCATCATACCTGAATCCACTCATTGTGATGCTAAGGGCCTGATGACATAGATTTCATTGCTGAGTGATATTGCTTTGTAAGTAAATACCACAACTTCTTTATCCATTTTTCACTTTCTGCGATGTTGAACTTGTACTGTAAACGAGGTTCTTGTAAACAGAGCCGTTCCAAACTTTGGGGTGGCTGTGTCTTTTTGATTTTAATTTCCCTAAGCTATAGGACCATAAGTGGAAGTGCCCTAGGTTCTGTTGCTTTGTTTTTTAGATGTTTCAGGAAACACCATACACTTCTCCTGAGTGGTTGTTGGCAATTTACATCCCGCCCATCAGCATAACAAGGCTCCCAGTTCTCCATGGCCTGTCCTGCCTTTCTGGATTTTACACTTTTTTCAGATGGCCCTTTTGACCGGGGGGAAGTGAGACTTCATTGTAGTGCAGATTTCCTTTGCAAGCTTGCTTGGTTGGCCAAAAAGGGCGTATGCGTTTTTTCCTGAATATATTCAGGAAAAAACGCATACGCCCTTTTTGGCCAAGTGCATCATTGTGGACGTTCTGCCTCTTTTCCTATGCTTTCAATGCAATTCCAGTCTACCTCCTGAAATCGGTTTCCTGCAATTCTGCCCCGCTTTCAAGTCCTCTTGGCAGCCTTACTTCAGTCTATTTTTGGACGATAGCTGTCATTTATAACTCTGCAGGTTTGTGAATTACAGTGCCCCTGAGCTCCTTTCTTCAACTCGCTTTCTTTTGAGCTGGCCGCAACACCGCAGGATGGCTTCAGGCCCTAATCTGGCTCCGGTACGGCACGCTGAGCCTTTGGTTATTTCCTCTTCCTGGTGGGAAATGAGAGTTAAATTTGCCCGTCCAGACACCTCCAGCTAGCCTCTCATTGGTTCTCGCTATTCCTGTTCATCTTCCGCAGAAATTGCAAACTGTGCCAAACAGGAGGTTAAAGGCGCTGAGTCTCCAAGTGGGGAGAGTGTTAGTAAAGCGTCTGGAATGTTGCACCCGAGTACCAGGGGAGGAAAACTGAGACATATTTGAACACGTCTCCCGTTCACATGGTTGATCATACTTGGGTTCCACATGCATGTTTTAGCTGAAGGAAGAATACCTTAAACCTGGGGAGTTAAGACCCGTGTAATGGGTACCATGCAATATGACTTCAAAGGGTTTTCATTTGCTCACCGAACCTCTCCAATCCTATCACTGCTGCGTTTATGCCCCTGTACACATGCTTGATTCTCTTTTGGAGACATAGCAATCCATAGGTTTTACGATACTTACTAGTCAGGTACATTCTTAGGCGTTTAATATGCGGTGTTGAGTCCATTTCGTTGAGCAAGGAGTAGCTCTTGTCTATTCCATATTTGACTTAAGGAACTTTATCTGTGCTCATTTCAATCTCTGGTTTTATGCAGCACCCCAACTCACCTTTACCCTTAAGCAAGCATAAGTTGGTTTTCTAAATTTGAGACCCTGTTCTGTTCTGTAATTCAGTTCCTGTGTAGCCAAGTTTACATTCTGTGTATTACTGATATCTTATGATGTTTCTTTTTCTGTGTGACTTATTTCACTTAGAATCATCATACCTGAATCCACTCATTGTGATGCTAAGGGCCTGATGACATAGATTTCATTGCTGAGTGATATTGCTTTGTAAGTAAATACCACAACTTCTTTATCCATTTTTCACTTTCTGCGATGTTGAACTTGTACTGTAAACGAGGTTCTTGTAAACAGAGGCGTCCCAAACTTTGGGGTGGCTGTGTCTTTTTGATTTTAATTTCCCTAAGCTATAGGACCATACGTGGCAGTGCCCTAGGCTCTGTTGCTTTGTTTTTTAGATGTTTCAGGAAACACCATACACTTCTCCCGAGTGTCTGTTGGCAATTTACATCCCGCCCATCAGCATAACAAGGCTCCCAGTTCTCCATGGCCTGTCCTGCCTTTCTGGATTTTACACTTTTTTCAGATGGCCCTTTTGACCGGGGGGAAGTGAGACTTCATTGTAGTACAGATTTCCTTTGCAAGCTTGCTTGGTTGGCCAAAAAGGGCGTATGCGTTTTTTCCTGAATATATTCAGGAAAAAACGCATACGCCCTTTTTGGCCAAGTGCATCATTGTGGACGTTCTGCCTCTTTTCCTATGCTTTCAATGCAATTCCAGTCTACCTCCTGAAATCGGTTTCCTGCAATTCTGCCCGGCTTTCAAGTCCTCTTGGCAGCCTTATTTCAGTCTATTTTTGGACGATAGCTGTCATTTATAACTCTGCAGGTTTGTGAATTACAGTGCCCCTGAGCTCCTTTCTTCAATTCGGTTTCTTTTGAGCTGGCCGCAACACCGCAGGATGGCTTCAGGCCCTAATCTGGTTCAGGTACGGCACGCTGAGCCTTTGGTTATTTCCTCTTCCTGTTGGGAAATGAGAGTTAAATTTGCCCGTCCAGACACCTCCAGCTAGCCTCTCATTGGTTCTCGCTATTCCTGTTCATCTTCCGCAGAAATTGCAAACTGTGCCAAACAGGAGGTTAAAGGCGCTGAGTCTCCAAGTGGGGAGAGTGTTAGTAAAGCGTCTGGAATGTTGCACCCGAGTACCAGGGGAGGAAAACTGAGACATATTTGAACACGTCTCCCGATCACATGGTTGATCATACTCTAGGTTCCACATGCATGTTTTAGCTGAAGGAAGAATACCTTAAACCTGGAGAGTTAAGACCCGTGTAATGGGTACCATGCAATATGACTTCAAAGGGTCTTCATTTGCTCACCGAACCTCTCCAATCCTATCACTGCTGCGTTTATGCCCCTGTACACATGCTTGATTCTCTTTCGGAGACATAGCAATCCATAGGTTTTAAGATACTTACTAGTCAGGTACATTCTTAGGCGTTTAATATGCGGTGTTGAGTCCATTTCGTTGAGCAAGGAGTAGCTCTTGTCTATTCCATATTTGACTTAAGGAACTTTATCTGTGCTCATTTCAATCTCTGGTTTTATGCAGCACCCCAACTCACCTTTACCCTTAAGCAAGCATAAGTTGGTTTTCTAAATTTGAGACCCTGTTCTGTTCTGTAATTCAGTTCCTGTGTAGCCAAGTTTACATTCCGTGTATTACTGATATCTTATGATGTTTCTTTTTCTGTGTGACTTACTTCAGTTAGAATCATCATACCTGAATCCACTCATTGTGCTGCTAAGGGCCTGATGACACAGATTTCATTGCTGAGTGATATTGCTTTGTAAGTAAATACCACAACTTCTTTATCCATTTTTCACTTTCTGCGATGTTGAACTTGTACTGTAAACGAGGTTCTTGTAAACAGAGCCGTTCCAAACTTTGGGGTGGCTGTGTCTTTTTGATTTTAATTTCCCTAAGCTATAGGACCATAAGTGGAAGTGCCCTAGGTTCTGTTGCTTTGTTTTTTAGATGTTTCAGGAAACACCATACACTTCTCCCGAGTGGTTGTTGGCAATTTACATCCCGCCCATCAGCATAACAAGGCTCCCAGTTCTCCATGGCCTGTCCTGCCTTTCTGGATTTTACACTTTTTTCAGATGGCCCTTTTGACCGGGGGGAAGTGAGACTTCATTGTAGTGCAGATTTCCTTTGCAAGCTTGCTTGGTTGGCCAAAAAGGGCGTATGCGTTTTTTCCTGAATATATTCAGGAAAAAACGCATACGCCCTTTTTGGCCAAGTGCATCATTGTGGACGTTCTGCCTCTTTTCCTATGCTTTCAATGCAATTCCAGTCTACCTCCTGAAATCGGTTTCCTGCAATTCTGCCTCACGTTCAAGTCCTCTTGGCAGCCTTACTTCAGTGTATTTTTGGACGATAGCTGTCATTTATAACTCTGCAGGTTTGTGAATTACAGTGCCCCTGAGCTCCTTTCTTCAACTCGCTTTCTTGTGACCTGGCCGCAACACCGCAGGATGGCTTCAGGCCCTAATCTGGTTCCGGCACGGCACGCTGAGCCTTTGGTTATTTCCTCTTCCTGGTGGGAAATGAGAGTTAAATTTGCCCGTCCAGACACCTCCAGCTAGTCTCTCATTGGTTCTCGCTATTCCTGTTCATCTTCCGCAGAAATTGCAAACTGGGCCAAACAGGAGGTTAAAGGCGCTGACTCTCCAAGTGGGGAGAGTGTTAGTAAAGCGTCTGGAATGTTGCACCCGAGTACCAGGGGAGGAAAACTGAGACATATTTGAACACGTCTCCCGATCACATGGTTGATCATACTCTAGGTTCCACATGCATGTTTTAGCTGAAGGAAGAATACCTGAAACCTGGGTAGTTGAAACCCGTGGAATGGGTACCATGCAATATGACTTCAAAGGGTCTTCATTTGCTCACCGAACCTCTCCAATCCTATCACTGCTGCGTTTATGCCCCTGTACACATGCTTGATTCTCTTTCGGAGACATAGCAATCCATAGGTTTTAAGATACTTACAAGTCAGGTACATTCTTAGGCGTTTAATATGCGGTGTTGAGTCCATTTCGTTGAGCAAGGAGTAGCTCTTGTCTAATCCATATTTGACTTAAGGAACTTTATCTGTGCTCATTTCAATCTCTGGTTTTATGCAGCACCCCAACTCACCTTTACCCTTAAGCAAGCATAAGTTGTTTTTCTAAATTTGAGACCCTGTTCTGTTCTGTAATTCAGTTCCTGTGTAGCCAAGTTTCCATTCCGTGTATTACTGATATCTTATGATGTTTCATTTTCTGTGTGACTTATTTCAGTTAGAATCATCATACCTGAATCCACTCATTGTGCTGCTAAGGGCCTGATGACATAGATTTCATTGCTGAGTGATATTGCTTTGTAAGTGAATACCACAACTTCTTTATCCATTTTTCACTTTCTGCGATGTTGAACTTGTACTGTAAACGAGGTTCTTGTAAACAGAGCCGTTCCAAACTTTGGGGTGGCTGTGTCTTTTTGATTTTAATTTCCCTAAGCTATAGGACCATAAGTGGAAGTGCCCTAGGCTCTGTTGCTTTGTTTTTTAGATGTTTCAGGAAACACCATACACTTCTCCCAAGTGTCTGTTGGCAATTTACATCCCGCCCATCCGCATAACAAGGCTCCCAGTTCTCAATGGACTGTTGCCTTTCTGGATTTTACACTTTTTTCAGATGGCCCTTTTGACCGGGGGGAAGTGAGACTTCATTGTAGTGCAGATTTCCTTTGCAAGCTTGCTTGGTTGGCCAAAAAGGGCGTATGCGTTTTTTCCTGAATATATTCAGGAAAAAACGCATACGCCCTTTTTGGCCAAGTGCATCATTGTGGACGTTCTGCCTCTTTTCCTATGCTTTCAATGCAATTCCAGTCTACCTCCTGAAATCGGTTTTCTGCAATTCTGCCCCGCTTTCAAGTCCTCTTGGCAGCCTTACTTCAGTCTATTTTTGGACGATAGCTGTCATTTATAACTCTGCAGGTTTGTGAATTACAGTGCCCCTGAGCTCCTTTCTTCAACTCGCTTTCTTGTGACCTGGCCGCAACACCGCAGGATGGCTTCAGGCCCTAATCTGGTTCCGGCCCGGCACGCTGAGCCTTTGGTTAATTCCTCTTCCTGATGGGAAATGAGAGTTAAATTTGCCCGTCCAGACACCTCCAGCTAGCCTCTCATTGGTTCTCGCTATTCCTGTTCATCTTCCGCAGAAATTGCAAACTGGGCCAAACAGGAGGTTAAAGGGACTGACTCTCCAAGTGGGGAGAGTGTTAGTAAAGCGTCTGGAATGTTGCACCCGAGTACCAGGGGAGGAAAACTGAGACATATTTGAACACGTCTCCCGATCACATGGTTGATCATACTCTAGGTTCCACATGCATGTTTTAGCTGAAGGAAGAATACCTTAAACCTGGAGAGTTGAGACCCGTGTAATGGGTACCATGCAATATGACTTCAAAGGGTCTTCATTTGCTCACCGAACCTCTCCAATCCTATCACTGCTGCGTTTATGCCCCTGTACACATGCTTGATTCTCTTTCGGAGACATAGCAATCCATAGGTTTTAAGATACTTACTAGTCAGGTACATTCTTAGGCGTTTAATATGCGATGTTGAGTCCATTTCGTTGAGCAAGGAGTAGCTCTTGTCTATTCCATATTTGACTTAAGGAACTTTATCTGTGCTCATTTCAATCTCTGGTTTTATGCAGCACCCCAACTCACCTTTACCCTTAAGCAAGCATAAGTTGGTTTTCTAAATTTGAGACCCTGTTCTGTTCTGTAATTCAGTTCCTGTGTAGCCAAGTTTACATTCCGTGTATTACTGATATCTTATGATGTTTCTTTTTCTGTGTGACTTACTTCAGTTAGAATCATCATACCTGAATCCACTCATTGTGCTGCTAAGGGCCTGATGACACAGATTTCATTGCTGAGTGATATTGCTTTGAAGTAAATACCACAACTTCTTTATCCATTTTTCACTTTCTGCGATGTTGAACTTGTACTGTAAACGAGGTTCTTGTAAACAGAGCCGTTCCAAACTTTGGGGTGGCTGTGTCTTTTTGATTTTAATTTCCCTAAGCTATAGGACCATAAGTGGCAGTGCCCTAGGCTCTGTTGCTTTGTTTTTTAGATGTTTCAGGAAACACCATACACTTCTCCCGAGTGTCTGTTGGCAATTTTCATCCCGCCCATCAGCATAACAAGGCTCCCAGTTCTCCATGGCCAGTCCTGCCTTTCTGGATTTTACACTTTTTTCAGATGGCCCTTTTGACCGGGGGGAAGTGAGACTTCATTGTAGTGCAGATTTCCTTTGCAAGCTTGCTTGGTTGGCCAAAAAGGGCGTATGCGTTTTTTCCTGAATATATTCAGGAAAAAACGCATACGCCCTTTTTGGCCAAGTGCATCATTGTGGACGTTCTGCCTCTTTTCCTATGCTTTCAATGCAATTCCAGTCTACCTCCTGAAATCGGTTTCCTGCAATTCTGCCCCGCTTTCAAGTCCTCTTGGCAGCCTTACTTCAGTCTATTTTTGGACGATAGCTGTCATTTATAACTCTGCAGGTTTGTGAATTACAGTGCCCCTGAGCTCCTTTCTTCAACTCGCTTTCTTTTGAGCTGGCCGCAACACCGCAGGATGGCTTCAGGCCCTAATCTGGTTCCGGCACGGCACGCTGAGCCTTTGGTTATTTCCTCTTCCTGGTGGGAAATGAGAGTTAAATTTGCCCGTCCAGACACCTCCAGCTAGCCTCTCATTGGTTCTCGCTATTCCTGTTCATCTTCCGCAGAAATTGCAAACTGTGCCAAACAGGAGGTTAAAGACGCTGACTCTCCAAGTGGGGAGAGTGTTAGTAAAGCGTCTGGAATGTTGCACCCGAGTACCAGGGGAGGAAAACTGAGACATATTTGAACACGTCTCCTGTTCACATGGTTGATCATACTCTGGGTTCCACATGCATGTTTTAGCTGAAGGAAGAATACCTAAAACCTGGGTAGTTGAAACCCGTGGAATGGGTACCATGCAATATGACTTCAAAGGGTCTTCATTTGCTCACCGCACCTCTCCAATCCTATCACTGCTGCGTTTATGCCCCTGTACACATGCTTGATTCTCTTTCGGAGACATAGCAATCCATAGGTTTTAAGATACTTACTAGTCAGGTACATTCTTAGGCGTTTAATATGCGGTGTTGAGTCCATTTCGTTGAGCAAGGGGTAGCTCTTGTCTATTCCATATTTGGCTTAAGGAACTTTATCTGTGCTCATTTCAATCTCTGGTTTTATGCAGCACCCCAACTCACCTTTACCCTTAAGCAAGAATAAGTTGGTTTTCTAAATTTGAGACCCTGTTCTGTTCTGTAATTCAGTTCCTGTGTAGCCAAGTTTACATTCCGTGAATTACTGATATCTTATGATGTTTCTTTTTCTGTGTGACTTACTTCAGTTAGAATCATCATACCTGAATCCACTCATTGTGCTGCTAAGGGCCTGATGACACAGATTTCATTGCTGAGTGATATTGCTTTGTAAGTAAATACCACAACTTCTTTATCCATTTTTCACTTTCTGCGATGTTGAACTTGTACTGTAAACGAGGTTCTTGTAAACAGAGCCGTTCCAAACTTTGGGGTGGCTGTGTCTTTTTGATTTTAATTTCCCTAAGCTATAGGACCATAAGTGGAAGTGCCCTAGGTTCTGTTGCTTTGTTTTTTAGATGTTTCAGGAAACACCATACACTTCTCCCGAGTGGTTGTTGGCAATTTACATCCCGCCCATCAGCATAACAAGGCTCCCAGTTCTCCATGGCCTGTCCTGCCTTTCTGGATTTTACACTTTTTTCAGATGGCCCTTTTGACCGGGGGGAAGTGAGACTTCATTGTAGTGCAGATTTCCTTTGCAAGCTTGCTTGGTTGGCCAAAAAGGGCGTATGCGTTTTTTCCTGAATATATTCAGGAAAAAACGCATACGCCCTTTTTGGCCAAGTGCATCATTGTGGACATTCTGCCTCTTTTCCTATGCTTTCAATGCAATTCCAGTCTACCTCCTGAAATCGGTTTCCTGCAATTCTGCCCCGCTTTCAAGTCCTCTTGGCAGCCTTACTTCAGTCTATTTTTGGACGATAGCTGTCATTTATAACTCTGCAGGTTTGTGAATTACAGTGCCCCTGAGCTCCTTTCTTCAACTTGCTTTCTTGTGACCTGGCCGCAACACCGCAGGATGGATTCAGGCCCTAATCTGGTTCCGGCACGGCACGCTGAGCCTTTGGTTATTTCCTTTTCCTGGTGGGAAATGAGAGTTAAATTTGCCCGTCCAGACACCTCCAGCTAGTCTCTCTTTGGTTCTCGCTATTCCTGTTCATCTTCCGCAGAAATTGCAAACTGGGCCAAACAGGAGGTTAAAGGCGCTGACTCTCCAAGTCGGGAGAGTGTTAGTAAAGCGTCTGGAATGTTGCACCCGAGTACCAGGGGAGGAAAACTGAGACATATTTGAACACGTCTCCCGATCACATGGTTGATCATACTTGGGTTCCACATGCATGTTTTAGCTGAAGGAAGAATACCTGAAACCTGGGTAGTTGAAACCCGTGGAATGGGTACCATGCAATATGACTTCAAAGGGTCTTCATTTGCTCACCGAACCTCTCCAATCCTATCACTGCTGCGTTTATGCCCCTGTACACATGCTTGATTCTCTTTCGGAGACATAGCAATCCATAGGTTTTAAGATACTTACAAGTCAGGTACATTCTTAGGCGTTTAATATGCGGTGTTGAGTCCATTTCGTTGAGCAAGGAGTAGCTCTTGTCTATTCCATATTTGACTTAAGGAACTTTATCTGTGCTCATTTCAATCTCTGGTTTTATGCAGCACCCCAACTCACCTTTACCCTTAAGCAAGCATAAGTTGTTTTTCTAAATTTGAGACCCTGTTCTGTTCTGTAATTCAGTTCCTGTGTAGCCAAGTTTCCATTCCGTGTATTACTGATATCTTATGATGTTTCATTTTCTGTGTGACTTATTTCAGTTAGAATCATCATACCTGAATCCACTCATTGTGCTGCTAAGGGCCTGATGACATAGATTTCATTGCTGAGTGATATTGCTTTGTAAGTGAATACCACAACTTCTTTATCCATTTTTCACTTTCTGCGATGTTGAACTTGTACTGTAAACGAGGTTCTTGTAAACAGAGCCGTTCCAAACTTTGGGGTGGCTGTGTCTTTTTGATTTTAATTTCCCTAAGCTATAGGACCATAAGTGGAAGTGCCCTAGGCTCTGTTGCTTTGTTTTTTAGATGTTTCAGGAAACACCATACACTTCTCCCAAGTGTCTGTTGGCAATTTACATCCCGCCCATCCGCATAACAAGGCTCCCAGTTCTCAATGGCCTGTTGCCTTTCTGGATTTTACACTTTTTTCAGATGGCCCTTTTGACCGGGGGGAAGTGAGACTTCATTGTAGTGCAGATTTCCTTTGCAAGCTTGCTTGGTTGGCCAAAAAGGGCGTATGCGTTTTTTCCTGAATATATTCAGGAAAAAACGCATACGCCCTTTTTGGCCAAGTGCATCATTGTGGACGTTCTGCCTCTTTTCCTATGCTTTCAATGCAATTCCAGTCTACCTCCTGAAATCGGTTTTCTGCAATTCTGCCCCGCTTTCAAGTCCTCTTGGCAGCCTTACTTCAGTCTATTTTTGGACGATAGCTGTCATTTATAACTCTGCAGGTTTGTGAATTACAGTGCCCCTGAGCTCCTTTCTTCAACTCGCTTTCTTGTGACCTGGCCGCAACACCGCAGGATGGCTTCAGGCCCTAATCTGGTTCCGGCCCGGCACGCTGAGCCTTTGGTTAATTCCTCTTCCTGATGGGAAATGAGAGTTAAATTTGCCCGTCCAGACACCTCCAGCTAGCCTCTCATTGGTTCTCGCTATTCCTGTTCATCTTCCGCAGAAATTGCAAACTGTGCCAAACAGGAGGTTAAAGGCGCTGAGTCTCCAAGTGGGGAGAGTGTTATTAAAGCGTCTGGAATGTTGCACCCGAGTACCAGGGGAGGAAAACTGAGACATATTTGAACACGTCTCCCGATCACATGGTTGATCATACTCTAGGTTCCACATGCATGTTTTAGCTGAAGGAAGAATACCTTAAACCTGGAGAGTTAAGACCCGTGTAATGGGTACCATGCAATATGACTTCAAAGGGTCTTCATTTGCTCACCGAACCTCTCCAATCCTATCACTGCTGCGTTTATGCCCCTGTACACATGCTTGATTCTCTTTCGGAGACATAGCAATCCATAGGTTTTAAGATACTTACTAGTCAGGTACATTCTTAGGCGTTTAATATGCGGTGTTGAGTCCATTTCGTTGAGCAAGGAGTAGCTCTTGTCTATTCCATATTTGACTTAAGGAACTTTATCTGTGCTCATTTCAATCTCTGGTTTTATGCAGCACCCCAACTCACCTTTACCCTTAAGCAAGCATAAGTTGGTTTTCTAAATTTGAGACCCTGTTCTGTTCTGTAATTCAGTTCCTGTGTAGCCAAGTTTACATTCCGTGTATTACTGATATCTTATGATGTTTCTTTTTCTGTGTGACTTACTTCAGTTAGAATCATCATACCTGAATCCACTCATTGTGCTGCTAAGGGCCTGATGACACAGATTTCATTGCTGAGTGATATTGCTTTGTAAGTAAATACCACAACTTCTTTATCCATTTTTCAGTTTCTGCGATGTTGAACTTGTACTGTAAACGAGGTTCTTGTAAACAGAGCCGTTCCAAACTTTGGGGTGGCTGTGTCTTTTTGATTTTAATTTCCCTAAGCTATAGGACCATAAGTGGAAGTGCCCTAGGTTCTGTTGCTTTGTTTTTTAGATGTTTCAGGAAACACCATACACTTCTCCCGAGTGGTTGTTGGCAATTTACATCCCGCCCATCAGCATAACAAGGCTCCCAGTTCTCCATGGCCTGTCCTGCCTTTCTGGATTTTACACTTTTTTCAGATGGCCCTTTTGACCGGGGGGAAGTGAGACTTCATTGTAGTGCAGATTTCCTTTGCAAGCTTGCTTGGTTGGCCAAAAAGGGCGTATGCGTTTTTTCCTGAATATATTCAGGAAAAAACGCATACGCCCTTTTTGGCCAAGTGCATCATTGTGGACGTTCTGCCTCTTTTCCTATGCTTTCAATGCAATTCCAGTCTACCTCCTGAAATCGGTTTCCTGCAATTCTGCCCCGCTTTCAAGTCCTCTTGGCAGCCTTACTTCAGTCTATTTTTGGACGATAGCTGTCATTTATAACTCTGCAGGTTTGTGAATTACAGTGCCCCTGAGCTCCTTTCTTCAACTCGCTTTCTTTTGAGCTGGCCGCAACACCGCAGGATGGCTTCAGGCCCTAATCTGGTTCCGGTACGGCAAGCTGAGCCTTTGGTTATTTCCTCTTCCTGGTGGGAAATGAGAGTTAAATTTGCCCGTCCAGACACCTCCAGCTAGCCTCTCATTGGTTCTCGCTATTCCTGTTCATCTTCCGCAGAAATTGCAAACTGGGCCAAACAGGTGGTTAAAGGCGCTGACTCTCCAAGTGGGGAGAGTGTTAGTAAAGCGTCTGGAATGTTGCACCCGAGTACCAGGGGAGGAAACCTGAGACATATTTGAACACGTCTCCCGTTCACATGGTTGATCATACTTGGGTTCCACATGCATGTTTTAGCTGAAGGAAGAATACCTTAAACCTGGAGAGTTGAGACCCGTGTAATGGGTACCATGCAATATGACTTCAAAGGGTCTTCATTTGCTCACCGAACCTCTCCAATCCTATCACTGCTGCGTTTATGCCCCTGTACACATGCTTGATTCTCTTTCGGAGACATAGCAATCCATAGGTTTTACGATACTTACTAGTCAGGTACATTCTTAGGCGTTTAATATGCGGTGTTGAGTCCATTTCGTTGAGCAAGGAGTAGCTCTTGTCTATTCCATATTTGGCCTAAGGAACTTTATCTGTGCTCATTTCAATCTCTGGTTTTATGCAGCACCCCAACTCACCTTTACCCTTAAGCAAGCATAAGTTGGTTTTCTAAATTTGAGACCCTGTTCTGTTCTGTAATTCAGTTCCTGTGTAGCCAAGTTTCCATTCCGTGTATTACTGATATCTTATGATGTTTCTTTTTCTGTGTGACTTATTTCAGTTAGAATCATCATACCTGAATCCACTCATTGTGATGCTAAGGGCCTGATGACATAGATTTCATTGCTGAGTGATATTGCTTTGTAAGTAAATACCACAACTTCTTTATCCATTTTTCACTTTCTGCGATGTTGAACTTGTACTGTAAACGAGGTTCTTCTAAACAGAGGCGTCCCAAACTTTGGGGTGGCTGTGTCTTTTTGATTTTAATTTCCCTAAGCTATAGGACCATAAGTGGCAGTGCCCTAGGCTCTGTTGCTTTGTTTTTTAGATGTTTCAGGAAACACCATACACTTCTCCCGAGTGTCTGTTGGCAATTTACATCCCGCCCATCAGCATAACAAGGCTCCCAGTTCTCCATGGCCTGTCCTGCCTTTCTGGATTTTACACTTTTTTCAGATGGCTCTTTTGACCGGGGGGAAGTGAGACTTCATTGTAGTGCAGATTTCCTTTGCAAGCTTGCTTGGTTGGCCAAAAAGGGCGTATGCGTTTTTTCCTGAATATATTCAGGAAAAAACGCATACGCCCTTTTTGGCCAAGTGCATCATTGTGGACGTTCTGCCTCTTTTCCTATGCTTTCAATGCAATTCCAGTCTACCTCCTGAAATCGGTTTCCTGCAATTCTGCCCGGCTTTCAAGTCCTCTTGGCAGCCTTATTTCAGTCTAATTTTGGACGATAGCTGTCATTTATAACTCTGCAGGTTTGTGAATTACAGTGCCCCTGAGCTCCTTTCTTCAACTCGCTTTCTTGTGACCTGGCCGCAACACCGCAGGATGGCTTCAGGCCCTAATCTGGTTCCGGCCCGGCATGCTGAGCCTTTGGTTAATTCCTCTTCCTGGTGGGAAATGAGAGTTAAATTTGCCCGTCCAGACACCTCCAGCTAGCCTCTCATTGGTTCTCGCTATTCCTGTTCATCTTCCGCAGAAATTGCAAACTGGGCCAAACAGGAGGTTAAAGGGACTGACTCTCCAAGTCGGGAGAGTGTTAGTAAAGCGTCTGGAATGTTGCACCCGAGTACCAGGGGAGGAAAACTGAGACATATTTGAACACGTCTCCCGATCACATGGTTGATCATACTCTAGGTTCCACATGCATGTTTTAGCTGAAGGAAGAATACCTTAAACCTGGGTAGTTGAAACCCGTGGAATGGGTACCATGCAATATGACTTCAAAGGGTCTTCATTTGCTCACCGAACCTCTCCAATCCTATCACTGCTGCGTTTATGCCCCTGTACACATGCTTGATTCTCTTTCGGAGACATAGCAATCCATAGGTTTTAAGATACTTACAAGTCAGGTACATTCTTAGGCGTTTAGCATGCGGTTTGAGTCCATTTCGTTGAGCAAGGAGTAGCTCTTGTCTGTTCCATATTTGGCTTAAGGAACTTTATCTGTGCTCATTTCAATCTCTGGTTTTATGCAGCACCCCAACTCACCTTTACCCTTAAGCAAGCATAAGTTGTTTTTCTAAATTTGAGACCCTGTTCTGTTCTGTAATTCAGTTCCTGTGTAGCCAAGTTTCCATTCCGTGTATTACTGATATCTTATGATGTTTCTTTTTCTGTGTGACTTATTTCAGTTCGAATCATCATACCTGAATCCACTCATTGTGATGCTAAGGGCCTGATGACATAGATTTCATTGCTGAGTGATATTGCTTTGTAAGTGAATACCACAACTTCTTTATCCATTTTTCACTTTCTGCGATGTTGAACTTGTACTGTAAACGAGGTTCTTGTAAACAGAGGCGTCCCAAACTTTGGGGTGGCTGTGTCTTTTTGATTTTAATTTCCCTAAGCTATAGGACCATAAGTGGCAGTGCCCTAGGCTTTGTTGCTTTGTTTTTTAGATGTTTCAGGAAACACCATACACTTCTCCCGAGTGTCTGTTGGCAATTTACATCCCGCCCATCAGCATAACAAGGCTCCCAGTTCTCAATGGCCTGTTGCCTTTCTGGATTTTACACTTTTTTCAGATGGCCCTTTTGACCGGGGGGAAGTGAGACTTCATTGTAGTGCAGATTTCCTTTGCAAGCTTGCTTGGTTGGCCAAAAAGGGCGTATGCGTTTTTTCCTGAATATATTCAGGAAAAAACGCATACGCCCTTTTTGGCCAAGTGCATCATTGTGGACGTTCTGCCTCTTTTCCTATGCTTTCAATGCAATTCCAGTCTACCTCCTGAAATCGGTTTCCTGCAATTCTGCCCCGCTTTCAAGTCCTCTTGGCAGCCTTACTTCAGTCTATTTTTGGACGATAGCTGTCATTTATAACTCTGCAGGTTTGTGAATTACAGTGCCCCTGAGCTCCTTTCTTCAACTCGCTTTCTTTTGAGCTGGCCGCAACACCGCAGGATGGCTTCAGGCCCTAATCTGGCTCCGGTACGGCACGCTGAGCCTTTGGTTATTTCCTCTTCCTGGTGGGAAATGAGAGTTAAATTTGCCCGTCCAGACACCTCCAGCTAGCCTCTCATTGGTTCTCGCTATTCCTGTTCATCTTCCGCAGAAATTGCAAACTGGGCCAAACAGGAGGTTAAAGGCGCTGAGTCTCCAAGTGGGGAGAGTGTTAGTAAAGCGTCTGGAATGTTGCACCCGAGTAGCAGGGGAGGAAAACTGAGACATATTTGAACACGTCTCCCGTTCACATGGTTGATCATACTTGGGTTCCACATGCATGTTTTAGCTGAAGGAAGAATACCTTAAACCTGGGGAGTTAAGACCCGTGTAATGGGTACCATGCAATATGACTTCAAAGGGTCTTCATTTGCTCACCGAACCTCTCCAATCCTATCACTGCTGCGTTTATGCCCCTGTACACATGCTTGATTCTCTTTTGGAGACATAGCAATCCATAGGTTTTACGATACTTACTAGTCAGGTACATTCTTAGGCGTTTAATATGCGGTGTTGAGTCCATTTCGTTGAGCAAGGAGTAGCTCTTGTCTATTCCATATTTGACTTAAGGAACTTTATCTGTGCTCATTTCAATCTCTGGTTTTATGCAGCACCCCAACTCACCTTTACCCTTAAGCAAGCATAAGTTGGTTTTCTAAATTTGAGACCCTGTTCTGTTCTGTAATTCAGTTCCTGTGTAGCCAAGTTTACATTCTGTGTATTACTGATATCTTATGATGTTTCTTTTTCTGTGTGACTTATTTCACTTAGAATCATCATACCTGAATCCACTCATTGTGATGCTAAGGGCCTGATGACATAGATTTCATTGCTGAGTGATATTGCTTTGTAAGTAAATACCACAACTTCTTTATCCATTTTTCACTTTCTGCGATGTTGAACTTGTACTGTAAACGAGGTTCTTCTAAACAGAGGCGTCCCAAACTTTGGGGTGGCTGTGTCTTTTTGATTTTAATTTCCCTAAGCTATAGGACCATAAGTGGCAGTGCCCTAGGCTCTGTTGCTTTGTTTTTTAGATGTTTCAGGAAACACCATACACTTCTCCCGAGTGTCTGTTGGCAATTTACATCCCGCCCATCAGCATAACAAGGCTCCCAGTTCTCCATGGCCTGTCCTGCCTTTCTGGATTTTACACTTTTTTCAGATGGCTCTTTTGACCGGGGGGAAGTGAGACTTCATTGTAGTGCAGATTTCCTTTGCAAGCTTGCTTGGTTGGCCAAAAAGGGCGTATGCGTTTTTTCCTGAATATATTCAGGAAAAAACGCATACGCCCTTTTTGGCCAAGTGCATCATTGTGGACGTTCTGCCTCTTTTCCTATGCTTTCAATGCAATTCCAGTCTACCTCCTGAAATCGGTTTCCTGCAATTCTGCCCGGCTTTCAAGTCCTCTTGGCAGCCTTATTTCAGTCTAATTTTGGACGATAGCTGTCATTTATAACTCTGCAGGTTTGTGAATTACAGTGCCCCTGAGCTCCTTTCTTCAACTCGCTTTCTTGTGACCTGGCCGCAACACCGCAGGATGGCTTCAGGCCCTAATCTGGTTCCGGCCCGGCATGCTGAGCCTTTGGTTAATTCCTCTTCCTGGTGGGAAATGAGAGTTAAATTTGCCCGTCCAGACACCTCCAGCTAGCCTCTCATTGGTTCTCGCTATTCCTGTTCATCTTCCGCAGAAATTGCAAACTGGGCCAAACAGGAGGTTAAAGGGACTGACTCTCCAAGTCGGGAGAGTGTTAGTAAAGCGTCTGGAATGTTGCACCCGAGTACCAGGGGAGGAAAACTGAGACATATTTGAACACGTCTCCCGATCACATGGTTGATCATACTCTAGGTTCCACATGCATGTTTTAGCTGAAGGAAGAATACCTTAAACCTGGGTAGTTGAAACCCGTGGAATGGGTACCATGCAATATGACTTCAAAGGGTCTTCATTTGCTCACCGAACCTCTCCAATCCTATCACTGCTGCGTTTATGCCCCTGTACACATGCTTGATTCTCTTTCGGAGACATAGCAATCCATAGGTTTTAAGATACTTACAAGTCAGGTACATTCTTAGGCGTTTAGCATGCGGTTTGAGTCCATTTCGTTGAGCAAGGAGTAGCTCTTGTCTGTTCCATATTTGGCTTAAGGAACTTTATCTGTGCTCATTTCAATCTCTGGTTTTATGCAGCACCCCAACTCACCTTTACCCTTAAGCAAGCATAAGTTGTTTTTCTAAATTTGAGACCCTGTTCTGTTCTGTAATTCAGTTCCTGTGTAGCCAAGTTTCCATTCCGTGTATTACTGATATCTTATGATGTTTCTTTTTCTGTGTGACTTATTTCAGTTCGAATCATCATACCTGAATCCACTCATTGTGATGCTAAGGGCCTGATGACATAGATTTCATTGCTGAGTGATATTGCTTTGTAAGTGAATACCACAACTTCTTTATCCATTTTTCACTTTCTGCGATGTTGAACTTGTACTGTAAACGAGGTTCTTGTAAACAGAGGCGTCCCAAACTTTGGGGTGGCTGTGTCTTTTTGATTTTAATTTCCCTAAGCTATAGGACCATAAGTGGCAGTGCCCTAGGCTTTGTTGCTTTGTTTTTTAGATGTTTCAGGAAACACCATACACTTCTCCCGAGTGTCTGTTGGCAATTTACATCCCGCCCATCAGCATAACAAGGCTCCCAGTTCTCAATGGCCTGTTGCCTTTCTGGATTTTACACTTTTTTCAGATGGCCCTTTTGACCGGGGGGAAGTGAGACTTCATTGTAGTGCAGATTTCCTTTGCAAGCTTGCTTGGTTGGCCAAAAAGGGCGTATGCGTTTTTTCCTGAATATATTCAGGAAAAAACGCATACGCCCTTTTTGGCCAAGTGCATCATTGTGGACGTTCTGCCTCTTTTCCTATGCTTTCAATGCAATTCCAGTCTACCTCCTGAAATCGGTTTCCTGCAATTCTGCCCCGCTTTCAAGTCCTCTTGGCAGCCTTACTTCAGTCTATTTTTGGACGATAGCTGTCATTTATAACTCTGCAGGTTTGTGAATTACAGTGCCCCTGAGCTCCTTTCTTCAACTCGCTTTCTTTTGAGCTGGCCGCAACACCGCAGGATGGCTTCAGGCCCTAATCTGGCTCCGGTACGGCACGCTGAGCCTTTGGTTATTTCCTCTTCCTGGTGGGAAATGAGAGTTAAATTTGCCCGTCCAGACACCTCCAGCTAGCCTCTCATTGGTTCTCGCTATTCCTGTTCATCTTCCGCAGAAATTGCAAACTGGGCCAAACAGGAGGTTAAAGGCGCTGAGTCTCCAAGTGGGGAGAGTGTTAGTAAAGCGTCTGGAATGTTGCACCCGAGTAGCAGGGGAGGAAAACTGAGACATATTTGAACACGTCTCCCGTTCACATGGTTGATCATACTTGGGTTCCACATGCATGTTTTAGCTGAAGGAAGAATACCTTAAACCTGGGGAGTTAAGACCCGTGTAATGGGTACCATGCAATATGACTTCAAAGGGTCTTCATTTGCTCACCGAACCTCTCCAATCCTATCACTGCTGCGTTTATGCCCCTGTACACATGCTTGATTCTCTTTTGGAGACATAGCAATCCATAGGTTTTACGATACTTACTAGTCAGGTACATTCTTAGGCGTTTAATATGCGGTGTTGAGTCCATTTCGTTGAGCAAGGAGTAGCTCTTGTCTATTCCATATTTGACTTAAGGAACTTTATCTGTGCTCATTTCAATCTCTGGTTTTATGCAGCACCCCAACTCACCTTTACCCTTAAGCAAGCATAAGTTGGTTTTCTAAATTTGAGACCCTGTTCTGTTCTGTAATTCAGTTCCTGTGTAGCCAAGTTTACATTCTGTGTATTACTGATATCTTATGATGTTTCTTTTTCTGTGTGACTTATTTCACTTAGAATCATCATACCTGAATCCACTCATTGTGATGCTAAGGGCCTGATGACATAGATTTCATTGCTGAGTGATATTGCTTTGTAAGTAAATACCACAACTTCTTTATCCATTTTTCACTTTCTGCGATGTTGAACTTGTACTGTAAACGAGGTTCTTGTAAACAGAGGCGTCCCAAACTTTGGGGTGGCTGTGTCTTTTTGATTTTAATTTCCCTAAGCTATAGGACCATACGTGGCAGTGCCCTAGGCTCTGTTGCTTTGTTTTTTAGATGTTTCAGGAAACACCATACACTTCTCCCGAGTGTCTGTTGGCAATTTACATCCCGCCCATCAGCATAACAAGGCTCCCAGTTCTCCATGGCCTGTCCTGCCTTTCTGGATTTTACACTTTTTTCAGATGGCCCTTTTGACCGGGGGGAAGTGAGACTTCATTGTAGTACAGATTTCCTTTGCAAGCTTGCTTGGTTGGCCAAAAAGGGCGTATGCGTTTTTTCCTGAATATATTCAGGAAAAAACGCATACGCCCTTTTTGGCCAAGTGCATCATTGTGGACGTTCTGCCTCTTTTCCTATGCTTTCAATGCAATTCCAGTCTACCTCCTGAAATCGGTTTCCTGCAATTCTGCCCGGCTTTCAAGTCCTCTTGGCAGCCTTATTTCAGTCTATTTTTGGACGATAGCTGTCATTTATAACTCTGCAGGTTTGTGAATTACAGTGCCCCTGAGCTCCTTTCTTCAATTCGGTTTCTTTTGAGCTGGCCGCAACACCGCAGGATGGCTTCAGGCCCTAATCTGGTTCAGGTACGGCACGCTGAGCCTTTGGTTATTTCCTCTTCCTGTTGGGAAATGAGAGTTAAATTTGCCCGTCCAGACACCTCCAGCTAGCCTCTCATTGGTTCTCGCTATTCCTGTTCATCTTCCGCAGAAATTGCAAACTGGGCCAAACAGGAGGTTAAAGGCGCTGAGTCTCCAAGTGGGGAGAGTGTTAGTAAAGCGTCTGGAATGTTGCACCCGAGTACCAGGGGAGGAAAACTGAGACATATTTGAACACGTCTCCCGATCACATGGTTGATCATACTCTAGGTTCCACATGCATGTTTTAGCTGAAGGAAGAATACCTTAAACCTGGAGAGTTAAGACCCGTGTAATGGGTACCATGCAATATGACTTCAAAGGGTCTTCATTTGCTCACCGAACCTCTCCAATCCTATCACTGCTGCGTTTATGCCCCTGTACACATGCTTGATTCTCTTTCGGAGACATAGCAATCCATAGGTTTTAAGATACTTACTAGTCAGGTACATTCTTAGGCGTTTAATATGCGGTGTTGAGTCCATTTCGTTGAGCAAGGAGTAGCTCTTGTCTATTCCATATTTGACTTAAGGAACTTTATCTGTGCTCATTTCAATCTCTGGTTTTATGCAGCACCCCAACTCACCTTTACCCTTAAGCAAGCATAAGTTGGTTTTCTAAATTTGAGACCCTGTTCTGTTCTGTAATTCAGTTCCTGTGTAGCCAAGTTTACATTCCGTGTATTACTGATATCTTATGATGTTTCTTTTTCTGTGTGACTTACTTCAGTTAGAATCATCATACCTGAATCCACTCATTGTGCTGCTAAGGGCCTGATGACACAGATTTCATTGCTGAGTGATATTGCTTTGTAAGTAAATACCACAACTTCTTTATCCATTTTTCAGTTTCTGCGATGTTGAACTTGTACTGTAAACGAGGTTCTTGTAAACAGAGCCGTTCCAAACTTTGGGGTGGCTGTGTCTTTTTGATTTTAATTTCCCTAAGCTATAGGACCATAAGTGGAAGTGCCCTAGGTTCTGTTGCTTTGTTTTTTAGATGTTTCAGGAAACACCATACACTTCTCCCGAGTGGTTGTTGGCAATTTACATCCCGCCCATCAGCATAACAAGGCTCCCAGTTCTCCATGGCCTGTCCTGCCTTTCTGGATTTTACACTTTTTTCAGATGGCCCTTTTGACCGGGGGGAAGTGAGACTTCATTGTAGTGCAGATTTCCTTTGCAAGCTTGCTTGGTTGGCCAAAAAGGGCGTATGCGTTTTTTCCTGAATATATTCAGGAAAAAACGCATACGCCCTTTTTGGCCAAGTGCATCATTGTGGACGTTCTGCCTCTTTTCCTATGCTTTCAATGCAATTCCAGTCTACCTCCTGAAATCGGTTTCCTGCAATTCTGCCCCGCTTTCAAGTCCTCTTGGCAGCCTTACTTCAGTCTATTTTTGGACGATAGCTGTCATTTATAACTCTGCAGGTTTGTGAATTACAGTGCCCCTGAGCTCCTTTCTTCAACTCGCTTTCTTGTGACCTGGCCGCAACACCGCAGGATGGCTTCAGGCCCTAATCTGGTTCCGGCAGGCACGCTGAGCCTTTGGTTAATTCCTCTTCCTGGTGGGAAATGAGAGTTAAATTTGCCCGTCCAGACACCTCCAGCTAGTCTCTCATTGGTTCTCGCTATTCCTGTTCATCTTCCGCAGAAATTGCAAACTGGGCCAAACAGGAGGTTAAAGGGACTGACTCTCCAGGTCGGGAGAGTGTTAGTAAAGCGTCTGGAATGTTGCACCCGAGTACCAGGGGAGGAAAACTGAGACATATTTGAACACGTCTCCCGATCACATGGTTGATCATACTCTAGGTTCCACATGCATGTTTTAGCTGAAGGAAGAATACCTTAAACCTGGGTAGTTGAAACCCGTGGAATGGGGACCATGCAATATGACTTCAAAGGGTCTTCATTTGCTCACCAAACCTCTCCAATCCTATCACTGCTGCGTTTACGCCCCTGTACACATGCTTGATTCTCTTTCGGAGACATAGCAATCCATAGGTTTTAAGATACTTACTAGTCAGGAACATTCTTAGGCGTTTAATATGGGGTGTTGAGTCCATTTCGTTGAGCAAGGAGTAGCTCTTGTCTATTCCATATTTGGCTTAAGGAACTTTATCTGTGCTCATTTCAATCTCTGGTTTTATGCAGCACCCCAACTCACCTTTACCCTTAAGCAAGCATAAGTTGGTTTTCTAAATTTGAGACCCTGTTCTGTTCTGTAATTCAGTTCCTGTGTAGCCAAGTTTCCATTCCGTGTATTACTGATATCTTATGATGTTTCTTTTTCTGTGTGACTTACTTCAGTTAGAATCATCATACCTGAATCCACTCACTGTGCTGCTAAGGGCCTGATGACACAGATTTCATTGCTGAGTGATATTGCTTTGTAAGTAAATACCACAACTTCTTTATCCATTTTTCACTTTCTGCGATGTTGAACTTGTACTGTAAACGAGGTTCTTGTAAACAGAGGCGTCCCAAACTTTGGGGTGGCTGTGTCTTTTTGATTTTAATTTCCCTAAGCTATAGGACCATAAGTGGCAGTGCCCTAGGCTCTGTTGCTTTGTTTTTTAGATGTTTCAGGAAACACCATACACTTCTCCCGAGTGTCTGTTGGCAATTTACATCCCGCCCATCAGCATAACAAGGCTCCCAGTTCTCCATGGCCTGTCCTGCCTTTCTGGATTTTACACTTTTTTCAGATGGCTCTTTTGACCGGGGGGAAGTGAGACTTCATTGTAGTGCAGATTTCCTTTGCAAGCTTGCTTGGTTGGCCAAAAAGGGCGTATGCGTTTTTTCCTGAATATATTCAGGAAAAAACGCATACGCCCTTTTTGGCCAAGTGCATCATTGTGGACGTTCTGCCTCTTTTCCTATGCTTTCAATGCAATTCCAGTCTACCTCCTGAAATCGGTTTCCTGCAATTCTGCCCGGCTTTCAAGTCCTCTTGGCAGCCTTATTTCAGTCTAATTTTGGACGATAGCTGTCATTTATAACTCTGCAGGTTTGTGAATTACAGTGCCCCTGAGCTCCTTTCTTCAACTCGCTTTCTTGTGACCTGGCCGCAACACCGCAGGATGGCTTCAGGCCCTAATCTGGTTCCGGCCCGGCATGCTGAGCCTTTGGTTAATTCCTCTTCCTGGTGGGAAATGAGAGTTAAATTTGCCCGTCCAGACACCTCCAGCTAGCCTCTCATTGGTTCTCGCTATTCCTGTTCATCTTCCGCAGAAATTGCAAACTGGGCCAAACAGGAGGTTAAAGGGACTGACTCTCCAAGTCGGGAGAGTGTTAGTAAAGCGTCTGGAATGTTGCACCCGAGTACCAGGGGAGGAAAACTGAGACATATTTGAACACGTCTCCCGATCACATGGTTGATCATACTCTAGGTTCCACATGCATGTTTTAGCTGAAGGAAGAATACCTTAAACCTGGGTAGTTGAAACCCGTGGAATGGGTACCATGCAATATGACTTCAAAGGGTCTTCATTTGCTCACCGAACCTCTCCAATCCTATCACTGCTGCGTTTATGCCCCTGTACACATGCTTGATTCTCTTTCGGAGACATAGCAATCCATAGGTTTTAAGATACTTACAAGTCAGGTACATTCTTAGGCGTTTAGCATGCGGTTTGAGTCCATTTCGTTGAGCAAGGAGTAGCTCTTGTCTGTTCCATATTTGGCTTAAGGAACTTTATCTGTGCTCATTTCAATCTCTGGTTTTATGCAGCACCCCAACTCACCTTTACCCTTAAGCAAGCATAAGTTGTTTTTCTAAATTTGAGACCCTGTTCTGTTCTGTAATTCAGTTCCTGTGTAGCCAAGTTTCCATTCCGTGTATTACTGATATCTTATGATGTTTCTTTTTCTGTGTGACTTATTTCAGTTCGAATCATCATACCTGAATCCACTCATTGTGATGCTAAGGGCCTGATGACATAGATTTCATTGCTGAGTGATATTGCTTTGTAAGTGAATACCACAACTTCTTTATCCATTTTTCACTTTCTGCGATGTTGAACTTGTACTGTAAACGAGGTTCTTGTAAACAGAGGCGTCCCAAACTTTGGGGTGGCTGTGTCTTTTTGATTTTAATTTCCCTAAGCTATAGGACCATAAGTGGCAGTGCCCTAGGCTTTGTTGCTTTGTTTTTTAGATGTTTCAGGAAACACCATACACTTCTCCCGAGTGTCTGTTGGCAATTTACATCCCGCCCATCAGCATAACAAGGCTCCCAGTTCTCAATGGCCTGTTGCCTTTCTGGATTTTACACTTTTTTCAGATGGCCCTTTTGACCGGGGGGAAGTGAGACTTCATTGTAGTGCAGATTTCCTTTGCAAGCTTGCTTGGTTGGCCAAAAAGGGCGTATGCGTTTTTTCCTGAATATATTCAGGAAAAAACGCATACGCCCTTTTTGGCCAAGTGCATCATTGTGGACGTTCTGCCTCTTTTCCTATGCTTTCAATGCAATTCCAGTCTACCTCCTGAAATCGGTTTCCTGCAATTCTGCCCCGCTTTCAAGTCCTCTTGGCAGCCTTACTTCAGTCTATTTTTGGACGATAGCTGTCATTTATAACTCTGCAGGTTTGTGAATTACAGTGCCCCTGAGCTCCTTTCTTCAACTCGCTTTCTTTTGAGCTGGCCGCAACACCGCAGGATGGCTTCAGGCCCTAATCTGGCTCCGGTACGGCACGCTGAGCCTTTGGTTATTTCCTCTTCCTGGTGGGAAATGAGAGTTAAATTTGCCCGTCCAGACACCTCCAGCTAGCCTCTCATTGGTTCTCGCTATTCCTGTTCATCTTCCGCAGAAATTGCAAACTGGGCCAAACAGGAGGTTAAAGGCGCTGAGTCTCCAAGTGGGGAGAGTGTTAGTAAAGCGTCTGGAATGTTGCACCCGAGTAGCAGGGGAGGAAAACTGAGACATATTTGAACACGTCTCCCGTTCACATGGTTGATCATACTTGGGTTCCACATGCATGTTTTAGCTGAAGGAAGAATACCTTAAACCTGGGGAGTTAAGACCCGTGTAATGGGTACCATGCAATATGACTTCAAAGGGTCTTCATTTGCTCACCGAACCTCTCCAATCCTATCACTGCTGCGTTTATGCCCCTGTACACATGCTTGATTCTCTTTTGGAGACATAGCAATCCATAGGTTTTACGATACTTACTAGTCAGGTACATTCTTAGGCGTTTAATATGCGGTGTTGAGTCCATTTCGTTGAGCAAGGAGTAGCTCTTGTCTATTCCATATTTGACTTAAGGAACTTTATCTGTGCTCATTTCAATCTCTGGTTTTATGCAGCACCCCAACTCACCTTTACCCTTAAGCAAGCATAAGTTGGTTTTCTAAATTTGAGACCCTGTTCTGTTCTGTAATTCAGTTCCTGTGTAGCCAAGTTTACATTCTGTGTATTACTGATATCTTATGATGTTTCTTTTTCTGTGTGACTTATTTCACTTAGAATCATCATACCTGAATCCACTCATTGTGATGCTAAGGGCCTGATGACATAGATTTCATTGCTGAGTGATATTGCTTTGTAAGTAAATACCACAACTTCTTTATCCATTTTTCACTTTCTGCGATGTTGAACTTGTACTGTAAACGAGGTTCTTGTAAACAGAGGCGTCCCAAACTTTGGGGTGGCTGTGTCTTTTTGATTTTAATTTCCCTAAGCTATAGGACCATACGTGGCAGTGCCCTAGGCTCTGTTGCTTTGTTTTTTAGATGTTTCAGGAAACACCATACACTTCTCCCGAGTGTCTGTTGGCAATTTACATCCCGCCCATCAGCATAACAAGGCTCCCAGTTCTCCATGGCCTGTCCTGCCTTTCTGGATTTTACACTTTTTTCAGATGGCCCTTTTGACCGGGGGGAAGTGAGACTTCATTGTAGTACAGATTTCCTTTGCAAGCTTGCTTGGTTGGCCAAAAAGGGCGTATGCGTTTTTTCCTGAATATATTCAGGAAAAAACGCATACGCCCTTTTTGGCCAAGTGCATCATTGTGGACGTTCTGCCTCTTTTCCTATGCTTTCAATGCAATTCCAGTCTACCTCCTGAAATCGGTTTCCTGCAATTCTGCCCGGCTTTCAAGTCCTCTTGGCAGCCTTATTTCAGTCTATTTTTGGACGATAGCTGTCATTTATAACTCTGCAGGTTTGTGAATTACAGTGCCCCTGAGCTCCTTTCTTCAATTCGGTTTCTTTTGAGCTGGCCGCAACACCGCAGGATGGCTTCAGGCCCTAATCTGGTTCAGGTACGGCACGCTGAGCCTTTGGTTATTTCCTCTTCCTGTTGGGAAATGAGAGTTAAATTTGCCCGTCCAGACACCTCCAGCTAGCCTCTCATTGGTTCTCGCTATTCCTGTTCATCTTCCGCAGAAATTGCAAACTGGGCCAAACAGGAGGTTAAAGGCGCTGAGTCTCCAAGTGGGGAGAGTGTTAGTAAAGCGTCTGGAATGTTGCACCCGAGTACCAGGGGAGGAAAACTGAGACATATTTGAACACGTCTCCCGATCACATGGTTGATCATACTCTAGGTTCCACATGCATGTTTTAGCTGAAGGAAGAATACCTTAAACCTGGAGAGTTAAGACCCGTGTAATGGGTACCATGCAATATGACTTCAAAGGGTCTTCATTTGCTCACCGAACCTCTCCAATCCTATCACTGCTGCGTTTATGCCCCTGTACACATGCTTGATTCTCTTTCGGAGACATAGCAATCCATAGGTTTTAAGATACTTACTAGTCAGGTACATTCTTAGGCGTTTAATATGCGGTGTTGAGTCCATTTCGTTGAGCAAGGAGTAGCTCTTGTCTATTCCATATTTGACTTAAGGAACTTTATCTGTGCTCATTTCAATCTCTGGTTTTATGCAGCACCCCAACTCACCTTTACCCTTAAGCAAGCATAAGTTGGTTTTCTAAATTTGAGACCCTGTTCTGTTCTGTAATTCAGTTCCTGTGTAGCCAAGTTTACATTCCGTGTATTACTGATATCTTATGATGTTTCTTTTTCTGTGTGACTTACTTCAGTTAGAATCATCATACCTGAATCCACTCATTGTGCTGCTAAGGGCCTGATGACACAGATTTCATTGCTGAGTGATATTGCTTTGTAAGTAAATACCACAACTTCTTTATCCATTTTTCAGTTTCTGCGATGTTGAACTTGTACTGTAAACGAGGTTCTTGTAAACAGAGCCGTTCCAAACTTTGGGGTGGCTGTGTCTTTTTGATTTTAATTTCCCTAAGCTATAGGACCATAAGTGGAAGTGCCCTAGGTTCTGTTGCTTTGTTTTTTAGATGTTTCAGGAAACACCATACACTTCTCCCGAGTGGTTGTTGGCAATTTACATCCCGCCCATCAGCATAACAAGGCTCCCAGTTCTCCATGGCCTGTCCTGCCTTTCTGGATTTTACACTTTTTTCAGATGGCCCTTTTGACCGGGGGGAAGTGAGACTTCATTGTAGTGCAGATTTCCTTTGCAAGCTTGCTTGGTTGGCCAAAAAGGGCGTATGCGTTTTTTCCTGAATATATTCAGGAAAAAACGCATACGCCCTTTTTGGCCAAGTGCATCATTGTGGACGTTCTGCCTCTTTTCCTATGCTTTCAATGCAATTCCAGTCTACCTCCTGAAATCGGTTTCCTGCAATTCTGCCCCGCTTTCAAGTCCTCTTGGCAGCCTTACTTCAGTCTATTTTTGGACGATAGCTGTCATTTATAACTCTGCAGGTTTGTGAATTACAGTGCCCCTGAGCTCCTTTCTTCAACTCGCTTTCTTGTGACCTGGCCGCAACACCGCAGGATGGCTTCAGGCCCTAATCTGGTTCCGGCAGGCACGCTGAGCCTTTGGTTAATTCCTCTTCCTGGTGGGAAATGAGAGTTAAATTTGCCCGTCCAGACACCTCCAGCTAGTCTCTCATTGGTTCTCGCTATTCCTGTTCATCTTCCGCAGAAATTGCAAACTGGGCCAAACAGGAGGTTAAAGGGACTGACTCTCCAGGTCGGGAGAGTGTTAGTAAAGCGTCTGGAATGTTGCACCCGAGTACCAGGGGAGGAAAACTGAGACATATTTGAACACGTCTCCCGATCACATGGTTGATCATACTCTAGGTTCCACATGCATGTTTTAGCTGAAGGAAGAATACCTTAAACCTGGGTAGTTGAAACCCGTGGAATGGGGACCATGCAATATGACTTCAAAGGGTCTTCATTTGCTCACCAAACCTCTCCAATCCTATCACTGCTGCGTTTACGCCCCTGTACACATGCTTGATTCTCTTTCGGAGACATAGCAATCCATAGGTTTTAAGATACTTACTAGTCAGGAACATTCTTAGGCGTTTAATATGGGGTGTTGAGTCCATTTCGTTGAGCAAGGAGTAGCTCTTGTCTATTCCATATTTGGCTTAAGGAACTTTATCTGTGCTCATTTCAATCTCTGGTTTTATGCAGCACCCCAACTCACCTTTACCCTTAAGCAAGCATAAGTTGGTTTTCTAAATTTGAGACCCTGTTCTGTTCTGTAATTCAGTTCCTGTGTAGCCAAGTTTCCATTCCGTGTATTACTGATATCTTATGATGTTTCTTTTTCTGTGTGACTTACTTCAGTTAGAATCATCATACCTGAATCCACTCACTGTGCTGCTAAGGGCCTGATGACACAGATTTCATTGCTGAGTGATATTGCTTTGTAAGTAAATACCACAACTTCTTTATCCATTTTTCACTTTCTGCGATGTTGAACTTGTACTGTAAACGAGGTTCTTGTAAACAGAGCCGTTCCAAACTTTGGGGTGGCTGTGTCTTTTTGATTTTAATTTCCCTAAGCTATAGGACCATAAGTGGAAGTGCCCTAGGTTCTGTTGCTTTGTTTTTTAGATGTTTCAGGAAACACCATACACTTCTCCCGAGTGGTTGTTGGCAATTTACATCCCGCCCATCAGCATAACAAGGCTCCCAGTTCTCAATGGCCTGTCCTGCCTTTCTGGATTTTACACTTTTTTCAGATGGCCCTTTTGACCGGGGGGAAGTGAGACTTCATTGTAGTGCAGATTTCCTTTGCAAGCTTGCTTGGTTGGCCAAAAAGGGCGTATGCGTTTTTTCCTGAACATATTCAGGAAAAAACGCATACGCCCTTTTTGGCCAAGTGCATCATTGTGGACGTTCTGCCTCTTTTCCTATGCTTTCAATGCAATTCCAGTCTACCTCCTGAAATCGGTTTCCTGCAATTCTGCCCCGCTTTCAAGTCCTCTTGGCAGCCTTACTTCAGTCTATTTTTGGACGATAGCTGTCATTTATAACTCTGCAGGTTTGTGAATTACAGTGCCCCTGAGCTCCTTTCTTCAACTCACTTTCTTGTGACCTGGCCGCAACACCGCAGGATGGCTTCAGGCCCTAATCTGGTTCCGGTACGGCACGCTGAGCCTTTGGTTATTTCCTCTTCCTGGTGGGAAATGAGAGTTAAATTTGCACGTCCAGACACCTCCAGCTAGCCTCTCATTGGTTCTCGCTATTCCTGTTCATCTTCCGCAGAAATTGCAAACTGGGCCAAACAGGAGGTTAAAGGCGCTGACTCTCCAAGTGGGGAGAGTGTTAGTAAAGCGTCTGGAATGTTGCACCCGAGTACCAGGGGAGGAAAACTGAGACATATTTGAACCCGTCTCCCGATCACATGGTTGATCATACTCTGGGTTCCACATGCATATTTTAGCTGAAGGAAGTATACCTAAAACCTGGGTAGTTGAAACCCGTGGAATGGGTACCATGCAATATGACTTCAAAGGGTCTTCATTTGCTCACCGAACCTCTCCAATCCTATCACTGCTGCGTTTATGCCCCTGTACACATGCTTGATTCTCTTTCGGAGACATAGCAATCCATAGGTTTTACGATACTTACTAGTCCTGTACATTCTTAGGCGTTTAATATGCGGTGTTGAGTCCATTTCGTTGAGCAAGGAGTAGCTCTTGTCTATTCCATATTTGGCTTAAGGAACTTTATCTGTGCTCATTTCAATCTCTGGTTTTATGCAGCACCCCTACTCACCTTTCCCCTTAAGCAAGCATAAGTTGGTTTTCTAAATTTGAGAACCTGTTCTGTTTTGGAATTCAGTTCCTGTGTAGCCAAGTTTACATTCCGTGTATTAGTGATATCTTATGATATTTCTTTTTCTGTGTGACTTATTTCAGTTAGAATCATCGTACCTGAATCTACTCATTATGCTGCTACGGGCCTGATGACATAGATTTCATTGCTGAGTGATACTGCATTGTACGTAAGTACCACAAGTTCTTTATCCATTTTTCACTTTCTGCGATGTTGAACTTGTACTGTAAACGAGGTTCTTGTAAACAGAGCCATTCCAAACTTTGGGGTGGCTGTGTCTTTTTGATTTTAATTTCCCTAAGCTATAGGACCATAAGTAGAAGTGCCCTAGGCTCTGTTGCTTTGTTTTTTAGATGTTTCAGGAAACACCATACACTTCTCCCAAGTGTCTGTTGGCAATTTACATCCCACCCATCAGCATAACAAGGCTCACAGTTTTCAATGGCCTGTTGCCTTTCTGGATTTTACACTTTTTTCAGATGGCCCTTTTGACCGGGGGGAAGTGAGACTTCATTGTAGTGCAGATTTCCTTTGCAAGCTTGCTTGGTTGGCCAAAAAGGGCGTATGCGTTTTTTCCTGAATATATTCAGGAAAAAACGCATACGCCCTTTTTGGCCAAGTGCATCATTGTGGACGTTCTGCCTCTTTTCCTATGCTTTCAATGCAATTCCAGTCTACCTCCTGAAATCGGTTTCCTGCAATTCTGCCCCGCTTTCAAGTCCTCTTGGCAGCCTTACTTCAGTCTATTTTTGGACGATAGCTGTCATTTATAACTCTGCAGGTTTGTGAATTACAGTGCCCCTGAGCTCCTTTCTTCAACTCGCTTTCTTTTGAGCTGGCCGCAACACCGCAGGATGGCTTCAGGCCCTAATCTGGTTCCGGCCCGGCTCGCTGAGCCTTTGGTTATTTCCTCTTCCTGGTGGGAAATGAGAGTTAAATTTGCCCGTCCAGACACCTCCAGCTAGCCTCTCATTGGTTCTCGCTATTCCTGTTCATCTTCCGCAGAAATTGCAAACTGGGCCAAACAGGAGGTTAAAGGCGCTGACTCTCCAAGTGGGGAGAGTGTTAGTA
Source organism: Stenella coeruleoalba (assembly GCF_951394435.1). Classification (NCBI taxonomy): domain Eukaryota; kingdom Metazoa; phylum Chordata; class Mammalia; order Artiodactyla; family Delphinidae; genus Stenella; species Stenella coeruleoalba. Next base: position 190,225 of record NW_027645862.1, read on the forward strand.
AAGCGTCTGGAATGTTGCACCCGAGTACCAGGGGAGGAAAACTGAGACATATTTGAACACGTCTCCCGTTCACATGGTTGATCATACTCTGGGTTCCACATGCATGTTTTAGCTGAAGGAAGAATACCTTAAACCTGGAGAGTTGAGACCCGTGTAATGGGTACCATGCAATATGACTTCAAAGGGTCTTCATTTGCTCACCGAACCTCTCCAATCCTATCACTGCTGCGTTTATGCCCCTGTACACATGCTTGATTCTCTTTCGGAGACATAGCAATCCATAGGTTTTAAGATACTTACAAGTCAGGTACATTCTTAGGAGTTTAGTATGCGGTTTGAGTCCATTTCGTTGAGCAAGGAGTAGCTCTTGTCTGTTCCATATTTGGCTTAAGGAACTTTATCTGTGCTCATTTCAATCTCTGGTTTTATGCAGCACCCCAACTCACCTTTACCCTTAAGCAAGCATAAGTTGTTTTTCTAAATTTGAGACCCTGTTCTGTTCTGTAATTCAGTTCCTGTGTAGCCAGGTTTCCATTCCGTGTATTACTGATATCTTATGATGTTTCTTTTTCTGTGTGACTTATTTCAGTTAGAATCATCATACCTGAATCCACTCATTGTGATGCTAAGGGCCTGATGACATAGATTTCATTGCTGAGTGATATTGCTTTGTAAGTGAATACCACAACTTCTTTATCCATTTTTCACTTTCTGCGATGTTGAACTTGTACTGTAAACGAGGTTCTTGTAAACAGAGGCGTCCCAAACTTTGGGGTGGCTGTGTCTTTTTGATTTTAATTTCCCTAAGCTATAGGACCATAAGTGGCAGTGCCCTAGGCTCTGTTGCTTTGTTTTTTAGATGTTTCAGGAAACACCATACACTTCTCCCGAGTGTCTGTTGGCAATTTACATCCCGCCCATCAGCATAACAAGGCTCCCAGTTCTCAATGGCCTGTTGCCTTTCTGGATTTTACACTTTTTTCAGATGGCCCTTTTGACCGGGGGGAAGTGAGACTTCATTGTAGTGCAGATTTCCTTTGCAAGCTTGCTTGGTTGGCCAAAAAGGGCGTATGCGTTTTTTCCTGAATATATTCAGGAAAAAACGCATACGCCCTTTTTGGCCAAGTGCATCATTGTGGACGTTCTGCCTCTTTTCCTATGCTTTCAATGCAATTCCAGTCTACCTCCTGAAATCGGTTTCCTGCAATTCTGCCCCGCTTTCAAGTCCTCTTGGCAGCCTTACTTCAGTCTATTTTTGGACGATAGCTGTCATTTATAACTCTGCAGGTTTGTGAATTACAGTGCCCCTGAGCTCCTTTCTTCAACTCGCTTTCTTTTGAGCTGGCCGCAACACCGCAGGATGGCTTCAGGCCCTAATCTGGCTCCGGTACGGCACGCTGAGCCTTTGGTTATTTCCTCTTCCTGGTGGGAAATGAGAGTTAAATTTGCCCGTCCAGACACCTCCAGCTAGCCTCTCATTGGTTCTCGCTATTCCTGTTCATCTTCCGCAGAAATTGCAAACTGTGCCAAACAGGAGGTTAAAGGCGCTGAGTCTCCAAGTGGGGAGAGTGTTAGTAAAGCGTCTGGAATGTTGCACCCGAGTAGCAGGGGAGGAAAACTGAGACATATTTGAACACGTCTCCCGTTCACATGGTTGATCATACTTGGGTTCCACATGCATGTTTTAGCTGAAGGAAGAATACCTTAAACCTGGGGAGTTAAGACCCGTGTAATGGGTACCATGCAATATGACTTCAAAGGGTCTTCATTTGCTCACCGAACCTCTCCAATCCTATCACTGCTGCGTTTATGCCCCTGTACACATGCTTGATTCTCTTTTGGAGACATAGCAATCCATAGGTTTTACGATACTTACTAGTCAGGTACATTCTTAGGCGTTTAATATGCGGTGTTGAGTCCATTTCGTTGAGCAAGGAGTAGCTCTTGTCTATTCCATATTTGACTTAAGGAACTTTATCTGTGCTCATTTCAATCTCTGGTTTTATGCAGCACCCCAACTCACCTTTACCCTTAAGCAAGCATAAGTTGGTTTTCTAAATTTGAGACCCTGTTCTGTTCTGTAATTCAGTTCCTGTGTAGCCAAGTTTACATTCTGTGTATTACTGATATCTTATGATGTTTCTTTTTCTGTGTGACTTATTTCACTTAGAATCATCATACCTGAATCCACTCATTGTGATGCTAAGGGCCTGATGACATAGATTTCATTGCTGAGTGATATTGCTTTGTAAGTAAATACCACAACTTCTTTATCCATTTTTCACTTTCTGCGATGTTGAACTTGTACTGTAAACGAGGTTCTTGTAAACAGAGGCGTCCCAAACTTTGGGGTGGCTGTGTCTTTTTGATTTTAATTTCCCTAAGCTATAGGACCATACGTGGCAGTGCCCTAGGCTCTGTTGCTTTGTTTTTTAGATGTTTCAGGAAACACCATACACTTCTCCCGAGTGTCTGTTGGCAATTTACATCCCGCCCATCAGCATAACAAGGCTCCCAGTTCTCCATGGCCTGTCCTGCCTTTCTGGATTTTACACTTTTTTCAGATGGCCCTTTTGACCGGGGGGAAGTGAGACTTCATTGTAGTACAGATTTCCTTTGCAAGCTTGCTTGGTTGGCCAAAAAGGGCGTATGCGTTTTTTCCTGAATATATTCAGGAAAAAACGCATACGCCCTTTTTGGCCAAGTGCATCATTGTGGACGTTCTGCCTCTTTTCCTATGCTTTCAATGCAATTCCAGTCTACCTCCTGAAATCGGTTTCCTGCAATTCTGCCCGGCTTTCAAGTCCTCTTGGCAGCCTTATTTCAGTCTATTTTTGGACGATAGCTGTCATTTATAACTCTGCAGGTTTGTGAATTACAGTGCCCCTAGCTCCTTTCTTCAATTCGGTTTCTTTTGAGCTGGCCGCAACACCGCAGGATGGCTTCAGGCCCTAATCTGGTTCAGGTACGGCACGCTGAGCCTTTGGTTATTTCCTCTTCCTGTTGGGAAATGAGAGTTAAATTTGCCCGTCCAGACACCTCCAGCTAGCCTCTCATTGGTTCTCGCTATTCCTGTTCATCTTCCGCAGAAATTGCAAACTGGGCCAAACAGGAGGTTAAAGGCGCTGAGTCTCCAAGTGGGGAGAGTGTTAGTAAAGCGTCTGGAATGTTGCACCCGAGTACCAGGGGAGGAAAACTGAGACATATTTGAACACGTCTCCCGATCACATGGTTGATCATACTCTAGGTTCCACATGCATGTTTTAGCTGAAGGAAGAATACCTTAAACCTGGAGAGTTAAGACCCGTGTAATGGGTACCATGCAATATGACTTCAAAGGGTCTTCATTTGCTCACCGAACCTCTCCAATCCTATCACTGCTGCGTTTATGCCCCTGTACACATGCTTGATTCTCTTTCGGAGACATAGCAATCCATAGGTTTTAAGATACTTACTAGTCAGGTACATTCTTAGGCGTTTAATATGCGGTGTTGAGTCCATTTCGTTGAGCAAGGAGTAGCTCTTGTCTATTCCATATTTGACTTAAGGAACTTTATCTGTGCTCATTTCAATCTCTGGTTTTATGCAGCACCCCAACTCACCTTTACCCTTAAGCAAGCATAAGTTGGTTTTCTAAATTTGAGACCCTGTTCTGTTCTGTAATTCAGTTCCTGTGTAGCCAAGTTTACATTCCGTGTATTACTGATATCTTATGATGTTTCTTTTTCTGTGTGACTTACTTCAGTTAGAATCATCATACCTGAATCCACTCATTGTGCTGCTAAGGGCCTGATGACACAGATTTCATTGCTGAGTGATATTGCTTTGTAAGTAAATACCACAACTTCTTTATCCATTTTTCAGTTTCTGCGATGTTGAACTTGTACTGTAAACGAGGTTCTTGTAAACAGAGCCGTTCCAAACTTTGGGGTGGCTGTGTCTTTTTGATTTTAATTTCCCTAAGCTATAGGACCATAAGTGGAAGTGCCCTAGGTTCTGTTGCTTTGTTTTTTAGATGTTTCAGGAAACACCATACACTTCTCCCGAGTGGTTGTTGGCAATTTACATCCCGCCCATCAGCATAACAAGGCTACCAGTTCTCCATGGCCTGTCCTGCCTTTCTGGATTTTACACTTTTTTCAGATGGCCCTTTTGACCGGGGGGAAGTGAGACTTCATTGTAGTGCAGATTTCCTTTGCAAGCTTGCTTGGTTGGCCAAAAAGGGCGTATGCGTTTTTTCCTGAATATATTCAGGAAAAAACGCATACGCCCTTTTTGGCCAAGTGCATCATTGTGGACGTTCTGCCTCTTTTCCTATGCTTTCAATGCAATTCCAGTCTACCTCCTGAAATCGGTTTCCTGCAATTCTGCCCCGCTTTCAAGTCCTCTTGGCAGCCTTACTTCAGTCTATTTTTGGACGATAGCTGTCATTTATAACTCTGCAGGTTTGTGAATTACAGTGCCCCTGAGCTCCTTTCTTCAACTCGCTTTCTTTTGAGCTGGCCGCAACACCGCAGGATGGCTTCAGGCCCTAATCTGGTTCCGGTACGGCAAGCTGAGCCTTTGGTTATTTCCTCTTCCTGGTGGGAAATGAGAGTTAAATTTGCCCGTCCAGACACCTCCAGCTAGCCTCTCATTGGTTCTCGCTATTCCTGTTCATCTTCCGCAGAAATTGCAAACTGGGCCAAACAGGAGGTTAAAGGCGCTGAGTCTCCAAGTGGGGAGAGTGTTAGTAAAGCGTCTGGAATGTTGCACCCGAGTACCAGGGGAGGAAAACTGAGACATATTTGAACACGTCTCCCGATCACATGGTTGATCATACTCTAGGTTCCACATGCATGTTTTAGCTGAAGGAAGAATACCTTAAACCTGGAGAGTTAAGACCCGTGTAATGGGTACCATGCAATATGACTTCAAAGGGTCTTCATTTGCTCACCGAACCTCTCCAATCCTATCACTGCTGCGTTTATGCCCCTGTACACATGCTTGATTCTCTTTCGGAGACATAGCAATCCATAGGTTTTACGATACTTACTAGTCAGGTACATTCTTAGGCGTTTAATATGCGGTGTTGAGTCCATTTCGTTGAGCAAGGAGTAGCTCTTGTCTATTCCATATTTGACTTAAGGAACTTTATCTGTGCTCATTTCAATCTCTGGTTTTATGCAGCACCCCAACTCACCTTTACCCTTAAGCAAGCATAAGTTGGTTTTCTAAATTTGAGACCCTGTTCTGTTCTGTAATTCAGTTCCTGTGTAGCCAAGTTTACATTCCGTGTATTACTGATATCTTATGATGTTTCTTTTTCTGTGTGACTTACTTCAGTTAGAATCATCATACCTGAATCCACTCATTGTGCTGCTAAGGGCCTGATGACACAGATTTCATTGCTGAGTGATATTGCTTTGTAAGTAAATACCACAACTTCTTTATCCATTTTTCAGTTTCTGCGATGTTGAACTTGTACTGTAAACGAGGTTCTTGTAAACAGAGCCGTTCCAAACTTTGGGGTGGCTGTGTCTTTTTGATTTTAATTTCCCTAAGCTATAGGACCATAAGTGGAAGTGCCCTAGGTTCTGTTGCTTTGTTTTTTAGATGTTTCAGGAAACACCATACACTTCTCCCGAGTGGTTGTTGGCAATTTACATCCCGCCCATCAGCATAACAAGGCTCCCAGTTCTCCATGGCCTGTCCTGCCTTTCTGGATTTTACACTTTTTTCAGATGGCCCTTTTGACCGGGGGGAAGTGAGACTTCATTGTAGTGCAGATTTCCTTTGCAAGCTTGCTTGGTTGGCCAAAAAGGGCGTATGCGTTTTTTCCTGAATATATTCAGGAAAAAACGCATACGCCCTTTTTGGCCAAGTGCATCATTGTGGACGTTCTGCCTCTTTTCCTATGCTTTCAATGCAATTCCAGTCTACCTCCTGAAATCGGTTTCCTGCAATGCTGCCCCGCTTTCAAGTCCTCTTGGCAGCCTTACTTCAGTCTATTTTTGGACGATAGCTGTCATTTATAACTCTGCAGGTTTGTGAATTACAGTGCCCCTGAGCTCCTTTCTTCAACTCGCTTTCTTTTGAGCTGGCCGCAACACCGCAGGATGGCTTCAGGCCCTAATCTGGTTCCGGTACGGCAAGCTGAGCCTTTGGTTATTTCCTCTTCCTGGTGGGAAATGAGAGTTAAATTTGCCCGTCCAGACACCTCCAGCTAGCCTCTCATTGGTTCTCGCTATTCCTGTTCATCTTCCGCAGAAATTGCAAACTGGGCCAAACAGGTGGTTAAAGGCGCTGACTCTCCATGTGGGGAGAGTGTTAGTAAAGCGTCTGGAATGTTGCACCCGAGTACCAGGGGAGGAAACCTGAGACATATTTGAACACGTCTCCCGTTCACATGGTTGATCATACTTGGGTTCCACATGCATGTTTTACCTGAAGGAAGAATACCTTAAACCTGGAGAGTTGAGACCCGTGTAATGGGTACCATGCAATATGACTTCAAAGGGTCTTCATTTGCTCACCGAACCTCTCCAATCCTATCACTGCTGCGTTTATGCCCCTGTACACATGCTTGATTCTCTTTCGGAGACATAGCAATCCATAGGTTTTACGATACTTACTAGTCAGGTACATTCTTAGGCGTTTAATATGCGGTGTTGAGTCCATTTCGTTGAGCAAGGAGTAGCTCTTGTCTATTCCATATTTGGCCTAAGGAACTTTATCTGTGCTCATTTCAATCTCTGGTTTTATGCAGCACCCCAACTCACCTTTACCCTTAAGCAAGCATAAGTTGGTTTTCTAAATTTGAGACCCTGTTCTGTTCTGTAATTCAGTTCCTGTGTAGCCAAGTTTCCATTCCGTGTATTACTGATATCTTATGATGTTTCTTTTTCTGTGTGACTTATTTCAGTTAGAATCATCATACCTGAATCCACTCATTGTGATGCTAAGGGCCTGATGACATAGATTTCATTGCTGAGTGATATTGCTTTGTAAGTAAATACCACAACTTCTTTATCCATTTTTCACTTTCTGCGATGTTGAACTTGTACTGTAAACGAGGTTCTTCTAAACAGAGGCGTCCCAAACTTTGGGGTGGCTGTGTCTTTTTGATTTTAATTTCCCTAAGCTATAGGACCATAAGTGGCAGTGCCCTAGGCTCTGTTGCTTTGTTTTTTAGATGTTTCAGGAAACACCATACACTTCTCCCGAGTGTCTGTTGGCAATTTACATCCCGCCCATCAGCATAACAAGGCTCCCAGTTCTCCATGGCCTGTCCTGCCTTTCTGGATTTTACACTTTTTTCAGATGGCTCTTTTGACCGGGGGGAAGTGAGATTTCATTGTAGTGCAGATTTCCTTTGCAAGCTTGCTTGGTTGGCCAAAAAGGGCGTATGCGTTTTTTCCTGAATATATTCAGGAAAAAACGCATACGCCCTTTTTGGCCAAGTGCATCATTGTGGACGTTCTGCCTCTTTTCCTATGCTTTCAATGCAATTCCAGTCTACCTCCTGAAATCGGTTTCCTGCAATTCTGCCCGGCTTTCAAGTCCTCTTGGCAGCCTTATTTCAGTCTAATTTTGGACGATAGCTGTCATTTATAACTCTGCAGGTTTGTGAATTACAGTGCCCCTGAGCTCCTTTCTTCAACTCGCTTTCTTGTGACCTGGCCGCAACACCGCAGGATGGCTTCAGGCCCTAATCTGGTTCCGGCCCGGCATGCTGAGCCTTTGGTTAATTCCTCTTCCTGGTGGGAAATGAGAGTTAAATTTGCCCGTCCAGACACCTCCAGCTAGCCTCTCATTGGTTCTCGCTATTCCTGTTCATCTTCCGCAGAAATTGCAAACTGGGCCAAACAGGAGGTTAAAGGGACTGAGTCTCCAAGTGGGGAGAGTGTTAGTAAAGCGTCTGGAATGTTGCACCCGAGTACCAGGGGAGGAAAACTGAGACATATTTGAACACGTCTCCCGATCACATGGTTGATCATACTCTAGGTTCCACATGCATGTTTTAGCTGAAGGAAGAATACCTTAAACCTGGGTAGTTGAAACCCGTGGAATGGGTACCATGCAATATGGCTTCAAAGGGTCTTCATTTGCTCACCGAACCTCTCCAATCCTATCACTGCTGCGTTTATGCCCCTGTACACATGCTTGATTCTCTTTCGGAGACATAGCAATCCATAGGTTTTAAGATACTTACAAGTCAGGTACATTCTTAGGCGTTTAGTATGCGGTTTGAGTCCATTTCGTTGAGCAAGGAGTAGCTCTTGTCTGTTCCATATTTGGCTTAAGGAACTTTATCTGTGCTCATTTCAATCTCTGGTTTTATGCAGCACCCCAACTCACCTTTACCCTTAAGCAAGCATAAGTTGTTTTTCTAAATTTGAGACCCTGTTCTGTTCTGTAATTCAGTTCCTGTGTAGCCAAGTTTCCATTCCGTGTATTACTGATATCTTATGATGTTTCTTTTTCTGTGTGACTTATTTCAGTTAGAATCATCATACCTGAATCCACTCATTGTGATGCTAAGGGCCTGATGACATAGATTTCATTGCTGAGTGATATTGCTTTGTAAGTGAATACCACAACTTCTTTATCCATTTTTCACTTTCTGCGATGTTGAACTTGTACTGTAAACGAGGTTCTTGTAAACAGAGGCGTCCCAAACTTTGGGGTGGCTGTGTCTTTTTGATTTTAATTTCCCTAAGCTATAGGACCATAAGTGGCAGTGCCCTAGGCTCTGTTGCTTTGTTTTTTAGATGTTTCAGGAAACACCATACACTTCTCCCGAGTGTCTGTTGGCAATTTACATCCCGCCCATCAGCATAACAAGGCTCCCAGTTCTCAATGGCCTGTTGCCTTTCTGGATTTTACACTTTTTTCAGATGGCCCTTTTGACCGGGGGGAAGTGAGACTTCATTGTAGTGCAGATTTCCTTTGCAAGCTTGCTTGGTTGGCCAAAAAGGGCGTATGCGTTTTTTCCTGAATATATTCAGGAAAAAACGCATACGCCCTTTTTGGCCAAGTGCATCATTGTGGACGTTCTGCCTCTTTTCCTATGCTTTCAATGCAATTCCAGTCTACCTCCTGAAATCGGTTTCCTGCAATTCTGCCCTGCTTTCAAGTCCTCTTGGCAGCCTTACTTCAGTCTATTTTTGGACGATAGCTGTCATTTATAACTCTGCAGGTTTGTGAATTACAGTGCCCCTGAGCTCCTTTCTTCAACTCGCTTTCTTGTGACCTGGCCGCAACACCGCAGGATGGCTTCAGGCCCTAATCTGGTTCCGGTACGGCACGCTGAGCCTTTGGTTAATTCCTCTTCCTGGTGGGAAATGAGAGTTAAATTTGCCCGTCCGGACACCTCCAGCTAGTCTCTCATTGGTTCTCGCTATTCCTGTTCATCTTCCGCAGAAATTGCAAACTGGGCCAAACAGGAGGTTAAAGGGACTGACTCTCCAGGTCGGGAGAGTGTTAGTAAAGCGTCTGGAATGTTGCACCCGAGTACCAGGGGAGGAAAACTGAGACATATTTGAACACGTCTCCCGATCACATGGTTGATCATACTCTAGGTTCCACATGCATGTTTTAGCTGAAGGAAGAATACCTTAAACCTGGAGAGTTAAGACCCGTGTAATGGGTACCATGCAATATGACTTCAAAGGGTCTTCATTTGCTCACCAAACCTCTCCAATCCTATCACTGCTGCGTTTATGCCCCTGTACACATGCTTGATTCTCTTTCGGAGACATAGCAATCCATAGGTTTTAAGATACTTACTAGTCAGGTACATTCTTAGGCGTTTAATATGCGGTGTTGAGTCCATTTCGTTGAGCAAGGAGTAGCTCTTGTCTATTCCATATTTGGCTTAAGGAACTTTATCTGTGCTCATTTCAATCTCTGGTTTTATGCAGCACCCCAACTCACCTTTACCCTTAAGCAAGCATAAGTTGGTTTTCTAAATTTGAGACCCTGTTCTGTTCTGTAATTCAGTTCCTGTGTAGCCAAGTTTACATTCCGTGTATTACTGATATCTTATGATGTTTCTTTTTCTGTGTGACTTATTTCAGTTAGAATCATCATACCTGAATCCACTCATTGTGCTGCTAAGGGCCTGATGACACAGATTTCATTGCTGAGTGATATTGCTTTGTAAGTAAATACCACAACTTCTTTATCCATTTTTCACTTTCTGCGATGTTGAACTTGTACTGTAAACGAGGTTCTTGTAAACAGAGCCGTTCCAAACTTTGGGGTGGCTGTGTCTTTTTGATTTTAATTTCCCTAAGCTATAGGACCATAAGTGGAAGTGCCCTAGGTTCTGTTGCTTTGTTTTTTAGATGTTTCAGGAAACACCATACACTTCTCCCGAGTGGTTGTTGGCAATTTACATCCCGCCCATCAGCATAACAAGGCTCCCAGTTCTCCATGGCCTGTCCTGCCTTTCTGGATTTTACACTTTTTTCAGATGGCCCTTTTGACCGGGGGGAAGTGAGACTTCATTGTAGTGCAGATTTCCTTTGCAAGCTTGCTTGGTTGGCCAAAAAGGGCGTATGCGTTTTTTCCTGAATATATTCAGGAAAAAACGCATACGCCCTTTTTGGCCAAGTGCATCATTGTGGACGTTCTGCCTCTTTTCCTATGCTTTCAATGCAATTCCAGTCTACCTCCTGAAATCGGTTTCCTGCAGTTCTGCCCCGCTTTCAAGTCCTCTTGGCAGCCTTACTTCAGTCTATTTTTGGACGATAGCTGTCATTTATAACTCTGCAGGTTTGTGAATTACAGTGCCCCTGAGCTCCTTTCTTCAACTTGCTTTCTTGTGACCTGGCCGCAACACCGCAGGATGGCTTCAGACCCTAATCTGGTTCCGGCATGGCACGCTGAGCCTTTGGTTATTTCCTTTTCCTGGTGGGAAATGAGAGTTAAATTTGCCCGTCCAGACACCTCCAGCTAGTCTCTCATTGGTTCTCGCTATTCCTGTTCATCTTCCGCAGAAATTGCAAACTGGGCCAAACAGGAGGTTAAAGGCGCTGACTCTCCAAGTGGGGAGAGTGTTAGTAAAGCGTCTGGAATGTTGCACCCGAGTAGCAGGGGAGGAAAACTGAGACATATTTGAACACGTCTCCTGATCACATGGTTGATCATACTCTAGGTTCCACATGCATGTTTTAGCTGGAGGAAGAATACCTTAAACCTGGGTAGTTGAAACCCGTGGAATGGGTACCATGCAATATGACTTCAAAGGGTCTTCATTTGCTCACCGAACCTCTCCAATCCTATCACTGCTGCGTTTATGCCCCTGTACACATGCTTGATTCTCTTTTGGAGACATAGCAATCCATAGGTTTTACGATACTTACTAGTCAGGTACATTCTTAGGCGTTTAATATGCGGTGTTGAGTCCATTTCGTTGAGCAAGGAGTAGCTCTTGTCTATTCCATATTTGGCTTAAGGAACTTTATCTGTGCTCATTTCAATCTCTGATTTTATGCAGCACCCCAGCTCACCTTTCCCGTTAAGCAAGCATAAGTTGGTTTTCTAAATTTGAGACCCTGTTCTGTTCTGTAATTCAGTTCCTGTGTAGCCAAGTTTACATTCCGTGTATTACTGATATCTTATGATGTTTCTTTTTCTTTGTGACTTATTTCAGTTAGAATCATCATACCTGAATCCACTCATTGTGATGCTAAGGGCCTGATGACATAGATTTCATTGCTGAGTGATATTGCTTTGTAAGTAAATACCACAACTTCTTTATCCATTTTTCACTTTCTGCGATGTTGAACTTGTACTGTAAACGAGGTTCTTGTAAACAGAGCCGTTCCAAACTTTGGGGTGGCTGTGTCTTTTTGATTTTAATTTCCCTAAGCTATAGGACCATAAGTGGCAGTGCCCTAGGCTCTGTTGCTTTGTTTTTTAGATGTTTCAGGAAACACCATACACTTCTCCGGAGTGTCTGTTGGCAATTTACATCCCGCCCATCAGCATAACAAGGCTCCCAGTTCTCCATGGCCTGTCCTGCCTTTCTGGATTTTACACTTTTTTCAGATGGCCCTTTTGACCGGGGGAAGTGAGACTTCATTGTAGTGCAGATTTCCTATGCAAGCTTGCTTGGTTGGCCAAAAAGGGCGTATGCGTTTTTTCCTGAATATATTCAGAAAAAAACGCATACGCCCTTTTTGGCCAAGTGCATCATTGTGGACGTTCTGCCTCTTTTCCTATGCTTTCAATGCAATTTCAGTCTACCTCCTGAAATCGGTTTCCTGCAATTCTGCCCCGCATTCAAGTCCTCTTGGCAGCCTTACTTCAGTCTATTTTTGGACGATAGCTGTCATTTATAACTCTGCAGGTTTGTGAATTACAGTGCCCCTGAGCTCCTTTCTTCAACTCGCTTTCTTGTGAGCTGGCCGCAACACCGCAGGATGGCTTCAGGCCCTAATCTGGTTCCGGCCCGGCATGCTGAGCCTTTGGTTAATTCCTCTTCCTGGTGGGAAATGAGAGTTAAATTTGCCCGTCCAGACACCTCCAGCTAGCCTCTCATTGGTTCTCGCTATTCCTGTTCATCTTCCGCAGAAATTGCAAACTGGGCCAAACAGGAGGTTAAAGGGACTGACTCTCCAAGTGGGGGAGAGTGTTAGTAAAGCGTCTGGAATGTTGCACCCGAGTACCAGGGGAGGAAAACTGAGACATATTTGAACACGTCTCCCGATCACATGGTTGATCATACTCTAGGTTCCACATGCATGTTTTAGCTGAAGGAATCATACCTTAAACCTGGGTAGTTGAAACCCGTGGAATGGGTACCATGCAATATGACTTCAAAGGGTCTTCATTTGCTCACCGAACCTCTGCAATCCTATCACTGCTGCGTTTATGCCCCTGTACACATGCTTGATTCTCTTTCGGAGACATAGCAATCCATAGGTTTTAAGATACTTACTAGTCAGGTACATTCTTAGGCGTTTAAATGGGGTGTTGAGTCCATTTCGTTGAGCAAGGAGTAGCTCTTGTCTATTCCATATTTGGCTTAAGGAACTTTATCTGTGCTCATTTCAATCTCTGGTTTTATGCAGCACCCCAACTCACCTTTACCCTTAAGCAAGCATAAGTTGGTTTTCTAAATTTGAGACCCTGTTCTGTTCTGTAATTCAGTTCCTGTGTAGCCAAGTTTACATTCCGTGTATTACTGATATCTTATGATGTTTCTTTTTCTGTGTGACTTACTTCAGTTAGAATCATCATACCTGAATCCACTCATTGTGCTGCTAAGGGCCTGATGACACAGATTTCATTGCTGAGTGATATTGCTTTGTAAGTAAATACCACAACTTCTTTATCCATTTTTCACTTTCTGCGATGTTGAACTTGTACTGTAAACGAGGTTCTTGTAAACAGAGGTGTCCCAAACTTTGGGGTGGCTGTGTCTTTTTGATTTTAATTTCCCTAAGCTATAGGACCATAAGTGGCAGTGCCCTAGGCTCTGTTACTTTGTTTTTTAGATGTTTCAGGAAACACCATACACTTCTCCCGAGTGGTTGTTGGCAATTTACATCCCGCCCATCAGCATAACAAGGCTCCCAGTTCTCCATTGCCTGTCCTGCCTTTCTGGATTTTACACTTTTTTCAGATGGCCCTTTTGACCGGGGGGAAGTGAGACTTCATTGTAGTGCAGATTTCCTTTGCAAGCTTGCTTGGTTGGCCAAAAAGGGCGTATGCGTTTTTTCCTGAATATATTCAGGAAAAAACACATACGCCCTTTTTGGCCAAGTGCATCATTGTGGACGTTCTGCCTCTTTTCCTATGCTTTCAATGCAATTCCAGTCTACCTCCTGAAATCGGTTTCCTGCAATTCTGCCCCGCTTTCAAGTCCTCTTGGCAGCCTTACTTCAGTCTATTTTTGGACGATAGCTGTCATTTATAACTCTGCAGGTTTGTGAATTACAGTGCCCCTGAGCTCCTTTCTTCAACTCGCTTTCTTGTGACCTGGCCGCAACACCGCAGGATGGCTTCAGGCCCTAATCTGGTTCCGGTACGGCACGCTGAGCCTTTGGTTATTTCCTCTTCCTGGTGGGAAATGAGAGTTAAATTTGCCCGTCCAGACACCTCCAGCTAGCCTCTCATTGGTTCTCGCTATTCCTGTTCATCTTCCGCAGAAATTGCAAACTGGGCCAAACAGGAGGTTAAAGGCGCTGACTCTCCAAGTGGGGAGACTGTTAGTAAAGCGTCTGGAAAGTTGCACCCGTGTACCAGGGGAGGAAAACTGAGACATATTTGAACCCGTCTCCCGATCACATGGTTGATCATACTCTGGGTTCCACATGCATATTTTAGCTGAAGGAAGAATACCTAAAACCTGGGTAGTTGAAACCCGTGGAATGGGTACCATGCAATATGACTTCAAAGGGTCTTCATTTGCTCACCGAACCTCTCTAATCCTATCACTGCTGCGTTTATGCCCCTGTACACATGCTTGATTCTCTTTCGGAGACATAGCAATCCATAGGTTTTACGATACTTACTAGTCAGGTACATTCTTAGGCGTTTAATATGCGGTGTTGAGTCCATTTCGTTGAGCAAGGAGTAGCTCTTGTCTATTCCATATTTGGCTTAAGGAACTTTATCTGTGCTCATTTCAATCTCTGGTTTTATGCAGCACCCCAACTCACCTTTCCCCTTAAGCAAGCATAAGTTGGTTTTCTAAATTTGAGAACCTGTTCTGTTTTGGAATTCAGTTCCTGTGTAGACAAGTTTACATTCCGTGTATTAGTGATATCTTATGATGTTTCTTTTTCTGTGTGACTTATTTCAGTTAGAATCATCGTACCTGAATCTACTCATTATGCTGCTACGGGCCTGATGACATAGATTTCATTGCTGAGTGATACTGCATTGTACGTAAGTACCACAAGTTCTTTATCCATTTTTCACTTTCTGCGATGTTGAACTTGTACTGTAAACGAGGTTCTTGTAAACAGAGCCGTTCCAAACTTTGGGGTGGCTGTGTCTTTTTGATTTTAATTTCCCTAAGCTATAGGACCATAAGTAGAAGTGCCCTAGGCTCTGTTGCTTTGTTTTTTAGATGTTTCAGGAAACACCATACACTTCTCCCAAGTGTCTGTTGGCAATTTACATCCCACCCATCAACATAACAAGGCTCACAGTTCTCAATGGCCTGTTGCCTTTCTGGATTTTACACTTTTTTCAGATGGCCCTTTTGACCGGGGGGAAGTGAGACTTCATTGTAGTGCAGATTTCCTTTGCAAGCTTGCTTGGTTGGCCAAAAAGGGCGTATGCGTTTTTTCCTGAATATATTCAGGAAAAAACGCATACGCCCTTTTTGGCCAAGTGCATCATTGTGGACGTTCTGCCTCTTTTCCTATGCTTTCAATGCAATTCCAGTCTACCTCCTGAAATCGGTTTCCTGCAATTCTACCCCGCTTTCAAGTCCTCTTGGCAGCCTTACTTCAGTCTATTTTTGGACGATAGCTGTCATTTATAACTCTGCAGGTTTGTGAATTACAGTGCCCCTGAGCTCCTTTCTTCAACTCGCTTTCTTGTGACCTGGCCGCAACACCGCAGGATGGCTTCAGGCCCTAATCTGGTTCCGGCAGGCACGCTGAGCCTTTGGTTAATTCCTCTTCCTGGTGGGAAATGAGAGTTAAATTTGCCCGTCCAGACACCTCCAGCTAGTCTCTCATTGGTTCTCGCTATTCCTGTTCATCTTCCGCAGAAATTGCAAACTGGGCCAAACAGGAGGTTAAAGGGACTGACTCTCCAGGTCGGGAGAGTGTTAGTAAAGCGTCTGGAATGTTGCACCCGAGTACCAGGGGAGGAAAACTGAGACATATTTGAACACGTCTCCCGATCACATGGTTGATCATACTCTAGGTTCCACATGCATGTTTTAGCTGAAGGAAGAATACCTTAAACCTGGGTAGTTGAAACCCGTGGAATGGGGACCATGCAATATGACTTCAAAGGGTCTTCATTTGCTCACCGAACCTCTCCAATCCTATCACTGCTGCGTTTACGCCCCTGTACACATGCTTGATTCTCTTTCGGAGACATAGCAATCCATAGGTTTTAAGATACTTACTAGTCAGGAACATTCTTAGGCGTTTAATATGGGGTGTTGAGTCCATTTAGTTGAGCAAGGAGTAGCTCTTGTCTATTCCATATTTGGCTTAAGGAACTTTATCTGTGCTCATTTCAATCTCTGGTTTTATGCAGCACCCCAACTCACCTTTACCCTTAAGCAAGAATAAGTTGGTTTTCTAAATTTGAGACCCTGTTCTGTTCTGTAATTCAGTTCCTGTGTAGCCAAGTTTCCATTCCGTGTATTACTGATATCTTATGATGTTTCTTTTTCTGTGTGACTTACTTCAGTTAGAATCATCATACCTGAATCCACTCACTGTGCTGCTAAGGGCCTGATGACACAGATTTCATTGCTGAGTGATATTGCTTTGTAAGTAAATACCACAACTTCTTTATCCATTTTTCACTTTCTGCGATGTTGAACTTGTACTGTAAACGAGGTTCTTGTAAACAGAGCCGTTCCAAACTTTGGGGTGGCTGTGTCTTTTTGATTTTAATTTCCCTAAGCTATAGGACCATAAGTGGAAGTGCCCTAGGTTCTGTTGCTTTGTTTTTTAGATGTTTCAGGAAACACCATACACTTCTCCCGAGTGGTTGTTGGCAATTTACATCCCGCCCATCAGCATAACAAAGCTACCAGTTCTCCATGGCCTGTCCTGCCTTTCTGGATTTTACACTTTTTTCAGATGGCCCTTTTGACCGGGGGGAAGTGAGACTTCATTGTAGTGCAGATTTCCTTTGCAAGCTTGCTTGGTTGGCCAAAAAGGGCGTATGCGTTTTTTCCTGAATATATTCAGGAAAAAACGCATACGCCCTTTTTGGCCAAGTGCATCATTGTGGACGTTCTGCCTCTTTTCCTATGCTTTCAATGCAATTCCAGTCTACCTCCTGAAATCGGTTTCCTGCAATTCTGCCCCGCTTTCAAGTCCTCTTGGCAGCCTTACTTCAGTCTATTTTTGGACGATAGCTGTCATTTATAACTCTGCAGGTTTGTGAATTACAGTGCCCCTGAGCTCCTTTCTTCAACTCACTTTCTTGTGACCTGGCCGCAACACCGCAGGATGGCTTCAGGCCCTAATCTGGTTCCGGTACGGCACGCTGAGCCTTTGGTTATTTCCTCTTCCTGGTGGGAAATGAGAGTTAAATTTGCCCGTCCAGACACCTCCAGCTAGCCTCTCATTGGTTCTCGCTATTCCTGTTCATCTTCCGCAGAAATTGCAAACTGGGCCAAACAGGAGGTTAAAGGCGCTGACTCTCCAAGTGGGGAGAGTGTTAGTAAAGCGTCTGGAATGTTGCACCCGAGTACCAGGGGAGGAAAACTGAAACATATTTGAACCCGTCTCCCGATAACATGGTTGATCATACTCTAGGTTCCACATGCATGTTTTAGCTGAAGGAAGAATACCTTAAACCTGGGTAGTTGAAACCCGTGGAATGGGTACCATGCAATATGGCTTCAAAGGGTCTTCATTTGCTCACCGAACCTCTCCAATCCTATCACTGCTGCGTTTATGCCCCTGTACACATGCTTGATTCTCTTTCGGAGACATAGCAATCCATAGGTTTTAAGATACTTACTAGTCAGGAACATTCTTAGGCGTTTAATATGGGGTGTTGAGTCCATTTCGTTGAGCAAGGAGTAGCTCTTGTCTATTCCATATTTGGCTTAAGGAACTTTATCTGTGCTCATTTCAATCTCTGGTTTTATGCAGCACCCCAACTCACCTTTACCCTTAAGCAAGAATAAGTTGGTTTTGTAAATTTGAGACCCTGTTCTGTTCTGTAATTCAGTTCCTGTGTAGCCAAGTTTACATTCCGTGTATTACTGATATCTTATGATGTTTCTTTTTCTGTGTGACTTATTTCAGTTAGAATCATCATACCTGAATCCACTCACTGTGCTGCTAAGGGCCTGATGACACAGATTTCATTGCTGAGTGATATTGCTTTGTAAGTAAATACCACAACTTCTTTATCCATTTTTCACTTTCTGCGATGTTGAACTTGTACTGTAAACGAGGTTCTTGTAAACAGAGCCGTTCCAAACTTTGGGGTGGCTGTGTCTTTTTGATTTTAATTTCCCTAAGCTATAGGACCATAAGTGGAAGTGCCCTAGGTTCTGTTGCTTTGTTTTTTAGATGTTTCAGGAAACACCATACACTTCTCCCGAGTGGTTGTTGGCAATTTACATCCCGCCCATCAGCATAACAAGGCTCCCAGTTCTCCATGGCCTGTCCTGCCTTTCTGGATTTTACACTTTTTTCAGATGGCCCTTTTGACCGGGGGGAAGTGAGACTTCATTGTAGTGCAGATTTCCTTTGCAAGCTTGCTTGGTTGGCCAAAAAGGGCGTATGCGTTTTTTCCTGAATATATTCAGGAAAAAACGCATACGCCCTTTTTGGCCAAGTGCATCATTGTGGACGTTCTGCCTCTTTTCCTATGCTTTCAATGCAATTCCAGTCTACCTCCTGAAATCGGTTTCCTGCAATTCTACCCCGCTTTCAAGTCCTCTTGGCAGCCTTACTTCAGTCTATTTTTGGACGATAGCTGTCATTTATAACTCTGCAGGTTTGTGAATTACAGTGCCCCTGAGCTCCTTTCTTCAACTCGCTTTCTTGTGACCTGGCCGCAACACCGCAGGATGGCTTCAGGCCCTAATCTGGTTCCGGCACGGCACGCTGAGCCTTTGGTTAATTCCTCTTCCTGGTGGGAAATGAGAGTTAAATTTGCCCGTCCAGACACCTCCAGCTAGTCTCTCATTGGTTCTCGCTATTCCTGTTCATCTTCCGCAGAAATTGCAAACTGGGCCAAACAGGAGGTTAAAGGGACTGACTCTCCAGGTCGGGAGAGTGTTAGTAAAGCGTCTGGAATGTTGCACCCGAGTACCAGGGGAGGAAAACTGAGACATATTTGAACACGTCTCCCGATCACATGGTTGATCATACTCTAGGTTCCACATGCATGTTTTAGCTGAAGGAAGAATACCTTAAACCTGGGGAGTTGAAACCCGTGGAATGGGTACCATGCAATATGACTTCAAAGGGTCTTCATTTGCTCACCGAACCTCTCCAATCCTATCACTGCTGCGTTTATGCCCCTGTACACATGCTTGATTCTCTTTCGGAGACATAGCAATCCATAGGTTTTAAGATACTTACTAGTCAGGAACATTCTTAGGCGTTTAATATGGGGTGTTGAGTCCATTTCGTTGAGCAAGGAGTAGCTCTTGTCTATTCCATATTTGGCTTAAGGAACTTTATCTGTGCTCATTTCAATCTCTGGTTTTATGCAGCACCCCAACTCACCTTTACCCTTAAGCAAGAATAAGTTGGTTTTCTAAATTTGAGACCCTGTTCTGTTCTGTAATTCAGTTCCTGTGTAGCCAAGTTTACATTCCGTGTATTACTGATATCTTATGATGTTTCTTTTTCTGTGTGACTTACTTCAGTTAGAATCATCATACCTGAATCCACTCACTGTGCTGCTAAGGGCCTGATGACACAGATTTCATTGCTGAGTGATATTGCTTTGTAAGTAAATACCACAACTTCTTTATCCATTTTTCACTTTCTGCGATGTTGAACTTGTACTGTAAACGAGGTTCTTGTAAACAGAGCCGTTCCAAACTTTGGGGTGGCTGTGTCTTTTTGATTTTAATTTCCCTAAGCTATAGGACCATAAGTGGAAGTGCCCTAGGTTCTGTTGCTTTGTTTTTTAGATGTTTCAGGAAACACCATACACTTCTCCCGAGTGGTTGTTGGCAATTTACATCCCGCTCATCAGCATAACAAAGCTCCCAGTTCTCCATGGCCTGTCCTGCCTTTCTGGATTTTACACTTTTTTCAGATGGCCCTTTTGACCGGGGGGAAGTGAGACTTCATTGTAGTGCAGATTTCCTTTGCAAGCTTGCTTGGTTGGCCAAAAAGGGCGTATGCGTTTTTTCCTGAATATATTCAGGAAAAAACGCATACGCCCTTTTTGGCCAAGTGCATCATTGTGGACGTTCTGCCTCTTTTCCTATGCTTTCAATGCAATTCCAGTCTACCTCCTGAAATCGGTTTCCTGCAATTCTGCCCCGCTTTCAAGTCCTCTTGGCAGCCTTACTTCAGTCTATTTTTGGACGATAGCTGTCATTTATAACTCTGCAGGTTTGTGAATTACAGTGCCCCTGAGCTCCTTTCTTCAACTCGCTTTCTTTTGAGCTGGCCGCAACACCGCAGGATGGATTCAGGCCCTAATCTGGTTCCGGCCCGGCTCGCTGAGCCTTTGGTTATTTCCTCTTCCTGGTGGGAAATGAGAGTTAAATTTGCCCGTCCAGACACCTCCAGCTAGTCTCTCATTGGTTCTCGCTATTCCTGTTCATCTTCCGCAGAAATTGCAAACTGGGCCAAACAGGAGGTTAAAGGGACTGACTCTCCAGGTCGGGAGAGTGTTAGTAAAGCGTCTGGAATGTTGCACCCGAGTACCAGGGGAGGAAAACTGAGACATATTTGAACACGTCTCCCGATAACATGGTTGATCATACTCTAGGTTCCACATGCATGTTTTAGCTGAAGGAAGAATACCTTAAACCTGGGTAGTTGAAACCCGTGGAATGGGTACCATGCAATATGACTTCAAAGGGTCTTCATTTGCTCACCGAACCTCTCCAATCCTATCACTGCTGCGTTTATGCCCCTGTACACATGCTTGATTCTCTTTCGGAGACATAGCAATCCATAGGTTTTAAGATACTTACTAGTCAGGAACATTCTTAGGCGTTTAATATGGGGTGTTGAGTCCATTTCGTTGAGCAAGGAGTAGCTCTTGTCTATTCCATATTTGGCTTAAGGAACTTTATCTGTGCTCATTTCAATCTCTGGTTTTATGCAGCACCCCAACTCACCTTTACCCTTATGCAAGAATAAGTTGGTTTTCTAAATTTGAGACCCTGTTCTGTTCTGTAATTCAGTTCCTGTGTAGCCAAGTTTCCATTCCGTGTATTACTGATATCTTATGATGTTTCTTTTTCTGTGTGACTTACTTCAGTTAGAATCATCATACCTGAATCCACTCACTGTGCTGCTAAGGGCCTGATGACACAGATTTCATTGCTGAGTGATATTGCTTTGTAAGTAAATACCACAACTTCTTTATCCATTTTTCACTTTCTGCGATGTTGAACTTGTACTGTAAACGAGGTTCTTGTAAACAGAGCCGTTCCAAACTTTGGGGTGGCTGTGTCTTTTTGATTTTAATTTCCCTAAGCTATAGGACCATAAGTGGAAGTGCCCTAGGTTCTGTTGCTTTGTTTTTTAGATGTTTCAGGAAACACCATACACTTCTCCCGAGTGGTTGTTGGCAATTTACATCCCGCTCATCAGCATAACAAAGCTCCCAGTTCTCCATGGCCTGTCCTGCCTTTCTGGATTTTACACTTTTTTCAGATGGCCCTTTTGACCGGGGGGAAGTGAGACTTCATTGTAGTGCAGATTTCCTTTGCAAGCTTGCTTGGTTGGCCAAAAAGGGCGTATGCGTTTTTTCCTGAATATATTCAGGAAAAAACGCATACGCCCTTTTTGGCCAAGTGCATCATTGTGGACGTTCTGCCTCTTTTCCTATGCTTTCAATGCAATTCCAGTCTACCTCCTGAAATCGGTTTCCTGCAATTCTGCCCCGCTTTCAAGTCCTCTTGGCAGCCTTACTTCAGTCTATTTTTGGACGATAGCTGTCATTTATAACTCTGCAGGTTTGTGAATTACAGTGCCCCTGAGCTCCTTTCTTCAACTCGCTTTCTTTTGAGCTGGCCGCAACACCGCAGGATGGCTTCAGGCCCTAATCTGGTTCCGGCCCGGCTCGCTGAGCCTTTGGTTATTTCCTCTTCCTGGTGGGAAATGAGAGTTAAATTTGCCCGTCCAGACACCTCCAGCTAGCCTCTCATTGGTTCTCGCTATTCCTGTTCATCTTCCGCAGAAATTGCAAACTGTGCCAAACAGGAGGTTAAAGGCGCTGACTCTCCAAGTGGGGAGAGTGTTAGTAAAGCGTCTGGAATGTTGCACCCGAGTACCAGGGGAGGAAAACTGAGACATATTTGAACACGTCTCCCGTTCACATGGTTGATCATACTTGGGTTCCACATGCATGTTTTAGCTGAAGGAAGAATACCTTAAACCTGGAGAGTTGAGACCCGTGTAATGGGTACCATGCAATATGACTTCAAAGGGTCTTCATTTGCTCACCGAACCTCTTCAATCCTATCACTGCTGTGTTTATGCCCCTTTACACATGCTTGATTCTCTTTTGGAGACATAGCAATCCATAGGTTTTACGATACTTACTAGTCAGGTACATTCTTAGGTGTTTAATATGCGGTGTTGAGTCCATTTCGTTGAGCAAGGAGTAGCTCTTGTCTATTCCATATTTGACTTAAGGAACTTTATCTGTGCTCATTTCAATCTCTGGTTTTATGCAGCACCCCAACTCACCTTTACCCTTAAGCAAGCATAAGTTGGTTTTCTAAATTTGAGACCCTGTTCTGTTCTGTAATTCAGTTCCTGTGTAGCCAAGTTTACATTCCGTGTATTACTGATATCTTATGATGTTTCTTTTTCTGTGTGACTTATTTCAGTTAGAATCATCATACCTGAATCCACTCATTCTGATGCTAAGGGCCTGATGACATAGATTTCATTGCTGAGTGATATTGCTTTGTAAGTAAATACCACAACTTCTTTATCCATTTTTCACTTTCTGCGATGTTGAACTTGTACTGTAAAAGAGGTTCTTGTAAACAGAGCCGTTCCAAACTTTGGGGTGGCTGTGTCTTTTTGATTTTAATTTCCCTAAGCTATAGGACCATAAGTGGCAGTGCCCTACGCTCTGTTGCTTTGTTTTTTAGATGTTTCAGGAAACACCATACACTTCTCCCGAGTGTCTGTTGGCAATTTACATCCCGCCCATCAGCATAACAAAGCTCCCAGTTCTCCATGGCCTGTCCTGCCTTTCTGGATTTTACACTTTTTTCAGGTGGCCCTTTTGACCGGGGGGAAGTGAGACTTCATTGTAGTGCAGATTTCCTTTGCAAGCTTGCTTGGTTGGCCAAAAAGGGCGTATGCGTTTTTTCCTGAATATATTCAGGAAAAAACGCATACGCCCTTTTTGGCCAAGTGCATCATTGTGGACGTTCTGCCTCTTTTCCTATGCTTTCAATGCAATTCCAGTCTACCTCCTGAAATCGGTTTCCTGCAATTCTGCCCCGCTTTCAAGTCCTCTTGGCAGCCTTACTTCAGTCTATTTTTGGACGATAGCTGTCATTTATAACTCTGCAGGTTTGTGAATTACAGTGCCCCTGAGCTCCTTTCTTCAACTCACTTTCTTGTGACCTGGCCGCAACACCGCAGGATGGCTTCAGGCCCTAATCTGGTTCCGGCCCGGCATGCTGAGCCTTTGGTTAATTCCTCTTCCTGGTGGGAAATGAGAGTTAAATTTGCCCGTCCAGACACCTCCAGCTAGCCTCTCATTGGTTCTCGCTATTCCTGTTCATCTTCCGCAGAAATTGCAAACTGGGCCAAACAGGAGGTTAAAGGCGCTGACTCTCCAAGTGGGGAGAGTGTTAGTAAAGCGTCTGGAATGTTGTACCCGAGTACCAGGGGAGGAAAACTGAGACATATTTGAACACGTCTCCCGTTCACATGGTTGATCATACTTGGGTTCCACATGCATGTTTTAGCTGAAGGAAGAATACCTTAAACCTGCAGAGTTGAGACCCGTGTAATGGGTACCATGCAATATGACTTCAAAGGGTCTTCATTTGCTCACCGAACCTCTCCAATCCTATCACTGCTGTGTTTATGCCCCTGTACACATGCTTGATTCTCTTTTGGAGACATAGCAATCCATAGGTTTTACGATACTTACTAGTCAGGTACATTCTTAGGCGTTTAATATGCGGTGTTGAGTCCATTTCGTTGAGCAAGGAGTAGCTCTTGTCTATTCCATATTTGACTTAAGGAACTTTATCTGTGCTCATTTCAATCTCTGGTTTTATGCAGCACCCCAACTCACCTTTACCCTTAAGCAAGCATAAGTTGGTTTTCTAAATTTGAGACCCTGTTCTGTTCTGTAATTCAGTTCCTGTGTAGCCAAGTTTACATTCCGTGTATTACTGATATCTTATGATGTTTCTTTTTCTGTGTGACTTATTTCAGTTAGAATCATCATACCTGAATCCACTCATTGTGATGCTAAGGGCCTGATGACATAGATTTCATTGCTGAGTGATATTGCTTTGTAAGTAAATACCACAACTTCTTTATCCATTTTTCACTTTCTGCGATGTTGAACTTGTACTGTAAACGAGGTTCTTGTAAACAGAGGCGTCCCAAACTTTGGGGTGGCTGTGTCTTTTTGATTTTAATTTCCCTAAGCTATAGGACCATAAGTGGCAGTGCCCTAGGCTCTGTTGCTTTGTTTTTTCGATGTTTCAGGAAACACCATACACTTCTCCCGAGTGTCTGTTGGCAATTTACATCCCGCCCATCAGCATAACAAGGCTCCCAGTTCTCCATGGCCTGTCCTGCCTTTCTGGATTTTACACTTTTTTCAGATGGCCCTTTTGACCGGGGGGAAGTGAGACTTCATTGTAGTGCAGATTTCCTTTGCAAGCTTGCTTGGTTGGCCAAAAAGGGCGTATGCGTTTTTTCCTGAATATATTCAGGAAAAAACGCATACGCCCTTTTTGGCCAAGTGCATCATTGTGGACGTTCTGCCTCTTTTCCTATGCTTTCAATGCAATTCCAGTCTACCTCCTGAAATCGGTTTCCTGCAATTCTGCCCCGCTTTCAAGTCCTCTTGGCAGCCTTACTTCAGTCTATTTTTGGATGATAGCTGTCATTTATAACTCTGCAGGTTTGTGAATTACAGTGTCCCTGAGCTCCTTTCTTCAACTCGCTTTCTTGTGACCTGGCCGCAACACCGCAGGATGGCTTCAGGCCCTAATCTGGTTCCGGCCCGGCATGCTGAGCCTTTGGTTAATTCCTCTTCCTGGTGGGAAATGAGAGTTAAATTTGCCCGTCCAGACACCTCCAGCTAGCCTCTCATTGGTTCTCGCTATTCCTGTTCATCTTCCGCAGAAATTGCAAACTGGGCCAAACAGGAGGTTAAAGGCGCTGACTCTCCAAGTGGGGAGAGTGTTAGTAAAGCGTCTGGAATGTTGCACCCGAGTACCAGGGGAGGAAAACTGAGACATATTTGAACACGTCTCCCGTTCACATGGTTGATCATACTTGGGTTCCACATGCATGTTTTAGCTGAAGGAAGAATACCTTAAACCTGCAGAGTTGAGACCCGTGTAATGGGTACCATGCAATATGACTTCAAAGGGTCTTCATTTGCTCACCGAACCTCTCCAATCCTATCACTGCTGTGTTTATGCCCCTGTACACATGCTTGATTCTCTTTTGGAGACATAGCAATCCATAGGTTTTACGATACTTACTAGTCAGGTACATTCTTAGGCGTTTAATATGCGGTGTTGAGTCCATTTCGTTGAGCAAGGAGTAGCTCTTGTCTATTCCATATTTGACTTAAGGAACTTTATCTGTGCTCATTTCAATCTCTGGTTTTATGCAGCACCCCAACTCACCTTTACCCTTAAGCAAGCATAAGTTGGTTTTCTAAATTTGAGACCCTGTTCTGTTCTGTAATTCAGTTCCTGTGTAGCCAAGTTTACATTCCGTGTATTACTGATATCTTATGATGTTTCTTTTTCTGTGTGACTTATTTCAGTTAGAATCATCATACCTGAATCCACTCATTGTGATGCTAAGGGCCTGATGACATAGATTTCATTGCTGAGTGATATTGCTTTGTAAGTAAATACCACAACTTCTTTATCCATTTTTCACTTTCTGCGATGTTGAACTTGTACTGTAAACGAGGTTCTTGTAAACAGAGGCGTCCCAAACTTTGGGGTGGCTGTGTCTTTTTGATTTTAATTTCCCTAAGCTATAGGACCATAAGTGGCAGTGCCCTAGGCTCTGTTGCTTTGTTTTTTAGATGTTTCAGGAAACACCATACACTTCTCCCGAGTGTCTGTTGGCAATTTACATCCCGCCCATCAGCATAACAAGGCTCCCAGTTCTCAATGGCCTGTTGCCTTTCTGGATTTTACACTTTTTTCAGATGGCCCTTTTGACCGGGGGGAAGTGAGACTTCATTGTAGTGCAGATTTCCTTTGCAAGCTTGCTTGGTTGGCCAAAAAGGGCGTATGCGTTTTTTCCTGAATATATTCAGGAAAAAACGCATACGCCCTTTTTGGCCAAGTGCATCATTGTGGACGTTCTGCCTCTTTTCCTATGCTTTCAATGCAATTCCAGTCTACCTCCTGAAATCGGTTTCCTGCAATTCTGCCCTGCTTTCAAGTCCTCTTGGCAGCCTTACTTCAGTCTATTTTTGGACGATAGCTGTCATTTATAACTCTGCAGGTTTGTGAATTACAGTGCCCCTGAGCTCCTTTCTTCAACTCGCTTTCTTGTGACCTGGCCGCAACACCGCAGGATGGCTTCAGGCCCTAATCTGGTTCCGGTACGGCACGCTGAGCCTTTGGTTAATTCCTCTTCCTGGTGGGAAATGAGAGTTAAATTTGCCCGTCCAGACACCTCCAGCTAGCCTCTCATTGGTTCTCGCTATTCCTGTTCATCTTCCGCAGAAATTGCAAACTGGGCCAAACAGGAGGTTAAAGGGACTGACTCTCCAAGTGGGGAGAGTGTTAGTAAAGCGTCTGGAATGTTGCACCCGAGTACCAGGGGAGGAAAACTGAGACATATTTGAACACGTCTCCCGATCACATGGTTGATCATACTCTAGGTTCCACATGCATGTTTTAGCTGAAGGAAGAATACCTTAAACCTGGGTAGTTGAAACCCGTGGAATGGGTACCATGCAATATGACTTCAAAGGGTCTTCATTTGCTCACCGAACCTCTCCAATCCTATCACTGCTGCGTTTATGCCCCTGTACACATGCTTGATTCTCTTTCGGAGACATAGCAATCCATAGGTTTTAAGGTACTTACTAGTCAGGTACATTCTTAGGCGTTTAATATGGGGTGTTGAGTCCATTTCGTTGAGCAAGGAGTAGCTCTTGTCTATTCCATATTTGGCTTAAGGAACTTTATCTGTGCTCATTTCAATCTCTGGTTTTATGCAGCACCCCAACTCACCTTTACCCTTAAGCAAGAATAAGTTGGTTTTGTAAATTTGAGACCCTGTTCTGTTCTGTAATTCAGTTCCTGTGTAGCCAAGTTTACATTCCGTGTATTACTGATATCTTATGATGTTTCTTTTTCTGTGTGACTTATTTCAGTTAGAATCATCATACCTGAATCCACTCACTGTGCTGCTAAGGGCCTGATGACACAGATTTCATTGCTGAGTGATATTGCTTTGTAAGTAAATACCACAACTTCTTTATCCATTTTTCACTTTCTGCGATGTTGAACTTGTACTGTAAACGAGGTTCTTGTAAACAGAGCCGTTCCAAACTTTGGGGTGGCTGTGTCTTTTTGATTTTAATTTCCCTAAGCTATAGGACCATAAGTGGAAGTGCCCTAGGTTCTGTTGCTTTGTTTTTTAGATGTTTCAGGAAACACCATACACTTCTCCCGAGTGGTTGTTGGCAATTTACATCCCGCCCATCAGCATAACAAGGCTCCCAGTTCTCCATGGCCTGTCCTGCCTTTCTGGATTTTACACTTTTTTCAGATGGCCCTTTTGACCGGGGGGAAGTGAGACTTCATTGTAGTGCAGATTTCCTTTGCAAGCTTGCTTGGTTGGCCAAAAAGGGCGTATGCGTTTTTTCCTGAATATATTCAGGAAAAAACGCATACGCCCTTTTTGGCCAAGTGCATCATTGTGGACGTTCTGCCTCTTTTCCTATGCTTTCAATGCAATTCCAGTCTACCTCCTGAAATCGGTTTCCTGCAATTCTACCCCGCTTTCAAGTCCTCTTGGCAGCCTTACTTCAGTCTATTTTTGGACGATAGCTGTCATTTATAACTCTGCAGGTTTGTGAATTACAGTGCCCCTGAGCTCCTTTCTTCAACTCGCTTTCTTGTGACCTGGCCGCAACACCGCAGGATGGCTTCAGGCCCTAATCTGGTTCCGGCACGGCACGCTGAGCCTTTGGTTAATTCCTCTTCCTGGTGGGAAATGAGAGTTAAATTTGCCCGTCCAGACACCTCCAGCTAGTCTCTCATTGGTTCTCGCTATTCCTGTTCATCTTCCGCAGAAATTGCAAACTGGGCCAAACAGGAGGTTAAAGGGACTGACTCTCCAGGTCGGGAGAGTGTTAGTAAAGCGTCTGGAATGTTGCACCCGAGTACCAGGGGAGGAAAACTGAGACATATTTGAACACGTCTCCCGATCACATGGTTGATCATACTCTAGGTTCCACATGCATGTTTTAGCTGAAGGAAGAATACCTTAAACCTGGGTAGTTGAAACCCGTGGAATGGGTACCATGCAATATGACTTCAAAGGGTCTTCATTTGCTCACCGAACCTCTCCAATCCTATCACTGCTGCGTTTATGCCCCTGTACACATGCTTGATTCTCTTTCGGAGACATAGCAATCCATAGGTTTTAAGATACTTACTAGTCAGGAACATTCTTAGGCGTTTAATATGGGGTGATGAGTCCATTTCGTTGAGCAAGGAGTAGCTCTTGTCTATTCCATATTTGGCTTAAGGAACTTTATCTGTGCTCATTTCAATCTCTGGTTTTATGCAGCACCCCAACTCACCTTTACCCTTAAGCAAGAATAAGTTGGTTTTCTAAATTTGAGACCCTGTTCTGTTCTGTAATTCAGTTCCTGTGTAGCCAAGTTTACATTCCGTGTATTACTGATATCTTATGATGTTTCTTTTTCTGTGTGACTTATTTCAGTTAGAATCATCATACCTGAATCCACTCACTGTGCTGCTAAGGGCCTGATGACACAGATTTCATTGCTGAGTGATATTGCTTTGTAAGTAAATACCACAACTTCTTTATCCATTTTTCACTTTCTGCGATGTTGAACTTGTACTGTAAACGAGGTTCTTGTAAACAGAGCCGTTCCAAACTTTGGGGTGGCTGTGTCTTTTTGATTTTAATTTCCCTAAGCTATAGGACCATAAGTGGAAGTGCCCTAGGTTCTGTTGCTTTGTTTTTTAGATGTTTCAGGAAACACCATACACTTCTCCCGAGTGGTTGTTGGCAATTTACATCCCGCCCATCAGCATAACAAGGCTCCCAGTTCTCCATGGCCTGTCCTGCCTTTCTGGATTTTACACTTTTTTCAGATGGCCCTTTTGACCGGGGGGAAGTGAGACTTCATTGTAGTGCAGATTTCCTTTGCAAGCTTGCTTGGTTGGCCAAAAAGGGCGTATGCGTTTTTTCCTGAATATATTCAGGAAAAAACGCATACGCCCTTTTTGGCCAAGTGCATCATTGTGGACGTTCTGCCTCTTTTCCTATGCTTTCAATGCAATTCCAGTCTACCTCCTGAAATCGGTTTCCTGCAATTCTGCCCCGCTTTCAAGTCCTCTTGGCAGCCTTACTTCAGTCTATTTTTGGACGATAGCTGTCATTTATAACTCTGCAGGTTTGTGAATTACAGTGCCCCTGAGCTCCTTTCTTCAACTCGCTTTCTTGTGACCTGGCCGCAACACCGCAGGATGGCTTCAGGCCCTAATCTGGTTCCGGCACGGCACGCTGAGCCTTTGGTTATTTCCTTTTCCTGGTGGGAAATGAGAGTTAAATTTGCCCGTCCAGACACCTCCAGCTAGTCTCTCATTGGTTCTCGCTACTCCTGTTCATCTTCCGCAGAAATTGCAAACTGGGCCAAACAGGAGGTTAAAGGCGCTGACTCTCCAAGTGGGGAGAGTGTTAGTAAAGCGTCTGGAATGTTGCACCCGAGTACCAGGGGAGGAAAACTGAGACATATTTGAACACGTCTCCCGTTCACATGGTTGATCATACTTGGGTTCCACATACATGTTTTAGCTGAAGGAAGAATACCTTAAACCTGGAGAGTTAAGACCCGTGTAATGGGTACCATGCAATATGACTTCAAAGGGTCTTCATTTGCTCACCAAACCTCTCCAATCCTATCACTGCTGCGTTTATGCCCCTGTACACATGCTTGATTCTCTTTCGGAGACATAGCAATCCATAGGTTTTAAGATACTTACTAGTCAGGTACATTCTTAGGCGTTTAATATGCGGTGTTGAGTCCATTTCGTTGAGCAAGGAGTAGCTCTTGTCTATTCCATATTTGGCTTAAGGAACTTTATCTGTGCTCATTTCAATCTCTGGTTTTATGCAGCACCCCAACTCACCTTTACCCTTAAGCAAGCATAAGTTGGTTTTCTAAATTTGAGACCCTGTTCTGTTCTGTAATTCAGTTCCTGTGTAGCCAAGTTTACATTCCGTGTATTACTGATATCTTATGATGTTTCTTTTTCTGTGTGACTTATTTCAGTTAGAATCATCATACCTGAATCCACTCATTGTGCTGCTAAGGGCCTGATGACACAGATTTCATTGCTGAGTGATATTGCTTTGTAAGTAAATACCACAACTTCTTTATCCATTTTTCACTTTCTGCGATGTTGAACTTGTACTGTAAAGGAGGTTCTTGTAAACAGAGGCGTCCCAAACTTTGGGGTGGCTGTGTCTTTTTGATTTTAATTTCCCTAAGCTATAGGACCATAAGTGGCAGTGCCCTAGGCTCTGTTGCTTTGTTTTTTAGATGTTTCAGGAAACACCATACACTTCTCCCGAGTGTCTGTTGGCAATTTACATCCCGCCCATCAGCATAACAAGGCTCCCAGTTCTCAATGGCCTGTTGCCTTTCTGGATTTTACACTTTTTTCAGATGGCCCTTTTGACCGGGGGGAAGTGAGACTTCATTGTAGTGCAGATTTCCTTTGCAAGCTTGCTTGGTTGGCCAAAAAGGGCGTATGCGTTTTTTCCTGAATATATTCAGGAAAAAACGCATACGCCCTTTTTGGCCAAGTGCATCATTGTGGACGTTCTGCCTCTTTTCCTATGCTTTCAATGCAATTCCAGTCTACCTCCTGAAATCGGTTTCCTGCAATTCTGCCCTGCTTTCAAGTCCTCTTGGCAGCCTTACTTCAGTCTATTTTTGGACGATAGCTGTCATTTATAACTCTGCAGGTTTGTGAATTACAGTGCCCCTGAGCTCCTTTCTTCAACTCGCTTTCTTGTGACCTGGCCGCAACACCGCAGGATGGCTTCAGGCCCTAATCTGGTTCCGGTACGGCACGCTGAGCCTTTGGTTAATTCCTCTTCCTGGTGGGAAATGAGAGTTAAATTTGCCCGTCCAGACACCTCCAGCTAGCCTCTCATTGGTTCTCGCTATTCCTGTTCATCTTCCGCAGAAATTGCAAACTGGGCCAAACAGGAGGTTAAAGGCGCTGACTCTCCAAGTGGGGAGAGTGTTAGTAAAGCGTCTGGAATGTTGCACCCGAGTACCAGGGGAGGAAAACTGAGACATATTTGAACACGTCTCCCGTTCACATGGTTGATCATACTTGGGTTCCACATGCATGTTTTAGCTGAAGGAAGAATACCTTAAACCTGCAGAGTTGAGACCCGTGTAATGGGTACCATGCAATATGACTTCAAAGGGTCTTCATTTGCTCACCGAACCTCTCCAATCCTATCACTGCTGTGTTTATGCCCCTGTACACATGCTTGATTCTCTTTTGGAGACATAGCAATCCATAGGTTTTACGATACTTACTAGTCAGGTACATTCTTAGGCGTTTAATATGCGGTGTTGAGTCCATTTCGTTGAGCAAGGAGTAGCTCTTGTCTATTCCATATTTGACTTAAGGAACTTTATCTGTGCTCATTTCAATCTCTGGTTTTATGCAGCACCCCAACTCACCTTTACCCTTAAGCAAGCATAAGTTGGTTTTCTAAATTTGAGACCCTGTTCTGTTCTGTAATTCAGTTCCTGTGTAGCCAAGTTTACATTCCGTGTATTACTGATATCTTATGATGTTTCTTTTTCTGTGTGACTTATTTCAGTTAGAATCATCATACCTGAATCCACTCATTGTGATGCTAAGGGCCTGATGACATAGATTTCATTGCTGAGTGATATTGCTTTGTAAGTAAATACCACAACTTCTTTATCCATTTTTCACTTTCTGCGATGTTGAACTTGTACTGTAAACGAGGTTCTTGTAAACAGAGGCGTCCCAAACTTTGGGGTGGCTGTGTCTTTTTGATTTTAATTTCCCTAAGCTATAGGACCATAAGTGGCAGTGCCCTAGGCTCTGTTGCTTTGTTTTTTAGATGTTTCAGGAAACACCATACACTTCTCCCGAGTGTCTGTTGGCAATTTACATCCCGCCCATCAGCATAACAAGGCTCCCAGTTCTCAATGGCCTGTTGCCTTTCTGGATTTTACACTTTTTTCAGATGGCCCTTTTGACCGGGGGGAAGTGAGACTTCATTGTAGTGCAGATTTCCTTTGCAAGCTTGCTTGGTTGGCCAAAAAGGGCGTATGCGTTTTTTCCTGAATATATTCAGGAAAAAACGCATACGCCCTTTTTGGCCAAGTGCATCATTGTGGACGTTCTGCCTCTTTTCCTATGCTTTCAATGCAATTCCAGTCTACCTCCTGAAATCGGTTTCCTGCAATTCTGCCCTGCTTTCAAGTCCTCTTGGCAGCCTTACTTCAGTCTATTTTTGGACGATAGCTGTCATTTATAACTCTGCAGGTTTGTGAATTACAGTGCCCCTGAGCTCCTTTCTTCAACTCGCTTTCTTGTGACCTGGCCGCAACACCGCAGGATGGCTTCAGGCCCTAATCTGGTTCCGGTACGGCACGCTGAGCCTTTGGTTAATTCCTCTTCCTGGTGGGAAATGAGAGTTAAATTTGCCCGTCCAGACACCTCCAGCTAGCCTCTCATTGGTTCTCGCTATTCCTGTTCATCTTCCGCAGAAATTGCAAACTGGGCCAAACAGGAGGTTAAAGGGACTGACTCTCCAGGTCGGGAGAGTGTTAGTAAAGCGTCTGGAATGTTGCACCCGAGTACCAGGGGAGGAAAACTGAGACATATTTGAACACGTCTCCCGATCACATGGTTGATCATACTCTAGGGTCCACATGCATGTTTTAGCTGAAGGAAGAATACCTTAAACCTGGGTAGTTGAAACCCGTGGAATGGGTACCATGCAATATGACTTCAAAGGGTCTTCATTTGCTCACCGAACCTCTCCAATCCTATCACTGCTGCGTTTATGCCCCTGTACACATGCTTGATTCTCTTTCGGAGACATAGCAATCCATAGGTTTTAAGATACTTACTAGTCAGGAACATTCTTAGGCGTTTAATATGGGGTGATGAGTCCATTTCGTTGAGCAAGGAGTAGCTCTTGTCTATTCCATATTTGGCTTAAGGAACTTTATCTGTGCTCATTTCAATCTCTGGTTTTATGCAGCACCCCAACTCACCTTTACCCTTAAGCAAGAATAAGTTGGTTTTCTAAATTTGAGACCCTGTTCTGTTCTGTAATTCAGTTCCTGTGTAGCCAAGTTTACATTCCGTGTATTACTGATATCTTATGATGTTTCTTTTTCTGTGTGACTTATTTCAGTTAGAATCATCATACCTGAATCCACTCACTGTGCTGCTAAGGGCCTGATGACACAGATTTCATTTCTGAGTGATATTGCTTTGTAAGTAAATACCACAACTTCTTTATCCATTTTTCACTTTCTGCGATGTTGAACTTGTACTGTAAACGAGGTTCTTGTAAACAGAGCCGTTCCAAACTTTGGGGTGGCTGTGTCTTTTTGATTTTAATTTCCCTAAGCTATAGGACCATAAGTGGAAGTGCCCTAGGTTCTGTTGCTTTGTTTTTTAGATGTTTCAGGAAACACCATACACTTCTCCCGAGTGGTTGTTGGCAATTTACATCCCGCCCATCAGCATAACAAGGCTCCCAGTTCTCCATGGCCTGTCCTGCCTTTCTGGATTTTACACTTTTTTCAGATGGCCCTTTTGACCGGGGGGAAGTGAGACTTCATTGTAGTGCAGATTTCCTTTGCAAGCTTGCTTGGTTGGCCAAAAAGGGCGTATGCGTTTTTTCCTGAATATATTCAGGAAAAAACGCATACGCCCTTTTTGGCCAAGTGCATCATTGTGGACGTTCTGCCTCTTTTCCTATGCTTTCAATGCAATTCCAGTCTACCTCCTGAAATCGGTTTCCTGCAATTCTGCCCCGCTTTCAAGTCCTCTTGGCAGCCTTACTTCAGTCTATTTTTGGACGATAGCTGTCATTTATAACTCTGCAGGTTTGTGAATTACAGTGCCCCTGAGCTCCTTTCTTCAACTCGCTTTCTTGTGACCTGGCCGCAACACCGCAGGATGGCTTCAGGCCCTAATCTGGTTCCGGCACGGCACGCTGAGCCTTTGGTTATTTCCTTTTCCTGGTGGGAAATGAGAGTTAAATTTGCCCGTCCAGACACCTCCAGCTAGTCTCTCATTGGTTCTCGCTACTCCTGTTCATCTTCCGCAGAAATTGCAAACTGGGCCAAACAGGAGGTTAAAGGCGCTGACTCTCCAAGTGGGGAGAGTGTTAGTAAAGCGTCTGGAATGTTGCACCCGAGTACCAGGGGAGGAAAACTGAGACATATTTGAACACGTCTCCCGTTCACATGGTTGATCATACTTGGGTTCCACATACATGTTTTAGCTGAAGGAAGAATACCTTAAACCTGGAGAGTTAAGACCCGTGTAATGGGTACCATGCAATATGACTTCAAAGGGTCTTCATTTGCTCACCAAACCTCTCCAATCCTATCACTGCTGCGTTTATGCCCCTGTACACATGCTTGATTCTCTTTCGGAGACATAGCAATCCATAGGTTTTAAGATACTTACTAGTCAGGTACATTCTTAGGCGTTTAATATGCGGTGTTGAGTCCATTTCGTTGAGCAAGGAGTAGCTCTTGTCTATTCCATATTTGGCTTAAGGAACTTTATCTGTGCTCATTTCAATCTCTGGTTTTATGCAGCACCCCAACTCACCTTTACCCTTAAGCAAGCATAAGTTGGTTTTCTAAATTTGAGACCCTGTTCTGTTCTGTAATTCAGTTCCTGTGTAGCCAAGTTTACATTCCGTGTATTACTGATATCTTATGATGTTTCTTTTTCTGTGTGACTTATTTCAGTTAGAATCATCATACCTGAATCCACTCATTGTGCTGCTAAGGGCCTGATGACACAGATTTCATTGCTGAGTGATATTGCTTTGTAAGTAAATACCACAACTTCTTTATCCATTTTTCACTTTCTGCGATGTTGAACTTGTACTGTAAAGGAGGTTCTTGTAAACAGAGGCGTCCCAAACTTTGGGGTGGCTGTGTCTTTTTGATTTTAATTTCCCTAAGCTATAGGACCATAAGTGGCAGTGCCCTAGGCTCTGTTGCTTTGTTTTTTAGATGTTTCAGGAAACACCATACACTTCTCCCGAGTGTCTGTTGGCAATTTACATCCCGCCCATCAGCATAACAAGGCTCCCAGTTCTCAATGGCCTGTTGCCTTTCTGGATTTTACACTTTTTTCAGATGGCCCTTTTGACCGGGGGGAAGTGAGACTTCATTGTAGTGCAGATTTCCTTTGCAAGCTTGCTTGGTTGGCCAAAAAGGGCGTATGCGTTTTTTCCTGAATATATTCAGGAAAAAACGCATACGCCCTTTTTGGCCAAGTGCATCATTGTGGACGTTCTGCCTCTTTTCCTATGCTTTCAATGCAATTCCAGTCTACCTCCTGAAATCGGTTTCCTGCAATTCTGCCCTGCTTTCAAGTCCTCTTGGCAGCCTTACTTCAGTCTATTTTTGGACGATAGCTGTCATTTATAACTCTGCAGGTTTGTGAATTACAGTGCCCCTGAGCTCCTTTCTTCAACTCGCTTTCTTGTGACCTGGCCGCAACACCGCAGGATGGCTTCAGGCCCTAATCTGGTTCCGGTACGGCACGCTGAGCCTTTGGTTAATTCCTCTTCCTGGTGGGAAATGAGAGTTAAATTTGCCCGTCCAGACACCTCCAGCTAGCCTCTCATTGGTTCTCGCTATTCCTGTTCATCTTCCGCAGAAATTGCAAACTGGGCCAAACAGGAGGTTAAAGGCGCTGACTCTCCAAGTGGGGAGAGTGTTAGTAAAGCGTCTGGAATGTTGCACCCGAGTACCAGGGGAGGAAAACTGAGACATATTTGAACACGTCTCCCGTTCACATGGTTGATCATACTTGGGTTCCACATGCATGTTTTAGCTGAAGGAAGAATACCTTAAACCTGCAGAGTTGAGACCCGTGTAATGGGTACCATGCAATATGACTTCAAAGGGTCTTCATTTGCTCACCGAACCTCTCCAATCCTATCACTGCTGTGTTTATGCCCCTGTACACATGCTTGATTCTCTTTTGGAGACATAGCAATCCATAGGTTTTACGATACTTACTAGTCAGGTACATTCTTAGGCGTTTAATATGCGGTGTTGAGTCCATTTCGTTGAGCAAGGAGTAGCTCTTGTCTATTCCATATTTGACTTAAGGAACTTTATCTGTGCTCATTTCAATCTCTGGTTTTATGCAGCACCCCAACTCACCTTTACCCTTAAGCAAGCATAAGTTGGTTTTCTAAATTTGAGACCCTGTTCTGTTCTGTAATTCAGTTCCTGTGTAGCCAAGTTTACATTCCGTGTATTACTGATATCTTATGATGTTTCTTTTTCTGTGTGACTTATTTCAGTTAGAATCATCATACCTGAATCCACTCATTGTGATGCTAAGGGCCTGATGACATAGATTTCATTGCTGAGTGATATTGCTTTGTAAGTAAATACCACAACTTCTTTATCCATTTTTCACTTTCTGCGATGTTGAACTTGTACTGTAAACGAGGTTCTTGTAAACAGAGGCGTCCCAAACTTTGGGGTGGCTGTGTCTTTTTGATTTTAATTTCCCTAAGCTATAGGACCATAAGTGGCAGTGCCCTAGGCTCTGTTGCTTTGTTTTTTAGATGTTTCAGGAAACACCATACACTTCTCCCGAGTGGTTGTTGGCAATTTACATCCCGCCCATCAGCATAACAAGGCTCCCAGTTCTCAATGGCCTGTTGCCTTTCTGGATTTTACACTTTTTTCAGATGGCCCTTTTGACCGGGGGGAAGTGAGACTTCATTGTAGTGCAGATTTCCTTTGCAAGCTTGCTTGGTTGGCCAAAAAGGGCGTATGCGTTTTTTCCTGAATATATTCAGGAAAAAACGCATACGCCCTTTTTGGCCAAGTGCATCATTGTGGACGTTCTGCCTCTTTTCCTATGCTTTCAATGCAATTCCAGTCTACCTCCTGAAATCGGTTTCCTGCAATTCTGCCCTGCTTTCAAGTCCTCTTGGCAGCCTTACTTCAGTCTATTTTTGGACGATAGCTGTCATTTATAACTCTGCAGGTTTGTGAATTACAGTGCCCCTGAGCTCCTTTCTTCAACTCGCTTTCTTGTGACCTGGCCGCAACACCGCAGGATGGCTTCAGGCCCTAATCTGGTTCCGGTACGGCACGCTGAGCCTTTGGTTAATTCCTCTTCCTGGTGGGAAATGAGAGTTAAATTTGCCCGTCCAGACACCTCCAGCTAGCCTCTCATTGGTTCTCGCTATTCCTGTTCATCTTCCGCAGAAATTGCAAACTGGGCCAAACAGGAGGTTAAAGGGACTGACTCTCCAAGTGGGGAGAGTGTTAGTAAAGCGTCTGGAATGTTGCACCCGAGTACCAGGGGAGGAAAACTGAGACATATTTGAACACGTCTCCCGATCACATGGTTGATCATACTCTAGGTTCCACATGCATGTTTTAGCTGAAGGAAGAATACCTTAAACCTGGGTAGTTGAAACCCGTGGAATGGGTACCATGCAATATGACTTCAAAGGGTCTTCATTTGCTCACCGAACCTCTCCAATCCTATCACTGCTGCGTTTATGCCCCTGTACACATGCTTGATTCTCTTTCGGAGACATAGCAATCCATAGGTTTTAAGGTACTTACTAGTCAGGTACATTCTTAGGCGTTTAATATGGGGTGTTGAGTCCATTTCGTTGAGCAAGGAGTAGCTCTTGTCTATTCCATATTTGGCTTAAGGAACTTTATCTGTGCTCATTTCAATCTCTGGTTTTATGCAGCACCCCAACTCACCTTTACCCTTAAGCAAGAATAAGTTGGTTTTGTAAATTTGAGACCCTGTTCTGTTCTGTAATTCAGTTCCTGTGTAGCCAAGTTTACATTCCGTGTATTACTGATATCTTATGATGTTTCTTTTTCTGTGTGACTTATTTCAGTTAGAATCATCATACCTGAATCCACTCACTGTGCTGCTAAGGGCCTGATGACACAGATTTCATTGCTGAGTGATATTGCTTTGTAAGTAAATACCACAACTTCTTTATCCATTTTTCACTTTCTGCGATGTTGAACTTGTACTGTAAACGAGGTTCTTGTAAACAGAGCCGTTCCAAACTTTGGGGTGGCTGTGTCTTTTTGATTTTAATTTCCCTAAGCTATAGGACCATAAGTGGAAGTGCCCTAGGTTCTGTTGCTTTGTTTTTTAGATGTTTCAGGAAACACCATACACTTCTCCCGAGTG
Organism: Stenella coeruleoalba; assembly: GCF_951394435.1. Taxonomy (NCBI): domain Eukaryota; kingdom Metazoa; phylum Chordata; class Mammalia; order Artiodactyla; family Delphinidae; genus Stenella; species Stenella coeruleoalba. The sequence goes on from NW_027645862.1 coordinate 229,010, forward strand.
GTTGTTGGCAATTTACATCCCGCCCATCAGCATAACAAGGCTCCCAGTTCTCCATGGCCTGTCCTGCCTTTCTGGATTTTACACTTTTTTCAGATGGCCCTTTTGACCGGGGGGAAGTGAGACTTCATTGTAGTGCAGATTTCCTTTGCAAGCTTGCTTGGTTGGCCAAAAAGGGCGTATGCGTTTTTTCCTGAATATATTCAGGAAAAAACGCATACGCCCTTTTTGGCCAAGTGCATCATTGTGGACGTTCTGCCTCTTTTCCTATGCTTTCAATGCAATTCCAGTCTACCTCCTGAAATCGGTTTCCTGCAATTCTACCCCGCTTTCAAGTCCTCTTGGCAGCCTTACTTCAGTCTATTTTTGGACGATAGCTGTCATTTATAACTCTGCAGGTTTGTGAATTACAGTGCCCCTGAGCTCCTTTCTTCAACTCGCTTTCTTGTGACCTGGCCGCAACACCGCAGGATGGCTTCAGGCCCTAATCTGGTTCCGGCACGGCACGCTGAGCCTTTGGTTAATTCCTCTTCCTGGTGGGAAATGAGAGTTAAATTTGCCCGTCCAGACACCTCCAGCTAGTCTCTCATTGGTTCTCGCTATTCCTGTTCATCTTCCGCAGAAATTGCAAACTGGGCCAAACAGGAGGTTAAAGGGACTGACTCTCCAGGTCGGGAGAGTGTTAGTAAAGCGTCTGGAATGTTGCACCCGAGTACCAGGGGAGGAAAACTGAGACATATTTGAACACGTCTCCCGATCACATGGTTGATCATACTCTAGGTTCCACATGCATGTTTTAGCTGAAGGAAGAATACCTTAAACCTGGGTAGTTGAAACCCGTGGAATGGGTACCATGCAATATGACTTCAAAGGGTCTTCATTTGCTCACCGAACCTCTCCAATCCTATCACTGCTGCGTTTATGCCCCTGTACACATGCTTGATTCTCTTTCGGAGACATAGCAATCCATAGGTTTTAAGATACTTACTAGTCAGGAACATTCTTAGGCGTTTAATATGGGGTGATGAGTCCATTTCGTTGAGCAAGGAGTAGCTCTTGTCTATTCCATATTTGGCTTAAGGAACTTTATCTGTGCTCATTTCAATCTCTGGTTTTATGCAGCACCCCAACTCACCTTTACCCTTAAGCAAGAATAAGTTGGTTTTCTAAATTTGAGACCCTGTTCTGTTCTGTAATTCAGTTCCTGTGTAGCCAAGTTTACATTCCGTGTATTACTGATATCTTATGATGTTTCTTTTTCTGTGTGACTTATTTCAGTTAGAATCATCATACCTGAATCCACTCACTGTGCTGCTAAGGGCCTGATGACACAGATTTCATTTCTGAGTGATATTGCTTTGTAAGTAAATACCACAACTTCTTTATCCATTTTTCACTTTCTGCGATGTTGAACTTGTACTGTAAACGAGGTTCTTGTAAACAGAGCCGTTCCAAACTTTGGGGTGGCTGTGTCTTTTTGATTTTAATTTCCCTAAGCTATAGGACCATAAGTGGAAGTGCCCTAGGTTCTGTTGCTTTGTTTTTTAGATGTTTCAGGAAACACCATACACTTCTCCCGAGTGGTTGTTGGCAATTTACATCCCGCCCATCAGCATAACAAGGCTCCCAGTTCTCCATGGCCTGTCCTGCCTTTCTGGATTTTACACTTTTTTCAGATGGCCCTTTTGACCGGGGGGAAGTGAGACTTCATTGTAGTGCAGATTTCCTTTGCAAGCTTGCTTGGTTGGCCAAAAAGGGCGTATGCGTTTTTTCCTGAATATATTCAGGAAAAAACGCATACGCCCTTTTTGGCCAAGTGCATCATTGTGGACGTTCTGCCTCTTTTCCTATGCTTTCAATGCAATTCCAGTCTACCTCCTGAAATCGGTTTCCTGCAATTCTGCCCCGCTTTCAAGTCCTCTTGGCAGCCTTACTTCAGTCTATTTTTGGACGATAGCTGTCATTTATAACTCTGCAGGTTTGTGAATTACAGTGCCCCTGAGCTCCTTTCTTCAACTCGCTTTCTTGTGACCTGGCCGCAACACCGCAGGATGGCTTCAGGCCCTAATCTGGTTCCGGCACGGCACGCTGAGCCTTTGGTTATTTCCTTTTCCTGGTGGGAAATGAGAGTTAAATTTGCCCGTCCAGACACCTCCAGCTAGTCTCTCATTGGTTCTCGCTACTCCTGTTCATCTTCCGCAGAAATTGCAAACTGGGCCAAACAGGAGGTTAAAGGCGCTGACTCTCCAAGTGGGGAGAGTGTTAGTAAAGCGTCTGGAATGTTGCACCCGAGTACCAGGGGAGGAAAACTGAGACATATTTGAACACGTCTCCCGTTCACATGGTTGATCATACTTGGGTTCCACATACATGTTTTAGCTGAAGGAAGAATACCTTAAACCTGGAGAGTTAAGACCCGTGTAATGGGTACCATGCAATATGACTTCAAAGGGTCTTCATTTGCTCACCAAACCTCTCCAATCCTATCACTGCTGCGTTTATGCCCCTGTACACATGCTTGATTCTCTTTCGGAGACATAGCAATCCATAGGTTTTAAGATACTTACTAGTCAGGTACATTCTTAGGCGTTTAATATGGGGTGTTGAGTCCATTTCGTTGAGCAAGGAGTAGCTCTTTTCTATTCCATATTTGGCTTAAGGAACTTTATCTGTGCTCATTTCAATCTCTGGTTTTATGCAGCACCCCAACTCACCTTTACCCTTAAGCAAGCATAAGTTGGTTTTCTAAATTTGAGACCCTGTTCTGTTCTGTAATTCAGTTCCTGTGTAGCCAAGTTTACATTCCGTGTATTACTGATATCTTATGATGTTTCTTTTTCTGTGTGACTTATTTCAGTTAGAATCATCATACCTGAATCCACTCATTGTGCTGCTAAGGGCCTGATGACACAGATTTCATTGCTGAGTGATATTGCTTTGTAAGTAAATACCACAACTTCTTTATCCATTTTTCACTTTCTGCGATGTTGAACTTGTACTGTAAACGAGGTTCTTGTAAACAGAGCCGTTCCAAACTTTGGGGTGGCTGTGTCTTTTTGATTTTAATTTCCCTAAGCTATAGGACCATAAGTGGAAGTGCCCTAGGTTCTGTTGCTTTGTTTTTTAGATGTTTCAGGAAACACCATACACTTCTCCCGAGTGGTTGTTGGCAATTTACATCCCGCCCATCAGCATAACAAGGCTCCCAGTTCTCCATGGCCTGTCCTGCCTTTCTGGATTTTACACTTTTTTCAGATGGCCCTTTTGACCGGGGGGAAGTGAGACTTCATTGTAGTGCAGATTTCCTTTGCAAGCTTGCTTGGTTGGCCAAAAAGGGCGTATGCGTTTTTTCCTGAATATATTCAGGAAAAAACGCATACGCCCTTTTTGGCCAAGTGCATCATTGTGGACGTTCTGCCTCTTTTCCTATGCTTTCAATGCAATTCCAGTCTACCTCCTGAAATCGGTTTCCTGCAGTTCTGCCCCGCTTTCAAGTCCTCTTGGCAGCCTTACTTCAGTCTATTTTTGGACGATAGCTGTCATTTATAACTCTGCAGGTTTGTGAATTACAGTGCCCCTGAGCTCCTTTCTTCAACTCGCTTTCTTGTGACCTGGTCGCAACACCGCAGGATGGCTTCAGGCCCTAATCTGGTTCCGGTACGGCACGCTGAGCCTTTGGTTATTTCCTCTTCCTGGTGGGAAATGAGAGTTAAATTTGCCCGTCCAGACACCTCCAGCTAGCCTCTCATTGGTTCTCGCTATTCCTGTTCATCTTCCGCAGAAATTGCAAACTGGGCCAAACAGGAGGTTAAAGGCGCTGACTCTCCAAGTGGGGAGACTGTTAGTAAAGCGTCTGGAAAGTTGCACCCGTGTACCAGGGGAGGAAAACTGAGACATATTTGAACCCGTCTCCCGATCACATGGTTGATCATACTCTGGGTTCCACATGCATATTTTAGCTGAAGGAAGAATACCTAAAACCTGGGTAGTTGAAACCCGTGGAATGGGTACCATGCAATATGACTTCAAAGGGTCTTCATTTGCTCACCGAACCTCTCTAATCCTATCACTGCTGCGTTTATGCCCCTGTACACATGCTTGATTCTCTTTCGGAGACATAGCAATCCATAGGTTTTACGATACTTACTAGTCAGGTACATTCTTAGGCGTTTAATATGCGGTGTTGAGTCCATTTCGTTGAGCAAGGAGTAGCTCTTGTCTATTCCATATTTGGCTTAAGGAACTTTATCTGTGCTCATTTCAATCTCTGGTTTTATGCAGCACCCCAACTCACCTTTCCCCTTAAGCAAGCATAAGTTGGTTTTCTAAATTTGAGAACCTGTTCTGTTTTGGAATTCAGTTCCTGTGTAGACAAGTTTACATTCCGTGTATTAGTGATATCTTATGATGTTTCTTTTTCTGTGTGACTTATTTCAGTTAGAATCATCGTACCTGAATCTACTCATTATGCTGCTACGGGCCTGATGACATAGATTTCATTGCTGAGTGATACTGCATTGTACGTAAGTACCACAAGTTCTTTATCCATTTTTCACTTTCTGCGATGTTGAACTTGTACTGTAAACGAGGTTCTTGTAAACAGAGCCGTTCCAAACTTTGGGGTGGCTGTGTCTTTTTGATTTTAATTTCCCTAAGCTATAGGACCATAAGTAGAAGTGCCCTAGGCTCTGTTGCTTTGTTTTTTAGATGTTTCAGGAAACACCATACACTTCTCCCAAGTGTCTGTTGGCAATTTACATCCCACCCATCAACATAACAAGGCTCACAGTTCTCAATGGCCTGTTGCCTTTCTGGATTTTACACTTTTTTCAGATGGCCCTTTTGACCGGGGGGAAGTGAGACTTCATTGTAGTGCAGATTTCCTTTGCAAGCTTGCTTGGTTGGCCAAAAAGGGCGTATGCGTTTTTTCCTGAATATATTCAGGAAAAAACGCATACGCCCTTTTTGGCCAAGTGCATCATTGTGGACGTTCTGCCTCTTTTCCTATGCTTTCAATGCAATTCCAGTCTACCTCCTGAAATCGGTTTCCTGCAATTCTGCCCTGCTTTCAAGTCCTCTTGGCAGCCTTACTTCAGTCTATTTTTGGACGATAGCTGTCATTTATAACTCTGCAGGTTTGTGAATTACAGTGCCCCTGAGCTCCTTTCTTCAACTCGCTTTCTTGTGACCTGGCCGCAACACCGCAGGATGGCTTCAGGCCCTAATCTGGTTCCGGTACGGCACGCTGAGCCTTTGGTTAATTCCTCTTCCTGGTGGGAAATGAGAGTTAAATTTGCCCGTCCAGACACCTCCAGCTAGTCTCTCATTGGTTCTCGCTATTCCTGTTCATCTTCCGCAGAAATTGCAAACTGGGCCAAACAGGAGGTTAAAGGGACTGACTCTCCAGGTCGGGAGAGTGTTAGTAAAGCGTCTGGAATGTTGCACCCGAGTACCAGGGGAGGAAAACTGAGACATATTTGAACACGTCTCCCGATCACATGGTTGATCATACTCTAGGTTCCACATGCATGTTTTAGCTGAAGGAAGAATACCTTAAACCTGGGTAGTTGAAACCCGTGGAATGGGTACCATGCAATATGACTTCAAAGGGTCTTCATTTGCTCACCGAACCTCTCCAATCCTATCACTGCTGCGTTTATGCCCCTGTACACATGCTTGATTCTCTTTCGGAGACATAGCAATCCATAGGTTTTAAGATACTTACTAGTCAGGAACATTCTTAGGCGTTTAATATGGGGTGATGAGTCCATTTCGTTGAGCAAGGAGTAGCTCTTGTCTATTCCATATTTGGCTTAAGGAACTTTATCTGTGCTCATTTCAATCTCTGGTTTTATGCAGCACCCCAACTCACCTTTACCCTTAAGCAAGAATAAGTTGGTTTTCTAAATTTGAGACCCTGTTCTGTTCTGTAATTCAGTTCCTGTGTAGCCAAGTTTACATTCCGTGTATTACTGATATCTTATGATGTTTCTTTTTCTGTGTGACTTATTTCAGTTAGAATCATCATACCTGAATCCACTCACTGTGCTGCTAAGGGCCTGATGACACAGATTTCATTTCTGAGTGATATTGCTTTGTAAGTAAATACCACAACTTCTTTATCCATTTTTCACTTTCTGCGATGTTGAACTTGTACTGTAAACGAGGTTCTTGTAAACAGAGCCGTTCCAAACTTTGGGGTGGCTGTGTCTTTTTGATTTTAATTTCCCTAAGCTATAGGACCATAAGTGGAAGTGCCCTAGGTTCTGTTGCTTTGTTTTTTAGATGTTTCAGGAAACACCATACACTTCTCCCGAGTGGTTGTTGGCAATTTACATCCCGCCCATCAGCATAACAAGGCTCCCAGTTCTCCATGGCCTGTCCTGCCTTTCTGGATTTTACACTTTTTTCAGATGGCCCTTTTGACCGGGGGGAAGTGAGACTTCATTGTAGTGCAGATTTCCTTTGCAAGCTTGCTTGGTTGGCCAAAAAGGGCGTATGCGTTTTTTCCTGAATATATTCAGGAAAAAACGCATACGCCCTTTTTGGCCAAGTGCATCATTGTGGACGTTCTGCCTCTTTTCCTATGCTTTCAATGCAATTCCAGTCTACCTCCTGAAATCGGTTTCCTGCAATTCTGCCCCGCTTTCAAGTCCTCTTGGCAGCCTTACTTCAGTCTATTTTTGGACGATAGCTGTCATTTATAACTCTGCAGGTTTGTGAATTACAGTGCCCCTGAGCTCCTTTCTTCAACTCGCTTTCTTGTGACCTGGCCGCAACACCGCAGGATGGCTTCAGGCCCTAATCTGGTTCCGGCACGGCACGCTGAGCCTTTGGTTATTTCCTTTTCCTGGTGGGAAATGAGAGTTAAATTTGCCCGTCCAGACACCTCCAGCTAGTCTCTCATTGGTTCTCGCTACTCCTGTTCATCTTCCGCAGAAATTGCAAACTGGGCCAAACAGGAGGTTAAAGGCGCTGACTCTCCAAGTGGGGAGAGTGTTAGTAAAGCGTCTGGAATGTTGCACCCGAGTACCAGGGGAGGAAAACTGAGACATATTTGAACACGTCTCCCGTTCACATGGTTGATCATACTTGGGTTCCACATACATGTTTTAGCTGAAGGAAGAATACCTTAAACCTGGAGAGTTAAGACCCGTGTAATGGGTACCATGCAATATGACTTCAAAGGGTCTTCATTTGCTCACCAAACCTCTCCAATCCTATCACTGCTGCGTTTATGCCCCTGTACACATGCTTGATTCTCTTTCGGAGACATAGCAATCCATAGGTTTTAAGATACTTACTAGTCAGGTACATTCTTAGGCGTTTAATATGGGGTGTTGAGTCCATTTCGTTGAGCAAGGAGTAGCTCTTTTCTATTCCATATTTGGCTTAAGGAACTTTATCTGTGCTCATTTCAATCTCTGGTTTTATGCAGCACCCCAACTCACCTTTACCCTTAAGCAAGCATAAGTTGGTTTTCTAAATTTGAGACCCTGTTCTGTTCTGTAATTCAGTTCCTGTGTAGCCAAGTTTACATTCCGTGTATTACTGATATCTTATGATGTTTCTTTTTCTGTGTGACTTATTTCAGTTAGAATCATCATACCTGAATCCACTCATTGTGCTGCTAAGGGCCTGATGACACAGATTTCATTGCTGAGTGATATTGCTTTGTAAGTAAATACCACAACTTCTTTATCCATTTTTCACTTTCTGCGATGTTGAACTTGTACTGTAAACGAGGTTCTTGTAAACAGAGCCGTTCCAAACTTTGGGGTGGCTGTGTCTTTTTGATTTTAATTTCCCTAAGCTATAGGACCATAAGTGGAAGTGCCCTAGGTTCTGTTGCTTTGTTTTTTAGATGTTTCAGGAAACACCATACACTTCTCCCGAGTGGTTGTTGGCAATTTACATCCCGCCCATCAGCATAACAAGGCTCCCAGTTCTCCATGGCCTGTCCTGCCTTTCTGGATTTTACACTTTTTTCAGATGGCCCTTTTGACCGGGGGGAAGTGAGACTTCATTGTAGTGCAGATTTCCTTTGCAAGCTTGCTTGGTTGGCCAAAAAGGGCGTATGCGTTTTTTCCTGAATATATTCAGGAAAAAACGCATACGCCCTTTTTGGCCAAGTGCATCATTGTGGACGTTCTGCCTCTTTTCCTATGCTTTCAATGCAATTCCAGTCTACCTCCTGAAATCGGTTTCCTGCAGTTCTGCCCCGCTTTCAAGTCCTCTTGGCAGCCTTACTTCAGTCTATTTTTGGACGATAGCTGTCATTTATAACTCTGCAGGTTTGTGAATTACAGTGCCCCTGAGCTCCTTTCTTCAACTCGCTTTCTTGTGACCTGGTCGCAACACCGCAGGATGGCTTCAGGCCCTAATCTGGTTCCGGTACGGCACGCTGAGCCTTTGGTTATTTCCTCTTCCTGGTGGGAAATGAGAGTTAAATTTGCCCGTCCAGACACCTCCAGCTAGCCTCTCATTGGTTCTCGCTATTCCTGTTCATCTTCCGCAGAAATTGCAAACTGGGCCAAACAGGAGGTTAAAGGCGCTGACTCTCCAAGTGGGGAGACTGTTAGTAAAGCGTCTGGAAAGTTGCACCCGTGTACCAGGGGAGGAAAACTGAGACATATTTGAACCCGTCTCCCGATCACATGGTTGATCATACTCTGGGTTCCACATGCATATTTTAGCTGAAGGAAGAATACCTAAAACCTGGGTAGTTGAAACCCGTGGAATGGGTACCATGCAATATGACTTCAAAGGGTCTTCATTTGCTCACCGAACCTCTCTAATCCTATCACTGCTGCGTTTATGCCCCTGTACACATGCTTGATTCTCTTTCGGAGACATAGCAATCCATAGGTTTTACGATACTTACTAGTCAGGTACATTCTTAGGCGTTTAATATGCGGTGTTGAGTCCATTTCGTTGAGCAAGGAGTAGCTCTTGTCTATTCCATATTTGGCTTAAGGAACTTTATCTGTGCTCATTTCAATCTCTGGTTTTATGCAGCACCCCAACTCACCTTTCCCCTTAAGCAAGCATAAGTTGGTTTTCTAAATTTGAGAACCTGTTCTGTTTTGGAATTCAGTTCCTGTGTAGACAAGTTTACATTCCGTGTATTAGTGATATCTTATGATGTTTCTTTTTCTGTGTGACTTATTTCAGTTAGAATCATCGTACCTGAATCTACTCATTATGCTGCTACGGGCCTGATGACATAGATTTCATTGCTGAGTGATACTGCATTGTACGTAAGTACCACAAGTTCTTTATCCATTTTTCACTTTCTGCGATGTTGAACTTGTACTGTAAACGAGGTTCTTGTAAACAGAGCCGTTCCAAACTTTGGGGTGGCTGTGTCTTTTTGATTTTAATTTCCCTAAGCTATAGGACCATAAGTAGAAGTGCCCTAGGCTCTGTTGCTTTGTTTTTTAGATGTTTCAGGAAACACCATACACTTCTCCCAAGTGTCTGTTGGCAATTTACATCCCACCCATCAACATAACAAGGCTCACAGTTCTCAATGGCCTGTTGCCTTTCTGGATTTTACACTTTTTTCAGATGGCCCTTTTGACCGGGGGGAAGTGAGACTTCATTGTAGTGCAGATTTCCTTTGCAAGCTTGCTTGGTTGGCCAAAAAGGGCGTATGCGTTTTTTCCTGAATATATTCAGGAAAAAACGCATACGCCCTTTTTGGCCAAGTGCATCATTGTGGACGTTCTGCCTCTTTTCCTATGCTTTCAATGCAATTCCAGTCTACCTCCTGAAATCGGTTTCCTGCAATTCTGCCCTGCTTTCAAGTCCTCTTGGCAGCCTTACTTCAGTCTATTTTTGGACGATAGCTGTCATTTATAACTCTGCAGGTTTGTGAATTACAGTGCCCCTGAGCTCCTTTCTTCAACTCGCTTTCTTGTGACCTGGTCGCAACACCGCAGGATGGCTTCAGGCCCTAATCTGGTTCCGGTACGGCACGCTGAGCCTTTGGTTATTTCCTCTTCCTGGTGGGAAATGAGAGTTAAATTTGCCCGTCCAGACACCTCCAGCTAGCCTCTCATTGGTTCTCGCTATTCCTGTTCATCTTCCGCAGAAATTGCAAACTGGGCCAAACAGGAGGTTAAAGGCGCTGACTCTCCAAGTGGGGAGACTGTTAGTAAAGCGTCTGGAAAGTTGCACCCGTGTACCAGGGGAGGAAAACTGAGACATATTTGAACCCGTCTCCCGATCACATGGTTGATCATACTCTGGGTTCCACATGCATATTTTAGCTGAAGGAAGAATACCTAAAACCTGGGTAGTTGAAACCCGTGGAATGGGTACCATGCAATATGACTTCAAAGGGTCTTCATTTGCTCACCGAACCTCTCTAATCCTATCACTGCTGCGTTTATGCCCCTGTACACATGCTTGATTCTCTTTCGGAGACATAGCAATCCATAGGTTTTACGATACTTACTAGTCAGGTACATTCTTAGGCGTTTAATATGCGGTGTTGAGTCCATTTCGTTGAGCAAGGAGTAGCTCTTGTCTATTCCATATTTGGCTTAAGGAACTTTATCTGTGCTCATTTCAATCTCTGGTTTTATGCAGCACCCCAACTCACCTTTCCCCTTAAGCAAGCATAAGTTGGTTTTCTAAATTTGAGAACCTGTTCTGTTTTGGAATTCAGTTCCTGTGTAGACAAGTTTACATTCCGTGTATTAGTGATATCTTATGATGTTTCTTTTTCTGTGTGACTTATTTCAGTTAGAATCATCGTACCTGAATCTACTCATTATGCTGCTACGGGCCTGATGACATAGATTTCATTGCTGAGTGATACTGCATTGTACGTAAGTACCACAAGTTCTTTATCCATTTTTCACTTTCTGCGATGTTGAACTTGTACTGTAAACGAGGTTCTTGTAAACAGAGCCGTTCCAAACTTTGGGGTGGCTGTGTCTTTTTGATTTTAATTTCCCTAAGCTATAGGACCATAAGTAGAAGTGCCCTAGGCTCTGTTGCTTTGTTTTTTAGATGTTTCAGGAAACACCATACACTTCTCCCAAGTGTCTGTTGGCAATTTACATCCCACCCATCAACATAACAAGGCTCACAGTTCTCAATGGCCTGTTGCCTTTCTGGATTTTACACTTTTTTCAGATGGCCCTTTTGACCGGGGGGAAGTGAGACTTCATTGTAGTGCAGATTTCCTTTGCAAGCTTGCTTGGTTGGCCAAAAAGGGCGTATGCGTTTTTTCCTGAATATATTCAGGAAAAAACGCATACGCCCTTTTTGGCCAAGTGCATCATTGTGGACGTTCTGCCTCTTTTCCTATGCTTTCAATGCAATTCCAGTCTACCTCCTGAAATCGGTTTCCTGCAATTCTGCCCTGCTTTCAAGTCCTCTTGGCAGCCTTACTTCAGTCTATTTTTGGACGATAGCTGTCATTTATAACTCTGCAGGTTTGTGAATTACAGTGCCCCTGAGCTCCTTTCTTCAACTCGCTTTCTTGTGACCTGGTCGCAACACCGCAGGATGGCTTCAGGCCCTAATCTGGTTCCGGTACGGCACGCTGAGCCTTTGGTTATTTCCTCTTCCTGGTGGGAAATGAGAGTTAAATTTGCCCGTCCAGACACCTCCAGCTAGCCTCTCATTGGTTCTCGCTATTCCTGTTCATCTTCCGCAGAAATTGCAAACTGGGCCAAACAGGAGGTTAAAGGCGCTGACTCTCCAAGTGGGGAGACTGTTAGTAAAGCGTCTGGAAAGTTGCACCCGTGTACCAGGGGAGGAAAACTGAGACATATTTGAACCCGTCTCCCGATCACATGGTTGATCATACTCTGGGTTCCACATGCATATTTTAGCTGAAGGAAGAATACCTAAAACCTGGGTAGTTGAAACCCGTGGAATGGGTACCATGCAATATGACTTCAAAGGGTCTTCATTTGCTCACCGAACCTCTCTAATCCTATCACTGCTGCGTTTATGCCCCTGTACACATGCTTGATTCTCTTTCGGAGACATAGCAATCCATAGGTTTTACGATACTTACTAGTCAGGTACATTCTTAGGCGTTTAATATGCGGTGTTGAGTCCATTTCGTTGAGCAAGGAGTAGCTCTTGTCTATTCCATATTTGGCTTAAGGAACTTTATCTGTGCTCATTTCAATCTCTGGTTTTATGCAGCACCCCAACTCACCTTTCCCCTTAAGCAAGCATAAGTTGGTTTTCTAAATTTGAGAACCTGTTCTGTTTTGGAATTCAGTTCCTGTGTAGACAAGTTTACATTCCGTGTATTAGTGATATCTTATGATGTTTCTTTTTCTGTGTGACTTATTTCAGTTAGAATCATCGTACCTGAATCTACTCATTATGCTGCTACGGGCCTGATGACATAGATTTCATTGCTGAGTGATACTGCATTGTACGTAAGTACCACAAGTTCTTTATCCATTTTTCACTTTCTGCGATGTTGAACTTGTACTGTAAACGAGGTTCTTGTAAACAGAGCCGTTCCAAACTTTGGGGTGGCTGTGTCTTTTTGATTTTAATTTCCCTAAGCTATAGGACCATAAGTAGAAGTGCCCTAGGCTCTGTTGCTTTGTTTTTTAGATGTTTCAGGAAACACCATACACTTCTCCCAAGTGTCTGTTGGCAATTTACATCCCACCCATCAACATAACAAGGCTCACAGTTCTCAATGGCCTGTTGCCTTTCTGGATTTTACACTTTTTTCAGATGGCCCTTTTGACCGGGGGGAAGTGAGACTTCATTGTAGTGCAGATTTCCTTTGCAAGCTTGCTTGGTTGGCCAAAAAGGGCGTATGCGTTTTTTCCTGAATATATTCAGGAAAAAACGCATACGCCCTTTTTGGCCAAGTGCATCATTGTGGACGTTCTGCCTCTTTTCCTATGCTTTCAATGCAATTCCAGTCTACCTCCTGAAATCGGTTTCCTGCAATTCTGCCCTGCTTTCAAGTCCTCTTGGCAGCCTTACTTCAGTCTATTTTTGGACGATAGCTGTCATTTATAACTCTGCAGGTTTGTGAATTACAGTGCCCCTGAGCTCCTTTCTTCAACTCGCTTTCTTGTGACCTGGCCGCAACACCGCAGGATGGCTTCAGGCCCTAATCTGGTTCCGGTACGGCACGCTGAGCCTTTGGTTAATTCCTCTTCCTGGTGGGAAATGAGAGTTAAATTTGCCCGTCCAGACACCTCCAGCTAGTCTCTCATTGGTTCTCGCTATTCCTGTTCATCTTCCGCAGAAATTGCAAACTGGGCCAAACAGGAGGTTAAAGGGACTGACTCTCCAGGTCGGGAGAGTGTTAGTAAAGCGTCTGGAATGTTGCACCCGAGTACCAGGGGAGGAAAACTGAGACATATTTGAACACGTCTCCCGATCACATGGTTGATCATACTCTAGGTTCCACATGCATGTTTTAGCTGAAGGAAGAATACCTTAAACCTGGGTAGTTGAAACCCGTGGAATGGGTACCATGCAATATGACTTCAAAGGGTCTTCATTTGCTCACCGAACCTCTCCAATCCTATCACTGCTGCGTTTATGCCCCTGTACACATGCTTGATTCTCTTTCGGAGACATAGCAATCCATAGGTTTTAAGATACTTACTAGTCAGGAACATTCTTAGGCGTTTAATATGGGGTGATGAGTCCATTTCGTTGAGCAAGGAGTAGCTCTTGTCTATTCCATATTTGGCTTAAGGAACTTTATCTGTGCTCATTTCAATCTCTGGTTTTATGCAGCACCCCAACTCACCTTTACCCTTAAGCAAGAATAAGTTGGTTTTCTAAATTTGAGACCCTGTTCTGTTCTGTAATTCAGTTCCTGTGTAGCCAAGTTTACATTCCGTGTATTACTGATATCTTATGATGTTTCTTTTTCTGTGTGACTTATTTCAGTTAGAATCATCATACCTGAATCCACTCACTGTGCTGCTAAGGGCCTGATGACACAGATTTCATTTCTGAGTGATATTGCTTTGTAAGTAAATACCACAACTTCTTTATCCATTTTTCACTTTCTGCGATGTTGAACTTGTACTGTAAACGAGGTTCTTGTAAACAGAGCCGTTCCAAACTTTGGGGTGGCTGTGTCTTTTTGATTTTAATTTCCCTAAGCTATAGGACCATAAGTGGAAGTGCCCTAGGTTCTGTTGCTTTGTTTTTTAGATGTTTCAGGAAACACCATACACTTCTCCCGAGTGGTTGTTGGCAATTTACATCCCGCCCATCAGCATAACAAGGCTCCCAGTTCTCCATGGCCTGTCCTGCCTTTCTGGATTTTACACTTTTTTCAGATGGCCCTTTTGACCGGGGGGAAGTGAGACTTCATTGTAGTGCAGATTTCCTTTGCAAGCTTGCTTGGTTGGCCAAAAAGGGCGTATGCGTTTTTTCCTGAATATATTCAGGAAAAAACGCATACGCCCTTTTTGGCCAAGTGCATCATTGTGGACGTTCTGCCTCTTTTCCTATGCTTTCAATGCAATTCCAGTCTACCTCCTGAAATCGGTTTCCTGCAATTCTGCCCCGCTTTCAAGTCCTCTTGGCAGCCTTACTTCAGTCTATTTTTGGACGATAGCTGTCATTTATAACTCTGCAGGTTTGTGAATTACAGTGCCCCTGAGCTCCTTTCTTCAACTCGCTTTCTTGTGACCTGGCCGCAACACCGCAGGATGGCTTCAGGCCCTAATCTGGTTCCGGCACGGCACGCTGAGCCTTTGGTTATTTCCTTTTCCTGGTGGGAAATGAGAGTTAAATTTGCCCGTCCAGACACCTCCAGCTAGTCTCTCATTGGTTCTCGCTACTCCTGTTCATCTTCCGCAGAAATTGCAAACTGGGCCAAACAGGAGGTTAAAGGCGCTGACTCTCCAAGTGGGGAGAGTGTTAGTAAAGCGTCTGGAATGTTGCACCCGAGTACCAGGGGAGGAAAACTGAGACATATTTGAACACGTCTCCCGTTCACATGGTTGATCATACTTGGGTTCCACATACATGTTTTAGCTGAAGGAAGAATACCTTAAACCTGGAGAGTTAAGACCCGTGTAATGGGTACCATGCAATATGACTTCAAAGGGTCTTCATTTGCTCACCAAACCTCTCCAATCCTATCACTGCTGCGTTTATGCCCCTGTACACATGCTTGATTCTCTTTCGGAGACATAGCAATCCATAGGTTTTAAGATACTTACTAGTCAGGTACATTCTTAGGCGTTTAATATGCGGTGTTGAGTCCATTTCGTTGAGCAAGGAGTAGCTCTTGTCTATTCCATATTTGGCTTAAGGAACTTTATCTGTGCTCATTTCAATCTCTGGTTTTATGCAGCACCCCAACTCACCTTTACCCTTAAGCAAGCATAAGTTGGTTTTCTAAATTTGAGACCCTGTTCTGTTCTGTAATTCAGTTCCTGTGTAGCCAAGTTTACATTCCGTGTATTACTGATATCTTATGATGTTTCTTTTTCTGTGTGACTTATTTCAGTTAGAATCATCATACCTGAATCCACTCATTGTGCTGCTAAGGGCCTGATGACACAGATTTCATTGCTGAGTGATATTGCTTTGTAAGTAAATACCACAACTTCTTTATCCATTTTTCACTTTCTGCGATGTTGAACTTGTACTGTAAACGAGGTTCTTGTAAACAGAGCCGTTCCAAACTTTGGGGTGGCTGTGTCTTTTTGATTTTAATTTCCCTAAGCTATAGGACCATAAGTGGAAGTGCCCTAGGTTCTGTTGCTTTGTTTTTTAGATGTTTCAGGAAACACCATACACTTCTCCCGAGTGGTTGTTGGCAATTTACATCCCGCCCATCAGCATAACAAGGCTCCCAGTTCTCCATGGCCTGTCCTGCCTTTCTGGATTTTACACTTTTTTCAGATGGCCCTTTTGACCGGGGGGAAGTGAGACTTCATTGTAGTGCAGATTTCCTTTGCAAGCTTGCTTGGTTGGCCAAAAAGGGCGTATGCGTTTTTTCCTGAATATATTCAGGAAAAAACGCATACGCCCTTTTTGGCCAAGTGCATCATTGTGGACGTTCTGCCTCTTTTCCTATGCTTTCAATGCAATTCCAGTCTACCTCCTGAAATCGGTTTCCTGCAGTTCTGCCCCGCTTTCAAGTCCTCTTGGCAGCCTTACTTCAGTCTATTTTTGGACGATAGCTGTCATTTATAACTCTGCAGGTTTGTGAATTACAGTGCCCCTGAGCTCCTTTCTTCAACTTGCTTTCTTGTGACCTGGCCGCAACACCGCAGGATGGCTTCAGGCCCTAATCTGGTTCCGGCATGGCACGCTGAGCCTTTGGTTATTTCCTTTTCCTGGTGGGAAATGAGAGTTAAATTTGCCCGTCCAGACACCTCCAGCTAGTCTCTCATTGGTTCTCGCTATTCCTGTTCATCTTCCGCAGAAATTGCAAACTGGGCCAAACAGGAGGTTAAAGGCGCTGACTCTCCAAGTGGGGAGAGTGTTAGTAAAGCGTCTGGAATGTTGCACCCGAGTAGCAGGGGAGGAAAACTGAGACATATTTGAACACGTCTCCTGATCACATGGTTGATCATACTCTAGGTTCCACATGCATGTTTTAGCTGGAGGAAGAATACCTTAAACCTGGGTAGTTGAAACCCGTGGAATGGGTACCATGCAATATGACTTCAAAGGGTCTTCATTTGCTCACCGAACCTCTCCAATCCTATCACTGCTGCGTTTATGCCCCTGTACACATGCTTGATTCTCTTTTGGAGACATAGCAATCCATAGGTTTTACGATACTTACTAGTCAGGTACATTCTTAGGCGTTTAATATGCGGTGTTGAGTCCATTTCGTTGAGCAAGGAGTAGCTCTTGTCTATTCCATATTTGGCTTAAGGAACTTTATCTGTGCTCATTTCAATCTCTGATTTTATGCAGCACCCCAGCTCACCTTTCCCGTTAAGCAAGCATAAGTTGGTTTTCTAAATTTGAGACCCTGTTCTGTTCTGTAATTCAGTTCCTGTGTAGCCAAGTTTACATTCCGTGTATTACTGATATCTTATGATGTTTCTTTTTCTTTGTGACTTATTTCAGTTAGAATCATCATACCTGAATCCACTCATTGTGATGCTAAGGGCCTGATGACATAGATTTCATTGCTGAGTGATATTGCTTTGTAAGTAAATACCACAACTTCTTTATCCATTTTTCACTTTCTGCGATGTTGAACTTGTACTGTAAACGAGGTTCTTGTAAACAGAGCCGTTCCAAACTTTGGGGTGGCTGTGTCTTTTTGATTTTAATTTCCCTAAGCTATAGGACCATAAGTGGCAGTGCCCTAGGCTCTGTTGCTTTGTTTTTTAGATGTTTCAGGAAACACCATACACTTCTCCGGAGTGTCTGTTGGCAATTTACATCCCGCCCATCAGCATAACAAGGCTCCCAGTTCTCCATGGCCTGTCCTGCCTTTCTGGATTTTACACTTTTTTCAGATGGCCCTTTTGACCGGGGGAAGTGAGACTTCATTGTAGTGCAGATTTCCTATGCAAGCTTGCTTGGTTGGCCAAAAAGGGCGTATGCGTTTTTTCCTGAATATATTCAGAAAAAAACGCATACGCCCTTTTTGGCCAAGTGCATCATTGTGGACGTTCTGCCTCTTTTCCTATGCTTTCAATGCAATTTCAGTCTACCTCCTGAAATCGGTTTCCTGCAATTCTGCCCCGCATTCAAGTCCTCTTGGCAGCCTTACTTCAGTCTATTTTTGGACGATAGCTGTCATTTATAACTCTGCAGGTTTGTGAATTACAGTGCCCCTGAGCTCCTTTCTTCAACTCGCTTTCTTGTGAGCTGGCCGCAACACCGCAGGATGGCTTCAGGCCCTAATCTGGTTCCGGCCCGGCATGCTGAGCCTTTGGTTAATTCCTCTTCCTGGTGGGAAATGAGAGTTAAATTTGCCCGTCCAGACACCTCCAGCTAGCCTCTCATTGGTTCTCGCTATTCCTGTTCATCTTCCGCAGAAATTGCAAACTGGGCCAAACAGGAGGTTAAAGGGACTGACTCTCCAAGTGGGGGAGAGTGTTAGTAAAGCGTCTGGAATGTTGCACCCGAGTACCAGGGGAGGAAAACTGAGACATATTTGAACACGTCTCCCGATCACATGGTTGATCATACTCTAGGTTCCACATGCATGTTTTAGCTGAAGGAATCATACCTTAAACCTGGGTAGTTGAAACCCGTGGAATGGGTACCATGCAATATGACTTCAAAGGGTCTTCATTTGCTCACCGAACCTCTGCAATCCTATCACTGCTGCGTTTATGCCCCTGTACACATGCTTGATTCTCTTTCGGAGACATAGCAATCCATAGGTTTTAAGATACTTACTAGTCAGGTACATTCTTAGGCGTTTAAATGGGGTGTTGAGTCCATTTCGTTGAGCAAGGAGTAGCTCTTGTCTATTCCATATTTGGCTTAAGGAACTTTATCTGTGCTCATTTCAATCTCTGGTTTTATGCCGCACCCCAACTCACCTTTACCCTTAAGCAAGCATAAGTTGGTTTTCTAAATTTGAGACCCTGTTCTGTTCTGTAATTCAGTTCCTGTGTAGCCAAGTTTACATTCCGTGTATTACTGATATCTTATGATGTTTCTTTTTCTGTGTGACTTACTTCAGTTAGAATCATCATACCTGAATCCACTCATTGTGCTGCTAAGGGCCTGATGACACAGATTTCATTGCTGAGTGATATTGCTTTGTAAGTAAATACCACAACTTCTTTATCCATTTTTCACTTTCTGCGATGTTGAACTTGTACTGTAAACGAGGTTCTTGTAAACAGAGGTGTCCCAAACTTTGGGGTGGCTGTGTCTTTTTGATTTTAATTTCCCTAAGCTATAGGACCATAAGTGGCAGTGCCCTAGGCTCTGTTACTTTGTTTTTTAGATGTTTCAGGAAACACCATACACTTCTCCCGAGTGGTTGTTGGCAATTTACATCCCGCCCATCAGCATAACAAGGCTCCCAGTTCTCCATTGCCTGTCCTGCCTTTCTGGATTTTACACTTTTTTCAGATGGCCCTTTTGACCGGGGGGAAGTGAGACTTCATTGTAGTGCAGATTTCCTTTGCAAGCTTGCTTGGTTGGCCAAAAAGGGCGTATGCGTTTTTTCCTGAATATATTCAGGAAAAAACACATACGCCCTTTTTGGCCAAGTGCATCATTGTGGACGTTCTGCCTCTTTTCCTATGCTTTCAATGCAATTCCAGTCTACCTCCTGAAATCGGTTTCCTGCAATTCTGCCCCGCTTTCAAGTCCTCTTGGCAGCCTTACTTCAGTCTATTTTTGGACGATAGCTGTCATTTATAACTCTGCAGGTTTGTGAATTACAGTGCCCCTGAGCTCCTTTCTTCAACTCGCTTTCTTGTGACCTGGCCGCAACACCGCAGGATGGCTTCAGGCCCTAATCTGGTTCCGGTTCGGCACGCTGAGCCTTTGGTTATTTCCTCTTCCTGGTGGGAAATGAGAGTTAAATTTGCCCGTCCAGACACCTCCAGCTAGCCTCTCATTGGTTCTCGCTATTCCTGTTCATCTTCCGCAGAAATTGCAAACTGGGCCAAACAGGAGGTTAAAGGCGCTGACTCTCCAAGTGGGGAGACTGTTAGTAAAGCGTCTGGAAAGTTGCACCCGTGTACCAGGGGAGGAAAACTGAGACATATTTGAACCCGTCTCCCGATCACATGGTTGATCATACTCTGGGTTCCACATGCATATTTTAGCTGAAGGAAGAATACCTAAAACCTAGGTAGTTGAAACCCGTGGAATGGGTACCATGCAATATGACTTCAAAGGGTCTTCATTTGCTCACCGAACCTCTCTAATCCTATCACTGCTGCGTTTATGCCCCTGTACACATGCTTGATTCTCTTTCGGAGACATAGCAATCCATAGGTTTTACGATACTTACTAGTCAGGTACATTCTTAGGCGTTTAATATGCGGTGTTGAGTCCATTTCGTTGAGCAAGGAGTAGCTCTTGTCTATTCCATATTTGGCTTAAGGAACTTTATCTGTGCTCATTTCAATCTCTGGTTTTATGCAGCACCCCAACTCACCTTTCCCCTTAAGCAAGCATAAGTTGGTTTTCTAAATTTGAGAACCTGTTCTGTTTTGGAATTCAGTTCCTGTGTAGACAAGTTTACATTCCGTGTATTAGTGATATCTTATGATGTTTCTTTTTCTGTGTGACTTATTTCAGTTAGAATCATCGTACCTGAATCTACTCATTATGCTGCTACGGGCCTGATGACATAGATTTCATTGCTGAGTGATACTGCATTGTACGTAAGTACCACAAGTTCTTTATCCATTTTTCACTTTCTGCGATGTTGAACTTGTACTGTAAACGAGGTTCTTGTAAACAGAGCCGTTCCAAACTTTGGGGTGGCTGTGTCTTTTTGATTTTAATTTCCCTAAGCTATAGGACCATAAGTAGAAGTGCCCTAGGCTCTGTTGCTTTGTTTTTTAGATGTTTCAGGAAACACCATACACTTCTCCCAAGTGTCTGTTGGCAATTTACATCCCACCCATCAACATAACAAGGCTCACAGTTCTCAATGGCCTGTTGCCTTTCTGGATTTTACACTTTTTTCAGATGGCCCTTTTGACCGGGGGGAAGTGAGACTTCATTGTAGTGCAGATTTCCTTTGCAAGCTTGCTTGGTTGGCCAAAAAGGGCGTATGCGTTTTTTCCTGAATATATTCAGGAAAAAACGCATACGCCCTTTTTGGCCAAGTGCATCATTGTGGACGTTCTGCCTCTTTTCCTATGCTTTCAATGCAATTCCAGTCTACCTCCTGAAATCGGTTTCCTGCAATTCTACCCCGCTTTCAAGTCCTCTTGGCAGCCTTACTTCAGTCTATTTTTGGACGATAGCTGTCATTTATAACTCTGCAGGTTTGTGAATTACAGTGCCCCTGAGCTCCTTTCTTCAACTCGCTTTCTTGTGACCTGGCCGCAACACCGCAGGATGGCTTCAGGCCCTAATCTGGTTCCGGCAGGCACGCTGAGCCTTTGGTTAATTCCTCTTCCTGGTGGGAAATGAGAGTTAAATTTGCCCGTCCAGACACCTCCAGCTAGTCTCTCATTGGTTCTCGCTATTCCTGTTCATCTTCCGCAGAAATTGCAAACTGGGCCAAACAGGAGGTTAAAGGGACTGACTCTCCAGGTCGGGAGAGTGTTAGTAAAGCGTCTGGAATGTTGCACCCGAGTACCAGGGGAGGAAAACTGAGACATATTTGAACACGTCTCCCGATCACATGGTTGATCATACTCTAGGTTCCACATGCATGTTTTAGCTGAAGGAAGAATACCTTAAACCTGGGTAGTTGAAACCCGTGGAATGGGGACCATGCAATATGACTTCAAAGGGTCTTCATTTGCTCACCGAACCTCTCCAATCCTATCACTGCTGCGTTTACGCCCCTGTACACATGCTTGATTCTCTTTCGGAGACATAGCAATCCATAGGTTTTAAGATACTTACTAGTCAGGAACATTCTTAGGCGTTTAATATGGGCTGTTGAGTCCATTTCGTTGAGCAAGGAGTAGCTCTTGTCTATTCCATATTTGGCTTAAGGAACTTTATCTGTGCTCATTTCAATCTCTGGTTTTATGCAGCACCCCAACTCACCTTTACCCTTAAGCAAGAATAAGTTGGTTTTCTAAATTTGAGACCCTGTTCTGTTCTGTAATTCAGTTCCTGTGTAGCCAAGTTTCCATTCCGTGTATTACTGATATCTTATGATGTTTCTTTTTCTGTGTGACTTACTTCAGTTAGAATCATCATACCTGAATCCACTCACTGTGCTGCTAAGGGCCTGATGACACAGATTTCATTGCTGAGTGATATTGCTTTGTAAGTAAATACCACAACTTCTTTATCCATTTTTCACTTTCTGCGATGTTGAACTTGTACTGTAAACGAGGTTCTTGTAAACAGAGCCGTTCCAAACTTTGGGGTGGCTGTGTCTTTTTGATTTTAATTTCCCTAAGCTATAGGACCATAAGTGGAAGTGCCCTAGGTTCTGTTGCTTTGTTTTTTAGATGTTTCAGGAAACACCATACACTTCTCCCGAGTGGTTGTTGGCAATTTACATCCCGCCCATCAGCATAACAAAGCTACCAGTTCTCCATGGCCTGTCCTGCCTTTCTGGATTTTACACTTTTTTCAGATGGCCCTTTTGACCGGGGGGAAGTGAGACTTCATTGTAGTGCAGATTTCCTTTGCAAGCTTGCTTGGTTGGCCAAAAAGGGCGTATGCGTTTTTTCCTGAATATATTCAGGAAAAAACGCATACGCCCTTTTTGGCCAAGTGCATCATTGTGGACGTTCTGCCTCTTTTCCTATGCTTTCAATGCAATTCCAGTCTACCTCCTGAAATCGGTTTCCTGCAATTCTGCCCCGCTTTCAAGTCCTCTTGGCAGCCTTACTTCAGTCTATTTTTGGACGATAGCTGTCATTTATAACTCTGCAGGTTTGTGAATTACAGTGCCCCTGAGCTCCTTTCTTCAACTCACTTTCTTGTGACCTGGCCGCAACACCGCAGGATGGCTTCAGGCCCTAATCTGGTTCCGGTACGGCACGCTGAGCCTTTGGTTATTTCCTCTTCCTGGTGGGAAATGAGAGTTAAATTTGCCCGTCCAGACACCTCCAGCTAGCCTCTCATTGGTTCTCGCTATTCCTGTTCATCTTCCGCAGAAATTGCAAACTGGGCCAAACAGGAGGTTAAAGGCGCTGACTCTCCAAGTGGGGAGAGTGTTAGTAAAGCGTCTGGAATGTTGCACCCGAGTACCAGGGGAGGAAAACTGAGACATATTTGAACCCGTCTCCCGATCACATGGTTGATCATACTCTGGGTTCCACATGCATATTTTAGCTGAAGGAAGTATACCTAAAACCTGGGTAGTTGAAACCCGTGGAATGGGTACCATGCAATATGACTTCAAAGGGTCTTCCTTTGCTCACCGAACCTCTCCAATCCTATCACTGCTGCGTTTATGCCCCTGTACACATGCTTGATTCTCTTGCGGAGACATAGCAATCCATAGGTTTTACGATACTTACTAGTCAGGTACATTCTTAGGCGTTTAATATGCGGTGTTGAGTCCATTTCGTTGAGCAAGGAGTAGCTCTTGTCTATTCCATATTTGGCTTAAGGAACTTTATCTGTGCTCATTTCAATCTCTGGTTTTATGCAGCACCCCTACTCACCTTTCCCCTTAAGCAAGCATAAGTTGGTTTTCTAAATTTGAGAACCTGTTCTGTTTTGGAATTCAGTTCCTGTGTAGCCAAGTTTACATTCCGTGTATTAGTGATATCTTATGATGTTTCTTTTTCTGTGTGACTTATTTCAGTTAGAATCATCGTACCTGAATCTACTCATTATGCTGCTACGGGCCTGATGACATAGATTTCATTGCTGAGTGATACTGCATTGTACGTAAGTACCACAAGTTCTTTATCCATTTTTCACTTTCTGCGATGTTGAACTTGTACTGTAAACGAGGTTCTTGTAAACAGAGCCATTCCAAACTTTGGGGTGGCTGTGTCTTTTTGATTTTAATTTCCCTAAGCTATAGGACCATAAGTAGAAGTGCCCTAGGCTCTGTTGCTTTGTTTTTTAGATGTTTCAGGAAACACCATACACTTCTCCCAAGTGTCTGTTGGCAATTTACATCCCACCCATCAGCATAACAAGGCTCACAGTTTTCAATGGCCTGTTGCCTTTCTGGATTTTACACTTTTTTCAGATGGCCCTTTTGACCGGGGGGAAGTGAGACTTCATTGTAGTGCAGATTTCCTTTGCAAGCTTGCTTGGTTGGCCAAAAAGGGCGTATGCGTTTTTTCCTGAATATATTCAGGAAAAAACGCATACGCCCTTTTTGGCCAAGTGCATCATTGTGGACGTTCTGCCTCTTTTCCTATGCTTTCAATGCAATTCCAGTCTACCTCCTGAAATCGGTTTCCTGCAATTCTACCCCGCTTTCAAGTCCTCTTGGCAGCCTTACTTCAGTCTATTTTTGGACGATAGCTGTCATTTATAACTCTGCAGGTTTGTGAATTACAGTGCCCCTGAGCTCCTTTCTTCAACTCGCTTTCTTGTGACCTGGCCGCAACACCGCAGGATGGCTTCAGGCCCTAATCTGGTTCCGGCACGGCACGCTGAGCCTTTGGTTAATTCCTCTTCCTGGTGGGAAATGAGAGTTAAATTTGCCCGTCCAGAAACCTCCAGCTAGTCTCTCATTGGTTCTCGCTATTCCTGTTCATCTTCCGCAGAAATTGCAAACTGGGCCAAACAGGAGGTTAAAGGGACTGACTCTCCAGGTCGGGAGAGTGTTAGTAAAGCGTCTGGAATGTTGCACCCGAGTACCAGGGGAGGAAAACTGAGACATATTTGAACACGTCTCCCGATCACATGGTTGATCATACTCTAGGTTCCACATGCATGTTTTAGCTGAAGGAAGAATACCTTAAACCTGGGTAGTTGAAACCCGTGGAATGGGTACCATGCAATATGACTTCAAAGGGTCTTCATTTGCTCACCGAACCTCTCCAATCCTATCACTGCTGCGTTTATGCCCCTGTACACATGCTTGATTCTCTTTCGGAGACATAGCAATCCATAGGTTTTAAGATACTTACTAGTCAGGAACATTCTTAGGCGTTTAATATGGGGTGTTGAGTCCATTTCGTTGAGCAAGGAGTAGCTCTTGTCTATTCCATATTTGGCTTAAGGAACTTTATCTGTGCTCATTTCAATCTCTGGTTTTATGCAGCACCCCAACTCACCTTTACCCTTAAGCAAGAATAAGTTGGTTTTCTAAATTTGAGACCCTGTTCTGTTCTGTAATTCAGTTCCTGTGTAGCCAAGTTTACATTCCGTGTATTACTGATATCTTATGATGTTTCTTTTTCTGTGTGACTTACTTCAGTTAGAATCATCATACCTGAATCCACTCACTGTGCTGCTAAGGGCCTGATGACACAGATTTCATTGCTGAGTGATATTGCTTTGTAAGTAAATACCACAACTTCTTTATCCATTTTTCACTTTCTGCGATGTTGAACTTGTACTGTAAACGAGGTTCTTGTAAACAGAGCCGTTCCAAACTTTGGGGTGGCTGTGTCTTTTTGATTTTAATTTCCCTAAGCTATAGGACCATAAGTGGAAGTGCCCTAGGTTCTGTTGCTTTGTTTTTTAGATGTTTCAGGAAACACCATACACTTCTCCCGAGTGGTTGTTGGCAATTTACATCCCGCTCATCAGCATAACAAAGCTCCCAGTTCTCCATGGCCTGTCCTGCCTTTCTGGATTTTACACTTTTTTCAGATGGCCCTTTTGACCGGGGGGAAGTGAGACTTCATTGTAGTGCAGATTTCCTTTGCAAGCTTGCTTGGTTGGCCAAAAAGGGCGTATGCGTTTTTTCCTGAATATATTCAGGAAAAAACGCATACGCCCTTTTTGGCCAAGTGCATCATTGTGGACGTTCTGCCTCTTTTCCTATGCTTTCAATGCAATTCCAGTCTACCTCCTGAAATCGGTTTCCTGCAATTCTGCCCCGCTTTCAAGTCCTCTTGGCAGCCTTACTTCAGTCTATTTTTGGACGATAGCTGTCATTTATAACTCTGCAGGTTTGTGAATTACAGTGCCCCTGAGCTCCTTTCTTCAACTCGCTTTCTTTTGAGCTGGCCGCAACACCGCAGGATGGCTTCAGGCCCTAATCTGGTTCCGGCCCGGCTCGCTGAGCCTTTGGTTATTTCCTCTTCCTGGTGGGAAATGAGAGTTAAATTTGCCCGTCCAGACACCTCCAGCTAGTCTCTCATTGGTTCTCGCTATTCCTGTTCATCTTCCGCAGAAATTGCAAACTGGGCCAAACAGGAGGTTAAAGGGACTGACTCTCCAGGTCGGGAGAGTGTTAGTAAAGCGTCTGGAATGTTGCACCCGAGTACCAGGGGAGGAAAACTGAGACATATTTGAACACGTCTCCCGATCACATGGTTGATCATACTCTAGGTTCCACATGCATGTTTTAGCTGAAGGAAGAATACCTTAAACCTGGGTAGTTGAAACCCGTGGAATGGGTACCATGCAATATGACTTCAAAGGGTCTTCATTTGCTCACCGAACCTCTCCAATCCTATCACTGCTGCGTTTATGCCCCTGTACACATGCTTGATTCTCTTTCGGAGACATAGCAATCCATAGGTTTTAAGATACTTACTAGTCAGGAACATTCTTAGGCGTTTAATATGGGGTGTTGAGTCCATTTCGTTGAGCAAGGAGTAGCTCTTGTCTATTCCATATTTGGCTTAAGGAACTTTATCTGTGCTCATTTCAATCTCTGGTTTTATGCAGCACCCCAACTCACCTTTACCCTTATGCAAGAATAAGTTGGTTTTCTAAATTTGAGACCCTGTTCTGTTCTGTAATTCAGTTCCTGTGTAGCCAAGTTTCCATTCCGTGTATTACTGATATCTTATGATGTTTCTTTTTCTGTGTGACTTACTTCAGTTAGAATCATCATACCTGAATCCACTCACTGTGCTGCTAAGGGCCTGATGACACAGATTTCATTGCTGAGTGATATTGCTTTGTAAGTAAATACCACAACTTCTTTATCCATTTTTCACTTTCTGCGATGTTGAACTTGTACTGTAAACGAGGTTCTTGTAAACAGAGCCGTTCCAAACTTTGGGGTGGCTGTGTCTTTTTGATTTTAATTTCCCTAAGCTATAGGACCATAAGTGGCAGTGCCCTACGCTCTGTTGCTTTGTTTTTTAGATGTTTCAGGAAACACCATACACTTCTCCCGAGTGTCTGTTGGCAATTTACATCCCGCCCATCAGCATAACAAAGCTCCCATTTCTCCATGGCCTGTCCTGCCTTTCTGGATTTTACACTTTTTTCAGGTGGCCCTTTTGACCGGGGGGAAGTGAGACTTCATTGTAGTGCAGATTTCCTTTGCAAGCTTGCTTGGTTGGCCAAAAAGGGCGTATGCGTTTTTTCCTGAATATATTCAGGAAAAAACGCATACGCCCTTTTTGGCCAAGTGCATCATTGTGGACGTTCTGCCTCTTTTCCTATGCTTTCAATGCAATTCCAGTCTACCTCCTGAAATCGGTTTCCTGCAATTCTGCCCCGCTTTCAAGTCCTCTTGGCAGCCTTACTTCAGTCTATTTTTGGACGATAGCTGTCATTTATAACTCTGCAGGTTTGTGAATTACAGTGCCCCTGAGCTCCTTTCTTCAACTCACTTTCTTGTGACCTGGCCGCAACACCGCAGGATGGCTTCAGGCCCTAATCTGGTTCCGGCCCGGCATGCTGAGCCTTTGGTTAATTCCTCTTCCTGGTGGGAAATGAGAGTTAAATTTGCCCGTCCAGACACCTCCAGCTAGCCTCTCATTGGTTCTCGCTATTCCTGTTCATCTTCCGCAGAAATTGCAAACTGGGCCAAACAGGAGGTTAAAGGCGCTGACTCTCCAAGTGGGGAGAGTGTTAGTAAAGCGTCTGGAATGTTGCACCCGAGTACCAGGGGAGGAAAACTGAGACATATTTGAACACGTCTCCCGTTCACATGGTTGATCACACTTGGGTTCCACATGCATGTTTTAGCTGAAGGAAGAATACCTTAAACCTGGAGAGTTGAGACCCGTGTAATGGGTACCATGCAATATGACTTCAAAGGGTCTTCATTTGCTCACCGAACCTCTCCAATCCTATCACTGCTGTGTTTATGCCCCTGTACACATGCTTGATTCTCTTTTGGAGACATAGCAATCCATAGGTTTTACGATACTTACTAGACAGGTACATTCTTAGGCGTTTAATATGCGGTGTTGAGTCCATTTCGTTGAGCAAGGAGTAGCTCTTGTCTATTCCATATTTGACTTAAGGAACTTTATCTGTGCTCATTTCAATCTCTGGTTTTATGCAGCACCCCAACTCACCTTTACCCTTAAGCAAGCGTAAGTTGGTTTTCTAAATTTGAGACCCTGTTCTGTTCTGTAATTCAGTTCCTGTGTAGCCAAGTTTACATTCCGTGTATTACTGATATCTTATGATGTTTCTTTTTCTGTGTGACTTATTTCAGTTAGAATCATCATACCTGAATCCACTCATTGTGATGCTAAGGGCCTGATGACATAGATTTCATTGCTGAGTGATATTGCTTTGTAAGTAAATACCACAACTTCTTTATCCATTTTTCACTTTCTGCGATGTTGAACTTGTACTGTAAACGAGGTTCTTGTAAACAGAGGCGTCCCAAACTTTGGGGTGGCTGTGTCTTTTTGATTTTAATTTCCCTAAGCTATAGGACCATAAGTGGCAGTGCCCTAGACTCTGTTGCTTTGTTTTTTAGATGTTTCAGGAAACACCATACACTTCTCCCGAGTGTCTGTTGGCAATTTACATCCCGCCCATCAGCATAACAAGGCTCCCAGTTCTCAATGGCCTGTCCTGCCTTTCTGGATTTTACACTTTTTTCAGATGGCCCTTTTGACCGGGGGGAAGTGAGACTTCATTGTAGTGCAGATTTCCTTTGCAAGCTTGCTTGGTTGGCCAAAAAGGGCGTATGCGTTTTTTCCTGAATATATTCAGGAAAAAACGCATACGCCCTTTTTGGCCAAGTGCATCATTGTGGACGTTCTGCCTCTTTTCCTATGCTTTCAATGCAATTCCAGTCTACCTCCTGAAATCGGTTTCCTGCAATTCTGCCCCGCTTTCAAGTCCTCTTGGCAGCCTTACTTCAGTCTATTTTTGGACGATAGCTGTCATTTATAACTCTGCAGGTTTGTGAATTACAGTGTCCCTGAGCTCCTTTCTTCAACTCGCTTTCTTGTGACCTGGCCGCAACACCGCAGGATGGCTTCAGGCCCTAATCTGGTTCCGGCCCGGCATGCTGAGCCTTTGGTTAATTCCTCTTCCTGGTGGGAAATGAGAGTTAAATTTGCCCGTCCAGACACCTCCAGCTAGCCTCTCATTGGTTCTCGCTATTCCTGTTCATCTTCCGCAGAAATTGCAAACTGGGCCAAACAGGAGGTTAAAGGCGCTGACTCTCCAAGTGGGGAGAGTGTTAGTAAAGCGTCTGGAATGTTGTACCCGAGTACCAGGGGAGGAAAACTGAGACATATTTGAACACGTCTCCCGTTCACATGGTTGATCATACTTGGGTTCCACATGCATGTTTTAGCTGAAGGAAGAATACCTTAAACCTGCAGAGTTGAGACCCGTGTAATGGGTACCATGCAATATGACTTCAAAGGGTCTTCATTTGCTCACCGAACCTCTCCAATCCTATCACTGCTGTGTTTATGCCCCTGTACACATGCTTGATTCTCTTTTGGAGACATAGCAATCCATAGGTTTTACGATACTTACTAGTCAGGTACATTCTTAGGCGTTTAATATGCGGTGTTGAGTCCATTTCGTTGAGCAAGGAGTAGCTCTTGTCTATTCCATATTTGACTTAAGGAACTTTATCTGTGCTCATTTCAATCTCTGGTTTTATGCAGCACCCCAACTCACCTTTACCCTTAAGCAAGCATAAGTTGGTTTTCTAAATTTGAGACCCTGTTCTGTTCTGTAATTCAGTTCCTGTGTAGCCAAGTTTACATTCCGTGTATTACTGATATCTTATGATGTTTCTTTTTCTGTGTGACTTACTTCAGTTAGAATCATCATACCTGAATCCACTCACTGTGCTGCTAAGGGCCTGATGACACAGATTTCATTGCTGAGTGATATTGCTTTGTAAGTAAATACCACAACTTCTTTATCCATTTTTCACTTTCTGCGATGTTGAACTTGTACTGTAAACGAGGTTCTTGTAAACAGAGCCGTTCCAAACTTTGGGGTGGCTGTGTCTTTTTGATTTTAATTTCCCTAAGCTATAGGACCATAAGTGGCAGTGCCCTACGCTCTGTTGCTTTGTTTTTTAGATGTTTCAGGAAACACCATACACTTCTCCCGAGTGTCTGTTGGCAATTTACATCCCGCCCATCAGCATAACAAAGCTCCCATTTCTCCATGGCCTGTCCTGCCTTTCTGGATTTTACACTTTTTTCAGGTGGCCCTTTTGACCGGGGGGAAGTGAGACTTCATTGTAGTGCAGATTTCCTTTGCAAGCTTGCTTGGTTGGCCAAAAAGGGCGTATGCGTTTTTTCCTGAATATATTCAGGAAAAAACGCATACGCCCTTTTTGGCCAAGTGCATCATTGTGGACGTTCTGCCTCTTTTCCTATGCTTTCAATGCAATTCCAGTCTACCTCCTGAAATCGGTTTCCTGCAATTCTGCCCCGCTTTCAAGTCCTCTTGGCAGCCTTACTTCAGTCTATTTTTGGACGATAGCTGTCATTTATAACTCTGCAGGTTTGTGAATTACAGTGCCCCTGAGCTCCTTTCTTCAACTCACTTTCTTGTGACCTGGCCGCAACACCGCAGGATGGCTTCAGGCCCTAATCTGGTTCCGGCCCGGCATGCTGAGCCTTTGGTTAATTCCTCTTCCTGGTGGGAAATGAGAGTTAAATTTGCCCGTCCAGACACCTCCAGCTAGCCTCTCATTGGTTCTCGCTATTCCTGTTCATCTTCCGCAGAAATTGCAAACTGGGCCAAACAGGAGGTTAAAGGCGCTGACTCTCCAAGTGGGGAGAGTGTTAGTAAAGCGTCTGGAATGTTGCACCCGAGTACCAGGGGAGGAAAACTGAGACATATTTGAACACGTCTCCCGTTCACATGGTTGATCACACTTGGGTTCCACATGCATGTTTTAGCTGAAGGAAGAATACCTTAAACCTGGAGAGTTGAGACCCGTGTAATGGGTACCATGCAATATGACTTCAAAGGGTCTTCATTTGCTCACCGAACCTCTCCAATCCTATCACTGCTGTGTTTATGCCCCTGTACACATGCTTGATTCTCTTTTGGAGACATAGCAATCCATAGGTTTTACGATACTTACTAGACAGGTACATTCTTAGGCGTTTAATATGCGGTGTTGAGTCCATTTCGTTGAGCAAGGAGTAGCTCTTGTCTATTCCATATTTGACTTAAGGAACTTTATCTGTGCTCATTTCAATCTCTGGTTTTATGCAGCACCCCAACTCACCTTTACCCTTAAGCAAGCGTAAGTTGGTTTTCTAAATTTGAGACCCTGTTCTGTTCTGTAATTCAGTTCCTGTGTAGCCAAGTTTACATTCCGTGTATTACTGATATCTTATGATGTTTCTTTTTCTGTGTGACTTATTTCAGTTAGAATCATCATACCTGAATCCACTCATTGTGATGCTAAGGGCCTGATGACATAGATTTCATTGCTGAGTGATATTGCTTTGTAAGTAAATACCACAACTTCTTTATCCATTTTTCACTTTCTGCGATGTTGAACTTGTACTGTAAACGAGGTTCTTGTAAACAGAGGCGTCCCAAACTTTGGGGTGGCTGTGTCTTTTTGATTTTAATTTCCCTAAGCTATAGGACCATAAGTGGCAGTGCCCTAGACTCTGTTGCTTTGTTTTTTAGATGTTTCAGGAAACACCATACACTTCTCCCGAGTGTCTGTTGGCAATTTACATCCCGCCCATCAGCATAACAAGGCTCCCAGTTCTCAATGGCCTGTCCTGCCTTTCTGGATTTTACACTTTTTTCAGATGGCCCTTTTGACCGGGGGGAAGTGAGACTTCATTGTAGTGCAGATTTCCTTTGCAAGCTTGCTTGGTTGGCCAAAAAGGGCGTATGCGTTTTTTCCTGAATATATTCAGGAAAAAACGCATACGCCCTTTTTGGCCAAGTGCATCATTGTGGACGTTCTGCCTCTTTTCCTATGCTTTCAATGCAATTCCAGTCTACCTCCTGAAATCGGTTTCCTGCAATTCTGCCCCGCTTTCAAGTCCTCTTGGCAGCCTTACTTCAGTCTATTTTTGGACGATAGCTGTCATTTATAACTCTGCAGGTTTGTGAATTACAGTGTCCCTGAGCTCCTTTCTTCAACTCGCTTTCTTGTGACCTGGCCGCAACACCGCAGGATGGCTTCAGGCCCTAATCTGGTTCCGGCCCGGCATGCTGAGCCTTTGGTTAATTCCTCTTCCTGGTGGGAAATGAGAGTTAAATTTGCCCGTCCAGACACCTCCAGCTAGCCTCTCATTGGTTCTCGCTATTCCTGTTCATCTTCCGCAGAAATTGCAAACTGGGCCAAACAGGAGGTTAAAGGCGCTGACTCTCCAAGTGGGGAGAGTGTTAGTAAAGCGTCTGGAATGTTGTACCCGAGTACCAGGGGAGGAAAACTGAGACATATTTGAACACGTCTCCCGTTCACATGGTTGATCATACTTGGGTTCCACATGCATGTTTTAGCTGAAGGAAGAATACCTTAAACCTGCAGAGTTGAGACCCGTGTAATGGGTACCATGCAATATGACTTCAAAGGGTCTTCATTTGCTCACCGAACCTCTCCAATCCTATCACTGCTGTGTTTATGCCCCTGTACACATGCTTGATTCTCTTTTGGAGACATAGCAATCCATAGGTTTTACGATACTTACTAGTCAGGTACATTCTTAGGCGTTTAATATGCGGTGTTGAGTCCATTTCGTTGAGCAAGGAGTAGCTCTTGTCTATTCCATATTTGACTTAAGGAACTTTATCTGTGCTCATTTCAATCTCTGGTTTTATGCAGCACCCCAACTCACCTTTACCCTTAAGCAAGCATAAGTTGGTTTTCTAAATTTGAGACCCTGTTCTGTTCTGTAATTCAGTTCCTGTGTAGCCAAGTTTACATTCCGTGTATTACTGATATCTTATGATGTTTCTTTTTCTGTGTGACTTATTTCAGTTAGAATCATCATACCTGAATCCACTCATTGTGATGCTAAGGGCCTGATGACATAGATTTCATTGCTGAGTGATATTGCTTTGTAAGTAAATACCACAACTTCTTTATCCATTTTTCACTTTCTGCGATGTTGAACTTGTACTGTAAACGAGGTTCTTGTAAACAGAGGCGTCCCAAACTTTGGGGTGGCTGTGTCTTTTTGATTTTAATTTCCCTAAGCTATAGGACCATAAGTGGCAGTGCCCTAGGCTCTGTTGCTTTGTTTTTTCGATGTTTCAGGAAACACCATACACTTCTCCCGAGTGTCTGTTGGCAATTTACATCCCGCCCATCAGCATAACAAGGCTCCCAGTTCTCCATGGCCTGTCCTGCCTTTCTGGATTTTACACTTTTTTCAGATGGCCCTTTTGACCGGGGGGAAGTGAGACTTCATTGTAGTGCAGATTTCCTTTGCAAGCTTGCTTGGTTGGCCAAAAAGGGCGTATGCGTTTTTTCCTGAATATATTCAGGAAAAAACGCATACGCCCTTTTTGGCCAAGTGCATCATTGTGGACGTTCTGCCTCTTTTCCTATGCTTTCAATGCAATTCCAGTCTACCTCCTGAAATCGGTTTCCTGCAATTCTGCCCCGCTTTCAAGTCCTCTTGGCAGCCTTACTTCAGTCTATTTTTGGATGATAGCTGTCATTTATAACTCTGCAGGTTTGTGAATTACAGTGTCCCTGAGCTCCTTTCTTCAACTCGCTTTCTTGTGACCTGGCCGCAACACCGCAGGATGGCTTCAGGCCCTAATCTGGTTCCGGCCCGGCATGCTGAGCCTTTGGTTAATTCCTCTTCCTGGTGGGAAATGAGAGTTAAATTTGCCCGTCCAGACACCTCCAGCTAGCCTCTCATTGGTTCTCGCTATTCCTGTTCATCTTCCGCAGAAATTGCAAACTGGGCCAAACAGGAGGTTAAAGGGACTGACTCTCCAAGTGGGGGAGAGTGTTAGTAAAGCGTCTGGAATGTTGCACCCGAGTACCAGGGGAGGAAAACTGAGACATATTTGAACACGTCTCCCGATCACATGGTTGATCATACTCTAGGTTCCACATGCATGTTTTAGCTGAAGGAATCATACCTTAAACCTGGGTAGTTGAAACCCGTGGAATGGGTACCATGCAATATGACTTCAAAGGGTCTTCATTTGCTCACCGAACCTCTGCAATCCTATCACTGCTGCGTTTATGCCCCTGTACACATGCTTGATTCTCTTTCGGAGACATAGCAATCCATAGGTTTTAAGATACTTACTAGTCAGGTACATTCTTAGGCGTTTAAATGGGGTGTTGAGTCCATTTCGTTGAGCAAGGAGTAGCTCTTGTCTATTCCATATTTGGCTTAAGGAACTTTATCTGTGCTCATTTCAATCTCTGGTTTTATGCCGCACCCCAACTCACCTTTACCCTTAAGCAAGCATAAGTTGGTTTTCTAAATTTGAGACCCTGTTCTGTTCTGTAATTCAGTTCCTGTGTAGCCAAGTTTACATTCCGTGTATTACTGATATCTTATGATGTTTCTTTTTCTGTGTGACTTACTTCAGTTAGAATCATCATACCTGAATCCACTCATTGTGCTGCTAAGGGCCTGATGACACAGATTTCATTGCTGAGTGATATTGCTTTGTAAGTAAATACCACAACTTCTTTATCCATTTTTCACTTTCTGCGATGTTGAACTTGTACTGTAAACGAGGTTCTTGTAAACAGAGGTGTCCCAAACTTTGGGGTGGCTGTGTCTTTTTGATTTTAATTTCCCTAAGCTATAGGACCATAAGTGGCAGTGCCCTAGGCTCTGTTACTTTGTTTTTTAGATGTTTCAGGAAACACCATACACTTCTCCCGAGTGGTTGTTGGCAATTTACATCCCGCCCATCAGCATAACAAGGCTCCCAGTTCTCCATTGCCTGTCCTGCCTTTCTGGATTTTACACTTTTTTCAGATGGCCCTTTTGACCGGGGGGAAGTGAGACTTCATTGTAGTGCAGATTTCCTTTGCAAGCTTGCTTGGTTGGCCAAAAAGGGCGTATGCGTTTTTTCCTGAATATATTCAGGAAAAAACACATACGCCCTTTTTGGCCAAGTGCATCATTGTGGACGTTCTGCCTCTTTTCCTATGCTTTCAATGCAATTCCAGTCTACCTCCTGAAATCGGTTTCCTGCAATTCTGCCCCGCTTTCAAGTCCTCTTGGCAGCCTTACTTCAGTCTATTTTTGGACGATAGCTGTCATTTATAACTCTGCAGGTTTGTGAATTACAGTGCCCCTGAGCTCCTTTCTTCAACTCGCTTTCTTGTGACCTGGCCGCAACACCGCAGGATGGCTTCAGGCCCTAATCTGGTTCCGGTTCGGCACGCTGAGCCTTTGGTTATTTCCTCTTCCTGGTGGGAAATGAGAGTTAAATTTGCCCGTCCAGACACCTCCAGCTAGCCTCTCATTGGTTCTCGCTATTCCTGTTCATCTTCCGCAGAAATTGCAAACTGGGCCAAACAGGAGGTTAAAGGCGCTGACTCTCCAAGTGGGGAGACTGTTAGTAAAGCGTCTGGAAAGTTGCACCCGTGTACCAGGGGAGGAAAACTGAGACATATTTGAACCCGTCTCCCGATCACATGGTTGATCATACTCTGGGTTCCACATGCATATTTTAGCTGAAGGAAGAATACCTAAAACCTAGGTAGTTGAAACCCGTGGAATGGGTACCATGCAATATGACTTCAAAGGGTCTTCATTTGCTCACCGAACCTCTCTAATCCTATCACTGCTGCGTTTATGCCCCTGTACACATGCTTGATTCTCTTTCGGAGACATAGCAATCCATAGGTTTTACGATACTTACTAGTCAGGTACATTCTTAGGCGTTTAATATGCGGTGTTGAGTCCATTTCGTTGAGCAAGGAGTAGCTCTTGTCTATTCCATATTTGGCTTAAGGAACTTTATCTGTGCTCATTTCAATCTCTGGTTTTATGCAGCACCCCAACTCACCTTTCCCCTTAAGCAAGCATAAGTTGGTTTTCTAAATTTGAGAACCTGTTCTGTTTTGGAATTCAGTTCCTGTGTAGACAAGTTTACATTCCGTGTATTAGTGATATCTTATGATGTTTCTTTTTCTGTGTGACTTATTTCAGTTAGAATCATCGTACCTGAATCTACTCATTATGCTGCTACGGGCCTGATGACATAGATTTCATTGCTGAGTGATACTGCATTGTACGTAAGTACCACAAGTTCTTTATCCATTTTTCACTTTCTGCGATGTTGAACTTGTACTGTAAACGAGGTTCTTGTAAACAGAGCCGTTCCAAACTTTGGGGTGGCTGTGTCTTTTTGATTTTAATTTCCCTAAGCTATAGGACCATAAGTAGAAGTGCCCTAGGCTCTGTTGCTTTGTTTTTTAGATGTTTCAGGAAACACCATACACTTCTCCCAAGTGTCTGTTGGCAATTTACATCCCACCCATCAACATAACAAGGCTCACAGTTCTCAATGGCCTGTTGCCTTTCTGGATTTTACACTTTTTTCAGATGGCCCTTTTGACCGGGGGGAAGTGAGACTTCATTGTAGTGCAGATTTCCTTTGCAAGCTTGCTTGGTTGGCCAAAAAGGGCGTATGCGTTTTTTCCTGAATATATTCAGGAAAAAACGCATACGCCCTTTTTGGCCAAGTGCATCATTGTGGACGTTCTGCCTCTTTTCCTATGCTTTCAATGCAATTCCAGTCTACCTCCTGAAATCGGTTTCCTGCAATTCTACCCCGCTTTCAAGTCCTCTTGGCAGCCTTACTTCAGTCTATTTTTGGACGATAGCTGTCATTTATAACTCTGCAGGTTTGTGAATTACAGTGCCCCTGAGCTCCTTTCTTCAACTCGCTTTCTTGTGACCTGGCCGCAACACCGCAGGATGGCTTCAGGCCCTAATCTGGTTCCGGCAGGCACGCTGAGCCTTTGGTTAATTCCTCTTCCTGGTGGGAAATGAGAGTTAAATTTGCCCGTCCAGACACCTCCAGCTAGTCTCTCATTGGTTCTCGCTATTCCTGTTCATCTTCCGCAGAAATTGCAAACTGGGCCAAACAGGAGGTTAAAGGGACTGACTCTCCAGGTCGG
The DNA here is from genome assembly GCF_951394435.1 of Stenella coeruleoalba. Taxonomy (NCBI): domain Eukaryota; kingdom Metazoa; phylum Chordata; class Mammalia; order Artiodactyla; family Delphinidae; genus Stenella; species Stenella coeruleoalba. The sequence continues at coordinate 265,998 of NW_027645862.1, forward strand.
GAGAGTGTTAGTAAAGCGTCTGGAATGTTGCACCCGAGTACCAGGGGAGGAAAACTGAGACATATTTGAACACGTCTCCCGATCACATGGTTGATCATACTCTAGGTTCCACATGCATGTTTTAGCTGAAGGAAGAATACCTTAAACCTGGGTAGTTGAAACCCGTGGAATGGGGACCATGCAATATGACTTCAAAGGGTCTTCATTTGCTCACCGAACCTCTCCAATCCTATCACTGCTGCGTTTACGCCCCTGTACACATGCTTGATTCTCTTTCGGAGACATAGCAATCCATAGGTTTTAAGATACTTACTAGTCAGGAACATTCTTAGGCGTTTAATATGGGGTGTTGAGTCCATTTCGTTGAGCAAGGAGTAGCTCTTGTCTATTCCATATTTGGCTTAAGGAACTTTATCTGTGCTCATTTCAATCTCTGGTTTTATGCAGCACCCCAACTCACCTTTACCCTTAAGCAAGAATAAGTTGGTTTTCTAAATTTGAGACCCTGTTCTGTTCTGTAATTCAGTTCCTGTGTAGCCAAGTTTCCATTCCGTGTATTACTGATATCTTATGATGTTTCTTTTTCTGTGTGACTTACTTCAGTTAGAATCATCATACCTGAATCCACTCACTGTGCTGCTAAGGGCCTGATGACACAGATTTCATTGCTGAGTGATATTGCTTTGTAAGTAAATACCACAACTTCTTTATCCATTTTTCACTTTCTGCGATGTTGAACTTGTACTGTAAACGAGGTTCTTGTAAACAGAGCCGTTCCAAACTTTGGGGTGGCTGTGTCTTTTTGATTTTAATTTCCCTAAGCTATAGGACCATAAGTGGAAGTGCCCTAGGTTCTGTTGCTTTGTTTTTTAGATGTTTCAGGAAACACCATACACTTCTCCCGAGTGGTTGTTGGCAATTTACATCCCGCCCATCAGCATAACAAAGCTACCAGTTCTCCATGGCCTGTCCTGCCTTTCTGGATTTTACACTTTTTTCAGATGGCCCTTTTGACCGGGGGGAAGTGAGACTTCATTGTAGTGCAGATTTCCTTTGCAAGCTTGCTTGGTTGGCCAAAAAGGGCGTATGCGTTTTTTCCTGAATATATTCAGGAAAAAACGCATACGCCCTTTTTGGCCAAGTGCATCATTGTGGACGTTCTGCCTCTTTTCCTATGCTTTCAATGCAATTCCAGTCTACCTCCTGAAATCGGTTTCCTGCAATTCTGCCCCGCTTTCAAGTCCTCTTGGCAGCCTTACTTCAGTCTATTTTTGGACGATAGCTGTCATTTATAACTCTGCAGGTTTGTGAATTACAGTGCCCCTGAGCTCCTTTCTTCAACTCACTTTCTTGTGACCTGGCCGCAACACCGCAGGATGGCTTCAGGCCCTAATCTGGTTCCGGTACGGCACGCTGAGCCTTTGGTTATTTCCTCTTCCTGGTGGGAAATGAGAGTTAAATTTGCCCGTCCAGACACCTCCAGCTAGCCTCTCATTGGTTCTCGCTATTCCTGTTCATCTTCCGCAGAAATTGCAAACTGGGCCAAACAGGAGGTTAAAGGCGCTGACTCTCCAAGTGGGGAGAGTGTTAGTAAAGCGTCTGGAATGTTGCACCCGAGTACCAGGGGAGGAAAACTGAGACATATTTGAACCCGTCTCCCGATCACATGGTTGATCATACTCTGGGTTCCACATGCATATTTTAGCTGAAGGAAGTATACCTAAAACCTGGGTAGTTGAAACCCGTGGAATGGGTACCATGCAATATGACTTCAAAGGGTCTTCATTTGCTCACCGAACCTCTCCAATCCTATCACTGCTGCGTTTATGCCCCTGTACACATGCTTGATTCTCTTGCGGAGACATAGCAATCCATAGGTTTTACGATACTTACTAGTCAGGTACATTCTTAGGCGTTTAATATGCGGTGTTGAGTCCATTTCGTTGAGCAAGGAGTAGCTCTTGTCTATTCCATATTTGGCTTAAGGAACTTTATCTGTGCTCATTTCAATCTCTGGTTTTATGCAGCACCCCTACTCACCTTTCCCCTTAAGCAAGCATAAGTTGGTTTTCTAAATTTGAGAACCTGTTCTGTTTTGGAATTCAGTTCCTGTGTAGCCAAGTTTACATTCCGTGTATTAGTGATATCTTATGATGTTTCTTTTTCTGTGTGACTTATTTCAGTTAGAATCATCGTACCTGAATCTACTCATTATGCTGCTACGGGCCTGATGACATAGATTTCATTGCTGAGTGATACTGCATTGTACGTAAGTACCACAAGTTCTTTATCCATTTTTCACTTTCTGCGATGTTGAACTTGTACTGTAAACGAGGTTCTTGTAAACAGAGCCATTCCAAACTTTGGGGTGGCTGTGTCTTTTTGATTTTAATTTCCCTAAGCTATAGGACCATAAGTAGAAGTGCCCTAGGCTCTGTTGCTTTGTTTTTTCGATGTTTCAGGAAACACCATACACTTCTCCCAAGTGTCTGTTGGCAATTTACATCCCACCCATCAGCATAACAAGGCTCACAGTTTTCAATGGCCTGTTGCCTTTCTGGATTTTACACTTTTTTCAGATGGCCCTTTTGACCGGGGGGAAGTGAGACTTCATTGTAGTGCAGATTTCCTTTGCAAGCTTGCTTGGTTGGCCAAAAAGGGCGTATGCGTTTTTTCCTGAATATATTCAGGAAAAAACGCATACGCCCTTTTTGGCCAAGTGCATCATTGTGGAAGTTCTGCCTCTTTTCCTATGCTTTCAATGCAATTCCAGTCTACCTCCTGAAATCGGTTTCCTGCAATTCTACCCCGCTTTCAAGTCCTCTTGGCAGCCTTACTTCAGTCTATTTTTGGACGATAGCTGTCATTTATAACTCTGCAGGTTTGTGAATTACAGTGCCCCTGAGCTCCTTTCTTCAACTCGCTTTCTTGTGACCTGGCCGCAACACCGCAGGATGGCTTCAGGCCCTAATCTGGTTCCGGCACGGCACGCTGAGCCTTTGGTTAATTCCTCTTCCTGGTGGGAAATGAGAGTTAAATTTGCCCGTCCAGAAACCTCCAGCTAGTCTCTCATTGGTTCTCGCTATTCCTGTTCATCTTCCGCAGAAATTGCAAACTGGGCCAAACAGGAGGTTAAAGGGACTGACTCTCCAGGTCGGGAGAGTGTTAGTAAAGCGTCTGGAATGTTGCACCCGAGTACCAGGGGAGGAAAACTGAGACATATTTGAACACGTCTCCCGATCACATGGTTGATCATACTCTAGGTTCCACATGCATGTTTTAGCTGAAGGAAGAATACCTTAAACCTGGGTAGTTGAAACCCGTGGAATGGGTACCATGCAATATGACTTCAAAGGGTCTTCATTTGCTCACCGAACCTCTCCAATCCTATCACTGCTGCGTTTATGCCCCTGTACACATGCTTGATTCTCTTTCGGAGACATAGCAATCCATAGGTTTTAAGATACTTACTAGTCAGGAACATTCTTAGGCGTTTAATATGGGGTGTTGAGTCCATTTCGTTGAGCAAGGAGTAGCTCTTGTCTATTCCATATTTGGCTTAAGGAACTTTATCTGTGCTCATTTCAATCTCTGGTTTTATGCAGCACCCCAACTCACCTTTACCCTTAAGCAAGAATAAGTTGGTTTTCTAAATTTGAGACCCTGTTCTGTTCTGTAATTCAGTTCCTGTGTAGCCAAGTTTACATTCCGTGTATTACTGATATCTTATGATGTTTCTTTTTCTGTGTGACTTACTTCAGTTAGAATCATCATACCTGAATCCACTCACTGTGCTGCTAAGGGCCTGATGACACAGATTTCATTGCTGAGTGATATTGCTTTGTAAGTAAATACCACAACTTCTTTATCCATTTTTCACTTTCTGCGATGTTGAACTTGTACTGTAAACGAGGTTCTTGTAAACAGAGCCGTTCCAAACTTTGGGGTGGCTGTGTCTTTTTGATTTTAATTTCCCTAAGCTATAGGACCATAAGTGGAAGTGCCCTAGGTTCTGTTGCTTTGTTTTTTAGATGTTTCAGGAAACACCATACACTTCTCCCGAGTGGTTGTTGGCAATTTACATCCCGCTCATCAGCATAACAAAGCTCCCAGTTCTCCATGGCCTGTCCTGCCTTTCTGGATTTTACACTTTTTTCAGATGGCCCTTTTGACCGGGGGGAAGTGAGACTTCATTGTAGTGCAGATTTCCTTTGCAAGCTTGCTTGGTTGGCCAAAAAGGGCGTATGCGTTTTTTCCTGAATATATTCAGGAAAAAACGCATACGCCCTTTTTGGCCAAGTGCATCATTGTGGACGTTCTGCCTCTTTTCCTATGCTTTCAATGCAATTCCAGTCTACCTCCTGAAATCGGTTTCCTGCAATTCTGCCCCGCTTTCAAGTCCTCTTGGCAGCCTTACTTCAGTCTATTTTTGGACGATAGCTGTCATTTATAACTCTGCAGGTTTGTGAATTACAGTGCCCCTGAGCTCCTTTCTTCAACTCGCTTTCTTTTGAGCTGGCCGCAACACCGCAGGATGGCTTCAGGCCCTAATCTGGTTCCGGCCCGGCTCGCTGAGCCTTTGGTTATTTCCTCTTCCTGGTGGGAAATGAGAGTTAAATTTGCCCGTCCAGACACCTCCAGCTAGTCTCTCATTGGTTCTCGCTATTCCTGTTCATCTTCCGCAGAAATTGCAAACTGGGCCAAACAGGAGGTTAAAGGGACTGACTCTCCAGGTCGGGAGAGTGTTAGTAAAGCGTCTGGAATGTTGCACCCGAGTACCAGGGGAGGAAAACTGAGACATATTTGAACACGTCTCCCGATCACATGGTTGATCATACTCTAGGTTCCACATGCATGTTTTAGCTGAAGGAAGAATACCTTAAACCTGGGTAGTTGAAACCCGTGGAATGGGTACCATGCAATATGACTTCAAAGGGTCTTCATTTGCTCACCGAACCTCTCCAATCCTATCACTGCTGCGTTTATGCCCCTGTACACATGCTTGATTCTCTTTCGGAGACATAGCAATCCATAGGTTTTAAGATACTTACTAGTCAGGAACATTCTTAGGCGTTTAATATGGGGTGTTGAGTCCATTTCGTTGAGCAAGGAGTAGCTCTTGTCTATTCCATATTTGGCTTAAGGAACTTTATCTGTGCTCATTTCAATCTCTGGTTTTATGCAGCACCCCAACTCACCTTTACCCTTAAGCAAGCGTAAGTTGGTTTTCTAAATTTGAGACCCTGTTCTGTTCTGTAATTCAGTTCCTGTGTAGCCAAGTTTACATTCCGTGTATTACTGATATCTTATGATGTTTCTTTTTCTGTGTGACTTATTTCAGTTAGAATCATCATACCTGAATCCACTCATTGTGATGCTAAGGGCCTGATGACATAGATTTCATTGCTGAGTGATATTGCTTTGTAAGTAAATACCACAACTTCTTTATCCATTTTTCACTTTCTGCGATGTTGAACTTGTACTGTAAACGAGGTTCTTGTAAACAGAGGCGTCCCAAACTTTGGGGTGGCTGTGTCTTTTTGATTTTAATTTCCCTAAGCTATAGGACCATAAGTGGCAGTGCCCTAGACTCTGTTGCTTTGTTTTTTAGATGTTTCAGGAAACACCATACACTTCTCCCGAGTGTCTGTTGGCAATTTACATCCCGCCCATCAGCATAACAAGGCTCCCAGTTCTCAATGGCCTGTCCTGCCTTTCTGGATTTTACACTTTTTTCAGATGGCCCTTTTGACCGGGGGGAAGTGAGACTTCATTGTAGTGCAGATTTCCTTTGCAAGCTTGCTTGGTTGGCCAAAAAGGGCGTATGCGTTTTTTCCTGAATATATTCAGGAAAAAACGCATACGCCCTTTTTGGCCAAGTGCATCATTGTGGACGTTCTGCCTCTTTTCCTATGCTTTCAATGCAATTCCAGTCTACCTCCTGAAATCGGTTTCCTGCAATTCTGCCCCGCTTTCAAGTCCTCTTGGCAGCCTTACTTCAGTCTATTTTTGGACGATAGCTGTCATTTATAACTCTGCAGGTTTGTGAATTACAGTGTCCCTGAGCTCCTTTCTTCAACTCGCTTTCTTGTGACCTGGCCGCAACACCGCAGGATGGCTTCAGGCCCTAATCTGGTTCCGGCCCGGCATGCTGAGCCTTTGGTTAATTCCTCTTCCTGGTGGGAAATGAGAGTTAAATTTGCCCGTCCAGACACCTCCAGCTAGCCTCTCATTGGTTCTCGCTATTCCTGTTCATCTTCCGCAGAAATTGCAAACTGGGCCAAACAGGAGGTTAAAGGCGCTGACTCTCCAAGTGGGGAGAGTGTTAGTAAAGCGTCTGGAATGTTGTACCCGAGTACCAGGGGAGGAAAACTGAGACATATTTGAACACGTCTCCCGTTCACATGGTTGATCATACTTGGGTTCCACATGCATGTTTTAGCTGAAGGAAGAATACCTTAAACCTGCAGAGTTGAGACCCGTGTAATGGGTACCATGCAATATGACTTCAAAGGGTCTTCATTTGCTCACCGAACCTCTCCAATCCTATCACTGCTGTGTTTATGCCCCTGTACACATGCTTGATTCTCTTTTGGAGACATAGCAATCCATAGGTTTTACGATACTTACTAGTCAGGTACATTCTTAGGCGTTTAATATGCGGTGTTGAGTCCATTTCGTTGAGCAAGGAGTAGCTCTTGTCTATTCCATATTTGACTTAAGGAACTTTATCTGTGCTCATTTCAATCTCTGGTTTTATGCAGCACCCCAACTCACCTTTACCCTTAAGCAAGCATAAGTTGGTTTTCTAAATTTGAGACCCTGTTCTGTTCTGTAATTCAGTTCCTGTGTAGCCAAGTTTACATTCCGTGTATTACTGATATCTTATGATGTTTCTTTTTCTGTGTGACTTATTTCAGTTAGAATCATCATACCTGAATCCACTCATTGTGATGCTAAGGGCCTGATGACATAGATTTCATTGCTGAGTGATATTGCTTTGTAAGTAAATACCACAACTTCTTTATCCATTTTTCACTTTCTGCGATGTTGAACTTGTACTGTAAACGAGGTTCTTGTAAACAGAGGCGTCCCAAACTTTGGGGTGGCTGTGTCTTTTTGATTTTAATTTCCCTAAGCTATAGGACCATAAGTGGCAGTGCCCTAGGCTCTGTTGCTTTGTTTTTTCGATGTTTCAGGAAACACCATACACTTCTCCCGAGTGTCTGTTGGCAATTTACATCCCGCCCATCAGCATAACAAGGCTCCCAGTTCTCCATGGCCTGTCCTGCCTTTCTGGATTTTACACTTTTTTCAGATGGCCCTTTTGACCGGGGGGAAGTGAGACTTCATTGTAGTGCAGATTTCCTTTGCAAGCTTGCTTGGTTGGCCAAAAAGGGCGTATGCGTTTTTTCCTGAATATATTCAGGAAAAAACGCATACGCCCTTTTTGGCCAAGTGCATCATTGTGGACGTTCTGCCTCTTTTCCTATGCTTTCAATGCAATTCCAGTCTACCTCCTGAAATCGGTTTCCTGCAATTCTGCCCCGCTTTCAAGTCCTCTTGGCAGCCTTACTTCAGTCTATTTTTGGATGATAGCTGTCATTTATAACTCTGCAGGTTTGTGAATTACAGTGTCCCTGAGCTCCTTTCTTCAACTCGCTTTCTTGTGACCTGGCCGCAACACCGCAGGATGGCTTCAGGCCCTAATCTGGTTCCGGCCCGGCATGCTGAGCCTTTGGTTAATTCCTCTTCCTGGTGGGAAATGAGAGTTAAATTTGCCCGTCCAGACACCTCCAGCTAGCCTCTCATTGGTTCTCGCTATTCCTGTTCATCTTCCGCAGAAATTGCAAACTGGGCCAAACAGGAGGTTAAAGGCGCTGACTCTCCAAGTGGGGAGAGTGTTAGTAAAGCGTCTGGAATGTTGCACCCGAGTACCAGGGGAGGAAAACTGAGACATATTTGAACACGTCTCCCGTTCACATGGTTGATCATACTTGGGTTCCACATGCATGTTTTAGCTGAAGGAAGAATACCTTAAACCTGCAGAGTTGAGACCCGTGTAATGGGTACCATGCAATATGACTTCAAAGGGTCTTCATTTGCTCACCGAACCTCTCCAATCCTATCACTGCTGTGTTTATGCCCCTGTACACATGCTTGATTCTCTTTTGGAGACATAGCAATCCATAGGTTTTACGATACTTACTAGTCAGGTACATTCTTAGGCGTTTAATATGCGGTGTTGAGTCCATTTCGTTGAGCAAGGAGTAGCTCTTGTCTATTCCATATTTGACTTAAGGAACTTTATCTGTGCTCATTTCAATCTCTGGTTTTATGCAGCACCCCAACTCACCTTTACCCTTAAGCAAGCATAAGTTGGTTTTCTAAATTTGAGACCCTGTTCTGTTCTGTAATTCAGTTCCTGTGTAGCCAAGTTTACATTCCGTGTATTACTGATATCTTATGATGTTTCTTTTTCTGTGTGACTTATTTCAGTTAGAATCATCATACCTGAATCCACTCATTGTGATGCTAAGGGCCTGATGACATAGATTTCATTGCTGAGTGATATTGCTTTGTAAGTAAATACCACAACTTCTTTATCCATTTTTCACTTTCTGCGATGTTGAACTTGTACTGTAAACGAGGTTCTTGTAAACAGAGGCGTCCCAAACTTTGGGGTGGCTGTGTCTTTTTGATTTTAATTTCCCTAAGCTATAGGACCATAAGTGGCAGTGCCCTAGGCTCTGTTGCTTTGTTTTTTAGATGTTTCAGGAAACACCATACACTTCTCCCGAGTGTCTGTTGGCAATTTACATCCCGCCCATCAGCATAACAAGGCTCCCAGTTCTCAATGGCCTGTTGCCTTTCTGGATTTTACACTTTTTTCAGATGGCCCTTTTGACCGGGGGGAAGTGAGACTTCATTGTAGTGCAGATTTCCTTTGCAAGCTTGCTTGGTTGGCCAAAAAGGGCGTATGCGTTTTTTCCTGAATATATTCAGGAAAAAACGCATACGCCCTTTTTGGCCAAGTGCATCATTGTGGACGTTCTGCCTCTTTTCCTATGCTTTCAATGCAATTCCAGTCTACCTCCTGAAATCGGTTTCCTGCAATTCTGCCCTGCTTTCAAGTCCTCTTGGCAGCCTTACTTCAGTCTATTTTTGGACGATAGCTGTCATTTATAACTCTGCAGGTTTGTGAATTACAGTGCCCCTGAGCTCCTTTCTTCAACTCGCTTTCTTTTGAGCTGGCCGCAACACCGCAGGATGGCTTCAGGCCCTAATCTGGTTCCGGTACGGCACGCTGAGCCTTTGGTTAATTCCTCTTCCTGGTGGGAAATGAGAGTTAAATTTGCCCGTCCAGACACCTCCAGCTAGCCTCTCATTGGTTCTCGCTATTCCTGTTCATCTTCCGCAGAAATTGCAAACTGGGCCAAACAGGAGGTTAAAGGCGCTGACTCTCCAAGTGGGGAGAGTGTTAGTAAAGCGTCTGGAATGTTGCACCCGAGTACCAGGGGAGGAAAACTGAGACATATTTGAACACGTCTCCCGTTCACATGGTTGATCATACTTGGGTTCCACATGCATGTTTTAGCTGAAGGAAGAATACCTTAAACCTGCAGAGTTGAGACCCGTGTAATGGGTACCATGCAATATGACTTCAAAGGGTCTTCATTTGCTCACCGAACCTCTCCAATCCTATCACTGCTGTGTTTATGCCCCTGTACACATGCTTGATTCTCTTTTGGAGACATAGCAATCCATAGGTTTTACGATACTTACTAGTCAGGTACATTCTTAGGCGTTTAATATGCGGTGTTGAGTCCATTTCGTTGAGCAAGGAGTAGCTCTTGTCTATTCCATATTTGACTTAAGGAACTTTATCTGTGCTCATTTCAATCTCTGGTTTTATGCAGCACCCCAACTCACCTTTACCCTTAAGCAAGCATAAGTTGGTTTTCTAAATTTGAGACCCTGTTCTGTTCTGTAATTCAGTTCCTGTGTAGCCAAGTTTACATTCCGTGTATTACTGATATCTTATGATGTTTCTTTTTCTGTGTGACTTATTTCAGTTAGAATCATCATACCTGAATCCACTCATTGTGATGCTAAGGGCCTGATGACATAGATTTCATTGCTGAGTGATATTGCTTTGTAAGTAAATACCACAACTTCTTTATCCATTTTTCACTTTCTGCGATGTTGAACTTGTACTGTAAACGAGGTTCTTGTAAACAGAGGCGTCCCAAACTTTGGGGTGGCTGTGTCTTTTTGATTTTAATTTCCCTAAGCTATAGGACCATAAGTGGCAGTGCCCTAGGCTCTGTTGCTTTGTTTTTTAGATGTTTCAGGAAACACCATACACTTCTCCCGAGTGTCTGTTGGCAATTTACATCCCGCCCATCAGCATAACAAGGCTCCCAGTTCTCAATGGCCTGTTGCCTTTCTGGATTTTACACTTTTTTCAGATGGCCCTTTTGACCGGGGGGAAGTGAGACTTCATTGTAGTGCAGATTTCCTTTGCAAGCTTGCTTGGTTGGCCAAAAAGGGCGTATGCGTTTTTTCCTGAATATATTCAGGAAAAAACGCATACGCCCTTTTTGGCCAAGTGCATCATTGTGGACGTTCTGCCTCTTTTCCTATGCTTTCAATGCAATTCCAGTCTACCTCCTGAAATCGGTTTCCTGCAATTCTGCCCTGCTTTCAAGTCCTCTTGGCAGCCTTACTTCAGTCTATTTTTGGACGATAGCTGTCATTTATAACTCTGCAGGTTTGTGAATTACAGTGCCCCTGAGCTCCTTTCTTCAACTCGCTTTCTTGTGACCTGGCCGCAACACCGCAGGATGGCTTCAGGCCCTAATCTGGTTCCGGTACGGCACGCTGAGCCTTTGGTTAATTCCTCTTCCTGGTGGGAAATGAGAGTTAAATTTGCCCGTCCAGACACCTCCAGCTAGCCTCTCATTGGTTCTCGCTATTCCTGTTCATCTTCCGCAGAAATTGCAAACTGGGCCAAACAGGAGGTTAAAGGCGCTGACTCTCCAAGTGGGGAGAGTGTTAGTAAAGCGTCTGGAATGTTGCACCCGAGTACCAGGGGAGGAAAACTGAGACATATTTGAACACGTCTCCCGATCACATGGTTGATCATACTCTAGGTTCCACATGCATGTTTTAGCTGAAGGAAGAATACCTTAAACCTGGGTAGTTGAAACCCGTGGAATGGGTACCATGCAATATGACTTCAAAGGGTCTTCATTTGCTCACCGAACCTCTCCAGTCCTATCACTGCTGCGTTTATGCCCCTGTACACATGCTTGATTCTCTTTCGGAGACATAGCAATCCATAGGTTTTAAGGTACTTACTAGTCAGGTACATTCTTAGGCGTTTAATATGGGGTGTTGAGTCCATTTCGTTGAGCAAGGAGTAGCTCTTGTCTATTCCATATTTGGCTTAAGGAACTTTATCTGTGCTCATTTCAATCTCTGGTTTTATGCAGCACCCCAACTCACCTTTACCCTTAAGCAAGAATAAGTTGGTTTTGTAAATTTGAGACCCTGTTCTGTTCTGTAATTCAGTTCCTGTGTAGCCAAGTTTACATTCCGTGTATTACTGATATCTTATGATGTTTCTTTTTCTGTGTGACTTATTTCAGTTAGAATCATCATACCTGAATCCACTCACTGTGCTGCTAAGGGCCTGATGACACAGATTTCATTGCTGAGTGATATTGCTTTGTAAGTAAATACCACAACTTCTTTATCCATTTTTCACTTTCTGCGATGTTGAACTTGTACTGTAAACGAGGTTCTTGTAAACAGAGCCGTTCCAAACTTTGGGGTGGCTGTGTCTTTTTGATTTTAATTTCCCTAAGCTATAGGACCATAAGTGGAAGTGCCCTAGGTTCTGTTGCTTTGTTTTTTAGATGTTTCAGGAAACACCATACACTTCTCCCGAGTGGTTGTTGGCAATTTACATCCCGCCCATCAGCATAACAAGGCTCCCAGTTCTCCATGGCCTGTCCTGCCTTTCTGGATTTTACACTTTTTTCAGATGGCCCTTTTGACCGGGGGGAAGTGAGACTTCATTGTAGTGCAGATTTCCTTTGCAAGCTTGCTTGGTTGGCCAAAAAGGGCGTATGCGTTTTTTCCTGAATATATTCAGGAAAAAACGCATACGCCCTTTTTGGCCAAGTGCATCATTGTGGACGTTCTGCCTCTTTTCCTATGCTTTCAATGCAATTCCAGTCTACCTCCTGAAATCGGTTTCCTGCAATTCTACCCCGCTTTCAAGTCCTCTTGGCAGCCTTACTTCAGTCTATTTTTGGACGATAGCTGTCATTTATAACTCTGCAGGTTTGTGAATTACAGTGCCCCTGAGCTCCTTTCTTCAACTCGCTTTCTTGTGACCTGGCCGCAACACCGCAGGATGGCTTCAGGCCCTAATCTGGTTCCGGCACGGCACGCTGAGCCTTTGGTTAATTCCTCTTCCTGGTGGGAAATGAGAGTTAAATTTGCCCGTCCAGACACCTCCAGCTAGTCTCTCATTGGTTCTCGCTATTCCTGTTCATCTTCCGCAGAAATTGCAAACTGGGCCAAACAGGAGGTTAAAGGGACTGACTCTCCAGGTCGGGAGAGTGTTAGTAAAGCGTCTGGAATGTTGCACCCGAGTACCAGGGGAGGAAAACTGAGACATATTTGAACACGTCTCCCGATCACATGGTTGATCATACTCTAGGTTCCACATGCATGTTTTAGCTGAAGGAAGAATACCTTAAACCTGGGTAGTTGAAACCCGTGGAATGGGTACCATGCAATATGACTTCAAAGGGTCTTCATTTGCTCACCGAACCTCTCCAATCCTATCACTGCTGCGTTTATGCCCCTGTACACATGCTTGATTCTCTTTCGGAGACATAGCAATCCATAGGTTTTAAGATACTTACTAGTCAGGAACATTCTTAGGCGTTTAATATGGGGTGATGAGTCCATTTCGTTGAGCAAGGAGTAGCTCTTGTCTATTCCATATTTGGCTTAAGGAACTTTATCTGTGCTCATTTCAATCTCTGGTTTTATGCAGCACCCCAACTCACCTTTACCCTTAAGCAAGAATAAGTTGGTTTTCTAAATTTGAGACCCTGTTCTGTTCTGTAATTCAGTTCCTGTGTAGCCAAGTTTACATTCCGTGTATTACTGATATCTTATGATGTTTCTTTTTCTGTGTGACTTATTTCAGTTAGAATCATCATACCTGAATCCACTCACTGTGCTGCTAAGGGCCTGATGACACAGATTTCATTTCTGAGTGATATTGCTTTGTAAGTAAATACCACAACTTCTTTATCCATTTTTCACTTTCTGCGATGTTGAACTTGTACTGTAAACGAGGTTCTTGTAAACAGAGCCGTTCCAAACTTTGGGGTGGCTGTGTCTTTTTGATTTTAATTTCCCTAAGCTATAGGACCATAAGTGGAAGTGCCCTAGGTTCTGTTGCTTTGTTTTTTAGATGTTTCAGGAAACACCATACACTTCTCCCGAGTGGTTGTTGGCAATTTACATCCCGCCCATCAGCATAACAAGGCTCCCAGTTCTCCATGGCCTGTCCTGCCTTTCTGGATTTTACACTTTTTTCAGATGGCCCTTTTGACCGGGGGGAAGTGAGACTTCATTGTAGTGCAGATTTCCTTTGCAAGCTTGCTTGGTTGGCCAAAAAGGGCGTATGCGTTTTTTCCTGAATATATTCAGGAAAAAACGCATACGCCCTTTTTGGCCAAGTGCATCATTGTGGACGTTCTGCCTCTTTTCCTATGCTTTCAATGCAATTCCAGTCTACCTCCTGAAATCGGTTTCCTGCAATTCTGCCCCGCTTTCAAGTCCTCTTGGCAGCCTTACTTCAGTCTATTTTTGGACGATAGCTGTCATTTATAACTCTGCAGGTTTGTGAATTACAGTGCCCCTGAGCTCCTTTCTTCAACTCGCTTTCTTGTGACCTGGCCGCAACACCGCAGGATGGCTTCAGGCCCTAATCTGGTTCCGGCACGGCACGCTGAGCCTTTGGTTATTTCCTTTTCCTGGTGGGAAATGAGAGTTAAATTTGCCCGTCCAGACACCTCCAGCTAGTCTCTCATTGGTTCTCGCTACTCCTGTTCATCTTCCGCAGAAATTGCAAACTGGGCCAAACAGGAGGTTAAAGGCGCTGACTCTCCAAGTGGGGAGAGTGTTAGTAAAGCGTCTGGAATGTTGCACCCGAGTACCAGGGGAGGAAAACTGAGACATATTTGAACACGTCTCCCGTTCACATGGTTGATCATACTTGGGTTCCACATACATGTTTTAGCTGAAGGAAGAATACCTTAAACCTGGGTAGTTGAACCCGTGGAATGGGTACCATGCAATATGACTTCAAAGGGTCTTCATTTGCTCACCAAACCTCTCCAATCCTATCACTGCTGCGTTTATGCCCCTGTACACATGCTTGATTCTCTTTCGGAGACATAGCAATCCATAGGTTTTAAGATACTTACTAGTCAGGTACATTCTTAGGCGTTTAATATGCGGTGTTGAGTCCATTTCGTTGAGCAAGGAGTAGCTCTTGTCTATTCCATATTTGGCTTAAGGAACTTTATCTGTGCTCATTTCAATCTCTGGTTTTATGCAGCACCCCAACTCACCTTTACCCTTAAGCAAGCATAAGTTGGTTTTCTAAATTTGGCACCCTGTTCTGTTCTGTAATTCAGTTCCTGTGTAGCCAAGTTTACATTCCGTGTATTACTGATATCTTATGATGTTTCTTTTTCTGTGTGACTTATTTCAGTTAGAATCATCATACCTGAATCCACTCATTGTGCTGCTAAGGGCCTGATGACACAGATTTCATTGCTGAGTGATATTGCTTTGTAAGTAAATACCACAACTTCTTTATCCATTTTTCACTTTCTGCGATGTTGAACTTGTACTGTAAAGGAGGTTCTTGTAAACAGAGGCGTCCCAAACTTTGGGGTGGCTGTGTCTTTTTGATTTTAATTTCCCTAAGCTATAGGACCATAAGTGGCAGTGCCCTAGGCTCTGTTGCTTTGTTTTTTAGATGTTTCAGGAAACACCATACACTTCTCCCGAGTGTCTGTTGGCAATTTACATCCCGCCCATCAGCATAACAAGGCTCCCAGTTCTCAATGGCCTGTTGCCTTTCTGGATTTTACACTTTTTTCAGATGGCCCTTTTGACCGGGGGGAAGTGAGACTTCATTGTAGTGCAGATTTCCTTTGCAAGCTTGCTTGGTTGGCCAAAAAGGGCGTATGCGTTTTTTCCTGAATATATTCAGGAAAAAACGCATACGCCCTTTTTGGCCAAGTGCATCATTGTGGACGTTCTGCCTCTTTTCCTATGCTTTCAATGCAATTCCAGTCTACCTCCTGAAATCGGTTTCCTGCAATTCTGCCCTGCTTTCAAGTCCTCTTGGCAGCCTTACTTCAGTCTATTTTTGGACGATAGCTGTCATTTATAACTCTGCAGGTTTGTGAATTACAGTGCCCCTGAGCTCCTTTCTTCAACTCGCTTTCTTGTGACCTGGCCGCAACACCGCAGGATGGCTTCAGGCCCTAATCTGGTTCCGGTACGGCACGCTGAGCCTTTGGTTAATTCCTCTTCCTGGTGGGAAATGAGAGTTAAATTTGCCCGTCCAGACACCTCCAGCTAGCCTCTCATTGGTTCTCGCTATTCCTGTTCATCTTCCGCAGAAATTGCAAACTGGGCCAAACAGGAGGTTAAAGGCGCTGACTCTCCAAGTGGGGAGAGTGTTAGTAAAGCGTCTGGAATGTTGCACCCGAGTACCAGGGGAGGAAAACTGAGACATATTTGAACACGTCTCCCGTTCACATGGTTGATCATACTTGGGTTCCACATGCATGTTTTAGCTGAAGGAAGAATACCTTAAACCTGCAGAGTTGAGACCCGTGTAATGGGTACCATGCAATATGACTTCAAAGGGTCTTCATTTGCTCACCGAACCTCTCCAATCCTATCACTGCTGTGTTTATGCCCCTGTACACATGCTTGATTCTCTTTTGGAGACATAGCAATCCATAGGTTTTACGATACTTACTAGTCAGGTACATTCTTAGGCGTTTAATATGCGGTGTTGAGTCCATTTCGTTGAGCAAGGAGTAGCTCTTGTCTATTCCATATTTGACTTAAGGAACTTTATCTGTGCTCATTTCAATCTCTGGTTTTATGCAGCACCCCAACTCACCTTTACCCTTAAGCAAGCATAAGTTGGTTTTCTAAATTTGAGACCCTGTTCTGTTCTGTAATTCAGTTCCTGTGTAGCCAAGTTTACATTCCGTGTATTACTGATATCTTATGATGTTTCTTTTTCTGTGTGACTTATTTCAGTTAGAATCATCATACCTGAATCCACTCATTGTGATGCTAAGGGCCTGATGACATAGATTTCATTGCTGAGTGATATTGCTTTGTAAGTAAATACCACAACTTCTTTATCCATTTTTCACTTTCTGCGATGTTGAACTTGTACTGTAAACGAGGTTCTTGTAAACAGAGGCGTCCCAAACTTTGGGGTGGCTGTGTCTTTTTGATTTTAATTTCCCTAAGCTATAGGACCATAAGTGGCAGTGCCCTAGGCTCTGTTGCTTTGTTTTTTAGATGTTTCAGGAAACACCATACACTTTTCCCGAGTGTCTGTTGGCAATTTACATCCCGCCCATCAGCATAACAAGGCTCCCAGTTCTCAATGGCCTGTTGCCTTTCTGGATTTTACACTTTTTTCAGATGGCCCTTTTGACCGGGGGGAAGTGAGACTTCATTGTAGTGCAGATTTCCTTTGCAAGCTTGCTTGGTTGGCCAAAAAGGGCGTATGCGTTTTTTCCTGAATATATTCAGGAAAAAACGCATACGCCCTTTTTGGCCAAGTGCATCATTGTGGACGTTCTGCCTCTTTTCCTATGCTTTCAATGCAATTCCAGTCTACCTCCTGAAATCGGTTTCCTGCAATTCTGCCCTGCTTTCAAGTCCTCTTGGCAGCCTTACTTCAGTCTATTTTTGGACGATAGCTGTCATTTATAACTCTGCAGGTTTGTGAATTACAGTGCCCCTGAGCTCCTTTCTTCAACTCGCTTTCTTGTGACCTGGCCGCAACACCGCAGGATGGCTTCAGGCCCTAATCTGGTTCCGGTACGGCACGCTGAGCCTTTGGTTAATTCCTCTTCCTGGTGGGAAATGAGAGTTAAATTTGCCCGTCCAGACACCTCCAGCTAGCCTCTCATTGGTTCTCGCTATTCCTGTTCATCTTCCGCAGAAATTGCAAACTGGGCCAAACAGGAGGTTAAAGGGACTGACTCTCCAAGTGGGGAGAGTGTTAGTAAAGCGTCTGGAATGTTGCACCCGAGTACCAGGGGAGGAAAACTGAGACATATTTGAACACGTCTCCCGATCACATGGTTGATCATACTCTAGGTTCCACATGCATGTTTTAGCTGAAGGAAGAATACCTTAAACCTGGGTAGTTGAAACCCGTGGAATGGGTACCATGCAATATGACTTCAAAGGGTCTTCATTTGCTCACCGAACCTCTCCAATCCTATCACTGCTGCGTTTATGCCCCTGTACACATGCTTGATTCTCTTTCGGAGACATAGCAATCCATAGGTTTTAAGGTACTTACTAGTCAGGTACATTCTTAGGCGTTTAATATGGGGTGTTGAGTCCATTTCGTTGAGCAAGGAGTAGCTCTTGTCTATTCCATATTTGGCTTAAGGAACTTTATCTGTGCTCATTTCAATCTCTGGTTTTATGCAGCACCCCAACTCACCTTTACCCTTAAGCAAGAATAAGTTGGTTTTGTAAATTTGAGACCCTGTTCTGTTCTGTAATTCAGTTCCTGTGTAGCCAAGTTTACATTCCGTGTATTACTGATATCTTATGATGTTTCTTTTTCTGTGTGACTTATTTCAGTTAGAATCATCATACCTGAATCCACTCACTGTGCTGCTAAGGGCCTGATGACACAGATTTCATTGCTGAGTGATATTGCTTTGTAAGTAAATACCACAACTTCTTTATCCATTTTTCACTTTCTGCGATGTTGAACTTGTACTGTAAACGAGGTTCTTGTAAACAGAGCCGTTCCAAACTTTGGGGTGGCTGTGTCTTTTTGATTTTAATTTCCCTAAGCTATAGGACCATAAGTGGAAGTGCCCTAGGTTCTGTTGCTTTGTTTTTTAGATGTTTCAGGAAACACCATACACTTCTCCCGAGTGGTTGTTGGCAATTTACATCCCGCCCATCAGCATAACAAGGCTCCCAGTTCTCCATGGCCTGTCCTGCCTTTCTGGATTTTACACTTTTTTCAGATGGCCCTTTTGACCGGGGGGAAGTGAGACTTCATTGTAGTGCAGATTTCCTTTGCAAGCTTGCTTGGTTGGCCAAAAAGGGCGTATGCGTTTTTTCCTGAATATATTCAGGAAAAAACGCATACGCCCTTTTTGGCCAAGTGCATCATTGTGGACGTTCTGCCTCTTTTCCTATGCTTTCAATGCAATTCCAGTCTACCTCCTGAAATCGGTTTCCTGCAATTCTACCCCGCTTTCAAGTCCTCTTGGCAGCCTTACTTCAGTCTATTTTTGGACGATAGCTGTCATTTATAACTCTGCAGGTTTGTGAATTACAGTGCCCCTGAGCTCCTTTCTTCAACTCGCTTTCTTGTGACCTGGCCGCAACACCGCAGGATGGCTTCAGGCCCTAATCTGGTTCCGGCACGGCACGCTGAGCCTTTGGTTAATTCCTCTTCCTGGTGGGAAATGAGAGTTAAATTTGCCCGTCCAGACACCTCCAGCTAGTCTCTCATTGGTTCTCGCTATTCCTGTTCATCTTCCGCAGAAATTGCAAACTGGGCCAAACAGGAGGTTAAAGGGACTGACTCTCCAGGTCGGGAGAGTGTTAGTAAAGCGTCTGGAATGTTGCACCCGAGTACCAGGGGAGGAAAACTGAGACATATTTGAACACGTCTCCCGATCACATGGTTGATCATACTCTAGGTTCCACATGCATGTTTTAGCTGAAGGAAGAATACCTTAAACCTGGGTAGTTGAAACCCGTGGAATGGGTACCATGCAATATGACTTCAAAGGGTCTTCATTTGCTCACCGAACCTCTCCAATCCTATCACTGCTGCGTTTATGCCCCTGTACACATGCTTGATTCTCTTTCGGAGACATAGCAATCCATAGGTTTTAAGATACTTACTAGTCAGGAACATTCTTAGGCGTTTAATATGGGGTGATGAGTCCATTTCGTTGAGCAAGGAGTAGCTCTTGTCTATTCCATATTTGGCTTAAGGAACTTTATCTGTGCTCATTTCAATCTCTGGTTTTATGCAGCACCCCAACTCACCTTTACCCTTAAGCAAGAATAAGTTGGTTTTCTAAATTTGAGACCCTGTTCTGTTCTGTAATTCAGTTCCTGTGTAGCCAAGTTTACATTCCGTGTATTACTGATATCTTATGATGTTTCTTTTTCTGTGTGACTTATTTCAGTTAGAATCATCATACCTGAATCCACTCACTGTGCTGCTAAGGGCCTGATGACACAGATTTCATTTCTGAGTGATATTGCTTTGTAAGTAAATACCACAACTTCTTTATCCATTTTTCACTTTCTGCGATGTTGAACTTGTACTGTAAACGAGGTTCTTGTAAACAGAGCCGTTCCAAACTTTGGGGTGGCTGTGTCTTTTTGATTTTAATTTCCCTAAGCTATAGGACCATAAGTGGAAGTGCCCTAGGTTCTGTTGCTTTGTTTTTTAGATGTTTCAGGAAACACCATACACTTCTCCCGAGTGGTTGTTGGCAATTTACATCCCGCCCATCAGCATAACAAGGCTCCCAGTTCTCCATGGCCTGTCCTGCCTTTCTGGATTTTACACTTTTTTCAGATGGCCCTTTTGACCGGGGGGAAGTGAGACTTCATTGTAGTGCAGATTTCCTTTGCAAGCTTGCTTGGTTGGCCAAAAAGGGCGTATGCGTTTTTTCCTGAATATATTCAGGAAAAAACGCATACGCCCTTTTTGGCCAAGTGCATCATTGTGGACGTTCTGCCTCTTTTCCTATGCTTTCAATGCAATTCCAGTCTACCTCCTGAAATCGGTTTCCTGCAATTCTGCCCCGCTTTCAAGTCCTCTTGGCAGCCTTACTTCAGTCTATTTTTGGACGATAGCTGTCATTTATAACTCTGCAGGTTTGTGAATTACAGTGCCCCTGAGCTCCTTTCTTCAACTCGCTTTCTTGTGACCTGGCCGCAACACCGCAGGATGGCTTCAGGCCCTAATCTGGTTCCGGCACGGCACGCTGAGCCTTTGGTTATTTCCTCTTCCTGGTGGGAAATGAGAGTTAAATTTGCCCGTCCAGACACCTCCAGCTAGTCTCTCATTGGTTCTCGCTACTCCTGTTCATCTTCCGCAGAAATTGCAAACTGGGCCAAACAGGAGGTTAAAGGCGCTGACTCTCCAAGTGGGGAGAGTGTTAGTAAAGCGTCTGGAATGTTGCACCCGAGTACCAGGGGAGGAAAACTGAGACATATTTGAACACGTCTCCCGTTCACATGGTTGATCATACTTGGGTTCCACATACATGTTTTAGCTGAAGGAAGAATACCTTAAACCTGGAGAGTTAAGACCCGTGTAATGGGTACCATGCAATATGACTTCAAAGGGTCTTCATTTGCTCACCAAACCTCTCCAATCCTATCACTGCTGCGTTTATGCCCCTGTACACATGCTTGATTCTCTTTCGGAGACATAGCAATCCATAGGTTTTAAGATACTTACTAGTCAGGTACATTCTTAGGCGTTTAATATGCGGTGTTGAGTCCATTTCGTTGAGCAAGGAGTAGCTCTTGTCTATTCCATATTTGGCTTAAGGAACTTTATCTGTGCTCATTTCAATCTCTGGTTTTATGCAGCACCCCAACTCACCTTTACCCTTAAGCAAGCATAAGTTGGTTTTCTAAATTTGAGACCCTGTTCTGTTCTGTAATTCAGTTCCTGTGTAGCCAAGTTTCCATTCCGTGTATTACTGATATCTTATGATGTTTCTTTTTCTGTGTGACTTATTTCAGTTAGAATCATCATACCTGAATCCACTCATTGTGCTGCTAAGGGCCTGATGACACAGATTTCATTGCTGAGTGATATTGCTTTGTAAGTAAATACCACAACTTCTTTATCCATTTTTCACTTTCTGCGATGTTGAACTTGTACTGTAAACGAGGTTCTTGTAAACAGAGCCGTTCCAAACTTTGGGGTGGCTGTGTCTTTTTGATTTTAATTTCCCTAAGCTATAGGACCATAAGTGGAAGTGCCCTAGGTTCTGTTGCTTTGTTTTTTAGATGTTTCAGGAAACACCATACACTTCTCCCGAGTGGTTGTTGGCAATTTACATCCCGCCCATCAGCATAACAAGGCTCCCAGTTCTCCATGGCCTGTCCTGCCTTTCTGGATTTTACACTTTTTTCAGATGGCCCTTTTGACCGGGGGGAAGTGAGACTTCATTGTAGTGCAGATTTCCTTTGCAAGCTTGCTTGGTTGGCCAAAAAGGGCGTATGCGTTTTTTCCTGAATATATTCAGGAAAAAACGCATACGCCCTTTTTGGCCAAGTGCATCATTGTGGACGTTCTGCCTCTTTTCCTATGCTTTCAATGCAATTCCAGTCTACCTCCTGAAATCGGTTTCCTGCAATTCTGCCCCGCTTTCAAGTCCTCTTGGCAGCCTTACTTCAGTCTATTTTTGGACGATAGCTGTCATTTATAACTCTGCAGGTTTGTGAATTACAGTGCCCCTGAGCTCCTTTCTTCAACTCGCTTTCTTGTGACCTGGCCGCAACACCGCAGGATGGCTTCAGGCCCTAATCTGGTTCCGGCACGGCACGCTGAGCCTTTGGTTATTTCCTCTTCCTGGTGGGAAATGAGAGTTAAATTTGCCCGTCCAGACACCTCCAGCTAGTCTCTCATTGGTTCTCGCTACTCCTGTTCATCTTCCGCAGAAATTGCAAACTGGGCCAAACAGGAGGTTAAAGGCGCTGACTCTCCAAGTGGGGAGAGTGTTAGTAAAGCGTCTGGAATGTTGCACCCGAGTACCAGGGGAGGAAAACTGAGACATATTTGAACACGTCTCCCGTTCACATGGTTGATCATACTTGGGTTCCACATACATGTTTTAGCTGAAGGAAGAATACCTTAAACCTGGAGAGTTAAGACCCGTGTAATGGGTACCATGCAATATGACTTCAAAGGGTCTTCATTTGCTCACCAAACCTCTCCAATCCTATCACTGCTGCGTTTATGCCCCTGTACACATGCTTGATTCTCTTTCGGAGACATAGCAATCCATAGGTTTTAAGATACTTACTAGTCAGGTACATTCTTAGGCGTTTAATATGCGGTGTTGAGTCCATTTCGTTGAGCAAGGAGTAGCTCTTGTCTATTCCATATTTGGCTTAAGGAACTTTATCTGTGCTCATTTCAATCTCTGGTTTTATGCAGCACCCCAACTCACCTTTACCCTTAAGCAAGCATAAGTTGTTTTTCTAAATTTGAGACCCTGTTCTGTTCTGTAATTCAGTTCCTGTGTAGCCAAGTTTACATTCCGTGTATTACTGATATCTTATGATGTTTCTTTTTCTGTGTGACTTATTTCAGTTAGAATCATCATACCTGAATCCACTCATTGTGCTGCTAAGGGCCTGATGACACAGATTTCATTGCTGAGTGATATTGCTTTGTAAGTAAATACCACAACTTCTTTATCCATTTTTCACTTTCTGCGATGTTGAACTTGTACTGTAAACGAGGTTCTTGTAAACAGAGCCGTTCCAAACTTTGGGGTGGCTGTGTCTTTTTGATTTTAATTTCCCTAAGCTATAGGACCATAAGTGGAAGTGCCCTAGGTTCTGTTGCTTTGTTTTTTAGATGTTTCAGGAAACACCATACACTTCTCCCGAGTGGTTGTTGGCAATTTACATCCCGCCCATCAGCATAACAAGGCTCCCAGTTCTCCATGGCCTGTCCTGCCTTTCTGGATTTTACACTTTTTTCAGATGGCCCTTTTGACCGGGGGGAAGTGAGACTTCATTGTAGTGCAGATTTCCTTTGCAAGCTTGCTTGGTTGGCCAAAAAGGGCGTATGCGTTTTTTCCTGAATATATTCAGGAAAAAACGCATACGCCCTTTTTGGCCAAGTGCATCATTGTGGACGTTCTGCCTCTTTTCCTATGCTTTCAATGCAATTCCAGTCTACCTCCTGAAATCGGTTTCCTGCAGTTCTGCCCCGCTTTCAAGTCCTCTTGGCAGCCTTACTTCAGTCTATTTTTGGACGATAGCTGTCATTTATAACTCTGCAGGTTTGTGAATTACAGTGCCCCTGAGCTCCTTTCTTCAACTCGCTTTCTTGTGACCTGGTCGCAACACCGCAGGATGGCTTCAGGCCCTAATCTGGTTCCGGTACGGCACGCTGAGCCTTTGGTTATTTCCTCTTCCTGGTGGGAAATGAGAGTTAAATTTGCCCGTCCAGACACCTCCAGCTAGCCTCTCATTGGTTCTCGCTATTCCTGTTCATCTTCCGCAGAAATTGCAAACTGGGCCAAACAGGAGGTTAAAGGCGCTGACTCTCCAAGTGGGGAGACTGTTAGTAAAGCGTCTGGAAAGTTGCACCCGTGTACCAGGGGAGGAAAACTGAGACATATTTGAACCCGTCTCCCGATCACATGGTTGATCATACTCTGGGTTCCACATGCATATTTTAGCTGAAGGAAGAATACCTAAAACCTGGGTAGTTGAAACCCGTGGAATGGGTACCATGCAATATGACTTCAAAGGGTCTTCATTTGCTCACCGAACCTCTCTAATCCTATCACTGCTGCGTTTATGCCCCTGTACACATGCTTGATTCTCTTTCGGAGACATAGCAATCCATAGGTTTTACGATACTTACTAGTCAGGTACATTCTTAGGCGTTTAATATGCGGTGTTGAGTCCATTTCGTTGAGCAAGGAGTAGCTCTTGTCTATTCCATATTTGGCTTAAGGAACTTTATCTGTGCTCATTTCAATCTCTGGTTTTATGCAGCACCCCAACTCACCTTTCCCCTTAAGCAAGCATAAGTTGGTTTTCTAAATTTGAGAACCTGTTCTGTTTTGGAATTCAGTTCCTGTGTAGACAAGTTTACATTCCGTGTATTAGTGATATCTTATGATGTTTCTTTTTCTGTGTGACTTATTTCAGTTAGAATCATCGTACCTGAATCTACTCATTATGCTGCTACGGGCCTGATGACATAGATTTCATTGCTGAGTGATACTGCATTGTACGTAAGTACCACAAGTTCTTTATCCATTTTTCACTTTCTGCGATGTTGAACTTGTACTGTAAACGAGGTTCTTGTAAACAGAGCCGTTCCAAACTTTGGGGTGGCTGTGTCTTTTTGATTTTAATTTCCCTAAGCTATAGGACCATAAGTAGAAGTGCCCTAGGCTCTGTTGCTTTGTTTTTTAGATGTTTCAGGAAACACCATACACTTCTCCCAAGTGTCTGTTGGCAATTTACATCCCACCCATCAACATAACAAGGCTCACAGTTCTCAATGGCCTGTTGCCTTTCTGGATTTTACACTTTTTTCAGATGGCCCTTTTGACCGGGGGGAAGTGAGACTTCATTGTAGTGCAGATTTCCTTTGCAAGCTTGCTTGGTTGGCCAAAAAGGGCGTATGCGTTTTTTCCTGAATATATTCAGGAAAAAACGCATACGCCCTTTTTGGCCAAGTGCATCATTGTGGACGTTCTGCCTCTTTTCCTATGCTTTCAATGCAATTCCAGTCTACCTCCTGAAATCGGTTTCCTGCAATTCTACCCCGCTTTCAAGTCCTCTTGGCAGCCTTACTTCAGTCTATTTTTGGACGATAGCTGTCATTTATAACTCTGCAGGTTTGTGAATTACAGTGCCCCTGAGCTCCTTTCTTCAACTCGCTTTCTTGTGACCTGGCCGCAACACCGCAGGATGGCTTCAGGCCCTAATCTGGTTCCGGCAGGCACGCTGAGCCTTTGGTTAATTCCTCTTCCTGGTGGGAAATGAGAGTTAAATTTGCCCGTCCAGACACCTCCAGCTAGTCTCTCATTGGTTCTCGCTATTCCTGTTCATCTTCCGCAGAAATTGCAAACTGGGCCAAACAGGAGGTTAAAGGGACTGACTCTCCAGGTCGGCAGAGTGTTAGTAAAGCATCTGGAATGTTGCACCCGAGTACCAGGGGAGGAAAACTGAGACATATTTGAACACGTCTCCCGATCACATGGTTGATCATACTCTAGGTTCCACATGCATGTTTTAGCTGAAGGAAGAATACCTTAAACCTGGGTAGTTGAAACCCGTGGAATGGGGACCATGCAATATGACTTCAAAGGGTCTTCATTTGCTCACCGAACCTCTCCAATCCTATCACTGCTGCGTTTACGCCCCTGTACACATGCTTGATTCTCTTTCGGAGACATAGCAATCCATAGGTTTTAAGATACTTACTAGTCAGGAACATTCTTAGGCGTTTAATATGGGGTGTTGAGTCCATTTCGTTGAGCAAGGAGTAGCTCTTGTCTATTCCATATTTGGCTTAAGGAACTTTATCTGTGCTCATTTCAATCTCTGGTTTTATGCAGCACCCCAACTCACCTTTACCCTTAAGCAAGAATAAGTTGGTTTTCTAAATTTGAGACCCTGTTCTGTTCTGTAATTCAGTTCCTGTGTAGCCAAGTTTCCATTCCGTGTATTACTGATATCTTATGATGTTTCTTTTTCTGTGTGACTTACTTCAGTTAGAATCATCATACCTGAATCCACTCACTGTGCTGCTAAGGGCCTGATGACACAGATTTCATTGCTGAGTGATATTGCTTTGTAAGTAAATACCACAACTTCTTTATCCATTTTTCACTTTCTGCGATGTTGAACTTGTACTGTAAACGAGGTTCTTGTAAACAGAGCCGTTCCAAACTTTGGGGTGGCTGTGTCTTTTTGATTTTAATTTCCCTAAGCTATAGGACCATAAGTGGAAGTGCCCTAGGTTCTGTTGCTTTGTTTTTTAGATGTTTCAGGAAACACCATACACTTCTCCCGAGTGGTTGTTGGCAATTTACATCCCGCCCATCAGCATAACAAAGCTACCAGTTCTCCATGGCCTGTCCTGCCTTTCTGGATTTTACACTTTTTTCAGATGGCCCTTTTGACCAGGGGGAAGTGAGACTTCATTGTAGTGCAGATTTCCTTTGCAAGCTTGCTTGGTTGGCCAAAAAGGGCGTATGCGTTTTTTCCTGAATATATTCAGGAAAAAACGCATACGCCCTTTTTGGCCAAGTGCATCATTGTGGACGTTCTGCCTCTTTTCCTATGCTTTCAATGCAATTCCAGTCTACCTCCTGAAATCGGTTTCCTGCAATTCTGCCCCGCTTTCAAGTCCTCTTGGCAGCCTTACTTCAGTCTATTTTTGGACGATAGCTGTCATTTATAACTCTGCAGGTTTGTGAATTACAGTGCCCCTGAGCTCCTTTCTTCAACTCGCTTTCTTGTGACCTGGCCGCAACACCGCAGGATGGCTTCAGGCCCTAATCTGGTTCCGGCACGGCATGCTGAGCCTTTGGTTATTTCCTCTTCCTGGTGGGAAATGAGAGTTAAATTTGCCCGTCCAGACACCTCCAGCTAGCCTCTCATTGGTTCTCGCTATTCCTGTTCATCTTCCGCAGAAATTGCAAACTGGGCCAAACAGGAGGTTAAAGGCGCTGACTCTCCAAGTGGGGAGAGTGTTAGTAAAGCGTCTGGAATGTTGCACCCGAGTACCAGGGGAGGAAAACTGAGACATATTTGAACCCGTCTCCCGATCACATGGTTGATCATACTCTGGGTTCCACATGCATATTTTAGCTGAAGGAAGTATACCTAAAACCTGGGTAGTTGAAACCCGTGGAATGGGTACCATGCAATATGACTTCAAAGGGTCTTCATTTGCTCACCGAACCTCTCCAATCCTATCACTGCTGCGTTTATGCCCCTGTACACATGCTTGATTCTCTTTCGGAGACATAGCAATCCATAGGTTTTACGATACTTACTAGTCAGGTACATTCTTAGGCGTTTAATATGCGGTGTTGAGTCCATTTCGTTGAGCAAGGAGTAGCTCTTGTCTATTCCATATTTGGCTTAAGGAACTTTATCTGTGCTCATTTCAATCTCTGGTTTTATGCAGCACCCCTACTCACCTTTCCCCTTAAGCAAGCATAAGTTGGTTTTCTAAATTTGAGAACCTGTTCTGTTTTGGAATTCAGTTCCTGTGTAGCCAAGTTTACATTCCGTGTATTAGTGATATCTTATGATGTTTCTTTTTCTGTGTGACTTATTTCAGTTAGAATCATCGTACCTGAATCTACTCATTATGCTGCTACGGGCCTGATGACATAGATTTCATTGCTGAGTGATACTGCATTGTACGTAAGTACCACAAGTTCTTTATCCATTTTTCACTTTCTGCGATGTTGAACTTGTACTGTAAACGAGGTTCTTGTAAACAGAGCCATTCCAAACTTTGGGGTGGCTGTGTCTTTTTGATTTTAATTTCCCTAAGCTATAGGACCATAAGTAGAAGTGCCCTAGGCTCTGTTGCTTTGTTTTTTAGATGTTTCAGGAAACACCATACACTTCTCCCAAGTGTCTGTTGGCAATTTACATCCCACCCATCAGCATAACAAGGCTCA
This sequence comes from Stenella coeruleoalba, assembly GCF_951394435.1. Classification (NCBI taxonomy): domain Eukaryota; kingdom Metazoa; phylum Chordata; class Mammalia; order Artiodactyla; family Delphinidae; genus Stenella; species Stenella coeruleoalba. The sequence continues at coordinate 293,789 of NW_027645862.1, forward strand.
CAGTTTTCAATGGCCTGTTGCCTTTCTGGATTTTACACTTTTTTCAGATGGCCCTTTTGACCGGGGGGAAGTGAGACTTCATTGTAGTGCAGATTTCCTTTGCAAGCTTGCTTGGTTGGCCAAAAAGGGCGTATGCGTTTTTTCCTGAATATATTCAGGAAAAAACGCATACGCCCTTTTTGGCCAAGTGCATCATTGTGGACGTTCTGCCTCTTTTCCTATGCTTTCAATGCAATTCCAGTCTACCTCCTGAAATCGGTTTCCTGCAATTCTACCCCGCTTTCAAGTCCTCTTGGCAGCCTTACTTCAGTCTATTTTTGGACGATAGCTGTCATTTATAACTCTGCAGGTTTGTGAATTACAGTGCCCCTGAGCTCCTTTCTTCAACTCGCTTTCTTGTGACCTGGCCGCAACACCGCAGGATGGCTTCAGGCCCTAATCTGGTTCCGGCACGGCACGCTGAGCCTTTGGTTAATTCCTCTTCCTGGTGGGAAATGAGAGTTAAATTTGCCCGTCCAGACACCTCCAGCTAGTCTCTCATTGGTTCTCGCTATTCCTGTTCATCTTCCGCAGAAATTGCAAACTGGGCCAAACAGGAGGTTAAAGGGACTGACTCTCCAGGTCGGGAGAGTGTTAGTAAAGCGTCTGGAATGTTGCACCCGAGTACCAGGGGAGGAAAACTGAGACATATTTGAACACGTCTCCCGATCACATGGTTGATCATACTCTAGGTTCCACATGCATGTTTTAGCTGAAGGAAGAATACCTTAAACCTGGGTAGTTGAAACCCGTGGAATGGGTACCATGCAATATGACTTCAAAGGGTCTTCATTTGCTCACCGAACCTCTCCAATCCTATCACTGCTGCGTTTATGCCCCTGTACACATGCTTGATTCTCTTTCGGAGACATAGCAATCCATAGGTTTTAAGATACTTACTAGTCAGGAACATTCTTAGGCGTTTAATATGGGGTGTTGAGTCCATTTCGTTGAGCAAGGAGTAGCTCTTGTCTATTCCATATTTGGCTTAAGGAACTTTATCTGTGCTCATTTCAATCTCTGGTTTTATGCAGCACCCCAACTCACCTTTACCCTTAAGCAAGAATAAGTTGGTTTTCTAAATTTGAGACCCTGTTCTGTTTTGTAATTCAGTTCCTGTGTAGCCAAGTTTACATTCCGTGTATTACTGATATCTTATGATGTTTCTTTTTCTGTGTGACTTACTTCAGTTAGAATCATCATACCTGAATCCACTCACTGTGCTGCTAAGGGCCTGATGACACAGATTTCATTGCTGAGTGATATTGCTTTGTAAGTAAATACCACAACTTCTTTATCCATTTTTCACTTTCTGCGATGTTGAACTTGTACTGTAAACGAGGTTCTTGTAAACAGAGCCGTTCCAAACTTTGGGGTGGCTGTGTCTTTTTGATTTTAATTTCCCTAAGCTATAGGACCATAAGTGGAAGTGCCCTAGGTTCTGTTGCTTTGTTTTTTAGATGTTTCAGGAAACACCATACACTTCTCCCGAGTGGTTGTTGGCAATTTACATCCCGCTCATCAGCATAACAAAGCTCCCAGTTCTCCATGGCCTGTCCTGCCTTTCTGGATTTTACACTTTTTTCAGATGGCCCTTTTGACCGGGGGGAAGTGAGACTTCATTGTAGTGCAGATTTCCTTTGCAAGCTTGCTTGGTTGGCCAAAAAGGGCGTATGCGTTTTTTCCTGAATATATTCAGGAAAAAACGCATACGCCCTTTTTGGCCAAGTGCATCATTGTGGACGTTCTGCCTCTTTTCCTATGCTTTCAATGCAATTCCAGTCTACCTCCTGAAATCGGTTTCCTGCAATTCTGCCCCGCTTTCAAGTCCTCTTGGCAGCCTTACTTCAGTCTATTTTTGGACGATAGCTGTCATTTATAACTCTGCAGGTTTGTGAATTACAGTGCCCCTGAGCTCCTTTCTTCAACTCGCTTTCTTTTGAGCTGGCCGCAACACCGCAGGATGGCTTCAGGCCCTAATCTGGTTCCGGCCCGGCTCGCTGAGCCTTTGGTTATTTCCTCTTCCTGGTGGGAAATGAGAGTTAAATTTGCCCGTCCAGACACCTCCAGCTAGTCTCTCATTGGTTCTCGCTATTCCTGTTCATCTTCCGCAGAAATTGCAAACTGGGCCAAACAGGAGGTTAAAGGGACTGACTCTCCAGGTCGGGAGAGTGTTAGTAAAGCGTCTGGAATGTTGCACCCGAGTACCAGGGGAGGAAAACTGAGACATATTTGAACACGTCTCCCGATCACATGGTTGATCATACTCTAGGTTCCACATGCATGTTTTAGCTGAAGGAAGAATACCTTAAACCTGGGTAGTTGAAACCCGTGGAATGGGTACCATGCAATATGACTTCAAAGGGTCTTCATTTGCTCACCGAACCTCTCCAATCCTATCACTGCTGCGTTTATGCCCCTGTACACATGCTTGATTCTCTTTCGGAGACATAGCAATCCATAGGTTTTAAGATACTTACTAGTCAGGAACATTCTTAGGCGTTTAATATGGGGTGTTGAGTCCATTTCGTTGAGCAAGGAGTAGCTCTTGTCTATTCCATATTTGGCTTAAGGAACTTTATCTGTGCTCATTTCAATCTCTGGTTTTATGCAGCACCCCAACTCACCTTTACCCTTAAGCAAGAATAAGTTGGTTTTCTAAATTTGAGACCCTGTTCTGTTCTGTAATTCAGTTCCTGTGTAGCCAAGTTTACATTCCGTGTATTACTGATATCTTATGATGTTTCTTTTTCTGTGTGACTTACTTCAGTTAGAATCATCATACCTGAATCCACTCACTGTGCTGCTAAGGGCCTGATGACACAGATTTCATTGCTGAGTGATATTGCTTTGTAAGTAAATACCACAACTTCTTTATCCATTTTTCACTTTCTGCGATGTTGAACTTGTACTGTAAACGAGGTTCTTGTAAACAGAGCCGTTCCAAACTTTGGGGTGGCTGTGTCTTTTTGATTTTAATTTCCCTAAGCTATAGGACCATAAGTGGAAGTGCCCTAGGTTCTGTTGCTTTGTTTTTTAGATGTTTCAGGAAACACCATACACTTCTCCCGAGTGGTTGTTGGCAATTTACATCCCGCTCATCAGCATAACAAAGCTCCCAGTTCTCCATGGCCTGTCCTGCCTTTCTGGATTTTACACTTTTTTCAGATGGCCCTTTTGACCGGGGGGAAGTGAGACTTCATTGTAGTGCAGATTTCCTTTGCAAGCTTGCTTGGTTGGCCAAAAAGGGCGTATGCGTTTTTTCCTGAATATATTCAGGAAAAAACGCATACGCCCTTTTTGGCCAAGTGCATCATTGTGGACGTTCTGCCTCTTTTCCTATGCTTTCAATGCAATTCCAGTCTACCTCCTGAAATCGGTTTCCTGCAATTCTGCCCCGCTTTCAAGTCCTCTTGGCAGCCTTACTTCAGTCTATTTTTGGACGATAGCTGTCATTTATAACTCTGCAGGTTTGTGAATTACAGTGCCCCTGAGCTCCTTTCTTCAACTCGCTTTCTTTTGAGCTGGCCGCAACACCGCAGGATGGCTTCAGGCCCTAATCTGGTTCCGGCCCGGCTCGCTGAGCCTTTGGTTATTTCCTCTTCCTGGTGGGAAATGAGAGTTAAATTTGCCCGTCCAGACACCTCCAGCTAGCCTCTCATTGGTTCTCGCTATTCCTGTTCATCTTCCGCAGAAATTGCAAACTGTGCCAAACAGGAGGTTAAAGGCGCTGACTCTCCAAGTGGGGAGAGTGTTAGTAAAGCGTCTGGAATGTTGCACCCGAGTACCAGGGGAGGAAAACTGAGACATATTTGAACACGTCTCCCGTTCACATGGTTGATCATACTTGGGTTCCACATGCATGTTTTAGCTGAAGGAAGAATACCTTAAACCTGGAGAGTTGAGACCCGTGTAATGGGTACCATGCAATATGACTTCAAAGGGTCTTCATTTGCTCACCGAACCTCTCCAATCCTATCACTGCTGTGTTTATGCCCCTGTACACATGCTTGATTCTCTTTTGGAGACATAGCAATCCATAGGTTTTACGATACTTACTAGTCAGGTACATTCTTAGGCGTTTAATATGCGGTGTTGAGTCCATTTCGTTGAGCAAGGAGTAGCTCTTGTCTATTCCATATTTGACTTAAGGAACTTTATCTGTGCTCATTTCAATCTCTGGTTTTATGCAGCACCCCAACTCACCTTTACCCTTAAGCAAGCATAAGTTGGTTTTCTAAATTTGAGACCCTGTTCTGTTCTGTAATTCAGTTCCTGTGTAGCCAAGTTTACATTCCGTGTATTACTGATATCTTATGATGTTTCTTTTTCTGTGTGACTTATTTCACTTAGAATCATCATACCTGAATCCACTCATTCTGATGCTAAGGGCCTGATGACATAGATTTCATTGCTGAGTGATATTGCTTTGTAAGTAAATACCACAACTTCTTTATCCATTTTTCACTTTCTGCGATGTTGAACTTGTACTGTAAAAGAGGTTCTTGTAAACAGAGCCGTTCCAAACTTTGGGGTGGCTGTGTCTTTTTGATTTTAATTTCCCTAAGCTATAGGACCATAAGTGGCAGTGCCCTACGCTCTGTTGCTTTGTTTTTTAGATGTTTCAGGAAACACCATACACTTCTCCCGAGTGTCTGTTGGCAATTTACATCCCGCCCATCAGCATAACAAAGCTCCCAGTTCTCCATGGCCTGTCCTGCCTTTCTGGATTTTACACTTTTTTCAGGTGGCCCTTTTGACCGGGGGGAAGTGAGACTTCATTGTAGTGCAGATTTCCTTTGCAAGCTTGCTTGGTTGGCCAAAAAGGGCGTATGCGTTTTTTCCTGAATATATTCAGGAAAAAACGCATACGCCCTTTTTGGCCAAGTGCATCATTGTGGACGTTCTGCCTCTTTTCCTATGCTTTCAATGCAATTCCAGTCTACCTCCTGAAATCGGTTTCCTGCAATTCTGCCCCGCTTTCAAGTCCTCTTGGCAGCCTTACTTCAGTCTATTTTTGGACGATAGCTGTCATTTATAACTCTGCAGGTTTGTGAATTACAGTGCCCCTGAGCTCCTTTCTTCAACTCGCTTTCTTGTGACCTGGCCGCAACACCGCAGGATGGCTTCAGGCCCTAATCTGGTTCCGGCCCGGCATGCTGAGCCTTTGGTTAATTCCTCTTCCTGGTGGGAAATGAGAGTTAAATTTGCCCGTCCAGACACCTCCAGCTAGCCTCTCATTGGTTCTCGCTATTCCTGTTCATCTTCCGCAGAAATTGCAAACTGGGCCAAACAGGAGGTTAAAGGCGCTGACTCTCCAAGTGGGGAGAGTGTTAGTAAAGCGTCTGGAATGTTGCACCCGAGTACCAGGGGAGGAAAACTGAGACATATTTGAACACGTCTCCCGTTCACATGGTTGATCACACTTGGGTTCCACATGCATGTTTTAGCTGAAGGAAGAATACCTTAAACCTGGAGAGTTGAGACCCGTGTAATGGGTACCATGCAATATGACTTCAAAGGGTCTTCATTTGCTCACCGAACCTCTCCAATCCTATCACTGCTGTGTTTATGCCCCTGTACACATGCTTGATTCTCTTTTGGAGACATAGCAATCCATAGGTTTTACGATACTTACTAGTCAGGTACATTCTTAGGCGTTTAATATGCGGTGTTGAGTCCATTTCGTTGAGCAAGGAGTAGCTCTTGTCTATTCCATATTTGACTTAAGGAACTTTATCTGTGCTCATTTCAATCTCTGGTTTTATGCAGCACCCCAACTCACCTTTACCCTTAAGCAAGCATAAGTTGGTTTTCTAAATTTGAGACCCTGTTCTGTTCTGTAATTCAGTTCCTGTGTAGCCAAGTTTACATTCCGTGTATTACTGATATCTTATGATGTTTCTTTTTCTGTGTGACTTATTTCAGTTAGAATCATCATACCTGAATCCACTCATTGTGATGCTAAGGGCCTGATGACATAGATTTCATTGCTGAGTGATATTGCTTTGTAAGTAAATACCACAACTTCTTTATCCATTTTTCACTTTCTGCGATGTTGAACTTGTACTGTAAACGAGGTTCTTGTAAACAGAGGCGTCCCAAACTTTGGGGTGGCTGTGTCTTTTTGATTTTAATTTCCCTAAGCTATAGGACCATAAGTGGCAGTGCCCTAGGCTCTGTTGCTTTGTTTTTTAGATGTTTCAGGAAACACCATACACTTCTCCCGAGTGTCTGTTGGCAATTTACATCCCGCCCATCAGCATAACAAGGCTCCCAGTTCTCCATGGCCTGTCCTGCCTTTCTGGATTTTACACTTTTTTCAGATGGCCCTTTTGACCGGGGGGAAGTGAGACTTCATTGTAGTGCAGATTTCCTTTGCAAGCTTGCTTGGTTGGCCAAAAAGGGCGTATGCGTTTTTTCCTGAATATATTCAGGAAAAAACGCATACGCCCTTTTTGGCCAAGTGCATCATTGTGCACGTTCTGCCTCTTTTCCTATGCTTTCAATGCAATTCCAGTCTACCTCCTGAAATCGGTTTCCTGCAATTCTGCCCCGCTTTCAAGTCCTCTTGGCAGCCTTACTTCAGTCTATTTTTGGACGATAGCTGTCATTTATAACTCTGCAGGTTTGTGAATTACAGTGCCCCTGAACTCCTTTCTTCAACTCGCTTTCTTTTGAGCTGGCCGCAACACCGCAGGATGGCTTCAGGGCCTAATCTGGTCCGGCCCGGCATGCTGAACCTTTGGTTAATTCCTCTTCCTGGTGGGAAATGAGAGTTAAATTTGCCCGTCCAGACACCTCCAGCTAGCCTCTCATTGGTTCTCGCTATTCCTGTTCATCTTCCGCAGAAATTGCAAACTGGGCCAAACAGGAGGTTAAAGGGACTGACTCTCCAAGTGGGGAGAGTGTTAGTAAAGCGTCTGGAATGTTGCACCCGAGTACCAGGGGAGGAAAACTGAGACATATTTGAACACGTCTCCCGATCACATGGTTGATCATACTCTAGGTTCCACATGCATGTTTTAGCTGAAGGAAGAATACCTTAAACCTGGGTAGTTGAAACCCGTGGAATGGGTACCATGCAATATGACTTCAAAGGGTCTTCATTTGCTCACCAAACCTCTCCAATCCTATCACTGCTGCGTTTATGCCCCTGTACACATGCTTGATTCTCTTTCGGAGACCTAGCAATCCATAGGTTTTAAGATACTTACTAGTCAGGTACATTCTTAGGCGTTTAATATGGGGTGTTGAGTCCATTTCGTTGAGCAAGGAGTAGCTCTTGTCTATTCCATATTTGGCTTAAGGAACTTTATCTGTGCTCATTTCAATCTCTGGTTTTATGCAGCACCCCAACTCACCTTTCCCCTTAAGCAAGCATAAGTTGGTTTTCTAAATTTGAGACCCTGTTCTGTTCTGTAATTCAGTTCCTGTGTAGCCAAGTTTACATTCCGTGTATTACTGATATCTTATGATGTTTCTTTTTCTGTGTGACTTATTTCAGTTAGAATCATCATACCTGAATCCACTCATTGTGCTGCTAAGGGCCTGATGACACAGATTTCATTGCTGAGTGATATTGCTTTGTAAGTAAATACCACAACTTCTTTATCCATTTTTCACTTTCTGCGATGTTGAACTTGTACTGTAAACGAGGTTCTTGTAAACAGAGCCGTTCCAAACTTTGGGGTGGCTGTGTCTTTTTGATTTTAATTTCCCTAAGCTATAGGACCATAAGTGGAAGTGCCCTAGGTTCTGTTGCTTTGTTTTTTAGATGTTTCAGGAAACACCATACACTTCTCCCGAGTGGTTGTTGGCAATTTACATCCCGCCGATCAGCATAACAAGGCTCCCAGTTCTCCATGGCCTGTCCTGCCTTTCTGGATTTTACACTTTTTTCAGATGGCCCTTTTGACCAGGGGGAAGTGAGACTTCATTGTAGTGCAGATTTCCTTTGCAAGCTTGCTTGGTTGGCCAAAAAGGGCGTATGCGTTTTTTCCTGAATATATTCAGGAAAAAACACATACGCCCTTTTTGGCCAAGTGCATCATTGTGGACGTTCTGCCTCTTTTCCTATGCTTTCAATGCAATTCCAGTCTACCTCCTGAAATCGGTTTCCTGCAATTCTGCCCCGCTTTCAAGTCCTCTTGGCAGCCTTACTTCAGTCTATTTTTGGACGATAGCTGTCATTTATAACTCTGCAGGTTTGTGAATTACAGTGCCCCTGAGCTCCTTTTTTCAACTCGCTTTCTTTTGAGCTGGCCACAACACCGCAGGATGGCTTCAGGCCCTAATATGGTTCCTGTACGGCACGTTGAGCCTTTGGTTATTTCCTCTTCCTGGTGGGAAATGAGAGTTAAATTTGCCCGTCCAGACACCTCCAGCTAGCCTCTCATTGGTTCTCGCTATTCCTGTTCATCTTCCGCAGAAATTGCAAACTGGGCCAAACAGGAGGTTAAAGGCGCTGACTCTCCAAGTGGGGAGAGTGTTAGTAAAGCGTCTGGAATGTTGCACCCGAGTACCAGGGGAGGAAAACTGAGACATATTTGAACACGTCTCCCGTTCACATGGTTGATCACACTTGGGTTCCACATGCATGTTTTAGCTGAAGGAAGAATACCTTAAACCTGGAGAGTTGAGACCCGTGTAATGGGTACCATGCAATATGACTTCAAAGGGTCTTCATTTGCTCACCGAACCTCTCCAATCCTATCACTGCTGTGTTTATGCCCCTGTACACATGCTTGATTCTCTTTTGGAGACATAGCAATCCATAGGTTTTACGATACTTACTAGACAGGTACATTCTTAGGCGTTTAATATGCGGTGTTGAGTCCATTTCGTTGAGCAAGGAGTAGCTCTTGTCTATTCCATATTTGACTTAAGGAACTTTATCTGTGCTCATTTCAATCTCTGGTTTTATGCAGCACCCCAACTCACCTTTACCCTTAAGCAAGCGTAAGTTGGTTTTCTAAATTTGAGACCCTGTTCTGTTCTGTAATTCAGTTCCTGTGTAGCCAAGTTTACATTCCGTGTATTACTGATATCTTATGATGTTTCTTTTTCTGTGTGACTTATTTCAGTTAGAATCATCATACCTGAATCCACTCATTGTGATGCTAAGGGCCTGATGACATAGATTTCATTGCTGAGTGATATTGCTTTGTAAGTAAATACCACAACTTCTTTATCCATTTTTCACTTTCTGCGATGTTGAACTTGTACTGTAAACGAGGTTCTTGTAAACAGAGGCGTCCCAAACTTTGGGGTGGCTGTGTCTTTTTGATTTTAATTTCCCTAAGCTATAGGACCATAAGTGGCAGTGCCCTAGACTCTGTTGCTTTGTTTTTTAGATGTTTCAGGAAACACCATACACTTCTCCCGAGTGTCTGTTGGCAATTTACATCCCGCCCATCAGCATAACAAGGCTCCCAGTTCTGCATGGCCTGTCCTGCCTTTCTGGATTTTACACTTTTTTCAGATGGCCCTTTTGACCGGGGGGAAGTGAGACTTCATTGTAGTGCAGATTTCCTTTGCAAGCTTGCTTGGTTGGCCAAAAAGGGCGTATGCGTTTTTTCCTGAATATATTCAGGAAAAAACGCATACGCCCTTTTTGGCCAAGTGCATCATTGTGGACGTTCTGCCTCTTTTCCTATGCTTTCAATGCAATTCCAGTCTACCTCCTGAAATCGGTTTCCTGCAATTCTGCCCCGCTTTCAAGTCCTCTTGGCAGCCTTACTTCAGTCTATTTTTGGACGATAGCTGTCATTTATAACTCTGCAGGTTTTTGAATTACAGTGTCCCTGAGCTCCTTTCTTCAACTCGCTTTCTTGTGACCTGGCCGCAACACCGCAGGATGGCTTCAGGCCCTAATCTGGTTCCGGCCCGGCATGCTGAGCCTTTGGTTAATTCCTCTTCCTGGTGGGAAATGAGAGTTAAATTTGCCCGTCCAGACACCTCCAGCTAGCCTCTCATTGGTTCTCGCTATTCCTGTTCATCTTCCGCAGAAATTGCAAACTGGGCCAAACAGGAGGTTAAAGGCGCTGACTCTCCAAGTGGGGAGAGTGTTAGTAAAGCGTCTGGAATGTTGCACCCGAGTACCAGGGGAGGAAAACTGAGACATATTTGAACACGTCTCCCGTTCACATGGTTGATCATACTTGGGTTCCACATGCATGTTTTAGCTGAAGGAAGAATACCTTAAACCTGCAGAGTTGAGACCCGTGTAATGGGTACCATGCAATATGACTTCAAAGGGTCTTCATTTGCTCACCGAACCTCTCCAATCCTATCACTGCTGTGTTTATGCCCCTGTACACATGCTTGATTCTCTTTTGGAGACATAGCAATCCATAGGTTTTACGATACTTACTAGTCAGGTACATTCTTAGGCGTTTAATATGCGGTGTTGAGTCCATTTCGTTGAGCAAGGAGTAGCTCTTGTCTATTCCATATTTGACTTAAGGAACTTTATCTGTGCTCATTTCAATCTCTGGTTTTATGCAGCACCCCAACTCACCTTTACCCTTAAGCAAGCATAAGTTGGTTTTCTAAATTTGAGACCCTGTTCTGTTCTGTAATTCAGTTCCTGTGTAGCCAAGTTTACATTCCGTGTATTACTGATATCTTATGATGTTTCTTTTTCTGTGTGACTTATTTCAGTTAGAATCATCATACCTGAATCCACTCATTGTGATGCTAAGGGCCTGATGACATAGATTTCATTGCTGAGTGATATTGCTTTGTAAGTAAATACCACAACTTCTTTATCCATTTTTCACTTTCTGCGATGTTGAACTTGTACTGTAAACGAGGTTCTTGTAAACAGAGGCGTCCCAAACTTTGGGGTGGCTGTGTCTTTTTGATTTTAATTTCCCTAAGCTATAGGACCATAAGTGGCAGTGCCCTAGGCTCTGTTGCTTTGTTTTTTCGATGTTTCAGGAAACACCATACACTTCTCCCGAGTGTCTGTTGGCAATTTACATCCCGCCCATCAGCATAACAAGGCTCCCAGTTCTCCATGGCCTGTCCTGCCTTTCTGGATTTTACACTTTTTTCAGATGGCCCTTTTGACCGGGGGGAAGTGAGACTTCATTGTAGTGCAGATTTCCTTTGCAAGCTTGCTTGGTTGGCCAAAAAGGGCGTATGCGTTTTTTCCTGAATATATTCAGGAAAAAACGCATACGCCCTTTTTGGCCAAGTGCATCATTGTGCACGTTCTGCCTCTTTTCCTATGCTTTCAATGCAATTCCAGTCTACCTCCTGAAATCGGTTTCCTGCAATTCTGCCCCGCTTTCAAGTCCTCTTGGCAGCCTTACTTCAGTCTATTTTTGGATGATAGCTGTCATTTATAACTCTGCAGGTTTGTGAATTACAGTGTCCCTGAGCTCCTTTCTTCAACTCGCTTTCTTGTTACCTGGCCGCAACACCGCAGGATGGCTTCAGGCCCTAATCTGGTTCCGGCCCGGCATGCTGAGCCTTTGGTTAATTCCTCTTCCTGGTGGGAAATGAGAGTTAAATTTGCCCGTCCAGACACCTCCAGCTAGCCTCTCATTGGTTCTCGCTATTCCTGTTCATCTTCCGCAGAAATTGCAAACTGGGCCAAACAGGAGGTTAAAGGCGCTGACTCTCCAAGTGGGGAGAGTGTTAGTAAAGCGTCTGGAATGTTGCACCCGAGTACCAGGGGAGGAAAACTGAGACATATTTGAACACGTCTCCCGTTCACATGGTTGATCATACTTGGGTTCCACATGCATGTTTTAGCTGAAGGAAGAATACCTTAAACCTGGAGAGTTGAGACCCGTGTAATGGGTACCATGCAATATGACTTCAAAGGGTCTTCATTTGCTCACCGAACCTCTCCAATCCTATCACTGCTGTGTTTATGCCCCTGTACACATGCTTGATTCTCTTTTGGAGACATAGCAATCCATAGGTTTTACGATACTTACTAGTCAGGTACATTCTTAGGCGTTTAATATGCGGTGTTGAGTCCATTTCGTTGAGCAAGGAGTAGCTCTTGTCTATTCCATATTTGACTTAAGGAACTTTATCTGTGCTCATTTCAATCTCTGGTTTTATGCAGCACCCCAACTCACCTTTACCCTTAAGCAAGCATAAGTTGGTTTTCTAAATTTGAGACCCTGTTCTGTTCTGTAATTCAGTTCCTGTGTAGCCAAGTTTACATTCCGTGTATTACTGATATCTTATGATGTTTCTTTTTCTGTGTGACTTATTTCAGTTAGAATCATCATACCTGAATCCACTCATTGTGATGCTAAGGGCCTGATGACATAGATTTCATTGCTGAGTGATATTGCTTTGTAAGTAAATACCACAACTTCTTTATCCATTTTTCACTTTCTGCGATGTTGAACTTGTACTGTAAACGAGGTTCTTGTAAACAGAGGCGTCCCAAACTTTGGGGTGGCTGTGTCTTTTTGATTTTAATTTCCCTAAGCTATAGGACCATAAGTGGCAGTGCCCTAGGCTCTGTTGCTTTGTTTTTTCGATGTTTCAGGAAACACCATACACTTCTCCCGAGTGTCTGTTGGCAATTTACATCCCGCCCATCAGCATAACAAGGCTCCCAGTTCTCCATGGCCTGTCCTGCCTTTCTGGATTTTACACATTTTTCAGATGGCCCTTTTGACCGGGGGGAAGTGAGACTTCATTGTAGTGCAGATTTCCTTTGCAAGCTTGCTTGGTTGGCCAAAAAGGGCGTATGCGTTTTTTCCTGAATATATTCAGGAAAAAACGCATACGCCCTTTTTGGCCAAGTGCATCATTGTGCACGTTCTGCCTCTTTTCCTATGCTTTCAATGCAATTCCAGTCTACCTCCTGAAATCGGTTTCCTGCAATTCTGCCCCGCTTTCAAGTCCTCTTGGCAGCCTTACTTCAGTCTATTTTTGGACGATAGCTGTCATTTATAACTCTGCAGGTTTGTGAATTACAGTGCCCCTGAACTCCTTTCTTCAACTCGCTTTCTTTTGAGCTGGCCGCAACACCGCAGGATGGCTTCAGGGCCTAATCTGGTCCGGCCCGGCATGCTGAACCTTTGGTTAATTCCTCTTCCTGGTGGGAAATGAGAGTTAAATTTGCCCGTCCAGACACCTCCAGCTAGCCTCTCATTGGTTCTCGCTATTCCTGTTCATCTTCCGCAGAAATTGCAAACTGGGCCAAACAGGAGGTTAAAGGGACTGACTCTCCAAGTGGGGAGAGTGTTAGTAAAGCGTCTGGAATGTTGCACCCGAGTACCAGGGGAGGAAAACTGAGACATATTTGAACACGTCTCCCGATCACATGGTTGATCATACTCTAGGTTCCACATGCATGTTTTAGCTGAAGGAAGAATACCTTAAACCTGGGTAGTTGAAACCCGTGGAATGGGTACCATGCAATATGACTTCAAAGGGTCTTCATTTGCTCACCAAACCTCTCCAATCCTATCACTGCTGCGTTTATGCCCCTGTACACATGCTTGATTCTCTTTCGGAGACCTAGCAATCCATAGGTTTTAAGATACTTACTAGTCAGGTACATTCTTAGGCGTTTAATATGGGGTGTTGAGTCCATTTCGTTGAGCAAGGAGTAGCTCTTGTCTATTCCATATTTGGCTTAAGGAACTTTATCTGTGCTCATTTCAATCTCTGGTTTTATGCAGCACCCCAACTCACCTTTACCCTTAAGCAAGAATATGTTGGTTTTCTAAATTTGAGACCCTGTTCTGTTCTGTAATTCAGTTCCTGTGTAGCCAAGTTTACATTCCGTGTATTACTGATATCTTATGATGTTTCTTTTTCTGTGTGACTTATTTCAGTTAGAATCATCATACCTGAATCCACTCATTGTGCTGCTAAGGGCCTGATGACACAGATTTCATTGCTGAGTGATATTGCTTTGTAAGTAAATACCACAACTTCTTTATCCATTTTTCACTTTCTGCGATGTTGAACTTGTACTGTAAACGAGGTTCTTGTAAACAGAGCCGTTCCAAACTTTGGGGTGGCTGTGTCTTTTTGATTTTAATTTCCCTAAGCTATAGGACCATAAGTGGAAGTGCCCTAGGTTCTGTTGCTTTGTTTTTTAGATGTTTCAGGAAACACCATACACTTCTCCCGAGTGGTTGTTGGCAATTTACATCCCGCCGATCAGCATAACAAGGCTCCCAGTTCTCCATGGCCTGTCCTGCCTTTCTGGATTTTACACTTTTTTCAGATGGCCCTTTTGACCAGGGGGAAGTGAGACTTCATTGTAGTGCAGATTTCCTTTGCAAGCTTGCTTGGTTGGCCAAAAAGGGCGTATGCGTTTTTTCCTGAATATATTCAGGAGAAAACACATACGCCCTTTTTGGCCAAGTGCATCATTGTGGACGTTCTGCCTCTTTTCCTATGCTTTCAATGCAATTCCAGTCTACCTCCTGAAATCGGTTTCCTGCAATTCTGCCCCGCTTTCAAGTCCTCTTGGCAGCCTTACTTCAGTCTATTTTTGGACGATAGCTGTCATTTATAACTCTGCAGGTTTGTGAATTACAGTGCCCCTGAGCTCCTTTTTTCAACTCGCTTTCTTTTGAGCTGGCCACAACACCGCAGGATGGCTTCAGGCCCTAATATGGTTCCTGTACGGCACGTTGAGCCTTTGGTTATTTCCTCTTCCTGGTGGGAAATGAGAGTTAAATTTGCCCGTCCAGACACCTCCAGCTAGCCTCTCATTGGTTCTCGCTATTCCTGTTCATCTTCCGCAGAAATTGCAAACTGGGCCAAACAGGAGGTTAAAGGCGCTGACTCTCCAAGTGGGGAGAGTGTTAGTAAAGCGTCTGGAATGTTGCACCCGAGTTCCAGGGGAGGAAAACTGAGACATATTTGAACACGTCTCCCGTTCACATGGTTGATCACACTTGGGTTCCACATGCATGTTTTAGCTGAAGGAAGAATACCTTAAACCTGGAGAGTTGAGACCCGTGTAATGGGTACCATGCAATATGACTTCAAAGGGTCTTCATTTGCTCACCGAACCTCTCCAATCCTATCACTGCTGTGTTTATGCCCCTGTACACATGCTTGATTCTCTTTTGGAGACATAGCAATCCATAGGTTTTACGATACTTACTAGACAGGTACATTCTTAGGCGTTTAATATGCGGTGTTGAGTCCATTTCGTTGAGCAAGGAGTAGCTCTTGTCTATTCCATATTTGACTTAAGGAACTTTATCTGTGCTCATTTCAATCTCTGGTTTTATGCAGCACCCCAACTCACCTTTACCCTTAAGCAAGCATAAGTTGGTTTTCTAAATTTGAGACCCTGTTCTGTTCTGTAATTCAGTTCCTGTGTAGCCAAGTTTACATTCCGTGTATTACTGATATCTTATGATGTTTCTTTTTCTGTGTGACTTATTTCAGTTAGAATCATCATACCTGAATCCACTCATTGTGATGCTAAGGGCCTGATGACATAGATTTCATTGCTGAGTGATATTGCTTTGTAAGTAAATACCACAACTTCTTTATCCATTTTTCACTTTCTGCGATGTTGAACTTGTACTGTAAACGAGGTTCTTGTAAACAGAGGCGTCCCAAACTTTGGGGTGGCTGTGTCTTTTTGATTTTAATTTCCCTAAGCTATAGGACCATAAGTGGCAGTGCCCTAGGCTCTGTTGCTTTGTTTTTTCGATGTTTCAGGAAACACCATACACTTCTCCCGAGTGTCTGTTGGCAATTTACATCCCGCCCATCAGCATAACAAGGCTCCCAGTTCTCCATGGCCTGTCCTGCCTTTCTGGATTTTACACTTTTTTCAGATGGCCCTTTTGACCGGGGGGAAGTGAGACTTCATTGTAGTGCAGATTTCCTTTGCAAGCTTGCTTGGTTGGCCAAAAAGGGCGTATGCGTTTTTTCCTGAATATATTCAGGAAAAAACGCATACGCCCTTTTTGGCCAAGTGCATCATTGTGCACGTTCTGCCTCTTTTCCTATGCTTTCAATGCAATTCCAGTCTACCTCCTGAAATCGGTTTCCTGCAATTCTGCCCCGCTTTCAAGTCCTCTTGGCAGCCTTACTTCAGTCTATTTTTGGATGATAGCTGTCATTTATAACTCTGCAGGTTTGTGAATTACAGTGTCCCTGAGCTCCTTTCTTCAACTCGCTTTCTTGTTACCTGGCCGCAACACCGCAGGATGGCTTCAGGCCCTAATCTGGTTCCGGCCCGGCATGCTGAGCCTTTGGTTAATTCCTCTTCCTGGTGGGAAATGAGAGTTAAATTTGCCCGTCCAGACACCTCCAGCTAGCCTCTCATTGGTTCTCGCTATTCCTGTTCATCTTCCGCAGAAATTGCAAACTGGGCCAAACAGGAGGTTAAAGGCGCTGACTCTCCAAGTGGGGAGAGTGTTAGTAAAGCGTCTGGAATGTTGCACCCGAGTACCAGGGGAGGAAAACTGAGACATATTTGAACACGTCTCCCGTTCACATGGTTGATCATACTTGGGTTCCACATGCATGTTTTAGCTGAAGGAAGAATACCTTAAACCTGGAGAGTTGAGACCCGTGTAATGGGTACCATGCAATATGACTTCAAAGGGTCTTCATTTGCTCACCGAACCTCTCCAATCCTATCACTGCTGTGTTTATGCCCCTGTACACATGCTTGATTCTCTTTTGGAGACATAGCAATCCATAGGTTTTACGATACTTACTAGTCAGGTACATTCTTAGGCGTTTAATATGCGGTGTTGAGTCCATTTCGTTGAGCAAGGAGTAGCTCTTGTCTATTCCATATTTGACTTAAGGAACTTTATCTGTGCTCATTTCAATCTCTGGTTTTATGCAGCACCCCAACTCACCTTTACCCTTAAGCAAGCATAAGTTGGTTTTCTAAATTTGAGACCCTGTTCTGTTCTGTAATTCAGTTCCTGTGTAGCCAAGTTTACATTCCGTGTATTACTGATATCTTATGATGTTTCTTTTTCTGTGTGACTTATTTCAGTTAGAATCATCATACCTGAATCCACTCATTGTGATGCTAAGGGCCTGATGACATAGATTTCATTGCTGAGTGATATTGCTTTGTAAGTAAATACCACAACTTCTTTATCCATTTTTCACTTTCTGCGATGTTGAACTTGTACTGTAAACGAGGTTCTTGTAAACAGAGGCGTCCCAAACTTTGGGGTGGCTGTGTCTTTTTGATTTTAATTTCCCTAAGCTATAGGACCATAAGTGGCAGTGCCCTAGGCTCTGTTGCTTTGTTTTTTCGATGTTTCAGGAAACACCATACACTTCTCCCGAGTGTCTGTTGGCAATTTACATCCCGCCCATCAGCATAACAAGGCTCCCAGTTCTCCATGGCCTGTCCTGCCTTTCTGGATTTTACACTTTTTTCAGATGGCCCTTTTGACCGGGGGGAAGTGAGACTTCATTGTAGTGCAGATTTCCTTTGCAAGCTTGCTTGGTTGGCCAAAAAGGGCGTATGCGTTTTTTCCTGAATATATTCAGGAAAAAACGCATACGCCCTTTTTGGCCAAGTGCATCATTGTGCACGTTCTGCCTCTTTTCCTATGCTTTCAATGCAATTCCAGTCTACCTCCTGAAATCGGTTTCCTGCAATTCTGCCCCGCTTTCAAGTCCTCTTGGCAGCCTTACTTCAGTCTATTTTTGGACGATAGCTGTCATTTATAACTCTGCAGGTTTGTGAATTACAGTGCCCCTGAACTCCTTTCTTCAACTCGCTTTCTTTTGAGCTGGCCGCAACACCGCAGGATGGCTTCAGGGCCTAATCTGGTCCGGCCCGGCATGCTGAACCTTTGGTTAATTCCTCTTCCTGGTGGGAAATGAGAGTTAAATTTGCCCGTCCAGACACCTCCAGCTAGCCTCTCATTGGTTCTCGCTATTCCTGTTCATCTTCCGCAGAAATTGCAAACTGGGCCAAACAGGAGGTTAAAGGGACTGACTCTCCAAGTGGGGAGAGTGTTAGTAAAGCGTCTGGAATGTTGCACCCGAGTACCAGGGGAGGAAAACTGAGACATATTTGAACACGTCTCCCGATCACATGGTTGATCATACTCTAGGTTCCACATGCATGTTTTAGCTGAAGGAAGAATACCTTAAACCTGGGTAGTTGAAACCCGTGGAATGGGTACCATGCAATATGACTTCAAAGGGTCTTCATTTGCTCACCAAACCTCTCCAATCCTATCACTGCTGCGTTTATGCCCCTGTACACATGCTTGATTCTCTTTCGGAGACCTAGCAATCCATAGGTTTTAAGATACTTACTAGTCAGGTACATTCTTAGGCGTTTAATATGGGGTGTTGAGTCCATTTCGTTGAGCAAGGAGTAGCTCTTGTCTATTCCATATTTGGCTTAAGGAACTTTATCTGTGCTCATTTCAATCTCTGGTTTTATGCAGCACCCCAACTCACCTTTACCCTTAAGCAAGAATATGTTGGTTTTCTAAATTTGAGACCCTGTTCTGTTCTGTAATTCAGTTCCTGTGTAGCCAAGTTTACATTCCGTGTATTACTGATATCTTATGATGTTTCTTTTTCTGTGTGACTTATTTCAGTTAGAATCATCATACCTGAATCCACTCATTGTGCTGCTAAGGGCCTGATGACACAGATTTCATTGCTGAGTGATATTGCTTTGTAAGTAAATACCACAACTTCTTTATCCATTTTTCACTTTCTGCGATGTTGAACTTGTACTGTAAACGAGGTTCTTGTAAACAGAGCCGTTCCAAACTTTGGGGTGGCTGTGTCTTTTTGATTTTAATTTCCCTAAGCTATAGGACCATAAGTGGAAGTGCCCTAGGTTCTGTTGCTTTGTTTTTTAGATGTTTCAGGAAACACCATACACTTCTCCCGAGTGGTTGTTGGCAATTTACATCCCGCCGATCAGCATAACAAGGCTCCCAGTTCTCCATGGCCTGTCCTGCCTTTCTGGATTTTACACTTTTTTCAGATGGCCCTTTTGACCAGGGGGAAGTGAGACTTCATTGTAGTGCAGATTTCCTTTGCAAGCTTGCTTGGTTGGCCAAAAAGGGCGTATGCGTTTTTTCCTGAATATATTCAGGAGAAAACACATACGCCCTTTTTGGCCAAGTGCATCATTGTGGACGTTCTGCCTCTTTTCCTATGCTTTCAATGCAATTCCAGTCTACCTCCTGAAATCGGTTTCCTGCAATTCTGCCCCGCTTTCAAGTCCTCTTGGCAGCCTTACTTCAGTCTATTTTTGGACGATAGCTGTCATTTATAACTCTGCAGGTTTGTGAATTACAGTGCCCCTGAGCTCCTTTTTTCAACTCGCTTTCTTTTGAGCTGGCCACAACACCGCAGGATGGCTTCAGGCCCTAATATGGTTCCTGTACGGCACGTTGAGCCTTTGGTTATTTCCTCTTCCTGGTGGGAAATGAGAGTTAAATTTGCCCGTCCAGACACCTCCAGCTAGCCTCTCATTGGTTCTCGCTATTCCTGTTCATCTTCCGCAGAAATTGCAAACTGGGCCAAACAGGAGGTTAAAGGCGCTGACTCTCCAAGTGGGGAGAGTGTTAGTAAAGCGTCTGGAATGTTGCACCCGAGTTCCAGGGGAGGAAAACTGAGACATATTTGAACACGTCTCCCGTTCACATGGTTGATCATACTTGGGTTCCACATGCATGTTTTAGCTGAAGGAAGAATACCTTAAACCTGGAGAGTTGAGACCCGTGTAATGGGTACCATGCAATATGACTTCAAAGGGTCTTCATTTGCTCACCGAACCTCTCCAATCCTATCACTGCTGTGTTTATGCCCCTGTACACATGCTTGATTCTCTTTTGGATACATAGCAATCTATAGGTTTTAAGATACTTACTAGTCAGGTACATTCTTAGGCGTTTAATATGCGGTGTTGAGTCCATTTCGTTGAGCAAGGAGTAGCTCTTGTCTATTCCATATTTGGCTTAAGGAACTTTATCTGTGCTCATTTCAATCACTGGTTTTACGCAGCACCCCAACTCACCTTTACCCTTAAGCAAGCATAAGTTGGTTTTCTAAATTTGAGACCCTGTTCTGTTCTGTAATTCAGTTCCTGTGTAGCCAAGTTTACATTCCGTGTATTACTGATATCTTATGATGTTTCTTTTTCTGTGTGACTTATTTCAGTTAGAATCATCATACCTGAATCCACTCATTGTGCTGCTAAGGGCCTGATGACACAGATTTCATTGCTGAGTGATATTGCTTTGTAAGTAGATACCACAACATCTTTATCCATTTTTCACTTTCTGCGATGTTGAACTTGTACTGTAAACAAGGTTCTTGTAAACAGAGCCGTTCCAAACTTTGGGGTGGCTGTGTCTTTTTGATTTTAATTTCCCTAAGCTATAGGACCATAAGTAAAGTGCCCTAGGTTCTGTTGCTTTGTTTTTTAGATGTTTCAGGAAACACCATACACTTCTCCCGAGTGTCTGTTGGCAATTTACATCCCGCCCATCAGCATAACAAGGCTCCCAGTTCTCAATGGCCTGTTGCCTTTCTGGATTTTACACTTTTTTCAGATGGCCCTTTTGACCGGGGGGAAGTGAGACTTCATTGTAGTGCAGATTTCCTTTGCAAGCTTGCTTGGTTGGCCAAAAAGGGCGTATGCGTTTTTTCCTGAATATATTCAGGAAAAAACGCATACGCCCTTTTTGGCCAAGTGCATCATTGTGGACGTTCTGCCTCTTTTCCTATGCTTTCAATGCAATTCCAGTCTACCTCCTGAAATCGGTTTCCTGCAATTCTGCCCCGCTTTCAAGTCCTCTTGGCAGCCTTACTTCAGTCTATTTTTGGACGATAGCTGTCATTTATAACTCTGCATGTTTGTGAATTACAGTGCCCCTGAGCTCCTTTCTTCAACTCGCTTTCTTTTGAGCTGGCCGCAACACCGCAGGATGGCTTCAGGCCCTAATCTGGTTCCGGCACGGCACGCTGAGCCTTTGGTTAATTCCTCTTCCTGGTGGGAAATGAGAGTTAAATTTGCCCGTCCAGACACCTCCAGCTAGTCTCTCATTGGTTCTCGCTATTCCTGTTCATCTTCCGCAGAAATTGCAAACTGGGGCAAACAGGAGGTTAAAGGCACTGACTCTCCAAGTAGGGAGAGTGTTAGTAAAGCGTCTGGAATGTTGCACCCGAGTACCAGGGTACGAAAACTGAGACATATTTCAACACGTCTCCCGATCACATGGTTGATCATACTCTAGGTTCCACATGCATGTTTTAGCTGAAGGAAGAATACCTTAAACCTGGGTAGTTGAAACCCGTGGAATGGGTACCATGCAATATGACTTCAAAGGGTCTTCATTTGCTCACTGAACCTATCCAATCCTATCACTGCTGCGTTTATGCCCCTGTACAAATGCTTGATTCTCTTTCGGAGACATAGCAATCCATAGGTTTTAAGATACTTACAAGTCAGGTACATTCTTAGGCATTTAATATGCGGTGTTGAGTCCATTTCATTGAGCAAGGAGTAGCTCTTGTCTATTCCATATTTGACTTAAGGAACTTTATCTGTGCTCATTTCAATCTCTTGTTTTATGCAGCACCCCAACTCACCTTCCCCCTTAAGCAAGCATAAGTTGGTTTTCTAAACTTGAGACACTCTTCTGTTTTGTAATTCAGTTCATGTGTAGCCAAGTTCACATTCTCTGTATTAGTGATACCTTATGATGTTTCTTTTCTGTGTGACTTATTTCAGTTCGAATCATCATACCTGAATCCACTCATTATGCTGCTACGGGCCTGATGACATAGATTTCATTGCTGAGTGATATTGCATTGTACGTAAGTACCACAAGTTCTTTATCCATTTTTCACTTTCTGCGATATTGAACTTGTACTGTAAACGAGGTTCTTGTAAACAGAGCCGTCCCAAACTTTGGGGTGGCTGTGTCTTTTTGATTTTAATTTCCCTAAGCTATAGGACCATAAGTGGAAGTGCCCTAGGCTCTGTTGCTTTGTTTTTTAGATGTTTCAGGAAACACCATACACTTCTCCAGAGTGGCTGTTGGCAATTTACATCCCGCCCATCAGCATAAGAAGGCTCCCAGTTCTCCATGGCCTGTCGTGCCTTTCTGGATTTTACACTTTTTTCAGATGGCCCTTTTGACCAGGTGGAAGTGAGACTTCATTGTAGTGCAGATTTCCTTTGCAAGCTTGCTTGGTTGGCCAAAAAGTGCGTATGCGTTTTTTCCTGAATATATTCAGGAAAAAACGCATACGCCCTTTTTGGCCAAGTGCATCATTGTCGAGTTTCTGACTCTCTTCCTATGCTTTCAATGCAATTCCAGTCTACCTCCTGAAATCGGTTTCCTGCAATTCTGCCTTGCTTTCAATGCCTCTTCATAGCCTTACCTCAATATATTTTTTAAAAATAGTTGGCCTTTATAACTCTGCAGGTTTTTGAATTGCAGTGGCCCTTAGCTCCATTTTTTAGCTCTTATTTTTGTGGTATTGCCCCATAACCACAGGATTCCTTGAAGCCCTATTTTTCTTCTGGGGCACCTGCTGTGCCTTTGGTTAATTCTTCTTACTGATGTGATATTAGAGTGACATGTGCCCATTGAAACCGCTACAGCTAGTTTCTCACTGGTTCCCCCTATTCCCATTCATCCTCTGCACTAACTGCAGACTGTGCGATACCAGAACTTAAAGGCATTGACTCCATGTGGGGATGTTGTTAGTAAAGCGGCTGGAATGTCGATCCGGAGCCCCAGGAGAGGAAAAATGAGGTGCGTTTTAGAAACCTTTCCCGATCATATGGTATACCAGTCGCTGGGTTTCCCAAGCATGGTTTAGCTGTAGGAAGATTCCCTTCAACCTGGAGTGTTGGGACCCTTGGACTGAGTAGCATGAAGTATTGCATTAAACTTTCGGCAGTTGCTCACCAAAGCTCACCAATCCTGTCAGCCCCAAGTGTCCAGCCTTATGTCTTATCCAGCTGTGGGTTTATATGTGGTCAATCCAGGTTGCATCACAGCCCCTGAGCGAATTTTGTAAGAATTTTTCTCTCTTTCATTGTTTCAGCGTTTTGTTTTTAAAATTTATTTCTATAATGGGGTTTAGCTCCTTTTCACTGCTGTGTTTGTGCCGCTCTGCACACACTTGATTCCCTTATGGAGATATATCAATACATGGGTTTTAAGATTCTTATTCCTCAGATATATTTCTCTGCGGTGTATAGGGTGTGTTGAGGCCTGTTCATTGAGCAAGGTGTAGATCTTGTCTAATACCTATTTGGTTTATTGAACGGTATCTGTGCTAATTTCAAACTCTGGTTTTATGCATCACCCCACCTCTCCTTTCCCCTTAAGCTGACATAAGTGTGTTTTCTAAATGTGAGACACTGTTCTGTTCTGTAATTCATTTCTTGTGCAGCCATATTTACCCTCCCTCTATAAGTGATATCTTATGATATGTTTCTTTTTCTGTTTGACTTATTTCAAGTAGTATTATCGGACCTAAATCCACTCTTTATCCTTCTACTAGCCTTATTACATTGATTTCATGGTGAAGAGATATTCCATTGTACATAAGTACCACATCTTCTTTATCCATTGTTCTCTTTCCTGGGATATTTAAGGTGTACTGAAGTTGAGGTTCTTGTAAACAGAGTAGCCCTAAACTGTGGTGTGCTTGTGTCTTGTTGATTTTTAGACTTCCCTAGATATACTCCCATGATTGGAAGTGTCCTATGCTCTGTAGCTCTGTTTTTTAGATGATTTAGGAACCACCATACACTTCTCCAGAGTGGCTCTCGGCAGTTCACACACTGCCCATCAGCGTATAAAGGCTCCCTGTTCTCCATGGCCTGTCCTGCATTTCTGGTTTTTACAATTTTTTAGGATGGCCCTTTTGACCGGTGGGAAGTGAGACTTCTTTGTTGTGCACATTTGCATTGCTTGCTTGCTTCGTTGCCCATAAAGTGCGTATGCGTTTTTTCCTGGATATAATCAGGAAAAAACGCATACGCCCTTTTGGGCCAACTGCATCATTGTCGAAATTCTGCCGCTTTTCATGTGCGTTAAAGACGAGTCCAATCTATCTCTTGAAATCTGTTTCTTGCAATTCTGTCTTGCATTCAGATCCTCTTCTTTGCCTTACCTCAACATATTTTTGGACGTTAGTTTTCATTTATAACTCTGCAGGTTTGTGAATTGCAGTGACCCTGAGCTCCATTTTTTAAGTTGCTCTTTTGTGAGCTGGCCTCAAACCCGCAGGATTGCTTCAGGCCCTATTTTGGCTCCGGCGAGGCAGGCTGAGCCTTTCTTTAATTCTTACTCTTAATGGGAAATTAGAGTGATATGTGCCCGTCCAAACCCCTACAACTCTTCTCTCATTGGTTCCCCCTCTTCCCGTTCATCCTCCTCACAATTTGCAAAATGTGTGAAACAGAAGTTTAAATGTGCTGATTCTCCAAGTGGGGAGATTCTAAGTAGCGTGGCTGGAATGGTGAACAGGAGCACCAGGAGAGGATAAATGAGGTGCATTTTAGACACATCTCCCGATCACATGGTGTACAGTCCTCTGGGTTTTCCATGCATGTTTTAGCTGTAGGAAGATCCCTTGAACCTGCAGATTTGGGACCCATTGAATGGGTACCAGGTAGTATTACTTTAAAGGGTGTGCATTTCCTCACCCAACCTCACATTTCTCTTAGCGCAAACAGTTTCCAGCCTTATGTCTCATCCTGCTGTGGGTCTAGATGTGTTCAATCCATGTTGCATCACCGTCCCTGAGGAAAAGTTGTAAGAGGTTTTCTCTGTCTCTCTGTCGTTTATTTTTTTCAATTTATTACTATATTGGTTACAGCTGATTTTCAAAGCTCTGTTTCTTGCTGCTGTACATCCACTTGATTCGCGTACAGAGAGACATCAATAAATTCTTTTTCAGATTCTTACCAGTCGTATATATTCTTTTCCGGTGACTTGAGTGTGCTGAGTGCAGTTCTTTTAGCTACCGTGTAGGCCTTGTTGATTATCAGTTTGGTATTTGGAATGGTATCTTTGCTAATTTCAACCTCCTGGATGATGCCTCACCCCTCCCCACCTTTCCCGTTTAGCAGCCTTATGCGTGTTTTCTACATATTTGACTATGTTTTTGTTTTGTAATTTATTTCATGTGTAGCCATTTTGGATTCCACCTTTAAGTGATATCTTATGATATGTGTCTTTTTCTTTTTGAATTCTGTCACTTAGAATGATCATACGTAACTCCTCCGGAGTTGTTACAACTGGCCATATTTCATTGATTTCCAGGCTGAATAATATTCCACTCTACCTAAGTACCACATCTCTATCCATTTTTTCCCTCCAGAGACATTTAAGTTATATCCTAGTCGAGGATCTTTTAAACAGAGAGGGGGTAAACATTGGGGTGCCTGTGTCCTCTCGATTTTTGTTTTTCCCAAGATATACGCCCATGAGTGCAAGTGCCCTATGCTCTGTAGCTCATTTTTTAGATGCTTTAGTAAACACAATACACTTCTCCAGAATGGCCGTTGGCAATATACATTTCCACTATAAGTCTCACAGGGCTCCCTCTTCTCGTTGCCCTGTCCTGCATTTCTGTTGTTTACGCTTTATGAGGATGGCTCTTCTGACTGATGCGAAGTGATATCTTTTGTAGTATTGACTTCCAGTGCCCACCTGTTTGGTTGGCTAAAAAAGTGTATGCCCTTTTCTTGAATATATACAGAAAAGAACGCATACACCCTTTTTGGCCAACTGCAATGTTGGCAATGTTCAGCTCCTTTTCTTGTGCTTAATGGCGAGTCCTTTCTACCTCCTCAAATCCCTTTCCTGCCATTCTCCCTTGCTTACAAGTCCTTTTCTCTGACTTTCCTCAAGACATTTTTCAGTGATGGATATTTTCAACTCTGCAGTTTTGTGAATTTTACTGCCCCTGAGTTCCATTGTTCAACTCGTGTTTATGGGAACTGGCCACAAAGCAGCGGGATTTCCTCAAGCCCTATACTGTTTCCATGGGCAACCCTAGCCTTTGGTCAATTCGTCTTCCTGATTGGAAATTAGAGTGACATGTGCCTGTCTGAACACCTAGGACTTGTCTCTCATTGTTCCTCATCCTTCCGCTTCATCCTCTGGACAAATTCCAAACTGTACGCAACAGGATGTTGACAGTGCTGACATCTCCAAGTGGGGAGACTGTTAGTAAAGACGCTGGAGGGGTGAACCCGAGCACCAGGAGATGAGGAGATGAGATGCCTTTTCCAAACTCTTCCCGATCAGACGGTATACCATCCTCTGGGTGTGACAGACATGTTTTAGCAGTAGGAAGAGTCCCATTCATGTAAGGAGAACACCAGGGCTTTTTCAAAATCAGTGTCTCCCCGAAACCCAAACTGGGGAAGTTTTTAAGCTACGGCTACACATATGTTCATTAAGGGCCTTGGGAAGTAGGCAGAGTCCAAACTTTAGATGATTGAAGTCTTCAGGGTCAGAAGCACTCACCACCAGCTTCCCTTAGGCTACACTTTAACTGTCATTGATAGATGATGTCAATAAAAATATCTATTCTTTTTCAGATTATTTCCCCTTATAGGTTATTGCAAAATGTTGAGTGTAGTTCCCTGTGCTATACAGTAGTTCCTTGTTGATGATCTATTTTATACATAGCAGTGTGTATGTGTTCATTCCAAACTGTTAATTTATCCCTCCTCCCACCTTTCCCCTTTGGTAATAATAAATTATAAGATTTTATACTTCTCAGAAATGGGGGAGCTGAAAGAGAGGTATCATTTTCAATGGAAAAGCATTTAAAACAAGATTGAAGGTTTAACCAAGATTATTAGCTGTACATCCTTGGAAAGAAATCACTTCGTTTCTCTAATATTGACCTGACAAATAAGACAAACCTTTTCACTGAACTTGCTTATAAAAAGTGATGGAAATATCAAATGGAAGTGTTAAAAACATCTTATTTTACCCGAGCCTTATACACTGTTCTATGTTAACTACAGTTTGGCTCACACATCTGTTCATTGAGGTTACAATAGTCTCAATTTCTGTTACTGATCCTCCAGAGTGGACCCCAACAAGTGTCCCCCTGCCCAGTGTCATTGGGGCCAACAGATCGAGACTGAGTTTGGTTCACAAGCAAAGGAAACTTTATATTTTGATCAGAGAATGGAGAGGTGAGAGCATGCACTACCCCGTGGGCTGTGGGCTGGGCTGCTGTGTAGAGATCCTGTCAGAGTCAGTGGGAGGGAGGGAGGCGGCGGAGCTCTCGAGGGCCGGGTTGGCTGTAGCTCAGGCTCTATATCGTGGAGTCTGCACTGGGCCCCAGGAGCTGAGGTGTCGACCCAGCCATTCTGCACTAGGAAATCTGGTCTGAAGTGCCGGGTGTGGAACCTCTGCATGCGGGACCCTAGGAGCACGTGAAATTAGACAAAGCACAAAGGATAAAAAAGGTTAGACTTGACTTTATTGCCCAGATTCTATTTTTATCTCCCAGGGATTTTTAATGGGCTTTGCTGGGGACAAACCCCTCCTCTGCCTTTTGTCCCGTTCCTCATTCTTGGAGTGCTGAGGGTGCAGACCCTTCTTCTGTAACTGCTGAGTGCTGAGTTGGGAGCCCTCATACCCTGGGGCGAGGGTCAGAGCTTCTCCCCAGCAGCCTCCCGGTGACGTTGATTGTCCCCAGGACCCCTGCCTCCCTGCTCGTCCACCTGAGCACCAGCATTGGAAGTGTTATAGATTCTAATGACCTTTAAGGGTCCAGGAAAGAGATGTGCAGAGACGCTGTGGGGGCCGGTTTCACCCCGCCCCACATTTGTTCGGCCACCTTAGGCTGACCGTCTCTGCCAGCCTAGATGCTCTGACCAGTAGTCTGCGCTTTCTTCAATTAGGCCCCTGAATTAACGTACAAACAGCACCAGGTGTCAGAGCCCTGCCCGCTCAACTCCCAGACAGTCCAGGGTCAGTGGTGACCAAGGACCATGATGGCTACTGAGTCAACAGCCTTTTGAAGTAAACAGGAGTCCAGCCGGTCTTATTGGCCACCATCATCACGGTGTCTGTAGGCTTTTCTATGGTGACAGTGTGGTATACTGTTCCCCCGCCAAGATTATTAGCTCCCCTCTGGGTGCAGTAAGTCCTGCAAGCAGTAGTCTACTCTTTTGGGACACACTCTTGTTGTTTTATGAGAGAAACTCCAGGTCAAGTGATGTTCACACGAGTCGTCATGGTGCCCTGTTGCCCC
The DNA here is from genome assembly GCF_951394435.1 of Stenella coeruleoalba. Taxonomy (NCBI): domain Eukaryota; kingdom Metazoa; phylum Chordata; class Mammalia; order Artiodactyla; family Delphinidae; genus Stenella; species Stenella coeruleoalba. The sequence goes on from NW_027645862.1 coordinate 322,064, forward strand.
CGGTTATCCCTCTGGATGTTGGAGTTGGAGGGCCTCCTCACTCGAGGTCGGTGTGCCCACGGAGCGAACCCTGCAACTTCAGGGCATGGTTGGTGGTTAGGATCACCACGTGGGGTCCTTTTCCCTTAGGAGGGAGGTGGCCTTTTGGGCTGCTGATTTCCAGGTTTTTAGATACCGCCAGTATCTTGGCCAGATGTGGCAGTGGGCCAAGCCCCTTAGTGACCGTAGTTTATCCTACCTGGATGGCATTCTTGCATTGTTCCATTTCAAGCGGTCCCAGTTTTTGCACTAATTCTCCAATGGCGATTCACCTTTCACCGGGAATGTAAAGGTCAAAGGGTTTAGCTAAATTAGGGAGTTCCAGGGCAAGGGTCTGAATTGACTGCTCTTTCCATTCTTGAAAGGCCACTTCTGGATTCTATTCAAAAGGATCATCATCTTTTCCTTTCAGTGTTTCATATAGAGGCCCAGCTAGTAGACTGTAGTTAGGGATCCAGAAGCAGCAAACCCTGGCCTCCCCAGGAACCCCTAAGCTGTCTTCTAGTTTTAGAAAGGGGTAAGGCTGAAAATGGTTTCTTCCCTTTCCTGGGATGGGCTTCTCTGACCTTCTGTGAGAATGAAGCCCAGGCAGGTCACCGCAGTCTGTGATATTTGAGCTTTTTCTTGGACAACTTCTATCCTTTATTGGCTTGGTAGTTCAGAGGCCTCCTTAGTAGGGCTGGTGATCAGAATGTCGTCTGCATATTGAAGGAGGGTTTCCTTTTCCAGAGGTAGAACTTTTAGGTCTTTAGCTAAGCTTTCCCCAAAGATGGTGTGGGAATTTTTGCACCCTTGGGGCCAGACGGCCCGGAAGTATTGTTTTAGTTGTATGTGGAGTCCTGCCACTCACAAGCCAAAATTTCTTGTGACTCTGGGACTAATGGAATACAAAAGAAGGCATCATCGAAGACTAATACAGAATACCATGTCCTGGTGGTTGGTAGAATGACCAGCAGGGTGTAGGAATTAGGAGCAACTGGAGGTATATCCTCGGTGGCTTCACTGACTGTCCTGACATCCTTTACCAGGTCCCCAGCAGCCCATGGGGCTCTCGTGGTCAGACCAATCCCAGAATATGGAGCTCACCTGGGCAGGTACCCCACCCCCACCCCAGCCCACGGGGCTCTCGTGGTCAGGCCCCTCCCAGGATACAGAGCTACCCTTGCAGGTACCGTGGCAGGGCTGGGCACACAGGAACCGTGCACATAGCCCTCATTGCAGAGCACCCCCAGCTCACCTGTCGCTCAGAGCTGACACAGAGCACCTCAGAGCAGGACTTGAACTAACAAACAGCAGCTGCGACAGGGCTGTGACCCTGGGCATCACTCCGTGAGGCCTCCCTCCACCTGGTCTTCCAGAGACTTCCACTGCACCCGGGGCACCAGGCCTCTGTCTCCAACCACCACCCACCCCTCCTCTGCCTGACTCCTGGGTTCCTCTCATTAGGAGAGGGTTTTCTTGAAGTTGTCTCCCACTCATGGGCCAGATAAAATGATTAGAAAACAAGCCAAAGCTGCAGCCCCTTGTCTATCCTGACTCTCAGGAGCCCACACCTGTTCCTTGGACCTGGCCGGTTCAGCAAGTTCCATTTTCTGCAACTGTGAGCCCCTGAGGGGTGATGATTGGCTGACCTGGGCAGCCTTACCGTGCCGGCCAGCCCTCCCCAGGTGTGCCTGGGTTGAGATCAATATAAATACCACTCCAGGCAGCAAGAGCCCCTGCAGCCGTGCCTGACGCCATTTTCTCTGCCCTGTCAGCAGTCTCGGGGCTGGGCTGGTGGGAGGGAGTGAGAGGCCACGGCTTTGTGGGTGGCCCAGTGTGAGTGGGGCTCTGCTGGACTTTCTGCAGCAGTTGCCAGGCTGCCACCTGCTAAAGAAGAGGATGTGTCACCCATACCTGCTGCTGGAATTTCTCCCTGGGCAGAGGTGAGGAAGGAAAAAAGCAGTGGGGGCAGGGACAGGACGGGTATCTCAGGCAGGGAAACGGAAATCTTCCAGAAGAGCACCCAGGGCCAGGACCATCCTGGCTGGCCTGCAGGCACCAAGTCGGCCGGCATGCTGTCACTCGTGTGGCTCTATGGCCCTTCCTCTAGGCTTTCAAGTCCTTGTATATATTCAGGTGTTTTACCTGGGAAGGGTGGGAACAGTTCAGCAGCAACTGGCCTGGGGCTCAGCTCACGTTTACTCACAGATGCCTCGGCACGGTGCCCCAGCTTTGCAATGAGGACGCTTGTTGCGTGGGGGCTGCTGGCTGAATGGGAGACGATTCCCCACCACTGACCAACTTCAGAATTGTTTACAACTGGAGCAAGTGCCCTGATACGGTTTTCCTCTGTGTAACTGGTGGGTTCTGTGTTTTTTTTCTCTTTTTCATTTTTGGTTCAAGGTAGATTTTATTCCTCTTTTTTGTATTTACAGATATAAGCATGGAAATAATTTATTCATATAAATACATGTATGTGCAGGGAATAATTGTTTTTTCTGTTTTATTTTTTAAATTTTACTTCTTTTTAATTTTGAATTTTATTTTATATTTTTATACAGCAGGTTCTTATTGGTTATCTATGTTATACATATAAATGTATACATGCCAATCCCAGTCTCTCAACTCCTCCCACCACCACCCCCCAACAGCTTTCCCCCCTTGTTGTCCATACGTTTGATGTCTACATCTGTTGCTCTATTTATGCCTTGCAAAATGGTTAATCTGTACAGTTTTTCTAGGTTCCACATATATGCATGAATATACAAGATTTGTTTTTCTCTTTCTGACTTACTTCACTCTGTATGACAGTCTCTAGATCCATCGACGTCTCTACAAATGACCCAATTTCATTCCTTTTCATGGCTTAGTAATATTCCATTTTATATATGTACCACAGCTTTATGCATTCGTCTGTCTGTGGGCATTTAGGTTGCTTCCATTACCTCGATATTGTAAATAGTGATGCAATGAACATTGCGGTGAATGACTCTTTTTGATTTATGGTTTTGTCTGGGTATATGTCCAGTACTGGGATTGCTGTATCATATGGTAATTCTATTGTTAGTTTCTTAAGAAATTCCATATTGTTCTCCATAATGACTGTATCAATTTATATTCCCAACAATAGTGGAAGAGGGTTCCTTTTCTCCACACCCTTTCCAGCATTTTTTGTTTGTAGATTTTCAATGATACCTATTCTACCAGGTGTGAGGTGATACCTCATTGTTGAATCCATTTCGTTGAGCAAGGGGTAGCTCTTGTCTATTACATATTTGGCTTATGGAACGGTATCTGTGCTAATTTCAAACTCTGCTTTTATGCAGCACCCCAACTCACCTTCCTCCTTAAGCAGGCATAAGTTGGTTTTCTAAACTTGAGACCCTGTTCTGTTTTGTAATTCAGTTCATGTGTAGCCAAGTTCACATTCCGTGTATTAGTGATACCTTATGATGTTTCTTTTTCTGTGTGACTTATTTCACTTAGAATCATCGTGCCTCAATCCACTCATTATGCTGGTACGGGCCTGGTGACATAGATTTCATTGCTGAGTGGTATTCTGTTGTACAGAAGTACCGCAACTTCTTTATCCATTATTTGCTCTCTGGCATATTTAACTTGTGCCGTAGAAGAGATTTCTGTAAAAAGAGCCATCCCAAATTTTGGGGTTGCTGTGTCTTTTTGATATTAATTTCCCTAAGCTATAGGACCATAAGTGGAAGTGCCCTAGGCTCTGTTGCTTTGTTTTTTAGATGTTTCAGGAAACACCATACACATCTCCCGAGTGTCTGTTGGCAATTTACATCCCGCCCATCAGCATAACAAGGCTCCCAGTTCTCCATGGCCTGTCCTGCCTTTCTGGGTTTTACACTTTTTTCAGATGGCCCTTTTGACCGGGGGGAAGTGAGACTTCATTGTAGTGCAGATTTCCTTTGCAAGCTTGCTTGGTTGGCCAAAAAGGGCGTATGTGTTTTTTCCTGAATATATTCAGGAAAAAACGCATACGCCCTTTTGGCAAAGTGCATCATTGTGGACGTTCTGCCTCTTTTCCTATGCTTTCAATGCAATTCCAGTCTACCTCCTGAAATCGGTATCCCGCAATTCTGCCCCGCATTCAAGTCCTCTTGGCAGGCTTACTTCAGTATATTTTTGGACGATAGCTGTCATTTATAACTCTGCAGGTTTGTGAATTACAGAGACCCTGAGCTCCTTTCTTCAACTTGCTTTCTTTTGAGCTGGCCGCAACACCGCATGATGGCTTCAGGCCCTAATCTGGTTCCGGCACGGCACGCTGAGCCTTTGGTTATTTCCTCTTCCTGTTGGGAAATGAGAGTTAAATTTGCCCGTCCAGACACCTCCAGCTAGTCTCTCATTGGTTCTCCCTATTCCTGTTCATCTTCCACAGAAATTGCAAACTGGGCCAAACAGGAGGTTAAAGGCGCTGACTCTCCAAGTCGGGAGAGTGTTAGTAAAGGGTCTGGAATGTTGCACCCGAGTACCAGGGGAGGAAAACTGAGACATATTTGAACACGTCTCCCGTTCACACGGTTGATCATACTCGGGGTTCCACATGCATGTTTTAGCTGAAGGAAGAATACCTTAAACCTGGAGAGTTGAGACCCGTGTAATGGGTACCATGCAATATGACTTCAAAGGGTCTTCATTTGCTCACCGAACCTCTCCAATCCTATCACTGCTGCGTTCATGCCCCTGTACACATGCTTGATTCTCTTTCGGAGACATAGCAATCCATAGGTTTTAAGATACTTACTAGTCAGGTACATTCTTAGGCGTTTAATATGCGGTGTTGAGTCCATTTCGTTGAGCAAGGAGTAGCTCTTGTCTATTCCATATTTGGCTTAAGGAACTTTATCTGTGCTCATTTCAATCTCTGGTTTTATGCAGCACCCCAACTCACCTTTCCCCTTAAGCAAGCATAAGTTGGTTTTCTAAATTTGAGACCCTGTTCTGTTCTGTAATTCAGTTCCTGTGTAGCCAAGTTTACATTCCGTGTATTAGTGATATCTTATGATGTTTCTTTTTCTGTGTTACTTATTTCAGTTAGAATCATCGTACCTGAATCCACTCATTATGCTGCTACGGGCCTGATGACATAGATTTCATTGCTGAGTGATACTGCATTGTACGTAAGTACCACAAGTTCTTTATCCATTTTTCACTTTCTGTGATATTGAACTTGTACGGTAAACGAGGTTCTTGTAAACAGAGGCGTCCCAAACTTTGGGGTGGCTGTGTCTTTTTGATTTTAATTTCCCTAAGCTATAGGACCATAAGTGGAAGTGCCCTAGGCTCTGTTGCTTTGTTTTTTAGATGTTTCAGGAGACACCATACAGTTCTCCCGAGTGTCTGTTGGCAATTTACATCCCGCCCATCAGCATAACAAGGCTCCCAGTTCTCCATGGCCTGTCCTGCCTTTCTGGATTTTACACTTTTTTCAGATGACCCTTTTGACCAGGGGGGAAGTGAGACTTCATTGTAGTGCAGATTTCCTTTGCAAGTTTGCTTGGTTGGCCAAAAAGGGCGTATGCGTTTTTTCCTGAATATATTCAGGAAAAAACGCATACGCCCTTTTTGGCCAAGTGCATCATTGTGGACGTTCTGTCTCTTTTCCTATGCTTTCAATGCAATTCCAGTCTACCTCCTGAAATTGGTTTCCTGCAATTCTGTCCCGCTTTCAAGTCCTCTTGGCAGCCTTACTTCAGTCTATTTTTGGACGATAGCTGTCATTTATAACTCTGCAGGTTTCTGAATTACAGTGTCCCTGAGCTCCTTTCTTCAACTCGCTTTCTTGTGAACTGGCCGCAACACCGCAGGACGGCTTCAGGCCCTAATCTGGTTCTGGCACGGCACGCTGAGCCTTTGGTTAATTCCTCTTCCTGGTGGGAAATGAGAGTTAAATTTGCCCGTTCAGACACCTCCAGCTAGTCTCTCATTGGTTCTCGCTATTCCTGTTCATCTTCCGCAGAAATTGCAAACTGGGCCAAACAGGAGGTTAAAGGGACTGACTCTCCAAGTCGGGAGAGTGTTAGTAAAGCGTCTGGAATGTTGCACCCGAGTACCAGGGGAGGAAAACTGAGACATATTTGAACACGTCTCCCGATCACATGGTTGATCATACTCTGGGTTCCACATGCATGTTTTAGCTGAAGGAAGAATACCTTAAACCTGGAGAGTTGAGACCCGTGTAATGGGTACCATGCAATATGACTTCAAAGGGTCTTCATTTGCTCACCGAACCACTCCAATCCTATCACTGCTGCGTTTATGCCCCTGTACACATGCTTGATTCTCTTTTGGAGACATAGCAATCCATAGGTTTTAAGATACTTACTAGTCAGGTACATTCTTAGGCGTTTAATATGCGGTGTTGAGTCCATTTCGTTGAGCAAGGAGTAGCTCTTGTCTATTCCATATTTGGCTTAAGGAACTTTATCTGTGCTCATTTCAATCTCTGGTTTTATGCAGCACCCCAACTCACCTTTCCCCTTAAGCAAGCATAAGTTGGTTTTCTAAATTTGAGACCCTGTTCTGTTCTGTAATTCAGTTCCTGTGTAGCCAAGTTTACATTCCGTGTATTACTGATATCTTATGATGTTTCTTTTTCTGTGTGACTTATTTCAGTTAGAATCATCATACCTGAATCCACTCATTGTGCTGCTAAGGGCCTGATGACACAGATTTCATTGCTGAGTGATATTGCTTTGTAAGTAAATACCACAACTTCTTTATCCATTTTTCACTTTCTGCGATGTTGAACTTGTACTGTAAACGAGGTTCTTGTAAACAGAGCCGTTCCAAACTTTGGGGTGGCTGTGTCTTTTTGATTTTAATTTCCCTAAGCTATAGGACCATAAGTGGAAGTGCCCTAGGTTCTGTTGCTTTGTTTTTTAGATGTTTCAGGAAACACCATACACTTCTCCCGAGTGGTTGTTGGCAATTTACATCCCGCCCATCAGCATAACAAGGCTCCCAGTTCTCCATGGCCTGTCCTGCCTTTCTGGATTTTACACTTTTTTCAGATGGCCCTTTTGACCGGGGAGAAGTGAGACTTCATTGTAGTGCAGATGTCCTTTGCAAGTTTGCTTGGTTGGCCAAAAAGGGCGTATGCGTTTTTTCCTGAATATATTCAGGAAAAAACGCATACGCCCTTTTTGGCCAAGTGCATCATTGTGGACGTTCGGCCTCTTTTCCTATGCTTTCAATGCAATTCCAGTCTACCTCCTGAAATCGGTTTCTTGCAATTCTGTCCCGCTTTCAAGTCCTCTTGGCAGCCTTACTTCAGTCTATTTTTGGACGATAGCTGTCATTTATAACTCTGCAGGTTTGTGAATTACAGTGCCCCTGAGCTCCTTTCTTCAACTCGCTTTCTTGTGAGCTGGCCGCAACACCGCAGGATGGCTTCAGGCCCTAATCTGGTTCCGGCACGGCACGCTGAGCCTTTGGTTAATTCCTCTTCCTGGTGGGAAATGAGAGTTAAATTTGCCCGTCCAGACACCTCCAGCTAGTCTCTCATTGGTTCTCGCTATTCCTGTTCATCTTCCGCAGAAATTGCAAACTGGGCCAAACAGGAGGTTAAAGGTGCTGACTCTCCAAGTGGGGAGAGTGTTAGTAAAGCGTCTGGAATGTTGCACCCGAGTACCAGGGTACGAAAACTGAGACATATTTGAACACGTCTCCCGATCACATGGTTGATCATACTCTGGGTTCCACATGCATGTTTTAGGTGAAGGAAGAATACCTAAAACCTGGGTAGTTGAAACCCCTGGAATGGGTACCATGCAATATAACTTCAAAGGGTCTTCATTTGCTCACAGAACCTCTCCAATCCTATCACTGCTGCGTTTATGCCCCTGTACACATGCTTGATTCTCTTTTGGAGACATAGCAATCCATAGGTTTTACGATACTTACTAGTCAGGTACATTCTTAGGCGTTTAATATGCGGTGTTGAGTCCATTTCGTTGAGCAAGGAGTAGCTCTTGTCTATTCCATATTTGACTTAAGGAACTTTATCTGTGCTCATTTCAATCTCTGGTTTTATGCAGCACCCCAACTCACCTTTACCCTTAAGCAAGCATAAGTTGGTTTTCTAAATTTGAGACCCTGTTCTGTTCTGTAATTCAGTTCCTGTGTAGCCAAGTTTACATTCCGTGTATTACTGATATCTTATGATGTTTCTTTTTCTGTGTGACATACTTCAGTTAGAATCATCATACCTGAATCCACTCATTGTGCTGCTAAGGGCCTGATGACACAGATTTCATTGCTGAGTGATATTGCTTTGTAAGTAAATACCACAACTTCTTTATCCATTTTTCACTTTCTGCGATGTTGAACTTGTACTGTAAACGAGGTTCTTGTAAACAGAGGCGTCCCAAACTTTGGGGTGGCTGTGTCTTTTTGATTTTAATTTCCCTAAGCTATAGGACCATAAGTGGCAGTGCCCTAGGCTCTGTTGCTTTTTTTTTAGATGTTTCAGGAAACACCATACACTTCTCCCGAGTGTCTGTTGGCAATTTACATCCCGCCCATCAGCATAACAAGGCTCCCAGTTCTCCATGGCCTGTCCTGCCTTTCTGGATTTTACACTTTTTTCAGATGGCCCTTTTGACCGGGGGGAAGTGAGACTTCATTGTAGTGCAGATTTCCTTTGCAAGCTTGCTTGGTTGGCCAAAAAGGGCGTATGCGTTTTTTCCTGAATATATTCAGGAAAAAACGCATACGCCCTTTTTGGCCAAGTGCATCATAGTGGACGTTCTGCCTCTTTTCCTATGCTTTCAATGCAATTCCAGTCTACCTCCTGAAATCGGCTTCCTGCAATTCTGCCCCGCTTTCAAGTCCTCTTGGCAGCCTTATTTCAGTCTATTTTTGGACGATAGCTGTCATTTATAACTCTGCAGGTTTGTGAATTACAGTGCCCCTGAGCTCCTTTCTTCAACTCGCTTTCTTGTGAGCTGGCCGCAACACCGCAGGATGGCTTCAGGCCCTAATCTGGTTCCGGCCCGGCACACTGAGCCTTTGGTTAATTCCTCTTCCTGGTGGGAAATGAGAGTTAAATTTGCCCGTCCAGACCCCTCCAGCTAGCCTCTCATTGGTTCTCGCTATTCCTGTTCATCTTCCGCAGAAATTGCAAACTGGGCCAAACAGGAGGTTAAAGGGACTGACTCTCCAAGTGGGGAGAGTGTTAGTAAAGCGTCTGGAATGTTGCACCCGAGTACCAGGGGAGGAAAACTGAGACATATTTGAACACATCTCCCGATCACATGGTTGATCATACTCTAGGTTCCACATGCATGTTTTAGCTGAAGGAAGAATACCTTAAACCTGGGTAGTTGAAACCCGTGGAATGGGTACCATGCAATATGACTTCAAAGGGTCTTCATTTGCTCACCGAACCTCTCCAATCCTATCACTGCTGCGTTTATGCCCCTGTACACATGCTTGATTCTCTTTCAGAGACATAGCAATCCATAGGTTTTAAGATACTTACTAGTCAGGTACATTCTTAGGCGTTTAATATGGGGTGTTGAGTCCATTTCGTTGAGCAAGGAGTAGCTCTTGTCTATTCCATATTTGGCTTAAGGAACTTTATCTGTGCTCATTTCAATCTCTGGTTTTATGCAGCACCCCAACTCACCTTTACCCTTAAGCAAGAATAAGTTGGTTTTCTAAATTTGAGACCCTGTTCTGTTCTGTAATTCAGTTCCTGTGTAGACAAGTTTACATTCCGTGTATTACTGATATCTTATGATGTTTCTTTTTCTGTGTGACTTACTTCAGTTAGAATCATCAAACCTGAATCCACTCATTGTGCTGCTAAGGGCCTGATGACACAGATTTCATTGCTGAGTGATATTGCTTTGTAAGTAAATACCACAACTTCTTTATCCATTTTTCACTTTCTGCGATGTTGAACTTGTACTGTAAACGAGGTTCTTGTAAACAGAGGCGTCCCAAACTTTGGGGTGGCTGTGTCTTTTTGATTTTAATTTCCCTAAGCTATAGGACCATAAGTGGAAGTGCCCTATGTTCTGTTGCTTTGTTTTTTAGATGTTTCAGGAAACACCATACACTTCTCCCGAGTGGTTGTTGGCAATTTACATCCCGCCCATCAGCATAACAAGGCTCCCAGTTCTCCATGGCCTGTCCTGCCTTTCTGGATTTTACACTTTTTTCAGATGGCCCTTTTGACCGGGGGGAAGTGAGACTTCATTGTAGTGCAGATTTCCTTTGCAAGCTTGCTTGGTTGGCCAAAAAGGGCGTATGCGTTTTTTCCTGAATATATTCAGGAAAAAACGCATACGCCCTTTTTGGCCAAGTGCATCATTGTGGACGTTCTGCCTCTTTTCCTATGCTTTCAATGCAATTCCAGTCTACCTCCTGAAATCGGTTTCCTGCAATTCTGCCCCCCTTTCAAGTCCTCTTGGCAGCCTTACTTCAGTATATTTTTGGACGATAGCTGTCATTTATAACTCTGCAGGTTTGTGAATTATAGTGCCCCTGAGCTCCTTTCTTCAACTCGGTTTCTTTTGAGCTGGCCGCAACACCGCAAGATGGCTTCAGGCCCTAATCTGGTTCCGGTACGGCACGCTGAGCCTTTGGTTATTTCCTCTTCCTGTTGGGAAATGAGAGTTAAATTTGCCCGTCCAGACACCTCCAGCTAGCCTCTCATTGGTTCTCGCTATTCCTGTTCATCTTCCGCAGAAATTGCAAACTGGGCCAAACAGGAGGTTAAACGGACTGACTCTCCAAGTGGGGAGAGTGTTAGTAAAGCGTCTGGAATGTTGCACCCGAGTACCAGGGGAGGAAAACTGAGACATATTTCAACACGTCTCCCGATCACATGGTTGATCATACTCTGGGTTCCACATGCATGTTTTAGCTGAAGGAAGAATACCTAAAACCTGGGTAGTTGTAACCCGTGGAATGGGTACCATGCAATATGACTTCAAAGGGTCTTCATTTGCTCACCGAACCTCTCCAATCCTATCACTGCTGCGTTTATGCCCCTGTACACATGCTTGATTCTCTTTCGGAGACATAGCAATCCATAGGTTTTAAGATACTTACTAGTCAGGAACATTCTTCGGCGTTTAATATGGGGTGTTGAGTCCATTTCGTTGAGCAAGGAGTAGCTCTTGTCTATTCCATATTTGGCTTAAGGAACTTTATCTGTGCTCATTTCAATCTCTGGTTTTATGCAGCACCCCAACTCACCTTTACCCTTAAGCAAGCATAAGTTGGTTTTCTAAATTTGAGAACCTGTTCTGTTTTGGAATGCAATTCCTGTGTAGCCAAGTTTACATTCCGTGTATTAGTGATATCTTATGATGTTTCTTTTTCTGTGTGACTTACTTCAGTTAGAATCATCATACCTGAATCCACTCATTGTGCTGCTAAGGGCCTGATGACACAGATTTCATTGCTGAGTGATATTGCTTTGTAAGTAAATACCACAACTTCTTTATCCATTTTTCACTTTCTGCGATGTTGAACTTGTACTGTAAACGAGGTTCTTGTAAACAGAGGCGTCCCAAACTTTGGGGTGGCTGTGTCTTTTTTATTTTAATTTCCCTAAGCTATATGACCATAAGTGGCAGTGCCCTAGGCTCTGTTGCTTTGTTTTTTAGATGTTTCAGGAAACACCATACACTTCTCCCGAGTGTCTGTTGGCAATTTACATCCCGCCCATCAGCATAACAAGGCTCCCAGTTCTCCATGGCCTGTCCTGCCTTTCTGGATTTTACACTTTTTTCAGATGGCCCTTTTGACCGGGGGGAAGTGAGACTTCATTGTAGTGCAGATTTCCTTTGCAAGCTTGCTTGGTTGGCCAAAAAGGGCGTATGCGTTTTTTCCTGAATATATTCAGGAAAAAACGCATACGCCCTTTTTGGCCAAGTGCATCATTGTGGACGTTCTGCCTCTTTTCCTATGCTTTCAATGCAATTCCAGTCTACCTCCTGAAATCGGTTTCCTGCAATTCTGCCCCACTTTCAAGTCCTCTTGGCAGCCTTACTTCAGTCTATTTTTGGACGATAGCTGTCATTTATAACTCTGCAGGTTTGTGAATTACAGTGCCCCTGAGCTCCTTTCTTCAACTCGCTTTCTTGTGACCTGGCCGCAACACCGCAGGATGTCTTCAGGCCCTAATCTGGTTCCAGCCCGGCATGCTGAGCCTTTGGTTAATTCCTCTTCCTGGTGGGAAATGAGAGTTAAATTTGCCCGTCCAGACACCTCCAGCTAGCCTCTCATTGGTTCTCGCTATTCCTGTTCATCTTCTGCAGAAATTGCAAACTGGGCCAAACAGGAGGTTAAAGGGACTGACTCTCCAAGTGGGGAGAGTGTTAGTAAAGCGTCTGGAATGTTGCACCCGAGTACCAGGGGAGGAAAACTGAGACATATTTGAACACGTCTCCTGATCACATGGTTGATCATACTCTAGGTTCCACATGCATGTTTTAGCTGGAGGAAGAATACCTTAAACCTGGGTAGTTGAAACCCGTGGAATGGGTACCATGCAATATGACTTCAAAGGGTCTTCATTTGCTCACCGAACCTCTCCAATCCTATCACTGCTGCGTTTATGCCCCTGTACACATGCTTGATTCTCTTTCAGAGAGATAGCAATCCATAGGTTTTAAGATACTTACTAGTCAGGTACATTCTTAGGCGTTTAATATGGGGTGTTGAGTCCATTTCGTTGAGCAAGGAGTAGCTCTTGTCTATTCCATATTTGGCTTAAGGAACTTTATCTGTGCTCATTTCAATCTCTGGTTTTATGCAGCACCCCAACTCACCTTTACCCTTAAGCAAGAATAAGTTGGTTTTCTAAATTTGAGACCCTTTTCTGTTCTGTAATTCAGTTCCTGTGTAGCCAAGTTTACATTCCGTGTATTACTGATATCTTATGATGTTTCTTTTTCTGTGTGACTTATTTCAGTTAGAATCATCATACCTGAATCCACTCATTGTGCTGCTAAGGGCCTGATGACACAGATTTCATTGCTGAGTGATATTGCTTTGTAAGTAAATACCACAACTTCTTTATCCATTTTTCACTTTCTGCGATGTTGAACTTGTACTGTAAACGAGGTTCTTGTAAACAGAGCCGTTCCAAACTTTGGGGTGGCTGTGTCTTTTTGATTTTAATTTCCCTAAGCTATAGGACCATAAGTGGAAGTGCCCTAGGTTCTGTTGCTTTGTTTTTTAGATGTTTCAGGAAACACCATACACTTCTCCCGAGTGGTTGTTGGCAATTTACATCCCGCCCATCAGCATAACAAGGCTCCCAGTTCTCCATGGCCTGTCCTGCCTTTCTGGATTTTACACTTTTTTCAGATGGCCCTTTTGACCGGGGGGAAGTGAGACTTCATTGTAGTGCAGATTTCCTTTGCAAGCTTGCTTGGTTGGCCAAAAAGGGCGTATGCGTTTTTTCCTGGATATATTGATATATATATATATGTATATATGACTATATATATATATATATATATATGACATATATATATATATATATATGACATATATATATATGACTTCAAAGGGTCTTCATTTGCTCACCGAACCTCTCCAATCCTATCACTGCTGCGTTTATGCCCCTGTACACACGCTTGATTCTCTTTTGGAGACATAGCAATCCATAGGTTTTAAGATACTTACTAGTCAGGTACATTCTTAGGCGTTTAATATGGGGTGTTGAGTCCATTTCGTTGAGCAAGGAGTAGCTCTTGTCTATTCCATATTTGGCTTAAGGAACTTTATCTGTGCTCATTTCAATCTCTGGTTTTATGCAGCACCCCAACTCACCTTTCCCCTTAAGCAAGCATAAGTTGGTTTTCTAAATTTGAGACCCTGTTCTGTTCTGTAATTCAGTTCCTGTGTAGCCAAGTTTACATTCCGTGTATTACTGATATCTTATGATGTTTCTTTTTCTGTGTGACTTATTTCAGTTAGAATCATCATACCTGAATCCACTCATTGTGATGCTAAGGGCCTGATGACATAGATTTCATTGCTGAGTGATATTGCTTTGTAAGTAAATACCACAACTTCTTTATCCATTTTTCACTTTCTGCGATGTTGAACTTGTACTGTAAACGAGGTTCTTGTAAACAGAGGCGTCCCAAACTTTGGGGTGGCTGTGTCTTTTTTATTTTAATTTCCCTAAGCTATATGACCATAAGTGGCAGTGCCCTAGGCTCTGTTGCTTTGTTTTTTAGATGTTTCAGGAAACACCATACACTTCTCCCGAGTGTCTGTTGGCAATTTACATCCCGCCCATCAGCATAACAAGGCTCCCAGTTCTCCATGGCCTGTCCTGCCTTTCTGGATTTTACACTTTTTTCAGATGGCCCTTTTGACCGGGGGGAAGTGAGACTTCATTGTAGTGCAGATTTCCTTTGCAAGCTTGCTTGGTTGGCCAAAAAGGGCGTATGCGTTTTTTCCTGAATATATTCAGGAAAAAACGCATACGCCCTTTTTGGCCAAGTGCATCATTGTGGACGTTCTGCCTCTTTTCCTATGCTTTCAATGCAATTCCAGTCTACCTCCTGAAATCGGTTTCCTGCAATTCTGCCCCACTTTCAAGTCCTCTTGGCAGCCTTACTTCAGTCTATTTTTGGACGATAGCTGTCATTTATAACTCTGCAGGTTTGTGAATTACAGTGCCCCTGAGCTCCTTTCTTCAACTCGGTTTCTTTTGAGCTGGCCGCAACACCGCAGGATGGCTTCAGGCCCTAATCTGGTTCCGGCCCGGCATGCTGAGCCTTTGGTTAATTCCTCTTCCTGGTGGAAAATGAGAGTTAAATTTGCCCGTCCAGACACCTCCAGCTAGCCTCTCATTGGTTCTCGCTATTCCTGTTCATCTTCTGCAGAAATTGCAAACTGGGCCAAACAGGAGGTTAAAGGGACTGACTCTCCAAGTGGGGAGAGTGTTAGTAAAGCGTCTGGAATGTTGCACCCGAGTACCAGGGGAGGAAAACTGAGACATATTTGAACACGTCTCCTGATCACATGGTTGATCATACTCTAGGTTCCACATGCATGTTTTAGCTGAAGGAAGAATACCTTAAACCTGGGTAGTTGAAACCCGTGGAATGGGTACCATGCAATATGACTTCAAAGGGTCTTCATTTGCTCACCGAACCTCTCCAATCCTATCACTGCTGCGTTTATGCCCCTGTACACATGCTTGATTCTCTTTCGGAGACATAGCAATCCATAGGTTTTAAGATACTTACTAGTCAGGTACATTCTTAGGCGTTTAATATGGGGTGTTGAGTCCATTTCGTTGAGCAAGGAGTAGCTCTTGTCTATTCCATATTTGGCTTAAGGAACTTTATCTGTGCTCATTTCAATCTCTGGTTTTATGCAGCACCCCAACTCACCTTTACCCTTAAGCAAGAATAAGTTGGTTTTCTAAATTTGAGACCCTGTTCTGTTCTGTAATTCAGTTCCTGTGTAGCCAAGTTTACATTCCGTGTATTACTGATATCTTATGATGTTTCTTTTTCTGTGTGACTTATTTCAGTTAGAATCATCATACCTGAATCCACTCATTGTGCTGCTAAGGGCCTGATGACACAGATTTCATTGCTGAGTGATATTGCTTTGTAAGTAAATACCACAACTTCTTTATCCATTTTTCACTTTCTGCGATGTTGAACTTGTACTGTAAACGAGGTTCTTGTAAACAGAGCCGTTCCAAACTTTGGGGTGGCTGTGTCTTTTTGATTTTAATTTCCCTAAGCTATAGGACCATAAGTGGAAGTGCCCTAGGTTCTGTTGCTTTGTTTTTTAGATGTTTCAGGAAACACCATACACTTCTCCCGAGTGGTTGTTGGCAATTTACATCCCGCCCATCAGCATAACAAGGCTCCCAGTTCTCCATGGCCTGTCCTGCCTTTCTGGATTTTACACTTTTTTCAGATGGCCCTTTTGACCGGGGGGAAGTGAGACTTCATTGTAGTGCAGATTTCCTTTGCAAGCTTGCTTGGTTGGCCAAAAAGGGCGTATGCGTTTTTTCCTGAATATATTGATATATATATATATATATATATATGACTATATATATATATATATATATATATATATATGACATATATATATATATGACATATATATATATGACTTCAAAGGGTCTTCATTTGCTCACCGAACCTCTCCAATCCTATCACTGCTGCGTTTATGCCCCTGTACACACGCTTGATTCTCTTTTGGAGACATAGCAATCCATAGGTTTTAAGATACTTACTAGTCAGGTACATTCTTAGGCGTTTAATATGGGGTGTTGAGTCCATTTCGTTGAGCAAGGAGTAGCTCTTGTCTATTCCATATTTGGCTTAAGGAACTTTATCTGTGCTCATTTCAATCTCTGGTTTTATGCAGCACCCCAACTCACCTTTCCCCTTAAGCAAGCATAAGTTGGTTTTCTAAATTTGAGACCCTGTTCTGTTCTGTAATTCATTTCCTGTGTAGCCAAGTTTACATTCCGTGTATTACTGATATCTTATGATGTTTCTTTTTCTGTGTGACTTATTTCAGTTAGAATCATCATACCTGAATCCACTCATTGTGATGCTAAGGGCCTGATGACATAGATTTCATTGCTGAGTGATATTGCTTTGTAAGTAAACACCACAACTTCTTTATCCATTTTTCACTTTCTGCGATGTTGAACTTGTACTGTAAATGAGGTTCTTGTAAACAGAGGCATCCCAAACTTTGGGGTGGCTGTGTCTTTTTGATTTTAATTTCCCTAAGCTATAGGACCATAAGTGACAGTGCCCTAGGCTCTGTTGCTTTGTTTTTTAGATGTTTCAGGAAACACCATAGACTTCTCCCGAGTGGTTGTTGGCAATTTACATCCCGCCCATCAGCATAACAAGGCTCCCAGTTCTCCATGGCCTGTCCTGCCTTTCTGGATTTTACACTTTTTTCAGATGGCCCTTTTGCCCGGGGGGAAGTGAGACTTCATTGTAGTGCAGATTTCCTTTGCAAGCTTGCTTGGTTGGTCAAAAAGGGCGTATGCGTTTTTTCCTGAATATATTCAGGAAAAAACGCATACGCCCTTTTTGGCCAAGTGCATCATTGTGGACGTTCTGCCTCTTTTCCTATGCTTTCAATGCAATTCCAGTCTACCTCCTGAAATCGGTTTCCTGCAATTCTGCCCCGCTTTCAAGTCCTCTTGGCAGCCTTACTTCAGTCTATTTTTGGACGATAGCTGTCATTTATAACTCTGCAGGTTTGTGAATTACAGTGCCCCTGAGCTCCTTTCTTCAACTCGCTTTCTTTTGAGCTGGCCGCAACACCGCAGGATGGCTTCAGGCCCTAATCTGGTTCTGGCATGGCACGCTGAGCCTTTGGTTAATTCCTCTTCCTGGTAGGAAATGAGAGTTAAATTTGCCCGTCCAGACACCTCCAGCTAGTCTCCATTGGTTCTCGCTATTCCTGTTCATCTTCCGCAGAAATTGCAAACTGGGCCAAACAGGAGGTTAAAGGGACTGACTCTCCAAGTGGGGAGAGTGTTTGTAAAGCGTCTGGAATGTTGCACCCGAGTACCAGGGTACGAAAACTGAGACATATTTGAACACGTCTCCTGATCACATGGTTGATCATACTCTAGGTTCCACATGCATGTTTTAGCTGAAGGAAGAATACCTTAAACCTGGAGAGTTGAGACCCGTGTAATGGGTACCATGCAATATGACTTCAAAGGGTCTTCATTTGCTCACCGAACCTGTCCAATCCTATCACTGCTGCGTTTATGCCCCTGTACACATGCTTGATTCTCTTTCGGAGACATAGCAATCCATAGGTTTTAAGATACTTACTAGTCAGGTACATTCTTAGGCGTTTAATATGCGATGTTGAGTCCATTTCGTTGAGCAAGGAGTAGCTCTTGTCTATTCCATATTTGACTTAAGGAACTTTATCTGTGCTCATTTTAATCTCTGGTTTTATGCAGCACCCCAACTCACCTTTACCCTTAAGCAAGCATAAGTTGGTTTTCTAAATTTGAGACCCTGTTCTGTTCTGTAATTCAGTTCCTGTGTAGCCAAGTTTACATTCCGTGTATTACTGATATCTTATGATGTTTCTTTTTCTGTGTGACTTACTTCAGTTAGAATCATCATACCTGAATCCACTCATTGTGCTGCTAAGGGCCTGATGACACAGATTTCATTGCTGAGTGATATTGCTTTGTAAGTAAATACCACAACTTCTTTATCCATTTTTCACTTTCTGCGATGTTGAACTTGTACTGTAAACGAGGTTCTTGTAAACAGAGGCGTCCCAAACTTTGGGGTGGCTGTGTCTTTTTTATTTTAATTTCCCTAAGCTATAAGACCATAAGTGGCAGTGCCCTAGGCTCTGTTGCTTTGTTTTTTAGATGTTTCAGGAAACACCATACACTTCTCCCGAGTGGTTGTTGGCAATTTACATCCCGCCCATCAGCATAACAAGGCTCCCAGTTCTCCATGGCCTGTCCTGCCTTTCTGGATTTTACACTTTTTTCAGATGGCCCTTTTGACCGGGGGGAAGTGAGACTTCATTGTAGTGCAGATTTCCTTTGCAAGCTTGCTTGGTTGGCCAAAAAGGGCGTATGCGTTTTTTCCTGAATATATTCAGGAAAAAACGCATACGCCCTTTTTGGCCAAGTGCATCATTGTGGACGTTCTGCCTCTTTTCCTATGCTTTCAATGCAATTCCAGTCTACCTCCTGAAATCGGTTTCCTGCAATTCTGCCCCGCTTTCAAGTCCTCTTGGCAGCCTTACTTCAGTCTATTTTTGGACGATAGCTGTCATTTATAACTCTGCAGGTTTGTGAATTACAGTGCCCCTGAGCTCCTTTCTTCAACTCGCTTTCTTTTGAGCTGGCCGCAACACCGCAGGATGGCTTCAGGCCCTAATCTGGTTCCGGTACGGCACGCTGAGTCTTTGGTTATTTCCTCTTCCTGGTGGGAAATGAGAGTTAAATTTGCCCGTCCAGACACCTCCAGCCAGCCTCTCATTGGTTCTCGCTATTCCTGTTCATCTTCCGCAGAAATTGCAAACTGGGCCAAACAGGAGGTTAAAGGTGCTGACTCTCCAAGTGGGGAGAGTGTTAGTAAAGCGTCTGGAATGTTGCACCCGAGTACCAGGGTACGAAAACTGAGACATATTTCAACACGTCTCCCGATCACATGGTTGATCATACTCTAGGTTCCACATGCATGTTTTAGCTGAAGGAAGAATACCTTAAACCTGGGTAGTTGAAACCCGTGGAATGGGTACCATGCAATATGACTTCAAAGGGTCTTCATTTGCTCACCGAACCTCTCCAATCCTATCACTGCTGCGTTTATGCTCCTGTACACATGCTTGATTCTCTTTCGGAGACATAGCAATCCATAGGTTTTAAGATACTTACTAGTCAGGTACATTCTTAGGCGTTTAATATGCGATGTTGAGTCCATTTCGTTGAGCAAGGAGTAGCTCTTGTCTATTCCATATTTGACTTAAGGAACTTTATCTGTGCTCATTTCAATCTCTGGTTTTATGCAGCACCCCAACTCACCTTTACCCTTAAGCAAGCATAAGTTGGTTTTCTAAATTTGAGACCCTGTTCTGTTCTGTAATTCAGTTCCTGTGTAGCCAAGTTTACATTCCGTGTATTATTGATATCTTATGATGTTTCTTTTTCTGTGTGACTTACTTCAGTTAGAATCATCATACCTGAATCCACTCATTGTGCTGCTAAGGGCCTGATGACACAGATTTCATTGCTGAGTGATATTGCTTTGTAAGTAAATACCACAACTTCTTTATCCATTTTTCACTTTCTGCGATGTTGAACTTGTACTGTAAACGAGGTTCTTGTAAACAGATGCGTCCCAAACTTTGGGGTGGCTGTGTCTTTTTGATTTTAATTTCCCTAAGCTATAGGACCATAAGTGGCAGTGCCCTAGGTTCTGTTGCTTTGTTTTTTAGATGTTTCAGGAAACACCATTCACTTCTCCCGAGTGTCTGTTGGCAATTTACATCCCGCCCATCAGCATAACAAGGCTCCCAGTTCTCCATGGCCTGTCCTGCCTTTCTGGATTTTACACTTTTTTCAGATGGCCCTTTTGACCAGGGGGAAGTGAGACTTCATTGTAGTGCAGATTTCCTTTGCAAGCTTGCTTGGTTGGCCAAAAAGGGCGTATGCGTTTTTTCCTGAATATATTCAGGAAAAAACGCATACGCCCTTTTAGGTCAAGTGCATCATTGTGGACGTTCTGCCTCTTTTCCTATGCTTTCAATGCAATTCCAGTCTACCTCCTGAAATCGGTTTCCTGCAATTCTGCCCCGCTTTCAAGTCCTCTTGGCAGCCTTACTTCAGTCTATTTTTGGACGATAGCTGTCATTTATAACTCTGCAGGTTTGTGAATTACAGTGCCCCTGAGCTCCTTTCTTCAACTCGCTTTCTTGTGACCTGGCCGCAACACCGCAGGATGGCTTCAGGCCCTAATCTGGTTCCGGCCCGGCACACTGAGCCTTTCGTTAATTCCTCTTCCTGGTGGGAAATGAGAGTTAAATTTGCCCGTCCAGACACCTCCAGCTAGCCTCTCATTGGTTCTCGCTATTCCTGTTCATCTTCCGCAGAAATTGCAAACTGGGCCAAACAGGAGGTTAAAGGGACTGACTCTCCAAGTGGGGAGAGTGTTAGTAAAGCGTCTGGAATGTTGCACCCGAGTACCAGGGTACGAAAACTGAGACATATTTGAACACGTCTCCCGATCACATGGTTGATCATACTCTAGGTTCCACATGCATGTTTTAGCTGAAGGAAGAATACCTTAAACCTAGGTAGTTGAAACCCGTGGAATGGGTACCATGCAATATGACTTCAAAGGGTCTTCATTTGCTCACCGAACCTCTCCAATCCTATCACTGCTGCGTTTATGCCCCTGTACACATGCTTGATTCTCTTTCGGAGACATAGCAATCCATAGGTTCTAAGATACTTACTAGTCAGGTACATTCTTAGGCGTTTAATATGGGGTGTTGAGTCCATTTCGTTGAGCAAGGAGTAGCTCTTGTCTATTCCATATTTGGCTTAAGGAACTTTATCTGTGCTCATTTCAATCTCTGGTTTTATGCAGCACCCCAACTCACCTTTACCCTTAAGCAAGCATTAGTTGTTTTTCTAAATTTGAGACCCTGTTCTGTTCTGTAATTCAGTTCCTGTGTAGCCAAGTTTACATTCCGTGTATTACTGATATCTTATGATGTTTCTTTTTCTGTGTGACTTACTTCAGTTAGAATCATCATACCTGAATCCACTCATTGTGCTGCTAAGGGCCTGATGACACAGATTTCATTGCTGAGTGATATTGCTTTGTAAGTAAATACCACAACTTCTTTATCCATTTTTCACTTTCTGCGATGTTGAACTTGTACTGTAAACGAGGTTCTTGTAAACAGAGGCGTCCCAAACTTTGGGGTGGCTGTGTCTTTTTGATTTTAATTTCCCTAAGCTATAGGACCATAAGTGGCAGTGCCCTAGGTTCTGTTGCTTTGTTTTTTAGATGTTTCAGGAAACACCATTCACTTCTCCCGAGTGTCTGTTGGCAATTTACATCCCGCCCATCAGCATAACAAGGCTCCCAGTTCTGCATGGCCTGTCCTGCCTTTCTGGATTTTACACTTTTTTCAGATGGCCCTTTTGACCGGGGGGAAGTGAGACTTCATTGTAGTGCAGATTTCCTTTGCAAGCTTGCTTGGTTGGCCAAAAAGGGCGTATGCGTTTTTTCCTGAATATATTCAGGAAAAAACGCATACGCCCTTTTTGGCCAAGTGCATCATTGTGGACGTTCTGCCTCTTTTCCTATGCTTTCAATGCAATTCCAGTCTACCTCCTGAAATCGGTTTCCTGCAATTCTGCCCCGCTTTCAAGTCCTCTTGGCAGCCTTACTTCAGTCTATTTTTGGACGATAGCTGTCATTTATAACTCTGCAGGTTTGTGAATTACAGTGCCCCTGAGCTCCTTTCTTCAACTCGCTTTCTTGTGACCTGGCCGCAACACCGCAGGATGGCTTCAGGCCCTAATCTGGTTCCGGCCCGGCACACTGAGCCTTTCGTTAATTCCTCTTCCTGGTGGGAAATGAGAGTTAAATTTGCCCGTCCAGACACCTCCAGCTAGCCTCTCATTGGTTCTCGCTATTCCTGTTCATCTTCCGCAGAAATTGCAAACTGGGCCAAACAGGAGGTTAAAGGGACTGACTCTCCAAGTGGGGAGAGTGTTAGTAAAGCGTCTGGAATGTTGCACCCGAGTACCAGGGTACGAAAACTGAGACATATTTGAACACGTCTCCCGATCACATGGTTGATCATACTCTAGGTTCCACATGCATGTTTTAGCTGAAGGAAGAATACCTTAAACCTAGGTAGTTGAAACCCGTGGAATGGGTACCATGCAATATGACTTCAAAGGGTCTTCATTTGCTCACCGAACCTCTCCAATCCTATCACTGCTGCATTTATGCCCCTGTACACATGCTTGATTCTCTTTCGGAGACATAGCAATCCATAGGTTCTAAGATACTTACTAGTCAGGTACATTCTTAGGCGTTTAATATGGGGTGTTGAGTCCATTTCGTTGAGCAAGGAGTAGCTCTTGTCTATTCCATATTTGGCTTAAGGAACTTTATCTGTGCTCATTTCAATCTCTGGTTTTATGCAGCACCCCAACTCACCTTTACCCTTAAGCAAGCATAAGTTGTTTTTCTAAATTTGAGACCCTGTTCTGTTCTGTAATTCAGTTCCTGTGTAGCCAAGTTTACATTCCGTGTATTACTGATACCTTATGATGTTTCTTTTTCTGTGTGACTTACTTCAGTTAGAATCATCATACCTGAATCCACTCATTGTGCTGCTAAGGGCCTAATGACACAGATTTCATTGCTGAGTGATATTGCTTTGTAAGTAAATACCACAACTTCTTTATCCATTTTTCACTTTCTGCGATGTTGAACTTGTACTGTAAACGAGGTTCTTGTAAACAGAGGCGTCCCAAACTTTGGGGTGGCTGTGTCTTTTTGATTTTAATTTCCCTAAGCTATAGGACCATAAGTGGCAGTGCCCTAGGCTCTGTTGCTTTGTTTTTTAGATGTTTCAGGAAACACCATACACTTCTCCCGAGTGTCTGTTGGCAATTTACATCCCGCCCATCAGCATAACAAGGCTCCCAGTTCTCCATGGCCTGTCCTGCCTTTCTGGATTTTACACTTTTTTCAGATGGCCCTTTTGACCGGGGGGAAGTGAGACTTCATTGTAGTGCAGATTTCCTTTGCAAGCTTGCTTGGTTGGCCAAAAAGGGCGTATGCGTTTTTTCCTGAATATATTCAGGAAAAAACGCATACGCCCTTTTTGGCCAAGTGCATCATTGTGGACGTTCTGCCTCTTTTCCTATGCTTTCAATGCAATTCCAGTCTACCTCCTGAAATCGGTTTCCTGCAATTCTGCCCCGCTTTCAAGTCCTCTTGGCAGCCTTACTTCAGTCTATTTTTGGACGATAGCTGTCATTTATAACTCTGCAGGTTTGTGAATTACAGTGCCCCTGAGCTCCTTTCTTCAACTCGCTTTCTTGTGACCTGGCCGCAACACCGCAGGATGGCTTCAGGCCCTAATCTGGTTCCGGCCCGGCACACTGAGCCTTTGGTTAATTCCTCTTCCTGGTGGGAAATGAGAGTTAAATTTGCCCGTCCAGACACCTCCAGCTAGCCTCTCATTGGTTCTCGCTATTCCTGTTCATCTTCCGCAGAAATTGCAAACTGGGCCAAACAGGAGGTTAAAGGGACTGACTCTCCAAGTGGGGAGAGTGTTAGTAAAGCGTCTGGAATGTTGCACCCGAGTACCAGGGGAGGAAAACTGAGACATATTTGAACACATCTCCCGATCACATGGTTGATCATACTCTAGGTTCCACATGCATGTTTTAGCTGAAGGAAGAATACCTTAAACCTGGAGAGTTGAGACCCGTGTAATGGGTACCATGCAATATGACTTCAAAGGGTCTTCATTTGCTCACCGAACCTGTCCAATCCTATCACTGCTGCGTTTATGCCCCTGTACACATGCTTGATTCTCTTTCGGAGACATAGCAATCCATAGGTTTTAAGATACTTACTAGTCAGGTACATTCTTAGGCGTTTAATATGCGATGTTGAGTCCATTTCGTTGAGCAAGGAGTAGCTCTTGTCTATTCCATATTTGACTTAAGGAACTTTATCTGTGCTCATTTTAATCTCTGGTTTTATGCAGCACCCCAACTCACCTTTACCCTTAAGCAAGCATAAGTTGGTTTTCTAAATTTGAGACCCTGTTCTGTTCTGTAATTCAGTTCCTGTGTAGCCAAGTTTACATTCCGTGTATTACTGATATCTTATGATGTTTCTTTTTCTGTGTGACTTACTTCAGTTAGAATCATCATACCTGAATCCACTCATTGTGCTGCTAAGGGCCTGATGACACAGATTTCATTGCTGAGTGATATTGCTTTGTAAGTAAATACCACAACTTCTTTATCCATTTTTCACTTTCTGCGATGTTGAACTTGTACTGTAAACGAGGTTCTTGTAAACAGAGGCGTCCCAAACTTTGGGGTGGCTGTGTCTTTTTTATTTTAATTTCCCTAAGCTATATGACCATAAGTGGCAGTGCCCTAGGCTCTGTTGCTTTGTTTTTTAGATGTTTCAGGAAACACCATACACTTCTCCCGAGTGGTTGTTGGCAATTTACATCCCGCCCATCAGCATAACAAGGCTCCCAGTTCTCCATGGCCTGTCCTGCCTTTCTGGATTTTACACTTTTTTCAGATGGCCCTTTTGACCGGGGGGAAGTGAGACTTCATTGTAGTGCAGATTTCCTTTGCAAGCTTGCTTGGTTGGCCAAAAAGGGCGTATGCGTTTTTTCCTGAATATATTCAGGAAAAAACGCATACGCCCTTTTTGGCCAAGTGCATCATTGTGGACGTTCTGCCTCTTTTCCTATGCTTTCAATGCAATTCCAGTCTACCTCCTGAAATCGGTTTCCTGCAATTCTGCCCCGCTTTCAAGTCCTCTTGGCAGCCTTACTTCAGTCTATTTTTGGACGATAGCTGTCATTTATAACTCTGCAGGTTTGTGAATTACAGTGCCCCTGAGCTCCTTTCTTCAACTCGCTTTCTTTTGAGCTGGCCGCAACACCGCAGGATGGCTTCAGGCCCTAATCTGGTTCCGGTACAGCACGCTGAGTCTTTGGTTATTTCCTCTTCCTGGTGGGAAATGAGAGTTAAATTTGCCCGTCCAGACACCTCCAGCCAGCCTCTCATTGGTTCTCGCTATTCCTGTTCATCTTCCGCAGAAATTGCAAACTGGGCCAAACAGGAGGTTAAAGGTGCTGACTCTCCAAGTGGGGAGAGTGTTAGTAAAGCGTCTGGAATGTTGCACCCGAGTACCAGGGTACGAAAACTGAGACATATTTCAACACGTCTCCCGATCACATGGTTGATCATACTCTAGGTTCCACATGCATGTTTTAGCTGAAGGAAGAATACCTTAAACCTGGGTAGTTGAAACCCGTGGAATGGGTACCATGCAATATGACTTCAAAGGGTCTTCATTTGCTCACCGAACCTCTCCAATCCTATCACTGCTGCGTTTATGCTCCTGTACACATGCTTGATTCTCTTTCGGAGACATAGCAATCCATAGGTTTTAAGATACTTACTAGTCAGGTACATTCTTAGGCGTTTAATATGCGATGTTGAGTCCATTTCGTTGAGCAAGGAGTAGCTCTTGTCTATTCCATATTTGACTTAAGGAACTTTATCTGTGCTCATTTCAATCTCTGGTTTTATGCAGCACCCCAACTCACCTTTACCCTTAAGCAAGCATAAGTTGGTTTTCTAAATTTGAGACCCTGTTCTGTTCTGTAATTCAGTTCCTGTGTAGCCAAGTTTACATTCCGTGTATTATTGATATCTTATGATGTTTCTTTTTCTGTGTGACTTACTTCAGTTAGAATCATCATACCTGAATCCACTCATTGTGCTGCTAAGGGCCTGATGACACAGATTTCATTGCTGAGTGATATTGCTTTGTAAGTAAATACCACAACTTCTTTATCCATTTTTCACTTTCTGCGATGTTGAACTTGTACTGTAAACGAGGTTCTTGTAAACAGATGCGTCCCAAACTTTGGGGTGGCTGTGTCTTTTTGATTTTAATTTCCCTAAGCTATAGGACCATAAGTGGCAGTGCCCTAGGTTCTGTTGCTTTGTTTTTTAGATGTTTCAGGAAACACCATTCACTTCTCCCGAGTGTCTGTTGGCAATTTACATCCCGCCCATCAGCATAACAAGGCTCCCAGTTCTCCATGGCCTGTCCTGCCTTTCTGGATTTTACACTTTTTTCAGATGGCCCTTTTGACCGGGGGGAAGTGAGACTTCATTGTAGTGCAGATTTCCTTTGCAAGCTTGCTTGGTTGGCCAAAAAGGGCGTATGCGTTTTTTCCTGAATATATTCAGGAAAAAACGCATACGCCCTTTTTGGCCAAGTGCATCATTGTGGACGTTCTGCCTCTTTTCCTATGCTTTCAATGCAATTCCAGTCTACCTCCTGAAATCGGTTTCCTGCAATTCTGCCCCGCTTTCAAGTCCTCTTGGCAGCCTTACTTCAGTCTATTTTTGGACGATAGCTGTCATTTATAACTCTGCAGGTTTGTGAATTACAGTGCCCCTGAGCTCCTTTCTTCAACTCGCTTTCTTGTGACCTGGCCGCAACACCGCAGGATGGCTTCAGGCCCTAATCTGGTTCCGGCCCGGCACACTGAGCCTTTCGTTAATTCCTCTTCCTGGTGGGAAATGAGAGTTAAATTTGCCCGTCCAGACACCTCCAGCTAGCCTCTCATTGGTTCTCGCTATTCCTGTTCATCTTCCGCAGAAATTGCAAACTGGGCCAAACAGGAGGTTAAAGGGACTGACTCTCCAAGTGGGG
Source organism: Stenella coeruleoalba (assembly GCF_951394435.1). Lineage (NCBI taxonomy): Eukaryota > Metazoa > Chordata > Mammalia > Artiodactyla > Delphinidae > Stenella > Stenella coeruleoalba. The sequence continues at coordinate 349,105 of NW_027645862.1, forward strand.
AGAGTGTTAGTAAAGCGTCTGGAATGTTGCACCCGAGTACCAGGGTACGAAAACTGAGACATATTTGAACACGTCTCCCGATCACATGGTTGATCATACTCTAGGTTCCACATGCATGTTTTAGCTGAAGGAAGAATACCTTAAACCTAGGTAGTTGAAACCCGTGGAATGGGTACCATGCAATATGACTTCAAAGGGTCTTCATTTGCTCACCGAACCTCTCCAATCCTATCACTGCTGCGTTTATGCCCCTGTACACATGCTTGATTCTCTTTCGGAGACATAGCAATCCATAGGTTCTAAGATACTTACTAGTCAGGTACATTCTTAGGCGTTTAATATGGGGTGTTGAGTCCATTTCGTTGAGCAAGGAGTAGCTCTTGTCTATTCCATATTTGGCTTAAGGAACTTTATCTGTGCTCATTTCAATCTCTGGTTTTATGCAGCACCCCAACTCACCTTTACCCTTAAGCAAGCATAAGTTGTTTTTCTAAATTTGAGACCCTGTTCTGTTCTGTAATTCAGTTCCTGTGTAGCCAAGTTTACATTCCGTGTATTACTGATATCTTATGATGTTTCTTTTTCTGTGTGACTTACTTCAGTTAGAATCATCATACCTGAATCCACTCATTGTGCTGCTAAGGGCCTGATGACACAGATTTCATTGCTGAGTGATATTGCTTTGTAAGTAAATACCACAACTTCTTTATCCATTTTTCACTTTCTGCGATGTTGAACTTGTACTGTAAACGAGGTTCTTGTAAACAGAGGCGTCCCAAACTTTGGGGTGGCTGTGTCTTTTTGATTTTAATTTCCCTAAGCTATAGGACCATAAGTGGCAGTGCCCTAGGTTCTGTTGCTTTGTTTTTTAGATGTTTCAGGAAACACCATTCACTTCTCCCGAGTGTCTGTTGGCAATTTACATCCCGCCCATCAGCATAACAAGGCTCCCAGTTCTCCATGGCCTGTCCTGCCTTTCTGGATTTTACACTTTTTTCAGATGGCCCTTTTGACCGGGGGGAAGTGAGACTTCATTGTAGTGCAGATTTCCTTTGCAAGCTTGCTTGGTTGGCCAAAAAGGGCGTATGCGTTTTTTCCTGAATATATTCAGGAAAAAACGCATACGCCCTTTTTGGCCAAGTGCATCATTGTGGACGTTCTGCCTCTTTTCCTATGCTTTCAATGCAATTCCAGTCTACCTCCTGAAATCGGTTTCCTGCAATTCTGCCCCGCTTTCAAGTCCTCTTGGCAGCCTTACTTCAGTCTATTTTTGGACGATAGCTGTCATTTATAACTCTGCAGGTTTGTGAATTACAGTGCCCCTGAGCTCCTTTCTTCAACTCGCTTTCTTGTGACCTGGCCGCAACACCGCAGGATGGCTTCAGGCCCTAATCTGGTTCCGGCCCGGCACACTGAGCCTTTCGTTAATTCCTCTTCCTGGTGGGAAATGAGAGTTAAATTTGCCCGTCCAGACACCTCCAGCTAGCCTCTCATTGGTTCTCGCTATTCCTGTTCATCTTCCGCAGAAATTGCAAACTGGGCCAAACAGGAGGTTAAAGGGACTGACTCTCCAAGTGGGGAGAGTGTTAGTAAAGCGTCTGGAATGTTGCACCCGAGTACCAGGGTACGAAAACTGAGACATATTTGAACACGTCTCCCGATCACATGGTTGATCATACTCTAGGTTCCACATGCATGTTTTAGCTGAAGGAAGAATACCTTAAACCTAGGTAGTTGAAACCCGTGGAATGGGTACCATGCAATATGACTTCAAAGGGTCTTCATTTGCTCACCGAACCTCTCCAATCCTATCACTGCTGCATTTATGCCCCTGTACACATGCTTGATTCTCTTTCGGAGACATAGCAATCCATAGGTTCTAAGATACTTACTAGTCAGGTACATTCTTAGGCGTTTAATATGGGGTGTTGAGTCCATTTCGTTGAGCAAGGAGTAGCTCTTGTCTATTCCATATTTGGCTTAAGGAACTTTATCTGTGCTCATTTCAATCTCTGGTTTTATGCAGCACCCCAACTCACCTTTACCCTTAAGCAAGCATAAGTTGTTTTTCTAAATTTGAGACCCTGTTCTGTTCTGTAATTCAGTTCCTGTGTAGCCAAGTTTACATTCCGTGTATTACTGATACCTTATGATGTTTCTTTTTCTGTGTGACTTACTTCAGTTAGAATCATCATACCTGAATCCACTCATTGTGCTGCTAAGGGCCTAATGACACAGATTTCATTGCTGAGTGATATTGCTTTGTAAGTAAATACCACAACTTCTTTATCCATTTTTCACTTTCTGCGATGTTGAACTTGTACTGTAAACGAGGTTCTTGTAAACAGAGGCGTCCCAAACTTTGGGGTGGCTGTGTCTTTTTGATTTTAATTTCCCTAAGCTATAGGACCATAAGTGGCAGTGCCCTAGGCTCTGTTGCTTTGTTTTTTAGATGTTTCAGGAAACACCATACACTTCTCCCGAGTGTCTGTTGGCAATTTACATCCCGCCCATCAGCATAACAAGGCTCCCAGTTCTCCATGGCCTGTCCTGCCTTTCTGGATTTTACACTTTTTTCAGATGGCCCTTTTGACCGGGGGGAAGTGAGACTTCATTGTAGTGCAGATTTCCTTTGCAAGCTTGCTTGGTTGGCCAAAAAGGGCGTATGCGTTTTTTCCTGAATATATTCAGGAAAAAACGCATACGCCCTTTTTGGTCAAGTGCATCATTGTGGACGTTCTGCCTCTTTTCCTATGCTTTCAATGCAATTCCAGTCTACCTCCTGAAATCGGTTTCCTGCAATTCTGCCCCGCTTTCAAGTCCTCTTGGCAGCCTTACTTCAGTCTATTTTTGGACGATAGCTGTCATTTATAACTCTGCAGGTTTGTGAATTACAGTGCCCCTGAGCTCCTTTCTTCAACTCGCTTTCTTTTGAGCTGGCCGCAACACCGCAGGATGGCTTCAGGCCCTAATCTGGTTCCGGTACGGCACGCTGAGTCTTTGGTTATTTCCTCTTCCTGGTGGGAAATGAGAGTTAAATTTGCCCGTCCAGACACCTCCAGCCAGCCTCTCATTGGTTCTCGCTATTCCTGTTCATCTTCCGCAGAAATTGCAAACTGGGCCAAACAGGAGGTTAAAGGGACTGACTCTCCAAGTGGGGAGAGTGTTAGTAAAGCGTCTGGAATGTTGCACCCGAGTACCAGGGTACGAAAACTGAGACATATTTGAACACGTCTCCCGATCACATGGTTGATCATACTCTAGGTTCCACATGCATGTTTTAGCTGAAGGAAGAATACCTTAAACCTAGGTAGTTGAAACCCGTGGAATGGGTACCATGCAATATGACTTCAAAGGGTCTTCATTTGCTCACCGAACCTCTCCAATCCTATCACTGCTGCGTTTATGCCCCTGTACACATGCTTGATTCTCTTTCGGAGACATAGCAATCCATAGGTTCTAAGATACTTACTAGTCAGGTACATTCTTAGGCGTTTAATATGGGGTGTTGAGTCCATTTCGTTGAGCAAGGAGTAGCTCTTGTCTATTCCATATTTGGCTTAAGGAACTTTATCTGTGCTCATTTCAATCTCTGGTTTTATGCAGCACCCCAACTCACCTTTACCCTTAAGCAAGCATAAGTTGTTTTTCTAAATTTGAGACCCTGTTCTGTTCTGTAATTCAGTTCCTGTGTAGCCAAGTTTACATTCCGTGTATTACTGATATCTTATGATGTTTCTTTTTCTGTGTGACTTACTTCAGTTAGAATCATCATACCTGAATCCACTCATTGTGCTGCTAAGGGCCTGATGACACAGATTTCATTGCTGAGTGATATTGCTTTGTAAGTAAATACCACAACTTCTTTATCCATTTTTCACTTTCTGCGATGTTGAACTTGTACTGTAAACGAGGTTCTTGTAAACAGAGGCGTCCCAAACTTTGGGGTGGCTGTGTCTTTTTGATTTTAATTTCCCTAAGCTATAGGACCATAAGTGGCAGTGCCCTAGGTTCTGTTGCTTTGTTTTTTAGATGTTTCAGGAAACACCATTCACTTCTCCCGAGTGTCTGTTGGCAATTTACATCCCGCCCATCAGCATAACAAGGCTCCCAGTTCTCCATGGCCTGTCCTGCCTTTCTGGATTTTACACTTTTTTCAGATGGCCCTTTTGACCGGGGGGAAGTGAGACTTCATTGTAGTGCAGATTTCCTTTGCAAGCTTGCTTGGTTGGCCAAAAAGGGCGTATGCGTTTTTTCCTGAATATATTCAGGAAAAAACGCATACGCCCTTTTTGGCCAAGTGCATCATTGTGGACGTTCTGCCTCTTTTCCTATGCTTTCAATGCAATTCCAGTCTACCTCCTGAAATCGGTTTCCTGCAATTCTGCCCCGCTTTCAAGTCCTCTTGGCAGCCTTACTTCAGTCTATTTTTGGACGATAGCTGTCATTTATAACTCTGCAGGTTTGTGAATTACAGTGCCCCTGAGCTCCTTTCTTCAACTCGCTTTCTTGTGACCTGGCCGCAACACCGCAGGATGGCTTCAGGCCCTAATCTGGTTCCGGCCCGGCACACTGAGCCTTTCGTTAATTCCTCTTCCTGGTGGGAAATGAGAGTTAAATTTGCCCGTCCAGACACCTCCAGCTAGCCTCTCATTGGTTCTCGCTATTCCTGTTCATCTTCCGCAGAAATTGCAAACTGGGCCAAACAGGAGGTTAAAGGGACTGACTCTCCAAGTGGGGAGAGTGTTAGTAAAGCGTCTGGAATGTTGCACCCGAGTACCAGGGTACGAAAACTGAGACATATTTGAACACGTCTCCCGATCACATGGTTGATCATACTCTAGGTTCCACATGCATGTTTTAGCTGAAGGAAGAATACCTTAAACCTAGGTAGTTGAAACCCGTGGAATGGGTACCATGCAATATGACTTCAAAGGGTCTTCATTTGCTCACCGAACCTCTCCAATCCTATCACTGCTGCATTTATGCCCCTGTACACATGCTTGATTCTCTTTCGGAGACATAGCAATCCATAGGTTCTAAGATACTTACTAGTCAGGTACATTCTTAGGCGTTTAATATGGGGTGTTGAGTCCATTTCGTTGAGCAAGGAGTAGCTCTTGTCTATTCCATATTTGGCTTAAGGAACTTTATCTGTGCTCATTTCAATCTCTGGTTTTATGCAGCACCCCAACTCACCTTTACCCTTAAGCAAGCATAAGTTGTTTTTCTAAATTTGAGACCCTGTTCTGTTCTGTAATTCAGTTCCTGTGTAGCCAAGTTTACATTCCGTGTATTACTGATACCTTATGATGTTTCTTTTTCTGTGTGACTTACTTCAGTTAGAATCATCATACCTGAATCCACTCATTGTGCTGCTAAGGGCCTAATGACACAGATTTCATTGCTGAGTGATATTGCTTTGTAAGTAAATACCACAACTTCTTTATCCATTTTTCACTTTCTGCGATGTTGAACTTGTACTGTAAACGAGGTTCTTGTAAACAGAGGCGTCCCAAACTTTGGGGTGGCTGTGTCTTTTTGATTTTAATTTCCCTAAGCTATAGGACCATAAGTGGCAGTGCCCTAGGCTCTGTTGCTTTGTTTTTTAGATGTTTCAGGAAACACCATACACTTCTCCCGAGTGTCTGTTGGCAATTTACATCCCGCCCATCAGCATAACAAGGCTCCCAGTTCTCCATGGCCTGTCCTGCCTTTCTGGATTTTACACTTTTTTCAGATGGCCCTTTTGACCGGGGGGAAGTGAGACTTCATTGTAGTGCAGATTTCCTTTGCAAGCTTGCTTGGTTGGCCAAAAAGGGCGTATGCGTTTTTTCCTGAATATATTCAGGAAAAAACGCATACGCCCTTTTTGGCCAAGTGCATCATTGTGGACGTTCTGCCTCTTTTCCTATGCTTTCAATGCAATTCCAGTCTACCTCCTGAAATCGGTTTCCTGCAATTCTGCCCCGCTTTCAAGTCTTCTTGGCAGCCTTACTTCAGTCTATTTTTGGACGATAGCTGTCATTTATAACTCTGCAGGTTTGTGAATTACAGTGCCCCTGAGCTCCTTTCTTCAACTCGCTTTCTTGTGACCTGGCCGCAACACCGCAGGATGGCTTCAGGCCCTAATCTGGTTCCGGCCCGGCACACTGAGCCTTTCGTTAATTCCTCTTCCTGGTGGGAAATGAGAGTTAAATTTGCCCGTCCAGACACCTCCAGCTAGCCTCTCATTGGTTCTCGCTATTCCTGTTCATCTTCCGCAGAAATTGCAAACTGGGCCAAACAGGAGGTTAAAGGGACTGACTCTCCAAGTGGGGAGAGTGTTAGTAAAGCGTCTGGAATGTTGCACCCGAGTACCAGGGTACGAAAACTGAGACATATTTGAACACGTCTCCCGATCACATGGTTGATCATACTCTAGGTTCCACATGCATGTTTTAGCTGAAGGAAGAATACCTTAAACCTAGGTAGTTGAAACCCGTGGAATGGGTACCATGCAATATGACTTCAAAGGGTCTTCATTTGCTCACCGAACCTCTCCAATCCTATCACTGCTGCGTTTATGCCCCTGTACACATGCTTGATTCTCTTTCGGAGACATAGCAATCCATAGGTTCTAAGATACTTACTAGTCAGGTACATTCTTAGGCGTTTAATATGGGGTGTTGAGTCCATTTCGTTGAGCAAGGAGTAGCTCTTGTCTATTCCATATTTGGCTTAAGGAACTTTATCTGTGCTCATTTCAATCTCTGGTTTTATGCAGCACCCCAACTCACCTTTACCCTTAAGCAAGCATAAGTTGTTTTTCTAAATTTGAGACCCTGTTCTGTTCTGTAATTCAGTTCCTGTGTAGCCAAGTTTACATTCCGTGTATTACTGATATCTTATGATGTTTCTTTTTCTGTGTGACTTACTTCAGTTAGAATCATCATACCTGAATCCACTCATTGTGCTGCTAAGGGCCTGATGACACAGATTTCATTGCTGAGTGATATTGCTTTGTAAGTAAATACCACAACTTCTTTATCCATTTTTCACTTTCTGCGATGTTGAACTTGTACTGTAAACGAGGTTCTTGTAAACAGAGGCGTCCCAAACTTTGGGGTGGCTGTGTCTTTTTGATTTTAATTTCCCTAAGCTATAGGACCATAAGTGGCAGTGCCCTAGGTTCTGTTGCTTTGTTTTTTAGATGTTTCAGGAAACACCATTCACTTCTCCCGAGTGTCTGTTGGCAATTTACATCCCGCCCATCAGCATAACAAGGCTCCCAGTTCTCCATGGCCTGTCCTGCCTTTCTGGATTTTACACTTTTTTCAGATGGCCCTTTTGACCGGGGGGAAGTGAGACTTCATTGTAGTGCAGATTTCCTTTGCAAGCTTGCTTGGTTGGCCAAAAAGGGCGTATGCGTTTTTTCCTGAATATATTCAGGAAAAAACGCATACGCCCTTTTTGGCCAAGTGCATCATTGTGGACGTTCTGCCTCTTTTCCTATGCTTTCAATGCAATTCCAGTCTACCTCCTGAAATCGGTTTCCTGCAATTCTGCCCCGCTTTCAAGTCCTCTTGGCAGCCTTACTTCAGTCTATTTTTGGACGATAGCTGTCATTTATAACTCTGCAGGTTTGTGAATTACAGTGCCCCTGAGCTCCTTTCTTCAACTCGCTTTCTTGTGACCTGGCCGCAACACCGCAGGATGGCTTCAGGCCCTAATCTGGTTCCGGCCCGGCACACTGAGCCTTTCGTTAATTCCTCTTCCTGGTGGGAAATGAGAGTTAAATTTGCCCGTCCAGACACCTCCAGCTAGCCTCTCATTGGTTCTCGCTATTCCTGTTCATCTTCCGCAGAAATTGCAAACTGGGCCAAACAGGAGGTTAAAGGGACTGACTCTCCAAGTGGGGAGAGTGTTAGTAAAGCGTCTGGAATGTTGCACCCGAGTACCAGGGTACGAAAACTGAGACATATTTGAACACGTCTCCCGATCACATGGTTGATCATACTCTAGGTTCCACATGCATGTTTTAGCTGAAGGAAGAATACCTTAAACCTAGGTAGTTGAAACCCGTGGAATGGGTACCATGCAATATGACTTCAAAGGGTCTTCATTTGCTCACCGAACCTCTCCAATCCTATCACTGCTGCATTTATGCCCCTGTACACATGCTTGATTCTCTTTCGGAGACATAGCAATCCATAGGTTCTAAGATACTTACTAGTCAGGTACATTCTTAGGCGTTTAATATGGGGTGTTGAGTCCATTTCGTTGAGCAAGGAGTAGCTCTTGTCTATTCCATATTTGGCTTAAGGAACTTTATCTGTGCTCATTTCAATCTCTGGTTTTATGCAGCACCCCAACTCACCTTTACCCTTAAGCAAGCATAAGTTGTTTTTCTAAATTTGAGACCCTGTTCTGTTCTGTAATTCAGTTCCTGTGTAGCCAAGTTTACATTCCGTGTATTACTGATACCTTATGATGTTTCTTTTTCTGTGTGACTTACTTCAGTTAGAATCATCATACCTGAATCCACTCATTGTGCTGCTAAGGGCCTAATGACACAGATTTCATTGCTGAGTGATATTGCTTTGTAAGTAAATACCACAACTTCTTTATCCATTTTTCACTTTCTGCGATGTTGAACTTGTACTGTAAACGAGGTTCTTGTAAACAGAGGCGTCCCAAACTTTGGGGTGGCTGTGTCTTTTTGATTTTAATTTCCCTAAGCTATAGGACCATAAGTGGCAGTGCCCTAGGCTCTGTTGCTTTGTTTTTTAGATGTTTCAGGAAACACCATACACTTCTCCCGAGTGTCTGTTGGCAATTTACATCCCGCCCATCAGCATAACAAGGCTCCCAGTTCTCCATGGCCTGTCCTGCCTTTCTGGATTTTACACTTTTTTCAGATGGCCCTTTTGACCGGGGGGAAGTGAGACTTCATTGTAGTGCAGATTTCCTTTGCAAGCTTGCTTGGTTGGCCAAAAAGGGCGTATGCGTTTTTTCCTGAATATATTCAGGAAAAAACGCATACGCCCTTTTTGGCCAAGTGCATCATTGTGGACGTTCTGCCTCTTTTCCTATGCTTTCAATGCAATTCCAGTCTACCTCCTGAAATCGGTTTCCTGCAATTCTGCCCCGCTTTCAAGTCTTCTTGGCAGCCTTACTTCAGTCTATTTTTGGACGATAGCTGTCATTTATAACTCTGCAGGTTTGTGAATTACAGTGCCCCTGAGCTCCTTTCTTCAACTCGCTTTCTTGTGACCTGGCCGCAACACCGCAGGATGGCTTCAGGCCCTAATCTGGTTCCGGCCCGGCACACTGAGCCTTTCGTTAATTCCTCTTCCTGGTGGGAAATGAGAGTTAAATTTGCCCGTCCAGACACCTCCAGCTAGCCTCTCATTGGTTCTCGCTATTCCTGTTCATCTTCCGCAGAAATTGCAAACTGGGCCAAACAGGAGGTTAAAGGGACTGACTCTCCAAGTGGGGAGAGTGTTAGTAAAGCGTCTGGAATGTTGCACCCGAGTACCAGGGTACGAAAACTGAGACATATTTGAACACGTCTCCCGATCACATGGTTGATCATACTCTAGGTTCCACATGCATGTTTTAGCTGAAGGAAGAATACCTTAAACCTAGGTAGTTGAAACCCGTGGAATGGGTACCATGCAATATGACTTCAAAGGGTCTTCATTTGCTCACCGAACCTCTCCAATCCTATCACTGCTGCGTTTATGCCCCTGTACACATGCTTGATTCTCTTTCGGAGACATAGCAATCCATAGGTTCTAAGATACTTACTAGTCAGGTACATTCTTAGGCGTTTAATATGGGGTGTTGAGTCCATTTCGTTGAGCAAGGAGTAGCTCTTGTCTATTCCATATTTGGCTTAAGGAACTTTATCTGTGCTCATTTCAATCTCTGGTTTTATGCAGCACCCCAACTCACCTTTACCCTTAAGCAAGCATAAGTTGTTTTTCTAAATTTGAGACCCTGTTCTGTTCTGTAATTCAGTTCCTGTGTAGCCAAGTTTACATTCCGTGTATTACTGATATCTTATGATGTTTCTTTTTCTGTGTGACTTACTTCAGTTAGAATCATCATACCTGAATCCACTCATTGTGCTGCTAAGGGCCTGATGACACAGATTTCATTGCTGAGTGATATTGCTTTGTAAGTAAATACCACAACTTCTTTATCCATTTTTCACTTTCTGCGATGTTGAACTTGTACTGTAAACGAGGTTCTTGTAAACAGAGGCGTCCCAAACTTTGGGGTGGCTGTGTCTTTTTGATTTTAATTTCCCTAAGCTATAGGACCATAAGTGGCAGTGCCCTAGGTTCTGTTGCTTTGTTTTTTAGATGTTTCAGGAAACACCATTCACTTCTCCCGAGTGTCTGTTGGCAATTTACATCCCGCCCATCAGCATAACAAGGCTCCCAGTTCTCCATGGCCTGTCCTGCCTTTCTGGATTTTACACTTTTTTCAGATGGCCCTTTTGACCGGGGGGAAGTGAGACTTCATTGTAGTGCAGATTTCCTTTGCAAGCTTGCTTGGTTGGCCAAAAAGGGCGTATGCGTTTTTTCCTGAATATATTCAGGAAAAAACGCATACGCCCTTTTTGGCCAAGTGCATCATTGTGGACGTTCTGCCTCTTTTCCTATGCTTTCAATGCAATTCCAGTCTACCTCCTGAAATCGGTTTCCTGCAATTCTGCCCCGCTTTCAAGTCCTCTTGGCAGCCTTACTTCAGTCTATTTTTGGACGATAGCTGTCATTTATAACTCTGCAGGTTTGTGAATTACAGTGCCCCTGAGCTCCTTTCTTCAACTCGCTTTCTTGTGACCTGGCCGCAACACCGCAGGATGGCTTCAGGCCCTAATCTGGTTCCGGCCCGGCACACTGAGCCTTTCGTTAATTCCTCTTCCTGGTGGGAAATGAGAGTTAAATTTGCCCGTCCAGACACCTCCAGCTAGCCTCTCATTGGTTCTCGCTATTCCTGTTCATCTTCCGCAGAAATTGCAAACTGGGCCAAACAGGAGGTTAAAGGGACTGACTCTCCAAGTGGGGAGAGTGTTAGTAAAGCGTCTGGAATGTTGCACCCGAGTACCAGGGTACGAAAACTGAGACATATTTGAACACGTCTCCCGATCACATGGTTGATCATACTCTAGGTTCCACATGCATGTTTTAGCTGAAGGAAGAATACCTTAAACCTAGGTAGTTGAAACCCGTGGAATGGGTACCATGCAATATGACTTCAAAGGGTCTTCATTTGCTCACCGAACCTCTCCAATCCTATCACTGCTGCATTTATGCCCCTGTACACATGCTTGATTCTCTTTCGGAGACATAGCAATCCATAGGTTCTAAGATACTTACTAGTCAGGTACATTCTTAGGCGTTTAATATGGGGTGTTGAGTCCATTTCGTTGAGCAAGGAGTAGCTCTTGTCTATTCCATATTTGGCTTAAGGAACTTTATCTGTGCTCATTTCAATCTCTGGTTTTATGCAGCACCCCAACTCACCTTTACCCTTAAGCAAGCATAAGTTGTTTTTCTAAATTTGAGACCCTGTTCTGTTCTGTAATTCAGTTCCTGTGTAGCCAAGTTTACATTCCGTGTATTACTGATACCTTATGATGTTTCTTTTTCTGTGTGACTTACTTCAGTTAGAATCATCATACCTGAATCCACTCATTGTGCTGCTAAGGGCCTAATGACACAGATTTCATTGCTGAGTGATATTGCTTTGTAAGTAAATACCACAACTTCTTTATCCATTTTTCACTTTCTGCGATGTTGAACTTGTACTGTAAACGAGGTTCTTGTAAACAGAGGCGTCCCAAACTTTGGGGTGGCTGTGTCTTTTTGATTTTAATTTCCCTAAGCTATAGGACCATAAGTGGCAGTGCCCTAGGCTCTGTTGCTTTGTTTTTTAGATGTTTCAGGAAACACCATACACTTCTCCCAAGTGTCTGTTGGCAATTTACATCCCGCCCATCAGCATAACAAGGCTCCCAGTTCTCCATGGCCTGTCCTGCCTTTCTGGATTTTACACTTTTTTCAGATGGCCCTTTTGACCGGGGGGAAGTGAGACTTCATTGTAGTGCAGATTTCCTTTGCAAGCTTGCTTGGTTGGCCAAAAAGGGCGTATGCGTTTTTTCCTGAATATATTCAGGAAAAAACGCATACGCCCTTTTTGGTCAAGTGCATCATTGTGGACGTTCTGCCTCTTTTCCTATGCTTTCAATGCAATTCCAGTCTACCTCCTGAAATCGGTTTCCTGCAATTCTGCCCCGCTTTCAAGTCCTCTTGGCAGCCTTACTTCAGTCTATTTTTGGACGATAGCTGTCATTTATAACTCTGCAGGTTTGTGAATTACAGTGCCCCTGAGCTCCTTTCTTCAACTCGCTTTCTTGTGACCTGGCCGCAACACCGCAGGATGGCTTCAGGCCCTAATCTGGTTCCGGCCCGGCACACTGAGCCTTTGGTTAATTCCTCTTCCTGGTGGGAAATGAGAGTTAAATTTGCCCGTCCAGACACCTCCAGCTAGCCTCTCATTGGTTCTCGCTATTCCTGTTCATCTTCCGCAGAAATTGCAAACTGGGCCAAACAGGAGGTTAAAGGGACTGACTCTCCAAGTGGGGAGAGTGTTAGTAAAGCGTCTGGAATGTTGCACCCGAGTACCAGGGGAGGAAAACTGAGACATATTTGAACACATCTCCCGATCACATGGTTGATCATACTCTAGGTTCCACATGCATGTTTTAGCTGAAGGAAGAATACCTTAAACCTGGAGAGTTGAGACCCGTGTAATGGGTACCATGCAATATGACTTCAAAGGGTCTTCATTTGCTCACCGAACCTGTCCAATCCTATCACTGCTGCGTTTATGCCCCTGTACACATGCTTGATTCTCTTTCGGAGACATAGCAATCCATAGGTTTTAAGATACTTACTAGTCAGGTACATTCTTAGGCGTTTAATATGCGATGTTGAGTCCATTTCGTTGAGCAAGGAGTAGCTCTTGTCTATTCCATATTTGACTTAAGGAACTTTATCTGTGCTCATTTTAATCTCTGGTTTTATGCAGCACCCCAACTCACCTTTACCCTTAAGCAAGCATAAGTTGGTTTTCTAAATTTGAGACCCTGTTCTGTTCTGTAATTCAGTTCCTGTGTAGCCAAGTTTACATTCCGTGTATTACTGATATCTTATGATGTTTCTTTTTCTGTGTGACTTACTTCAGTTAGAATCATCATACCTGAATCCACTCATTGTGCTGCTAAGGGCCTGATGACACAGATTTCATTGCTGAGTGATATTGCTTTGTAAGTAAATACCACAACTTCTTTATCCATTTTTCACTTTCTGCGATGTTGAACTTGTACTGTAAACGAGGTTCTTGTAAACAGAGGCGTCCCAAACTTTGGGGTGGCTGTGTCTTTTTTATTTTAATTTCCCTAAGCTATATGACCATAAGTGGCAGTGCCCTAGGCTCTGTTGCTTTGTTTTTTAGATGTTTCAGGAAACACCATACACTTCTCCCGAGTGGTTGTTGGCAATTTACATCCCGCCCATCAGCATAACAAGGCTCCCAGTTCTCCATGGCCTGTCCTGCCTTTCTGGATTTTACACTTTTTTCAGATGGCCCTTTTGACCGGGGGGAAGTGAGACTTCATTGTAGTGCAGATTTCCTTTGCAAGCTTGCTTGGTTGGCCAAAAAGGGCGTATGCGTTTTTTCCTGAATATATTCAGGAAAAAACGCATACGCCCTTTTTGGCCAAGTGCATCATTGTGGACGTTCTGCCTCTTTTCCTATGCTTTCAATGCAATTCCAGTCTACCTCCTGAAATCGGTTTCCTGCAATTCTGCCCCGCTTTCAAGTCCTCTTGGCAGCCTTACTTCAGTCTATTTTTGGACGATAGCTGTCATTTATAACTCTGCAGGTTTGTGAATTACAGTGCCCCTGAGCTCCTTTCTTCAACTCGCTTTCTTTTGAGCTGGCCGCAACACCGCAGGATGGCTTCAGGCCCTAATCTGGTTCCGGTACGGCACGCTGAGTCTTTGGTTATTTCCTCTTCCTGGTGGGAAATGAGAGTTAAATTTGCCCGTCCAGACACCTCCAGCCAGCCTCTCATTGGTTCTCGCTATTCCTGTTCATCTTCCGCAGAAATTGCAAACTGGGCCAAACAGGAGGTTAAAGGTGCTGACTCTCCAAGTGGGGAGAGTGTTAGTAAAGCGTCTGGAATGTTGCACCCGAGTACCAGGGTACGAAAACTGAGACATATTTCAACACGTCTCCCGATCACATGGTTGATCATACTCTAGGTTCCACATGCATGTTTTAGCTGAAGGAAGAATACCTTAAACCTGGGTAGTTGAAACCCGTGGAATGGGTACCATGCAATATGACTTCAAAGGGTCTTCATTTGCTCACCGAACCTCTCCAATCCTATCACTGCTGCGTTTATGCTCCTGTACACATGCTTGATTCTCTTTCGGAGACATAGCAATCCATAGGTTTTAAGATACTTACTAGTCAGGTACATTCTTAGGCGTTTAATATGGGGTGTTGAGTCCATTTCGTTGAGCAAGGAGTAGCTCTTGTCTATTCCATATTTGGCTTAAGGAACTTTATCTGTGCTCATTTCAATCTCTGGTTTTATGCAGCACCCCAACTCACCTTTACCCTTAAGCAAGCATAAGTTGTTTTTCTAAATTTGAGACCCTGTTCTGTTCTGTAATTCAGTTCCTGTGTAGCCAAGTTTACATTCCGTGTATTACTGATACCTTATGATGTTTCTTTTTCTGTGTGACTTACTTCAGTTAGAATCATCATACCTGAATCCACTCATTGTGCTGCTAAGGGCCTAATGACACAGATTTCATTGCTGAGTGATATTGCTTTGTAAGTAAATACCACAACTTCTTTATCCATTTTTCACTTTCTGCGATGTTGAACTTGTACTGTAAACGAGGTTCTTGTAAACAGAGGCGTCCCAAACTTTGGGGTGGCTGTGTCTTTTTGATTTTAATTTCCCTAAGCTATAGGACCATAAGTGGCAGTGCCCTAGGCTCTGTTGCTTTGTTTTTTAGATGTTTCAGGAAACACCATACACTTCTCCCAAGTGTCTGTTGGCAATTTACATCCCGCCCATCAGCATAACAAGGCTCCCAGTTCTCCATGGCCTGTCCTGCCTTTCTGGATTTTACACTTTTTTCAGATGGCCCTTTTGACCGGGGGGAAGTGAGACTTCATTGTAGTGCAGATTTCCTTTGCAAGCTTGCTTGGTTGGCCAAAAAGGGCGTATGCGTTTTTTCCTGAATATATTCAGGAAAAAACGCATACGCCCTTTTTGGTCAAGTGCATCATTGTGGACGTTCTGCCTCTTTTCCTATGCTTTCAATGCAATTCCAGTCTACCTCCTGAAATCGGTTTCCTGCAATTCTGCCCCGCTTTCAAGTCCTCTTGGCAGCCTTACTTCAGTCTATTTTTGGACGATAGCTGTCATTTATAACTCTGCAGGTTTGTGAATTACAGTGCCCCTGAGCTCCTTTCTTCAACTCGCTTTCTTGTGACCTGGCCGCAACACCGCAGGATGGCTTCAGGCCCTAATCTGGTTCCGGCCCGGCACACTGAGCCTTTGGTTAATTCCTCTTCCTGGTGGGAAATGAGAGTTAAATTTGCCCGTCCAGACACCTCCAGCTAGCCTCTCATTGGTTCTCGCTATTCCTGTTCATCTTCCGCAGAAATTGCAAACTGGGCCAAACAGGAGGTTAAAGGGACTGACTCTCCAAGTGGGGAGAGTGTTAGTAAAGCGTCTGGAATGTTGCACCCGAGTACCAGGGGAGGAAAACTGAGACATATTTGAACACATCTCCCGATCACATGGTTGATCATACTCTAGGTTCCACATGCATGTTTTAGCTGAAGGAAGAATACCTTAAACCTGGAGAGTTGAGACCCGTGTAATGGGTACCATGCAATATGACTTCAAAGGGTCTTCATTTGCTCACCGAACCTGTCCAATCCTATCACTGCTGCGTTTATGCCCCTGTACACATGCTTGATTCTCTTTCGGAGACATAGCAATCCATAGGTTTTAAGATACTTACTAGTCAGGTACATTCTTAGGCGTTTAATATGCGATGTTGAGTCCATTTCGTTGAGCAAGGAGTAGCTCTTGTCTATTCCATATTTGACTTAAGGAACTTTATCTGTGCTCATTTTAATCTCTGGTTTTATGCAGCACCCCAACTCACCTTTACCCTTAAGCAAGCATAAGTTGGTTTTCTAAATTTGAGACCCTGTTCTGTTCTGTAATTCAGTTCCTGTGTAGCCAAGTTTACATTCCGTGTATTACTGATATCTTATGATGTTTCTTTTTCTGTGTGACTTACTTCAGTTAGAATCATCATACCTGAATCCACTCATTGTGCTGCTAAGGGCCTGATGACACAGATTTCATTGCTGAGTGATATTGCTTTGTAAGTAAATACCACAACTTCTTTATCCATTTTTCACTTTCTGCGATGTTGAACTTGTACTGTAAACGAGGTTCTTGTAAACAGAGGCGTCCCAAACTTTGGGGTGGCTGTGTCTTTTTGATTTTAATTTCCCTAAGCTATATGACCATAAGTGGCAGTGCCCTAGGCTCTGTTGCTTTGTTTTTTAGATGTTTCAGGAAACACCATACACTTCTCCCGAGTGGTTGTTGGCAATTTACATCCCGCCCATCAGCATAACAAGGCTCCCAGTTCTCCATGGCCTGTCCTGCCTTTCTGGATTTTACACTTTTTTCAGATGGCCCTTTTGACCGGGGGGAAGTGAGACTTCATTGTAGTGCAGATTTCCTTTGCAAGCTTGCTTGGTTGGCCAAAAAGGGCGTATGCGTTTTTTCCTGAATATATTCAGGAAAAAACGCATACGCCCTTTTTGGCCAAGTGCATCATTGTGGACGTTCTGCCTCTTTTCCTATGCTTTCAATGCAATTCCAGTCTACCTCCTGAAATCGGTTTCCTGCAATTCTGCCCCGCTTTCAAGTCCTCTTGGCAGCCTTACTTCAGTCTATTTTTGGACGATAGCTGTCATTTATAACTCTGCAGGTTTGTGAATTACAGTGCCCCTGAGCTCCTTTCTTCAACTCGCTTTCTTTTGAGCTGGCCGCAACACCGCAGGATGGCTTCAGGCCCTAATCTGGTTCCGGTACGGCACGCTGAGTCTTTGGTTATTTCCTCTTCCTGGTGGGAAATGAGAGTTAAATTTGCCCGTCCAGACACCTCCAGCCAGCCTCTCATTGGTTCTCGCTATTCCTGTTCATCTTCCGCAGAAATTGCAAACTGGGCCAAACAGGAGGTTAAAGGTGCTGACTCTCCAAGTGGGGAGAGTGTTAGTAAAGCGTCTGGAATGTTGCACCCGAGTACCAGGGTACGAAAACTGAGACATATTTCAACACGTCTCCCGATCACATGGTTGATCATACTCTAGGTTCCACATGCATGTTTTAGCTGAAGGAAGAATACCTTAAACCTGGGTAGTTGAAACCCGTGGAATGGGTACCATGCAATATGACTTCAAAGGGTCTTCATTTGCTCACCGAACCTCTCCAATCCTATCACTGCTGCGTTTATGCTCCTGTACACATGCTTGATTCTCTTTCGGAGACATAGCAATCCATAGGTTTTAAGATACTTACTAGTCAGGTACATTCTTAGGCGTTTAATATGCGATGTTGAGTCCATTTCGTTGAGCAAGGAGTAGCTCTTGTCTATTCCATATTTGACTTAAGGAACTTTATCTGTGCTCATTTCAATCTCTGGTTTTATGCAGCACCCCAACTCACCTTTACCCTTAAGCAAGCATAAGTTGGTTTTCTAAATTTGAGACCCTGTTCTGTTCTGTAATTCAGTTCCTGTGTAGCCAAGTTTACATTCCGTGTATTATTGATATCTTATGATGTTTCTTTTTCTGTGTGACTTACTTCAGTTAGAATCATCATACCTGAATCCACTCATTGTGCTGCTAAGGGCCTGATGACACAGATTTCATTGCTGAGTGATATTGCTTTGTAAGTAAATACCACAACTTCTTTATCCATTTTTCACTTTCTGCGATGTTGAACTTGTACTGTAAACGAGGTTCTTGTAAACAGATGCGTCCCAAACTTTGGGGTGGCTGTGTCTTTTTGATTTTAATTTCCCTAAGCTATAGGACCATAAGTGGCAGTGCCCTAGGTTCTGTTGCTTTGTTTTTTAGATGTTTCAGGAAACACCATTCACTTCTCCCGAGTGTCTGTTGGCAATTTACATCCCGCCCATCAGCATAACAAGGCTCCCAGTTCTCCATGGCCTGTCCTGCCTTTCTGGATTTTACACTTTTTTCAGATGGCCCTTTTGACCGGGGGGAAGTGAGACTTCATTGTAGTGCAGATTTCCTTTGCAAGCTTGCTTGGTTGGCCAAAAAGGGCGTATGCGTTTTTTCCTGAATATATTCAGGAAAAAACGCATACGCCCTTTTTGGCCAAGTGCATCATTGTGGACGTTCTGCCTCTTTTCCTATGCTTTCAATGCAATTCCAGTCTACCTCCTGAAATCGGTTTCCTGCAATTCTGCCCCGCTTTCAAGTCCTCTTGGCAGCCTTACTTCAGTCTATTTTTGGACGATAGCTGTCATTTATAACTCTGCAGGTTTGTGAATTACAGTGCCCCTGAGCTCCTTTCTTCAACTCGCTTTCTTGTGACCTGGCCGCAACACCGCAGGATGGCTTCAGGCCCTAATCTGGTTCCGGCCCGGCACACTGAGCCTTTCGTTAATTCCTCTTCCTGGTGGGAAATGAGAGTTAAATTTGCCCGTCCAGACACCTCCAGCTAGCCTCTCATTGGTTCTCGCTATTCCTGTTCATCTTCCGCAGAAATTGCAAACTGGGCCAAACAGGAGGTTAAAGGGACTGACTCTCCAATTGGGGAGAGTGTTAGTAAAGCGTCTGGAATGTTGCACCCGAGTACCAGGGTACGAAAACTGAGACATATTTGAACACGTCTCCCGATCACATGGTTGATCATACTCTAGGTTCCACATGCATGTTTTAGCTGAAGGAAGAATACCTTAAACCTAGGTAGTTGAAACCCGTGGAATGGGTACCATGCAATATGACTTCAAAGGGTCTTCATTTGCTCACCGAACCTCTCCAATCCTATCACTGCTGCGTTTATGCCCCTGTACACATGCTTGATTCTCTTTCGGAGACATAGCAATCCATAGGTTCTAAGATACTTACTAGTCAGGTACATTCTTAGGCGTTTAATATGGGGTGTTGAGTCCATTTCGTTGAGCAAGGAGTAGCTCTTGTCTATTCCATATTTGGCTTAAGGAACTTTATCTGTGCTCATTTCAATCTCTGGTTTTATGCAGCACCCCAACTCACCTTTACCCTTAAGCAAGCATAAGTTGTTTTTCTAAATTTGAGACCCTGTTCTGTTCTGTAATTCAGTTCCTGTGTAGCCAAGTTTACATTCCGTGTATTACTGATATCTTATGATGTTTCTTTTTCTGTGTGACTTACTTCAGTTAGAATCATCATACCTGAATCCACTCATTGTGCTGCTAAGGGCCTGATGACACAGATTTCATTGCTGAGTGATATTGCTTTGTAAGTAAATACCACAACTTCTTTATCCATTTTTCACTTTCTGCGATGTTGAACTTGTACTGTAAACGAGGTTCTTGTAAACAGAGGCGTCCCAAACTTTGGGGTGGCTGTGTCTTTTTGATTTTAATTTCCCTAAGCTATAGGACCATAAGTGGCAGTGCCCTAGGTTCTGTTGCTTTGTTTTTTAGATGTTTCAGGAAACACCATTCACTTCTCCCGAGTGTCTGTTGGCAATTTACATCCCGCCCATCAGCATAACAAGGCTCCCAGTTCTCCATGGCCTGTCCTGCCTTTCTGGATTTTACACTTTTTTCAGATGGCCCTTTTGACCGGGGGGAAGTGAGACTTCATTGTAGTGCAGATTTCCTTTGCAAGCTTGCTTGGTTGGCCAAAAAGGGCGTATGCGTTTTTTCCTGAATATATTCAGGAAAAAACGCATACGCCCTTTTTGGCCAAGTGCATCATTGTGGACGTTCTGCCTCTTTTCCTATGCTTTCAATGCAATTCCAGTCTACCTCCTGAAATCGGTTTCCTGCAATTCTGCCCCGCTTTCAAGTCCTCTTGGCAGCCTTACTTCAGTCTATTTTTGGACGATAGCTGTCATTTATAACTCTGCAGGTTTGTGAATTACAGTGCCCCTGAGCTCCTTTCTTCAACTCGCTTTCTTGTGACCTGGCCGCAACACCGCAGGATGGCTTCAGGCCCTAATCTGGTTCCGGCCCGGCACACTGAGCCTTTCGTTAATTCCTCTTCCTGGTGGGAAATGAGAGTTAAATTTGCCCGTCCAGACACCTCCAGCTAGCTTCTCATTGGTTCTCGCTATTCCTGTTCATCTTCCGCAGAAATTGCAAACTGGGCCAAACAGGAGGTTAAAGGGACTGACTCTCCAAGTGGGGAGAGTGTTAGTAAAGCGTCTGGAATGTTGCACCCGAGTACCAGGGTACGAAAACTGAGACATATTTGAACACGTCTCCCGATCACATGGTTGATCATACTCTAGGTTCCACATGCATGTTTTAGCTGAAGGAAGAATACCTTAAACCTAGGTAGTTGAAACCCGTGGAATGGGTACCATGCAATATGACTTCAAAGGGTCTTCATTTGCTCACCGAACCTCTCCAATCCTATCACTGCTGCATTTATGCCCCTGTACACATGCTTGATTCTCTTTCGGAGACATAGCAATCCATAGGTTCTAAGATACTTACTAGTCAGGTACATTCTTAGGCGTTTAATATGGGGTGTTGAGTCCATTTCGTTGAGCAAGGAGTAGCTCTTGTCTATTCCATATTTGGCTTAAGGAACTTTATCTGTGCTCATTTCAATCTCTGGTTTTATGCAGCACCCCAACTCACCTTTACCCTTAAGCAAGCATAAGTTGTTTTTCTAAATTTGAGACCCTGTTCTGTTCTGTAATTCAGTTCCTGTGTAGCCAAGTTTACATTCCGTGTATTACTGATACCTTATGATGTTTCTTTTTCTGTGTGACTTACTTCAGTTAGAATCATCATACCTGAATCCACTCATTGTGCTGCTAAGGGCCTAATGACACAGATTTCATTGCTGAGTGATATTGCTTTGTAAGTAAATACCACAACTTCTTTATCCATTTTTCACTTTCTGCGATGTTGAACTTGTACTGTAAACGAGGTTCTTGTAAACAGAGGCGTCCCAAACTTTGGGGTGGCTGTGTCTTTTTGATTTTAATTTCCCTAAGCTATAGGACCATAAGTGGCAGTGCCCTAGGCTCTGTTGCTTTGTTTTTTAGATGTTTCAGGAAACACCATACACTTCTCCCGAGTGTCTGTTGGCAATTTACATCCCGCCCATCAGCATAACAAGGCTCCCAGTTCTCCATGGCCTGTCCTGCCTTTCTGGATTTTACACTTTTTTCAGATGGCCCTTTTGACCGGGGGGAAGTGAGACTTCATTGTAGTGCAGATTTCCTTTGCAAGCTTGCTTGGTTGGCCAAAAAGGGCGTATGCGTTTTTTCCTGAATATATTCAGGAAAAAACGCATACGCCCTTTTTGGTCAAGTGCATCATTGTGGACGTTCTGCCTCTTTTCCTATGCTTTCAATGCAATTCCAGTCTACCTCCTGAAATCGGTTTCCTGCAATTCTGCCCCGCTTTCAAGTCCTCTTGGCAGCCTTACTTCAGTCTATTTTTGGACGATAGCTGTCATTTATAACTCTGCAGGTTTGTGAATTACAGTGCCCCTGAGCTCCTTTCTTCAACTCGCTTTCTTGTGACCTGGCCGCAACACCGCAGGATGGCTTCAGGCCCTAATCTGGTTCCGGCCCGGCACACTGAGCCTTTGGTTAATTCCTCTTCCTGGTGGGAAATGAGAGTTAAATTTGCCCGTCCAGACACCTCCAGCTAGCCTCTCATTGGTTCTCGCTATTCCTGTTCATCTTCCGCAGAAATTGCAAACTGGGCCAAACAGGAGGTTAAAGGGACTGACTCTCCAAGTGGGGAGAGTGTTAGTAAAGCGTCTGGAATGTTGCACCCGAGTACCAGGGGAGGAAAACTGAGACATATTTGAACACATCTCCCGATCACATGGTTGATCATACTCTAGGTTCCACATGCATGTTTTAGCTGAAGGAAGAATACCTTAAACCTGGAGAGTTGAGACCCGTGTAATGGGTACCATGCAATATGACTTCAAAGGGTCTTCATTTGCTCACCGAACCTGTCCAATCCTATCACTGCTGCGTTTATGCCCCTGTACACATGCTTGATTCTCTTTCGGAGACATAGCAATCCATAGGTTTTAAGATACTTACTAGTCAGGTACATTCTTAGGCGTTTAATATGCGATGGTGAGTCCATTTCGTTGAGCAAGGAGTAGCTCTTGTCTATTCCATATTTGACTTAAGGAACTTTATCTGTGCTCATTTTAATCTCTGGTTTTATGCAGCACCCCAACTCACCTTTACCCTTAAGCAAGCATAAGTTGGTTTTCTAAATTTGAGACCCTGTTCTGTTCTGTAATTCAGTTCCTGTGTAGCCAAGTTTACATTCCGTGTATTACTGATATCTTATGATGTTTCTTTTTCTGTGTGACTTACTTCAGTTAGAATCATCATACCTGAATCCACTCATTGTGCTGCTAAGGGCCTGATGACACAGATTTCATTGCTGAGTGATATTGCTTTGTAAGTAAATACCACAACTTCTTTATCCATTTTTCACTTTCTGCGATGTTGAACTTGTACTGTAAACGAGGTTCTTGTAAACAGAGGCGTCCCAAACTTTGGGGTGGCTGTGTCTTTTTTATTTTAATTTCCCTAAGCTATATGACCATAAGTGGCAGTGCCCTAGGCTCTGTTGCTTTGTTTTTTAGATGTTTCAGGAAACACCATACACTTCTCCCGAGTGGTTGTTGGCAATTTACATCCCGCCCATCAGCATAACAAGGCTCCCAGTTCTCCATGGCCTGTCCTGCCTTTCTGGATTTTACACTTTTTTCAGATGGCCCTTTTGACCGGGGGGAAGTGAGACTTCATTGTAGTGCAGATTTCCTTTGCAAGCTTGCTTGGTTGGCCAAAAAGGGCGTATGCGTTTTTTCCTGAATATATTCAGGAAAAAACGCATACGCCCTTTTTGGCCAAGTGCATCATTGTGGACGTTCTGCCTCTTTTCCTATGCTTTCAATGCAATTCCAGTCTACCTCCTGAAATCGGTTTCCTGCAATTCTGCCCCGCTTTCAAGTCCTCTTGGCAGCCTTACTTCAGTCTATTTTTGGACGATAGCTGTCATTTATAACTCTGCAGGTTTGTGAATTACAGTGCCCCTGAGCTCCTTTCTTCAACTCGCTATCTTGTGACCTGGCCGCAACACCGCAGGATGTCTTCAGGCCCTAATCTGGTTCCGGCCCGGCATGCTGAGCCTTTGGTTAATTCCTCTTCCTGGTGGGAAATGAGAGTTAAATTTGCCCGTCCAGACACCTCCAGCTAGCCTCTCATTGGTTCTCGCTATTCCTGTTCATCTTCTGCAGAAATTGCAAACTGGGCCAAACAGGAGGTTAAAGGGACTGACTCTCCAAGTGGGGAGAGTGTTAGTAAAGCGTCTGGAATGTTGCACCCGAGTACCAGGGGAGGAAAACTGAGACATATTTGAACACGTCTCCTGATCACATGGTTGATCATACTCTAGGTTCCACATGCATGTTTTAGCTGAAGGAAGAATACCTTAAACCTGGGTAGTTGAAACCCGTGTAATGGGTACCATGCAATATGACTTCAAAGGGTCTTCATTTGCTCACCGAACCTCTCCAATCCTATCACTGCTGCGTTTATGCCCCTGTACACATGCTTGATTCTCTTTCGGAGACATAGCAATCCATAGGTTTTAAGATACTTACTAGTCAGGTACATTCTTAGGCGTTTAATATGGGGTGTTGAGTCCATTTCGTTGAGCAAGGAGTAGCTCTTGTCTATTCCATATTTGGCTTAAGGAACTTTATCTGTGCTCATTTCAATCTCTGGTTTTATGCAGCACCCCAATTCACCTTTACCCTTAAGCAAGAATAAGTTGGTTTTCTAAATTTGAGACCCTGTTCTGTTCTGTAATTCAGTTCCTGTGTAGCCAAGTTTACATTCCGTGTATTACTGATATCTTATGATGTTTCTTTTTCTGTGTGACTTATTTCAGTTAGAATCATCATACCTGAATCCACTCATTGTTCTGCTAAGGGCCTGATGACACAGATTTCATTGCTGAGTGATATTGCTTTGTAAGTAAGTACCACAACTTCTTTATCCATTTTTCACTTTCTGCGATGTTGAACTTGTACTGTAAACGAGGTTCTTGTAAACAGAGCCGTTCCAAACTTTGGGGTGGCTGTGTCTTTTTGATTTTAATTTCCCTAAGCTATAGGACCATAAGTGGAAGTGCCCTAGGTTCTGTTGCTTTGTTTTTTAGATGTTTCAGGAAACACCATACACTTCTCCCGAGTGGTTGTTGGCAATTTACATCCCGCCCATCAGCATAACAAGGCTCCCAGTTCTCCATGGCCTGTCCTGCCTTTCTGGATTTTACACTTTTTTCAGATGGCCCTTTTGACCGGGGGGAAGTGAGACTTCATTGTAGTGCAGATTTCCTTTGCAAGCTTGCTTGGTTGGCCAAAAAGGGCGTATGCGTTTTTTCCTGAATATATTGATATATATATATATGTATATATGACTATATATATATATATATATATATATATATATATATATATATGACATATATATATATATATGACATATATATATATGACTTCAAAGGGTCTTCATTTGCTCACCGAACCTCTCCAATCCTATCACTGCTGCGTTTATGCCCCTGTACACACGCTTGATTCTCTTTTGGAGACATAGCAATCCATAGGTTTTAAGATACTTACTAGTCAGGTACATTCTTAGGCGTTTAATATGGGGTGTTGAGTCCATTTCGTTGAGCAAGGAGTAGCTCTTGTCTATTCCATATTTGGCTTAAGGAACTTTATCTGTGCTCATTTCAATCTCTGGTTTTATGCAGCACCCCAACTCACCTTTCCCCTTAAGCAAGCATAAGTTGGTTTTCTAAATTTGAGACCCTGTTCTGTTCTGTAATTCAGTTCCTGTGTAGCCAAGTTTACATTCCGTGTATTACTGATATCTTATGATGTTTCTTTTTCTGTGTGACTTATTTCAGTTAGAATCATCATACCTGAATCCACTCATTGTGATGCTAAGGGCCTGATGACATAGATTTCATTGCTGAGTGATATTGCTTTGTAAGTAAATACCACAACTTCTTTATCCATTTTTCACTTTCTGCGATGTTGAACTTGTACTGTAAACGAGGTTCTTGTAAACAGAGGCTTCCCAAACTTTGGGGTGGCTGTGTCTTTTTTATTTTAATTTCCCTAAGCTATATGACCATAAGTGGCAGTGCCCTAGGCTCTGTTGCTTTGTTTTTTAGATGTTTCAGGAAACACCATACACTTCTCCGGAGTGTCTGTTGGCAATTTACATCCCGCCCATCAGCATAACAAGGCTCCCAGTTCTCCATGGCCTGTCCTGCCTTTCTGGATTTTACACTTTTTTCAGATGGCCCTTTTGACCGGGGGGAAGTGAGACTTCATTGTAGTGCAGATTTCCTTTGCAAGCTTGCTTGGTTGGCCAAAAAGGGCGTATGCGTTTTTTCCTGAATATATTCAGGAAAAAACGCATACGCCCTTTTTGGCCAAGTGCATCATTGTGGACGTTCTGCCTCTTTTCCTATGCTTTCAATGCAATTCCAGTCTACCTCCTGAAATCGGTTTCCTGCAATTCTGCCCCCCTTTCAAGTCCTCTTGGCAGCCTTACTTCAGTCTATTTTTGGACGATAGCTGTCATTTATAACTCTGCAGGTTTGTGAATTACAGTGCCCCTGAGCTCCTTTCTTCAACTCGCTTTCTTTTGAGCTGGCCGCAACACCGCAGGATGGCTTCAGGCCCTAATCTGGTTCCGGTACGGCACGCTGAGTCTTTGGTTATTTCCTCTTCCTGGTGGGAAATGAGAGTTAAATTTGCCCGTCCAGACACCTCCAGCCAGCCTCTCATTGGTTCTCGCTATTCCTGTTCATCTTCCGCAGAAATTGCAAACTGGGCCAAACAGGAGGTTAAAGGTGCTGACTCTCCAAGTGGGGAGAGTGTTAGTAAAGCGTCTGGAATGTTGCACCCGAGTACCAGGGTACGAAAACTGAGACATATTTCAACACGTCTCCCGATCACATGGTTGATCATACTCTAGGTTCCACATGCATGTTTTAGCTGAAGGAAGAATACCTTAAACCTGGGTAGTTGAAACCCGTGGAATGGGTACCATGCAATATGACTTCAAAGGGTCTTCATTTGCTCACCGAACCTCTCCAATCCTATCACTGCTGCGTTTATGCTCCTGTACACATGCTTGATTCTCTTTCGGAGACATAGCAATCCATAGGTTTTAAGATACTTACTAGTCAGGTACATTCTTAGGCGTTTAATATGCGATGTTGAGTCCATTTCGTTGAGCAAGGAGTAGCTCTTGTCTATTCCATATTTGACTTAAGGAACTTTATCTGTGCTCATTTCAATCTCTGCTTTTATGCAGCACCCCAACTCACCTTTATCCTTAAGCAAGCATAAGTTGGTTTTCTAAATTTGAGACCCTGTTCTGTTCTGTAATTCAGTTCCTGTGTAGCCAAGTTTACATTCCGTGTATTATTGATATCTTATGATGTTTCTTTTTCTGTGTGACTTACTTCAGTTAGAATCATCATACCTGAATCCACTCATTGTGCTGCTAAGGGCCTGATGACACAGATTTCATTGCTGAGTGATATTGCTTTGTAAGTAAATACCACAACTTCTTTATCCATTTTTCACTTTCTGCGATGTTGAACTTGTACTGTAAACGAGGTTCTTGTAAACAGATGCGTCCCAAACTTTGGGGTGGCTGTGTCTTTTTGATTTTAATTTCCCTAAGCTATAGGACCATAAGTGGCAGTGCCCTAGGTTCTGTTGCTTTGTTTTTTAGATGTTTCAGGAAACACCATTCACTTCTCCCGAGTGTCTGTTGGCAATTTACATCCCGCCCATCAGCATAACAAGGCTCCCAGTTCTCCATGGTCTGTCCTGCCTTTCTGGATTTTACACTTTTTTCAGATGGCCCTTTTGACCGGGGGGAAGTGAGACTTCATTGTAGTGCAGATTTCCTTTGCAAGCTTGCTTGGTTGGCCAAAAAGGGCGTATGCGTTTTTTCCTGAATATATTCAGGAAAAAACGCATACGCCCTTTTTGGCCAAGTGCATCATTGTGGACGTTCTGCCTCTTTTCCTATGCTTTCAATGCAATTCCAGTCTACCTCCTGAAATCGGTTTCCTGCAATTCTGCCCCGCTTTCAA
This sequence comes from Stenella coeruleoalba, assembly GCF_951394435.1. NCBI lineage: Eukaryota > Metazoa > Chordata > Mammalia > Artiodactyla > Delphinidae > Stenella > Stenella coeruleoalba. Next base: position 376,647 of record NW_027645862.1, read on the forward strand.
GTCCTCTTGGCAGCCTTACTTCAGTCTATTTTTGGACGATAGCTGTCATTTATAACTCTGCAGGTTTGTGAATTACAGTGCCCCTGAGCTCCTTTCTTCAACTCGCTTTCTTGTGACCTGGCCGCAACACCGCAGGATGGCTTCAGGCCCTAATCTGGTTCCGGCCCGGCACACTGAGCCTTTCGTTAATTCCTCTTCCTGGTGGGAAATGAGAGTTAAATTTGCCCGTCCAGACACCTCCAGCTAGCCTCTCATTGGTTCTCGCTATTCCTGTTCATCTTCCGCAGAAATTGCAAACTGGGCCAAACAGGAGGTTAAAGGGACTGACTCTCCAAGTGGGGAGAGTGTTAGTAAAGCGTCTGGAATGTTGCACCCGAGTACCAGGGTACGAAAACTGAGACATATTTGAACACGTCTCCCGATCACATGGTTGATCATACTCTAGGTTCCACATGCATGTTTTAGCTGAAGGAAGAATACCTTAAACCTAGGTAGTTGAAACCCGTGGAATGGGTACCATGCAATATGACTTCAAAGGGTCTTCATTTGCTCACCGAACCTCTCCAATCCTATCACTGCTGCGTTTATGCCCCTGTACACATGCTTGATTCTCTTTCGGAGACATAGCAATCCATAGGTTCTAAGATACTTACTAGTCAGGTACATTCTTAGGCGTTTAATATGGGGTGTTGAGTCCATTTCGTTGAGCAAGGAGTAGCTCTTGTCTATTCCATATTTGGCTTAAGGAACTTTATCTGTGCTCATTTCAATCTCTGGTTTTATGCAGCACCCCAACTCACCTTTACCCTTAAGCAAGCATAAGTTGTTTTTCTAAATTTGAGACCCTGTTCTGTTCTGTAATTCAGTTCCTGTGTAGCCAAGTTTACATTCCGTGTATTACTGATATCTTATGATGTTTCTTTTTCTGTGTGACTTACTTCAGTTAGAATCATCATACCTGAATCCACTCATTGTGCTGCTAAGGGCCTGATGACACAGATTTCATTGCTGAGTGATATTGCTTTGTAAGTAAATACCACAACTTCTTTATCCATTTTTCACTTTCTGCGATGTTGAACTTGTACTGTAAACGAGGTTCTTGTAAACAGAGGCGTCCCAAACTTTGGGGTGGCTGTGTCTTTTTGATTTTAATTTCCCTAAGCTATAGGACCATAAGTGGCAGTGCCCTAGGTTCTGTTGCTTTGTTTTTTAGATGTTTCAGGAAACACCATTCACTTCTCACGAGTGTCTGTTGGCAATTTACATCCCGCCCATCAGCATAACAAGGCTCCCAGTTCTCCATGGCCTGTCCTGCCTTTCTGGATTTTACACTTTTTTCAGATGGCCCTTTTGACCGGGGGGAAGTGAGACTTCATTGTAGTGCAGATTTCCTTTGCAAGCTTGCTTGGTTGGCCAAAAAGGGCGTATGCGTTTTTTCCTGAATATATTCAGGAAAAAACGCATACGCCCTTTTTGGCCAAGTGCATCATTGTGGACGTTCTGCCTCTTTTCCTATGCTTTCAATGCAATTCCAGTCTACCTCCTGAAATCGGTTTCCTGCAATTCTGCCCCGCTTTCAAGTCCTCTTGGCAGCCTTACTTCAGTCTATTTTTGGACGATAGCTGTCATTTATAACTCTGCAGGTTTGTGAATTACAGTGCCCCTGAGCTCCTTTCTTCAACTCGCTTTCTTGTGACCTGGCCGCAACACCGCAGGATGGCTTCAGGCCCTAATCTGGTTCCGGCCCGGCACACTGAGCCTTTCGTTAATTCCTCTTCCTGGTGGGAAATGAGAGTTAAATTTGCCCGTCCAGACACCTCCAGCTAGCCTCTCATTGGTTCTCGCTATTCCTGTTCATCTTCCGCAGAAATTGCAAACTGGGCCAAACAGGAGGTTAAAGGGACTGACTCTCCAAGTGGGGAGAGTGTTAGTAAAGCGTCTGGAATGTTGCACCCGAGTACCAGGGTACGAAAACTGAGACATATTTGAACACGTCTCCCGATCACATGGTTGATCATACTCTAGGTTCCACATGCATGTTTTAGCTGAAGGAAGAATACCTTAAACCTAGGTAGTTGAAACCCGTGTAATGGGTACCATGCAATATGACTTCAAAGGGTCTTCATTTGCTCACCGAACCTCTCCAATCCTATCACTGCTGCATTTATGCCCCTGTACACATGCTTGATTCTCTTTCGGAGACATAGCAATCCATAGGTTCTAAGATACTTACTAGTCAGGTACATTCTTAGGCGTTTAATATGGGGTGTTGAGTCCATTTCGTTGAGCAAGGAGTAGCTCTTGTCTATTCCATATTTGGCTTAAGGAACTTTATCTGTGCTCATTTCAATCTCTGGTTTTATGCAGCACCCCAACTCACCTTTACCCTTAAGCAAGCATAAGTTGTTTTTCTAAATTTGAGACCCTGTTCTGTTCTGTAATTCAGTTCCTGTGTAGCCAAGTTTACATTCCGTGTATTACTGATACCTTATGATGTTTCTTTTTCTGTGTGACTTACTTCAGTTAGAATCATCATACCTGAATCCACTCATTGTGCTGCTAAGGGCCTAATGACACAGATTTCATTGCTGAGTGATATTGCTTTGTAAGTAAATACCACAACTTCTTTATCCATTTTTCACTTTCTGCGATGTTGAACTTGTACTGTAAACGAGGTTCTTGTAAACAGAGGCGTCCCAAACTTTGGGGTGGCTGTGTCTTTTTGATTTTAATTTCCCTAAGCTATAGGACCATAAGTGGCAGTGCCCTAGGCTCTGTTGCTTTGTTTTTTAGATGTTTCAGGAAACACCATACACTTCTCCCGAGTGTCTGTTGGCAATTTACATCCCGCCCATCAGCATAACAAGGCTCCCAGTTCTCCATGGCCTGTCCTGCCTTTCTGGATTTTACACTTTTTTCAGATGGCCCTTTTGACCGGGGGGAAGTGAGACTTCATTGTAGTGCAGATTTCCTTTGCAAGCTTGCTTGGTTGGCCAAAAAGGGCGTATGCGTTTTTTCCTGAATATATTCAGGAAAAAACGCATACGCCCTTTTTGGTCAAGTGCATCATTGTGGACGTTCTGCCTCTTTTCCTATGCTTTCAATGCAATTCCAGTCTACCTCCTGAAATCGGTTTCCTGCAATTCTGCCCCGCTTTCAAGTCCTCTTGGCAGCCTTACTTCAGTCTATTTTTGGACGATAGCTGTCATTTATAACTCTGCAGGTTTGTGAATTACAGTGCCCCTGAGCTCCTTTCTTCAACTCGCTTTCTTGTGACCTGGCCGCAACACCGCAGGATGGCTTCAGGCCCTAATCTGGTTCCGGCCCGGCACACTGAGCCTTTGGTTAATTCCTCTTCCTGGTGGGAAATGAGAGTTAAATTTGCCCGTCCAGACACCTCCAGCTAGCCTCTCATTGGTTCTCGCTATTCCTGTTCATCTTCCGCAGAAATTGCAAACTGGGCCAAACAGGAGGTTAAAGGGACTGACTCTCCAAGTGGGGAGAGTGTTAGTAAAGCGTCTGGAATGTTGCACCCGAGTACCAGGGGAGGAAAACTGAGACATATTTGAACACATCTCCCGATCACATGGTTGATCATACTCTAGGTTCCACATGCATGTTTTAGCTGAAGGAAGAATACCTTAAACCTGGAGAGTTGAGACCCGTGTAATGGGTACCATGCAATATGACTTCAAAGGGTCTTCATTTGCTCACCGAACCTGTCCAATCCTATCACTGCTGCGTTTATGCCCCTGTACACATGCTTGATTCTCTTTCGGAGACATAGCAATCCATAGGTTTTAAGATACTTACTAGTCAGGTACATTCTTAGGCGTTTAATATGCGATGTTGAGTCCATTTCGTTGAGCAAGGAGTAGCTCTTGTCTATTCCATATTTGACTTAAGGAACTTTATCTGTGCTCATTTTAATCTCTGGTTTTATGCAGCACCCCAACTCACCTTTACCCTTAAGCAAGCATAAGTTGGTTTTCTAAATTTGAGACCCTGTTCTGTTCTGTAATTCAGTTCCTGTGTAGCCAAGTTTACATTCCGTGTATTACTGATATCTTATGATGTTTCTTTTTCTGTGTGACTTACTTCAGTTAGAATCATCATACCTGAATCCACTCATTGTGCTGCTAAGGGCCTGATGACACAGATTTCATTGCTGAGTGATATTGCTTTGTAAGTAAATACCACAACTTCTTTATCCATTTTTCACTTTCTGCGATGTTGAACTTGTACTGTAAACGAGGTTCTTGTAAACAGAGGCGTCCCAAACTTTGGGGTGGCTGTGTCTTTTTTATTTTAATTTCCCTAAGCTATATGACCATAAGTGGCAGTGCCCTAGGCTCTGTTGCTTTGTTTTTTAGATGTTTCAGGAAACACCATACACTTCTCCCGAGTGGTTGTTGGCAATTTACATCCCGCCCATCAGCATAACAAGGCTCCCAGTTCTCCATGGCCTGTCCTGCCTTTCTGGATTTTACACTTTTTTCAGATGGCCCTTTTGACCGGGGGGAAGTGAGACTTCATTGTAGTGCAGATTTCCTTTGCAAGCTTGCTTGGTTGGCCAAAAAGGGCGTATGCGTTTTTTCCTGAATATATTCAGGAAAAAACGCATACGCCCTTTTTGGCCAAGTGCATCATTGTGGACGTTCTGCCTCTTTTCCTATGCTTTCAATGCAATTCCAGTCTACCTCCTGAAATCGGTTTCCTGCAATTCTGCCCCGCTTTCAAGTCCTCTTGGCAGCCTTACTTCAGTCTATTTTTGGACGATAGCTGTCATTTATAACTCTGCAGGTTTGTGAATTACAGTGCCCCTGAGCTCCTTTCTTCAACTCGCTATCTTGTGACCTGGCCGCAACACCGCAGGATGTCTTCAGGCCCTAATCTGGTTCCGGCCCGGCATGCTGAGCCTTTGGTTAATTCCTCTTCCTGGTGGGAAATGAGAGTTAAATTTGCCCGTCCAGACACCTCCAGCTAGCCTCTCATTGGTTCTCGCTATTCCTGTTCATCTTCTGCAGAAATTGCAAACTGGGCCAAACAGGAGGTTAAAGGGACTGACTCTCCAAGTGGGGAGAGTGTTAGTAAAGCGTCTGGAATGTTGCACCCGAGTACCAGGGGAGGAAAACTGAGACATATTTGAACACGTCTCCCAATCACATGGTTGATCATACTCTAGGTTCCACATGCATGTTTTAGCTGAAGGAAGAATACCTTAAACCTGGGGAGTTGAAACCCGTGGAATGGGTACCATGCAATATGACTTCAAAGGGTCTTCATTTGCTCACCGAACCTCTCCAATCCTATCACTGCTGCGTTTATGCCCCTGTACACATGCTTGATTCTCTTTCGGAGACATAGCAATCCATAGGTTTTAAGATACTTACTAGTCAGGTACATTCTTAGGCGTTTAATATGGGGTGTTGAGTCCATTTCGTTGAGCAAGGAGTAGCTCTTGTCTATTCCATATTTGGCTTAAGGAACTTTATCTGTGCTCATTTCAATCTCTGGTTTTATGCAGCACCCCAACTCACCTTTACCCTTAAGCAAGAATAAGTTGGTTTTCTAAATTTTAGACCCTGTTCTGTTCTGTAATTCAGTTCCTGTGTAGCCAAGTTTACATTCCGTGTATTACTGATATCTTATGATGTTTCTTTTTCTGTGTGACTTATTTCAGTTAGAATCATCATACCTGAATCCACTCATTGTGCTGCTAAGGGCCTGATGACACAGATTTCATTGCTGAGTGATATTGCTTTGTAAGTAAATACCACAACTTCTTTATCCATTTTTCACTTTCTGCGATGTTGAACTTGTACTGTAAACGAGGTTCTTGTAAACAGAGCCGTTCCAAACTTTGGGGTGGCTGTGTCTTTTTGATTTTAATTTCCCTAAGCTATAGGACCATAAGTGGAAGTGCCCTAGGTTCTGTTGCTTTGTTTTTTAGATGTTTCAGGAAACACCATACACTTCTCCCGAGTGGTTGTTGGCAATTTACATCCCGCCCATCAGCATAACAAGGCTCCCAGTTCTCCATGGCCTGTCCTGCCTTTCTGGATTTTACACTTTTTTCAGATGGCCCTTTTGACCGGGGGGAAGTGAGACTTCATTGTAGTGCAGATTTCCTTTGCAAGCTTGCTTGGTTGGCCAAAAAGGGCGTATGCGTTTTTTCCTGAATATATTGATATATATATATATGTATATATGACTATATATATATATATATATATATATATATGACATATATATATATATATGACATATATATATATGTCTTCAAAGGGTCTTCATTTGCTCACCGAACCTCTCCAATCCTATCACTGCTGCGTTTATGCCCCTGTACACACGCTTGATTCTCTTTTGGAGACATAGCAATCCATAGGTTTTAAGATACTTACTAGTCAGGTACATTCTTAGGCGTTTAATATGGGGTGTTGAGTCCATTTCGTTGAGCAAGGAGTAGCTCTTGTCTATTCCATATTTGGCTTAAGGAACTTTATCTGTGCTCATTTCAATCTCTGGTTTTATGCAGCACCCCAACTCACCTTTCCCCTTAAGCAAGCATAAGTTGTTTTTCTAAATTTGAGACCCTGTTCTGTTCTGTAATTCAGTTCCTGTGTAGCCAAGTTTACATTCCGTGTATTACTGATATCTTATGATGTTTCTTTTTCTGTGTGACTTATTTCAGTTAGAATCATCATACCTGAATCCACTCATTGTGATGCTAAGGGCCTGATGACATAGATTTCATTGCTGAGTGATATTGCTTTGTAAGTAAATACCACAACTTCTTTATCCATTTTTCACTTTCTGCGATGTTGAACTTGTACTGTAAACGAGGTTCTTGTAAACAGAGGCGTCCCAAACTTTGGGGTGGCTGTGTCTTTTTGATTTTAATTTCCCTAAGCTATATGACCATAAGTGGCAGTGCCCTAGGCTCTGTTGCTTTGTTTTTTAGATGTTTCAGGAAACACCATACACTTCTCCCGAGTGTCTGTTGGCAATTTACATCCCGCCCATCAGCATAACAAGGCTCCCAGTTCTCCATGGCCTGTCCTGCCTTTCTGGATTTTACACTTTTTTCAGATGGCCCTTTTGACCGGGGGGAAGTGAGACTTCATTGTAGTGCAGATTTCCTTTGCAAGCTTGCTTGGTTGGCCAAAAAGGGCGTATGCGTTTTTTCCTGAATATATTCAGGAAAAAACGCATACGCCCTTTTTGGCCAAGTGCATCATTGTGGACGTTCTGCCTCTTTTCCTATGCTTTCAATGCAATTCCAGTCTACCTCCTGAAATCGGTTTCCTGCAATTCTGCCCCGCTTTCAAGTCCTCTTGGCAGCCTTACTTCAGTCTATTTTTGGACGATAGCTGTCATTTATAACTCTGCAGGTTTGTGAATTACAGTGCCCCTGAGCTCCTTTCTTCAACTCGCTTTCTTGTGACCTGGCCGCAACACCGCAGGATGGCTTCAGGCCCTAATCTGGTTCCGGCCCGGCACACTGAGCCTTTGGTTAATTCCTCTTCCTGGTGGGAAATGAGAGTTAAATTTGCCCGTCCAGACACCTCCAGCTAGCCTCTCATTGGTTCTTGCTATTCCTGTTCATCTTCCGCAGAAATTGCAAACTGGGCCAAACAGGAGGTTAAAGGGACTGACTCTCCAAGTGGGGAGAGTGTTAGTAAAGCGTCTGGAATGTTGCACCCGAGTACCAGGGGAGGAAAACTGAGACATATTTGAACACATCTCCCGATCACATGGTTGATCATACTCTAGGTTCCACATGCATGTTTTAGCTGAAGGAAGAATACCTTAAACCTGGAGAGTTGAGACCCGTGTAATGGGTACCATGCAATATGACTTCAAAGGGTCTTCATTTGCTCACCGAACCTCTCCAATCCTATCACTGCTGCGTTTATGCTCCTGTACACATGCTTGATTCTCTTTCGGAGACATAGCAATCCATAGGTTTTAAGATACTTACTAGTCAGGTACATTCTTAGGCGTTTAATATGCGATGTTGAGTCCATTTCGTTGAGCAAGGAGTAGCTCTTGTCTATTCCATATTTGGCTTAAGGAACTTTATCTGTGCTCATTTCAATCTCTGGTTTTATGCAGCACCCCAACTCACCTTTACCCTTAAGCAAGCATAAGTTGGTTTTCTAAATTTGAGACCCTGTTCTGTTCTGTAATTCAGTTCCTGTGTAGCCAAGTTTACATTCCGTGTATTACTGATATCTTATGATGTTTCTTTTTCTGTGTGACTTACTTCAGTTAGAATCATCATACCTGAATCCACTCATTGTGCTGCTAAGGGCCTGATGACACAGATTTCATTGCTGAGTGATATTGCTTTGTAAGTAAATACCACAACTTCTTTATCCATTTTTCACTTTCTGCGATGTTGAACTTGTACTGTAAACGAGGTTCTTGTAAACAGAGGCGTCCCAAACTTTGGGGTGGCTGTGTCTTTTTGATTTTAATTTCCCTAAGTTATAGGACCATAAGTGGCAGTGCCCTAGGTTCTGTTGCTTTGTTTTTTAGATGTTTCAGGAAACACCATTCACTTCTCCCGAGTGTCTGTTGGCAATTTACATCCCGCCCATCAGCATAACAAGGCTCCCAGTTCTCCATGGCCTGTCCTGCCTTTCTGGATTTTACACTTTTTTCAGATGGCCCTTTTGACCGGGGGGAAGTGAGACTTCATTGTAGTGCAGATTTCCTTTGCAAGCTTGCTTGGTTGGCCAAAAAGGGCGTATGCGTTTTTTCCTGAATATTTTTGGACGATAGCTGTCATTTATAACTCTGCAGGTTTGTGAATTACAGTGCCCCTGAGCTCCTTTCTTCAACTCGCTTTCTTGTGACCTGGCCGCAACACCGCAGGATGGCTTCAGGCCCTAATCTGGTTCCGGCCCGGCATGCTGAGCCTTTGGTTAATTCCTCTTCCTGGTGGGAAATGAGAGTTAAATTTGCCCGTCCAGACACCTCCAGCTAGCCTCTCATTGGTTCTCGCTATTCCTGTTCATCTTCCGCAGAAATTGCAAACTGGGCCAAACAGGAGGTTAAAGGCGCTGACTCTCCAAGTGGGGAGAGTGTTAGTAAAGCGTCTGGAGTGTTGCACCCGAGTACCAGGGGAGGGAAACTGAGACATATTTGAACACGTCTCCCGTTCACATGGTTGATCATACTTGGGTTCCACATGCATGTTTTAGCTGAAGGAAGAATACCTTAAACCTGGAGAGTTAAGACCCGTGTAATGGGTACCATGCAATATGACTTCAAAGGGTCTTCATTTGCTCACCGAACCTCTCCAATCCTATCACTGCTGCGTTTATGCCCCTGTACACATGCTTGATTCTCTTTTGGAGACATAGCAATCCATAGGTTTTAAGATACTTACAAGTCAGGTACATTCCTTGGCGTTGAATATGCGGTGTTGAGTCCATTTCGTTGAGCAAGGAGTAGCTCTTGTCTATTCCATATTTGGCTTAAGGAACTTTATCTGTGCTCATTTCAATCTCTGGTTTTATGCAGCACCCCAACTCACCTTTACCCTTAAGCAAGCATAAGTTGTTTTTCTAAATTTGAGTCCCTGTTCTGTTCTGTAATTCAGTTCCTGTGTAGCCAAGTTTACATTCCGTGTATTACTGATATCTTATGATGTTTCTTTTTCTGTGTGACTTACTTCAGTTAGAATCATCATACCTGAATCCACTCATTGTGCTGCTAAGGGCCCGATGACACAGATTTCATTGCTGAGTGATATTGCTTTGTAAGTAAATACCACAACTTCTTTATCCATTTTTCACTTTCTGCGATGTTGAACTTGTACTGTAAACGAGGTTCTTGTAAACAGAGCCGTTCCAAACTTTGGGGTGGCTGTGTGTTTTTGATTTTAATTTCCCTAAGCTATAGGACCATAAGTGGAAGTGCCCTAGGTTCTGTTGCTTTGTTTTTTAGATGTTTCAGGAAACACCATACACTTCTCCCGAGTGGTTGTTGGCAATTTACATCCCGCCCATCAGCATAACAAGGCTCCCAGTTCTCCATGGCCTGTCCTGCCTTTCTGGATTTTACACGTTTTTCAGATGGCCCTTTTGACCGTGGGGAAGTGAGACTTCATTGTAGTGCAGATTTCCTTTGCAAGCTTGCTTGGTTGGCCAAAAAGGGCGTATGCGTTTTTTCCTGAATATATTCAGGAAAAAACGCATACGCCCTTTTTGGCCAAGTGCATCATTGTGGACGTTCGGCCTCTTTTCCTATGCTTTCAATGCAATTCCAGTCTACCTCCTGAAATCGGTTTCCTGCAATTCTGCCCCGCTTTCAAGTCCTCTTGGCAGCCTTACTTCAGTCTATTTTTGGACGATAGCTGTCATTTATAACTCTGCAGGTTTGTGAATTACAGTGCCCCTGAGCTCCTTTCTTCAACTCGCTTTCTTGTGACCTGGCCGCAACACCGCAGGATGGCTTCAGGCCCTAATCTGGTTCCGGCCCGGCATGCTGAGCCTTTGGTTATTTCCTCTTCCTGGTGGGAAATGAGAGTTAAATTTGCCCGTCCAGACACCTCCAGCTAGCCTCTCATTGGTTCTCGCTATTCCTGTTCATCTTCCGCAGAAATTGCAAACTGGGCCAAACAGGAGGTTAAAGGGACTGACTCTCCAAGTGGGGAGAGTGTTAGTAAAGCGTCTGGAATGTTGCACCCGAGTACCAGGGGAGGAAAACTGAGACATATTTGAACACGTCTCCCGATCACATGGTTGATCATACTCTAGGTTCCACATGCATGTTTTAGCTGAAGGAAGAATACCTTAAACCTGGGTAGTTGAAACCCGTGGAATGGGTACCATGCAATATGACTTCAAAGGGTCTTCATTTGCTCACCGAACCTCTCCAATCCTATCACTGCTGCGTTTATGCCCCTGTACACATGCTTGATTCTCTTTCGGAGACATAGCAATCCATAGGTTTTACGATACTTACTAGTCAGGTACATTCTTAGGCGTTTAATATGCGGTGTTGAGTCCATTTCTTTGAGCAAGGAGTAGCTCTTGTCTATTCCATATTTGACTTAAGGAACTTTATCTGTGCTCATTTCAATCTCTGGTTATATGCAGCACCCCAACTCACCTTTACCCTTAAGCAAGCATAAGTTGGTTTTCTAAATTTGAGACCCTGTTCTGTTCTGTAATTCAGTTCCTGTGTAGCCAAGTTTACATTCCGTGTATTACTGATATCTTATGATGTTTCTTTTTCTGTGTGACTTACTTCAGTTAGAATCATCATACCTGAATCCACTCATTGTGCTGCTAAGGGCCTGATGACACAGATTTCATTGCTGAGTGATATTGTTTTGTAAGTAAATACCACAACTTCTTTATCCATTTTTCACTTTCTGCGATGTTGAACTTGTACTGTAAACGAGGTTCTTGTAAACAGAGGCGTCCCAAACTTTGGGGTGGCTGTGTCTTTTTGATTTTAATTTCCCTAAGCTATAGGACCATAAGTGGAAGTGCCCTAGGTTCTGTTGCTTTGTTTTTTAGATGTTTCAGGAAACACCATACACTTCTCTCCAGTGTCTGTTGGCAATTTACATCCCGCCCATCAGCATAACAAGGCTCCCAGTTCTCCATGGCCTGTCCTGCCTTTCTGGATTTTACACTTTTTTCAGATGGCCCTTTTGACCGGGGGGAAGTGAGACTTCATTGTAGTGCAGATTTCCTTTGCAAGCTTGCTTGGTTGGCCAAAAACGGCGTATGCGTTTTTTCCTGAATATATTCAGGAAAAAACGCATACGCCCTTTTTGGCCAAGTGCATCATTGTGGACGTTCTGCCTCTTTTCCTATGCTTTCAATGCAATTCCAGTCTACCTCCTGAAATCGGTTTCCTGCAATTCTGCCCCGCTTTCAAGTCCTCTTGGCAGCCTTACTTCAGTCTATTTTTGGACGATAGCTGTCATTTATAACTCTGAAGGTTTGAGAATTACAGTGCCCCTGAGCTCCTTTCTTCAACTCGCTTTCTTTTGAGCTGGCCGCAACACCGCAGGATGGCTTCAGGCCCTAATCTGGTTCCGGTACGGCACGCTCAGCCTTTGGTTATTTCCTCTTCCTGGTGGGAAATGAGAGTTAAATTTGCCCGTCCAGACACCTCCAGCTAGCCTCTCATTGGTTCTCGCTATTCCTGTTCATCTTCCGCAGAAATTGCAAACTGGGCCAAACAGGAGCTTAAAGGCGCTGACTCTCCAAGTGGGGAGAGTGTTAGTAAAGCGTCTGGAATGTTGCACCCGAGTACCAGGGGAGGAAAACTGAGACATATTTGAACAAGTCTGCCGATCACATGGTTGATCATACTCTGGGTTCCACATGCATGTTTTAGCTGAAGGAAGAATACCTAAAACCTGGGTAGTTGAAACCCGTGGAATGGGTACCATGCAATATGACTTCAAAGGGTCTTCATTTGCTCACCGAACCTCTCCAATCCTATCACTGCTGCGTTTATGCCCCTGTACACATGCTTGATTCTCTTTCGGAGACATAGCAATCTATAGGTTTTAAGATACTTACTAGTCAGGTACATTCTTAGGCGTTTAATATGCGGTGTTGAGTCCATTTCGTTGAGCAAGGAGTAGCTCTTGTCTATTCCATATTTGGCTTAAGGAACTTTATCTGTGCTCATTTCAATCTCTGGTTTTATGCAGCACCCCAACTCACCTTTCCCCTTAAGCAAGCATAAGTTTGTTTTCTAAATTTGAGACCCTGTTCTGTTCTGTAATTCAGTTCCTGTGTAGCCAAGTTTCCATTCCGTGTATTACTGATATCTTATGATGTTTCTTTTTCTGTGTGACTTATTTCAGTTAGAATCATCGTACCTGAATCCACTCATTATGCTGCTACGGGCCTGATGACATAGATTTCATTGCTGAGTGATACTGCATTGTACGTAAGTACCACAAGTTCTTTATCCATTTTTCACTTTCTGTGATATTGAACTTGTACGGTAAACGAGGTTCTTGTAAATAGAGGCGTCCCAAACTTTGGGGTGGCTGTGTCTTTTTGATTTTAATTTCCCTAAGCTATAGGACCATAAGTGGAAGTGCCCTAGGCTCTGTTGCTTTGTTTTTTAGATGTTTCAGGAAACACCATACACTTCTCCCAAGTGTCTGTTGGCAATTTACATCCCGTCCATCAGCATAACAAGGCTCCCAGTTCTCCATGGCCTGTCCTGCCTTTCTGGATTTTACACTTTTTTCAGATGGCCCTTTTCACCGGGGGGAAGTGAGACTTCATTGTAGTGCAGATTTCCTTTGCAAGTTTGCTTGGTTGGCCAAAAAGGGCGTATGCGTTTTTTCCTGAATATATTCAGGAAAAAACGCATACGCCCTTTTTGGCCAAGTGCATCATTGTGGACGTTCTGCCTCTTTTCCTATGCTTTCAATGCAATTCCAGTCTACCTCCTGAAATCGGTTTCCTGCAATTCTGCCCCTCTTTTAAGTCCTCTTGGCAGCCTTACTTCAGTCTATTTTTGGACGATAGCTGTCATTTATAACTCTGCAGGTTTGTGAATTACAGTGCCCCTGAGCTCCTTTCTTCAACTCGCTTTCTTGTGACCTGGCCGCAACACCGCAGGATGGCTTCAGGCCCTAATCTGGTTCCGGCACGTCACGATGAGCCTTTGGTTAATTCCTCTTCCTGGTGGGAAATGAGAGTTAAATTTGCCCGTTCAGACACCTCCAGCTAGTCTCTCATTGGTTCTCGCTATTCCTGTTCATCTTCCGCAGAAATTGCAAACTGGGCCAAACAGGAGGTTAAAGGGACTGACTCTCCAAGTCGGGAGAGTGTTAGTAAAGCGTCTGGAATGTTGCACCCGAGTACCAGGGTACGAAAACTGAGACATATTTGAACACGTCTCCCGATCACATGGTTGATCATACTCTAGGTTCCACATGCATGTTTTAGCTGAAGGAAGAATACCTTAAACCTGGGTAGGTGAAACCCGTGGAATGGGTACCATGCAATATGACTTCAAAGGGTCTTCATTTGCTCACCGAACCTCTCCAATCCTATCACTGCTGCGTTTATGCCCCTGTACACATGCTTGATTCTCTTTCGGAGACATAGCAATCCATAGGTTTTAAGATACTTACTAGTCAGGTACATTCTTAGGCGTTTAATATGCGGTGTTGAGTCCATTTCGTTGAGCAAGGAGTAGCTCTTGTCTATTCCATATTTGGCTTAAGGAACTTTATCTGTGCTCATTTCAATCTCTGGTTTTATGCAGCACCCCAACTCACCTTTCCCCTTAAGCAAGCATAGGTTGGTTTTCTAAATTTGAGACCCTGTTCTGTTCTGTAATTCAGTTCCTGTGTAGCCAAGTTTCCATTCCGTGTATTACTGATATCTTATGATGTTTCTTTTTCTGTGTGACTTATTTCAGTTAGAATCATCATACCTGAATCCACTCATTGTGCTGCTAAGGGCCTGATGACATAGATTTCATTGCTGAGTGATATTGCTTTGTAAGTGATTACCACAACTTCTTTATCCATTTTTCACTTTCTGCGATGTTGAACTTGTACTGTAAACGAGGTTCTTGTAAACAGAGCCGTTCCAAACTTTGGGGTGGCTGTGTCTTTTTGATTTTAATTTCCCTAAGCTATAGGACCATAAGTGGAAGTGCCCTAGGCTCTGTTGCTTTGTTTTTTAGATGTTTCAGGAAACACCATACACTTCTCCCAAGTGTCCGTTGGCAATTTACATCCCGCCCATCAGCATAACAAGGCTCCCAGTTCTCCATGGCCTGTCCTGCCTTTCTGGATTTTACACTTTTTTCAGATGGCCCTTTTGACTGGGGGGAAGTGAGACTTCATTGTAGTGCAGATTTCCTTTGCAAGTTTGCTTGGTTGGCCAAAAAGGGCGTATGCGTTTTTTCCTGAATATATTCAGGAAAAAACGCATATGCCCTTTTTGGCCAAGTGCATCATTGTGGACGTTCTGCCTCTTTTCCTATGCTTTCAATGCAATTCCAGTCTACCTCTTGAAATCGGTTTCCTGCAATTCTGCCCCGCTTTCAAGTCCTCTTGGCAGCCTTACTTCAGTCTATTTTTGGACGATAGCTGTCATTTATAACTCTGCAGGTTTGTGAATTACAGTGCTCCTGAGCTCCTTTCTTCAACTCGCTTTCTTTTGAGCTGGCCGCAACACCGCAGGATGGCTTCAGGCCCTAATCTGGTTCCGGCACGGCACGCTGAGCCTTTGGTTAATTCCTCTTCCTGGTGGGAAATGAGAGTTAAATTTGCCCGTCCAGACACCTCCAGCTAGCCTCTCATTGGTTCTCGCTATTCCTGTTCATCTTCCGCAGAAATTGCAAACTGGGCCAAACAGGAGGTTAAAGGGACTGACTCTCCAAGTCGGGAGAGTGTTAGTAAAGCGTCTGGAATGTTGCACCCGAGTACCAGGGTACAAAAACTGGGACATATTTGAACACGTCTCCTGATCACATGGTTGATCATACTCTAGGTTCCACATGCATGTTTTAGCTGAAGGAAGAATACCTTAAACCTGGTAGTTGAAACCCGTGGAATGGGTACCATGCAATATGACTTCAAAGGGTCTTCATTTGCTCACCGAACCTCTCCAATCCTATCACTGCTGCGTTTATGCCCCTGTACACATGCTTGATTCTCTTTCGGAGACATAGCAATCCATAGGTTTTAAGATACTTACTAGTCAGGTACATTCTTAGGCGTTTAATATGGGGTGTGGAGTCCATTTCGTTGAGCAAGGAGTAGCTCTTGTCTATTCCATATTTGGCTTAAGGAACTTTATCTGTGCTCATTTCAATCTCTGGTTTTATGCAGCACCCCAACTCACCTTTACCCTTAAGCAAGCATAAGTTGGTTTTCTAAATTTGAGACCCTGTTCTGTTCTGTAATTCAGTTCCTGTGTAGCCAAGTTTCCATTCCGTGTATTACTGATATCTTATGATGTTTCTTTTTCTGTGTGACTTATTTCAGTTAGAATCATCATACCTGAATCCACTCATTGTGCTGCTAAGGGCCTGATGACACAGATTTCATTGCTGAGTGATATTGCTTTGTAAGTAAATACCACAACTTCTTTATCCATTTTTCACTTTCTGCGATGTTGAACTTGTACTGTAAACGAGGTTCTTGTAAACAGAGCCGTTCCAAACTTTGGGGTGGCTGTGTCTTTTTGATTTTAATTTCCCTAAGCTATAGGACCATAAGTGGAAGTGCCCTAGGTTCTGTTGCTTTGTTTTTTAGATGTTTCAGGAAACACCATACACTTCTCCCGAGTGGTTGTTGGCAATTTACATCCCGCCCATCAGCATAACAAGGCTCCCAGTTCTCCATGGCCTGTCCTGCCTTTCTGGATTTTACACTTTTTTCAGATGGCCCTTTTGACCGGGGGGAAGTGAGACTTCATTGTAGTGCAGATTTCCTTTGCAAGCTTGCTTGGTTGGCCAAAAACGGCGTATGCGTTTTTTCCTGAATATATTCAGGAAAAAACGCATACGCCCTTTTTGGCCAAGTGCATCATTGTGGACGTTCTGCCTCTTTTCCTATGCTTTCAATGCAATTCCAGTCTACCTCCTGAAATCGGTTTCCTGCAATTCTGCCCCGCTTTCAAGTCCTCTTGGCAGCCTTACTTCAGTCTATTTTTGGACGATAGCTGTCATTTATAACTCTGCAGGTTTGTGAATTACAGTGCCCCTGAGCTCCTTTCTTCAACTTGCTTTCTTGTGACCAGGCCCCAACACCGCAGGATGGCTTCAGGCCCTAATCTGGTTCCGGCACGGCACGCTGAGCCTCTGGTTATTTCCTCTTCCTGGTGGGAAATGAGAGTTAAATTTGCCCGTCCAGACACCTCCAGCTAGTCTCTCATTGGTTCTCGCTATTCCTGTTCATCTTCCGCAGAAATTGCAAACTGGGCCAAACAGGAGGTTAAAGGGACTGACTCTCCAAGTGGGGAGAGTGTTAGTAAGCGTCTGGAATGTTGCACCCGAGTACCAGGGTACGAAAACTGAGACATATTTGAACACGTCTCCCGATCACATGGTTGATCATACTCTAGGTTCCACATGCATGTTTTAGCTGAAGGAAGAATACCTTAAACCTGGGTAGTTGAAACCCGTGGAATGGGTACCATGCAATATGACTTCAAAGGGTCTTCATTTGCTCACGAACCTCTCCAGTCCTATCACTGCTGCGTTTATGCCCCTGTACACATGCTTGATTCTCTTTCGGAGACATAGCAATCCATAGGTTTTAAGATACTTACTAGTCAGGTACATTCTTAGGCGTTTAATATGCGGTGTTGAGTCCATTTCGTTGAGCAAGGAGTAGCTCTTTTCTATTCCATATTTGGCTTAAGGAACTTTATCTGTGCTCATTTCAATCTCTGGTTTTATGCAGCACCCCAACTCACCTTTACCCTTAAGCAAGCATAAGTTGGTTTTCTAAATTTGAGACCCTGTTCTGTTTTGGATTGCAGTTCCTGTGTAGCCAAGTTTACATTCCGTGTATTACTGATATCTTATGATGTTTCTTTTTCTGTGTGACTTATTTCAGTTAGAATCGTCGTACCTGAATCCACTCATTATGCTGCTACGGGCCTGATGACATAGATTTCATTGCTGAGTGATACTGCATTGTACGTAAGTATCACAAGTTCTTTATCCATTTTTCAATTTCTGTGATATTGAACTTGTACGGTAAACGAGATTGTTGTAAACGGAGGCGTCCCAAACTTTGAGGTGGCTGTGTCTTTTTGATTTTAATTTCCCTAAGCTATAGGACCATAAGTGGAAGTGCCCTAGGCTCTGTTGCTTTGTTTTTTAGATGTTTCAGGAAACACCATACACTTCTCCTGAGTGTCTGTTGGCAATTTACATCCCGCCCATCAGCATAACAAGGCTCCCAGTTCTCCATGGCCTGTCCTGCCTTTCTGGATTTTACACTTTTTTCAGATGGCCCTTTTGACCGGGGGGAAGTGAGACTTCATTGTAGTCCAGATTTCCTTTGCAAGTTTGCTTGGTTGGCCAAAAAGGGCGTATGCGTTTTTTCCTGAATATATTCAGGAAAAAACGCATACGCCCTTTTTGGCCAAGTGCATCATTGTGGACGTTCTGCCTCTTTTCCTATGCTTTCAATGCAATTCCAGTCTACCTCTTGAAATCGGTTTCCTGCAATTCTGCCCCGCTTTCAAGTCCTCTTGGCAGCCTTACTTCAGTCTATTTTTGGACAATAGCTGTCATTTATAACTCTGCAGGTTTGTGAATTACAGTGCCCCTGAGCTCCTTTCTTCAACTCGCTTTCTTTTGAGCTGGCCGCAACACCGCAGGATGGCTTCAGGCCCTAATCTGGTTCCGGCACGGCACGCTGAGCCTTTGGTTAATTCCTCTTCCTGGTGGGAAATGAGAGTTAAATTTGCCCGTCCAGACACCTCCAGCTAGCCTCTCATTGGTTCTCGCTATTCCTGTTCATCTTCCGCAGAAATTGCAAACTGGGCCAAACAGGAGGTTAAAGGGACTGACTCTCCAAGTCGGGAGAGTGTTAGTAAAGCGTCTGGAATGTTGCACCCGAGTACCAGGGTACGAAAACTGGGACATATTTGAACACGTCTCCTGATCACATGGTTGATCATACTCTAGGTTCCACATGCATGTTTTAGCTGAAGGAAGAATACCTTAAACCTGGTAGTTGAAACCCGTGGAATGGGTACCATGCAATATGACTTCAAAGGGTCTTCATTTGCTCACCGAACCTCTCCAATCCTATCACTGCTGCGTTTATGCCCCTGTACACATGCTTGATTCTCTTTCGGAGACATAGCAATCCATAGGTTTTAAGATACTTACTAGTCAGGTACATTCTTAGGCGTTTAATATGGGGTGTGGAGTCCATTTCGTTGAGCAAGGAGTAGCTCTTGTCTATTCCATATTTGGCTTAAGGAACTTTATCTGTGCTCATTTTAATCTCTGGTTTTATGCAGCACCCCAACTCACCTTTACCCTTAAGCAAGCATAAGTTGGTTTTCTAAATTTGAGACCCTGTTCTGTTCTGTAATTCAGTTCCTGTGTAGCCAAGTTTCCATTCCGTGTATTACTGATATCTTATGATGTTTCTTTTTCTGTGTGACTTATTTCAGTTAGAATCATCATACCTGAATCCACTCATTGTGCTGCTAAGGGCCTGATGACACAGATTTCATTGCTGAGTGATATTGCTTTGTAAGTAAATACCACAACTTCTTTATCCATTTTTCACTTTCTGCGATGTTGAACTTGTACTGTAAACGAGGTTCTTGTAAACAGAGCCGTTCCAAACTTTGGGGTGGCTGTGTCTTTTTGATTTTAATTTCCCTAAGCTATAGGACCATAAGTGGAAGTGCCCTAGGTTCTGTTGCTTTGTTTTTTAGATGTTTCAGGAAACACCATACACATCTCCGGAGTGTTTGTTGGCAATTTACATCCCGCCCATCAGCATAACAAGGCTCCCAGTTCTCCATGGCCTGTCCTGCCTTTCTGGATTTTACACTTTTTTCAGATGGCCCTTTTGACCGGGGGGAAGTGAGACTTCATTGTAGTGCAGATTTCCTTTGCAAGCTTGCTTGGTTGGCCAAAAACGGCGTATGCGTTTTTTCCTGAATATATTCAGGAAAAAACGCATACGCCCTTTTTGGCCAAGTGCATCATTGTGGACGTTCTGCCTCTTTTCCTATGCTTTCAATGCAATTCCAGTCTACCTCCTGAAATCGGTTTCCTGCAATTCTGCCCCGCTTTCAAGTCCTCTTGGCAGCCTTACTTCAGTCTATTTTTGGACGATAGCTGTCATTTATAACTCTGCAGGTTTGTGAATTACAGTGTCCCTGAGCTCCTTTCTTCAACTTGCTTTCTTGTGACCTGGCCCCAACACCGCAGGATGGCTTCAGGCCCTAATCTGGTTCTGGCACGGCACGCTTAGCCTCTGGTTATTTCCTCTTCCTGGTGGGAAATGAGAGTTAAATTTGCCCGTCCAGACACCTCCAGCTAGTCTCTCATTGGTTCTCACTATTCCTGTTCATCTTCCGCAGAAATTGCAAACTGGGCCAAACAGGAGGTTAAAGGGACTGACTCTCCAAGTGGGGAGAGTGTTAGTAAGCGTCTGGAATGTTGCACCCGAGTACCAGGGTACGAAAACTGAGACATATTTGAACACGTCTCCCTATCACATGGTTGATCATACTCTAGGTTCCACATGCATGTTTTAGCTGAAGGAAGAATACCTTAAACCTGGGTAGTTGAAACCCGTGGAATGGGTACCATGCAATATGACTTCAAAGGGTCTTCATTTGCTCACGAACCTCTCCAGTCCTATCACTGCTGCGTTTATGCCCCTGTACACATGCTTGATTCTCTTTCGGAGACATAGCAATCCATAGGTTTTAAGATACTTACTAGTCAGGTACATTCTTAGGCGTTTAATATGCGGTGTTGAGTCCATTTCGTTGAGCAAGGAGTAGCTCTTGTCTATTCCATATTTGGTTTAAGGAACTTTATCTGTGCTCATTTCAATCTCTGGTTTTATGCAGCACCCCATCTCACCTTCCCCCTTAAGCAAGCATAAGTTGGTTTTCTAAATTTGAGACCATGTTCTGTTCTGTAATTCAGTTTCTGTGTAGCCAAGTTTACATTCCGTGTATTAGTGATATCTTATGATGTTTCCTTTTCTGTGTGACTTATTTCAGTTAGAATCATCATACCTGAATCCACTCATTGTGCTGCTAAGGGCCTGATGACACAGATTTCATTGCTGAGTGATATTGCTTTGTAAGTAAATACCACAACTTCTTTATCCATTTTTCACTTTCTGCGATGTTGAACTTGTACTGTAAACGAGGTTCTTGTAAACAGAGCCGTTCCAAACTTTGGGGTGGCTGTGTCTTTTTGATTTTAAATTCCCTAAGCTATAGGACCATAAGTGGAAGTGCCCTAGGCTCTGTTGCTTTGTTTTTTAGATGTTTCAGGAAACACCATACACTTCTCCCCCGTGGTTGTTGGCAATTTACATCCCGCCCATCAGCATAACAAGGCTCCCAGTTCTCCATGGCCTGTCCTGCCTTTCTGGATTTTACACTTTTTTCAGATGGCCCTTTTGACCGGGGGGAAGTGAGACTTCATTGTAGTGCAGATTTCCTTTGCAAGCTTGCTTGGTTGGCCAAAAAGGGCGTATGCGTTTTTTCCTGAATATATTCAGGAAAAAACGCATACGCCCTTTTTGGCCAAGTGCATCATTGTGGACGTTCTGCCTCTTTTCCTATGCTTTCAATGCAATTCCAGTCTACCTCCTGAAATCGGTTTCCTGCAATGCTGCCCCGCTTTCAAGTCCTCTTGGCAGCCTTACTTCAGTCTATTTTTGGACGATAGCTGTCATTTATAACTCTGCAGCTTTGTGAATTACAGTGCCCCTGAGCTCCTTTCTTCAACTCGCTTTCTTGTGACCTGGCCGCAACACCGCAGGATGGCTTCAGGCCCTAATCTGGTTCTGGCACGGCACGCTGAGCCTTTGGTTAATTCCTCTTCCTGGTGGGAAATGAGAGTTAAATTTGCCCGTCCAGACACCTCCAGCTAGTCTCTCATTGGTTCTCGCTATTCCTGTTCATCTTCCGCAGAAATTGCAAACTGGGCCAAACAGGAGGTTAAAGGGACTGACTCTCCAAGTCGGGAGAGTGTTAGTAAAGCGTCTGGAATGTTGCACCCGAGTACCAGGGTACGAAAACTGAGACATATTTGAACACGTCTCCCGATCACATGGTTGATCATACTCTGGGTTCCACATGCATGTTTTAGCTGAAGGAAGAATACCTTAAACCTGGGTAGTTGAAACCCGTGGAATGGGTACCATGCAATATGACTTCAAAGGGTCTTCATTTGCTCACCGAACCTCTCCAATCCTATCACTGCTGCGTTTATGCCCCTGTACACATGCTTGATTCTCTTTCGGAGACATAGCAATCCATAGGTTTTAAGATACTTACTAGTCAGGTACATTCTTAGGCGTTTAATATGGGGTGTTGAGTCCGTTTCGTTGAGCAAGGAGTAGCTCTTGTCTATTCCATATTTGGCTTAAGGAACTTTATCTGTGCTCATTTCAATCTCTGGTTTTATGCAGCACCCCAACTCACCTTTACCCTTAAGCAAGCATAAGTTGGTTTTCTAAATTTGAGACCCTGTTCTGTTTTGGAATGCAGTTCCTCTGTAGCCAAGTTTACATTCCGTGTATTACTGATATCTTATGATGTTTCTTTTTCTGTGTGACTTATTTCAGTTAGAATCATCGTACCTGAATCCAATCATTATGCTGCTACGGGCCTGATGACATAGATTTCATTGCTGAGTGATACTGCATTGTACGTAAGTACCACAAGTTCTTTATCCATTTTTCACTTTCTGTGATATTGAACTTGTACGGTAAACGAGGTTCTTGTAAACGGAAGCGTCCCAAACTTTGGGGTGGCTGTGTTTTTGATTTTAATTTCCCTAAGCTATAGGACCATAAGTGGAAGTGCCCTAGGCTCTGTTGCTTTGTTTTTTAGATGTTTCAGGAAACACCATACACTTCTCCTGAGTGTCTGTTGGCAATTTACATCCCGCGCATCAGCATAACAAGGCTCCCAGTTCTCCATGGCCTGTCCTGCCTTTCTGGATTTTACACTTTTTTCAGATGGCCCTTTTCACCGGGGAGAAGTGAGACTTCATTGTAGTGCAGATTTCCTTTGCAAGTTTGCTTGGTTGGCCAAAAAGGGCGTATGCGTTTTTTCCTGAATATATTCAGGAAAAAACGCATACGCCCTTTTTGGCCAAGTGCATCATTGTGGACGTTCTGCCTCTTTTCCTATGCTTTCAATGCAATTCCAGTCTACCTCCTGAAATCGGTTTCCTGCAATTCTGCCCCGCTTTCAAGTCCTCTTGGCAGCCTTACTTCAGTCTATTTTTGGACGATAGCTGTCATTTATAACTCTGCAGTTTTGTGAATTACAGTGCCCCTGAGCTCCTTTCTTCAACTCGCTTTCTTGTGACCTGGCCGCAACACCGCAGGATGGCTTCAGGCCCTAATCTGGTTCTGACACGGCACGCTGAGCCTTTGGTTAATTCCTCTTCCTGGTGGGAAATGAGAGTTAAATTTGCCCATCCAGACACCTCCAGCTAGTCTCTCATTGGTTCTCGCTATTCCTGTTCATCTTCCGCAGAAATTGCAAACTGGGCCAAACAGGAGGTTAAAGGCGCTGACTCTCCAAGTGGGGAGAGTGTTAGTAAAGCGTCTGGAATGTTGCACCCGAGTACCAGGGGAGGAAAACTGAGACATATTTGAACACGTCTCCCGTTCACATGGTTGATCATACTTGGGTTCCACATGCATGTTTTAGCTGAAGGAAGAATACCTAACACCTGGGTAGTTGAAACCCGTGGAATGGGTACCATGCAATATGACTTCAAAGGGTCTTCATTTGCTCACCGAACCTCTCCAATCCTATCACTGCTGCGTTTATGCCCCTGTACACATGCTTGATTCTCTTTTGGAGACATAGCAATCCATAGGTTTTACGATACTTACTAGTCAGGTACATTCTTAGGCGTTTAATATGCGGTGTTGAGTCCATTTCGTTGAGCAAGGAGTAGCTCTTGTCTATTCCATATTTGACTTAAGGAACTTTATCTGTGCTCATTTCAATCTCTGGTTTTATGCAGCACCCCAACTCACCTTTACCCTTAAGCAAGCATAAGTTGGTTTTCTAAATTTGAGACCCTGTTCTGTTCTGTAATTCAGTTCCTGTGTAGCCAAGTTTACATTCCGTGTATTACTGATATCTTATGATGTTTCTTTTTCTGTGTGACTTATTTCAGTTAGAATCATCATACCTGAATCCACTCATTGTGATGCTAAGGGCCTGATGACATAGATTTCATTGCTGAGTGATATTGCTTTGTAAGTAAATACCACAACTTCTTTATCCATTTTTCACTTTCTGCGATGTTGAACTTGTACTGTAAACGAGGTTCTTGTAAACAGAGGCGTCCCAAACTTTGGGGTGGCTGTGTCTTTTTGATTTTAATTTCCCTAAACTATAGGACCATAAGTGGCAGTGCCCTAGGCTCTGTTGCTTTGTTTTTTAGATGTTTCAGGAAACACCATACACTTCTCCCGAGTGTCTGTTGGCAATTTACATCCCGCCCATCAGCATAACAAGGCTCCCAGTTCTCCATGGCCTGTCCTGCCTTTCTGGATTTTACACTTTTTTCAGATGGCCCTTTTCACCGGGGGGAAGTGAGACTTCATTGTAGTGCAGATTTCCTTTGCAAGCTTGCTTGGTTGGCCAAAAAGGGCGTATGCGTTTTTTCCTGAATATATTCAGGAAAAAACGCATACGCCCTTTTTGGCCAAGTGCATCATTGTGGACGTTCTGCCTCTTTTCCTATGCTTTCAATGCAATTCCAGTCTACCTCTTGAAATCGGTTTCCTGCAATTCTGCCCCGCTTTCAAGTCCTCTTGGCAGCCTTACTTCAGTCTATTTTTGGACGATAGCTGTCATTTATAACTCTGCAGGTTTGTGAATTACAGTGCCCCTGAGCTCCTTTCTTCAACTCGCTTTCTTTTGAGCTGGCCGCAACACCGCAGGATGGCTTCAGGCCCTAATCTGGTTCCGGTACGGCACGCTGAGCCTTTGGTTATTTCCTCTTCCTGGTGGGAAATGAGAGTTAAATTTGCCCGTCCAGACACCTCCAGCTAGCCTCTCATTGGTTCTCGCTATTCCTGTTCATCTTCCGCAGAAATTACAAACTGGGCCAAACAGGAGGTTAAAGGCGTTGACTCTCCAAGTGGGGAGAGTGTTAGTAAAGCGTCTGGAATGTTGCACCCGAGTACCAGGGGAGGAAAACTGAGACATATTTGAACACGTCTCCCGTTCACATGGTTGATCATACTTGGGTTCCACATGCATGTTTTAGCTGAAGGAAGAATACCTTAAACCTGGAGAGTTGAGACCCGTGGAATGGGTACCATGCAATATGACTTCAAAGGGTCTTCATTTGCTCACCGAACGTCTCCAATCCTATCACTGCTGCGTTTATGCCCCTGTACACATGCTTGATTCTCTTTTGGAGACATAGCAATCCATAGGTTTTACGATACTTACTAGTCAGGTACATTCTTAGGCGTTTAATATGCGGTGTTGAGTCCATTTCGTTGAGCAAGGAGTAGCTCTTGTTTATTCCATATTTGACTTAAGGAACTTTATCTGTGCTCATTTCAATCTCTGGTTTTATGCAGCACCCCAACTCACCTTTCCCCTTAAGCAAGCATAAGTTGGTTTTCTAAATTTGAGACCCTGTTCTGTTCTGGAATTCAGTTCCTGTGTAGCCAAGTTTGCATTCCGTGTATTACTGATATCTTATGATGTTTCTTTTTCTGTGTGACTTATTTCAGTTAGAATCATCATACCTGAATCCACTCATTGTGCTGCTAAGGGCCTGATGACATAGATTTCATTGCTGAGTGATATTGCTTTGTAAGTGAATACCACAACTTCTTTATCCATTTTTCACTTTCTGCGATGTTGAACTTGTACTGTAAACGAGGTTCTTGTAAACAGAGCCGTTCCAAACTTTGGGGTGGCTGTGTCTTTTTGATTTTAATTTCCCTAAGCTATAGGACCATAAGTGGAAGTGCCCTAGCCTCTGTTGCTTTGTTTTTTAGATGTTTCAGGAAACACCATACACTTCTCCCAAGTGTCTGTTGGCAATTTACATCCCGCCCATCAGCATAACAAGGCTCCCAGTTCTCCATGGCCTGTCCTGCCTTTCTTGATTTTACACTTTTTTCAGATGGCCCTTTTGATGGGGGGAAGTGAGACTTCATTGTAGTGCAGATTTCCTTTGCAAGCTTGCTTGGTTGGCCAAAAAGTGCGTATGCGTTTTTTCCTGAATATATTCAGGAAAAAACGCATACGCCCTTTTTGGCCAAGTGCATCATTGTGGACGTTCTGCCTCTTTTCCTATGCTTTCAATGCAATTCCAGTCTACCTCCTGAAATCGGTTTCCTGCAATTCTGCCCCGCTTTCAAGTCCTCTTGGCAGCCTTACTTCAGTCTATTTTTGGACGATAGCTGTCATTTATAACTCTGCAGGTTTGTGAATTACAGTGCCCCTGAGCTTCTTTCTTCAACTCGCTTTCTTTTGAGCTGGCCGCAACACCGCAGGATGGCTTCAGGCCGTAATCTGGTTCAGGTACGGCACGCTGAGCCTTTGGTTATTTCCTTTTCCTGGTGGGAAATGAGAGTTAAATTTGCCCGTCCAGACACCTCCAGCTAGTCTCTCTTTGGTTCTCGCTATTCCTGTTCATCTTCCGCAGAAATTGCAAACTGGGCCAAACAGGAGGTTAAAGGTGCTGACTCTCCAAGTCAGGAGAGTGTTAGTAAAGCATCTGGAATGTTGCACCCGAGTACCAGGGGATGAAAACTGAGACATATTTGAACACGTCTCCCGATCACATGGTTGATCATACTCTAGGTTCCACAAGCATGTTTTAGTTGAAGGAAGAATACCTTAAACCTGGGTAGTTGAAACCCGTGGAATGGGTACCATGCAATATGATTTCAAAGGGTCTTCATTTGCTCACCGAACCTCTCCAATCCTATCACTGCTGCGTTTATGCCCCTGTACACATGCTTGATTCTCTTTCGGAGACATAGCAATCCATAGGTTTTAAGATACTTACTAGTCAGGTACATTCTTAGGCGTTTAATATGCGGTGTTGAGTCCATTTCGTTGAGCAAGGAGTAGCTCTTGTCTATTCCATATTTGACTTAAGGAACTTTATCTGTGCTCATTTCAATCTCTGGTTTTATGCAGCACCCCAACTCACCTTTACCCTTAAGCAAGCATAAGTTGGTTTTCTAAATTTGAGACCCTGTTCTGTTCTGTAATTCAGTTCCTGTGTAGCCAAGTTTCCATTCCGTGTATTACTGATATCTTATGATGTTTCTTTTTCTGTGTGACTTACTTCAGTTAGAATCATCATACCTGAATCCACTCATTGTGCTGCTAAGGGCCTGATGACACAGATTTCATTGTTGAGTGATATTGCTTTGTAAGTAAATACCACAACTTCTTTATCCATTTTTCACTTTCTGCGATGTTGAACTTGTACTGTAAACGAGGTTCTTGTAAACAGAGCCGTTCCAAACTTTGGGGTGGCTGTGTCTTTTTGATTTTAATTTCCCTAAGCTATAGGACCATAAGTGGAAGTGCCCTAGGTTCTGTTGCTTTGTTTTTTAGATGTTTCAGGAAACACCATACACTTCTCCCGAGTGGTTGTTGGCAATTTACATCCCGCCCATCAGCATAACAAGGCTCCCAGTTCTCCATGGCCTGTACTGCCTTTCTGGATTTTACACTTTTTTCAGATGGCCCTTTTGACCGGGGGGAAGTGAGACTTCATTGTAGTGCAGATTTCCTTTGCAAGCTTGCTTGGTTGGCCAAAAAGGGCGTATGCGTTTTTTCCTGAATATATTCAGGAAAAAACGCATACGCCCTTTTTGGCCAAGTGCATCATTGTGGACGTTCTGCCTCTTTTCCTATGCTTTCAATGCAATTCCAGTCTACCTCCTGAAATCGGTTTCCTGCAATTCTGCCCCGCTTTCAAGTCCTCTTGGCAGCCTTACTTCAGTCTATTTTTGGACGATAGCTGTCATTTATAACTCTGCAGGTTTGTGAATTACAGTGCCCCTGAGCTCCTTTCTTCAACTCGCTTTCTTGTGACCTGGCCGCAACACCGCAGGATGGCTTCAGGCCCTAATCTGGTTCCGGCACGGCACGCTGAGCCTTTGGTTATTTCCTCTTCCTGGTGGGAAATGAGAGTTAAATTTGCCCGTCCAGACACCTCCAGCTAGTCTCTCATTGGTTCTCGCTATTCCTGTTCATCTTCCGCAGAAATTGCAAACTGGGCCAAACAGGAGGTTAAAGGCGCTGACTCTCCAAGTGGGGAGAGTGTTAGTAAAGCGTCTGGAATGTTGCACCCGAGTACCAGGGAATGAAAACTGAGACATATTTGAACACGTCTCCCGTTCACATGGTTGATCATACTTGGGTTCCACATGCATGTTTTAGCTGAAGGAAGAATACCTTAAACCTGGAGAGTTGAGACCCGTGTAATGGGTACCATGTAATATGACTTCAAAGGGTCTTCATTTGCTCACCGAACCTCTCCAATCCTATCACTGCTGCGTTTATGCCCCTGTACACATGCTTGATTCTCTTTCGGAGACATAGCAATCCATAGGTTTTAAGATACTTACTAGTCAGGTACATTCTTAGGCGTTTAATATGCGATGTTGAGTCCATTTCGTTGAGCAAGGAGTAGCTCTTGTCTATTCCATATTTGACTTAAGGAACTTTATCTGTGCTCATTTCAATCTCTGGTTTTATGCAGCACCCCAACTCACCTTTACCCTTAAGCAAGCATAAGTTGGTTTTCTAAATTTGAGACCCTGTTCTGTTCTGTAATTCAGTTCCTGTGTAGCCAAGTTTACATTCCGTGTATTACTGATATCTTATGATGTTTCTTTTTCTGTGTGACTTACTTCAGTTAGAATCATCATACCTGAATCCACTCATTGTGCTGCTAAGGGCCTGATGACACAGATTTCATTGCTGAGTGATATTGCTTTGTAAGTAAATACCACAACTTCTTTATCCATTTTTCACTTTCTGCGATGTTGAACTTGTACTGTAAACGAGGTTCTTGTAAACAGAGCCGTTCCAAACTTTGGGGTGGCTGTGTCTTTTTGATTTTAATTTCCCTAAGCTATAGGACCATAAGTGGAAGTGCCCTAGGTTCTGTTGCTTTGTTTTTTAGATGTTTCAGGAAACACCATACACTTCTCCCGAGTGGTTGTTGGCAATTTACATCCCGCCCATCAGCATAACAAGGCTCCCAGTTCTCCATGGCCTGTACTGCCTTTCTGGATTTTACACTTTTTTCAGATGGCCCTTTTGACCGGGGGGAAGTGAGACTTCATTGTAGTGCAGATTTCCTTTGCAAGCTTGCTTGGTTGGCCAAAAAGGGCGTATGCGTTTTTTCCTGAATATATTCAGGAAAAAACGCATACGCCCTTTTTGGCCAAGTGCATCATTGTGGACGTTCTGCCTCTTTTCCTATGCTTTCAATGCAATTCCAGTCTACCTCCTGAAATCGGTTTCCTGCAATTCTGCCCCGCTTTCAAGTCCTCTTGGCAGCCTTACTTCAGTCTATTTTTGGACGATAGCTGTCATTTATAACTCTGCAGGTTTGTGAATTACAGTGCCCCTGAGCTCCTTTCTTCAACTCGCTTTCTTGTGACCTGGCCGCAACACCGCAGGATGGCTTCAGGCCCTAATCTGGTTCCGGCACGGCACGCTGAGCCTTTGGTTATTTCCTCTTCCTGGTGGGAAATGAGAGTTAAATTTGCCCGTCCAGACACCTCCAGCTAGTCTCTCATTGGTTCTCGCTATTCCTGTTCATCTTCCGCAGAAATTGCAAACTGGGCCAAACAGGAGGTTAAAGGCGCTGACTCTCCAAGTGGGGAGAGTGTTAGTAAAGCGTCTGGAATGTTGCACCCGAGTACCAGGGAATGAAAACTGAGACATATTTGAACACGTCTCCCGTTCACATGGTTGATCATACTTGGGTTCCACATGCATGTTTTAGCTGAAGGAAGAATACCTTAAACCTGGAGAGTTGAGACCCGTGTAATGGGTACCATGTAATATGACTTCAAAGGGTCTTCATTTGCTCACCGAACCTCTCCAATCCTATCACTGCTGCGTTTATGCCCCTGTACACATGCTTGATTCTCTTTCGGAGACATAGCAATCCATAGGTTTTAAGATACTTACTAGTCAGGTACATTCTTAGGCGTTTAATATGCGATGTTGAGTCCATTTCGTTGAGCAAGGAGTAGCTCTTGTCTATTCCATATTTGACTTAAGGAACTTTATCTGTGCTCATTTCAATCTCTGGTTTTATGCAGCACCCCAACTCACCTTTACCCTTAAGCAAGCATAAGTTGGTTTTCTAAATTTGAGACCCTGTTCTGTTCTGTAATTCAGTTCCTGTGTAGCCAAGTTTACATTCCGTGTATTACTGATATCTTATGATGTTTCTTTTTCTGTGTGACTTACTTCAGTTAGAATCATCATACCTGAATCCACTCATTGTGCTGCTAAGGGCCTGATGACACAGATTTCATTGCTGAGTGATATTGCTTTGTAAGTAAATACCACAACTTCTTTATCCATTTTTCACTTTCTGCGATGTTGAACTTGTACTGTAAACGAGGTTCTTGTAAACAGAGCCGTTCCAAACTTTGGGGTGGCTGTGTCTTTTTGATTTTAATTTCCCTAAGCTATAGGACCATAAGTGGAAGTGCCCTAGGTTCTGTTGCTTTGTTTTTTAGATGTTTCAGGAAACACCATACACTTCTCCCGAGTGGTTGTTGGCAATTTACATCCCGCCCATCAGCATAACAAGGCTCCCAGTTCTCCATGGCCTGTCCTGCCTTTCTGGATTTTACACTTTTTTCAGATGGCCCTTTTCACCGGGGGGAAGTGAGACTTCATTGTAGTGCAGATTTCCTTTGCAAGCTTGCTTGGTTGGCCAAAAAGGGCGTATGCGTTTTTTCCTGAATATATTCAGGAAAAAACGCATACGCCCTTTTTGGCCAAGTGCATCATTGTGGACGTTCTGCCTCTTTTCCTATGCTTTCAATGCAATTCCAGTCTACCTCCTGAAATCGGTTTCCTGCAATTCTGCCCCGCTTTCAAGTCCTCTTGGCAGCCTTACTTCAGTCTATTTTTGGACGATAGCTGTCATTTATAACTCTGCAGGTTTGTGAATTACAGTGCCCCTGAGCTCCTTTCTTCAACTCGCTTTCTTTTGAGCTGGCCGCAACACCGCAGGATGGCTTCAGGCCCTAATCTGGTTCCGGTACGGCACGCTGAGCCTTTGGTTATTTCCTCTTCCTGGTGGGAAATGAGAGTTAAATTTGCCCGTCCAGACACCTCCAGCTAGCCTCTCATTGGTTCTCGCTATTCCTGTTCATCTTCCGCAGAAATTGCAAACTGGGCCAAACAGGAGGTTAAAGGCGCTGACTCTCCAAGTGGGGAGAGTGTTAGTAAAGCGTCTGGAATGTTGCACCCGAGTACCAGGGGAGGAAAACTGAGACATATTTGAACACGTCTCCCGTTCACATGGTTGATCATACTTGGGTTCCACATGCATGTTTTAGCTGAAGGAAGAATACCTTAAACCTGGAGAGTTGAGACCCGTGGAATGGGTACCATGCAATATGACTTCAAAGGGTCTTCATTTGCTCACCGAACGTCTCCAATCCTATCACTGCTGCGTTTATGCCCCTGTACACATGCTTGATTCTCTTTTGGAGACATAGCAATCCATAGGTTTTACGATACTTACTAGTCAGGTACATTCTTAGGCGTTTAATATGCGGTGTTGAGTCCATTTCGTTGAGCAAGGAGTAGCTCTTGTTTATTCCATATTTGACTTAAGGAACTTTATCTGTGCTCATTTCAATCTCTGGTTTTATGCAGCACCCCAACTCACCTTTCCCCTTAAGCAAGCATAAGTTGGTTTTCTAAATTTGAGACCCTGTTCTGTTCTGTAATTCAGTTCCTGTGTAGCCAAGTTTACATTCCGTGTATTACTGATATCTTATGATGTTTCTTTTTCTGTGTGACTTATTTCAGTTAGAATCATCATACCTGAATCCACTCATTGTGCTGCTAAGGGCCTGATGACATAGATTTCATTGCTGAGTGATATTGCTTTGTAAGTGAATACCACAACTTCTTTATCCATTTTTCACTTTCTGCGATGTTGAACTTGTACTGTAAACGAGGTTCTTGTAAACAGAGCCGTTCCAAACTTTGGGGTGGCTGTGTCTTTTTGATTTTAATTTCCCTAAGCTATAGGACCATAAGTGGAAGTGCCCTAGCCTCTGTTGCTTTGTTTTTTACATGTTTCAGGAAACACCATACACTTCTCCCAAGTGTCTGTTGGCAATTTACATCCCGCCCATCAGCATAACAAGGCTCCCAGTTCTCCATGGCCTGTCCTGCCTTTCTGGATTTTACACTTTTTTCAGATGGCCCTTTTGACCGGGGGGAAGTGAGACTTCATTGTAGTGCAGATTTCCTTTGCAAGCTTGCTTGGTTGGCCAAAAAGGGCGTATGCGTTTTTTCCTGAATATATTCAGGAAAAAACGCATACGCCCTTTTTGGCCAAGTGCATCATTGTGGACGTTCTGCCTCTTTTCCTATGCTTTCAATGCAATTCCAGTCTACCTCCTGAAATCGGTTTCCTGCAATTCTGCCCCGCTTTCAAGTCCTCTTGGCAGCCTTACTTCAGTCTATTTTTGGACGATAGCTGTCATTTATAACTCTGCAGGTTTGTGAATTACAGTGCCCCTGAGCTCCTTTCTTCAACTCGCTTTCTTTTGAGCTGGCCGCACCACCGCAGGATGGCTTCAGGCCCTAATCTGGTTCAGGTACGGCACGCTGAGCCTTTGGTTATTTCCTTTTCCTGGTGGGAAATGAGAGTTAAATTTGCCCGTCCAGACACCTCCAGCTAGCCTCTCATTGGTTCTCGCTATTCCTGTTCATCTTCCGCAGAAATTGCAAACTGGGCCAAACAGGAGGTTAAAGGCGCTGACTCTCCAAGTGGGGAGAGTGTTAGTAAAGCGTCTGGAATGTTGCACCCGAGTACCAGGGGAGGAAAACTGAGACATATTTGAACACGTCTCCCGTTCACATGGTTGATCATACTTGGGTTCCACATGCATGTTTTAGCTGAAGGAAGAATACCTTAAACCTGGAGAGTTGAGACCCGTGGAATGGGTACCATGCAATATGACTTCAAAGGGTCTTCATTTGCTCACCGAACCTCTCCAATCCTATCACTGCTGCGTTTATGCCCCTGTACACATGCTTGATTCTCTTTTGGAGACATAGCAATCCATAGGTTTTACGATACTTACTAGTCAGGTACATTCTTAGGCGTTTAATATGCGGTGTTGAGTCCATTTCGTTGAGCAAGGAGTAGCTCTTGTCTATTCCATATTTGACTTAAGGAACTTTATCTGTGCTCATTTCAATCTCTGGTTTTATGCAGCACCCCAACTCACCTTTACCCTTAAGCAAGCATAAGTTGGTTTTCTAAATTTGAGACCCTGTTCTGTTCTGTAATTCAGTTCCTGTGTAGCCAAGTTTACATTCCGTGTATTACTGATATCTTATGATGTTTCTTTTTCTGTGTGACTTATTTCAGTTAGAATCATCATACCTGAATCCACTCATTGTGATGCTAAGGGCCTGATGACATAGATTTCATTGCTGAGTGATATTGCTTTGTAAGTAAATACCACAACTTCTTTATCCATTTTTCACTTTCTGCGATGTTGAACTTGTACTGTAAACGAGGTTCTTGTAAACAGAGCCGTTCCAAACTTTGGGGTGGCTGTGTCTTTTTGATTTTAATTTCCCTAAGCTATAGGACCATAAGTGGAAGTGCCCTAGGTTCTGTTGCTTTGTTTTTTAGATGTTTCAGGAAACACCATACACTTCTCCCGAGTGGTTGTTGGCAATTTACATCCCGCCCATCAGCATAACAAGGCTCCCAGTTCTCCATGGCCTGTCCTGCCTTTCTGGATTTTACACTTTTTTCAGATGGCCCTTTTGACCGGGGGGAAGTGAGACTTCATTGTAGTGCAGATTTCCTTTGCAAGCTTGCTTGGTTGGCCAAAAAGGGCGTATGCGTTTTTTCCTGAATATATTGATATATATATATATGTATATATGACTATATATATATATATATATATATATATATATGACATATATATATATATATGACATATATATATATGTCTTCAAAGGGTCTTCATTTGCTCACCGAACCTCTCCAATCCTATCACTGCTGCGTTTATGCCCCTGTACACACGCTTGATTCTCTTTTGGAGACATAGCAATCCATAGGTTTTAAGATACTTACTAGTCAGGTACATTCTTAGGCGTTTAATATGGGGTGTTGAGTCCATTTCGTTGAGCAAGGAGTAGCTCTTGTCTATTCCATATTTGGCTTAAGGAACTTTATCTGTGCTCATTTCAATCTCTGGTTTTATGCAGCACCCCAACTCACCTTTCCCCTTAAGCAAGCATAAGTTGTTTTTCTAAATTTGAGACCCTGTTCTGTTCTGTAATTCAGTTCCTGTGTAGCCAAGTTTACATTCCGTGTATTACTGATATCTTATGATGTTTCTTTTTCTGTGTGACTTATTTCAGTTAGAATCATCATACCTGAATCCACTCATTGTGATGCTAAGGGCCTGATGACATAGATTTCATTGCTGAGTGATATTGCTTTGTAAGTAAATACCACAACTTCTTTATCCATTTTTCACTTTCTGCGATGTTGAACTTGTACTGTAAACGAGGTTCTTGTAAACAGAGGCGTCCCAAACTTTGGGGTGGCTGTGTCTTTTTGATTTTAATTTCCCTAAGCTATATGACCATAAGTGGCAGTGCCCTAGGCTCTGTTGCTTTGTTTTTTAGATGTTTCAGGAAACACCATACACTTCTCCCGAGTGTCTGTTGGCAATTTACATCCCGCCCATCAGCATAACAAGGCTCCCAGTTCTCCATGGCCTGTCCTGCCTTTCTGGATTTTACACTTTTTTCAGATGGCCCTTTTGACCGGGGGGAAGTGAGACTTCATTGTAGTGCAGATTTCCTTTGCAAGCTTGCTTGGTTGGCCAAAAAGGGCGTATGCGTTTTTTCCTGAATATATTCAGGAAAAAACGCATACGCCCTTTTTGGCCAAGTGCATCATTGTGGACGTTCTGCCTCTTTTCCTATGCTTTCAATGCAATTCCAGTCTACCTCCTGAAATCGGTTTCCTGCAATTCTGCCCCGCTTTCAAGTCCTCTTGGCAGCCTTACTTCAGTCTATTTTTGGACGATAGCTGTCATTTATAACTCTGCAGGTTTGTGAATTACAGTGCCCCTGAGCTCCTTTCTTCAACTCGCTTTCTTGTGACCTGGCCGCAACACCGCAGGATGGCTTCAGGCCCTAATCTGGTTCCGGCCCGGCACACTGAGCCTTTGGTTAATTCCTCTTCCTGGTGGGAAATGAGAGTTAAATTTGCCCGTCCAGACACCTCCAGCTAGCCTCTCATTGGTTCTTGCTATTCCTGTTCATCTTCCGCAGAAATTGCAAACTGGGCCAAACAGGAGGTTAAAGGGACTGACTCTCCAAGTGGGGAGAGTGTTAGTAAAGCGTCTGGAATGTTGCACCCGAGTACCAGGGGAGGAAAACTGAGACATATTTGAACACATCTCCCGATCACATGGTTGATCATACTCTAGGTTCCACATGCATGTTTTAGCTGAAGGAAGAATACCTTAAACCTGGAGAGTTGAGACCCGTGTAATGGGTACCATGCAATATGACTTCAAAGGGTCTTCATTTGCTCACCGAACCTCTCCAATCCTATCACTGCTGCGTTTATGCTCCTGTACACATGCTTGATTCTCTTTCGGAGACATAGCAATCCATAGGTTTTAAGATACTTACTAGTCAGGTACATTCTTAGGCGTTTAATATGCGATGTTGAGTCCATTTCGTTGAGCAAGGAGTAGCTCTTGTCTATTCCATATTTGGCTTAAGGAACTTTATCTGTGCTCATTTCAATCTCTGGTTTTATGCAGCACCCCAACTCACCTTTACCCTTAAGCAAGCATAAGTTGGTTTTCTAAATTTGAGACCCTGTTCTGTTCTGTAATTCAGTTCCTGTGTAGCCAAGTTTACATTCCGTGTATTACTGATATCTTATGATGTTTCTTTTTCTGTGTGACTTACTTCAGTTAGAATCATCATACCTGAATCCACTCATTGTGCTGCTAAGGGCCTGATGACACAGATTTCATTGCTGAGTGATATTGCTTTGTAAGTAAATACCACAACTTCTTTATCCATTTTTCACTTTCTGCGATGTTGAACTTGTACTGTAAACGAGGTTCTTGTAAACAGAGGCGTCCCAAACTTTGGGGTGGCTGTGTCTTTTTGATTTTAATTTCCCTAAGTTATAGGACCATAAGTGGCAGTGCCCTAGGTTCTGTTGCTTTGTTTTTTAGATGTTTCAGGAAACACCATTCACTTCTCCCGAGTGTCTGTTGGCAATTTACATCCCGCCCATCAGCATAACAAGGCTCCCAGTTCTCCATGGCCTGTCCTGCCTTTCTGGATTTTACACTTTTTTCAGATGGCCCTTTTGACCGGGGGGAAGTGAGACTTCATTGTAGTGCAGATTTCCTTTGCAAGCTTGCTTGGTTGGCCAAAAAGGGCGTATGCGTTTTTTCCTGAATATTTTTGGACGATAGCTGTCATTTATAACTCTGCAGGTTTGTGAATTACAGTGCCCCTGAGCTCCTTTCTTCAACTCGCTTTCTTGTGACCTGGCCGCAACACCGCAGGATGGCTTCAGGCCCTAATCTGGTTCCGGCCCGGCATGCTGAGCCTTTGGTTAATTCCTCTTCCTGGTGGGAAATGAGAGTTAAATTTGCCCGTCCAGACACCTCCAGCTAGCCTCTCATTGGTTCTCGCTATTCCTGTTCATCTTCCGCAGAAATTGCAAACTGGGCCAAACAGGAGGTTAAAGGGACTGACTCTCCAAGTGGGGAGAGTGTTAGTAAAGCGTCTGGAATGTTGCACCCGAGTACCAGGGGAGGAAAACTGAGACATATTTGAACACGTCTCCCGTTCACATGGTTGATCATACTTGGGTTCCACATGCATGTTTTAGCTGAAGGAAGAATACCTTAAACCTGGAGAGTTAAGACCCGTGTAATGGGTACCATGCAATATGACTTCAAAGGGTCTTCATTTGCTCACCGAACCTCTCCAATCCTATCACTGCTGCGTTTATGCCCCTGTACACATGCTTGATTCTCTTTTGGAGACATAGCAATCCATAGGTTTTAAGATACTTACAAGTCAGGTACATTCCTTGGCGTTGAATATGCGGTGTTGAGTCCATTTCGTTGAGCAAGGAGTAGCTCTTGTCTATTCCATATTTGGCTTAAGGAACTTTATCTGTGCTCATTTCAATCTCTGGTTTTATGCAGCACCCCAACTCACCTTTACCCTTAAGCAAGCATAAGTTGTTTTTCTAAATTTGAGTCCCTGTTCTGTTCTGTAATTCAGTTCCTGTGTAGCCAAGTTTACATTCCGTGTATTACTGATATCTTATGATGTTTCTTTTTCTGTGTGACTTACTTCAGTTAGAATCATCATACCTGAATCCACTCATTGTGCTGCTAAGGGCCCGATGACACAGATTTCATTGCTGAGTGATATTGCTTTGTAAGTAAATACCACAACTTCTTTATCCATTTTTCACTTTCTGCGATGTTGAACTTGTACTGTAAACGAGGTTCTTGTAAACAGAGCCGTTCCAAACTTTGGGGTGGCTGTGTGTTTTTGATTTTAATTTCCCTAAGCTATAGGACCATAAGTGGAAGTGCCCTAGGTTCTGTTGCTTTGTTTTTTAGATGTTTCAGGAAACACCATACACTTCTCCCGAGTGGTTGTTGGCAATTTACATCCCGCCCATCAGCATAACAAGGCTCCCAGTTCTCCATGGCCTGTCCTGCCTTTCTGGATTTTACACGTTTTTCAGATGGCCCTTTTGACCGTGGGGAAGTGAGACTTCATTGTAGTGCAGATTTCCTTTGCAAGCTTGCTTGGTTGGCCAAAAAGGGCGTATGCGTTTTTTCCTGAATATATTCAGGAAAAAACGCATACGCCCTTTTTGGCCAAGTGCATCATTGTGGACGTTCGGCCTCTTTTCCTATGCTTTCAATGCAATTCAAGTCTACCTCCTGAAATCGGTTTCCTGCAATTCTGCCCCGCTTTCAAGTCCTATTGGCAGCCTTACTTCAGTCTATTTTTGGACGATAGCTGTCATTTATAACTCTGCAGGTTTGTGAATTACAGTGCCCCTGAGCTCCTTTCTTCAACTCGCTTTCTTGTGACCTGGCCGCAACACCGCAGGATGGCTTCAGGCCCTAATCTGGTTCCGGCCCGGCATGCTGAGCCTTTGGTTATTTCCTCTTCCTGGTGGGAAATGAGAGTTAAATTTGCCCGTCCAGACACCTCCAGCTAGCCTCTCATTGGTTCTCGCTATTCCTGTTCATCTTCCGCAGAAATTGCAAACTGGGCCAAACAGGAGGTTAAAGGGACTGACTCTCCAAGTGGGGAGAGTGTTAGTAAAGCGTCTGGAATGTTGCACCCGAGTACCAGGGGAGGAAAACTGAGACATATTTGAACACGTCTCCCGATCACATGGTTGATCATACTCTAGGTTCCACATGCATGTTTTAGCTGAAGGAAGAATACCTTAAACCTGGGTAGTTGAAACCCGTGGAATGGGTACCATGCAATATGACTTCAAAGGGTCTTCATTTGCTCACCGAACCTCTCCAATCCTATCACTGCTGCGTTTATGCCCCTGTACACATGCTTGATTCTCTTTCGGAGACATAGCAATCCATAGGTTTTACGATACTTACTAGTCAGGTACATTCTTAGGCGTTTAA
Source organism: Stenella coeruleoalba (assembly GCF_951394435.1). NCBI lineage: Eukaryota > Metazoa > Chordata > Mammalia > Artiodactyla > Delphinidae > Stenella > Stenella coeruleoalba. Next base: position 415,348 of record NW_027645862.1, read on the forward strand.
TATGCGGTGTTGAGTCCATTTCTTTGAGCAAGGAGTAGCTCTTGTCTATTCCATATTTGACTTAAGGAACTTTATCTGTGCTCATTTCAATCTCTGGTTATATGCAGCACCCCAACTCACCTTTACCCTTAAGCAAGCATAAGTTGGTTTTCTAAATTTGAGACCCTGTTCTGTTCTGTAATTCAGTTCCTGTGTAGCCAAGTTTACATTCCGTGTATTACTGATATCTTATGATGTTTCTTTTTCTGTGTGACTTACTTCAGTTAGAATCATCATACCTGAATCCACTCATTGTGCTGCTAAGGGCCTGATGACACAGATTTCATTGCTGAGTGATATTGTTTTGTAAGTAAATACCACAACTTCTTTATCCATTTTTCACTTTCTGCGATGTTGAACTTGTACTGTAAACGAGGTTCTTGTAAACAGAGGCGTCCCAAACTTTGGGGTGGCTGTGTCTTTTTGATTTTAATTTCCCTAAGCTATAGGACCATAAGTGGAAGTGCCCTAGGTTCTGTTGCTTTGTTTTTTAGATGTTTCAGGAAACACCATACACTTCTCTCCAGTGTCTGTTGGCAATTTACATCCCGCCCATCAGCATAACAAGGCTCCCAGTTCTCCATGGCCTGTCCTGCCTTTCTGGATTTTACACTTTTTTCAGATGGCCCTTTTGACCGGGGGGAAGTGAGACTTCATTGTAGTGCAGATTTCCTTTGCAAGCTTGCTTGGTTGGCCAAAAACGGCGTATGCGTTTTTTCCTGAATATATTCAGGAAAAAACGCATACGCCCTTTTTGGCCAAGTGCATCATTGTGGACGTTCTGCCTCTTTTCCTATGCTTTCAATGCAATTCCAGTCTACCTCCTGAAATCGGTTTCCTGCAATTCTGCCCCGCTTTCAAGTCCTCTTGGCAGCCTTACTTCAGTCTATTTTTGGACGATAGCTGTCATTTATAACTCTGAAGGTTTGAGAATTACAGTGCCCCTGAGCTCCTTTCTTCAACTCGCTTTCTTTTGAGCTGGCCGCAACACCGCAGGATGGCTTCAGGCCCTAATCTGGTTCCGGTACGGCACGCTCAGCCTTTGGTTATTTCCTCTTCCTGGTGGGAAATGAGAGTTAAATTTGCCCGTCCAGACACCTCCAGCTAGCCTCTCATTGGTTCTCGCTATTCCTGTTCATCTTCCGCAGAAATTGCAAACTGGGCCAAACAGGAGCTTAAAGGCGCTGACTCTCCAAGTGGGGAGAGTGTTAGTAAAGCGTCTGGAATGTTGCACCCGAGTACCAGGGGAGGAAAACTGAGACATATTTGAACAAGTCTGCCAATCACATGGTTGATCATACTCTGGGTTCCACATGCATGTTTTAGCTGAAGGAAGAATACCTAAAACCTGGGTAGTTGAAACCCGTGGAATGGGTACCATGCAATATGACTTCAAAGGGTCTTCATTTGCTCACCGAACCTCTCCAATCCTATCACTGCTGCGTTTATGCCCCTGTACACATGCTTGATTCTCTTTCGGAGACATAGCAATCTATAGGTTTTAAGATACTTACTAGTCAGGTACATTCTTAGGCGTTTAATATGCGGTGTTGAGTCCATTTCGTTGAGCAAGGAGTAGCTCTTGTCTATTCCATATTTGGCTTAAGGAACTTTATCTGTGCTCATTTCAATCTCTGGTTTTATGCAGCACCCCAACTCACCTTTCCCCTTAAGCAAGCATAAGTTTGTTTTCTAAATTTGAGACCCTGTTCTGTTCTGTAATTCAGTTCCTGTGTAGCCAAGTTTCCATTCCGTGTATTACTGATATCTTATGATGTTTCTTTTTCTGTGTGACTTATTTCAGTTAGAATCATCGTACCTGAATCCAATCATTATGCTGCTACGGGCCTGATGACATAGATTTCATTGCTGAGTGATACTGCATTGTACGTAAGTACCACAAGTTCTTTATCCATTTTTCACTTTCTGTGATATTGAACTTGTACGGTAAACGAGGTTCTTGTAAATAGAGGCGTCCCAAACTTTGGGGTGGCTGTGTCTTTTTGATTTTAATTTCCCTAAGCTATAGGACCATAAGTGGAAGTGCCCTAGGCTCTGTTGCTTTGTTTTTTAGATGTTTCAGGAAACACCATACACTTCTCCCAAGTGTCTGTTGGCAATTTACATCCCGTCCATCAGCATAACAAGGCTCCCAGTTCTCCATGGCCTGTCCTGCCTTTCTGGATTTTACACTTTTTTCAGATGGCCCTTTTCACCGGGGGGAAGTGAGACTTCATTGTAGTGCAGATTTCCTTTGCAAGTTTGCTTGGTTGGCCAAAAAGGGCGTATGCGTTTTTTCCTGAATATATTCAGGAAAAAACGCATACGCCCTTTTTGGCCAAGTGCATCATTGTGGACGTTCTGCCTCTTTTCCTATGCTTTCAATGCAATTCCAGTCTACCTCCTGAAATCGGTTTCCTGCAATTCTGCCCCTCTTTTAAGTCCTCTTGGCAGCCTTACTTCAGTCTATTTTTGGACGATAGCTGTCATTTATAACTCTGCAGGTTTGTGAATTACAGTGCCCCTGAGCTCCTTTCTTCAACTCGCTTTCTTGTGACCTGGCCGCAACACCGCAGGATGGCTTCAGGCCCTAATCTGGTTCCGGCACGTCACGATGAGCCTTTGGTTAATTCCTCTTCCTGGTGGGAAATGAGAGTTAAATTTGCCCGTTCAGACACCTCCAGCTAGTCTCTCATTGGTTCTCGCTATTCCTGTTCATCTTCCGCAGAAATTGCAAACTGGGCCAAACAGGAGGTTAAAGGGACTGACTCTCCAAGTCGGGAGAGTGTTAGTAAAGCGTCTGGAATGTTGCACCCGAGTACCAGGGTACGAAAACTGAGACATATTTGAACACGTCTCCCGATCACATGGTTGATCATACTCTAGGTTCCACATGCATGTTTTAGCTGAAGGAAGAATACCTTAAACCTGGGTAGGTGAAACCCGTGGAATGGGTACCATGCAATATGACTTCAAAGGGTCTTCATTTGCTCACCGAACCTCTCCAATCCTATCACTGCTGCGTTTATGCCCCTGTACACATGCTTGATTCTCTTTCGGAGACATAGCAATCCATAGGTTTTAAGATACTTACTAGTCAGGTACATTCTTAGGCGTTTAATATGCGGTGTTGAGTCCATTTCGTTGAGCAAGGAGTAGCTCTTGTCTATTCCATATTTGGCTTAAGGAACTTTATCTGTGCTCATTTCAATCTCTGGTTTTATGCAGCACCCCAACTCACCTTTCCCCTTAAGCAAGCATAGGTTGGTTTTCTAAATTTGAGACCCTGTTCTGTTCTGTAATTCAGTTCCTGTGTAGCCAAGTTTCCATTCCGTGTATTACTGATATCTTATGATGTTTCTTTTTCTGTGTGACTTATTTCAGTTAGAATCATCATACCTGAATCCACTCATTGTGCTGCTAAGGGCCTGATGACATAGATTTCATTGCTGAGTGATATTGCTTTGTAAGTGATTACCACAACTTCTTTATCCATTTTTCACTTTCTGCGATGTTGAACTTGTACTGTAAACGAGGTTCTTGTAAACAGAGCCGTTCCAAACTTTGGGGTGGCTGTGTCTTTTTGATTTTAATTTCCCTAAGCTATAGGACCATAAGTGGAAGTGCCCTAGGCTCTGTTGCTTTGTTTTTTAGATGTTTCAGGAAACACCATACACTTCTCCCAAGTGTCCGTTGGCAATTTACATCCCGCCCATCAGCATAACAAGGCTCCCAGTTCTCCATGGCCTGTCCTGCCTTTCTGGATTTTACACTTTTTTCAGATGGCCCTTTTGACTGGGGGGAAGTGAGACTTCATTGTAGTGCAGATTTCCTTTGCAAGTTTGCTTGGTTGGCCAAAAAGGGCGTATGCGTTTTTTCCTGAATATATTCAGGAAAAAACGCATATGCCCTTTTTGGCCAAGTGCATCATTGTGGACGTTCTGCCTCTTTTCCTATGCTTTCAATGCAATTCCAGTCTACCTCTTGAAATCGGTTTCCTGCAATTCTGCCCCGCTTTCAAGTCCTCTTGGCAGCCTTACTTCAGTCTATTTTTGGACGATAGCTGTCATTTATAACTCTGCAGGTTTGTGAATTACAGTGCTCCTGAGCTCCTTTCTTCAACTCGCTTTCTTTTGAGCTGGCCGCAACACCGCAGGATGGCTTCAGGCCCTAATCTGGTTCCGGCACGGCACGCTGAGCCTTTGGTTAATTCCTCTTCCTGGTGGGAAATGAGAGTTAAATTTGCCCGTCCAGACACCTCCAGCTAGCCTCTCATTGGTTCTCGCTATTCCTGTTCATCTTCCGCAGAAATTGCAAACTGGGCCAAACAGGAGGTTAAAGGGACTGACTCTCCAAGTCGGGAGAGTGTTAGTAAAGCGTCTGGAATGTTGCACCCGAGTACCAGGGTACAAAAACTGGGACATATTTGAACACGTCTCCTGATCACATGGTTGATCATACTCTAGGTTCCACATGCATGTTTTAGCTGAAGGAAGAATACCTTAAACCTGGTAGTTGAAACCCGTGGAATGGGTACCATGCAATATGACTTCAAAGGGTCTTCATTTGCTCACCGAACCTCTCCAATCCTATCACTGCTGCGTTTATGCCCCTGTACACATGCTTGATTCTCTTTCGGAGACATAGCAATCCATAGGTTTTAAGATACTTACTAGTCAGGTACATTCTTAGGCGTTTAATATGGGGTGTGGAGTCCATTTCGTTGAGCAAGGAGTAGCTCTTGTCTATTCCATATTTGGCTTAAGGAACTTTATCTGTGCTCATTTCAATCTCTGGTTTTATGCAGCACCCCAACTCACCTTTACCCTTAAGCAAGCATAAGTTGGTTTTCTAAATTTGAGACCCTGTTCTGTTCTGTAATTCAGTTCCTGTGTAGCCAAGTTTCCATTCCGTGTATTACTGATATCTTATGATGTTTCTTTTTCTGTGTGACTTATTTCAGTTAGAATCATCATACCTGAATCCACTCATTGTGCTGCTAAGGGCCTGATGACACAGATTTCATTGCTGAGTGATATTGCTTTGTAAGTAAATACCACAACTTCTTTATCCATTTTTCACTTTCTGCGATGTTGAACTTGTACTGTAAACGAGGTTCTTGTAAACAGAGCCGTTCCAAACTTTGGGGTGGCTGTGTCTTTTTGATTTTAATTTCCCTAAGCTATAGGACCATAAGTGGAAGTGCCCTAGGTTCTGTTGCTTTGTTTTTTAGATGTTTCAGGAAACACCATACACTTCTCCCGAGTGGTTGTTGGCAATTTACATCCCGCCCATCAGCATAACAAGGCTCCCAGTTCTCCATGGCCTGTCCTGCCTTTCTGGATTTTACACTTTTTTCAGATGGCCCTTTTGACCGGGGGGAAGTGAGACTTCATTGTAGTGCAGATTTCCTTTGCAAGCTTGCTTGGTTGGCCAAAAACGGCGTATGCGTTTTTTCCTGAATATATTCAGGAAAAAACGCATACGCCCTTTTTGGCCAAGTGCATCATTGTGGACGTTCTGCCTCTTTTCCTATGCTTTCAATGCAATTCCAGTCTACCTCCTGAAATCGGTTTCCTGCAATTCTGCCCCGCTTTCAAGTCCTCTTGGCAGCCTTACTTCAGTCTATTTTTGGACGATAGCTGTCATTTATAACTCTGCAGGTTTGTGAATTACAGTGCCCCTGAGCTCCTTTCTTCAACTTGCTTTCTTGTGACCAGGCCCCAACACCGCAGGATGGCTTCAGGCCCTAATCTGGTTCCGGCACGGCACGCTGAGCCTCTGGTTATTTCCTCTTCCTGGTGGGAAATGAGAGTTAAATTTGCCCGTCCAGACACCTCCAGCTAGTCTCTCATTGGTTCTCGCTATTCCTGTTCATCTTCCGCAGAAATTGCAAACTGGGCCAAACAGGAGGTTAAAGGGACTGACTCTCCAAGTGGGGAGAGTGTTAGTAAGCGTCTGGAATGTTGCACCCGAGTACCAGGGTACGAAAACTGAGACATATTTGAACACGTCTCCCGATCACATGGTTGATCATACTCTAGGTTCCACATGCATGTTTTAGCTGAAGGAAGAATACCTTAAACCTGGGTAGTTGAAACCCGTGGAATGGGTACCATGCAATATGACTTCAAAGGGTCTTCATTTGCTCACGAACCTCTCCAGTCCTATCACTGCTGCGTTTATGCCCCTGTACACATGCTTGATTCTCTTTCGGAGACATAGCAATCCATAGGTTTTAAGATACTTACTAGTCAGGTACATTCTTAGGCGTTTAATATGCGGTGTTGAGTCCATTTCGTTGAGCAAGGAGTAGCTCTTTTCTATTCCATATTTGGCTTAAGGAACTTTATCTGTGCTCATTTCAATCTCTGGTTTTATGCAGCACCCCAACTCACCTTTACCCTTAAGCAAGCATAAGTTGGTTTTCTAAATTTGAGACCCTGTTCTGTTTTGGATTGCAGTTCCTGTGTAGCCAAGTTTACATTCCGTGTATTACTGATATCTTATGATGTTTCTTTTTCTGTGTGACTTATTTCAGTTAGAATCGTCGTACCTGAATCCACTCATTATGCTGCTACGGGCCTGATGACATAGATTTCATTGCTGAGTGATACTGCATTGTACGTAAGTATCACAAGTTCTTTATCCATTTTTCAATTTCTGTGATATTGAACTTGTACGGTAAACGAGATTGTTGTAAACGGAGGCGTCCCAAACTTTGAGGTGGCTGTGTCTTTTTGATTTTAATTTCCCTAAGCTGTAGGACCATAAGTGGAAGTGCCCTAGGCTCTGTTGCTTTGTTTTTTAGATGTTTCAGGAAACACCATACACTTCTCCTGAGTGTCTGTTGGCAATTTACATCCCGCCCATCAGCATAACAAGGCTCCCAGTTCTCCATGGCCTGTCCTGCCTTTCTGGATTTTACACTTTTTTCAGATGGCCCTTTTGACCGGGGGGAAGTGAGACTTCATTGTAGTCCAGATTTCCTTTGCAAGTTTGCTTGGTTGGCCAAAAAGGGCGTATGCGTTTTTTCCTGAATATATTCAGGAAAAAACGCATACGCCCTTTTTGGCCAAGTGCATCATTGTGGACGTTCTGCCTCTTTTCCTATGCTTTCAATGCAATTCCAGTCTACCTCTTGAAATCGGTTTCCTGCAATTCTGCCCCGCTTTCAAGTCCTCTTGGCAGCCTTACTTCAGTCTATTTTTGGACAATAGCTGTCATTTATAACTCTGCAGGTTTGTGAATTACAGTGCCCCTGAGCTCCTTTCTTCAACTCGCTTTCTTTTGAGCTGGCCGCAACACCGCAGGATGGCTTCAGGCCCTAATCTGGTTCCGGCACGGCACGCTGAGCCTTTGGTTAATTCCTCTTCCTGGTGGGAAATGAGAGTTAAATTTGCCCGTCCAGACACCTCCAGCTAGCCTCTCATTGGTTCTCGCTATTCCTGTTCATCTTCCGCAGAAATTGCAAACTGGGCCAAACAGGAGGTTAAAGGGACTGACTCTCCAAGTCGGGAGAGTGTTAGTAAAGCGTCTGGAATGTTGCACCCGAGTACCAGTGTACGAAAACTGGGACATATTTGAACACGTCTCCTGATCACATGGTTGATCATACTCTAGGTTCCACATGCATGTTTTAGCTGAAGGAAGAATACCTTAAACCTGGTAGTTGAAACCCGTGGAATGGGTACCATGCAATATGACTTCAAAGGGTCTTCATTTGCTCACCGAACCTCTCCAATCCTATCACTGCTGCGTTTATGCCCCTGTACACATGCTTGATTCTCTTTCGGAGACATAGCAATCCATAGGTTTTAAGATACTTACTAGTCAGGTACATTCTTAGGCGTTTAATATGGGGTGTGGAGTCCATTTCGTTGAGCAAGGAGTAGCTCTTGTCTATTCCATATTTGGCTTAAGGAACTTTATCTGTGCTCATTTTAATCTCTGGTTTTATGCAGCACCCCAACTCACCTTTACCCTTAAGCAAGCATAAGTTGGTTTTCTAAATTTGAGACCCTGTTCTGTTCTGTAATTCAGTTCCTGTGTAGCCAAGTTTCCATTCCGTGTATTACTGATATCTTATGATGTTTCTTTTTCTGTGTGACTTATTTCAGTTAGAATCATCATACCTGAATCCACTCATTGTGCTGCTAAGGGCCTGATGACACAGATTTCATTGCTGAGTGATATTGCTTTGTAAGTAAATACCACAACTTCTTTATCCATTTTTCACTTTCTGCGATGTTGAACTTGTACTGTAAACGAGGTTCTTGTAAACAGAGCCGTTCCAAACTTTGGGGTGGCTGTGTCTTTTTGATTTTAATTTCCCTAAGCTATAGGACCATAAGTGGAAGTGCCCTAGGTTCTGTTGCTTTGTTTTTTAGATGTTTCAGGAAACACCATACACATCTCCGGAGTGTTTGTTGGCAATTTACATCCCGCCCATCAGCATAACAAGGCTCCCAGTTCTCCATGGCCTGTCCTGCCTTTCTGGATTTTACACTTTTTTCAGATGGCCCTTTTGACCGGGGGGAAGTGAGACTTCATTGTAGTGCAGATTTCCTTTGCAAGCTTGCTTGGTTGGCCAAAAAGGGCGTATGCGTTTTTTCCTGAATATATTCAGGAAAAAACGCATACGCCCTTTTTGGCCAAGTGCATCATTGTGGACGTTCTGCCTCTTTTCCTATGCTTTCAATGCAATTCCAGTCTACCTCCTGAAATCGGTTTCCTGCAATTCTGCCCCGCTTTCAAGTCCTCTTGGCAGCCTTACTTCAGTCTATTTTTGGACGATAGCTGTCATTTATAACTCTGCAGGTTTGTGAATTACAGTGCCCCTGAGCTCCTTTCTTCAACTCGCTTTCTTGTGACCTGGCCGCAACACCGCAGGATGGCTTCAGGCCCTAATCTGGTTCCGGCACGGCACGCTGAGCCTTTGGTTATTTCCTCTTCCTGGTGGGAAATGAGAGTTAAATTTGCCCGTCCAGACACCTCCAGCTAGTCTCTCATTGGTTCTCGCTATTCCTGTTCATCTTCCGCAGAAATTGCAAACTGGGCCAAACAGGAGGTTAAAGGCGCTGACTCTCCAAGTGGGGAGAGTGTTAGTAAAGCGTCTGGAATGTTGCACCCGAGTACCAGGGAATGAAAACTGAGACATATTTGAACACGTCTCCCGTTCACATGGTTGATCATACTTGGGTTCCACATGCATGTTTTAGCTGAAGGAAGAATACCTTAAACCTGGAGAGTTGAGACCCGTGTAATGGGTACCATGTAATATGACTTCAAAGGGTCTTCATTTGCTCACCGAACCTCTCCAATCCTATCACTGCTGCGTTTATGCCCCTGTACACATGCTTGATTCTCTTTCGGAGACATAGCAATCCATAGGTTTTAAGATACTTACTAGTCAGGTACATTCTTAGGCGTTTAATATGCGATGTTGAGTCCATTTCGTTGAGCAAGGAGTAGCTCTTGTCTATTCCATATTTGACTTAAGGAACTTTATCTGTGCTCATTTCAATCTCTGGTTTTATGCAGCACCCCAACTCACCTTTACCCTTAAGCAAGCATAAGTTGGTTTTCTAAATTTGAGACCCTGTTCTGTTCTGTAATTCAGTTCCTGTGTAGCCAAGTTTACATTCCGTGTATTACTGATATCTTATGATGTTTCTTTTTCTGTGTGACTTACTTCAGTTAGAATCATCATACCTGAATCCACTCATTGTGCTGCTAAGGGCCTGATGACACAGATTTCATTGCTGAGTGATATTGCTTTGTAAGTAAATACCACAACTTCTTTATCCATTTTTCACTTTCTGCGATGTTGAACTTGTACTGTAAACGAGGTTCTTGTAAACAGAGCCGTTCCAAACTTTGGGGTGGCTGTGTCTTTTTGATTTTAATTTCCCTAAGCTATAGGACCATAAGTGGAAGTGCCCTAGGTTCTGTTGCTTTGTTTTTTAGATGTTTCAGGAAACACCATACACTTCTCCCGAGTGGTTGTTGGCAATTTACATCCCGCCCATCAGCATAACAAGGCTCCCAGTTCTCCATGGCCTGTACTGCCTTTCTGGATTTTACACTTTTTTCAGATGGCCCTTTTGACCGGGGGGAAGTGAGACTTCATTGTAGTGCAGATTTCCTTTGCAAGCTTGCTTGGTTGGCCAAAAAGGGCGTATGCGTTTTTTCCTGAATATATTCAGGAAAAAACGCATACGCCCTTTTTGGCCAAGTGCATCATTGTGGACGTTCTGCCTCTTTTCCTATGCTTTCAATGCAATTCCAGTCTACCTCCTGAAATCGGTTTCCTGCAATTCTGCCCCGCTTTCAAGTCCTCTTGGCAGCCTTACTTCAGTCTATTTTTGGACGATAGCTGTCATTTATAACTCTGCAGGTTTGTGAATTACAGTGCCCCTGAGCTCCTTTCTTCAACTCGCTTTCTTGTGACCTGGCCGCAACACCGCAGGATGGCTTCAGGCCCTAATCTGGTTCCGGCACGGCACGCTGAGCCTTTGGTTATTTCCTCTTCCTGGTGGGAAATGAGAGTTAAATTTGCCCGTCCAGACACCTCCAGCTAGTCTCTCATTGGTTCTCGCTATTCCTGTTCATCTTCCGCAGAAATTGCAAACTGGGCCAAACAGGAGGTTAAAGGCGCTGACTCTCCAAGTGGGGAGAGTGTTAGTAAAGCGTCTGGAATGTTGCACCCGAGTACCAGGGAATGAAAACTGAGACATATTTGAACACGTCTCCCGTTCACATGGTTGATCATACTTGGGTTCCACATGCATGTTTTAGCTGAAGGAAGAATACCTTAAACCTGGAGAGTTGAGACCCGTGTAATGGGTACCATGTAATATGACTTCAAAGGGTCTTCATTTGCTCACCGAACCTCTCCAATCCTATCACTGCTGCGTTTATGCCCCTGTACACATGCTTGATTCTCTTTCGGAGACATAGCAATCCATAGGTTTTAAGATACTTACTAGTCAGGTACATTCTTAGGCGTTTAATATGCGATGTTGAGTCCATTTCGTTGAGCAAGGAGTAGCTCTTGTCTATTCCATATTTGACTTAAGGAACTTTATCTGTGCTCATTTCAATCTCTGGTTATATGCAGCACCCCAACTCACCTTTACCCTTAAGCAAGCATAAGTTGGTTTTCTAAATTTGAGACCCTGTTCTGTTCTGTAATTCAGTTCCTGTGTAGCCAAGTTTACATTCCGTGTATTACTGATATCTTATGATGTTTCTTTTTCTGTGTGACTTACTTCAGTTAGAATCATCATACCTGAATCCACTCATTGTGCTGCTAAGGGCCTGATGACACAGATTTCATTGCTGAGTGATATTGCTTTGTAAGTAAATACCACAACTTCTTTATCCATTTTTCACTTTCTGCGATGTTGAACTTGTACTGTAAACGAGGTTCTTGTAAACAGAGCCGTTCCAAACTTTGGGGTGGCTGTGTCTTTTTGATTTTAATTTCCCTAAGCTATAGGACCATAAGTGGAAGTGCCCTAGGTTCTGTTGCTTTGTTTTTTAGATGTTTCAGGAAACACCATACACTTCTCCCGAGTGGTTGTTGGCAATTTACATCCCGCCCATCAGCATAACAAGGCTCCCAGTTCTCCATGGCCTGTCCTGCCTTTCTGGATTTTACACTTTTTTCAGATGGCCCTTTTCACCGGGGGGAAGTGAGACTTCATTGTAGTGCAGATTTCCTTTGCAAGCTTGCTTGGTTGGCCAAAAAGGGCGTATGCGTTTTTTCCTGAATATATTCAGGAAAAAACGCATACGCCCTTTTTGGCCAAGTGCATCATTGTGGACGTTCTGCCTCTTTTCCTATGCTTTCAATGCAATTCCAGTCTACCTCCTGAAATCGGTTTCCTGCAATTCTGCCCCGCTTTCAAGTCCTCTTGGCAGCCTTACTTCAGTCTATTTTTGGACGATAGCTGTCATTTATAACTCTGCAGGTTTGTGAATTACAGTGCCCCTGAGCTCCTTTCTTCAACTCGCTTTCTTTTGAGCTGGCCGCAACACCGCAGGATGGCTTCAGGCCCTAATCTGGTTCCGGTACGGCACGCTGAGCCTTTGGTTATTTCCTCTTCCTGGTGGGAAATGAGAGTTAAATTTGCCCGTCCAGACACCTCCAGCTAGCCTCTCATTGGTTCTCGCTATTCCTGTTCATCTTCCGCAGAAATTGCAAACTGGGCCAAACAGGAGGTTAAAGGCGCTGACTCTCCAAGTGGGGAGAGTGTTAGTAAAGCGTCTGGAATGTTGCACCCGAGTACCAGGGGAGGAAAACTGAGACATATTTGAACACGTCTCCCGTTCACATGGTTGATCATACTTGGGTTCCACATGCATGTTTTAGCTGAAGGAAGAATACCTTAAACCTGGAGAGTTGAGACCCGTGGAATGGGTACCATGCAATATGACTTCAAAGGGTCTTCATTTGCTCACCGAACGTCTCCAATCCTATCACTGCTGCGTTTATGCCCCTGTACACATGCTTGATTCTCTTTTGGAGACATAGCAATCCATAGGTTTTACGATACTTACTAGTCAGGTACATTCTTAGGCGTTTAATATGCGGTGTTGAGTCCATTTCGTTGAGCAAGGAGTAGCTCTTGTTTATTCCATATTTGACTTAAGGAACTTTATCTGTGCTCATTTCAATCTCTGGTTTTATGCAGCACCCCAACTCACCTTTCCCCTTAAGCAAGCATAAGTTGGTTTTCTAAATTTGAGACCCTGTTCTGTTCTGTAATTCAGTTCCTGTGTAGCCAAGTTTACATTCCGTGTATTACTGATATCTTATGATGTTTCTTTTTCTGTGTGACTTATTTCAGTTAGAATCATCATACCTGAATCCACTCATTGTGCTGCTAAGGGCCTGATGACATAGATTTCATTGCTGAGTGATATTGCTTTGTAAGTGAATACCACAACTTCTTTATCCATTTTTCACTTTCTGCGATGTTGAACTTGTACTGTAAACGAGGTTCTTGTAAACAGAGCCGTTCCAAACTTTGGGGTGGCTGTGTCTTTTTGATTTTAATTTCCCTAAGCTATAGGACCATAAGTGGAAGTGCCCTAGCCTCTGTTGCTTTGTTTTTTACATGTTTCAGGAAACACCATACACTTCTCCCAAGTGTCTGTTGGCAATTTACATCCCGCCCATCAGCATAACAAGGCTCCCAGTTCTCCATGGCCTGTCCTGCCTTTCTGGATTTTACACTTTTTTCAGATGGCCCTTTTGACCGGGGGGAAGTGAGACTTCATTGTAGTGCAGATTTCCTTTGCAAGCTTGCTTGGTTGGCCAAAAAGGGCGTATGCGTTTTTTCCTGAATATATTCAGGAAAAAACGCATACGCCCTTTTTGGCCAAGTGCATCATTGTGGACGTTCTGCCTCTTTTCCTATGCTTTCAATGCAATTCCAGTCTACCTCCTGAAATCGGTTTCCTGCAATTCTGCCCCGCTTTCAAGTCCTCTTGGCAGCCTTACTTCAGTCTATTTTTGGACGATAGCTGTCATTTATAACTCTGCAGGTTTGTGAATTACAGTGCCCCTGAGCTCCTTTCTTCAACTCGCTTTCTTTTGAGCTGGCCGCACCACCGCAGGATGGCTTCAGGCCCTAATCTGGTTCAGGTACGGCACGCTGAGCCTTTGGTTATTTCCTTTTCCTGGTGGGAAATGAGAGTTAAATTTGCCCGTCCAGACACCTCCAGCTAGCCTCTCATTGGTTCTCGCTATTCCTGTTCATCTTCCGCAGAAATTGCAAACTGGGCCAAACAGGAGGTTAAAGGCGCTGACTCTCCAAGTGGGGAGAGTGTTAGTAAAGCGTCTGGAATGTTGCACCCGAGTACCAGGGGAGGAAAACTGAGACATATTTGAACACGTCTCCCGTTCACATGGTTGATCATACTTGGGTTCCACATGCATGTTTTAGCTGAAGGAAGAATACCTTAAACCTGGAGAGTTGAGACCCGTGGAATGGGTACCATGCAATATGACTTCAAAGGGTCTTCATTTGCTCACCGAACCTCTCCAATCCTATCACTGCTGCGTTTATGCCCCTGTACACATGCTTGATTCTCTTTTGGAGACATAGCAATCCATAGGTTTTACGATACTTACTAGTCAGGTACATTCTTAGGCGTTTAATATGCGGTGTTGAGTCCATTTCGTTGAGCAAGGAGTAGCTCTTGTCTATTCCATATTTGACTTAAGGAACTTTATCTGTGCTCATTTCAATCTCTGGTTTTATGCAGCACCCCAACTCACCTTTACCCTTAAGCAAGCATAAGTTGGTTTTCTAAATTTGAGACCCTGTTCTGTTCTGTAATTCAGTTCCTGTGTAGCCAAGTTTACATTCCGTGTATTACTGATATCTTATGATGTTTCTTTTTCTGTGTGACTTATTTCAGTTAGAATCATCATACCTGAATCCACTCATTGTGATGCTAAGGGCCTGATGACATAGATTTCATTGCTGAGTGATATTGCTTTGTAAGTAAATACCACAACTTCTTTATCCATTTTTCACTTTCTGCGATGTTGAACTTGTACTGTAAACGAGGTTCTTGTAAACAGAGGCGTCCCAAACTTTGGGGTGGCTGTGTCTTTTTGATTTTAATTTCCCTAAACTATAGGACCATAAGTGGCAGTGCCCTAGGCTCTGTTGCTTTGTTTTTTAGATGTTTCAGGAAACACCATACACTTCTCCCGAGTGTCTGTTGGCAATTTACATCCCGCCCATCAGCATAACAAGGCTCCCAGTTCTCCATGGCCTGTCCTGCCTTTCTGGATTTTACACTTTTTTCAGATGGCCCTTTTGACCGGGGGGAAGTGAGACTTCATTGTAGTGCAGATTTCCTTTGCAAGCTTGCTTGGTTGGCCAAAAAGGGCGTATGCGTTTTTTCCTGAATATATTCAGGAAAAAACGCATACGCCCTTTTTGGCCAAGTGCATCATTGTGGACGTTCTGCCTCTTTTCCTATGCTTTCAATGCAATTCCAGTCTACCTCCTGAAATCGGTTTCCTGCAATTCTGCCCCGCTTTCAAGTCCTCTTGGCAGCCTTACTTCAGTCTATTTTTGGACGATAGCTGTCATTTATAACTCTGCAGGTTTGTGAATTACAGTGCCCCTGAGCTCCTTTCTTCAACTCGGTTTCTTTTGAGCTGGCCGCAACACCGCAGGATGGCTTCAGGCCCTAATCTGGTTCCGGTACGGCACGCTGAGCCTTTGGTTATTTCCTCTTCCTGGTGGGAAATGAGAGTTAAATTTGCCCGTCCAGACACCTCCAGCTAGCCTCTCATTGGTTCTCGCTATTCCTGTTCATCTTCCGCAGAAATTGCAAACTGGGCCAAACAGGAGGTTAAAGGCGCTGACTCTCCAAGTGGGGAGAGTGTTAGTAAAGCGTCTGGAATGTTGCACCCGAGTACCAGGGGAGGAAAACTGAGACATATTTGAACACGTCTCCCGTTCACATGGTTGATCATACTTGGGTTCCACATGCATGTTTTAGCTGAAGGAAGAATACCTTAAACCTGGAGAGTTGAGACCCGTGGAATGGGTACCATGCAATATGACTTCAAAGGGTCTTCATTTGCTCACCGAACCTCTCCAATCCTATCACTGCTGCGTTTATGCCCCTGTACACATGCTTGATTCTCTTTTGGAGACATAGCAATCCGTAGGTTTTACGATACTTACTAGTCAGGTACATTCTTAGGCGTTTAATATGCGGTGTTGAGTCCATTTCGTTGAGCAAGGAGTAGCTCTTGTCTATTCCATATTTGACTTAAGGAACTTTATCTGTGCTCATTTCAATCTCTGGTTTTATGCAGCACCCCACCTCACCTTTACCCTTAAGCAAGCATAAGTTGGTTTTCTAAATTTGAGACCCTGTTCTGTTCTGTAATTCAGTTCCTGTGTAGCCAAGTTTACATTCCGTGTATTACTGATATCTTATGATGTTTCTTTTTCTGTGTGACTTATTTCAGTTAGAATCATCATACCTGAATCCACTCATTGTGATGCTAAGGGCCTGATGACATAGATTTCATTGCTGAGTGATATTGCTTTGTAAGTAAATACCACAACTTCTTTATCCATTTTTCACTTTCTGCGATGTTGAACTTGTACTGTAAACGAGGTTCTTGTAAACAGAGGCGTCCCAAACTTTGGGGTGGCTGTGTCTGTTTGATTTTAATTTCCCTAAGCTATAGGACCATAAGTGGCAGTGCCCTAGGCTCTGTTGCTTTGTTTTTTAGATGTTTCAGGAAACACCATACACTTCTCCCGAGTGTCTGTTGGCAATTTACATCCCGCCCATCAGCATAACAAGGCTCCCAGTTCTCCATGGCCTGTCCTGCCTTTCTGGATTTTACACTTTTTTCAGATGGCCCTTTTGACCGGGGGGAAGTGAGACTTCATTGTAGTGCAGATTTCCTTTGCAAGCTTGCTTGGTTGGCCAAAAAGGGCGTATGCGTTTTTTCCTGAATATATTCAGGAAAAAACGCATACGCCCTTTTTGGCCAAGTGCATCATTGTGGACGTTCTGCCTCTTTTCCTATGCTTTCAATGCAATTCCAGTCTACCTCCTGAAATCGGTTTCCTGCAATTCTGCCCCGCTTTCAAGTCCTCTTGGCAGCCTTACTTCAGTCTATTTTTGGACGATAGCTGTCATTTATAACTCTGCAGGTTTGTGAATTACAGTGCCCCTGAGCTCCTTTCTTCAACTTGCTTTCTTGTGACCTGGCCGCAACACCGCAGGATGGCTTCAGGCCCTAATCTGGTTCCGGCCCGGCATGCTGAGCCTTTGGTTAATTCCTCTTCCTGGTGGGAAATGAGAGTTAAATTTGCCCGTCCAGACACCTCCAGCTAGCCTCTCATTGGTTCTCGCTATTCCTGTTCATCTTCCGCAGAAATTGCAAACTGGGCCAAACAGGAGGTTAAAGGGACTGACTCTCCAAGTGGGGAGAGTGTTAGTAAAGCGTCTGGAATGTTGCACCCAAGTACCAGGGTACGAAAACTGAGACATATTTGAACACGTCTCCCGATCACATGGTTGATCATACTCTAGGTTCCACATGCATGTTTTAGCTGAAGGAAGAATACCTTAAACCTGGGTAGTTGAAACCCGTGGAATGGGTACCATGCAATATGACTTCAAAGGGTCTTCATTTGCTCACCGAACCTCTCCAATCCTATCACTGCTGCGTTTATGCCCCTGTACACATGCTTGATTCTCTTTTGGAGACATAGCAATCCATAGGTTTTAAGATACTTACAAGTCAGGTACATTCTTAGGCGTTTAATATGCGGTGTTGAGTCCATTTCGTTGAGCAAGGAGTAGCTCTTGTCTATTCCATATTTGGCTTAAGGAACTTTATCTGTGCTCATTTCAATCTCTGGTTTTATGCAGCACCCCAACTCACCTTTACCCTTAAGCAAGCATAAGTTGTTTTCCTAAATTTGAGTCCCTGTTCTGTTCTGTAATTCAGTTCCTGTGTAGCCAAGTTTACATTCCGTGTATTACTGATATCTTATGATGTTTCTTTTTCTGTGTGACTTACTTCAGTTAGAATCATCATACCTGAATCCACTCATTGTGCTGCTAAGGGCCTGATGACACAGATTTCATTGCTGAGTGATATTGCTTTGTAAGTAAATACCACAACTTCTTTATCCATTTTTCACTTTCTGCGATGTTGAACTTGTACTGTAAACGAGGTTCTTGTAAACAGAGGCGTCCCAAAATTTGGGGTGGCTGTGTCTTTTTGATTTTAATTTCCCTAAGCTATAGGACCATAAGTGGCAGTGCCCTAGGCTCTGTTGCTTTGTTTTTTAGATGTTTCAGGAAACACCATACACTTCTCCCGAGTGTCTGTTGGCAATTTACATCCCGCCCATCAGCATAACAAGGCTCCCAGTTCTCCATGGCCTGTCCTGCCTTTCTGGATTTTACCCTTTTTTCAGATGGCCCTTTTGACCGGGGGGAAGTGAGACTTCATTGTAGTGCAGATTTCCTTTGCAAGCTTGCTTGGTTGGCCTAAAAGGGTGTATGCGTTTTTTCCTGAATATATTCAGGAAAAAACGCATACGCCCTTTTTGGCCAAGTGCATCATTGTGGACGTTCTGCCTCTTTTCCTATGCTTTCAATGCAATTCCAGTCTACCTCCTGAAATCGGTTTCCTGCAATTCTGCCCCGCTTTCAAGTCCTCTTGGCAGCCTTACTTCAGTCTATTTTTGGACGATAGCTGTCATTTATAACTCTGAAGGTTTGTGAATTACAGTGCCCCTGAGCTCCTTTCTTCAACTCGCTTTCTTTTGAGCTGGCCGCAACACCGCAGGATGGCTTCAGGCCCTAATCTGGTTCCGGTACGGCAAGCTGAGCCTTTGGTTATTTCCTCTTCCTGGTGGGAAATGAGAGTTAAATTTGCCCGTCCAGACACCTCCAGCTAGCCTCTCATTGGTTCTCGCTATTCCTGTTCATCTTCCGCAGAAATTGCAAACTGGGCCAAACAGGAGGTTAAAGGCGCTGAGTCTCCAAGTGGGGAGAGTGTTAGTAAAGCGTCTGGAATGTTGCACCCGAGTACCAGGGGAGGAAAACTGAGACATATTTGAACACGTCTCCCGTTCACACGGTTGATCATACTTGGGGTTCCACATGCATGTTTTAGCTGAAGGAAGAATACCTTAAACCTGGAGAGTTGAGACCCGTGGAATGGGTACCATGCAATATGACTTCTAAGGGTCTTCATTTGCTCACCGAACCTCTCCAATCCTATCACTGCTGCGTTTATGCGCCTGTACACACGCTTGATTCTCTTTCGGATACATAGCAATCCATAGGTTTTAAGATACTTACTAGTCAGGTACATTCTTAGGCGTTTAATATGGGGTGTTGAGTCCATTTCGTTGAGCAAGGAGTAGCTCTTGTCTATTCCATATTTGGCTTAAGGAACTTTATCTGTGCTCATTTCAATCTCTGGTTTTATGCAGCACCCCAACTCACCTTCCCCCTTAAGCAAGCGTAAGTTGGTTTTCTAAACTTGAGACACTGTTCTGTTTTGTAATTCATTTCATGTGTAGCCAAGTTCACATTCTGTGTATTAGTGATACCTTATGATGTTTCTTTTCTGTGTGACTTATTTCAGTTCGAATCATCATACCTGAATCCACTCATTATGCTGCTACGGGCCTGATGACATAGATTTCATTGCTGAGTGATATTGCATTGTACGTAAGTACCACAAGTTCTTTATCCATTTTTCACTTTCTGCGATATTGAACTTGTACCGTAAACGAGGTTCTTGTAAACAGAGCCGTTCCAAACTTTGGGGTGGCTGTGTCTTTTTGATTTTAATTTCCCTAAGCTATAGGACCATAAGTGGAAGTGCCCTAGGCTCTGTTGCTTTGTTTTTTAGATGTTTCAGGAAACACCATACCCTCTCCAGAATGGCTGTTGGCAATTTACATCCTGCCCATCAGCATAAGAAGGCTCCCAGTTTTCCATGGCCTGTCGTGCCTTTATGGATTTTACACTTTTTTCAGATGGCCCTTTTGACCGGGTGGAAGTGAGACTTCATTGTAGTGCAGATTTCCTTTGCAAGCTTGCTTGGTTGGCCAAAAAGGGCGTATGCGTTTTTTCCTGAATATATTCAGGAAAAAACGCATACGCCCTTTTTGGCCAAGTGCATCATTGTCGAGTTTCTGACTCTCTTCATATGCTTTCAATGCAATTCCAGTCTACCTCCTGAAATCGGTTTCCTGCAATTCTGCCTTGCTTTCAATGCCTCTTCATAGCCTTACCTCAATATATTTTTTAAAAATAGTTGGCCTTTATAACTCTGCAGGTTTTTGAATTGCAGTGGCCCTTAGCTCCATTTTTTAGCTCTTATTTTTGTGGTCTTGCCCCGTAACCACAGGATTCCTTGAAGCCCTATTTTTCTTCTGGGGCACCTTGCTGTGCCTTTGGTTAATTCTTCTTACTGATGTGATATTAGAGTGACATGTGCCCATTGAAACCGCTACAGCTAGTTTCTCACTGGTTCCCCCTATTCCCATTCATCCTCTGCACTAACTGCAGACTGTGCGATACCAGAACTTAAAGGCATTGACTCCATGTGGGGATGTTGTTAGTAAAGCGGCTGGAATGTCGATCCGGAGCCCCAGGAGAGGAAAAATGAGGTGCGTTTTAGAAACCTTTCCCGATCATATGGTATACCAGTCGCTGGGTTTCCCAAGCATGGTTTAGCTGTAGGAAGATTCCCTTCAACCTGGAGTGTTGGGACCCTTGGACTGAGTAGCATGAAGTATTGCATTAAACTTTCGGCAGTTGCTCACCAAAGCTCACCAATCCTGTCAGCCCCAAGTGTCCAGCCTTATGTCTTATCCAGCTGTGGGTTTATATGTGGTCAATCCAGGTTGCATCACAGCCCCTGAGCGAATTTTGTAAGAATTTTTCTCTCTTTCATTGTTTCAGCATTTTGTTTTTAAAATTTATTTCTATAATGGGGTTTAGCTCCTTTTCACTGCTGTGTTTGTGCCGCTCTGCACACACTTGATTCCCTTATGGAGATATATCAATACATGGGTTTTAAGATTCTTATTCCTCAGATATATTTCTCTGCGGTGTATAGGGTGTGTTGAGGCCTGTTCATTGAGCAAGGTGTAGATCTTGTCTAATACCTATTTGGTTTATTGAACGGTATCTGTGCTAATTTCAAACTCTGGTTTTATGCATCACCCCACCTCTCCTTTCCCCTTAAGCTGACATAAGTGTGTTTTCTAAATGTGAGACACTGTTCTGTTCTGTAATTCATTTCTTGTGCAGCCATATTTACCCTCCCTCTATAAGTGATATCTTATGATATGTTTCTTTTTCTGTTTGACTTATTTCAAGTAGTATTATCGGACCTAAATCCACTCTTTATCCTTCTACTAGCCTTATTACATTGATTTCATGGTGAAGAGATATTCCATTGTACATAAGTACCACATCTTCTTTATCCATTGTTCTCTTTCCTGGGATATTTAAGGTGTACTGAAGTTGAGGTTCTTGTAAACAGAGTAGCCCTAAACTGTGGTGTGCTTGTGTCTTGTTGATTTTTAGACTTCCCTAGATATACTCCCATGATTGGAAGTGTCCTATGCTCTGTAGCTCTGTTTTTTAGATGATTTAGGAACCACCATACACTTCTCCAGAGTGGCTCTCGGCAGTTCACACACTGCCCATCAGCGTATAAAGGCTCCCTGTTCTCCATGGCCTGTCCTGCATTTCTGGTTTTTACAATTTTTTAGGATGGCCCTTTTGACCGGTGGGAAGTGAGACTTCTTTGTTGTGCACATTTGCATTGCTTGCTTGCTTCGTTGCCCATAAAGTGCGTATGCGTTTTTTCCTGGATATAATCAGGAAAAAACGCATACGCCCTTTTGGGCCAACTGCATCATTGTCGAAATTCTGCCGCTTTTCATGTGCGTTAAAGACGAGTCCAATCTATCTCTTGAAATCTGTTTCTTGCAATTCTGTCTTGCATTCAGATCCTCTTCTTTGCCTTACCTCAACATATTTTTGGACGTTAGTTTTCATTTATAACTCTGCAGGTTTGTGAATTGCAGTGACCCTGAGCTCCATTTTTTAAGTTGCTCTTTTGTGAGCTGGCCTCAAACCCGCAGGATTGCTTCAGGCCCTATTTTGGCTCCGGCGAGGCAGGCTGAGCCTTTCTTTAATTCTTATTCTTAATGGGAAATTAGAGTGATATGTGCCCGTCCAAACCCCTACAACTCTTCTCTCATTGGTTCCCCCTCTTCCCGTTCATCCTCCTCACAATTTGCAAAATGTGTGAAACAGAAGTTTAAATGTGCTGATTCTCCAAGTGGGGAGATTCTAAGTAGCGTGGCTGGAATGGTGAACAGGAGCACCAGGAGAGGATAAATGAGGTGCATTTTAGACACATCTCCCGATCACATGGTGTACAGTCCTCTGGGTTTTCCATGCATGTTTTAGCTGTAGGAAGATCCCTTGAACCTGCAGATTTGGGACCCATTGAATGGGTACCAGGTAGTATTACTTTAAAGGGTGTGCATTTCCTCACCCAACCTCACATTTCTCTTAGCGCAAACAGTTTCCAGCCTTATGTCTCATCCTGCTGTGGGTCTAGATGTGTTCAATCCATGTTGCATCACCGTCCCTGAGGAAAAGTTGTAAGAGGTTTTCTCTGTCTCTCTGTCGTTTATTTTTTTCAATTTATTACTATATTGGTTACAGCTGATTTTCAAAGCTCTGTTTCTTGCTGCTGTACATCCACTTGATTCGCGTACAGAGAGACATCAATAAATTCTTTTTCAGATTCTTACCAGTCGTATATATTCTTTTCCGGTGACTTGAGTGTGCTGAGTGCAGTTCTTTTAGCTACCGTGTAGGCCTTGTTGATTATCAGTTTGGTATTTGGAATGGTATCTTTGCTAATTTCAACCTCCTGGATGATGCCTCACCCCTCCCCACCTTTCCCGTTTAGCAGCCTTATGCGTGTTTTCTACATATTTGACTATGTTTTTGTTTTGTAATTTATTTCATGTGTAGCCATTTTGGATTCCACCTTTAAGTGATATCTTATGATATGTGTCTTTTTCTTTTTGAATTCTGTCACTTAGAATGATCATACGTAACTCCTCCGGAGTTGTTACAACTGGCCATATTTCATTGATTTCCAGGCTGAATAATATTCCACTCTACCTAAGTACCACATCTCTATCCATTTTTTCCCTCCAGAGACATTTAAGTTATATCCTAGTCGAGGATCTTTTAAACAGAGAGGGGGTAAACATTGGGGTGCCTGTGTCCTCTCGATTTTTGTTTTTCCCAAGATATACGCCCATGAGTGCAAGTGCCCTATGCTCTGTAGCTCATTTTTTAGATGCTTTAGTAAACACAATACACTTCTCCAGAATGGCCGTTGGCAATATACATTTCCACTATAAGTCTCACAGGGCTCCCTCTTCTCGTTGCCCTGTCCTGCATTTCTGTTGTTTACGCTTTATGAGGATGGCTCTTCTGACTGATGCGAAGTGATATCTTTTGTAGTATTGACTTCCAGTGCCCACCTGTTTGGTTGGCTAAAAAAGTGTATGCCCTTTTCTTGAATATATACAGAAAAGAATGCATACACCCTTTTTGGCCAACTGCAATGTTGGCAATGTTGGCAATGTTCAGCTCCTTTTCTTGTGCTTAATGGCGAGTCCTTTCTACCTCCTCAAATCCCTTTCCTGCCATTCTCCCTTGCTTACAAGTCCTTTTCTCTGACTTTCCTCAAGACATTTTTCAGTGATGGATATTTTCAACTCTGCAGTTTTGTGAATTTTACTGCCCCTGAGTTCCATTGTTCAACTCGTGTTTATGGGAACTGGCCACAAAGCAGCGGGATTTCCTCAAGCCCTATACTGTTTCCATGGGCAACCCTAGCCTTTGGTCAATTCGTCTTCCTGATTGGAAATTAGAGTGACATGTGCCTGTCTGAACACCTAGGACTTGTCTCTCATTGTTCCTCATCCTTCCGCTTCATCCTCTGGACAAATTCCAAACTGTACGCAACAGGATGTTGACAGTGCTGACATCTCCAAGTGGGGAGACTGTTAGTAAAGACGCTGGAGGGGTGAACCCGAGCACCAGGAGATGAGGAGATGAGATGCCTTTTCCAAACTCTTCCCGATCAGACGGTATACCATCCTCTGGGTGTGACAGACATGTTTTAGCAGTAGGAAGAGTCCCATTCATGTAAGGAGAACACCAGGGCTTTTTCAAAATCAGTGTCTCCCCGAAACCCAAACTGGGGAAGTTTTTAAGCTACGGCTACACATATGTTCATTAAGGGCCTTGGGAAGTAGGCAGAGTCCAAACTTTAGATGATTGAAGTCTTCAGGGTCAGAAGCACTCACCACCAGCTTCCCTTAGGCTACACTTTAACTGTCATTGATAGATGATGTCAATAAAAATATCTATTCTTTTTCAGATTATTTCCCCTTATAGGTTATTGCAAAATGTTGAGTGTAGTTCCCTGTGCTATACAGTAGTTCCTTGTTGATGATCTATTTTATACATAGCAGTGTGTATGTGTTCATTCCAAACTGTTAATTTATCCCTCCTCCCACCTTTCCCCTTTGGTAATAATAAATTATAAGATTTTATACTTCTCAGAAATGGGGGAGCTGAAAGAGAGGTATCATTTTCAATGGAAAAGCATTTAAAACAAGATTGAAGGTTTAACCAAGATTATTAGCTGTACATCCTTGGAAAGAAATCACTTCGTTTCTCTAATATTGACCTGACAAATAAGACAAACCTTTTCACTGAACTTGCTTATAAAAAGTGATGGAAATATCAAATGGAAGTGTTAAAAACATCTTATTTTACCCGAGCCTTATACACTGTTCTATGTTAACTACAGTTTGGCTCACACATCTGTTCATTGAGGTTACAATAGTCTCAATTTCTGTTACTGATCCTCCAGAGTGGACCCCAACAAGTGTCCCCCTGCCCAGTGTCATTGGGGCCAACAGATCGAGACTGAGTTTGGTTCACAAGCAAAGGAAACTTTATATTTTGATCAGAGAATGGAGAGGTGAGAGCATGCACTACCCCGTGGGCTGTGGGCTGGGCTGCTGTGTAGAGATCCTGTCAGAGTCAGTGGGAGGGAGGGAGGCGGCGGAGCTCTCGAGGGCCGGGTTGGCTGTAGCTCAGGCTCTATATCGTGGAGTCTGCACTGGGCCCCAGGAGCTGAGGTGTCGACCCAGCCATTCTGCACTAGGAAATCTGGTCTGAAGTGCCGGGTGTGGAACCTCTGCATGCGGGACCCTAGGAGCACGTGAAATTAGACAAAGCACAAAGGATAAAAAAGGTTAGACTTGACTTTATTGCCCAGATTCTATTTTTATCTCCCAGGGATTTTTAATGGGCTTTGCTGGGGACAAACCCCTCCTCTGCCTTTTGTCCCGTTCCTCATTCTTGGAGTGCTGAGGGTGCAGACCCTTCTTCTGTAACTGCTGAGTGCTGAGTTGGGAGCCCTCATACCCTGGGGCGAGGGTCAGAGCTTCTCCCCAGCAGCCTCCCGGTGACGTTGATTGTCCCCAGGACCCCTGCCTCCCTGCTCGTCCACCTGAGCACCAGCATTGGAAGTGTTATAGATTCTAATGACCTTTAAGGGTCCAGGAAAGAGATGTGCAGAGACGCTGTGGGGGCCGGTTTCACCCCGCCCCACATTTGTTCGGCCACCTTAGGCTGACCGTCTCTGCCAGCCTAGATGCTCTGACCAGTAGTCTGCGCTTTCTTCAATTAGGCCCCTGAATTAACGTACAAACAGCACCAGGTGTCAGAGCCCTGCCCGCTCAACTCCCAGACAGTCCAGGGTCAGTGGTGACCAAGGACCATGATGGCTACTGAGTCAACAGCCTTTTGAAGTAAACAGGAGTCCAGCCGGTCTTATTGGCCACCATCATCACGGTGTCTGTAGGCTTTTCTATGGTGACAGTGTGGTATACTGTTCCCCCGCCAAGATTATTAGCTCCCCTCTGGGTGCAGTAAGTCCTGCAAGCAGTAGTCTACTCTTTTGGGACACACTCTTGTTGTTTTATGAGAGAAACTCCAGGTCAAGTGATGTTCACACGAGTCGTCATGGTGCCCTGTTGCCCCCGGTTATCTCTCTGGATGTTGGAGTTGGAGGGCCTCCTCACTCGAGGTCGGTGTGCCCACGGAGCGAACCCTGCAACTTCAGGGCATGGTTGGTGGTTAGGATCACCACGTGGGGTCCTTTTCCCTTAGGAGGGAGGTGGCCTTTTGGGCTGCTGATTTCCAGGTTTTTAGATACCGCCAGTATCTTGGCCAGATGTGGCAGTGGGCCAAGCCCCTTAGTGACCGTAGTTTATCCTACCTGGATGGCATTCTTGCATTGTTCCATTTCAAGCGGTCCCAGTTTTTGCACTAATTCTCCAATGGCGATTCACCTTTCACCGGGAATGTAAAGGTCAAAGGGTTTAGCTAAATTAGGGAGTTCCAGGGCAAGGGTCTGAATTGACTGCTCTTTCCATTCTTGAAAGGCCACTTCTGGATTCTATTCAAAAGGATCATCATCTTTTCCTTTCAGTGTTTCATATAGAGGCCCAGCTAGTAGACTGTAGTTAGGGATCCAGAAGCAGCAAACCCTGGCCTCCCCAGGAACCCCTAAGCTGTCTTCTAGTTTTAGAAAGGGGTAAGGCTGAAAATGGTTTCTTCCCTTTCCTGGGATGGGCTTCTCTGACCTTCTGTGAGAATGAAGCCCAGGCAGGTCACCGCAGTCTGTGATATTTGAGCTTTTTCTTGGACAACTTCTATCCTTTATTGGCTTGGTAGTTCAGAGGCCTCCTTAGTAGGGCTGGTGATCAGAATGTCGTCTGCATATTGAAGGAGGGTTTCCTTTTCCAGAGGTAGAACTTTTAGGTCTTTAGCTAAGCTTTCCCCAAAGATGGTGTGGGAATTTTTGCACCCTTGGGGCCAGACGGCCCGGAAGTATTGTTTTAGTTGTATGTGGAGTCCTGCCACTCACAAGCCAAAATTTCTTGTGACTCTGGGACTAATGGAATACAAAAGAAGGCATCATTGAAGACTAATACAGAATACCATGTCCTGGTGGTTGGTAGAATGACCAGCAGGGTGTAGGAATTAGGAGCAACTGGAGGTATATCCTCGGTGGCTTCACTGACTGTCCTGACATCCTTTACCAGGTCCCCAGCAGCCCATGGGGCTCTCGTGGTCAGACCAATCCCAGAATATGGAGCTCACCTGGGCAGGTACCCCACCCCCACCCCAGCCCACGGGGCTCTCATGGTCAGGCCCCTCCCAGGATACAGAGCTACCCTTGCAGGTACCGTGGCAGGGCTGGGCACACAGGAACCGTGCACATAGCCCTCATTGCAGAGCACCCCCAGCTCACCTGTCACTCAGAGCTGACACAGAGCACCTCAGAGCAGGACTTGAACTAACAAACAGCAGCTGCGACAGGTCTGTGACCCTGGGCATCACTCCGTGAGGCCTCCCTCCACCTGGTCTTCCAGAGACTTCCACTGCACCCGGGGCACCAGGCCTCTGTCTCCAACCACCACCCACCCCTCCTCTGCCTGACTCCTGGGTTCCTCTCATTAGGAGAGGGTTTTCTTGAAGTTGTCTCCCACTCATGGGCCAGATAAAATGATTAGAAAACAAGCCAAAGCTGCAGCCCCTTGTCTATCCTGACTCTCAGGAGCCCACACCTGTTCCTTGGACCTGGCCGGTTCAGCAAGTTCCATTTTCTGCAACTGTGAGCCCCTGAGGGGTGATGATTGGCTGACCTGGGCAGCCTTACCGTGCCGGCCAGCCCTCCCCAGGTGTGCCTGGGTTGAGATCAATATAAATACCACTCCAGGCAGCAAGAGCCCCTGCAGCCATGCCTGACGCCATTTTCTCTGCCCTGTCAGCAGTCTCGGGGCTGGGCTGGTGGGAGGGAGTGAGAGGCCACGGCTTTGTGGGTGGCCCAGTGTGAGTGGGGCTCTGCTGGACTTTCTGCAGCAGTTGCCAGGCTGCCACCTGCTAAAGAAGAGGATGTGTCACCCATACCTGCTGCTGGAATTTCTCCCTGGGCAGAGGTGAGGAAGGAAAAAAGCAGTGGGGGCAGGGACAGGACGGGTATCTCAGGCAGGGAAATGGAAATCTTCCAGAAGAGCACCCAGGGCCAGGACCATCCTGGCTGGCCTGCAGGCACCAAGTCGGCCGGCATGCTGTCACTCGTGTGGCTCTATGGCCCTTCCTCTAGGCTTTCAAGTCCTTGTATATATTCAGGTGTTTTACCTGGGACGGGTGGGAATAGTTCAGCAGCAACTGGCCTGGGGCTCAGCTCACGTTTACTCACAGATGCCTCGGCACGGTGCCCCAGCTTTGCAATGAGGACGCTTGTTGCGTGGGGGCTGCTGGCTGAATGGGAGACGATTCCCCACCACTGACCAACTTCAGAATTGTTTACAACTGGAGCAAGTGCCCTGATACGGTTTTCCTCTGTGTAACTGGTGGGTTCTGTGTTTTTTTTCTCTTTTTCGTTTTTGGTTCAAGGTAGATTTTATTCCTCTTTTTTGTATTTACAGATATAAGCATGGAAATAATTTATTCATATAAATACATGTATGTGCAGGGAATAATTGTTTTTTCTGTTTTATTTTTTAAATTTTATTTCTTTTTAATTTTGAATTTTATTTTATATTTTTATACAGCAGGTTCTTATTGGTTATCTATTTTATACATATAAATGTATACATGCCAATCCCAGTCTCTCAACTCCTCCCACCACCACCCCCCCAACAGCTTTCCCCCCTTGTTGTCCATACGTTTGTTGTCTACATCTGTTGCTCTATTTATGCCTTGCAAAATGGTTAATCTGTACAGTTTTTCTAGGTTCCACATATATGCATGAATATACAAGATTTGTTTTTCTCTTTCTGACTTACTTCACTCTGTATGACAGTCTCTAGATCCATCGACGTCTCTACAAATGACCCAATTTCATTCCTTTTCATGGCTTAGTAATATTCCATTTTATATATGTACCACAGCTTTATGCATTCGTCTGTCTGTGGGCATTTAGGTTGCTTCCATTACCTCGATATTGTAAATAGTGATGCAATGAACATTGCGGTGAATGACTCTTTTTGATTTATGGTTTTGTCTGGGTATATGTCCAGTACTGGGATTGCTGTATCATATGGTAATTCTATTGTTAGTTTCTTAAGAAATTCCATATTGTTCTCCATAATGACTGTATCAATTTATATTCCCAACAAAAGTGGAAGAGGGTTCCTTTTCTCCACACCCTTTCCAGCATTTTTTGTTTGTAGATTTTCAATGATGCCTATTCTACCAGGTGTGAGGTGATACCTCATTGTTGAATCCATTTCGTTGAGCAAGGGGTAGCTCTTGTCTATTACATATTTGGCTTATGGAACGGTATCTGTGCTAATTTCAAACTCTGCTTTTATGCAGCACCCCAACTCACCTTCCCCCTTAAGCAGGCATAAGTTGGTTTTCTAAACTTGAGACCCTGTTCTGTTTTGTAATTCAGTTCATGTGTAGCCAAGTTCACATTCCGTGTATTAGTGATACCTTATGATGTTTCTTTTTCTGTGTGACTTATTTCACTTAGAATCATCGTGCCTCAATGCACTCATTATGCTGGTACGGGCCTGGTGACATAGATTTCATTGCTGAGTGGTATTCTGTTGTACAGAAGTACCGCAACTTCTTTATCCATTATTTGCTCTCTGGGATATTTAACTTGTGCCGTAGAAGAGATTCCTGTAAAAAGAGCCGTCCCAAATTTTGGGGTTGCTGTGTCTTTTTGATATTAATTTCCCTAAGCTATAGGACCAGAAGTGGAAGTGCCCTAGGCTCTGTTGCTTTGTTTTTTAGATGTTTCAGGAAACACCATACACTTCTCCTGAGTGTCTGTTGGCAATTTACACCCCGCCCATCAGCATAAAAAGGCTCCCAGTTCTCCATGGCCTGTCCTGCCTTTCTGGATTTTACACTTTATTCTGATGGCCCTTTTGACCGGGGGGAAGTGAGACTTCATTGTAGTGCAGATTTCCTTTGCAAGCTTGCTTGGTTGGCCAAAAAGGGCGTATGCGTTTTTTCCTGAATATATTCAGGAAAAAACGCATATGCCCTTTTGGCAAAGTGCATCATTGTGGACGTTCTGCCTCTTTTCCTACGCTTTCAATACAATTCCAGTCTACCTCCTGAAATCGGTATCCTGCAATTCTGCCCCGCTTTCAAGTCCTCTTGGCAGCCTTACTTCAGTCTATTTTTGGATGATAGCTGTCATTTATAACTCTGCAGGTTTGTGAATTACAGAGCCCCTGAGCTCCTTTCTTCAACTCACTTTCTTGTGAGCTGGCTGCAACACCGCAGGATGGCTTCAGGCCCTAATCTGTTTCCGCCACGGCACGCTGAGCCTTTGGTTAATTCCTCTTCCTAGTGGGAAATGAGAGTTAAATTTGCCCGTCCAGACACCTCCAGCTAGTCTCTCATTGGTTCTCCCTATTCCTGTTCATCTTCCGCAGAAATTGCAAACTGGGCCAAACAGGAGGTTAAAGGCACTGACTGTCCAAGTCGGGAGAGTGTTAGTAAAGCGTCTGGAATGTTGCACCCGAGTACCAGGGGCGGAAAACTGAGACATATTTGAACACGTCTCCCGATCACACGGTTGATCATACTCTGGGTTCCACATGCATGTTTTAGCTGAAGGAAGAATACCTTAAACCTGGAGAGTTGAGACCCGTGGAATGGGTACCATGCAATATGATTTCAAAGGGTCTTCATTTGCTCACCGAACTTCTCCAAACCTATCACTGCTGCATTTATGCCCCAGTACACACGCTTGATTCTCTTTCGGAGACATAGCAATCCCTAGGTTTTAAGATACTTACTAGTCAGGTACATTCTTAGGCGTTTAATATGGGGTGTTGAGTCCATTTCGTTGAGCTAGGAGTAGCTCTTGTCTATTCCATATTTGGCTTAAGGAACTTTATCTGTGCTCATTTCAATCTCTGGTTTTATGCAGCACCCCAACTCACCTTTCCCCTTAAGAAAGCAGAAGTTGGTTTTCTAAATTTGAGACCCTGTTCTGTTTTGGAATTCAGTTCCTGTGTAGTCAAGTTTACATTCCGTGTATTAGTGATATCTTTTGATGTTTCTTTTTCTGTGTGACTTATTTCAGTTAGAATCATCGTACCTGAATCCACTCATTATGCTGCTACGGGCCTGATGACATAGATTTCATTGCTGAGTGATACTGCATTGTACGTAAGTACCACAAGTTCTTTATCCATTTTTCACTTTCTGTGATATTGAACTTGTACGGTAAACGAGGTTCTTGTAAACAGAGACGTCCCAAACATTGGGGTGGCTGTGTCTTTTTGATTTTAATTTCCCGAAGCTATAGGACCATAAGTGGAAGTGCCCTAGGCTCTGTTGCTTTGTTTTTTAGATGTTTCAGGAAACACCATACACTTCTCCCGAGTGTCTGTTGGCAATTTACATCCCGCCCATCAGCATAACAAGGCTCCCAGTTCTCCATGGCCTGTCCTGCCTTTCTGGATTTTACACTTTTTTCAGATGGCCCTTTTGAGCGGGGGGAAGTGAGACTTCATTGTAGTGCAGATTTCCTTTGCAAGCTTGCTTGGTTGGCCAAAAAGGGCGTATGCGTTTTTTCCTGAATATATTCAGGAAAAAACGCATACGCCCTTTTTGGCCAAGTGCATCATTGTGGACGTTCTGCCTCTTTTCCTATGCTTTCAATGCAATTCCAGTCTACCTCCTGAAATCGGTTTCCTGCAATTCTGCCCCGCTTTCAAGTCCTCTTGGCAGCCTTACTTCAGTCTATTTTTGGACGATAGCTGTCATTTATAACTCTGCAGGTTTGTGAATTACAGTGCCCCTGAGCTCCTTTCTTCAACTCGCTTTCTTGTGAGCTGGCCGCAACACCGCAGGATGGCTTCAGGCCCTAATCTGGTTCCGGCCCGGCATGCTGAGCCTTTGGTTAATTCCTCTTCCTGGTGGGAAATTAGAGTTAAATTTGCCCGTCCAGACACCTCCAGCTAGCCTCTCATTGGTTCTCGCTATTCCTGTTCATCTTCCGCAGAAATTGCAAACTGGGCCAAACAGGAGGTTAAAGGGACTGACTCTCCAAGTAGGGAGAGTGTTAGTAAAGCGTCTGGAATGTTGCACCCGAGTACCAGGGTACGAAAACTGAGACATATTTGAATACGTCTCCCGTTCACATGGTTGATCATACTCTGGGTTCCACATGCATGTTTTAGCTGAAGGAAGAATACCTTAAACCTGGAGAGTTGAGACCCGTGTAATGTGTACCATGCAATATGACTTCAAAGGGTCTTCATTTGCTCACGAACCTCTCCAATCCTATCACTGCTGCATTTATGCCCCTGTACACATGCTTGATTCTCTTTCGGAGACATAGCAATCCATAGGTTTTAAGATACTTACTAGTCAGGTACATTCTTAGGCGTTTAATATGCGGTGTTGAGTCCATTTCGTTGAGCAAGGAGTAGCTCTTGTCTATTCCATATTTGGCTTAAGGAACTTTATCTGTGCTCATTTCAATCTCTGGTTTTATGCAGCACCCCAACTCACCTTTCCCCTTAAGCAAGCATAAGTTGGTTTTCTAAATTTGAGACCCTGTTCTGTTCTGTAATTCAGTTCCTGTGTAGCCAAGTTTACATTCCGTGTATTACTGATATCTTATGATGTTTCTTTTTCTGTGTGACTTATTTCAGTTAGAATCATCATACCTGAATCCACTCATTGTGCTGCTAAGGGCCTGATGACATAGATTTCATTGCTGAGTGATACTGCATTGTACGTAAGTACCACAAGTTCTTTATCCATTTTTCACTTTCTGTGATATTGAACTTGTACGGTAAACGAGGTTCTTGTAAACAGAGGCGTCCCAAACATTGGGGTGGCTGTGTCTTTTTGATTTTAATTTCCCGAAGCTATAGGACCATAAGTGGAAGTGCCCTAGGCTCTGTTGCTTTGTTTTTTAGATGTTTCAGGAAACACCATACACTTCTCCCGAGTGTCTGTTGGCAATTTACATCCCGCCCATCAGCATAACAAGGCTCCCAGTTCTCCATGGCCTGTCCTGCCTTTCTGGATTTTACACTTTTTTCAGATGGCCCTTTTGACCGGGGGGAAGTGAGACTTCATTGTAGTGCAGATTTCCTTTGCAAGCTTGCTTGGTTGGCCAAAAAGGGCGTATGCGTTTTTTCCTGAATATATTCAGGAAAAAACGCATACGCCCTTTTTGGCCAAGTGCATCATTGTGGACGTTCTGCCTCTTTTCCTATGCTTTCAATGCAATTCCAGTCTACCTCCTGAAATCGGTTTCCTGCAATTCTGCCCCGCTTTCAAGTCCTCTTGGCAGCCTTACTTCAGTCTATTTTTGGACGATAGCTGTCATTTATAACTCTGCAGGTTTGTGAATTACAGTGCCCCTGAGCTCCTTTCTTCAACTCGCTTTCTTTTGAGCTGGCCGCAACACCGCAGGATGGCTTCAGGCCCTAATCTGGTTCCGGTACGGCACGCTGAGCCTTTGGTTATTTCCTCTTCCTGGTGGGAAATGAGAGTTAAATTTGCCCGTCCAGACACCTCCAGCTAGCCTCTCATTGGTTCCCGCTATTCCTGTTCATCTTCCGCAGAAATTGCAAACTGGGCCAAAGAGGAGGTTAAAGGCGCTGACTCTCCAAGTGGGGAGAGTGTTAGTAAAGCGTCTGGAATGTTGCACCCGAGTACCAGGGGAGGAAAACTGAGACATATTTGAACACGTCTCCTGTTCACATGGTTGATCATACTTGGGTTCCACATGCATGTTTTAGCTGAAGGAAGAATACCTAAAACCTGGGTAGTTGAAACCCGTGGAATGGGTACCATGCAATATGACTTCAAAGGTCTTCATTTGCTCACTGAACCTCTCCAATCCTATCACTGCTGCGTTTATGCCCCTGTACACATGCTTGATTCTCTTTCGGAGACATAGCAATCTATAGGATTTAAGATACTTACTAGTCAGGTACATTCTTAGGCGTTTAATATGCGGTGTTGAGTCCATTTCGTTGAGCAAGGAGTAGCTCTTGTCTATTCCATATTTGGCTTAAGGAACTTTGTGCTCATTTCAATCTCTGGTTTTATGCAGCACCCCAACTCTACCTTTCCCCTTAAGCAAGCATAAGTTGGTTTTCTAAATTTGAGACCCTGTTCTGTTCTGTAATTCAGTTCCTGTGTAGCCAAGTTTACATTCCGTGTATTACTGATATCTTATGATGTTTCTTTTTCTGTGTGACTTACTTCAGTTAGAATCATCATACCTGAATCCACTCATTGTGCTGCTAAGGGCCTGATGACACAGATTTCATTGCTGAGTGATATTGTTTGTAAGTAAGTACAACAACTTTTTTATCCATTTTTCACTTTCTGCGATGTTGAACTTGTACTGTAAACGAGGTTCTTGTAAACAGAGCCGTTCGAAACTTTGGGGTGGCTGTGTCTTTTTGATTTTAAATTCCCTAAGCTATAGGACCATAAGTGGAAGTGCCCTAGGCTCTGTTGATTTGTTTTTTAGATGTTTCAGGAAACACCATACACTTCTCCCGAGTGTTTGTTGGCAATTTATATCCCGCCCTTCAGCATAACAAGGCTCCCAGTTCTCCATGGCCTGTCCTGCCTTTCTGGATTTTACACTTTTTTCAGATGGCCCTTTTGACCGGGGGGAAGTGAGACTTCATTGTAGTGCAGATTTCCTTTGCAAGCTTGCTTGGTTGGCCAAAAAGGGCGTATGCGTTTTTTCCTGAATATATTCAGGAAAAAACGCATACGCCCTTTTTGGCCAAGTGCATCATTGTGGACGTTCTGCCTCTTTTCCTATGCTTTCAATGCAATTCCAGTCTACCTCCTGAAATCGGTTTCCTGCAATTCTGCCCCGCTTTCAAGTCCTCTTGGCAGCCTTACTTCAGTCTATTTTTGGACGATAGCTGTCATTTATAACTCTGCAGGTTTGTGAATTACAGTGCCCCTGAGCTCCTTTCTTCAACTCGCTTTCTTTTGAGCTGGCCGCAACACCGCAGGATGGCTTCAGGCCCTAATCTGGTTCCGGTACGGCACGCTGAGCCTTTGGTTATTTCCTCTTCCTGGTGGGAAATGAGAGTTAAATTTGCCCGTCCAGACACCTCCAGCTAGCCTCTCATTGGTTCTCGCTATTCCTGTTCATCTTCCGCAGAAATTGCAAACTGGGCCAAACAGGAGGTTAAAGGCGCTGACTCTCCAAGTGGGGAGAGTGTTAGTAAAGCGTCTGGAATGTTGCACCCGAGTACCAGGGGAGGAAAACTGAGACATATTTGAACACGTCTCCCGTTCACATGGTTGATCATACTTGGGTTCCACATGCATGTTTTAGCTGAAGGAAGAATACCTAAAACCTGGGTAGTTGAAACCCGTGGAATGGGTACCATGCAATATGACCTCAAAGGGTCTTCATTTGCTCACCGAACCTCTCCAATCCTATCACTGCTGCGTTTATGCCCCTGTACACATGCTTGATTCTCTTTCGGAGACATAGCAATCCATAGGTTTTAAGATACTTACTAGTCAGGTACATTCTTAGGCGTTTAATATGCGGTGTTGAGTCCATTTCGTTGAGCAAGGAGTAGCTCTTGTCTATTCCATATTTGACTTAAGGAACTTTATCTGTGCTCATTTCAATCTCTGGTTTTATGCAGCACCCCAACTCACCTTTCCCCTTAAGCAAGCATAAGTTGGTTTTCTAAATTTGAGACCCTGTTCTGTTCTGTAATTCAGTTCCTGTGTAGCCAAGTTTACATTCCGTGTATTACTGATATCTTATGATGTTTCTTTTTCTGTGTGACTTATTTCAGTTAGAATCATCATACCTGAATCCACTCATTGTGCTGCTAAGGGCCTGATGACATAGATTTCATTGCTGAGTGATACTGCATTGTACGTAAGTACCACAAGTTCTTTATCCATTTTTCACTTTCTGTGATATTGAACTTGTACGGTAAACAAGGTTCTTGTAAACAGAGGCGTCCCAAACATTGGGGTGGCTGTGTCTTTTTGATTTTAATTTCCCGAAGCTATAGGACCATAAGTGGAAGTGCCCTAGGCTCTGTTGCTTTGTTTTTTAGATGTTTCAGGAAACACCATACACTTCTCCCGAGTGTCTGTTGGCAATTTACATCCCGCCCATCAGCATAACAAGGCTCCCAGTTCTCCATGGCCTGTCCTGCCTTTCTGGATTTTACACTTTTTTCAGATGGCCCTTTTGAGCGGGGGGAAGTGAGACTTCATTGTAGTGCAGATTTCCTTTGCAAGCTTGCTTGGTTGGCCAAAAAGGGCGTATGCGTTTTTTCCTGAATATATTCAGGAAAAAACGCATACGCCCTTTTTGGCCAAGTGCATCATTGTGGACGTTCTGCCTCTTTTCCTATGCTTTCAATGCAATTCCAGTCTACCTCCTGAAATCGGTTTCCTGCAATTCTGCCCCGCTTTCAAGTCCTCTTGGCAGCCTTACTTCAGTCTATTTTTGGACGATAGCTGTCATTTATAACTCTGCAGGTTTGTGAATTACAGTGCCCCTGAGCTCCTTTCTTCAACTCGCTTTCTATTGAGCTGGCCGCAACACCGCAGGATGGCTTCAGGCCCTAATCTGGTTCCGGTACGGCACGCTGAGCCTTTGGTTATTTCCTCTTCCTGGTGGGAAATGAGAGTTAAATTTGCCCGTCCAGACACCTCCAGCTAGCCTCTCATTGGTTCTCGCTATTCCTGTTCATCTTCCGCAGAAATTGCAAACTGGGCCAAACAGGAGGTTAAAGGCGCTGACTCTCCAAGTGGGGAGAGTGTTAGTAAAGCGTCTGGAATGTTGCACCCGAGTACCAGGGGAGGAAAACTGAGACATATTTGAACACGTCTCCCGTTCACATGGTTGATCATACTTGGGTTCCACATGCATGTTTTAGCTGAAGGAAGAATACCTAAAACCTGGGTAGTTGAAACCCGTGGAATGGGTACCATGCAATATGACCTCAAAGGGTCTTCATTTGCTCACTGAACCTCTCCAATCCTATCACTGCTGCGTTTATGCCCCTGTACACATGCTTGATTCTCTTTTGGAGACATAGCAATCCATAGGTTTTAAGATACTTACTAGTCAGGTACATTCTTAGGCGTTTAATATGCGGTGTTGAGTCCATTTCGTTGAGCAAGGAGTAGCTCTTGTCTATTCCATATTTGACTTAAGGAACTTTATCTGTGCTCATTTCAATCTCTGGTTTTATGCAGCACCCCAACTCACCTTTACCCTTAAGCAAGCATAAGTTGGTTTTCTAAATTTGAGACCCTGTTCTGTTCTGTAATTCAGTTCCTGTGTAGCCAAGTTTACATTCCGTGTATTACTGATATCTTATGATGTTTCTTTTTCTGTGTGACTTATTTCAGTTAGAATCATCATACCTGAATCTACTCTTTGTGATGCTAAGGGCCTGATGACATAGATTTCATTGCTGAGTGATATTGCTTTGTAAGTAAATACCACAACTTCTTTATCCATTTTTCACTTTCTGCGATGTTGAACTTGTACTGTAAACGTGGTTCTTGTAAACAGAGGCGTCCCAAGCTTTGGGGTGGCTGTGTCTGTTTGATTTTAATTTCCCTAAGCTATAGGACCATAAGTGGCAGTGCCCTAGGCTCTGTTGCTTTGTTTTTTAGATGTTTCAGGAAACACCATACACTTCTCCCGAGTGTCTGTTGGCAATTTACATCCCGCCCATCAGCATAACAAGGCTCCCAGTTCTCCATGGCCTGTCCTGCCTTTCTGGATTTTACACTTTTTTCAGATGGCCCTTTTGACTGGGGGGAAGTGAGACTTCATTGTAGTGCAGATTTCCTTTGCAAGCTTGCTTGGTTGGCCAAAAAGGGCGTATGCGTTTTTTCCTGAATATATTCAGGAAAAAACGCATACGCCCTTTTTGGCCAAGTGCATCATTGTGGACGTTCTGCCTCTTTTCCTATGCTTTCAATGCAATTCCAGTCTACCTCCTGAAATCGGTTTCCTGCAATTCTGCCCCGCTTTCAAGTCCTCTTGGCAGCCTTACTTCAGTCTATTTTTGGACGATAGCTGTCATTTATAACTCTGCAGGTTTGTGAATTACAGTGCCCCTGAGCTCCTTTCTTCAACTCGCTTTCTTTTGAGCTGGCCGCAACACCGCAGGATGGCTTCAGGCCCTAATCTGGTTCCGGTACGGCACGCTGAGCCTTTGGTTATTTCCTCTTCCTGGTGGGAAATGAGAGTTAAATTTGCCCGTCCAGACACCTCCAGCTAGCCTCTCATTGGTTCTCGCTATTCCTGTTCATCTTCCGCAGAAATTGCAAACTGGGCCAAACAGGAGGTTAAAGGCGCTGACTCTCCAAGTGGGGAGAGTGTTAGTAAAGCGTCTGGAATGTTGCACCCGAGTACCACGGGAGGAAAACTGAGACATATTTGAACACGTCTCCTGTTCACATGGTTGATCATACTTGGGTTCCACATGCATGTTTTAGCTGAAGGAAGAATACCTAAAACCTGGGTAGTTGAAACCCGTGGAATGGGTACCATGCAATATGACCTCAAAGGGTCTTCATTTGCTCACCGAACCTCTCCAATCCTATCACTGCTGCGTTTATGCCCCTGTACACATGCTTGATTCTCTTTCGGAGACATAGCAATCCATAGGTTTTAAGATACTTACTAGTCAGGTACATTCTTAGGCGTTTAATATGCGGTGTTGAGTCCATTTCGTTGAGCAAGGAGTAGCTCTTGTCTATTCCATATTTGACTTAAGGAACTTTATCTGTGCTCATTTCAATCTCTGGTTTTATGCAGCACCCCAACTCACCTTTCCCCTTAAGCAAGCATAAGTTGGTTTTCTAAATTTGAGACCCTGTTCTGTTCTGTAATTCAGTTCCTGTGTAGCCAAGTTTACATTCCGTGTATTACTGATATGTCATGATGTTTCTTTTTCTGTGTGACTTATTTCAGTTAGAATCATCATACCTGAATCCACTCATTGTGCTGCTAAGGGCCTGATGACACAGATTTCATTGCTGAGTGATATTGCTTTGTAAGTAAATACCACAACTTCTTTATCCATTTTTCACTTTCTGCAATGTTGAACTTGTACTGTAAACGAGGTTCTTGTAAACAGAGCCGTTCCAAACTTTGGGGTGGCTGTGTCTTTTTGATTTTAATTTCCCTAAGCTATAGGACCATAAGTGGAAGTGCCCTAGGTTCTGTTGCTTTGTTTTTTAGATGTTTCAGGAAACACCATACACTTCTCCCGAGTGGTTGTTGGCAATTTACATCCCGCCCATCAGCATAACAAGGCTCCCAGTTCTCCATGGCCTGTCCTGCCTTTCTGGATTTTACACTTTTTTCAGATGGCCCTTTTGACTGGGGGGAAGTGAGACTTCATTGTAGTGCAGATTTCCTTTGCAAGCTTGCTTGGTTGGCCAAAAAGGGCGTATGCGTTTTTTCCTGAATATATTCAGGAAAAAACGCATACGCCCTTTTTGGCCAAGTGCATCATTGTGGACGTTCTGCCTCTTTTCCTATGCTTTCAATGCAATTCCAGTCTACCTCCTGAAATCGGTTTCCTGCAATTCTGCCCCGCTTTCAAGTCCTCTTGGCAGCCTTACTTCAGTCTATTTTTGGACGATAGCTGTCATTTATAACTCTGCAGGTTTGTGAATTACAGTGCCCCTGAGCTCCTTTCTTCAACTCGCTTTCTTTTGAGCTGGCCGCAACACCGCAGGATGGCTTCAGGCCCTAATCTGGTTCCGGTACGGCACGCTGAGCCTTTGGTTATTTCCTCTTCCTGGTGGGAAATGAGAGTTAAATTTGCCCGTCCAGACACCTCCAGCTAGCCTCTCATTGGTTCTCGCTATTCCTGTTCATCTTCCGCAGAAATTGCAAACTGGGCCAAACAGGAGGTTAAAGGCGCTGACTCTCCAAGTGGGGAGAGTGTTAGTAAAGCGTCTGGAATGTTGCACCCGAGTACCACGGGAGGAAAACTGAGACATATTTGAACACGTCTCCCATTCACATGGTTGATCATACTTGGGTTCCACATGCATGTTTTAGCTGAAGGAAGAATACCTAAAACCTGGGTAGTTGAAACCCGTGGAATGGGTACCATGCAATATGACCTCAAAGGGTCTTCATTTGCTCACCGAACCTCTCCAATCCTATCACTGCTGCGTTTATGCCCCTGTACACATGCTTGATTCTCTTTCGGAGACATAGCAATCCATAGGTTTTAAGATACTTACTAGTTAGGTACATTCTTAGGCGTTTAATATGCGGTGTTGAGTCCATTTCGTTGAGCAAGGAGTAGCTCTTGTCTATTCCATATTTGACTTAAGGAACTTTATCTGTGCTCATTTCAATCTCTGGTTTTATGCAGCACCCCAACTCACCTTTACCCTTAAGCAAGAATAAGTTGGTTTTCTAAATTTGAGACCCTGTTCTGTTCTGTAATTCAGTTCCTGTGTAGCCAAGTTTACATTCCGTGTATTACTGATATCTCATGATGTTTCTTTTTCTGTGTGACTTATTTCAGTTAGAATCATCATACCTGAATCCACTCATTGTGCTGCTAAGGGCCTGATGACACAGATTTCATTGCTGAGTGATATTGCTTTGTAAGTAAATACCACAACTTCTTTATCCATTTTTCACTTTCTGCGATGTTGAACTTGTACTGTAAACGAGGTTCTTGTAAACAGAGCCGTTCCAAACTTTGGGGTGGCTGTGTCTTTTTGATTTTAATTTCCCTAAGCTATAGGACCATAAGTGGAAGTGCCCTAGG
Organism: Stenella coeruleoalba; assembly: GCF_951394435.1. NCBI lineage: Eukaryota > Metazoa > Chordata > Mammalia > Artiodactyla > Delphinidae > Stenella > Stenella coeruleoalba. Next base: position 455,892 of record NW_027645862.1, read on the forward strand.
TTCTGTTGCTTTGTTTTTTAGATGTTTCAGGAAACACCATACACTTCTCCCGAGTGGTTGTTGGCAATTTACATCCCGCCAATCAGCATAACAAGGCTCCCAGTTCTCCATGGCCTGTCCTGCCTTTCTGGATTTTACACTTTTTTCAGATGGCCCTTTTGACCGGGGGGAAGTGAGACTTCATTGTAGTGCAGATTTCCTTTGCAAGCTTGCTTGGTTGGCCAAAAAGGGCGTATGCGTTTTTTCCTGAATATATTCAGGAAAAAACGCATACGCCCTTTTTGGCCAAGTGCATCATTGTGGACGTTCTGCCTCTTTTCCTATGCTTTCAATGCAATTCCAGTCTACCTCCTGAAATCGGTTTCCTGCAATTCTGCCCCGCTTTCAAGTCCTCTTGGCAGCCTTACTTCAGTCTATTTTTGGACGATAGCTGTCATTTATAACTCTGCAGGTTTGTGAATTACAGTGCCCCTGAGCTCCTTTCTTCAACTTGCTTTCTTGTGACCTGGCCGCAACACCGCAGGATGGCTTCAGGCCCTAATCTGGTTCCGGCACGGCACGCTGAGCCTTTGGTTATTTCCTCTTCCTGGTGGGAAATGAGAGTTAAATTTGCCCGTCCAGACACCTCCAGCTAGTCTCTCATTGGTTCTCGCTATTCCTGTTCATCTTCCGCAGAAATTGCAAACTGGGCCAAACAGGAGGTTAAAGGGACTGACTCTCCAAGTGGGGAGAGTGTTAGTAAAGCGTCTGGAATGTTGCACCCGAGTACCAGGGGAGGAAAACTGAGACATATTTGAACACGTCTCCCATTCACATGGTTGATCATACTTGGGTTCCACATGCATGTTTTAGCTGAAGGAAGAATACCTTAAACCTGGAGAGTTGAGACCCGTGTAATGGGTACCATGCAATATGACTTCAAAGGGTCTTCATTTGCTCACCGAACCTCTCCAATCCTATCACTGCTGCGTTTATGCCCCTGTACACATGCTTGATTCTCTTTTGGAGACATAGCAATCCATAGGTTTTACGATACTTACTAGTCAGGTACATTCTTAGGCGTTTAATATGCGGTGTTGAGTCCATTTCGTTGAGCAAGGAGTAGCTATTGTCTATTCCATATTTGACTTAAGGAACTTTATCTGTGCTCATTTCAATCTCTGGTTTTATGCAGCACCCCAACTCACCTTTACCCTTAAGCAAGCATAAGTTGGTTTTCTAAATTTGAGACCCTGTTCTGTTCTGTAATTCAGTTCCTGTGTAGCCAAGTTTACATTCCGTGTATTACTGATATCTTATGATGTTTCTTTTTCTGTGTGACTTATTTCAGTTAGAATCATCATACCTGAATCCACTCATTGTGATGCTAAGGGCCTGATGACATAGATTTCATTGCTGAGTGATATTGCTTTGTAAGTAAATACCACAACTTCTTTATCCATTTTTCACTTTCTGCGATGTTGAACTTGTACTGTAAACGAGGTTCTTGTAAACAGAGGCGTCCCAAACTTTGGGGTGGCTGTGTCTTTTTGATTTTAATTTCCCTAAGCTATAGAACCATAAGTGGAAGTGCCCTAGGTTCTGTTGCTTTGTTTTTTAGATGTTTCAGGAAACACCATAGACTTCTCCCAAGTGTCTGTTGGCAATTTACATCCCGCCCATCAGCATAACAAGGCTCCCAGTTCTCCATGGCCTGTCCTGCCTTTCTGGATTTTACACTTTTTTCAGATGGCCCTTTTGACTGGGGGGAAGTGAGACTTCATTGTAGTGCAGATTTCCTTTGCAAGCTTGCTTGGTTGGCCAAAAAGGGCGTATGCGTTTTTTCCTGAATATATTCAGGAAAAAACGCATACGCCCTTTTTGGCCAAGTGCATCATTGTGGACGTTCTGCCTCTTTTCCTATGCTTTCAATGCAATTCCAGTCTACCTCCTGAAATCGGTTTCCTGCAATTCTGCCCCGCTTTCAAGTCCTCTTGGCAGCCTTACTTCAGTCTATTTTTGGACGATAGCTGTCATTTATAACTCTGCAGGTTTGTGAATTACAGTGCCCCTGAGCTCCTTTCTTCAACTCGCTTTCTTTTGAGCTGGCCGCAACACCGCAGGATGGCTTCAGGCCCTAATCTGGTTCCGGTACGGCACGCTGAGCCTTTGGTTATTTCCTCTTCCTGGTGGGAAATGAGAGTTAAATTTGCCCGTCCAGACACCTCCAGCTAGCCTCTCATTGGTTCTCACTATTCCTGTTCATCTTCCGCAGAAATTGCAAACTGGGCCAAACAGGAGGTTAAAGGCGCTGACTCTCCAAGTGGGGAGAGTGTTAGTAAAGCGTCTGGAATGTTGCACCCGAGTACCAGGGGAGGAAAACTGAGACATATTTGAACACGTCTCCCGTTCACATGGTTGATCATACTTGGGTTCCACATGCATGTTTTAGCTGAAGGAAGAATACCTTAAACCTGGAGAGTTGAGACCCGTGTAATGGGTACCATGCAATATGACTTCAAAGGGTCTTCATTTGCTCACCGAACCTCTCCAATCCTATCACTGCTGCGTTTATGCCCCTGTACACATGCTTGATTCTCTTTCGGAGACATAGCAATCCATAGGTTTTAAGATACTTACTAGTTAGGTACATTCTTAGGCGTTTAATATGCGGTGTTGAGTCCATTTCGTTGAGCAAGGAGTAGCTCTTGTCTATTCCATATTTGACTTAAGGAACTTTATCTGTGCTCATTTCAATCTCTGGTTTTATGCAGCACCCCAACTCACCTTTACCCTTAAGCAAGAATAAGTTGGTTTTCTAAATTTGAGACCCTGTTCTGTTCTGTAATTTAGTTCCTGTGTAGCCAAGTTTACATTCCGTGTATTACTGATATCTCATGATGTTTCTTTTTCTGTGTGACTTATTTCAGTTAGAATCATCATACCTGAATCCACTCATTGTGCTGCTAAGGGCCTGATGACACAGATTTCATTGCTGAGTGATATTGCTTTGTAAGTAAATACCACAACTTCTTTATCCATTTTTCACTTTCTGCGATGTTGAACTTGTACTGTAAACGAGGTTCTTGTAAACAGAGCCGTTCCAAACTTTGGGGTGGCTGTGTCTTTTTGATTTTAATTTCCCTAAGCTATAGGACCATAAGTGGAAGTGCCCTAGGTTCTGTTGCTTTGTTTTTTAGATGTTTCAGGAAACACCATACACTTCTCCCGAGTGGTTGTTGGCAATTTACATCCCGCCAATCAGCATAACAAGGCTCCCAGTTCTCCATGGCCTGTCCTGCCTTTCTGGATTTTACACTTTTTTCAGATGGCCCTTTTGACCGGGGGGAAGTGAGACTTCATTGTAGTGCAGATTTCCTTTGCAAGCTTGCTTGGTTGGCCAAAAAGGGCGTATGCGTTTTTTCCTGAATATATTCAGGAAAAAACGCATACGCCCTTTTTGGCCAAGTGCATCATTGTGGACGTTCTGCCTCTTTTCCTATGCTTTCAATGCAATTCCAGTCTACCTCCTGAAATCGGTTTCCTGCAATTCTGCCCCGCTTTCAAGTCCTCTTGGCAGCCTTACTTCAGTCTATTTTTGGACGATAGCTGTCATTTATAACTCTGCAGGTTTGTGAATTACAGTGCCCCTGAGCTCCTTTCTTCAACTTGCTTTCTTGTGACCTGGCCGCAACACCGCAGGATGGCTTCAGGCCCTAATCTGGTTCCGGCACGGCACGCTGAGCCTTTGGTTATTTCCTCTTCCTGGTGGGAAATGAGAGTTAAATTTGCCCGTCCAGACACCTCCAGCTAGTCTCTCATTGGTTCTCGCTATTCCTGTTCATCTTCCGCAGAAATTGCAAACTGGGCCAAACAGGAGGTTAAAGGGACTGACTCTCCAAGTGGGGAGAGTGTTAGTAAAGCGTCTGGAATGTTGCACCCGAGTACCAGGGGAGGAAAACTGAGACATATTTGAACACGTCTCCCATTCACATGGTTGATCATACTTGGGTTCCACATGCATGTTTTAGCTGAAGGAAGAATACCTTAAACCTGGAGAGTTGAGACCCGTGTAATGGGTACCATGCAATATGACTTCAAAGGGTCTTCATTTGCTCACCGAACCTCTCCAATCCTATCACTGCTGCGTTTATGCCCCTGTACACATGCTTGATTCTCTTTTGGAGACATAGCAATCCATAGGTTTTACGATACTTACTAGTCAGGTACATTCTTAGGCGTTTAATATGCGGTGTTGAGTCCATTTCGTTGAGCAAGGAGTAGCTCTTGTCTATTCCATATTTGGCTTAAGGAACTTTATCTGTGCTCATTTCAATCTCTGGTTTTATGCAGCACCCCAACTCACCTTTACCCTTAAGCAAGCATAAGTTGGTTTTCTAAATTTGAGACCCTGTTCTGTTCTGTAATTCAGTTCCTGTGTAGCCAAGTTTACATTCCGTGTATTACTGATATCTTATGATGTTTCTTTTTCTGTGTGACTTATTTCAGTTAGAATCATCATACCTGAATCCACTCATTGTGATGCTAAGGGCCTGATGACATAGATTTCATTGCTGAGTGATATTGCTTTGTAAGTAAATACCACTACTTCTTTATCCATTTTTCACTTTCTGCGATGTTGAACTTGTACTGTAAACGAGGTTCTTGTAAACAGAGGCGTCCCAAACTTTGGGGTGGCTGTGTCTTTTTGATTTTAATTTCCCTAAGCTATAGAACCATAAGTGGAAGTGCCCTAGGTTCTGTTGCTTTGTTTTTTAGATGTTTCAGGAAACACCATAGACTTCTCCCAAGTGTCTGTTGGCAATTTACATCCCGCCCATCAGCATAACAAGGCTCCCAGTTCTCCATGGCCTGTCCTGCCTTTCTGGATTTTACACTTTTTTCAGATGGCCCTTTTGACTGGGGGGAAGTGAGACTTCATTGTAGTGCAGATTTCCTTTGCAAGCTTGCTTGGTTGGCCAAAAAGGGCGTATGCGTTTTTTCCTGAATATATTCAGGAAAAAACGCATACGCCCTTTTTGGCCAAGTGCATCATTGTGGACGTTCTGCCTCTTTTCCTATGCTTTCAATGCAATTCCAGTCTACCTCCTGAAATCGGTTTCCTGCAATTCTGCCCCGCTTTCAAGTCCTCTTGGCAGCCTTACTTCAGTCTATTTTTGGACGATAGCTGTCATTTATAACTCTGCAGGTTTGTGAATTACAGGGCCCCTGAGCTCCTTTCTTCAACTTGCTTTTTTGTGACCTGGCCGCAACACCGCAGGATGGCTTCAGGCCCTAATCTGGTTCCGGCACGGCACGCTGAGCCTCTGGTTATTTCCTCTTCCTGGTGGGAAATGAGAGTTAAATTTGCCCGTCCAGACACCTCCAGCTAGTCTCTCATTGGTTCTCGCTATTCCTGTTCATCTTCCGCAGAAATTGCAAACTGGGCCAAACAGGAGGTTAAAGGGACTGACTCTCCAAGTGGGGAGAGTGTTAGTAAAGCGTCTGGAATGTTGCACCCGAGTACCAGGGGAGGAAAACTGAGACATATTTGAACACGTCTCCCATTCACATGGTTGATCATACTTGGGTTCCACATGCATGTTTTAGCTGAAGGAAGAATACCTTAAACCTGGAGAGTTGAGACCCGTGTAATGGGTACCATGCAATATGACTTCAAAGGGTCTTCATTTGCTCACCGAACCTCTCCAATCCTATCACTGCTGCGTTTATGCCCCTGTACACATGCTTGATTCTCTTTTGGAGACATAGCAATCCATAGGTTTTACGATACTTACTAGTCAGGTACATTCTTAGGCGTTTAATATGCGGTGTTGAGTCCATTTCGTTGAGCAAGGAGTAGCTCTTGTCTATTCCATATTTGACTTAAGGAACTTTATCTGTGCTCATTTCAATCTCTGGTTTTATGCAGCACCCCAACTCACCTTTACCCTTAAGCAAGCATAAGTTGGTTTTCTAAATTTGAGACCCTGTTCTGTTCTGTAATTCAGTTCCTGTGTAGCCAAGTTTACATTCCGTGTATTACTGATATCTTATGATGTTTCTTTTTCTGTGTGACTTATTTCAGTTAGAATCATCATACCTGAATCCACTCATTGTGATGCTAAGGGCCTGATGACATAGATTTCATTGCTGAGTGATATTGCTTTGTAAGTAAATACCACAACTTCTTTATCCATTTTTCACTTTCTGCGATGTTGAACTTGTACTGTAAACGAGGTTCTTGTAAACAGAGGCGTCCCAAACTTTGGGGTGGCTGTGTCTTTTTGATTTTAATTTCCCTAAGCTATAGAACCATAAGTGGAAGTGCCCTAGGTTCTGTTGCTTTGTTTTTTAGATGTTTCAGGAAACACCATAGACTTCTCCCAAGTGTCTGTGGGCAATTTACATCCCGCCCATCAGCATAACAAGGCTCCCAGTTCTCCATGGCCTGTCCTGCCTTTCTGGATTTTACACTTTTTTCAGATGGCCCTTTTGACTGGGGGGAAGTGAGACTTCATTGTAGTGCAGATTTCCTTTGCAAGCTTGCTTGGTTGGCCAAAAAGGGCGTATGCGTTTTTTCCTGAATATATTCAGGAAAAAACGCATACGCCCTTTTTGGCCAAGTGCATCATTGTGGACGTTCTGCCTCTTTTCCTATGCTTTCAATGCAATTCCAGTCTACCTCCTGAAATCGGTTTCCTGCAATTCTGCCCCGCTTTCAAGTCCTCTTGGCAGCCTTACTTCAGTCTATTTTTGGACGATAGCTGTCATTTATAACTCTGCAGGTTTGTGAATTACAGTGCCCCTGAGCTCCTTTCTTCAACTCGCTTTCTTTTGAGCTGGCCGCAACACCGCAGGATGGCTTCAGGCCTTAATCTGGTTCCGGTACGGCACGCTGAGCCTTTGGTTATTTCCTCTTCCTGGTGGGAAATGAGAGTTAAATTTGCCCGTCCAGACACCTCCAGCTAGCCTCTCATTGGTTCTCACTATTCCTGTTCATCTTCCGCAGAAATTGCAAACTGGGCCAAACAGGAGGTTAAAGGCGCTGACTCTCCAAGTGGGGAGAGTGTTAGTAAAGCGTCTGGAATGTTGCACCCGAGTACCAGGGGAGGAAAACTGAGACATATTTGAACACGTCTCCCGTTCACATGGTTGATCATACTTGGGTTCCACATGCATGTTTTAGCTGAAGGAAGAATACCTTAAACCTGGAGAGTTGAGACCCGTGTAATGGGTACCATGCAATATGACTTCAAAGGGTCTTCATTTGCTCACCGAACCTCTCCAATCCTATCACTGCTGCGTTTATGCCCCTGTACACATGCTTGATTCTCTTTCGGAGACATAGCAATCCATAGGTTTTAAGATACTTACTAGTTAGGTACATTCTTAGGCGTTTAATATGCGGTGTTGAGTCCATTTCGTTGAGCAAGGAGTAGCTCTTGTCTATTCCATATTTGACTTAAGGAACTTTATCTGTGCTCATTTCAATCTCTGGTTTTATGCAGCACCCCAACTCACCTTTACCCTTAAGCAAGAATAAGTTGGTTTTCTAAATTTGAGACCCTGTTCTGTTCTGTAATTCAGTTCCTGTGTAGCCAAGTTTACATTCCGTGTATTACTGATATCTCATGATGTTTCTTTTTCTGTGTGACTTATTTCAGTTAGAATCATCATACCTGAATCCACTCATTGTGCTGCTAAGGGCCTGATGACACAGATTTCATTGCTGAGTGATATTGCTTTGTAAGTAAATACCACAACTTCTTTATCCATTTTTCACTTTCTGCGATGTTGAACTTGTACTGTAAACGAGGTTCTTGTAAACAGAGCCGTTCCAAACTTTGGGGTGGCTGTGTCTTTTTGATTTTAATTTCCCTAAGCTATAGGACCATAAGTGGAAGTGCCCTAGGTTCTGTTGCTTTGTTTTTTAGATGTTTCAGGAAACACCATACACTTCTCCCGAGTGGTTGTTGGCAATTTACATCCCGCCAATCAGCATAACAAGGCTCCCAGTTCTCCATGGCCTGTCCTGCCTTTCTGGATTTTACACTTTTTTCAGATGGCCCTTTTGACCGGGGGGAAGTGAGACTTCATTGTAGTGCAGATTTCCTTTGCAAGCTTGCTTGGTTGGCCAAAAAGGGCGTATGCGTTTTTTCCTGAATATATTCAGGAAAAAACGCATACGCCCTTTTTGGCCAAGTGCATCATTGTGGACGTTCTGCCTCTTTTCCTATGCTTTCAATGCAATTCCAGTCTACCTCCTGAAATCGGTTTCCTGCAATTCTGCCCCGCTTTCAAGTCCTCTTGGCAGCCTTACTTCAGTCTATTTTTGGACGATAGCTGTCATTTATAACTCTGCAGGTTTGTGAATTACAGTGCCCCTGAGCTCCTTTCTTCAACTTGCTTTCTTGTGACCTGGCCGCAACACCGCAGGATGGCTTCAGGCCCTAATCTGGTTCCGGCACGGCACGCTGAGCCTTTGGTTATTTCCTCTTCCTGGTGGGAAATGAGAGTTAAATTTGCCCGTCCAGACACCTCCAGCTAGTCTCTCATTGGTTCTCGCTATTCCTGTTCATCTTCCGCAGAAATTGCAAACTGGGCCAAACAGGAGGTTAAAGGGACTGACTCTCCAAGTGGGGAGAGTGTTAGTAAAGCGTCTGGAATGTTGCACCCGAGTACCAGGGGAGGAAAACTGAGACATATTTGAACACGTCTCCCATTCACATGGTTGATCATACTTGGGTTCCACATGCATGTTTTAGCTGAAGGAAGAATTCCTTAAACCTGGAGAGTTGAGACCCGTGTAATGGGTACCATGCAATATGACTTCAAAGGGTCTTCATTTGCTCACCGAACCTCTCCAATCCTATCACTGCTGCGTTTATGCCCCTGTACACATGCTTGATTCTCTTTTGGAGACATAGCAATCCATAGGTTTTACGATACTTACTAGTCAGGTACATTCTTAGGCGTTTAATATGCGGTGTTGAGTCCATTTCGTTGAGCAAGGAGTAGCTCTTGTCTATTCCATATTTGGCTTAAGGAACTTTATCTGTGCTCATTTCAATCTCTGGTTTTATGCAGCACCCCAACTCACCTTTACCCTTAAGCAAGCATAAGTTGGTTTTCTAAATTTGAGACCCTGTTCTGTTCTGTAATTCAGTTCCTGTGTAGCCAAGTTTACATTCCGTGTATTACTGATATCTTATGATGTTTCTTTTTCTGTGTGACTTATTTCAGTTAGAATCATCATACCTGAATCCACTCATTGTGATGCTAAGGGCCTGATGACATAGATTTCATTGCTGAGTGATATTGCTTTGTAAGTAAATACCACTACTTCTTTATCCATTTTTCACTTTCTGCGATGTTGAACTTGTACTGTAAACGAGGTTCTTGTAAACAGAGGCGTCCCAAACTTTGGGGTGGCTGTGTCTTTTTGATTTTAATTTCCCTAAGCTATAGAACCATAAGTGGAAGTGCCCTAGGTTCTGTTGCTTTGTTTTTTAGATGTTTCAGGAAACACCATAGACTTCTCCCAAGTGTCTGTTGGCAATTTACATCCCGCCCATCAGCATAACAAGGCTCCCAGTTCTCCATGGCCTGTCCTGCCTTTCTGGATTTTACACTTTTTTCAGATGGCCCTTTTGACTGGGGGGAAGTGAGACTTCATTGTAGTGCAGATTTCCTTTGCAAGCTTGCTTGGTTGGCCAAAAAGGGCGTATGCGTTTTTTCCTGAATATATTCAGGAAAAAACGCATACGCCCTTTTTGGCCAAGTGCATCATTGTGGACGTTCTGCCTCTTCTTCTATGCTTTCAATGCAATTCCAGTCTACCTCCTGAAATCGGTTTCCTGCAATTCTGCCCCGCTTTCAAGTCCTCTTGGCAGCCTTACTTCAGTCTATTTTTGGACGATAGCTGTCATTTATAACTCTGCAGGTTTGTGAATTACAGGGCCCCTGAGCTCCTTTCTTCAACTTGCTTTCTTGTGACCTGGCCGCAACACCGCAGGATGGCTTCAGGCCCTAATCTGGTTCCGGCACGGCACGCTGAGCCTCTGGTTATTTCCTCTTCCTGGTGGGAAATGAGAGTTAAATTTGCCCGTCCAGACACCTCCAGCTAGTCTCTCATTGGTTCTCGCTATTCCTGTTCATCTTCCGCAGAAATTGCAAACTGGGCCAAACAGGAGGTTAAAGGCGCTGACTCTCCAAGTGGGGAGAGTGTTAGTAAAGCGTCTGGAATGTTGCACCCGAGTACCAGGGGAGGAAAACTGAGACATATTTGAACACGTCTCCCGTTCACATGGTTGATCATACTTGGGTTCCACATGCATGTTTTTGCTGAAGGAAGAATACCTTAAACCTGGAGAGTTAAGACCCGTGTAATGGGTACCATGCAATATGACTTCAAAGGGTCTTCATTTGCTCACCGAACCTCTCCAATCCTATCACTGCTGCGTTTATGCCCCTGTACACATGCTTGATTCTCTTTCGGAGACATAGCAATCCATAGGTTTTAAGATACTTACTAGTCAGGTACATTCTTAGGTGTTTAATATGCGGTGTTGAGTCCATTTCGTTGAGCAAGGAGTAGCTCTTGTCTATTCTATATTTGACTTAAGGAACTTTATCTGTGCTCATTTCAATCTCTGGTTTTATGCAGCACCCCAACTCACCTTTACCCTTAAGCAAGCATAAGTTGGTTTTCTAAATTTGAGACCCTGTTCTGTTCTGTAATTCAGTTCCTGTGTAGCCAAGTTTACATTCCGTGTATTACTGATATCTCATGATGTTTCTTTTTCTGTGTGACTTATTTCAGTTAGAATCATCATACCTGAATCCACTCATTGTGCTGCTAAGGGCCTGATGACACAGATTTCATTGCTGAGTGATATTGCTTTGTAAGTAAATACCACAACTTCTTTATCCATTTTTCACTTTCTGCGATGTTGAACTTGTACTGTAAACGAGGTTCTTGTAAACAGAGCCGTTCCAAACTTTGGGGTGGCTGTGTCTTTTTGATTTTAATTTCCCTAAGCTATAGGACCATAAGTGGAACTGCCCTAGGTTCTGTTGCTTTGTTTTTTAGATGTTTCAGGAAACACCATACACTTCTCCCGAGTGGTTGTTGGCAATTTACATCCCGCCCATCAGCATAACAAGGCTCCCAGTTCTCCATGGCCTGTCCTGCCTTTCTGGATTTTACACTTTTTTCAGATGGCCCTTTTGACCGGGGGGAAGTGAGACTTCATTGTAGTGCAGATTTCCTTTGCAAGCTTGCTTGGTTGGCCAAAAAGGGCGTATGCGTTTTTTCCTGAATATATTCAGGAAAAAACGCATACGCCCTTTTTGGCCAAGTGCATCATTGTGGACGTTCTGCCTCTTTTCCTATGCTTTCAATGCAATTCCAGTCTACCTCCTGAAATCGGTTTCCTGCAATTCTGCCCCGCTTTCAAGTCCTCTTGGCAGCCTTACTTCAGTCTATTTTTGGACGATAGCTGTCATTTATAACTCTGCAGGTTTGTGAATTACAGTGCCCCTGAGCTCCTTTCTTCAACTTGCTTTCTTGTGACCTGGCCGCAACACCGCAGGATGGCTTCAGGCCCTAATCTGGTTCCGGCACGGCACGCTGAGCCTTTGGTTATTTCCTCTTCCTGGTGGGAAATGAGAGTTAAATTTGCCCGTCCAGACACCTCCAGCTAGTCTCTCATTGGTTCTCGCTATTCCTGTTCATCTTCCGCAGAAATTGCAAAGTGGGCCAAACAGGAGGTTAAAGGGACTGACTCTCCAAGTGGGGAGAGTGTTAGTAAAGCGTCTGGAATGTTGCACCCGAGTACCAGGGGAGGAAAACTGAGACATATTTGAACACGTCTCCCATTCACATGGTTGATCATACTTGGGTTCCACATGCATGTTTTAGCTGAAGGAAGAATACCTTAAACCTGGAGAGTTGAGACCCGTGCAATGGGTACCATGCAATATGACTTCAAAGGGTCTTCATTTGCTCACCGAACCTCTCCAATCCTATCACTGCTGCGTTTATGCCCCTGTACACATGCTTGATTCTCTTTTGGAGACATAGCAATCCATAGGTTTTACGATACTTACTAGTCAGGTACATTCTTAGGCGTTTAATATGCGGTGTTGAGTCCATTTCGTTGAGCAAGGAGTAGCTCTTGTCTATTCCATATTTGACTTAAGGAACTTTATCTGTGCTCATTTCAGTCTCTGGTTTTATGCAGCACCCCAACTCACCTTTACCCTTAAGCAAGCATAAGTTGGTTTTCTAAATTTGAGACCCTGTTCTGTTCTGTAATTCAGTTCCTGTGTAGCCAAGTTTACATTCCGTGTATTACTGATATCTTATGATGTTTCTTTTTCTGTGTGACTTATTTCAGTTAGAATCATCATACCTGAATCCACTCATTGTGATGCTAAGGGCCTGATGACATAGATTTCATTGCTGAGTGATATTGCTTTGTAAGTAAATACCACAACTTCTTTATCCATTTTTCACTTTCTGCGATGTTGAACTTGTACTGTAAACGAGGTTCTTGTAAACAGAGGCGTCCCAAACTTTGGGGTGGCTGTGTCTTTTTGATTTTAATTTCCCTAAGCTATAGAACCATAAGTGGAAGTGCCCTAGGTTCTGTTGCTTTGTTTTTTAGATGTTTCAGGAAACACCATAGACTTCTCCCAAGTGTCTGTTGGCAATTTACATCCCGCCCATCAGCATAACAAGGCTCCCAGTTCTCCATGGCCTGTCCTGCCTTTCTGGATTTTACACTTTTTTCAGATGGCCCTTTTGCCTGGGGGGAAGTGAGACTTCATTGTAGTGCAGATTTCCTTTGCAAGCTTGCTTGGTTGGCCAAAAAGGGCGTATGCGTTTTTTCCTGAATATATTCAGGAAAAAACGCATACGCCCTTTTTGGCCAAGTGCATCATTGTGGACGTTCTGCCTCTTTTCCTATGCTTTCAATGCAATTCCAGTCTACCTCCTGAAATCGGTTTCCTGCAATTCTGCCCCGCTTTCAAGTCCTCTTGGCAGCCTTACTTCAGTCTATTTTTGGACGATAGCTGTCATTTATAACTCTGCAGGTTTGTGAATTACAGTGCCCCTGAGCTCCTTTCTTCAACTCGCTTTCTTTTGAGCTGGCCGCAACACCGCAGGATGGCTTCAGGCCCTAATCTGGTTCCGGTACGGCACGCTGAGCCTTTGGTTATTTCCTCTTCCTGGTGGGAAATGAGAGTTAAATTTGCCCGTCCAGACACCTCCAGCTAGCCTCTCATTGGTTCTCACTATTCCTGTTCATCTTCCGCAGAAATTGCAAACTGGGCCAAACAGGAGGTTAAAGGCGCTGACTCTCCAAGTGGGGAGAGTGTTAGTAAAGCGTCTGGAATGTTGCACCCGAGTACCAGGGGAGGAAAACTGAGACATATTTGAACACCTCTCCCGTTCACATGGTTGATCATACTTGGGTTCCACATGCATGTTTTAGCTGAAGGAAGAATACCTTAAACCTGGAGAGTTGAGACCCGTGTAATGGGTACCATGCAATACGACTTCAAAGGGTCTTCATTTGCTCACCGAACCTCTCCAATCCTATCACTGCTGCGTTTATGCCCCTGTACACATGCTTGATTCTCTTTTGGAGACATAGCAATCCATAGGTTTTACGATACTTACTAGTCAGGTACATTCTTAGGCGTTTAATATGCGGTGTTGAGTCCATTTCGTTGAGCAAGGAGTAGCTCTTGTCTATTCCATATTTGGCTTAAGGAACTTTATCTGTGCTCATTTCAATCTCTGGTTTTATGCAGCACCCCAACTCACCTTTACCCTTAAGCAAGCATAAGTTGGTTTTCTAAATTTGAGACCCTGTTCTGTTCTGTAATTCAGTTCCTGTGTAGCCAAGTTTACATTCCGTGTATTACTGATATCTTATGATGTTTCTTTTTCTGTGTGACTTATTTCAGTTAGAATCATCATACCTGAATCCACTCATTGTGATGCTAAGGGCCTGATGACATAGATTTCATTGCTGAGTGATATTGCTTTGTAAGTAAATACCACAACTTCTTTATCCATTTTTCACTTTCTGCGATGTTGAACTTGTACTGTAAACGAGGTTCTTGTAAACAGAGGCGTCCCAAACTTTGGGGTGGCTGTGTCTTTTTGATTTTAATTTCCCTAAGCTATAGAACCATAAGTGGAAGTGCCCTAGGTTCTGTTGCTTTGTTTTTTAGATGTTTCAGGAAACACCATAGACTTCTCCCAAGTGTCTGTTGGCAATTTACATCCCGCCCATCAGCATAACAAGGCTCCCAGTTCTCCATGGCCTGTCCTGCCTTTCTGGATTTTACACTTTTTTCAGATGGCCCTTTTGACTGGGGGGAAGTGAGACTTCATTGTAGTGCAGATTTCCTTTGCAAGCTTGCTTGGTTGGCCAAAAAGGGCGTATGCTTTTTTTCCTGAATATATTCAGGAAAAAACGCATACGCCCTTTTTGGCCAAGTGCATCATTGTGGACGTTCTGCGTCTTTTCCTATGCTTTCAATGCAATTCCAGTCTACCTCCTGAAATCGGTTTCCTGCAATTCTGCCCCGCTTTCAAGTCCTCTTGGCAGCCTTACTTCAGTCTATTTTTGGACGATAGCTGTCATTTATAACTCTGCAGGTTTGTGAATTACAGGGCCCCTGAGCTCCTTTCTTCAACTTGCTTTCTTGTGACCTGGCCGCAACACCGCAGGATGGCTTCAGGCCCTAATCTGGTTCCGGCACGGCACGCTGAGCCTCTGGTTATTTCCTCTTCCTGGTGGGAAATGAGAGTTAAATTTGCCCGTCCAGACACCTCCAGCTAGTCTCTCATTGGTTCTCGCTATTCCTGTTCATCTTCCGCAGAAATTGCAAACTGGGCCAAACAGGAGGTTAAAGGCGCTGACTCTCCAAGTGGGGAGAGTGTTAGTAAAGCGTCTGGAATGTTGCACCCGAGTACCAGGGGAGGAAAACTGAGACATATTTGAACACGTCTTCCGTTCACATGGTTGATCATACTTGGGTTCCACATGCATGTTTTTGCTGAAGGAAGAATACCTTAAACCTGGAGAGTTAAGACCCGTGTAATGGGTACCATGCAATATGACTTCAAAGGGTCTTCATTTGCTCACCGAACCTCTCCAATCCTATCACTGCTGCGTTTATGCCCCTGTACACATGCTTGATTCTCTTTCGGAGACATAGCAATCCATAGGTTTTAAGATACTTACTAGTCAGGTACATTCTTAGGTGTTTAATATGCGGTGTTGAGTCCATTTCGTTGAGCAAGGAGTAGCTCTTGTCTATTCTATATTTGACTTAAGGAACTTTATCTGTGCTCATTTCAATCTCTGGTTTTATGCAGCACCCCAACTCACCTTTACCCTTAAGCAAGCATAAGTTGGTTTTCTAAATTTGAGACCCTGTTCTGTTCTGTAATTCAGTTCCTGTGTAGCCAAGTTTACATTCCGTGTATTACTGATATCTCATGATGTTTCTTTTTCTGTGTGACTTATTTCAGTTAGAATCATCATACCTGAATCCACTCATTGTGCTGCTAAGGGCCTGATGACACAGATTTCATTGCTGAGTGATATTGCTTTGTAAGTAAATACCACAACTTCTTTATCCATTTTTCACTTTCTGCGATGTTGAACTTGTACTGTAAACGAGGTTCTTGTAAACAGAGCCGTTCCAAACTTTGGGGTGGCTGTGTCTTTTTGATTTTAATTTCCCTAAGCTATAGGACCATAAGTGGAACTGCCCTAGGTTCTGTTGCTTTGTTTTTTAGATGTTTCAGGAAACACCATACACTTCTCCCGAGTGGTTGTTGGCAATTTACATCCCGCCCATCAGCATAACAAGGCTCCCAGTTCTCCATGGCCTGTCCTGCCTTTCTGGATTTTACACTTTTTTCAGATGGCCCTTTTGACCGGGGGGAAGTGAGACTTCATTGTAGTGCAGATTTCCTTTGCAAGCTTGCTTGGTTGGCCAAAAAGGGCGTATGCGTTTTTTCCTGAATATATTCAGGAAAAAACGCATACGCCCTTTTTGGCCAAGTGCATCATTGTGGACGTTCTGCCTCTTTTCCTATGCTTTCAATGCAATTCCAGTCTACCTCCTGAAATCGGTTTCCTGCAATTCTGCCCCGCTTTCAAGTCCTCTTGGCAGCCTTACTTCAGTCTATTTTTGGACGATAGCTGTCATTTATAACTCTGCAGGTTTGTGAATTACAGTGCCCCTGAGCTCCTTTCTTCAACTTGCTTTCTTGTGACCTGGCCGCAGCACCGCAGGATGGCTTCAGGCCCTAATCTGGTTCCGGCACGGCACGCTGAGCCTTTGGTTATTTCCTCTTCCTGGTGGGAAATGAGAGTTAAATTTGCCCGTCCAGACACCTCCAGCTAGTCTCTCATTGGTTCTCGCTATTCCTGTTCATCTTCCGCAGAAATTGCAAAGTGGGCCAAACAGGAGGTTAAAGGGACTGACTCTCCAAGTGGGGAGAGTGTTAGTAAAGCGTCTGGAATTTTGCACCCGAGTACCAGGGGAGGAAAACTGAGACATATTTGAACACGTCTCCCATTCACATGGTTGATCATACTTGGGTTCCACATGCATGTTTTAGCTGAAGGAAGAATACCTTAAACCTGGAGAGTTGAGACCCGTGTAATGGGTACCATGCAATATGACTTCAAAGGGTCTTCATTTGCTCACCGAACCTCTCCAATCCTATCACTGCTGCGTTTATGCCCCTGTACACATGCTTGATTCTCTTTTGGAGACATAGCAATCCATAGGTTTTACGATACTTACTAGTCAGGTACATTCTTAGGCGTTTAATATGCGGTGTTGAGTCCATTTCGTTGAGCAAGGAGTAGCTCTTGTCTATTCCATATTTGACTTAAGGAACTTTATCTGTGCTCATTTCAATCTCTGGTTTTATGCAGCACCCCAACTCACCTTTACCCTTAAGCAAGCATAAGTTGGTTTTCTAAATTTGAGACCCTGTTCTGTTCTGTAATTCAGTTCCTGTGTAGCCAAGTTTACATTCCGTGTATTACTGATATCTTATGATGTTTCTTTTTCTGTGTGACTTATTTCAGTTAGAATCATCATACCTGAATCCACTCATTGTGATGCTAAGGGCCTGATGACATAGATTTCATTGCTGAGTGATATTGCTTTGTAAGTAAATACCACAACTTCTTTATCCATTTTTCACTTTCTGCGCTGTTGAACTTGTACTGTAAACGAGGTTTTTGTAAACAGAGGCGTCCCAAACTTTGGGGTGGCTGTGTCTTTTTGATTTTAATTTCCCTAAGCTATAGAACCATAAGTGGAAGTGCCCTAGGTTCTGTTGCTTTGTTTTTTAGATGTTTCAGGAAACACCATAGACTTCTCCCAAGTGTCTGTTGGCAATTTACATCCCGCCCATCAGCATAACAAGGCTCCCAGTTCTCCATGGCCTGTCCTGCCTTTCTGGATTTTACACTTTTTTCAGATGGCCCTTTTGCCTGGGGGGAAGTGAGACTTCATTGTAGTGCAGATTTCCTTTGCAAGCTTGCTTGGTTGGCCAAAAAGGGCGTATGCGTTTTTTCCTGAATATATTCAGGAAAAAACGCATACGCCCTTTTTGGCCAAGTGCATCATTGTGGACGTTCTGCCTCTTTTCCTATGCTTTCAATGCAATTCCAGTCTACCTCCTGAAATCGGTTTCCTGCAATTCTGCCCCGCTTTCAAGTCCTCTTGGCAGCCTTACTTCAGTCTATTTTTGGACGATAGCTGTCATTTATAACTCTGCAGGTTTGTGAATTACAGTGCCCCTGAGCTCCTTTCTTCAACTCGCTTTCTTTTGAGCTGGCCGCAACACCGCAGGATGGCTTCAGGCCCTAATCTGGTTCCGGTACGGCACGCTGAGCCTTTGGTTATTTCCTCTTCCTGGTGGGAAATGAGAGTTAAATTTGCCCGTCCAGACACCTCCAGCTAGCCTCTCATTGGTTCTCACTATTCCTGTTCATCTTCCGCAGAAATTGCAAACTGGGCCAAACAGGAGGTTAAAGGCGCTGACTCTCCAAGTGGGGAGAGTGTTAGTAAAGCGTCTGGAATGTTGCACCCGAGTACCAGGGGAGGAAAACTGAGACATATTTGAACACCTCTCCCGTTCACATGGTTGATCATACTTGGGTTCCACATGCATGTTTTAGCTGAAGGAAGAATACCTTAAACCTGGAGAGTTGAGACCCGTGTAATGGGTACCATGCAATACGACTTCAAAGGGTCTTCATTTGCTCACCGAACCTCTCCAATCCTATCACTGCTGCGTTTATGCCCCTGTACACATGCTTGATTCTCTTTTGGAGACATAGCAATCCATAGGTTTTACGATACTTACTAGTCAGGTACATTCTTAGGCGTTTAATATGCGGTGTTGAGTCCATTTCGTTGAGCAAGGAGTAGCTCTTGTCTATTCCATATTTGGCTTAAGGAACTTTATCTGTGCTCATTTCAATCTCTGGTTTTATGCAGCACCCCAACTCACCTTTACCCTTAAGCAAGCATAAGTTGGTTTTCTAAATTTGAGACCCTGTTCTGTTCTGTAATTCAGTTCCTGTGTAGCCAAGTTTACATTCCGTGTATTACTGATATCTTATGATGTTTCTTTTTCTGTGTGACTTATTTCAGTTAGAATCATCATACCTGAATCCACTCATTGTGATGCTAAGGGCCTGATGACATAGATTTCATTGCTGAGTGATATTGCTTTGTAAGTAAATACCACAACTTCTTTATCCATTTTTCACTTTCTGCGATGTTGAACTTGTACTGTAAACGAGGTTCTTGTAAACAGAGGCGTCCCAAACTTTGGGGTGGCTGTGTCTTTTTGATTTTAATTTCCCTAAGCTATAGAACCATAAGTGGAAGTGCCCTAGGTTCTGTTGCTTTGTTTTTTAGATGTTTCAGGAAACACCATAGACTTCTCCCAAGTGTCTGTTGGCAATTTACATCCCGCCCATCAGCATAACAAGGCTCCCAGTTCTCCATGGCCTGTCCTGCCTTTCTGGATTTTACACTTTTTTCAGATGGCCCTTTTGACTGGGGGGAAGTGAGACTTCATTGTAGTGCAGATTTCCTTTGCAAGCTTGCTTGGTTGGCCAAAAAGGGCGTATGCTTTTTTTCCTGAATATATTCAGGAAAAAACGCATACGCCCTTTTTGGCCAAGTGCATCATTGTGGACGTTCTGCGTCTTTTCCTATGCTTTCAATGCAATTCCAGTCTACCTCCTGAAATCGGTTTCCTGCAATTCTGCCCCGCTTTCAAGTCCTCTTGGCAGCCTTACTTCAGTCTATTTTTGGACGATAGCTGTCATTTATAACTCTGCAGGTTTGTGAATTACAGGGCCCCTGAGCTCCTTTCTTCAACTTGCTTTCTTGTGACCTGGCCGCAACACCGCAGGATGGCTTCAGGCCCTAATCTGGTTCCGGCACGGCACGCTGAGCCTCTGGTTATTTCCTCTTCCTGGTGGGAAATGAGAGTTAAATTTGCCCGTCCAGACACCTCCAGCTAGTCTCTCATTGGTTCTCGCTATTCCTGTTCATCTTCCGCAGAAATTGCAAACTGGGCCAAACAGGAGGTTAAAGGCGCTGACTCTCCAAGTGGGGAGAGTGTTAGTAAAGCGTCTGGAATGTTGCACCCGAGTACCAGGGGAGGAAAACTGAGACATATTTGAACACGTCTTCCGTTCACATGGTTGATCATACTTGGGTTCCACATGCATGTTTTTGCTGAAGGAAGAATACCTTAAACCTGGAGAGTTAAGACCCGTGTAATGGGTACCATGCAATATGACTTCAAAGGGTCTTCATTTGCTCACCGAACCTCTCCAATCCTATCACTGCTGCGTTTATGCCCCTGTACACATGCTTGATTCTCTTTCGGAGACATAGCAATCCATAGGTTTTAAGATACTTACTAGTCAGGTACATTCTTAGGTGTTTAATATGCGGTGTTGAGTCCATTTCGTTGAGCAAGGAGTAGCTCTTGTCTATTCTATATTTGACTTAAGGAACTTTATCTGTGCTCATTTCAATCTCTGGTTTTATGCAGCACCCCAACTCACCTTTACCCTTAAGCAAGCATAAGTTGGTTTTCTAAATTTGAGACCCTGTTCTGTTCTGTAATTCAGTTCCTGTGTAGCCAAGTTTACATTCCGTGTATTACTGATATCTCATGATGTTTCTTTTTCTGTGTGACTTATTTCAGTTAGAATCATCATACCTGAATCCACTCATTGTGCTGCTAAGGGCCTGATGACACAGATTTCATTGCTGAGTGATATTGCTTTGTAAGTAAATACCACAACTTCTTTATCCATTTTTCACTTTCTGCGATGTTGAACTTGTACTGTAAACGAGGTTCTTGTAAACAGAGCCGTTCCAAACTTTGGGGTGGCTGTGTCTTTTTGATTTTAATTTCCCTAAGCTATAGGACCATAAGTGGAACTGCCCTAGGTTCTGTTGCTTTGTTTTTTAGATGTTTCAGGAAACACCATACACTTCTCCCGAGTGGTTGTTGGCAATTTACATCCCGCCCATCAGCATAACAAGGCTCCCAGTTCTCCATGGCCTGTCCTGCCTTTCTGGATTTTACACTTTTTTCAGATGGCCCTTTTGACCGGGGGGAAGTGAGACTTCATTGTAGTGCAGATTTCCTTTGCAAGCTTGCTTGGTTGGCCAAAAAGGGCGTATGCGTTTTTTCCTGAATATATTCAGGAAAAAACGCATACGCCCTTTTTGGCCAAGTGCATCATTGTGGACGTTCTGCCTCTTTTCCTATGCTTTCAATGCAATTCCAGTCTACCTCCTGAAATCGGTTTCCTGCAATTCTGCCCCGCTTTCAAGTCCTCTTGGCAGCCTTACTTCAGTCTATTTTTGGACGATAGCTGTCATTTATAACTCTGCAGGTTTGTGAATTACAGTGCCCCTGAGCTCCTTTCTTCAACTTGCTTTCTTGTGACCTGGCCGCAGCACCGCAGGATGGCTTCAGGCCCTAATCTGGTTCCGGCACGGCACGCTGAGCCTTTGGTTATTTCCTCTTCCTGGTGGGAAATGAGAGTTAAATTTGCCCGTCCAGACACCTCCAGCTAGTCTCTCATTGGTTCTCGCTATTCCTGTTCATCTTCCGCAGAAATTGCAAAGTGGGCCAAACAGGAGGTTAAAGGGACTGACTCTCCAAGTGGGGAGAGTGTTAGTAAAGCGTCTGGAATTTTGCACCCGAGTACCAGGGGAGGAAAACTGAGACATATTTGAACACGTCTCCCATTCACATGGTTGATCATACTTGGGTTCCACATGCATGTTTTAGCTGAAGGAAGAATACCTTAAACCTGGAGAGTTGAGACCCGTGTAATGGGTACCATGCAATATGACTTCAAAGGGTCTTCATTTGCTCACCGAACCTCTCCAATCCTATCACTGCTGCGTTTATGCCCCTGTACACATGCTTGATTCTCTTTTGGAGACATAGCAATCCATAGGTTTTACGATACTTACTAGTCAGGTACATTCTTAGGCGTTTAATATGCGGTGTTGAGTCCATTTCGTTGAGCAAGGAGTAGCTCTTGTCTATTCCATATTTGACTTAAGGAACTTTATCTGTGCTCATTTCAATCTCTGGTTTTATGCAGCACCCCAACTCACCTTTACCCTTAAGCAAGCATAAGTTGGTTTTCTAAATTTGAGACCCTGTTCTGTTCTGTAATTCAGTTCCTGTGTAGCCAAGTTTACATTCCGTGTATTACTGATATCTTATGATGTTTCTTTTTCTGTGTGACTTATTTCAGTTAGAATCATCATACCTGAATCCACTCATTGTGATGCTAAGGGCCTGATGACATAGATTTCATTGCTGAGTGATATTGCTTTGTAAGTAAATACCACAACTTCTTTATCCATTTTTCACTTTCTGCGCTGTTGAACTTGTACTGTAAACGAGGTTTTTGTAAACAGAGGCGTCCCAAACTTTGGGGTGGCTGTGTCTTTTTGATTTTAATTTCCCTAAGCTATAGAACCATAAGTGGAAGTGCCCTAGGTTCTGTTGCTTTGTTTTTTAGATGTTTCAGGAAACACCATACACTTCTCCCAAGTGTCTGTTGGCAATTTACATCCCGCCCATCAGCATAACAAGGCTCCCAGTTCTCCATGGCCTGTCCTGCCTTTCTGGATTTTACACTTTTTTCAGATGGCCCTTTTGACCAGGGGGAAGTGAGACTTCATTGTAGTGCAGATTTCCTTTGCAAGCTTGCTTGCTTGGCCAAAAAGGGCATATGCGTTTTTTCCTGAATATATTCAGGAAAAAACGCATACGCCCTTTTTGGCCAAGTGCATCATTGTGGACGTTCTGCCTCTTTTCCTATGCTTTCAATGCAATTCCAGTCTACCTCCTGAAATCGGTTTCCTGCAATTCTGCCCCGCTTTCAAGTCCTCTTGGCAGCCTTACTTCAGTCTATTTTTGGACGATAGCTGTCATTTATAACTCTGCAGGTTTGTGAATTACAGTGCCCCTGAGCTCCTTTCTTCAACTTGCTTTCTTGTGACCTGGCCGCAACACCGCAGGATGGCTTCAGGCCCTAATCTGGTTCCGGCACGGCACGCTGAGCCTTTGGTTATTTCCTCTTGCTGGTGGGAAATGAGAGTTAAATTTGCCCGTCCAGACACCTCCAGCTAGTCTCTCATTGGTTCTCGCTATTCCTGTTCATCTTCCGCAGAAATTGCAAACTGGGCCAAACAGGAGGTTAAAGGCGCTGACTCTCCAAGTGGGGAGAGTGTTAGTAAAGCGTCTGGAATGTTGCACCCGAGTACCAGGGGAGGAAAACTGAGACATATTTGAACACGTCTCCCGTTCACATGGTTGATCATACTTGGGTTCCACATGCATGTTTTAGCTGAAGGAAGAATACCTTAAACCTGGAGAGTTAAGACCCGTGTAATGGGTACCATGCAATATGACTTCAAAGGGTCTTCATTTGCTCACCGAACCTCTCCAATCCTATCACTGCTGCGTTTATGCCCCTGTACACATGCTTGATTTTCTTTCGGAGACATAGCAATCCATAGGTTTTAAGATACTTACTAGTCAGGTACATTCTTAGGTGTTTAATATGCGGTGTTGAGTCCATTTCGTTGAGCAAGGAGTAGCTCTTGTCTATTCTATATTTGACTTAAGGAACTTTATCTGTGCTCATTTCAATCTCTGGTTTTATGCAGCACCCCAACTCACCTTTACCCTTAAGCAAGCATAAGTTGGTTTTCTAAATTTGAGACCCTGTTCTGTTCTGTAATTCAGTTCCTGTGTAGCCAAGTTTACATTCCGTGTATTACTGATATCTCATGATGTTTCTTTTTCTGTGTGACTTATTTCAGTTAGAATCATCATACCTGAATCCACTCATTGTGCTGCTAAGGGCCTGATGACACAGATTTCATTGCTGAGTGATATTGCTTTGTAAGTAAATACCACAACTTCTTTATCCATTTTTCACTTTCTGCGATGTTGAACTTGTACTGTAAACGAGGTTCTTGTAAACAGAGCCGTTCCAAACTTTGGGGTGGCTGTGTCTTTTTGATTTTAATTTCCCTAAGCTATAGGACCATAAGTGGAACTGCCCTAGGTTCTGTTGCTTTGTTTTTTAGATGTTTCAGGAAACACCATACACTTCTCCCGAGTGGTTGTTGGCAATTTACATCCCGCCCATCAGCATAACAAGGCTCCCAGTTCTCCATGGCCTGTCCTGCCTTTCTGGATTTTACACTTTTTTCAGATGGCCCTTTTGACCGGGGGGAAGTGAGACTTCATTGTAGTGCAGATTTCCTTTGCAAGCTTGCTTGGTTGGCCAAAAAGGGCGTATGCGTTTTTTCCTGAATATATTCAGGAAAAAACGCATACGCCCTTTTTGGCCAAGTGCATCATTGTGGACGTTCTGCCTCTTTTCCTATGCTTTCAATGCAATTCCAGTCTACCTCCTGAAATCGGTTTCCTGCAATTCTGCCCCGCTTTCAAGTCCTCTTGGCAGCCTTACTTCAGTCTATTTTTGGACGATAGCTGTCATTTATAACTCTGCAGGTTTGTGAATTACAGTGCCCCTGAGCTCCTTTCTTCAACTTGCTTTCTTGTGACCTGGCCGCAACACCGCAGGATGGCTTCAGGCCCTAATCTGGTTCCGGCACGGCACGCTGAGCCTTTGGTTATTTCCTCTTCCTGGTGGGAAATGAGAGTTAAATTTGCCCGTCCAGACACCTCCAGCTAGTCTCTCATTGGTTCTCGCTATTCCTGTTCATCTTCCGCAGAAATTGCAAAGTGGGCCAAACAGGAGGTTAAAGGGACTGACTCTCCAAGTGGGGAGAGTGTTAGTAAAGCGTCTGGAATTTTGCACCCGAGTACCAGGGGAGGAAAACTGAGACATATTTGAACACGTCTCCCATTCACATGGTTGATCATACTTGGGTTCCACATGCATGTTTTAGCTGAAGGAAGAATACCTTAAACCTGGAGAGTTGAGACCCGTGTAATGGGTACCATGCAATATGACTTCAAAGGGTCTTCATTTGCTCACCGAACCTCTCCAATCCTATCACTGCTGCGTTTATGCCCCTGTACACATGCTTGATTCTCTTTTGGAGACATAGCAATCCATAGGTTTTACGATACTTACTAGTCAGGTACATTCTTAGGCGTTTAATATGCGGTGTTGAGTCCATTTCGTTGAGCAAGGAGTAGCTCTTGTCTATTCCATATTTGACTTAAGGAACTTTATCTGTGCTCATTTCAATCTCTGGTTTTATGCAGCACCCCAACTCACCTTTACCCTTAAGCAAGCATAAGTTGGTTTTCTAAATTTGAGACCCTGTTCTGTTCTGTAATTCAGTTCCTGTGTAGCCAAGTTTACATTCCGTGTATTACTGATATCTCATGATGTTTCTTTTTCTGTGTGACTTATTTCAGTTAGAATCATCATACCTGAATCCACTCATTGTGCTGCTAAGGGCCTGATGACACAGATTTCATTGCTGAGTGATATTGCTTTGTAAGTAAATACCACAACTTCTTTATCCATTTTTCACTTTCTGCGATGTTGAACTTGTACTGTAAACGAGGTTCTTGTAAACAGAGGCGTCCCAAACTTTGGGGTGGCTGTGTCTTTTTGATTTTAATTTCCCTAAGCTATAGAACCATAAGTGGAAGTGCCCTAGGTTCTGTTGCTTTGTTTTTTAGATGTTTCAGGAAACACCATACACTTCTCCCAAGTGTCTGTTGGCAATTTACATCCCGCCCATCAGCATAACAAGGCTCCCAGTTCTCCATGGCCTGTCCTGCCTTTCTGGATTTTACACTTTTTTCAGATGGCCCTTTTGACCGGGGGGAAGTGAGACTTCATTGTAGTGCAGATTTCCTTTGCAAGCTTGCTTGGTTGGCCAAAAAGGGCGTATGCGTTTTTTCCTGAATATATTCAGGAAAAAACGCATACGCCCTTTTTGGCCAAGTGCATCATTGTGGACGTTCTGCCTCTTTTCCTATGCTTTCAATGCAATTCCAGTCTACCTCCTGAAATCGGTTTCCTGCAATTCTGCCCCGCTTTCAAGTCCTCTTGGCAGCCTTACTTCAGTCTATTTTTGGACGATAGCTGTCATTTATAACTCTGCAGGTTTGTGAATTACAGTGCCCCTGAGCTCCTTTCTTCAACTTGCTTTCTTGTGACCTGGCCGCAACACCGCAGGATGGCTTCAGGCCCTAATCTGGTTCCGGCACGGCACGCTGAGCCTTTGGTTATTTCCTCTTCCTGGTGGGAAATGAGAGTTAAATTTGCCCGTCCAGACACCTCCAGCTAGTCTCTCATTGGTTCTCGCTATTCCTGTTCATCTTCCGCAGAAATTGCAAACTGGGCCAAACAGGAGGTTAAAGGCGCTGACTCTCCAAGTGGGGAGAGTGTTAGTAAAGCGTCTGGAATTTTGCACCCGAGTACCAGGGGAGGAAAACTGAGACATATTTGAACACGTCTCCCATTCACATGGTTGATCATACTTGGGTTCCACATGCATGTTTTAGCTGAAGGAAGAATACCTTAAACCTGGAGAGTTGAGACCCGTGTAATGGGTACCATGCAATATGACTTCAAAGGGTCTTCATTTGCTCACCGAACCTCTCCAATCCTATCACTGCTGCGTTTATGCCCCTGTACACATGCTTGATTCTCTTTTGGAGACATAGCAATCCATAGGTTTTACGATACTTACTAGTCAGGTACATTCTTAGGCGTTTAATATGCGGTGTTGAGTCCATTTCGTTGAGCAAGGAGTAGCTCTTGTCTATTCCATATTTGACTTAAGGAACTTTATCTGTGCTCATTTCAATCTCTGGTTTTATGCAGCACCCCAACTCACCTTTACCCTTAAGCAAGCATAAGTTGGTTTTCTAAATTTGAGACCCTGTTCTGTTCTGTAATTCAGTTCCTGTGTAGCCAAGTTTACATTCCGTGTATTACTGATATCTTATGATGTTTCTTTTTCTGTGTGACTTATTTCACTTAGAATCATCATACCTGAATCCACTCATTGTGATGCTAAGGGCCTGATGACATAGATTTCATTGCTGAGTGATATTGCTTTGTAAGTAAATACCACAACTTCTTTATCCATTTTTCACTTTCTGCGATGTTGAACTTGTACTGTAAACGAGGTTTTTGTAAACAGAGGCGTCCCAAACTTTGGGGTGGCTGTGTCTTTTTGATTTTAATTTCCCTAAGCTATAGAACCATAAGTGGAAGTGCCCTAGGTTCTGTTGCTTTGTTTTTTAGATGTTTCAGGAAACACCATACACTTCTCCCAAGTGTCTGTTGGCAATTTACATCCCGCCCATCAGCATAACAAGGCTCCTAGTTCTCCATGGCCTGTCCTGCCTTTCTGGATTTTACACTTTTTTCAGATGGCCCTTTTGACCGGGGGGAAGTGAGACTTCATTGTAGTGCAGATTTCCTTTGCAAGCTTGCTTGCTTGGCCAAAAAGGGCATATGCGTTTTTTCCTGAATATATTCAGGAAAAAACGCATACGCCCTTTTTGGCCAAGTGCATCATTGTGGACGTTCTGCCTCTTTTCCTATGCTTTCAATGCAATTCCAGTCTACCTCCTGAAATCGGTTTCCTGCAATTCTGCCCCGCTTTCAAGTCCTCTTGGCAGCCTTACTTCAGTCTATTTTTGGACGATAGCTGTCATTTATAACTCTGCAGGTTTGTGAATTACAGTGCCCCTGAGCTCCTTTCTTCAACTTGCTTTCTTGTGACCTGGCCGCAACACCGCAGGATGGCTTCAGGCCCTAATCTGGTTCCGGCACGGCACGCTGAGCCTTTGGTTATTTCCTCTTCCTGGTGGGAAATGAGAGTTAAATTTGCCCGTCCAGACACCTCCAGCTAGTCTCTCATTGGTTCTCGCTATTCCTGTTCATCTTCCGCAGAAATTGCAAACTGGGCCAAACAGGAGGTTAAAGGCGCTGACTCTCCAAGTGGGGAGAGTGTTAGTAAAGCGTCTGGAATGTTGCACCCGAGTACCAGGGGAGGAAAACTGAGACATATTTGAACACGTCTCCCGTTCACATGGTTGATCATACTTGGGTTCCACATGCATGTTTTAGCTGAAGGAAGAATACCTTAAACCTGGAGAGTTAAGACCCGTGTAATGGGTACCATGCAATATGACTTCAAAGGGTCTTCATTTGCTCACCGAACCTCTCCAATCCTATCACTGCTGCGTTTATGCCCCTGTACACATGCTTGATTTTCTTTCGGAGACATAGCAATCCATAGGTTTTAAGATACTTACTAGTCAGGTACATTCTTAGGTGTTTAATATGCGGTGTTGAGTCCATTTCGTTGAGCAAGGAGTAGCTCTTGTCTATTCTATATTTGACTTAAGGAACTTTATCTGTGCTCATTTCAATCTCTGGTTTTATGCAGCACCCCAACTCACCTTTACCCTTAAGCAAGCATAAGTTGGTTTTCTAAATTTGAGACCCTGTTCTGTTCTGTAATTCAGTTCCTGTGTAGCCAAGTTTACATTCCGTGTATTACTGATATCTCATGATGTTTCTTTTTCTGTGTGACTTATTTCAGTTAGAATCATCATACCTGAATCCACTCATTGTGCTGCTAAGGGCCTGATGACACAGATTTCATTGCTGAGTGATATTGCTTTGTAAGTAAATACCACAACTTCTTTATCCATTTTTCACTTTCTGCGATGTTGAACTTGTACTGTAAACGAGGTTCTTGTAAACAGAGCCGTTCCAAACTTTGGGGTGGCTGTGTCTTTTTGATTTTAATTTCCCTAAGCTATAGGACCATAAGTGGAACTGCCCTAGGTTCTGTTGCTTTGTTTTTTAGATGTTTCAGGAAACACCATACACTTCTCCCGAGTGGTTGTTGGCAATTTACATCCCGCCCATCAGCATAACAAGGCTCCCAGTTCTCCATGGCCTGTCCTGCCTTTCTGGATTTTACACTTTTTTCAGATGGCCCTTTTGACCGGGGGGAAGTGAGACTTCATTGTAGTGCAGATTTCCTTTGCAAGCTTGCTTGGTTGGCCAAAAAGGGCGTATGCGTTTTTTCCTGAATATATTCAGGAAAAAACGCATACGCCCTTTTTGGCCAAGTGCATCATTGTGGACGTTCTGCCTCTTTTCCTATGCTTTCAATGCAATTCCAGTCTACCTCCTGAAATCGGTTTCCTGCAATTCTGCCCCGCTTTCAAGTCCTCTTGGCAGCCTTACTTCAGTCTATTTTTGGACGATAGCTGTCATTTATAACTCTGCAGGTTTGTGAATTACAGTGCCCCTGAGCTCCTTTCTTCAACTTGCTTTCTTGTGACCTGGCCGCAACACCGCAGGATGGCTTCAGGCCCTAATCTGGTTCCGGCACGGCACGCTGAGCCTTTGGTTATTTCCTCTTCCTGGTGGGAAATGAGAGTTAAATTTGCCCGTCCAGACACCTCCAGCTAGTCTCTCATTGGTTCTCGCTATTCCTGTTCATCTTCCGCAGAAATTGCAAAGTGGGCCAAACAGGAGGTTAAAGGGACTGACTCTCCAAGTGGGGAGAGTGTTAGTAAAGCGTCTGGAATTTTGCACCCGAGTACCAGGGGAGGAAAACTGAGACATATTTGAACACGTCTCCCATTCACATGGTTGATCATACTTGGGTTCCACATGCATGTTTTAGCTGAAGGAAGAATACCTTAAACCTGGAGAGTTGAGACCCGTGTAATGGGTACCATGCAATATGACTTCAAAGGGTCTTCATTTGCTCACCGAACCTCTCCAATCCTATCACTGCTGCGTTTATGCCCCTGTACACATGCTTGATTCTCTTTTGGAGACATAGCAATCCATAGGTTTTACGATACTTACTAGTCAGGTACATTCTTAGGCGTTTAA
Source organism: Stenella coeruleoalba (assembly GCF_951394435.1). Lineage (NCBI taxonomy): Eukaryota > Metazoa > Chordata > Mammalia > Artiodactyla > Delphinidae > Stenella > Stenella coeruleoalba. The sequence continues at coordinate 485,381 of NW_027645862.1, forward strand.
TATGCGGTGTTGAGTCCATTTCGTTGAGCAAGGAGTAGCTCTTGTCTATTCCATATTTGACTTAAGGAACTTTATCTGTGCTCATTTCAATCTCTGGTTTTATGCAGCACCCCAACTCACCTTTACCCTTAAGCAAGCATAAGTTGGTTTTCTAAATTTGAGACCCTGTTCTGTTCTGTAATTCAGTTCCTGTGTAGCCAAGTTTACATTCCGTGTATTACTGATATCTCATGATGTTTCTTTTTCTGTGTGACTTATTTCAGTTAGAATCATCATACCTGAATCCACTCATTGTGCTGCTAAGGGCCTGATGACACAGATTTCATTGCTGAGTGATATTGCTTTGTAAGTAAATACCACAACTTCTTTATCCATTTTTCACTTTCTGCGATGTTGAACTTGTACTGTAAACGAGGTTCTTGTAAACAGAGGCGTCCCAAACTTTGGGGTGGCTGTGTCTTTTTGATTTTAATTTCCCTAAGCTATAGAACCATAAGTGGAAGTGCCCTAGGTTCTGTTGCTTTGTTTTTTAGATGTTTCAGGAAACACCATACACTTCTCCCAAGTGTCTGTTGGCAATTTACATCCCGCCCATCAGCATAACAAGGCTCCCAGTTCTCCATGGCCTGTCCTGCCTTTCTGGATTTTACACTTTTTTCAGATGGCCCTTTTGACCGGGGGGAAGTGAGACTTCATTGTAGTGCAGATTTCCTTTGCAAGCTTGCTTGGTTGGCCAAAAAGGGCGTATGCGTTTTTTCCTGAATATATTCAGGAAAAAACGCATACGCCCTTTTTGGCCAAGTGCATCATTGTGGACGTTCTGCCTCTTTTCCTATGCTTTCAATGCAATTCCAGTCTACCTCCTGAAATCGGTTTCCTGCAATTCTGCCCCGCTTTCAAGTCCTCTTGGCAGCCTTACTTCAGTCTATTTTTGGACGATAGCTGTCATTTATAACTCTGCAGGTTTGTGAATTACAGTGCCCCTGAGCTCCTTTCTTCAACTTGCTTTCTTGTGACCTGGCCGCAACACCGCAGGATGGCTTCAGGCCCTAATCTGGTTCCGGCACGGCACGCTGAGCCTTTGGTTATTTCCTCTTCCTGGTGGGAAATGAGAGTTAAATTTGCCCGTCCAGACACCTCCAGCTAGTCTCTCATTGGTTCTCGCTATTCCTGTTCATCTTCCGCAGAAATTGCAAACTGGGCCAAACAGGAGGTTAAAGGCGCTGACTCTCCAAGTGGGGAGAGTGTTAGTAAAGCGTCTGGAATTTTGCACCCGAGTACCAGGGGAGGAAAACTGAGACATATTTGAACACGTCTCCCATTCACATGGTTGATCATACTTGGGTTCCACATGCATGTTTTAGCTGAAGGAAGAATACCTTAAACCTGGAGAGTTGAGACCCGTGTAATGGGTACCATGCAATATGACTTCAAAGGGTCTTCATTTGCTCACCGAACCTCTCCAATCCTATCACTGCTGCGTTTATGCCCCTGTACACATGCTTGATTCTCTTTTGGAGACATAGCAATCCATAGGTTTTACGATACTTACTAGTCAGGTACATTCTTAGGCGTTTAATATGCGGTGTTGAGTCCATTTCGTTGAGCAAGGAGTAGCTCTTGTCTATTCCATATTTGACTTAAGGAACTTTATCTGTGCTCATTTCAATCTCTGGTTTTATGCAGCACCCCAACTCACCTTTACCCTTAAGCAAGCATAAGTTGGTTTTCTAAATTTGAGACCCTGTTCTGTTCTGTAATTCAGTTCCTGTGTAGCCAAGTTTACATTCCGTGTATTACTGATATCTTATGATGTTTCTTTTTCTGTGTGACTTATTTCACTTAGAATCATCATACCTGAATCCACTCATTGTGATGCTAAGGGCCTGATGACATAGATTTCATTGCTGAGTGATATTGCTTTGTAAGTAAATACCACAACTTCTTTATCCATTTTTCACTTTCTGCGATGTTGAACTTGTACTGTAAACGAGGTTTTTGTAAACAGAGGCGTCCCAAACTTTGGGGTGGCTGTGTCTTTTTGATTTTAATTTCCCTAAGCTATAGAACCATAAGTGGAAGTGCCCTAGGTTCTGTTGCTTTGTTTTTTAGATGTTTCAGGAAACACCATACACTTCTCCCAAGTGTCTGTTGGCAATTTACATCCCGCCCATCAGCATAACAAGGCTCCTAGTTCTCCATGGCCTGTCCTGCCTTTCTGGATTTTACACTTTTTTCAGATGGCCCTTTTGACCGGGGGGAAGTGAGACTTCATTGTAGTGCAGATTTCCTTTGCAAGCTTGCTTGCTTGGCCAAAAAGGGCATATGCGTTTTTTCCTGAATATATTCAGGAAAAAACGCATACGCCCTTTTTGGCCAAGTGCATCATTGTGGACGTTCTGCCTCTTTTCCTATGCTTTCAATGCAATTCCAGTCTACCTCCTATAATCGGTTTCCTGCAATTCTGCCCCGCTTTCAAGTCCTCTTGGCAGCCTTACTTCAGTCTATTTTTGGACGATAGCTGTCATTTATAACTCTGCAGGTTTGTGAATTACAGTGCCCCTGAGCTCCTTTCTTCAACTTGCTTTCTTGTGACCTGGCCGCAACACCGCAGGATGGCTTCAGGCCCTAATCTGGTTCCGGCACGGCACGCTGAGCCTTTGGTTATTTCCTCTTCCTGGTGGGAAATGAGAGTTAAATTTGCCCGTCCAGACACCTCCAGCTAGTCTCTCATTGGTTCTCGCTATTCCTGTTCATCTTCCGCAGAAATTGCAAACTGGGCCAAACAGGAGGTTAAAGGCGCTGACTCTCCAAGTGGGGAGAGTGTTAGTAAAGCGTCTGGAATGTTGCACCCGAGTACCAGGGGAGGAAAACTGAGACATATTTGAACACGTCTCCCGTTCACATGGTTGATCATACTTGGGTTCCACATGCATGTTTTAGCTGAAGGAAGAATACCTTAAACCTGGAGAGTTAAGACCCGTGTAATGGGTACCATGCAATATGACTTCAAAGGGTCTTCATTTGCTCACCGAACCTCTCCAATCCTATCACTGCTGCGTTTATGCCCCTGTACACATGCTTGATTCTCTTTCGGAGACATAGCAATCCGTAGGTTTTAAGATACTTACTAGTCAGGTACATTCTTAGGCGTTTAATATGGGGTGTTGAGTCCATTTCGTTGAGCAAGGAGTAGCTCTTGTCTATTCCATATTTGGCTTAAGGAACTTTATCTGTGCTCATTTCAATCTCTGGTTTTATGCAGCACCCCAACTCACCTTTACCCTTAAGCAAGAATAAGTTGTTTTTCTAAATTTGAGACCCTGTTCTGTTCTGTAATTCAGTTCCTGTGTAGCCAAGTTTCCATTCCGTGTATTACTGATATCTTATGATGTTTCTTTTTCTGTGTGAGTTATTTCAGTTAGAATCATCATACCTGAATCCACTCATTGTGCTGCTAAGGGCCTGATGACATAGATTTCATTGTTGAGTGATATTGCTTTGTAAGTGAATGCCACAACTTCTTTATCCATTTTTCACTTTCTGCGATGTTGAACTTGTACTGTAAACGAGGTTCTTGTAAACAGAGCCGTTCCACACTTTGGGGTGGCTGTGTCTTTTTGATTTTAATTTCCCTAAGCTATAGTACCATAAGTGGAAGTGCCCTAGGCTCTGTTGCTTTGTTTTTTAGATGTTTCAGGAAACACCATACACTTCTCCCAAGTGTCTGTTGGCAATTTACATCCCGCCCATCAGCATAACAAGGCTCCCAGTTCTCAATGGCCTGTTGCGTTTCTGGATTTTACACTTTTTTCAGATGGCCCTTTTGACCGGGGGGAAGTGAGACTTCATTGTAGTGCAGATTTCCTTTGCAAGCTTGCTTGGTTGGCCAAAAAGGGCGTATGCGTTTTTTCCTGAATATATTCAGGAAAGAACGCATACGCCCTTTTTGGCCAAGTGCATCATTGTGGACGTTCTGCCTCTTTTCCTATGCTTTCAATGCAATTCCAGTCTACCTCCTGAAATCGGTTTCCTGCAATTCTGCCCCGCTTTCAAGTCCTCTTGGCAGCCTTACTTCAGTCTATTTTTGGACGATAGCTGTCATTTATAACTCTGCAGGTTTGTGAATTACAGTGCCCCTGAGCTCCTTTCTTCAACTTGCTTTCTTGTGACCTGGCCGCAACACCGCAGGATGGCTTCAGGCCCTAATCTGGTTCCGGCCCGGCATGCTGAGCCTTTGGTTAATTCATCTTCCTGGTGGGAAATGAGAGTTAAATTTGCCCGTCCAGACACCTCCAGCTAGCCTCTCATTGGTTCTCGCTATTCCTGTTCATCTTCCGCAGAAATTGCAAACTGGGCCAAACAGGAGGTTAAAGGGACTGACTCTCCAAGTGGGGAGAGTGTTAGTAAATCGTCTGGAATGTTGCACCCGAGTACCAGGGGAGGAAAACTGAGACATATTTGAACACGTCTCCCGATCACATGGTTGATCATACTGTAGGTTCCACATGCATGTTTTAGCTGAAGGAGGAATACCTTAAACCTGGGTAGTTGAAACCCGTGGAATGGGTACCATGCAATATGACTTCAAAGGGTCTTCATTTGCTCACCGAACCTCTCCAATCCTATCACTGCTGCGTTTATGCCCCTGTACACATGCTTGATTCTCTTTCAGAGACATAGCAATCCATAGGTTTTACGATACTTACTAGTCAGGTACATTCTTAGGCGTTTAATATGCGGTGTTGAGTCCATTTCGTTGAGCAAGGAGTAGCTCTTGTCTATTCCATATTTGACTTAAGGAACTTTATCTGTGCTCATTTCAATCTCTGGTTTTATGCAGCACCCCAACTCACCTTTCCCCTTAAGCAAGCATAAGTTGGTTTTCTAAATTTGAGACCCTGTTCTGTTCTGTAATTCAGTTCCTGTGTAGCCAAGTTTACATTCCGTGTATTACTGATATCTTATGATGTTTCTTTTTCTGTGTGACTTATTTCAGTTAGAATCATCATACCTGAATCCACTCATTGTGATGCTAAGGGCCTGAAGACATAGATTTCATTGCTGAGTGATATTGCTTTGTAAGTAAATACCACAACTTCTTTATCCATTTTTCACTTTCTGCGATGTTGAACTTGTACTGTAAACGAGGTTCTTGTAAACAGAGGCGTCACAAACCTTGGGGTGGCTGTGTCTTTTTGATTTTAATTTCCCTAAGCTATAGAACCATAAGTGGAAGTGCCCTAGGTTCTGTTGCTTTGTTTTTTAGATGTTTCAGGAAACACCATACACTTCTCCCGAGTGTCTGTTGGCAATTTACATCCCGCCCATCAGCATAACAAGGCTCCCAGTTCTCCATGGCCTGTCCTGCCTTTCTGGATTTTACACTTTTTTCAGATGGCCCTTTTGACCGGGGGGAAGTGAGACTTCATTGTAGTGCAGATTTCCTTTGCAAGCTTGCTTGGTTGGCCAAAAAGGGCGTATGCGTTTTTTCCTGAATATATTCAGGAAAAAACGCATACGCCCTTTTTGGCCAAGTGCATCATTGTGGACGTTCTGCCTCTTTTCCTATGCTTTCAATGCAATTCCAGTCTACCTCCTGAAATCGGTTTCCTGCAATTCTGCCCCGCTTTCAAGTCCTCTTGGCAGCCTTACTTCAGTCTATTTTTGGACGATAGCTGTCATTTATAACTCTGCAGGTTTGTGAATTACAGTGCCCCTGAGCTCCTTTCTTCAACTTGCTTTCTTGTGACCTGGCCGCAACACCGCAGGATGGCTTCAGGCCCTAATCTGGTTCCGGCACGGCACGCTGAGCCTTTGGTTATTTCCTCTTCCTGGTGGGAAATGAGAGTTAAATTTGCCCGTTCAGACACCTCCAGCTAGTCTCTCATTGGTTCTCGCTATTCCTGTTCATCTTCCGCAGAAATTGCAAACTGGGCCAAACAGGAGGTTAAAGGCGCTGACTCTCCAAGTGGGGAGAGTGTTAGTAAAGCGTCTGGAATGTTGCACCCGAGTACCAGGGGAGGAAAACTGAGACATATTTGAACACGTCTTCCGTTCACATGGTTGATCATACTTGGGTTCCACATGCATGTTTTAGCTGAAGGAAGAATACCTTAAACCTTGAGAGTTAAGACCCGTGTAATGGGTACCATGCAATATGACTTCAAAGTGTCTTCATTTGCTCACCGAACCTCTCCAATCCTATCACTGCTGCGTTTATGCCCCTGTACACATGCTTGATTCTCTTTCGGAGACATAGCAATCCATAGGTTTTAAGATACTTACTAGTCAGGTACATTCTTAGGCGTTTAATATGCGGTGTTGAGTCCATTTCGTTGAGCAAGGAGTAGCTCTTGTCTATTCCATATTTGGCTTAAGGAACTTTATCTGTGCTCATTTCAATCTCTGGTTTTATGCAGCACCCCAACTCACCTTTACCCTTAAGCAAGAATAAGTTGGTTTTCTAAATTTGAGACCCTGTTCTGTTCTGTAATTCAGTTCCTGTGTAGCCAAGTTTCCATTCCGTGTATTACTGATATCTTATGATGTTTCTTTTTCTGTGTGACTTATTTCAGTTAGAATCATCATACCTGAATCCACTCATTGTGCTGCTAAGGGCCTGATGACATAGATTTCATTGCTGAGTGATATTGCTTTGTAAGTGAATACCACAACTTCTTTATCCATTTTTCACTTTCTACGATGTTGAACTTGTACTGTAAATGAGGTTCTTGTAAACAGAGCCGTTCCAAACTTTGGGGTGGCTGTGTCTTTTTTATTTTAATTTCCCTAAGCTATAGGACCATAAGTGGAAGTGCCCTAGGCTCTGTTGCTTTGTTTTTTAGATGTTTCAGGAAACACCATACACTTCTCCCAAGTGTCTGTTGGCAATTTACATCCCGCCCATCAGCATAACAAGGCTCCCAGTTCTCAATGGCCTGTTGCCTTTCTGGATTTTACACTTTTTTCAGATGGCCCTTTTGACCGGGGGGAAGTGAGACTTCATTGTAGTGCAGATTTCCTTTGCAAGCTTGCTTGGTTGGCCAAAAAGGGCGTATGCGTTTTTTCCTGAATACATTCAGGAAAGAACGCATACGCCCTTTTTGGCCAAGTGCATCATTGTGGACGTTCTGCCTCTTTTCCTATGCTTTCAATGCAATTCCAGTCTACCTCCTGAAATCGGTTTCCTGCAATTCTGCCCCGCTTTCAAGTCCTCTTGGCAGCCTTACTTCAGTCTATTTTTGGACGATAGCTGTCATTTATAACTCTGCAGGTTTGAGAATTACAGTGCCCCTGAGCTCCTTTCTTCAACTCGCTTTCTTGTGACCTGGCCGCAACACCACAGGATGGCTTCAGGCCCTAATCTGGTTCCGGCCCGGCATGCTGAGCCTTTGGTTAATTCCTCTTCCTGGTGGGAAATGAGAGTTAAATTTGCCCGTCCAGACACCTCCAGCTAGCCTCTCATTGGTTCTCGCTATTCCTGTTCATCTTCCGCAGAAATTGCAAACTGGGCCAAACAGGAGGTTAAAGGGACTGACTCTCCAAGTGGGGAGAGTGTTAGTAAAGCGTCTGGAATGTTGCACCCGAGTACCAGGGGAGGAAAACTGAGACATATTTGAACACGTCTCCCGATCACATGGTTGATCATACTCTAGGTTCCACATGCATGTTTTAGCTGAAGGAAGAATACCTTAAACCTAGGTAGTTGAAACCCGTGGAATGGGTACCATGCAATATGACTTCAAAGGGTCTTCATTTGCTCACCGAACCTCTCCAATCCTATCACTGCTGCGTTTATGCCCCTGTACACATGCTTGATTCTCTTTTGGAGACATAGCAATCCATAGGTTTTAAGATACTTACTAGTCAGGAACATTCTTAGGCGTTTAATATGGGGTGTTGAGTCCATTTCGTTGAGCAAGGAGTAGCTCTTGTCTATTCCATATTTGGCTTAAGGAACTTTATCTGTGCTCATTTCAATCTCTGGTTTTATGCAGCACCCCAACTCACCTTTACCCTTAAGCAAGCATAAGTTGGTTTTCTAAATTTGAGACCCTGTTGTGTTCTGTAATTCAGTTCCTGTGTAGCCAAGTTTACATTCCGTGTATTACTGATATCTTATGATGTTTCTTTTTCTGTGTGACTTATTTCAGTTAGAATCATCATACCTGAATCCTCTCATTGTGCTGCTAAGTGCCTGATGACACAGATTTCATTGCTGAGTGATATTGCTTTGTAAGTAAATACCAGAACTTCTTTATCCATTTTTCACTTTCTGCGATGTTGAACTTGTACTGTAAACGAGGTTCTTGTAAACAGAGCCGTTCCAAACTTTGGGGTGGCTGTGTCTTTTTCATTTTAATTTCCCTAAGCTATAGGACCATAAGTGGAAGTGCCCTAGGTTCTGTTGCTTTGTTTTTTAGATGTTTCAGGAAACACCATACAGTTCTCCCGAGTGGTTGTGGGCAATTTACATCCCGCCCATCATCATAACAAGGCTCCCAATTCTCCATGGCCTGTCCTGCCTTTCTGGATTTTACACTTTTTTCAGATGGCCCTTTTGACCGGGGGGAAGTGAGACTTCATTGTAGTGCAGATTTCCTTTGCAAGCTTGCTTGGTTGTCCAAAAAGGGCGTATGCGTTTTTTCCTGAATATATTCAGGAAAAAACGCATACGCCCTTTTTGGCCAAGTGCATCATTGTGGACGTTCTGCCTCTTCTTCTATGCTTTCAATGCAATTCCAGTCTACCTCCTGAAATCGGTTTCCTGCAATTCTGCCCCGCTTTCAAGTCCTCTTGGCAGCCTTACTTCAGTCTATTTTTGGACGATAGCTGTCATTTATAACTCTGCAGGTTTGTGCATTACAGTGACCCTGGGCTCCTTTCTTCAACTCGCTTTCTTGTGACCTGGCCGCAACACCGCAGGATGGCTTCAGGCCCTAATCTGGTTCTGGCACGGCACGCTGAGCCTTTGGTTATTTCCTTTTCCTGGTGGGAAATGAGAGTTAAATTTGCCCGTCCAGACACCTCCAGCTAGTCTCTCATTGGTTCTCGCTATTCCTGTTCATCTTCCGCAGAAATTGCAAACTGGGCCAAACAGGAGGTTAAAGGCGCTGACTCTCCAAGTGGGGAGAGTGTTAGTAAAGCGTCTGGAATGTTGCACCCGAGTACCAGGGGAGGAAAACTGAGACATATTTGAACACCTCTCCCGTTCACATGGTTGATCATACTTGGGTTCCACATGCATGTTTTAGCTGAAGGAAGAATACCTTAAACCTGGAGAGTTAAGACCCGTGTAATGGGTACCATGCAATATGGTTTCAAAGGGTCTTCATTTGCTCACCGAACCTCTCCAATCCTATCACTGCTGCGTTTATGCCCCTGTACACATGCTTGATTCTCTTTCGGAGACATAGCAATCCATAGGTTTTTAAGATACTTACTAGTCAGGTACATTCTTAGGCGTTTAATATGCGGTGTTGAGTCCATTTCGTTGAGCAAGGAGTAGCTCTTGTCTATTCCATATTTGGCTTAAGGAACTTTATCTGTGCTCATTCCAATCTCTGGTTTTATGCAGCACCCCAACTCACCTTTCCCCTTAAGCAAGCATAAGTTGGTTTTCTAAATTTGAGAACCTGTTCTGTTTTGGAATTCAGTTCCTGTGTAGCCAAGTTTACATTCCGTGTATTACTGATATCTTATGATGTTTCTTTTTCTGTGTGACTTATTTCAGTTAGAATCATCATACCTGAATCCACTCATTGTGCTGCTAAGTGCCTGATGACACAGATTTCATTGCTGAGTGATATTGCTTTGTAAGTAAATACCACAACTTCTTTATCCATTTTTCACTTTCTGCGATGTTGAACTTGTACTGTAAACGAGGTTCTTGTAAACAGAACCGTTCCAAACTTTGGGGTGGCTGTGTCTTTTTGATTTTAATTTCCCTAAGCTATAGGACCATAAGTGGCAGTGCCCTAGGTTCTGTTGCTTTGTTTTTTAGATGTTTCAGGAAACACCATACACTTCTCCCGAGTGGTTGTTGGCAATTTACATCCCGCCCATCAGCATAACAAGGCTCCCAGTTCTCCATGTCCTGTCCTGCCTTTCTGGATTTTACACTTTTTTCAGATGGCCCTTTTGACCGGGGGGAAGTGAGATTTCATTGTAGTGCAGATTTCCTTTGCAAGCTTGCTTGGTTGGCCAAAAAGGGCGTATGCGTTTTTTCCTGAATATATTCAGGAAAAAACGCATACGCCCTTTTTGGCCAAGTGCATCATTGTGGACGTTCTGCCTCTTTTCCTATGCTTTCAATGCAATTCCAGTCTACCTCCTGAAATCGGTTTCCTGCAATTCTGCCCCGCTTTCAAGTCCTCTTGGCAGCCTTACTTCAGTCTATTTTTGGACGATAGCTGTCATTTATAACTCTGCAGGTTTGTGAATTACAGTGCCCCTGAGCTCCTTTCTTCAACTCGCTTTCTTTTGAGCTGGCCGCAACACCGCAGGATGGCTTCAGGCCCTAATCTGGTTTGGTACGGCACGCTGAGCCTTTGGTTATTTCCTCTTCCTGGTGGGAAATGAGAGTTAAATTTGCCCGTCCAGACACCTCCAGCTAGCCTCTCATTGGTTCTCGCTATTCCTGTTCATCTTCCGCAGAAATTGCAAACTGGGCCAAACAGGAGGTTAAAGGCGCTGACTCTCCAAGTGGGGAGAGTGTTAGTAAAGCGTCTGGAATGTTGCACCCGAGTACCAGGGGAGGAAAACTGAGACATATTTGAACACGTCTCCCGTTCACATGGTTGATCATACTTGGGTTCCACATGCATGTTTTAGCTGAAGGAAGAATACCTAAAACCTGGGTAGTTGAAACCCGTGGAATGGGTACCATGCAATATGACTTCAAAGGGTCTTCATTTGCTCACCGAACCTCTCCAATCCTATCACTGCTGCGTTTATGCCCCTGTACACATGCTTGATTCTCTTTCGGAGACATAGCAATCCATAGGTTTTAAGATACTTACTAGTCAGGTATATTCTTAGGCGTTTAATATGCGGTGTTGAGTCCATTTCGTTGAGCAAGGAGTAGCTCTTGTCTATTCCATATTTGGCTTAAGGAACTTTATCTGTGTTCATTTCAATCTCTGGTTTTATGCAGCAACCCAACTCACCTTTCCCCTTAAGCAAGCATAAGTTGGTTTTCTAAATTTGAGAACCTGTTCTGTTTTGGAATTCAGTTCCTGTGTAGCCAAGTTTACATTCCGTGTATTAGTGATATCTTATGATGTTTCTTTTTCTGTGTGACTTATTTCAGTTAGAATCATCGTACCTGAATCTACTCATTATGCTGCTACGGGCCTGATGACATAGATTTCATTGCTGAGTGATACTGCATTGTACGTAAGTACCACAAGTTCTTTATCCATTTTTCACTTTCTGCGATGTTGAACTTGTACTGTAAACGAGGTTCTTGTAAACAGAGCCGTTCCAAACTTTGGGGTGGCTGTGTCTTTTTGATTTTAATTTCCCTAAGCTATAGGACCATAAGTGGAAGTGCCCTAGGCTCTGTTGCTTTGTTTTTTAGATGTTTCAGGAAACACCATACACTTCTCCCGAGTGGTTGTTGGCAATTTACATCCCGCCCATCAGCATAACAAGGCTCCCAGTTCTCCATGGCCTGTCCTGCCTTTCTGGATTTTACACTTTTTTCAGATGGCCCTTTTGACTGGGGGGAAGTGAGACTTCATTGTAGTGCAGATTTCCTTTGCAAGCTTGCTTGGTTGGCCACAAAGGGCGTATGCGTTTTTTCCTGAATATATTCAGGAAAAAACACATACGCCCTTTTTGGCCAAGTGCATCATTGTGGACGTTCTGCCTCTTTTCCTATGCTTTCAATGCAATTCCAGTCTACCTCCTGAAATCGGTTTCCTGCAATTCTGCCCCGCTTTCAAGTCCTCTTGGCAGCCTTACTTCAGTCTATTTTTGGACGATAGCTGTCATTTATAACTCTGCAGGTTTGTGAATTACAGTGCCCCTGAGCTCCTTTCTTCAACTCGCTTTCTTTTGAGCTGGCCGCAACACCGCAGGATGGCTTCAGGCCCTAATCTGGTTCCGGTACGGCACGCTGAGCCTTTGGTTATTTCCTCTTCCTGGTGGGAAATGAGAGTTAAATTTGCCCGTCCAGACACCTCCAGCTAGCCTCTCATTGGTTCTCGCTATTCCTGTTCATCTTCCGCAGAAATTGCAAACTGGGCCAAACAGGAGGTTAAAGGCGCTGACTCTCCAAGTGGGGAGAGTGTTAGTAAAGCGTCTGGAATGTTGCACCCGAGTACCAGGGGAGGAAAACTGAGACATATTTGAACACGTCTCCCGTTCACATGGTTCATCATACTTGGGTTCCACATGCATGTTTTAGCTGAAGGAAGAATACCTAAAACCTGGGTAGTTGAAACCCGTGGAATGGGTACCATGCAATATGACTTCAAAGGGTCTTCATTTGCTCACCGAACCTCTCCAATCCTATCACTGCTGCGTTTATGCCCCTGTACACATGCTTGATTCTCTTTCGGAGACATAGCAATCCATAGGGTTTAGGATACTTACTAGTCAGGTATATTCTTAGGCGTTTAATATGCGGTGTTGAGTCCATTTCGTTGAGCAAGGAGTAGCTCTTGTCTATTCCATATTTGGCTTAAGGATCTTTATCTGTGTTCATTTCAATCTCTGGTTTTATGCAGCAACCCAACTCACCTTTCCCCTTAAGCAAGCATAAGTTGGTTTTCTAAATTTGAGAACCTGTTCTGTTTTGGAATTCAGTTCCTGTGTAGCCAAGTTTACATTCCGTGTATTAGTGATATCTTATGATGTTTCTTTTTCTGTGTGACTTATTTCAGTTAGAATCATCGTACCTGAATCTACTCATTATGCTGCTACGGGCCTGATGACATAGATTTCATTGCTGAGTGATACTGCATTGTACGTAAGTACCACAAGTTCTTTATCCATTTTTCACTTTCTGCGATGTTGAACTTGTACTGTAAACGAGGTTCTTGTAAACAGAGCCGTTCCAAACTTTGGGGTGGCTGTGTCTTTTTGATTTTAATTTCCCTAAGCTATAGGACCATAAGTGGAAGTGCCCTAGGCTCTGTTGCTTTGTTTTTTAGATGTTTCAGGAAACACCATACACTTCTCCCGAGTGGTTGTTGGCAATTTACATCCCGCCCATCAGCATAACAAGGCTCCCAGTTCTCCATGGCCTGTCCTGCCTTTCTGGATTTTACACTTTTTTCAGATGGCCCTTTTGACCGGGGGGAAGTGAGACTTCATTGTAGTGCAGATTTCCTTTGCAAGCTTGCTTGGTTGTCCAAAAAGGGCGTATGCGTTTTTTCCTGAATATATTCAGGAAAAAACGCATACGCCCTTTTTGGCCAAGTGCATCATTGTGGACGTTCTGCCTCTTCTCCTATGCTTTCAATGCAATTCCAGTCTACCTCCTGAAATCGGTTTCCTGCAATTCTGCCCCGCTTTCAAGTCCTCTTGGCAGCCTTACTTCAGTTTATTTTTGGACGATAGCTGTCATTTATTACTCTGCAGGTTTGTGCATTACAGTGCCCCTGAGCTCCTTTCTTCAACTCGCTTTCTTGTGACCTGGCCGCAACACCGCAGGATGGCTTCAGGCCCTAATCTGGTTCTGGCACGGCAGGCTGAGCCTTTGGTTATTTCCTTTTCCTGGTGGGAAATGAGAGTTAAATTTGCCCGTCCAGACACCTCCAGCTAGTCTCTCATTGGTTCTCGCTATTCCTGTTCATCTTCCGCAGAAATTGCAAACTGGGCCAAACAGGAGGTTAAAGGCGCTAACTCTCCAAGTGGGGAGAGTGTTAGTAAAGCGTCTGGAATGTTGCACCCGAGTACCAGAGGAGGAAAACTGAGACATATTTGAACACGTCTCCCGTTCACATGGTTGATCATACTTGGGTTCCACATGCATGTTTTAGCTGAAGGAAGAATACCTAAAACCTGGGTAGTTGAAACCCGTGGAATGGGTACCATGCAATATGACCTCAAAGGGTCTTCATTTGCTCACCGAACCTCTCCAATCCTATCACTGCTGCGTTTATGCCCCTGTACACATGCTTGATTCTCTTTCGGAGACATAGCAATCCATAGGTTTTAAGATACTTACTAGTCAGGTATATTCTTAGGCGTTTAATATGCGGTGTTGAGTCCATTTCGTTGAGCAAGGAGTAGCTCTTGTCTATTCCATATTTGGCTTAAGGAACTTTATCTGTGTTCATTTCAATCTCTGGTTTTATGCAGCAACCCAACTCACCTTTCCCCTTAAGCAAGCATAAGTTGGTTTTCTAAATTTGAGAACCTGTTCTGTTTTGGAATTCAGTTCCTGTGTAGCCAAGTTTACATTCCGTGTATTAGTGATATCTTATGATGTTTCTTTTTCTGTGTGACTTATTTCAGTTAGAATCATCGTACCTGAATCTACTCATTATGCTGCTACGGGCCTGATGACATAGATTTCATTGCTGAGTGATACTGCATTGTACGTAAGTACCACAAGTTCTTTATCCATTTTTCACTTTCTGCGATGTTGAACTTGTACTGTAAACGAGGTTCTTGTAAACAGAGCCGTTCCAAACTTTGGGGTGGCTGTGTCTTTTTGATTTTAATTTCCCTAAGCTATAGGACCATAAGTGGAAGTGCCCTAGGCTCTGTTGCTTTGTTTTTTAGATGTTTCAGGAAACACCATACACTTCTCCCGAGTGGTTGTTGGCAATTTACATCCCGCCCATCAGCATAACAAGGCTCCCAGTTCTCCATGGCCTGTCCTGCCTTTCTGGATTTTACACTTTTTTCAGATGGCCCTTTTGACTGGGGGGAAGTGAGACTTCATTGTAGTGCAGATTTCCTTTGCAAGCTTGCTTGGTTGGCCAAAAAGGGCGTATGCGTTTTTTCCTGAATATATTCAGGAAAAAACGCATACGCCCTTTTTGGCCAAGTGCATCATTGTGGACGTTCTGCCTCTTTTCCTATGCTTTCAATGCAATTCCAGTCTACCTCCTGAAATCGGTTTCCTGCAATTCTGCCCCGCTTTCAAGTCCTCTTGGCAGCCTTACTTCAGTCTATTTTTGGACGATAGCTGTCATTTATAACTCTGCAGGTTTGTGATTTACAGTGCCCCTGAGCTCCTTTCTTCAACTCGCTTTCTTGTGACCTGGCCGCAACACCGCAGGATGGCTTCAGGCCCTAATCTGGTTCCGGCACGGCACGCTGAGCCTTTGGTTAATTCCTCTTCCTGGTGGGAAATGAGAGTTATATTTGCCCGTCCAGACACCTCCAGCTAGTCTCTCATTGGTTCTCGCTATTCCTGTTCATCTTCCGCAGAAATTGCAAACTGGGCCAAACAGGAGGTTAAAGGGACTGTCTCTCCAAGTCGGGAGAGTGTTAGTAAAGCGTCTGGAATGTTGCACCCGAGTACCAGGGGAGGAAAACTGAGACATATTTGAACACGTCTCCAGATCACATGGTTGATCATACTCTAGGTTCCACATGCATGTTTTAGCTGAAGGAAGAATACCTTAAACCTGGGTAGTTGAAACCCGTGGAATGGGTACCATGCAATATGACTTCAAAGGGTCTTCATTTGCTCACCGAACCTCTCCAATCCTATCACTGCTGCGTTTATGCCCCTGTACACATGCTTGATTCTCTTTTGGAGACATAGCAATCCATACGTTTTAAGATACTTACTAGTCAGGAACATTCTTAGGCATTTAATATGGGGTGTTGAGTCCATTTCATTGAGCAAGGAGTAGCTCTTGTCTATTCCATATTTGGCTTAAGGAACTTTATCTGTGCTCATTTCAATCTCTGGTTTTATGCAGCACCCCAACTCACCTTTACCCTTAAGCAAGCATAAGTTGGTTTTCTAAATTTGAGACCCTGTTGTGTTCTGTAATTCAGTTCCTGTGTAGCCAAGTTTACATTCCGTGTATTACTGATATCTTATGATGTTTCTTTTTCTGTGTGACTTATTTCAGTTAGAATCATCATACCTGAATCCTCTCATTGTGCTGCTAAGTGCCTGATGACACAGATTTCATTGCTGAGTGATATTGCTTTGTAAGTAAATACCAGAACTTCTTTATCCATTTTTCACTTTCTGCGATGTTGAACTTGTACTGTAAACGAGTTTCTTGTAAACAGAGCCGTTCCAAACTTTGGGGTGGCTGTGTCTTTTTCATTTTAATTTCCCTAAGCTATAGGACCATAAGTGGAAGTGCCCTAGGTTCTGTTGCTTTGTTTTTTAGATGTTTCAGGAAACACCATACACTTCTCCCGAGTGGTTGTTGGCAATTTACATCCCGCCCATCATCATAACAAGGCTCCCAATTCTCCATGGCCTGTCCTGCCTTTCTGGATTTTACACTTTTTTCAGATGGCCCTTTTGACCGGGGGGAAGTGAGACTTCATTGTAGTGCAGATTTCCTTTGCAAGCTTGCTTGGTTGGCCAAAAAGGGCGTATGCGTTTTTTCCTGAATATATTCAGGAAAAAACGCATACGCCCTTTTTGGCCAAGTGCATCATTGTGGACGTTCTGCCTCTTCTCCTATGCTTTCAATGCAATTCCAGTCTACCTCCTGAAATCGGTTTCCTGCAATTCTGACCCGCTTTCAAGTCCTCTTGGCAGCCTTACTTCAGTTTATTTTTGGACGATAGATATCATTTATTACTCTGCAGGTTTGTGCATTACAGTGCCCCTGAGCTCCTTTCTTCAACTCGCTTTCTTGTGACCTGGCCGCAACACCGCAGGATGGCTTCAGGCCCTAATCTGGTTCTGGCACGGCAGGCTGAGCCTTTGGTTATTTCCTTTTCCTGGTGGGAAATGAGAGTTAAATTTGCCCGTCCAGACACCTCCAGCTAGTCTCTCATTGGTTCTCGCTATTCCTGTTCATCTTCCGCAGAAATTGCAAACTGGGCCAAACAGGAGGTTAAAGGCGCTAACTCTCCAAGTGGGGAGAGTGTTAGTAAAGCGTCTGGAATGTTGCACCCGAGTACCAGAGGAGGAAAACTGAGACATATTTGAACACGTCTCCCGTTCACATGGTTGATCATACTTGGGTTCCACATGCATGTTTTAGCTGAAGGAAGAATACCTAAAACCTGGGTAGTTGAAACCCGTGGAATGGGTACCATGCAATATGACCTCAAAGGGTCTTCATTTGCTCACTGAACCTCTCCAATCCTATCACTGCTGCGTTTATGCCCCTGTACACATGCTTGATTCTCTTTCGGAGACATAGCAATCCATAGGTTTTAAGATACTTACTAGTCAGGTACATTCTTAGGCGTTTAATATGCGGTGTTGAGTCCATTTCGTTGAGCAAGGAGTAGCTCTTGTCTATTCCATATTTGGCTTAAGGAACTTTATCTGTGCTCATTTCAATCTCTGGTTTTATGCAGCACCGCAACTCACCTTTCCCCTTAAGCAAGCATAAGTTGGTTTTCTAAATTTGAGACCCTGTTTTGTTTTGGAATTCAGTTCCTGTGTAGCCAAGTTTACATTCCGTGTATTACTGATATCTTATCATGTTTCTTTTTCTGTGTGACTTATTTCAGTTAGAATCATCGTACCTGAATCTACTCATTATGCTGCTACGGGCCTGATGACATAGATTTCATTGCTGAGTGATACTGCATTGTACGTAAGTACCACAAGTTCTTTATCCATTTTTCACTTTCTGCGATGTTGAACTTGTACTGTAAACGAGGTTCTTGTAAACAGAGCCGTTCCAAACTTTGGGGTGGCTGTGTCTTTTTGATTTTAATTTCCCTAAGCTATAGGACCATAAGTGGAAGTGCCCTAGGCTCTGTTGCTTTGTTTTTTAGATGTTTCAGGAAACACCATACACTTCTCCCGGGTTGTTGTTGGCAATTTACATCCCACCCATCAGCATAACAAGGCTCCCAGTTCTCCATGGACTGTCCTGCCTTTCTGGATTTTACACTTTTTTCAGATGGCCCTTTTGACCGGGGGGAAGTGAGACTTCATTGTAGTGCAGATTTCCTTTGCAAGCTTGCTTGGTTGGCCAAAAAGGGCGTATGCGTTTTTTCCTGAATATATTCAGGAAAAAACGCATACGCCCTTTTTGGCCAAGTGCATCATTGAGGACGTTCTGCCTCTTTTCCTATGCTTTCAATGCAATTCCAGTCTACCTCCTGAAATCGGTTTCCTGCAATTCTGCCCCACTTTCAAGTCCTCTTGGCAGCCTTACTTCAGTCTATTTTTGGACGATAGCTGTCATTTATAACTCTGCAGGTTTGTGAATTACAGTGCCCCTGAGCTCCTTTCTTCAACTCGCTTTCTTGTGACCTGGCCGCAACACCGCAGGATGGCTTCAGGCCCTAATGTGGTTCTGGCACGGCACGCTGAGCCTTTGGTTAATTCCTCTTCCTGGTGGGAAATGAGAGTTAAATTTGCCCGTCCAGACACCTCCAGCTAGCCTCTCATTGGTTCTCGCTATTCCAGTTCATCTTCCGCAGAAATTGCAAACTGGGCCAAACAGGAGGTTAAAGGGACTGACTCTCCAAGTCGGCAGAGTGTTAGTAAAGCGTCTGGAATGTTGCACCCGAGTACCAGGGTACGAAAACTGAGACATATTTGAACACGTCTCCCGATCACATGGTTGATCATACTCTAGGTTCCACATGCATGTTTTAGCTGAAGGAAGAATACCTTAAACCTGGGTAGTTGAAACCCGTGGAATGGGTACCATGCAATATGACTTCAAAGGGTCTTCATTTGCTCACCGAACCTCTCCAATCCTATCACTGCTGCGTTTATGCCCCTGTACACATGCTTGATTCTCTTTCGGAGACATAGCAATCCATAGGTTTTAAGATACTTACTAGTCAGGTATATTCTTAGGCGTTTAATATGCGGTGTTGAGTCGATTTCGTTGAGCAAGGAGTAGCTCTTGTCTATTCCATATTTGGCTTAAGGAACTTTATCTGTGTTCATTTCAATCTCTGGTTTTATGCAGCAACCCAACTCACCTTTCCCCTTAAGCAAGCATAAGTTGGTTTTCTAAATTTGAGAACCTGTTCTGTTTTGGAATTCAGTTCCTGTGTAGCCAAGTTTACATTCCGTGTATTAGTGATATCTTATGATGTTTCTTTTTCTGTGTGACTTATTTCAGTTAGAATCATCGTACCTGAATCTACTCATTATGCTGCTACGGGCCTGATGACATAGATTTCATTGCTGAGTGATACTGCATTGTACGTAAGTACCACAAGTTCTTTATCCATTTTTCACTTTCTGCGATGTTGAACTTGTACTGTAAACGAGGTTCTTGTAAACAGAGCCGTTCCAAACTTTGGGGTGGCTGTGTCTTTTTGATTTTAATTTCCCTAAGCTATAGGACCATAAGTGGAAGTGCCCTAGGCTCTGTTGCTTTGTTTTTTAGATGTTTCAGGAAACACCATACACTTCTCCCGAGTGGTTGTTGGCAATTTACATCCCGCCCATCAGCATAACAAGGCTCCCAGTTCTCCATGGCCTGTCCTGCCTTTCTGGATTTTACACTTTTTTCAGATGGCCCTTTTGACCGGGGGGAAGTGAGACTTCATTGTAGTGCAGATTTCCTTTGCAAGCTTCCTTGGTTGGCCAAAAAGGGCGTATGCGTTTTTTCCTGAGTATATTCAGGAAAAAACACATACGCCCTTTTTGGCCAAGTGCATCATTGTGGACGTTCTGCCTCTTTTCCTATGCTTTCAATGCAATTCCAGTCTACCTCCTGAAATCGGTTTCCTGCAATTCTGCCCCGCTTTCAAGTCCTCTTGGCAGCCTTACTTCATTCTATTTTTGGACGATAGCTGTCATTTATAACTCTGCAGGTTTGTGATTTACAGTGCCCCTGAGCTCCTTTCTTCAACTCGCTTTCTTGTGACCTGGCCGCAACACCGCAGGATGGCTTCAGGCCCTAATCTGGTTCCGGCACGGCACGCTGAGCCTTTGGTTAATTCCTCTTCCTGGTGGGAAATGAGAGTTATATTTGCCCGTCCAGACACCTCCAGCTAGTCTCTCATTGGTTCTTGCTATTCCTGTTCATCTTCCGCAGAAATTGCAAACTGGGCCAAACAGGAGGTTAAAGGGACTGTCTCTCCAAGTCGGGAGAGTGTTAGTAAAGCGTCTGGAATGTTGCACCCGAGTACCAGGGTACGAAAACTGAGACATATTTGAACACGTCTCCCGATCACATGGTTGATCATACTCTAGGTTCCACATGCATGTTTTAGCTGAAGGAAGAATACCTTAAACCTAGGTAGTTGAAACCCGTGGAATGGGTACCATGCAATATGACTTCAAAGGGTCTTCATTTGCTCACCGAACATCTCCAATCCTATCACTGCTGCGTTTATGCCCCTGTACACATGCTTGATTCTCTTTTGGAGACATAGCAATCCATAGGTTTTAAGATACTTACTAGTCAGGAACATTCTTAGGCGTTTAATATGGGGTGTTGAGTCCATTTCGTTGAGCAAGGAGTAGCTCTTGTCTATTCCATATTTGGCTTAAGGAACTTTATCTGTGCTCATTTCAATCTCTGGTTTTATGCAGCACCCCAACTCACCTTTACCCTTAAGCAAGCATAAGTTGGTTTTCTAAATTTGAGACCCTGTTGTGTTCTGTAATTCAGTTCCTGTGTAGCCAAGTTTACATTCCGTGTATTACTGATATCTTATGATGTTTCTTTTTCTGTGTGACTTATTTCAGTTAGAATCATCATACCTGAATCCTCTCATTGTGCTGCTAAGTGCCTGATGACACAGATTTCATTGCTGAGTGATATTGCTTTGTAAGTAAATACCAGAACTTCTTTATCCATTTTTCACTTTCTGCGATGTTGAACTTGTACTGTAAACGAGGTTCTTGTAAACAGAGCCGTTCCAAACTTTGGGGTGGCTGTGTCTTTTTCATTTTAATTTCCCTAAGCTATAGGACCATAAGTGGAAGTGCCCTAGGTTCTGTTGCTTTGTTTTTTAGATGTTTCAGGAAACACCATACACTTCTCCCGAGTGGTTGTTGGCAATTTACATCCCGCCCATCATCATAACAAGGCTCCCAATTCTCCATGGCCTGTCCTGCCTTTCTGGATTTTACACTTTTTTCAGATGGCCCTTTTGACCGGGGGGAAGTGAGACTTCATTGTAGTGCAGATTTCCTTTGCAAGCTTGCTTGGTTGGCCAAAAAGGGCGTATGCGTTTTTTCCTGAATATATTCAGGAAAAAACGCATACGCCCTTTTTGGCCAAGTGCATCATTGTGGACGTTCTGCCTCTTTTCCTATGCTTTCAATGCAATTCCAGTCTACCTCCTGAAATCGGTTTCCTGCAATTCTGCCCCGCTTTCAAGTCCTCTTGGCAGCCTTACTTCAGTATATTTTTGGACGATAGCTGTCATTTATAACTCTGCAGGTTTGTGAATTACAGTGCCCCTGAGCTCCTTTCTTCAACTCGCTTTCTTTTGAGCTGGCCGCAACACCGCAGGATGGCTTCAGGCCCTAATCTGGTTCCGGTACGGCACGCTGAGCCTTTGGTTATTTCCTCTTCCTGGTGGGAAATGAGAGTTAAATTTGCCCGTCCAGAAACCTCCAGCTAGCCTCTCATTGGTTCTCGCTATTCCTGTTCATCTTCCGCAGAAATTGCAAACTGGGCCAAACAGGAGGTTAAAGGCGCTGACTCTCCAAGTGGGGAGAGTGTTAGTAAAGCGTCTGGAATGTTGCACCCGAGTACCAGGGGAGGAAAACTGAGACATATTTGAACACGTCTCCCGTTCACATGGTTGATCATACTTGGGTTCCACATGCATGTTTTAGCTGAAGGAAGAATACCTAAAACCTGGGTAGTTGAAACCCGTGGAATGGGTACCATGCAATATGACTTCAAAGGGTCTTCATTTGCTCACCGAACCTCTCCAATCCTATCACTGCTGCGTTTATGCCCCTGTACACATGCTTGATTCTCTTTCGGAGACATAGCAATCCATAGGGTTTAAGATACTTACTAGTCAGGTATATTCTTAGGCGTTTAATATGCGGTGTTGAGTCCATTTCGTTGAGCAAGGAGTAGCTCTTGTCTATTCCATATTTGGCTTAAGGAACTTTATCTGTGTTCATTTCAATCTCTGGTTTTATGCAGCAACCCAACTCACCTTTCCCCTTAAGCAAGCATAAGTTGGTTTTCTAAATTTGAGAACCTGTTCTGTTTTGGAATTCAGTTCCTGTGTAGCCAAGTTTACATTCCGTGTATTAGTGATATCTTATGATGTTTCTTTTTCTGTGTGACTTATTTCAGTTAGAATCATCGTACCTGAATCTACTCATTATGCTGCTACGGGCCTGATGACATAGATTTCATTTCTGAGTGATACTGCATTGTACGTAAGTACCACAAGTTCTTTATCCATTTTTCACTTTCTGCGATGTTGAACTTGTACTGTAAACGAGGTTCTTGTAAACAGAGCCGTTCCAAACTTTGGGGTGGCTGTGTCTTTTTGATTTTAATTTCCCTAAGCTATAGGACCATAAGTGGAAGTGCGCTAGGCTCTGTTGCTTTGTTTTTTAGATTTTTCAGGAAACACCATACACTTCTCCCGAGTGGTTGTTGGCAATTTACATCCCGCCCATCAGCATAACAAGGCTCCCAGTTCTCCATGGCCTGTCCTGCCTTTCTGGATTTTACACTTTTTTCAGATGGCCCTTTTGACCGGGGGGAAGTGAGACTTCATTGTAGTGCAGATTTCCTTTGCAAGCTTCCTTGGTTGGCCAAAAAGGGCGTATGCGTTTTTTCCTGAGTATATTCAGGAAAAAACACATACGCCCTTTTTGGCCAAGTGCATCATTGTGGACGTTCTGCCTCTTTTCCTATGCTTTCAATGCAATTCCAGTCTACCTCCTGAAATCGGTTTCCTGCAATTCTGCCCCGCTTTCAAGTCCTCTTGGCAGCCTTACTTCAGTCTATTTTTGGACGATAGCTGTCATTTATAACTCTGCAGGTTTGTGATTTACAGTGCCCCTGAGCTCCTTTCTTCAACTCGCTTTCTTGTGACCTGGCCGCAACACCGCAGGATGGCTTCAGGCCCTAATCTGGTTCCGGCACGGCACGCTGAGCCTTTGGTTAATTCCTCTTCCTGGTGGGAAATGAGAGTTATATTTGCCCGTCCAGACACCTCCAGCTAGTCTCTCATTGGTTCTTGCTATTCCTGTTCATCTTCCGCAGAAATTGCAAACTGGGCCAAACAGGAGGTTAAAGGGACTGTCTCTCCAAGTCGGGAGAGTGTTAGTAAAGCGTCTGGAATGTTGCACCCGAGTACCAGGGTACGAAAACTGAGACATATTTGAACACGTCTCCCGATCACATGGTTGATCATACTCTAGGTTCCACATGCATGTTTTAGCTGAAGGAAGAATACCTTAAACCTAGGTAGTTGAAACCCGTGGAATGGGTACCATGCAATATGACTTCAAAGGGTCTTCATTTGCTCACCGAACATCTCCAATCCTATCACTGCTGCGTTTATGCCCCTGTACACATGCTTGATTCTCTTTTGGAGACATAGCAATCCATAGGTTTTAAGATACTTACTAGTCAGGAACATTCTTAGGCGTTTAATATGGGGTGTTGAGTCCATTTCGTTGAGCAAGGAGTAGCTCTTGTCTATTCCATATTTGGCTTAAGGAACTTTATCTGTGCTCATTTCAATCTCTGGTTTTATGCAGCACCCCAACTCACCTTTACCCTTAAGCAAGCATAAGTTGGTTTTCTAAATTTGAGACCCTGTTGTGTTCTGTAATTCAGTTCCTGTGTAGCCAAGTTTACATTCCGTGTATTACTGATATCTTATGATGTTTCTTTTTCTGTGTGACTTATTTCAGTTAGAATCATCATACCTGAATCCTCTCATTGTGCTGCTAAGTGCCTGATGACACAGATTTCATTGCTGAGTGATATTGCTTTGTAAGTATATACCAGAACTTCTTTATCCATTTTTCACTTTCTGCGATGTTGAACTTGTACTGTAAACGAGGTTCTTGTAAACAGAGCCGTTCCAAACTTTGGGGTGGCTGTGTCTTTTTCATTTTAATTTCCCTAAGCTATAGGACCATAAGTGGAAGTGCCCTAGGTTCTGTTGCTTTGTTTTTTAGATGTTTCAGGAAACACCATACACTTCTCCCGAGTGGTTGTTGGCAATTTACATCCCGCCCATCATCATAACAAGGCTCCCAATTCTCCATGGCCTGTCCTGCCTTTCTGGATTTTACACTTTTTTCAGATGGCCCTTTTGACCGGGGGGAAGTGAGACTTCACTGTAGTGCAGATTTCCTTTGCAAGCTTGCTTGGTTGTCCAAAAAGGGCGTATGCGTTTTTTCCTGAATATATTCAGGAAAAAACGCATACGCCCTTTTTGGCCAAGTGCATCATTGTGGACGTTCTGCCTCTTCTCCTATGCTTTCAATGCAATTCCAGTCTACCTCCTGAAATCGGTTTCCTGCAATTCTGCCCCGCTTTCAAGTCCTCTTGGCAGCCTTACTTCAGTCTATTTTTGGACGATAGCTGTCATTTATAACTCTGCGGGTTTGTGCATTACAGTGCCCCTGAGCTCCTTTCTTCAACTCGCTTTCTTGTGACCTGGCCGCAACACCGCAGGATGGCTTCAGGCCCTAATCTGGTTCTGGCACGGCAGGCTGAGCCTTTGGTTATTTCCTTTTCCTGGTGGGAAATGAGAGTTAAATTTGCCCGTCCAGACACCTCCAGCTAGTCTCTCATTGGTTCTCGCTATTCCTGTTCATCTTCCGCAGAAATTGCAAACTGGGCCAAACAGGAGGTTAAAGCCGCTGACTCTCCAAGTGGGGAGAGTGTTAGTAAAGCGTCTGGAATGTTGCACCTGAGTACCAGAGGAGGAAAACTGAGACATATTTGAACACGTCTCCCGTTCACATGGTTGATCATACTTGGGTTCCACATGCATGTTTTAGCTGAAGGAAGAATACCTTAAACCTGGAGAGTTAAGACCCGTGTAATGGGTACCATGCAATATGGCTTCAAAGGGTCTTCATTTGCTCACCGAACCTCTCCAATCCTATCACTGCTGCGTTTATGCCCCTGTACACATGCTTGATTCTCTTTCGGAGACATAGCAATCCATAGGTTTTTAAGATACTTACTAGTCAGGTACATTCTTAGGCGTTTAATATGCGGTGTTGAGTCCATTTCGTTGAGCAAGGAGTAGCTCTTGTCTATTCCATATTTGACTTAAGGAACTTTATCTGTGCTCATTTCAATCTCTGGTTTTATGCAGCACCCCAACTCACCTTTACCCTTAAGCAAGCATAAGTTGGTTTTCTAAATTTGAGACACTGTTCTGTTCTGTAATTTAGTTCCTGTGTAGCCAAGTTTACATTCCGTGTATTACTGATATCTTATGATGTTTCTTTTTCTGTGTGACTTACTTCAGTTAGAATCATCATACCTGAATCCACTCATTGTGCTGCTAAGGGCCTGATGACACAGATTTCATTGCTGAGTGATATTGCTTTGTAAGTAAATACCACAACTTCTTTATCCATTTTTCACTTTCTGCGATGTTGAACTTGTACTGTAAACGAGGTTCTTGTAAACAGAGCCGTTCCAAACTTTGGGGTGGCTGTGTCTTTTTGATTTTAATTTCCCTAAGCTATAGGACCATAAGTGGAAGTGCCCTAGGTTCTGTTGCTTTGTTTTTTAGATGTTTCAGGAAACACCATACACTTCTCCCGAGTGGTTGTTGGCAATTTACATCCCGCCCATCAGCATAACAAGGCTCCCAGTTCTCCATGGCCTGTCCTGCCTTTCTGGATTTTACACTTTTTTCAGATGGCCCTTTTGACCGGGGGGAAGTGAGACTTCATTGTAGTGCAGATTTCCTTTGCAAGCTTGCTTGGTTGGCCAAAAAGGGCGTATGCGTTTTTTCCTGAATATATTCAGGAAAAAACGCATACGCCCTTTTTGGCCAAGTGCATCATTGTGGACGTTCTGCCTCTTTTCCTATGCTTTCAATGCAATTCCAGTCTACCTCCTGAAATCGGTTTCCTGCAATTCTGCCCCGCTTTCAAGTCCTCTTGGCAGCCTTACTTCAGTCTATTTTTGGACGATAGCTGTCATTTATAACTCTGCAGGTTTGTGAATTACAGTGCCCCTGAGCTCCTTTGTTCAACTCGCTTTCTTTTGAGCTGGCCGCAACACCGCAGGATGGCTTCAGGCCCTAATCTGGTTCCGGCACGGCACGCTGAGCCTTTGGTTAATTCCTCTTCCTGGTGGGAAATGAGAGTTATATTTGCCCGTCCAGACACCTCCAGCTAGTCTCTCATTGGTTCTTGCTATTCCTGTTCATCTTCCGCAGAAATTGCAAACTGGGCCAAACAGGAGGTTAAAGGGACTGTCTCTCCAAGTCGGGAGAGTGTTAGTAAAGCGTCTGGAATGTTGCACCCGAGTACCAGGGTACGAAAACTGAGACATATTTGAACACGTCTCCCGATCACATGGTTGATCATACTCTAGGTTCCACATGCATGTTTTAGCTGAAGGAAGAATACCTTAAACCTAGGTAGTTGAAACCCGTGGAATGGGTACCATGCAATATGACTTCAAAGGGTCTTCATTTGCTCACCGAACATCTCCAATCCTATCACTGCTGCGTTTATGCCCCTGTACACATGCTTGATTCTCTTTTGGAGACATAGCAATCCATAGGTTTTAAGATACTTACTAGTCAGGAACATTCTTAGGCGTTTAATATGGGGTGTTGAGTCCATTTCGTTGAGCAAGGAGTAGCTCTTGTCTATTCCATATTTGGCTTAAGGAACTTTATCTGTGCTCATTTCAATCTCTGGTTTTATGCAGCACCCCAACTCACCTTTACCCTTAAGCAAGCATAAGTTGGTTTTCTAAATTTGAGACCCTGTTGTGTTCTGTAATTCAGTTCCTGTGTAGCCAAGTTTACATTCCGTGTATTACTGATATCTTATGATGTTTCTTTTTCTGTGTGACTTATTTCAGTTAGAATCATCATACCTGAATCCTCTCATTGTGCTGCTAAGTGCCTGATGACACAGATTTCATTGCTGAGTGATATTGCTTTGTAAGTATATACCAGAACTTCTTTATCCATTTTTCACTTTCTGCGATGTTGAACTTGTACTGTAAACGAGGTTCTTGTAAACAGAGCCGTTCCAAACTTTGGGGTGGCTGTGTCTTTTTCATTTTAATTTCCCTAAGCTATAGGACCATAAGTGGAAGTGCCCTAGGTTCTGTTGCTTTGTTTTTTAGATGTTTCAGGAAACACCATACACTTCTCCCGAGTGGTTGTTGGCAATTTACATCCCGCCCATCATCATAACAAGGCTCCCAATTCTCCATGGCCTGTCCTGCCTTTCTGGATTTTACACTTTTTTCAGATGGCCCTTTTGACCGGGGGGAAGTGAGACTTCACTGTAGTGCAGATTTCCTTTGCAAGCTTGCTTGGTTGTCCAAAAAGGGCGTATGCGTTTTTTCCTGAATATATTCAGGAAAAAACGCATACGCCCTTTTTGGCCAAGTGCATCATTGTGGACGTTCTGCCTCTTCTCCTATGCTTTCAATGCAATTCCAGTCTACCTCCTGAAATCGGTTTCCTGCAATTCTGCCCCGCTTTCAAGTCCTCTTGGCAGCCTTACTTCAGTCTATTTTTGGACGATAGCTGTCATTTATAACTCTGCGGGTTTGTGCATTACAGTGCCCCTGAGCTCCTTTCTTCAACTCGCTTTCTTGTGACCTGGCCGCAACACCGCAGGATGGCTTCAGGCCCTAATCTGGTTCTGGCACGGCAGGCTGAGCCTTTGGTTATTTCCTTTTCCTGGTGGGAAATGAGAGTTAAATTTGCCCGTCCAGACACCTCCAGCTAGTCTCTCATTGGTTCTCGCTATTCCTGTTCATCTTCCGCAGAAATTGCAAACTGGGCCAAACAGGAGGTTAAAGCCGCTGACTCTCCAAGTGGGGAGAGTGTTAGTAAAGCGTCTGGAATGTTGCACCTGAGTACCAGAGGAGGAAAACTGAGACATATTTGAACACGTCTCCCGTTCACATGGTTGATCATACTTGGGTTCCACATGCATGTTTTAGCTGAAGGAAGAATACCTTAAACCTGGAGAGTTGAGACCCGTGTAATGGGTACCATGCAATATGGCTTCAAAGGGTCTTCATTTGCTCACCGAACCTCTCCAATCCTATCACTGCTGCGTTTATGCCCCTGTACACATGCTTGATTCTCTTTCGGAGACATAGCAATCCATAGGTTTTTAAGATACTTACTAGTCAGGTACATTCTTAGGCGTTTAATATGCGGTGTTGAGTCCATTTCGTTGAGCAAGGAGTAGCTCTTGTCTATTCCATATTTGACTTAAGGAACTTTATCTGTGCTCATTTCAATCTCTGGTTTTATGCAGCACCCCAACTCACCTTTACCCTTAAGCAAGCATAAGTTGGTTTTCTAAATTTGAGACACTGTTCTGTTCTGTAATTTAGTTCCTGTGTAGCCAAGTTTACATTCCGTGTATTACTGATATCTTATGATGTTTCTTTTTCTGTGTGACTTACTTCAGTTAGAATCATCATACCTGAATCCACTCATTGTGCTGCTAAGGGCCTGATGACACAGATTTCATTGCTGAGTGATATTGCTTTGTAAGTAAATACCACAACTTCTTTATCCATTTTTCACTTTCTGCGATGTTGAACTTGTACTGTAAACGAGGTTCTTGTAAACAGAGCCGTTCCAAACTTTGGGGTGGCTGTGTCTTTTTGATTTTAATTTCCCTAAGCTATAGGACCATAAGTGGAAGTGCCCTAGGTTCTGTTGCTTTGTTTTTTAGATGTTTCAGGAAACACCATACACTTCTCCCGAGTGGTTGTTGGCAATTTACATCCCGCCCATCAGCATAACAAGGCTCCCAGTTCTCCATGGCCTGTCCTGCCTTTCTGGATTTTACATTTTTTCAGATGGCCCTTTTGACCGGGGGGAAGTGAGACTTCATTGTAGTGCAGATTTCCTTTGCAAGCTTGCTTGGTTGGCCAAAAAGGGCGTATGCGTTTTTTCCTGAATATATTCAGGAAAAAACGCATACGCCCTTTTTGGCCAAGTGCATCATTGTGGACGTTCTGCCTCTTTTCCTATGCTTTCAATGCAATTCCAGTCTACCTCCTGAAATCGGTTTCCTGCAATTCTGCCCCGCTTTCAAGTCCTCTTGGCAGCCTTACTTCAGTCTATTTTTGGACGATAGCTGTCATTTATAACTCTGCAGGTTTGTGAATTACAGTGCCCCTGAGCTCCTTTGTTCAACTCGCTTTCTTTTGAGCTGGCCGCAACACCGCAGGATGGCTTCAGGCCCTAATCTGGTTCTGGTACGGCACGCTGAGCCTTTGGTTATTTCCTCTTCCTGGTGGGAAATGAGAGTTAAATTTGCCCGTCCAGACACCTCCAGCTAGCCTCTCATTGGTTCTCGCTATTCCTGTTCATCTTCCGCAGAAATTGCAAACTGGGCCAAACAGGAGGTTAAAGGCGCTGACTCTCCAAGTGGGGAGAGTGTTAGTAAAGCGTCTGGAATGTTGCACCCGAGTACCAGGGGAGGAAAACTGAGACATATTTGAACACGTCTCCCGTTCACATGGTTGATCATACTTGGGTTCCACATGCATGTTTTAGCTGAAGGAAGAATACCTAAAACCTGGGTAGTTGAAACCCGTGGAATGGGTACCATGCAATATGACCTCAAAGGGTCTTCATTTGCTCACCGAACCTCTCCAATCCTATCACTGCTGCGTTTATGCCCCTGTACACATGCTTGATTCTCTTTCGGAGACATAGCAATCCATAGGTTTTAAGATACTTACTAGTCAGGTACATTCTTAGGCGTTTAATATGCGGTGTTGAGTCCATTTCGTTGAGCAAGGAGTAGCTCTTGTCTATTCCATATTTGGCTTAAGGAACTTTATCTGTGCTCATTTCAATCTCTGGTTTTATGCAGCACCGCAACTCACCTTTCCCCTTAAGCAAGCATAAGTTGGTTTTCTAAATTTGAGACCCTGTTTTGTTTTGGAATTCAGTTCCTGTGTAGCCAAGTTTACATTCCGTGTATTACTGATATCTTATGATGTTTCTTTTTCTGTGTGACTTATTTCAGATAGAATCATCGTACCTGAATCTACTCATTATGCTGCTACGGGCCTGATGACATAGATTTCATTGCTGAGTGATACTGCATTGTACGTAAGTACCACAAGTTCTTTATCCATTTTTCACTTTCTGCGATGTTGAACTTGTACTGTAAACGAGGTTCTTGTAAACAGAGCCGTTCCAAACTTTGGGGTGGCTGTGTCTTTTTGATTTTAATTTCCCTAAGCTATAGGACCATAAGTGGAAGTGCCCTAGGCTCTGTTGCTTTGTTTTTTGGATGTTTCAGGAAACACCATACACTTCTCCCGGGTTGTTGTTGGCAATTTACATCCCACCCATCAGCATAACAAGGCTCCCAGTTCTCCATGGACTGTCCTGCCTTTCTGGATTTTACACTTTTTTCAGATGGCCCTTTTGACCGGGGGGAAGTGAGACTTCATTGTAGTGCAGATTTCCTTTGCAAGCTTGCTTGGTTGGCCAAAAAGGGCGTATGCGTTTTTTCCTGAATATATTCAGGAAAAAACGCATACGCCCTTTTTGGCCAAGTGCATCATTGAGGACGTTCTGCCTCTTTTCCTATGCTTTCAATGCAATTCCAGTCTACCTCCTGAAATCGGTTTCCTGCAATTCTGCCCCACTTTCAAGTCCTCTTGGCAGCCTTACTTCAGTCTATTTTTGGACGATAGCTGTCATTTATAACTCTGCAGGTTTGTGAATTACAGTGCCCCTGAGCTCCTTTCTTCAACTCGCTTTCTTTTGAGCTGGCCGCAACACCGCAGGATGGCTTCAGGCCCTAATCTGGTTCCGGTACGGCACGCTGAGCCTTTGGTTATTTCCTCTTCCTGGTGGGAAATGAGAGTTAAATTTGCCCGTCCAGACACCTCCAGCTAGCCTCTCATTGGTTCTCGCTATTCCTGTTCATCTTCCGCAGAAATTGCAAACTGGGCCAAACAGGAGGTTAAAGGCGCTGACTCTCCAAGTGGGGAGAGTGTTAGTAAAGCGTCTGGAATGTTGCACCCGAGTACCAGGGGAGGAAAACTGAGACATATTTGAACACGTCTCCCATTCACATGGTTGATCATACTCTGGGTTCCACATGCATGTTTTAGCTCAAGGAAGAATACCTTAAACCTGGAGAGTTGAGACCCGTGTAATGGGTACCATGCAATATGACTTCAAAGGGTCTTCATTTGCTCACCGAACCTCTCCAATCCTATCACTGCTGCGTTTATGCCCCTGTACACAGGCTTGATTCTCTTTCGGAGACATAGCAATCCATAGGTTTTAAGATACTTACTAGTCAGGTACATTCTTAGTCGTTTAATAAGCGGTGTTGAGTCCATTTCGTTGAGCAAGGAGTAGCTCTTGTCTATTCCATATTTGGCTTAAGGAACTTTATCTGTGCTCATTTCAATCTCTGGTTTTATGCAGCACCCCAACTCACCTTTCCCCTTAAGCAAGCATAAGTTAGTTTTCTAAATTTGAGACCCTGTTCTGTTCTGTAATTCAGTTCCTGTGTAGCCAAGTTTACATTCCGTGTATTACTGATATCTTATGATGTTTCTTTTTCTGTGTGACTTATTTCAGTTAGAATCATCATACCTGATTCCACTCATTGTGCTGCTAAGGGCCTGATGACACAGATTTCATTGCTGAGTGATATTGCTTTGTAAGTAAATACCACAACTTCTTTATCCATTTTTCACTTTCTGCGATGTTGAACTTGTACTGTAAACGAGGTTCTTGTAAACAGAGCCGTTCCAAACTTTGGGGTGGCTGTGTCTTTTTCATTTTAATTTCCCTAAGCTATAGGACCATAAGTGGAAGTGCCCTAGGTTCTGTTGCTTTGTTTTTTAGTTGTTTCAGGAAACACCATACACTTCTCCCAAGTGGTTCTTGGCAATTTACATCCCGCCCATCAGCATAACAAGGCTCCCAGTTCTCCATGGCCTGTCCTGCCTTTCTGGATTTTACACTTTTTTCAGATGGCCCTTTTGACCGGGGGGAAGTGAGACTTCATTGTAGTGCAGATTTCCTTTGCAAGCTTGCTTGGTTGGCCAAAAAGGGCGTATGCGTTTTTTCCTGAATATATTCAGGAAAAAACGCATACGCCCTTTTTGGCCAAGTGCATCATTGTGGACGTTCTGCCTCTTTTCCTATGCTTTCAATGCAATTCCAGTCTACCTCCTGAAATCGGTTTCCTGCAATTCTGCCCCGCTTTCAAGTCCTCTTGGCAGCCTTACTTCAGTCTATTTTTGGACGATAGCTGTCATTTATAACTCTGTAGGTTTGTGAATTACAGTGCCCCTGAGCTCCTTTCTTCAACTCGCTTTCTTTTGAGCTGGCCGCAACACCGCAGGATGGCTTCAGGCCCTAATCTGGTTCCGGTACGGCACACTGAGCCTTTGGTTATTTCCTCTTCCTGGTGGGAAATGAGAGTTAAATTTGCCCGTCCAGACACCTCCAGCTAGCCTCTCATTGGTTCTCGCTATTCCTGTTCATCTTCCGCAGAAATTGCAAACTGGGCCAAACAGGAGGTTAAAGGCGCTGACTCTCCAAGTGGGGAGAGTGTTAGTAAAGCGTCTGGAATGTTGCACCCGAGTACCAGGGGAGGAAAACTGAGACATATTTGAACACGTCTCCCGTTCACATGGTTGATCATACTCTGGGTTCCACATGCATGTTTTAGCTGAAGGAAGAATACCTTAAACCTGGAGAGTTGAGACCCGTGTAATGGGTACCATGCAATATGACTTCAAAGGGTCTTCATTTGCTCACCGAACCTCTCCAATCCTATCACTGCTGCGTTTATGCCCCTGTACACACGCTTGATTCTCTTTTGGAGACATAGCAATCCATAGGTTTTAAGATACTTACTAGTCAGGTACATTCTTAGGCGTTTAATATGCGGTGTTGAGTCCAATTCGTTGAGCAAGGAGTAGCTCTCGTCTATTCAATATTTGGCTTAAGGAACTTTATCTGTGCTCATTTCAATCTCTGGTTTTATGCAGCACCCCAACTCACCTTTCCCCTTAAGCAAGCATAAGTTGGTTTTCTAAATTTGAGACCCTGTTCTGTTTTGGAATGCAGTTCCTGTGTAGCCAAGTTTACATTCCGTGTATTAGTGATATCTTATGATGTTTCTTTTTCTGTGTGACTTATTTCAGTTAGAATCATCGTACCTGAATCCACTCATTATGCTGCTACGGGCCTGATGACATAGATTTCATTGCTGAGTGATACTGCATTGTAGGTCAGTACCACAAGTTCTTTATCCATTTTTCACTTTCTGTGATATTGAACTTGTACGGTAAACGAGGTTCTTGTAAACGGAGGCGTCCCAAACTTTGGGGTGGCTGTGTCTTTTTGATTTTAATTTCCCTAAGCTATAGGACCATAAGTGGAAGTGCCCTAGGCTCTGTTGCTTTGTTTTTTAGATGTTTTAGGAAACACCATACACTTCTCCTGAGTGTCTGTTGGCAATTTACATCCCGCCCATCAGCATAACAAGGCTCCCAGTTCTCCATGGCCTGTCCTGCCTTTCTGGATTTTACACTTTTTTCAGATGGCCCTTTTGACCGGGGGGAAGTGAGACTTCATTGTAGTGCAGATTTCCTTTGCAAGTTTGCTTGGTTGGCCAAAAAGGGCGTATGCGTTTTTTCCTGAATATATTCAGGAAAAAATGCATACGCCCTTTTTGGCCAAGTGCATCATTGTGGACATTCTGCCTCTTTCCCTATGCTTTCAATGCAATACCAGTCTACCTCCTGAAATCGGTTTCCTGCAATTCTGCCCCGCTTTCAAGTCCTCTTGGCAGCCTTACTTCAGTATATTTTTGGATGATAGCTGTCATTTATAACTCTGCAGGTTTGTGAATTACAGTGCCCCTGAGCTCCTTTCTTCAACTCGCTTTCTTGTGACCTGGCCGCAACACCGCAGGATGTTTTCAGGCCCTAATCTGGTTCTGGCACGGCACGCTGAGCCTTTGGTTAATTCCTCTTCCTGGTGGGAAATGAGAGTTAAATTTGCCCATCCAGACACCTCCAGCTAGCCTCTCATTGGTTCTCGCTATTCCTGTTCATCTTCCACAGAAATTGCAAACTGGGCCAAACAGGAGGTTAAAGGGACTGACTCTCCAAGTGGGGAGAGTGTTAGTAAAGCGTCTGGAATGTTGCACCCGAGTACCAGGGTACGAAAACTGAGACATATTTGAACACGTCTCCCGATCACATGGTTGATCATACTCTAGGTTCCACATGCATGTTTTAGCTGAAGGAAGAATACCTTAAACCTGGGTAGTTGAAACCCGTGGAATGGGTACCATGCAATATGACTTCAAAGGGTCTTCATTTGCTCACCGAACCTCTCCAATCCTATCACTGCTGCGTTTATGCCCCTGTACACATGCTTGATTCTCTTTCGGAGACATAGCAATCCATAGGTTTTAAGATACTTACTAGTCAGGTACATTCTTAGGCGTTTAATATGCGGTGTTGAGTCCATTTCGTTGAGCAAGGAGTAGCTCTTGTCTATTCCATATTTGGCTTAAGGAACTTTATCTGTGCTCATTTCAATCTCTGGTTTTATGCAGCACCCCAACTCACCTTTCCCCTTAAGCAAGCATAAGTTAGTTTTCTAAATTTGAGACCCTGTTCTGTTCTGTAATTCAGTTCCTGTGTAGCCAAGTTTACATTCCGTGTATTACTGATATCTTATGATGTTTCTTTTTCTGTGTGACTTATTTCAGTTAGAATCATCATACCTGAATCCACTCATTGTGCTGCTAAGGGCCTGATGACACAGATTTCATTGCTGAGTGATATTGTTTTGTAAGTAAATACCACAACTTCTTTATCCATTTTTCACTTTCTGCGATGTTGAACTTGTACTGTAAACGAGGTTCTTGTAAACAGAGCCGTTCCAAACTTTGGGGTGGCTGTGTCTTTTTCATTTTAATTTCCCTAAACTATAGGACCATAAGTGGAAGTGCCCTAGGTTCTGTTGCTTTGTTTTTTAGTTGTTTCAGGAAACACCATACACTTCTCCCAAGTGGTTCTTGGCAATTTACATCCCGCCCATCAGCATAACAAGGCTCCCAGTTCTCCATGGCCTGTCCTGCCTTTCTGGATTTTACACTTTTTTCAGATGGCCCTTTTGACCGGGGGGAAGTGAGACTTCATTGTAGTGCAGATTTCCTTTGCAAGCTTGCTTGGTTGGCCAAAAAGGGCGTATGCGTTTTTTCCTGAATATATTCAGGAAAAAACGCATACGCCCTTTTTGGCCAAGTGCATCATTGTGGACGTTCTGCCTCTTTTCCTATGCTTTCAATGCAATTCCAGTCTACCTCCTGAAATCGGTTTCCTGCAATTCTGCCCCGCTTTCAAGTCCTCTTGGCAGCCTTACTTCAGTCTATTTTTGGACGATAGCTCTCATTTATAACTCTGCAGGTTTGTGAATTACAGTGCCCCTGAGCTCCTTTCTTCAACTCGCTTCTTGTGAGCTGGCCGCAACACCGCAGGATGGCTTCAGGCCCTAATCTGGTTCCGGCCCGGCATGCTGAGCCTTTGGTTAATTCCTCTTCCTGGTGGGAAATGAGAGTTAAATTTGCCCGTCCAGACACCTCCAGCTAGCCTCTCATTGGTTCTCGCTATTCCTGTTCATTTTCCGCAGAAATTGCAAACTGGGCCAAACAGGAGGTTAAAGGGACTGACTCTCCAAGTCGGGAGAGTGTTAGTAAAGCGTCTGGAATGTTGCACCCGAGTACCAGGGGAGGAAAACTGAGACATATTTGAACACGTCTCCCATTCACATGGTTGATCATACTCTGGGTTCCACATGCATGTTTTAGCTCAAGGAAGAATACCTTAAACCTGGAGAGTTGAGACCCGTGTAATGGGTACCATGCAATATGACTTCAAAGGGTCTTCATTTGCTCACCGAACCTCTCCAATCCTATCACTGCTGCGTTTATGCCCCTGTACACAGGCTTGATTCTCTTTCGGAGACATAGCAATCCATAGGTTTTAAGATACTTACTAGTCAGGTACATTCTTAGTCGTTTAATAAGCGGTGTTGAGTCCATTTCGTTGAGCAAGGAGTAGCTCTTGTCTATTCCATATTTGGCTTAAGGAACTTTATCTGTGCTCATTTCAATCTCTGGTTTTATGCAGCACCCCAACTCACCTTTCCCCTTAAGCAAGCATAAGTTAGTTTTCTAAATTTGAGACCCTGTTCTGTTCTGTAATTCAGTTCCTGTGTAGCCAAGTTTACATTCCGTGTATTACTGATATCTTATGATGTTTCTTTTTCTGTGTGACTTATTTCAGTTAGAATCATCATACCTGATTCCACTCATTGTGCTGCTAAGGGCCTGATGACACAGATTTCATTGCTGAGTGATATTGCTTTGTAAGTAAATACCACAACTTCTTTATCCATTTTTCACTTTCTGCGATGTTGAACTTGTACTGTAAACGAGGTTCTTGTAAACAGGGCCGTTCCAAACTTTGGGGTGGCTGTGTCTTTTTCATTTTAATTTCCCTAAGCTATAGGACCATAAGTGGAAGTGCCCTAGGTTCTGTTGCTTTGTTTTTTAGTTGTTTCAGGAAACACCATACACTTCTCCCAAGTGGTTCTTGGCAATTTACATCCCGCCCATCAGCATAACAAGGCTCCCAGTTCTCCATGGCCTGTCCTGCCTTTCTGGATTTTACACTTTTTTCAGATGGCCCTTTTGACCGGGGGGAAGTGAGACTTCATTGTAGTGCAGATTTCCTTTGCAAGCTTGCTTGGTTGGCCAAAAAGGGCGTATGCGTTTTTTCCTGAATATATTCAGGAAAAAACGCATACGCCCTTTTTGGCCAAGTGCATCATTGTGGACGTTCTGCCTCTTTTCCTATGCTTTCAATGCAATTCCAGTCTACCTCCTGAAATCGGTTTCCTGCAATTCTGCCCCGCTTTCAAGTCCTCTTGGCAGCCTTACTTCAGTCTATTTTTGGACGATAGCTGTCATTTATAACTCTGCAGGTTTGTGAATTACAGTGCCCCTGAGCTCCTTTCTTCAACTCGCTTTCTTGTGACCTGGCCGCAACACCGCAGGATGGCTTCAGGCCCTAATCTGGTTCCGGCCCGGCACGCTGAGCCTTTGGTTAATTCCTCTTCCTGGTGGGAAATGAGAGTTAAATTTGCCCGTCCAGACACCTCCAGCTAGCCTCTCATTGGTTCTCGCTATTCCTGTTCATCTTCCGCAGAAATTGCAAACTGGGCCAAACAGGAGGTTAAAGGGACTGACTCTCCAAGTCGGGAGAGTGTTAGTAAAGCGTCTGGAATGTTGCACCCGAGTACCAGGGGAGGAAAACTGAGACATATTTGAACACGTCTCCCGTTCACATGGTTGATCATACTCTGGGTTCCACATGCATGTTTTAGCTGAAGGAAGAATACCTTAAACCTGGAGAGTTGAGACCCGTGTAATGGGTACCATGCAATATGACTTCAAAGGGTCTTCATTTGCTCACCGAACCTCTCCAATCCTATCACTGCTGCGTTTATGCCCCTGTACACATGCTTGATTCTCTTTCGGAGACATAGCAATCCATAGGTTTTAAGATACTTACTAGTCAGGTACATTCTTAGACGTTTAATATGCGGTGTTGTGTCCATTTCATTGAGCAAGGAGTAGCTCTTGTCTATTCAATATTTGACTTAAGGAACTTTATCTGTGCTCATTTCAATCTCTGGTTTTATGCAGCACCCCAACTCACCTTTCCCCTTAAGCAAGCATAAGTTGGTTTTCTAAATTTGAGACCCTGTTCTGTTCTGTAATTCAGTTCCTGTGTAGCCAAGTTTACATTCCGTGTATTACTGATATCTTATGATGTTTCTTTTTCTGTGTGACTTATTTCAGTTAGAATCATCATACCTGAATCCACTCATTGTGCTGCTAAGGGCCTGATGACACAGATTTCATTGCTGAGTGATATTGGTTTGTAAGTAAATACCACAACTTCTTTATCCATTTTTCACTTTCTGCGATGTTGAACTTGTACTGTAAATGAGTTTCTTGTAAACAGAGCCGTTCCAAACTTTGGGGTGGCTGTGTCTTTTCGATTTTAATTTCCCTAAGCTATAGGACCATAAGTGGAAGTGCCCTAGGTTCTGTTGCTTTGTTTTTTAGATGTTTCAGGAAACACCATACACTTCTCCCGAGTGTCTGTTGGCAATTTACATCCCGCCCATCAGCATAACAAGGCTCCCAGTTCTCCATGGCCTGTCCTGCCTTTCTGGATTTTACACTTTTTTCAGATGGCCCTTTTGACCGGGGGGAAGTGAGACTTCATTGTAGTGCAGATTTCCTTTGCAAGCTTGCTTGGTTGGCCGAAAAGGGCGTATGCGCTTTTTCCTGAATATATTCAGGTCTATTTTTGGACGATAGCTGTCATTTATAACTCTGCAGGTTTCTGAATTACAGTGCCCCTGAGCTCCTTTCTTCAACTCGCTTTCTTGTGACCTGGCTGCAACACCACAGGACGTCTTCAGGCCCTAATCTGGTTCTGGCACGGCACGCTGAGCCTTTAGTTAATTCCTCTTCCTGGTGGGAAATGAGAGTTAAATTTGCCCATCCAGACACCTCCAGCTAGTCTTTCATTGGTTCTCGCTATTCCTGTTCATCTTCCACAGAAATTGCAAACTGGGCCAAACAGGAAGTTAAAGGGACTGACTCTCCAATTGGGGAGAGTGTTAGTAAAGCGTCTGGAATGTTGCACCCGAGTACCAGGGTACGAAAACTGAGACATATTTGAACACGTCTCCCGATCACATGGTTGATCATACTCTAGGTTCCACATGCATGTTTTAGCTGAAGGAAGAATACCTTAAACCTGGGTAGTTGAAACCCGTGGAATGGGTACCATGCAATATGACTTCAAAGGGTCTTCATTTGCTCACGAACCTCTCCAATCCTATCACTGCTGCGTTTATGCCCCTGTACACATGCTTGATTCTCTTTCGGAGACATAGCAATCCATAGGTTTTAAGATACTTACTAGTCAGGTACATTCTTAGGCGTTTAATATGCGGTGTTGAGTCCATTTCGTTGAGCAAGGAGTAGCTCTTGTCTATTCCATATTTGGCTTAAGGAACTTTATCTGTGCTCATTTCAATCTCTGGTTTTATGCAGCACCCCAACTCACCTTTCCCCTTTAAGCAAGCATAAGTTAGTTTTCTAAATTTGAGACCCTGTTCTGTTCTGTAATTCAGTTCCTGTGTAGCCAAGTTTACATTCCGTGTATTACTGATATCTTATGATGTTTCTTTTTCTGTGTGACTTATTTCAGTTAGAATCATCATACCTGAATCCACTCATTGTGCTGCTAAGGGCCTGATGACACAGATTTCATTGCTGAGTGATATTGCTTTGTAAGTAAATACCACAACTTCTTTATCCATTTTTCACTTTCTGCGATGTTGAACTTGTACTGTAAACGAGGTTCTTGTAAACAGAGCCGTTCCAAACTTTGGGGTGGCTGTGTCTTTTTCATTTTAATTTCCCTAAGCTATAGGACCATAAGTGGAAGTGCCCTAGGTTCTGTTGCTTTGTTTTTTAGTTGTTTCAGGAAACACCATACACTTCTCCCAAGTGGTTCTTGGCAATTTACATCCCGCCCATCAGCATAACAAGGCTCCCAGTTCTCCATGGCCTGTCCTGCCTTTCTGGATTTTACACTTTTTTCAGATGGCCCTTTTGACCGGGGGGAAGTGAGACTTCATTGTAGTGCAGATTTCCTTTGCAAGCTTGCTTGCTTGGCCAAAAAGGGCGTATGCGTTTTTTCCTGAATATATTCAGGAAAAAACGCATACGCCCTTTTTGGCCAAGTGCATCATTGTGGACGTTCTGCCTCTTTTCCTATGCTTTCAATGCAATTCCAGTCTACCTCCTGAAATCGGTTTCCTGCAATTCTGCCCCGCTTTCAAGTCCTCTTGGCAGCCTTACTTCAGTCTATTTTTGGACGATAGCTGTCATTTATAACTCTGCAGGTTTGTGAATTACAGTGCCCCTGAGCTCCTTTCTTCAACTCGCTTTCTTGTGACCTGGCCGCAACACCGCAGGATGGCTTCAGGCCCTAATCTGGTTCCGGCACGGCACGCTGAGCCTTTGGTTAATTCCTCTTCCTGGTGGGAAATGAGAGTTAAATTTGCCCGTCCAGACACCTCCAGGTAGTCTCTCATTGGTTCTCGCTATTCCTGTTCATCTTCCGCAGAAATTGCAAACTGGGCCAAACAGGAGGTTAAAGGGACTGACTCTCCAAGTGGGGAGAGTGTTAGTAAAGCGTCTGGAATGTTGCACCCGAGTACCAGGGTACGAAAACTGAGACATATTTGAACACGTCTCCCGTTCACATGGTTGATCATACTCTAGGTTCCACATGCATGTTTTAGCTGAAGGAACAATACCTTACACCTGGGTAGTTGAAACCCGTGGAATGGGTACCATGCAATATGACTTCAAAGGGTCTTCATTTGCTCACGAACCTCTCCAATCCTATCACTGCTGCATTTATGCCCCTGTACACATGCTTGATTCTCTTTCGGAGACATAGCAATCCATAGGTTTTAAGATACTTACTAGTCAGGTACATTCTTAGGCGTTTAATATGCGGTGTTGAGTCCATTTCGTTGAGCAAGGAGCAGCTCTTGTCTATTCCTTATTTGGCTTAAGGAACTTTATCTGTGCTCATTTCAATCTCTGGTTTTATGCAGCACCCCAACTCACCTTTCCCCTTTAAGCAAGCATAAGTTAGTTTTCTAAATTTGAGACCCTGTTCTGTTCTGTAATTCAGTTCCTGTGTAGCCAAGTTTACATTCCGTGTATTACTGATATCTTATGATGTTTCTTTTTCTGTGTGACTTATTTCAGTTAGAATCATCATACCTGAATCCACTCATTGTGCTGCTAAGGGCCTGATGACACAGATTTCATTGCTGAGTGATATTGCTTTGTAAGTAAATACCACAACTTCTTTATCCATTTTTCACTTTCTGCGATGTTGAACTTGTACTGTAAACGAGGTTCTTGTAAACAGAGCCGTTCCAAACTTTGGGGTGGCTGTGTCTTTTTCATTTTAATTTCCCTAAGCTATAGGACCATAAGTGGAAGTGCCCTAGGTTCTGTTGCTTTGTTTTTTAGATGTTTCAGGAAACACCATACACTTCTCCCCAGTGTCTGTTGGCAATTTACATCCCGCCCATCAGCATAACAAGGCTCCCAGTTCTCCATGGCCTGTCCTGCCTTTCTGGATTTTACACTTTTTTCAGATGGCCCTTTTGACCGGGGGGAAGTGAGACTTCATTGTAGTGCAGATTTCCTTTGCAAGCTTGCTTGGTTGGCCAAAAAGGGCGTATGCGTTTTTTCCTGAATATATTCAGGAAAAAACGCATACGCCCTTTTTGGCCAAGTGCATCATTGTGGACGTTCTGCCTCTTTTCCTATGCTTTCAATGCAATTCCAGTCTACCTCCTGAAATCGGTTTCCTGCAATTCTGCCCCGCTTTCAAGTCCTCTTGGCAGCCTTACTTCAGTATATTTTTGGACGATAGCTGTCATTTATAACTCTGCAGGTTTCTGAATTACAGTGCCCCTGAGCTCCTTTCTTCAACTCGCTTTCTTGTGACCTGGCCGCAACACCGCAGGACGTTTTCAGGCCCTAATCTGGTTCTGGCACGGCACGCTGAGCCTTTGGTTAATTCCTCTTCCTGGTGGGAAATGAGAGTTAAATTTGCCCATCCAGACACCTCCAGCTAGTCTTTCATTGGTTCTCGCTATTCCTGTTCATCTTCCACAGAAATTGCAAACTGGGCCAAACAGGAGGTTAAAGGGACTGACTCTCCAAGTGGGGAGAGTGTTAGTAAAGCGTCTGGAAAGTTGCACCCGAGTACCAGGGTACGAAAACTGAGACATATTTAAACACGTCTCCCGATCACATGGTTGATCATACTCTAGGTTCTACATGCATGTTTTAGATGAAGGAAGAATACCTTAAACCTGGGTAGTTGAAACCCGTGGAATGGGTACCATGCAATATGACTTCAAAGGGTCTTCATTTGCTCACGAACCTCTCCAATCCTATCACTGCTGCATTTATGCCCCTGTACACATGCTTGATTCTCTTTCGGAGACATAGCAATCCATAGGTTTTAAGATACTTACTAGTCAGGTACATTCTTAGGCGTTTAATATGCGGTGTTGAGTCCATTTCGTTGAGCAAGGAGTAGCTCTTGTCTATTCCATATTTGGCTTAAGGAACTTTATCTGTGCTCATTTCAATCTCTGGTTTTATGCAGCACCCCAACTCACCTTTCCCCTTTAAGCAAGCATAAGTTAGTTTTCTAA
Source organism: Stenella coeruleoalba (assembly GCF_951394435.1). Lineage (NCBI taxonomy): Eukaryota > Metazoa > Chordata > Mammalia > Artiodactyla > Delphinidae > Stenella > Stenella coeruleoalba. The sequence continues at coordinate 528,029 of NW_027645862.1, forward strand.
ATTTGAGACCCTGTTCTGTTCTGTAATTCAGTTCCTGTGTAGCCAAGTTTACATTCCGTGTATTACTGATATCTTATGATGTTTCTTTTTCTGTGTGACTTATTTCAGTTAGAATCATCATACCTGAATCCACTCATTGTGCTGCTAAGGGCCTGATGACACAGATTTCATTGCTGAGTGATATTGCTTTGTAAGTAAATACCACAACTTCTTTATCCATTTTTCACTTTCTGCGATGTTGAACTTGTACTGTAAACGAGGTTCTTGTAAACAAAGCCGTTCCAAACTTTGGGGTGGCTGTGTCTTTTTGATTTTAATTTCCCTAAGCTATAGGACCATAAGTGGAAGTGCCCTAGGTTCTGTTGCTTTGTTTTTTAGTTGTTTCAGGAAACACCATACACTTCTCCCAAGTGGTTCTTGGCAATTTACATCCCGCCCATCAGCATAACAAGGCTCCCAGTTCTCCATGGCCTGTCCTGCCTTTCTGGATTTTACACTTTTTTCAGATGGCCCTTTTGACCGGGGGGAAGTGAGACTTCATTGTAGTGCAGATTTCCTTTGCAAGCTTGCTTGCTTGGCCAAAAAGGGCGTATGCGTTTTTTCCTGAATATATTCTGGAAAAAACGCATACGCCCTTTTTGGCCAAGTGCATCATTGTGGACGTTCTGCCTCTTTTCCTATGCTTTCAATGCAATTCCAGTCTACCTCCTGAAATCGGTTTCCTGCAATTCTGCCCCGCTTTCAAGTCCTCTTGGCAGCCTTACTTCAGTCTATTTTTGGACGATAGCTGTCATTTATAACTCTGCAGGTTTGTGAATTACAGTGCCCCTGAGCTCCTTTCTTCAACTCGCTTTCTTGTGACCTGGCCGCAACACCGCAGGATGGCTTCAGGCCCTAATCTGGTTCCGGCACGGCACGCTGAGCCTTTGGTTAATTCCTCTTCCTGGTGGGAAATGAGAGTTAAATTTGCCCGTCCAGACACCTCCAGGTAGTCTCTCATTGGTTCTCGCTATTCCTGTTAATCTTCCGCAGAAATTGCAAACTGGGCCAAACAGGAGGTTAAAGGGACTGACTCTCCAAGTGGGGAGAGTGTTAGTAAAGCGTCTGGAATGTTGCACCCGAGTACCAGGGTACGAAAACTGAGACATATTTGAACACGTCTCCCGATCACATGGTTGATCATACTCTAGGTTCCACATGCATGTTTTAGCTGAAGGAACAATACCTTACACCTGGGTAGTTGAAACCCGTGGAATGGGTACCATGCAATATGACTTCAAAGGGTCTTCATTTGCTCACGAACCTCTCCAATCCTATCACTGCTGCATTTATGCCCCTGTACACATGCTTGATTCTCTTTCGGAGACATAGCAATCCATAGGTTTTAAGATACTTACTAGTCAGGTACATTCTTAGGCGTTTAATATGCGGTGTTGAGTCCATTTCGTTGAGCAAGGAGTAGCTCTTGTCTATTCCATATTTGGCTTAAGGAACTTTATCTGTGCTCATTTCAATCTCTGGTTTTATGCAGCACCCCAACTCACCTTTCCCCTTAAGCAAGCATAAGTTAGTTTTCTAAATTTGAGACCCTGTTCTGTTCTGTAATTCAGTTCCTGTGTAGCCAAGTTTACATTCCGTGTATTACTGATATCTTATGATGTTTCTTTTTCTGTGTGACTTATTTCAGTTAGAATCATCATACCTGAATCCACTCATTGTGCTGCTATGGCCCTGATGACACAGATTTCATTGCTGAGTGATATTGCTTTGTAAGTAAATACCACAACTTCTTTATCCATTTTTCACTTTCTGCGATGTTGAACTTGTACTGTAAACGAGGTTCTTGTAAACAGAGCCGTTCCAAACTTTGGAGTGGCTGTGTCTTTTTCATTTTAATTTCCCTAAGCTATAGGACCATAAGTGGAAGTGCCCTAGGTTCTGTTGCTTTGTTTTTTAGATGTTTCAGGAAACACCATACACTTCTCCGAGTGTCTGTTGGCAATTTACATCCCGCCCATCAGCATAACAAGGCTCCCAGTTCTGCATGGCCTGTCCTGCCTTTCTGGATTTTACACCTTTTTCAGATGGCCCTTTTGACCGGGGGGAAGTGAGACTTCATTGTAGTGCAGATTTCCTTTGCAAGCTTGCTTGGTTGGCCAAAAAGGGCGTATGCGTTTTTTCCTGAATATATTCAGGAAAAAACGCATACGCCCTTTTTGGCCAAGTGCATCATTGTGGACGTTCTGCCTCTTTTCCTATGCTTTCAATGCAATTCCAGTCTACCTCCTGAAATCGGTTTCCTGCAATTCTGCCCCGCTTTCAAGTCCTCTTGGCAGCCTTACTTCAGTCTATTTTTGGACGATAGCTGTCATTTATAACTCTGCAGGTTTGTGAATTACAGTGCCCCTGAGCTCCTTTCTTCAACTCGCTTTCTTGTGACCTGGCCGCAACACCGCAGGATGGCTTCAGGCCCTAATCTGGTTCCGGCACGGCACGCTGAGCCTTTGGTTAATTCCTCTTCCTGGTGGGAAATGAGAGTTAAATTTGCCCGTCCAGACACCTCCAGGTAGTCTCTCATTGGTTCTCGCTATTCCTGTTAATCTTCCGCAGAAATTGCAAACTGGGCCAAACAGGAGGTTAAAGGGACTGACTCTCCAAGTGGGGAGAGTGTTAGTAAAGCGTCTGGAATGTTGCACCCGAGTACCAGGGTACGAAAACTGAGACATATTTGAACACGTCTCCCGATCACATGGTTGATCATACTCTAGGTTCCACATGCATGTTTTAGCTGAAGGAACAATACCTTACACCTGGGTAGTTGAAACCCGTGGAATGGGTACCATGCAATATGACTTCAAAGGGTCTTCATTTGCTCACGAACCTCTCCAATCCTATCACTGCTGCATTTATGCCCCTGTACACATGCTTGATTCTCTTTCGGAGACATAGCAATCCATAGGTTTTAAGATACTTACTAGTCAGGTACATTCTTAGGCGTTTAATATGCGGTGTTGAGTCCATTTCGTTGAGCAAGGAGTAGCTCTTGTCTATTCCATATTTGGCTTAAGGAACTTTATCTGTGCTCATTTCAATCTCTGGTTTTATGCAGCACCCCAACTCACCTTTCCCCTTAAGCAAGCATAAGTTAGTTTTCTAAATTTGAGACCCTGTTCTGTTCTGTAATTCAGTTCCTGTGTAGCCAAGTTTACATTCCGTGTATTACTGATATCTTATGATGTTTCTTTTTCTGTGTGACTTATTTCAGTTAGAATCATCATACCTGAATCCACTCATTGTGCTGCTATGGCCCTGATGACACAGATTTCATTGCTGAGTGATATTGCTTTGTAAGTAAATACCACAACTTCTTTATCCATTTTTCACTTTCTGCGATGTTGAACTTGTACTGTAAACGAGGTTCTTGTAAACAGAGCCGTTCCAAACTTTGGAGTGGCTGTGTCTTTTTCATTTTAATTTCCCTAAGCTATAGGACCATAAGTGGAAGTGCCCTAGGTTCTGTTGCTTTGTTTTTTAGATGTTTCAGGAAACACCATACACTTCTCCGAGTGTCTGTTGGCAATTTACATCCCGCCCATCAGCATAACAAGGCTCCCAGTTCTGCATGGCCTGTCCTGCCTTTCTGGATTTTACACCTTTTTCAGATGGCCCTTTTGACCGGGGGGAAGTGAGACTTCATTGTAGTGCAGATTTCCTTTGCAAGCTTGCTTGGTTGGCCAAAAAGGGCGTATGCGTTTTTTCCTGAATATATTCAGGAAAAAACGCATACGCCCTTTTTGGCCAAGTGCATCATTGTGGACGTTCTGCCTCTTTTCCTATGCTTTCAATGCAATTCCAGTCTACCTCCTGAAATCGGTTTCCTGCAATTCTGCCCCGCTTTCAAGTCCTCTTGGCAGCCTTACTTCAGTCTATTTTTGGACGATAGCTGTCATTTATAACTCTGCAGGTTTCTGAATTACAGTGCCCCTGAGCTCCTTTCTTCAACTCGCTTTCTTGTGACCTGGCCGCAACACCGCAGGACGTCTTCAGGCCCTAATCTGGTTCTGGCACGGCACGCTGAGCCTTTGGTTAATTCCTCTTCCTGGTGGGAAATGAGAGTTAAATTTGCCCATCCAGACACCTCCAGCTAGTCTTTCATTGGTTCTCGCTATTCCTGTTCATCTTCCACAGAAATTGCAAACTGGGCCAAACAGGAAGTTAAAGGGACTGACTCTCCAATTGGGGAGAGTGTTAGTAAAGCGTCTGGAATGTTGCACGCGAGTACCAGGGTACGAAAACTGAGACATATTTGAACACGTCTCCCGATCACATGGTTGATCATACTCTAGGTTCCACATGCATGTTTTAGATGAAGGAAGAATACCTTAAACCTGGGTAGTTGAAACCCGTGGAATGGGTACCATGCAATATGACTTCAAAGGGTCTTCATTTGCTCACGAACCTCTCCAATCCTATCACTGCTGCGTTTATGCCCATGTACACATGCTTGATTCTCTTTCGGAGACATAGCAATCCATAGGTTTTAAGATACTTACTAGTCAGGTACATTCTTAGGCGTTTAATATGCGGTGTTGAGTCCATTTCGTTGAGCAAGGAGTAGCTCTTGTCTATTCCATATTTGGCTTAAGGAACTTTATCTGTGCTCATTTCAATCTCTGGTTTTATGCAGCACCCCAACTCACCTTTCCACTTAAGCAAGCATAAGTTGGTTTTCTAAATTTGAGACCCTGTTCTGTTTTGTAATTCAGTTCCTCTGTAGCCAAGTTTAAATTCCATGTATTAGTGATATTTTTTGATGTTTCTTTTTCTGTGTGACTTATTTCAGTTAGAATCACCATACCTGAATCCACTCATTATGCTGCTACAGGCCTGGTGACATAGATTTCATTGTTGAGTGATATTGCTTTGTACATGAGTACCACAACTTCTTTATCCATTTTTCACTTTCTGTGATATTGAACTTGTACGGTAAACGAGGTTCTTGTAAACAGAGGCGTCCCAAACTTTGGGGTGGCTGTGTCTTTTTGATTTTAATTTCCCTAAGCTATAGGACCATAAATGGAAGTGCTCTAGGCTCTGTTGCTTTGTTTTTTAGATGTTTCAGGAAACACCATACACTTCTCCGGAGTGGCTGTTGGCAATTTACATCCCGCCCATCAGCATAACAAGGCTCCCAGTTCTCCATGTCCTGTCCTGCCTTTCTGGATTTTACACTTTTTTCAGATGGCCCTTTTGACCGGGGGGAAGTGAGACTTCATTGTAGTGCAGATTTCCTTTGCAAGCTTGCTTGGTTGGCCAAAAAGGGCGTATGCGTTTTTTCCTGAATATATTCAGGAAAAAACGCATACGCCCTTTTTGGCCAAGTGCATCATTGTGGACGTTCTGCCTCTTTTCCTATGCTTTCAATGCAATTCCAGTCTACCTCCTGAAATCGGTTTCCTGCAATTCTGCCCCGCTTTCAAGTCCTCTTGGCAGCCTTACTTCAGTCTATTTTTGGACGATAGCTGTCATTTATAACTCTGCAGGTTTGTGAATTACAGTGCCCCTGAGCTCCTTTCTTCAACTCGCTTTCTTTTGAGCTGGCCGCAACACCGCAGGATGGCTTCAGGCCCTAATCTGGTTCCGGTACGGCACGCTGAGCCTTTGGTTATTTCCTCTTCCTGGTGGGAAATGAGAGTTAAATTTGCCCGTCCAGACACCTCCAGCTAGCTTCTCATTGGTTCTCGCTATTCCTGTTCATCTTCCGCAGAAATTGCAAACTGGGCCAAACAGGAGGTTAAAGGCGCTTACTCTCCAAGTGGGGAGAGTGTTAGTAAAGCGTCTGGAATGTTGCACCCGAGTACCAGGGGAGGAAAACTGAGACATATTTGAACACGTCTCCCGATCACATGGTTGATCATACTCTGGGTTCCACATGCATGTTTTAGCTGAAGGAAGAATACCTAAAATCTGCGTCTTTGAAACCCGTGGAATGGGTACCATGCAATATGACTTCAAAGGGTCTTCATTTGCTCACTGAACCTCTCCAATCCTATCACTGCTGCGTTTATGCCCCTGTACACATGCTTGATTCTCTTTCGGAGACATAGCAATCCATAGGTTTTAAGATACTTACTAGTCAGGTACATTCTTAGGCGTTTAATATGCGGTGTTGAGCCCATTTCGTTGAGGAAGGAGTAGCTCTTGTCTATTCCATATTTGGCTTAAGGAACTTTATCTGTGCTCATTTCAATCTCTGGTTTTATGCAGCACCCCAACTCACCTTTCCCCTTAAGCAAGCATAAGTTGGTTTTCTAAATTTGAGACCCTTTTCTGTTCTGTAATTCAGTTCCTGTGTAGCCAAGTTTACATTCCGTGTATTACTGATATCTTATGATGTTTCTTTTTCTGTGTGACTTATTTCAGTTAGAATCATCATACCTGAATCCACTCATTGTGCTGCTAAGGGCCTGATGACACAGATTTCATTGCTGAGTGATATTGTTTTGTAAGTAAATACCACAACTTTTTTATCCATTTTTCACTTTCTGCGATGTTGAACTTGTACTGTAAACGAGGTTCTTGTAAACAGAGCCGTTCCAAACTTTGGGGTGGCTGTGTCTTTTTGATTTTAAATTCCCTAAGCTATAGGACCATAAGTGGAAGTGCCCTAGGCTCTGTTGCTTTGTTTTTTAGATGTTTCAGGAAACACCATACACTTCTCCCAAGTGGTTGTTGGCAATTTACATCCCGCCCATCAGCATAACAAGGCTCCCAGTTCTCCATGGCCTGTTGCCTTTCTGGATTTTACCCTTTTTTCAGATGGCCCTTTTGACCGGGGGGAAGTGAGACTTCATTGTAGTGCAGATTTCCTTTGCAAGCTTGCTTGGTTGGCCAAAAAGGGCGTATGCATTTTTTCCTGAATATATTCAGTAAAAAACGCATACGCCCTTTTTGGCCAAGTGCATCATTGTGGACGTTCTGCCTCTTTTCCTATGCTTTCAATGCAATTCCAGTCTACCTCCTGAAATCGGTTTCCTGCAATTCTGCCCCGCTTTCAAGTCCTCTTGGCAGCCTTACTTCAGTCTATTTTTGGACGATAGCTGTCATTTATAACTCTGCATGTTTGTGAATTGCAGTGCCCCTGAGCTCCTTTCTTCAACTCGCTTTCTTGTGACCTGGCAGCAACTCCGCAGGATGGCTTCAGGCCCTAATCTTGTTCCGACCCGGCATGCTGAGCCTTTGGTTAATTCCTCTTCCTGGTGGGAAATGAGAGTTAAATTTGCCCGTCCAGACACCTCCAGCTAGCCTCTCATTGGTTCTCGCTATTCCTGTTCATCTTCCGCAGAAATTGCAAACTGGGCCAAACAGGAGGTTAAAGGCGCTGACTCTCCAAGTGGGGAGAGTGTTAGTAAAGCGTCTGGAATGTTGCACCCGAGTACCAGGGGAGGAAAACTGAGACATATTTGAACACGTCTCCCGTTCACATGGTTGATCATACTTGGGTTCCACATGCATGTTTTAGCTGAAGGAAGAATACCTTAAACCTGGAGAGTTGAGACCCGTGGAATGGGTACCATGCAATATGACTTCAAAGGGTCTTCATTTGCTCACCGAACCTCTCCAATCCTATCACTGCTGCGTTTATGCCCCTGTACACATGCTTGATTCTCTTTTGGAGGCATAGCAATCCATAGGTTTTAAGATACTTACTAGTCAGGTACATTCTTAGGCGTTTAATATGGGGTTTTGAGTCCATTTCGTTGAGCAAGGAGTAGCTCTTGTCTATTCCATATTTGGCTTAAGGAACTTTATCTGTGCTCATTTCAATCTCTGGTTTTATGCAGCACCCCAACTCACCTTTCCCCTTAAGCAAGCATAAGTTGGTTTTCTAAATTTGAGACCCTGTTCTGTTTTCGAATGCAGTTCCTGTGTAGCCAAGTTTACGTTTCGTGTATTAGTGATATCTTATGATGTTTCTTTCTCTGTGTGACTTATTTCAGTTAGAATCATCGTACCTGAATCCACTCATTATGCTGCTACGGGCCTGATGACATAGATTTCATTGCTGAGTGATACTGCATTGTACGTAAGTACCACAAGTTCTTTATCCATTTTTCACTTTCTGCGATGTTGAACTTGTACTGTAAACGAGGTTCTTGTAAACAGAGCCGTTCCAAACTTTGGGGTGGCTGTGTCTTTTTGATTTTAATTTCCCTAAGCTATAGGACCATATGTGGAAGTGCCCTAGGCTCTGTTGCTTTGTTTTTTAGATGTTTCAGGAAACACCATACACTTCTCCCGAGTGGTTGTTGGCAATTTACATCCCGCCCATCAGCATAACAAGGCTCCCAGTTCTCCATGGCCTGTCCTGCCTTTCTGGATTTTACACTTTTTTCAGATGGCCCTTTTGACCGGGGAGAAGTGAGACTTCATTGTAGTGCAGATTTCCCTTGCAAGTTTGCTTGGTTTCCCAAAAAGAGCGTATGCGTTTTTTCCTGAATATATTCAGGAAAAAACGCATACGCCCTTTTTGGCCAAGTGCATCATTGTGGACGTTCTGCCTCTTTTCCTATGCTTTCAATGCAATTCCAGTCTACCTCCTGAAATCGGTTTCCTGCAATTCTGCCCCGCTTTCAAGTCCTCTTGGCAGCCTTACTTCAGTCTATTTTTGGACGATAGCTGTCATTTATAACTCTGCAGGTTTGTGAATTACAGCGCCCCTGAGCTCCTTTCTTCAACTCGCTTTCTTGTGACCTGGCCGCAACACCGCAGGATGTCATCAGGCCCTAATCTGGTTCTGGCACGGCACGCTGAGCCTTTGGTTAATTCCTCTTCCTGGTGGGAAATGAGAGTTAAATTTGCCCATCCAGACATCTACAGCTAGCCTCTTATTGGTTCTCGCTATTCCTGTTCATCTTCCACAGAAATTGCAAACTGGGCCAAACAGGAGGTTAAAGGGACTGACTCTCCAAGTGGGGAGAGTGTTAGTAAAGCGTCTGGAATGTTGCACCCGAGTACCAGGGTACGAAAACTGAGACATATTTGAACACGTCTCCCGATCACATGGTTGATCATACTCTAGGTTCCACATGCATGTTTTAGCTGAAGGAAGAATACCTTAAACCTGGGTAGTTGAAACCCGTGGAATGGGTACCATGCAATATGACTTCAAAGGGTCTTCATTTGCTCACGAACCTCTCCAATCCTATCACTGCTGCATTTATGCCCCTGTACACATGCTTGATTCTCTTTCGGAGACATAGCAATCCATAGGTTTTAAGATACTTACTAGTCAGGTACATTCTTAGGCGTTTAATATGCGGTGTTGAGTCCATTTCGTTGAGCAAGGAGTAGCTCTTGTCTATTCCATATTTGGCTTAAGGAACTTTATCTGTGCTCATTTCAATCTCTGGTTTTATGCAGCACCCCAACTCACCTTTCCCCTTAAGCAAGCATAAGTTAGTTTTCTAAATTTGAGACCCTGTTCTGTTCTGTAATTCAGTTCCTGTATAGCCAAGTTTACATTCCGTGTATTAGTGATATCTTATGATGTTTCTTTTTCTGTGTGACTTATTTCAGTTAGAATCATCATACCTGAATCCACTCATTGTGCTGCTAAGGGCCTGATGACACAGATTTCATTGCTGAGTGATATTGCTTTGTAAGTAAATACCACAACTTCTTTATCCATTTTTCACTTTCTGCGATGTTGAACTTGTACTGTAAACGAGGTTCTTGTAAACAGAGCCGTTCCAAACTTTGGGGTGGCTGTGTCTTTTTGATTTTAATTTCCCTAAGCTATAGGACCATAAGTGGAAGTGCCCTAGGTTCTGTTGCTTTGTTTTTTAGTTGTTTCAGGAAACACCATACACTTCTCCCAAGTGGTTCTTGGCAATTTACATCCCGCCCATCAGCATAACAAGGCTCCCAGTTCTCCATGGCCTGTCCTGCCTTTCTGGATTTTACACTTTTTTCAGATGGCCCTTTTGACCGGGGGGAAGTGAGACTTCATTGTAGTGCAGATTTCCTTTGCAAGCTTGCTTGCTTGGCCAAAAAGGGCGTATGCGTTTTTTCCTGAATATATTCAGGAAAAAACGCATACGCCCTTTTTGGCCAAGTGCATCATTGTGGACGTTCTGCCTCTTTTCCTATGCTTTCAATGCAATTCCAGTCTACCTCCTGAAATCGGTTTCCTGCAATTCTGCCCCGCTTTCAAGTCCTCTTGGCAGCCTTACTTCAGTCTATTTTTGGACGATAGCTGTCATTTATAACTCTGCAGGTTTGTGAATTACAGTGCCCCTGAGCTCCTTTCTTCAACTCGCTTTCTTGTGACCTGGCCGCAACACCGCAGGATGGCTTCAGGCCCTAATCTGGTTCCCGCCCGGCATGCTGAGCCTTTGGTTAATCCTCTTCCTGGTGGGAAATTAGAGTTAAATTTGCCCGTCCAGACACCTCCAGCTAGCCTCTCATTGGTTCTCGCTATTCCTGTTCATCTTCCGCAGAAATTGCAAACTGGGCCAAACAGGAGGTTAAAGGGACTGACTCTCCAAGTGGGGAGAGTGTTAGTAAAGCGTCTGGAATGTTGCACCCGAGTGCCAGGGGAGGAAAACTGAGACATATTTGAATACGTCTCCCGTTCACATGGTTGATGATACTCTGGGTTCCACATGCATGTTTTAGCTGAAGGAAGAATACCTTAAACCTGGAGAGTTGAAACCCGTGTAATGGGTACCATGCAATATGACTTCAAAGGGTCTTCATATGCTCACCGAACCTCTCCAATCCTATCACTGCTGCGTTTATGCCCCTGTACACATGCTTGATTCTCTTTTGGAGACATAGCAATCCATAGGTTTTAAGATACTTACTAGTCAGGTACATTCTTAGGCGTTTAATATGGGGTGTTGAGTCCATTTCGTTGAGCAAGGAGTAGCTCTTGTCTATTCCATATTTGGCTTAAGGAACTTTATCTGTGCTCATTTCAATCTCTGGTTTTATGCAGCACCCCAACTCACCTTTCCCCTTAAGCAAGCATAAGTTGGTTTTCTAAATTTGAGACCCTGTTCTGTTCTGTAATTCAGTTCCTGTGTAGCCAAGTTTACATTCCGTGTATTACTGATACCTTATGATGTTTCTTTTTCTTTGTGACTTATTTCAGTTAGAATCATCATACCTGAATCCACTCATTGTGCTGCTAAGGGCCTGATGACACAGATTTCATTGCTGAGTGATATTGCTTTGTAAGTAAATACCACAATTTCTTTATCCATTTTTCACTTTCTGCGATGTTGAACTTGTACTGTAAACGAGGTTCTTGTAAACAGAGCCATTCAAAACTTTGGGGTGGCTGTGTCTTTTTGATTTTAATTTCCCTAAGCTATAGGACCATAAGTGGAAGTGCCCTAGGTTCTGTTGCTTTGTTTTTTAGATGTTTCAGGAAACACCATACACTTCTCCCGAGTGGTTGTTGGCAATTTACATCCCGCCCATCAGCATAACAAGGCTCCCAGTTCTCCATGGCCTGTCCTGCCTTTCTGGATTTTACACTTTTTTCAGATGGCCCTTTTGACCGGGGGGAAGTGAGACTTCATTGTAGTGCAGATTTCCTTTGCAAGCTTGCTTGGTTGGCCAAAAAGGGCGTATGCGTTTTTTCCTGAATATATTCAGGAAAAAACGCATACGCCCTTTTTGGCCAAGTGCATCATTGTGGACGTTCTGCCTCTTTTCCTATGCTTTCAATGCAATTCCAGTCTACCTCCTGAAATTGGTTTCCTGCAATTCTGCCCCGCTTTCAAGTCCTCTTGGCAGCCTTACTTCAGTCTATTTTTGGACGATAGCTGTCATTTATAACTCTGCAGGTTTGTGAATTACAGTGCCCCTGAGCTCGTTTCTTCAACTCGCTTTCTTTTGAGCTGGCCGCAACACCGCAGGATGGCTTCAGGCCCTAATCTGGTTCCGGTACGGCACGCTGAGCCTTTGGTTATTTCCTCTTCCTGGTGGGAAATGAGAGTTAAATTTGCCCGTCCAGACACCTCCAGCTAGTCTCTCATTGGTTCTCGCTATTCCTGTTCATCTTCCGCAGTAATTGCAAACTGGGCCAAACAGGAGGTTAAAGGGACTGACTCTCCAAGTCGGGAGAGTGTTAGTAAAGCGTGTGGAATGTTCCACCGAAGTACCAGGGGACGAAAACTGAGACATATTTGAACACGTCTCCCGTTCACACGGTTGATCATACTCTGGGTTCCACATGCATGTTTTAGCTGAAGAAAGAATACCTTAAACCTGGAGAGTTGAGACCCGTGTAATGGGTACCATGCAATATGACTTCAAAGGGTCTTCATTTGCTCACCACATCTCTCCAATCCTATCACTGCTGCGTTTATGACCCTTGTACACACGCTTGGTTGTCTTTTGGAGACATAGCAATCCATAGGTTTTAAGATACTTACTAGTCAGGTATATTCTTAGGCGTTTAATATGGGGTGTGGAGTCCATTTCGTTGAGCAAGGAGTAGCTCTTGTCTATTCCATATTTGGCATAAGGAACTTTATCTGTGCTCATTTCAATCTCTGGTTTTATGCAGCACCCCAACTCACCTTTCCACTTAAGCAAGCATAAGTTGGTTTTCTAAATTTGAGACCCTGTTCTGTTTTGTAATTCAGTTCCTCTGTAGCCAAGTTTAAATTCCATGTATTAGTGATATTTTTTGATGTTTCTTTTTCTGTGTGACTTATTTCAGTTAGAATCACCATACCTGAATCCACTCATTATGCTGCTACGGGCCTGGTGACATAGATTTCATTGTTGAGTGATATTGCTTTGTACATGAGTACCACAACTTCTTTATCCATTTTTCACTTTCTGTGATATTGAACTTGTACGGTAAACGAGGTTCTTGTAAACAGAGGCGTCCCAAACTTTGGGGTGGCTGTGTCTTTTTGATTTTAATTTCCCTAAGCTATAGCACCATAAGTGGAAGTGCACTAGGCTCTGTTGCTTTGTTTTTTAGATGTTTCAGGAAACACCATACACTTCTCCGGAGTGGCTGTTGGCAATTTACATCCCGCCCATCAGCATAACAAGGCTCCCAGTTCTCCATGTCCTGTCCTGCCTTTCTGGATTTTACACTTTTTTCAGATGGCCCTTTTGACCGGGGGGAAGTGAGACTTCATTGTAGTGCAGATTTCCTTTGCAAGCTTGCTTGGTTGGCCAAAAAGGGCGTATGCGTTTTTTCCTGAATATATTCAGGAAAAAACGCATACGCACTTTTTGGCCAAGTGCATCATTGTGGACGTTCTGCCTCTTTTCCTATGCTTTCAATGCAATTCCAGTCTACCTCCTGAAATTGGTTTCCTGCAATTCTGCCCCGCTTTCAAGTCCTCTTGGCAGCCTTACTTCAGTCTATTTTTGGACGATAGCTGTCATTTATAACTCTGCAGGTTTGTGAATTACAGTGCCCCTGAGCTCGTTTCTTCAACTCGCTTTCTTTTGAGCTTGCCGCAACACCGCAGGATGGCTTCAGGCCCTAATCTGGTTCCGGTACGGCACGCTGAGCCTTTGGTTATTTCCTCTTCCTGGTGGGAAATGAGAGTTAAATTTGCCCGTCCAGACACCTCCAGCTAGTCTCTCATTGGTTCTCGCTATTCCTGTTCATCTTCCACAGAAATTGCAAACTGGGCCAAACAGGAGGTTAAAGGGACTGACTCTCCAAGTCGGGAGAGTGTTAGTAAAGCGTGTGGAATGTTCCACCGAAGTACCAGGGGACGAAAACTGAGACATATTTGAACACGTCTCCCGTTCACACGGTTGATCATACTCTGGGTTCCACATGCATGTTTTAGCTGAAGAAAGAATACCTTAAACCTGGAGAGTTGAGACCCGTGTAATGGGTACCATGCAATATGACTTCAAAGGGTCTTCATTTGCTCACCGCATCTCTCCAATCCTATCACTGCTGCGTTTATGACCCTTGTACACACGCTTGGTTGTCTTTTGGAGACATAGCAATCCATAGGTTTTAAGATACTTACTAGTCAGGTATATTCTTAGGCGTTTAATATGGGGTGTGGAGTCCATTTCGTTGAGCAAGGAGTAGCTCTTGTCTATTCCATATTTGGCTTAAGGAACTTTATCTGTGCTCATTTCAATCTCTGGTTTTATGCAGCACCCCAACTCACCTTTCCACTTAAGCAAGCATAAGTTGGTTTTCTAAATTTGAGACCCTGTTCTGTTTTGTAATTCAGTTCCTCTGTAGCCAAGTTTAAATTCCATGTATTAGTGATATTTTTTGATGTTTCTTTTTCTGTGTGACTTATTTCAGTTAGAATCACCATACCTGAATCCACTCATTATGCTGCTACGGGCCTGGTGACATAGATTTCATTGTTGAGTGATATTGCTTTGTACATGAGTACCACAACTTCTTTATCCATTTTTCACTTTCTGTGATATTGAACTTGTACGGTAAACGAGGTTCTTGTAAACAGAGGCGTCCCAAACTTTGGGGTGGCTGTGTCTTTTTGATTTTAATTTCCCTAAGCTATAGGACCATAAGTGGAAGTGCACTAGGCTCTGTTGCTTTGTTTTTTAGATGTTTCAGGAAACACCATACACTTCTCCGGAGTGGCTGTTGGCAATTTACATCCCGCCCATCAGCATAACAAGGCTCCCAGTTCTCCATGTCCTGTCCTGCCTTTCTGGATTTTACACTTTTTTCAGATGGCCCTTTTGACCGGGGGGAAGTGAGACTTCATTGTAGTGCAGATTTCCTTTGCAAGCTTGCTTGGTTGGCCAAAAAGGGCGTATGCGTTTTTTCCTGAATATATTCAGGAAAAAACGCATACGCCCTTTTTGGCCAAGTGCATCATTGTGGACGTTCTGCCTCTTTTCCTATGCTTTCAATGCAATTCCAGTCTACCTCCTGAAATCGGTTTCCTGCAATTCTGCCCCGCTTTCAAGTCCTCTTGGCAGCCTTACTTCAGTCTATTTTTGGACGATAGCTGTCATTTATAACTCTGCAGGTTTGTGAATTACAGTGCCCCTGAGCTCCTTTCTTCAACTCGCTTTCTTTTGAGCTGGCCGCAACACCGCAGGATGGCTTCAGGCCCTAATCTGGTTCCGGTACGGCATGCTGAGCCTTTGGTTATTTCCTCTTCCTGGTGGGAAATGAGAGTTAAATTTGCCCGTCCAGACACCTCCAGCTAGCTTCTCATTGGTTCTCGCTATTCCTGTTCATCTTCCGCAGAAATTGCAAACTGGGCCAAACAGGAGGTTAAAGGGACTGACTCTCCAAGTGGGGAGAGTGTTAGTAAAGCGTCTGGAATGTTGCACCCGAGTACCAGGGGAGGAAAACTGAGACATATTTGAACACGTCTCCCGATCACATGGTTGATCATACTCTGGGTTCCACATGCATGTTTTAGCTGAAGGAAGAATACCTAAAATCTGCGTCTTTGAAACCCGTGGAATGGGTACCATGCAATATGACTTCAAAGGGTCTTCATTTGCTCACTGAACCTCTCCAATCCTATCACTGCTGCGTTTATGCCCCTGTACACATGCTTGATTCTCTTTCGGAGACATAGCAATCCATAGGTTTTAAGATACTTACTAGTCAGGTACATTCTTAGGCGTTTAATATGCGGTGTTGAGCCCATTTCGTTGAGCAAGGAGTAGCTCTTGTCTATTCCATATTTGGCTTAAGGAACTTTATCTGTGCTCATTTCAATCTCTGGTTTTATGCAGCACCCCAACTCACCTTTCCCCTTAAGCAAGCATAAGTTGGTTTTCTAAATTTGAGACCCTGTTCTGTTCTGTAATTCAGTTCCTGTGTAGCCAAGTTTACATTCCGTGTATTACTGATATCTTATGATGTTTCTTTTTCTGTGTGACTTATTTCAGTTAGAATCATCATACCTGAATCCACTCATTGTGCTGCTAAGGGCCTGATGACACAGATTTCATTGCTGAGTGATATTGTTTTGTAAGTAAATACCACAACTTTTTTATCCATTTTTCACTTTCTGCGATGTTGAACTTGTACTGTAAACGAGGTTCTTGTAAACAGAGCCGTTCCAAACTTTGGGGTGGCTGTGTCTTTTTGATTTTAAATTCCCTAAGCTATAGGACCATAAGTGGAAGTGCCCTAGGCTCTGTTGCTTTGTTTTTTAGATGTTTCAGGAAACACCATACACTTCTCCCAAGTGGTTGTTGGCAATTTACATCCCGCCCATCAGCATAACAAGGCTCCCAGTTCTCCATGGCCTGTTGCCTTTCTGGATTTTACCCTTTTTTCAGATGGCCCTTTTGACCGGGGGGAAGTGAGACTTCATTGTAGTGCAGATTTCCTTTGCAAGCTTGCTTGGTTGGCCAAAAAGGGCGTATGCGTTTTTTCCTGAATATATTCAGTAAAAAACGCATACGCCCTTTTTGGCCAAGTGCATCATTGTGGACGTTCTGCCTCTTTTCCTATGCTTTCAATGCAATTCCAGTCTACCTCCTGAAATCGGTTTCCTGCAATTCTGCCCCGCTTTCAAGTCCTCTTGGCAGCCTTACTTCAGTCTATTTTTGGACGATAGCTGTCATTTATAACTCTGCATGTTTGTGAATTGCAGTGCCCCTGAGCTCCTTTCTTCAACTCGCTTTCTTGTGACCTGGCAGCAACTCCGCAGGATGGCTTCAGGCCCTAATCTTGTTCCGACCCGGCATGCTGAGCCTTTGGTTAATTCCTCTTCCTGGTGGGAAATGAGAGTTAAATTTGCCCGTCCAGACACCTCCAGCTAGCCTCTCATTGGTTCTCGCTATTCCTGTTCATCTTCCGCAGAAATTGCAAACTGGGCCAAACAGGAGGTTAAAGGCGCTGACTCTCCAAGTGGGGAGAGTGTTAGTAAAGCGTCTGGAATGTTGCACCCGAGTACCAGGGGAGGAAAACTGAGACATATTTGAACACGTCTCCCGTTCACATGGTTGATCATACTTGGGTTCCACATGCATGTTTTAGCTGAAGGAAGAATACCTTAAACCTGGAGAGTTGAGACCCGTGGAATGGGTACCATGCAATATGACTTCAAAGGGTCTTCATTTGCTCACCGAACCTCTCCAATCCTATCACTGCTGCGTTTATGCCCCTGTACACATGCTTGATTCTCTTTTGGAGGCATAGCAATCCATAGGTTTTAAGATACTTACTAGTCAGGTACATTCTTAGGCGTTTAATATGGGGTTTTGAGTCCATTTCGTTGAGCAAGGAGTAGCTCTTGTCTATTCCATATTTGGCTTAAGGAACTTTATCTGTGCTCATTTCAATCTCTGGTTTTATGCAGCACCCCAACTCACCTTTCCCCTTAAGCAAGCATAAGTTGGTTTTCTAAATTTGAGACCCTGTTCTGTTTTCGAATGCAGTTCCTGTGTAGCCAAGTTTACGTTTCGTGTATTAGTGATATCTTATGATGTTTCTTTCTCTGTGTGACTTATTTCAGTTAGAATCATCGTACCTGAATCCACTCATTATGCTGCTACGGGCCTGATGACATAGATTTCATTGCTGAGTGATACTGCATTGTACGTAAGTACCACAAGTTCTTTATCCATTTTTCACTTTCTGCGATGTTGAACTTGTACTGTAAACGAGGTTCTTGTAAACAGAGCCGTTCCAAACTTTGGGGTGGCTGTGTCTTTTTGATTTTAATTTCCCTAAGCTATAGGACCATATGTGGAAGTGCCCTAGGCTCTGTTGCTTTGTTTTTTAGATGTTTCAGGAAACACCATACACTTCTCCCGAGTGGTTGTTGGCAATTTACATCCCGCCCATCAGCATAACAA
The DNA here is from genome assembly GCF_951394435.1 of Stenella coeruleoalba. NCBI lineage: Eukaryota > Metazoa > Chordata > Mammalia > Artiodactyla > Delphinidae > Stenella > Stenella coeruleoalba. The sequence continues at coordinate 545,849 of NW_027645862.1, forward strand.
GGCTCCCAGTTCTCCATGGCCTGTCCTGCCTTTCTGGATTTTACACTTTTTTCAGATGGCCCTTTTGACCGGGGAGAAGTGAGACTTCATTGTAGTGCAGATTTCCCTTGCAAGTTTGCTTGGTTTCCCAAAAAGAGCGTATGCGTTTTTTCCTGAATATATTCAGGAAAAAACGCATACGCCCTTTTTGGCCAAGTGCATCATTGTGGACGTTCTGCCTCTTTTCCTATGCTTTCAATGCAATTCCAGTCTACCTCCTGAAATCGGTTTCCTGCAATTCTGCCCCGCTTTCAAGTCCTCTTGGCAGCCTTACTTCAGTCTATTTTTGGACGATAGCTGTCATTTATAACTCTGCAGGTTTGTGAATTACAGCGCCCCTGAGCTCCTTTCTTCAACTCGCTTTCTTGTGACCTGGCCGCAACACCGCAGGATTTCATCAGGCCCTAATCTGGTTCTGGCACGGCACGCTGAGCCTTTGGTTAATTCCTCTTCCTGGTGGGAAATGAGAGTTAAATTTGCCCATCCAGACATCTACAGCTAGCCTCTTATTGGTTCTCGCTATTCCTGTTCATCTTCCACAGAAATTGCAAACTGGGCCAAACAGGAGGTTAAAGGGACTGACTCTCCAAGTGGGGAGAGTGTTAGTAAAGCGTCTGGAATGTTGCACCCGAGTACCAGGGTACGAAAACTGAGACATATTTGAACACGTCTCCCGATCACATGGTTGATCATACTCTAGGTTCCACATGCATGTTTTAGCTGAAGGAAGAATACCTTAAACCTGGGTAGTTGAAACCCGTGGAATGGGTACCATGCAATATGACTTCAAAGGGTCTTCATTTGCTCACGAACCTCTCCAATCCTATCACTGCTGCGTTTATTCCCCTGTACACATGCTTGATTCTCTTTCGGAGACATAGCAATCCATAGGTTTTAAGATACTTACTAGTCAGGTACATTCTTAGGCGTTTAATATGCGGTGTTGAGTCCATTTCGTTGAGCAAGGAGTAGCTCTTGTCTATTCCATATTTGGCTTAAGGAACTTTATCTGTGCTCATTTCAATCTCTGGTTTTATGCAGCACCCCAACTCACCTTTCCCCTTAAGCAAGCATAAGTTAGTTTTCTAAATTTGAGACCCTGTTCTGTTCTGTAATTCAGTTCCTGTATAGCCAAGTTTACATTCCGTGTATTACTGATATCTTATGATGTTTCTTTTTCTGTGTGACTTATTTCAGTTAGAATCATCATACCTGAATCCACTCATTGTGCTGCTAAGGGCCTGATGACACAGATTTCATTGCTGAGTGATATTGCTTTGTAAGTAAATACCACAACTTCTTTATCCATTTTTCACTTTCTGCGATGTTGAACTTGTACTGTAAACGAGGTTCTTGTAAACAGAGCCGTTCCAAACTTTGGGGTGGCTGTGTCTTTTTGATTTTAATTTCCCTAAGCTATAGGACCATAAGTGGAAGTGCCCTAGGTTCTGTTGCTTTGTTTTTTAGTTGTTTCAGGAAACACCATACACTTCTCCCAAGTGGTTCTTGGCAATTTACATCCCGCCCATCAGCATAACAAGGCTCCCAGTTCTCCATGGCCTGTCCTGCCTTTCTGGATTTTACACTATTTTCAGATGGCCCTTTTGACCGGGGGGAAGTGAGACTTCATTGTAGTGCAGATTTCCTTTGCAAGCTTGCTTGGTTGGCCAAAAAGGGCGTATGCGTTTTTTCCTCAATATATTCAGGAAAAAACGCATACGCCCTTTTTGGCCAAGTGCATCATTGTGGACGTTCTGCCTCTTTTCCTATGCTTTCAATGCAATTCCAGTCTACCTCCTGAAATCGGTTTCCTGCAATTCTGCCCCGCTTTCAAGTCCTCTTGGCAGCCTTACTTCAGTCTATTTTTGGACGATAGCTGTCATTTATAACTCTGCAGGTTTGTGAATTACAGTGCCCCTGAGCTCCTTTCTTCAACTCGCTTTCTTGTGACCTGGCCGCAACACCGCAGGATGTCTTCAGGCCCTAATCTGGTTCCGGTACGGCACGCTGAGCCTTTGGTTATTTCTTCTTCCTGGTGGGAAATGAGAGTTAAATTTGCCCGTCCAGACACCTCCAGCTAATCTCTCATTGGTTCTCGCTATTCCTGTTCATCTTCCACAGAATTTGCAAACTGGGCCAAACAGGAGGTTAAAGGGACTGACTCTTCAAGTGGGGAGAGTGTTAGTAAAGCGTCTGGAATGTTGCACCCGAGTACCAGGGGAGGAAAACTGAGACATATTTGAACACGTCTCCCGTTCACATGTTTGATCATACTTGGGTTCCACATGCATGTTTTAGCTGAAGGAAGAATACATTAAACCTGGAGAGTTAAGACCCGTGTAATGGGTACCATGCAATATGACTTCAAAGGGTCTTCATTTGCTCACCGAACCTCTCCAATCCTATCACTGCTGTGTTTATGCCCCTGTACACATGCTTGATTCTCTTTCGGAGACATAGCAATCCATAGGTTTTAAGATACTTACTAGTCAGGTACATTCTTAGGCGTTTAATATGGGGTGTTGAGTCCATTTCGTTGAGCAAGGAGTAGCTCTTGTCTATTCCATATTTGGCTTAAGGAACTTTATCTGTGCTCATTTCAATCTCTGGTTTTATGCAGCACCCCAACTCACCTTTCCCCTTAAGCAAGCATAAGTTGGTTTTCTAAATTTGAGACCCTGTTCTGTTCTGTAATTCAGTTCCTGTGTAGCCAAGTTTACATTCCGTGTATTACTGATATCTTATGATGTTTCTTTTTCTGTGTGACTTATTTCAGTTAGAATCATCATACCTGAATCCACTCATTATGCTGCTACGGGCCTGATGACATAGATTTCATTGCTGAGTGATACTGCATTGTACGTAAGTACCACAAGTTCTTTATCCATTTTTCACTTTCTGTGATATTGAAATTGTACGGTAAACGAGGTTCTTGTAAACGGAGGCGTCCCAAACTTTGGGGTGGCTGTGTCTTTTTGATTTTAATTTCCCTAAGCTATAGGACCATAAGTGGAAGTGCCCTAGGCTCTGTTGCTTTGTTTTTTAGATGTTTCAGGAAACACCATACACTTCTCCCAAGTGGTTGTTGGCAATTTACATCCCGCCCATCAGCATAACAAGGCTCCCAGTTCTCCATGGCCTGTCCTGCCTTTCTGGATTTTACACTTTTTTCAGATGGCCCTTTTGACCGGGGAGAAGTGAGACTTCATTGTAGTGCAGATTTCCCTTGCAAGTTTGCTTGGTTTCCCAAAAAGAGCGTATGCGTTTTTTCCTGAATATATTCAGGAAAAAACGCATACGCCCTTTTTGGCCAAGTGCATCATTGTGGACGTTCTGCCTCTTTTCCTATGCTTTCAATGCAATTCCAGTCTACCTCCTGAAATCGGTTTCCTGCAATTCTGCCCCGCTTTCAAGTCCTCTTGGCAGCCTTACTTCAGTCTATTTTTGGACGATAGCTGTCATTTATAACTCTGCAGGTTTGTGAATTACAGCGCCCCTGAGCTCCTTTCTTCAACTCGCTTTCTTGTGACCTGGCCGCAACACCGCAGGATGTCATCAGGCCCTAATCTGGTTCTGGCACGGCACGCTGAGCCTTTGGTTAATTCCTCTTCCTGGTGGGAAATGAGAGTTAAATTTGCCCATCCAGACATCTACAGCTAGCCTCTTATTGGTTCTCGCTATTCCTGTTCATCTTCCACAGAAATTGCAAACTGGGCCAAACAGGAGGTTAAAGGGACTGACTCTCCAAGTGGGGAGAGTGTTAGTAAAGCGTCTGGAATGTTGCACCCGAGTACCAGGGTACGAAAACTGAGACATATTTGAACACGTCTCCCGATCACATGGTTGATCATACTCTAGGTTCCACATGCATGTTTTAGCTGAAGGAAGAATACCTTAAACCTGGGTAGTTGAAACCCGTGGAATGGGTACCATGCAATATGACTTCAAAGGGTCTTCATTTGCTCACGAACCTCTCCAATCCTATCACTGCTGCGTTTATTCCCCTGTACACATGCTTGATTCTCTTTCGGAGACATAGCAATCCATAGGTTTTAAGATACTTACTAGTCAGGTACATTCTTAGGCGTTTAATATGCGGTGTTGAGTCCATTTCGTTGAGCAAGGAGTAGCTCTTGTCTATTCCATATTTGGCTTAAGGAACTTTATCTGTGCTCATTTCAATCTCTGGTTTTATGCAGCACCCCAACTCACCTTTCCCCTTAAGCAAGCATAAGTTAGTTTTCTAAATTTGAGACCCTGTTCTGTTCTGTAATTCAGTTCCTGTATAGCCAAGTTTACATTCCGTGTATTACTGATATCTTATGATGTTTCTTTTTCTGTGTGACTTATTTCAGTTAGAATCATCGTACCTGAATCCACTCATTGTGCTGCTAAGGGCCTGATGACACAGATTTCATTGCTGAGTGATATTGCTTTGTAAGTAAATACCACAACTTCTTTATCCATTTTTCACTTTCTGCGATGTTGAACTTGTACTGTAAACGAGGTTCTTGTAAACAGAGCCGTTCCAAACTTTGGGGTGGCTGTGTCTTTTTCATTTTAATTTCCCTAAGCTATAGGACCATAAGTGGAAGTGCCCTAGGTTCTGTTGCTTTGTTTTTTAGTTGTTTCAGGAAACACCATACACTTCTCCCAAGTGGTTCTTGGCAATTTACATCCCGCCCATCAGCATAACAAGGCTCCCAGTTCTCCATGGCCTGTCCTGCCTTTCTGGATTTTACACTATTTTCAGATGGCCCTTTTGACCGGGGGGAAGTGAGACTTCATTGTAGTGCAGATTTCCTTTGCAAGCTTGCTTGGTTGGCCAAAAAGGGCGTATGCGTTTTTTCCTGAATATATTCAGGAAAAAACGCATACGCCCTTTTTGGCCAAGTGCATCATTGTGGACGTTCTGCCTCTTTTCCTATGCTTTCAATGCAATTCCAGTCTACCTCCTGAAATCGGTTTCCTGCAATTCTGCCCCGCTTTCAAGTCCTCTTGGCAGCCTTACTTCAGTCTATTTTTGGACGATAGCTGTCATTTATAACTCTGCAGGTTTGTGAATTACAGTGCCCCTGAGCTTCTTTCTTCAACTCGCTTTCTTTTGAGCTGGCCGCAACACCGCAGGATGTCTTCAGGCCCTAATCTGGTTCCGGTACGGCACGCTGAGCCTTTGGTTATTTCTTCTTCCTGGTGGGAAATGAGAGTTAAATTTGCCCGTCCAGACACCTCCAGCTAATCTCTCATTGGTTCTCGCTATTCCTGTTCATCTTCCACAGAATTTGCAAACTGGGCCAAACAGGAGGTTAAAGGGACTGACTCTTCAAGTGGGGAGAGTGTTAGTAAAGCATCTGGAATATTGCACCCGAGTACCAGGGGAGGAAAACTGAGACATATTTGAACACGTCTCCCGTTCACATGTTTGATCATACTTGGGTTCCACATGCATGTTTTAGCTGAAGGAAGAATACATTAAACCTGGAGAGTTAAGACCCGTGTAATGGGTACCATGCAATATGACTTCAAAGGGTCTTCATTTGCTCACCGAACCTCTCCAATCCTATCACTGCTGTGTTTATGCCCCTGTACACATGCTTGATTCTCTTTCGGAGACATAGCAATCCATAGGTTTTAAGATACTTATTAGTCAGGTACATTCTTAGGCGTTTAATATGGGGTGTTGAGTCCATTTCGTTGAGCAAGGAGTAGCTCTTGTCTATTCCATATTTGGCTTAAGGAACTTTATCTGTGCTCATTTCAATCTCTGGTTTTATGCAGCACCCCAACTCACCTTTCCCCTTAAGCAAGCATAAGTTGGTTTTCTAAATTTGAGACCCTGTTCTGTTCTGTAATTCAGTTCCTGTGTAGCCAAGTTTACATTCCGTGTATTACTGATATCTTATGATGTTTCTTTTTCTGTGTGACTTATTTCAGTTAGAATCATCATACCTGAATCCACTCATTATGCTGCTACGGGCCTGATGACATAGATTTCATTGCTGAGTGATACTGCATTGTACGTAAGTACCACAAGTTCTTTATCCATTTTTCACTTTCTGTGATATTGAAATTGTACGGTAAACGAGGTTCTTGTAAACGGAGGCGTCCCAAACTTTGGGGTGGCTGTGTCTTTTTGATTTTAATTTCCCTAAGCTATAGGACCATAAGTGGAAGTGCCCTAGGCTCTGTTGCTTTGTTTTTTAGATGTTTCAGGAAACACCATACACTTCTCCCGAGTGGTTGTTGGCAATTTACATCCCGCCCATCAGCATAACAAGGCTCCCAGTTCTCCATGGCCTGTCCTGCCTTTCTGGATTTTACACTTTTTTCAGATGGCCCTTTTGACCGGGGAGAAGTGAGACTTCATTGTAGTGCAGATTTCCCTTGCAAGTTTGCTTGGTTTCCCAAAAAGAGCGTATGCGTTTTTTCCTGAATATATTCAGGAAAAAACGCATACGCCCTTTTTGGCCAAGTGCATCATTGTGGACGTTCTGCCTCTTTTCCTATGCTTTCAATGCAATTCCAGTCTACCTCCTGAAATCGGTTTCCTGCAATTCTGCCCCGCTTTCAAGTCCTCTTGGCAGCCTTACTTCAGTCTATTTTTGGACGATAGCTGTCATTTATAACTCTGCAGGTTTGTGAATTACAGCGCCCCTGAGCTCCTTTCTTCAACTCGCTTTCTTGTGACCTGGCCGCAACACCGCAGGATGTCATCAGGCCCTAATCTGGTTCTGGCACGGCACGCTGAGCCTTTGGTTAATTCCTCTTCCTGGTGGGAAATGAGAGTTAAATTTGCCCATCCAGACATCTACAGCTAGCCTCTTATTGGTTCTCGCTATTCCTGTTCATCTTCCACAGAAATTGCAAACTGGGCCAAACAGGAGGTTAAAGGGACTGACTCTCCAAGTGGGGAGAGTGTTAGTAAAGCGTCTGGAATGTTGCACCCGAGTACCAGGGTACGAAAACTGAGACATATTTGAACACGTCTCCCGATCACATGGTTGATCATACTCTAGGTTCCACATGCATGTTTTAGCTGAAGGAAGAATACCTTAAACCTGGGTAGTTGAAACCCGTGGAATGGGTACCATGCAATATGACTTCAAAGGGTCTTCATTTGCTCACGAACCTCTCCAATCCTATCACTGCTGCGTTTATTCCCCTGTACACATGCTTGATTCTCTTTCGGAGACATAGCAATCCATAGGTTTTAAGATACTTACTAGTCAGGTACATTCTTAGGCGTTTAATATGCGGTGTTGAGTCCATTTCGTTGAGCAAGGAGTAGCTCTTGTCTATTCCATATTTGGCTTAAGGAACTTTATCTGTGCTCATTTCAATCTCTGGTTTTATGCAGCACCCCAACTCACCTTTCCCCTTAAGCAAGCATAAGTTAGTTTTCTAAATTTGAGACCCTGTTCTGTTCTGTAATTCAGTTCCTGTATAGCCAAGTTTACATTCCGTGTATTACTGATATCTTATGATGTTTCTTTTTCTGTGTGACTTATTTCAGTTAGAATCATCGTACCTGAATCCACTCATTGTGCTGCTAAGGGCCTGATGACACAGATTTCATTGCTGAGTGATATTGCTTTGTAAGTAAATACCACAACTTCTTTATCCATTTTTCACTTTCTGCGATGTTGAACTTGTACTGTAAACGAGGTTCTTGTAAACAGAGCCGTTCCAAACTTTGGGGTGGCTGTGTCTTTTTCATTTTAATTTCCCTAAGCTATAGGACCATAAGTGGAAGTGCCCTAGGTTCTGTTGCTTTGTTTTTTAGTTGTTTCAGGAAACACCATACACTTCTCCCAAGTGGTTCTTGGCAATTTACATCCCGCCCATCAGCATAACAAGGCTCCCAGTTCTCCATGGCCTGTCCTGCCTTTCTGGATTTTACACTATTTTCAGATGGCCCTTTTGACCGGGGGGAAGTGAGACTTCATTGTAGTGCAGATTTCCTTTGCAAGCTTGCTTGGTTGGCCAAAAAGGGCGTATGCGTTTTTTCCTGAATATATTCAGGAAAAAACGCATACGCCCTTTTTGGCCAAGTGCATCATTGTGGACGTTCTGCCTCTTTTCCTATGCTTTCAATGCAATTCCAGTCTACCTCCTGAAATCGGTTTCCTGCAATTCTGCCCCGCTTTCAAGTCCTCTTGGCAGCCTTACTTCAGTCTATTTTTGGACGATAGCTGTCATTTATAACTCTGCAGGTTTGTGAATTACAGTGCCCCTGAGCTCCTTTCTTCAACTCGCTTTCTTGTGACCTGGCCGCAACACCGCAGGATGTCTTCAGGCCCTAATCTGGTTCCGGTACGGCACGCTGAGCCTTTGGTTATTTCTTCTTCCTGGTGGGAAATGAGAGTTAAATTTGCCCGTCCAGACACCTCCAGCTAATCTCTCATTGGTTCTCGCTATTCCTGTTCATCTTCCACAGAATTTGCAAACTGGGCCAAACAGGCGGTTAAAGGGACTGACTCTTCAAGTGGGGAGAGTGTTAGTAAAGCGTCTGGAATGTTGCACCCGAGTACCAGGGGAGGAAAACTGAGACATATTTGAACACGTCTCCCGTTCACATGTTTGATCATACTTGGGTTCCACATGCATGTTTTAGCTGAAGGAAGAATACATTAAACCTGGAGAGTTAAGACCCGTGTAATGGGTACCATGCAATATGACTTCAAAGGGTCTTCATTTGCTCACCGAACCTCTCCAATCCTATCACTGCTGTGTTTATGCCCCTGTACACATGCTTGATTCTCTTTCGGAGACATAGCAATCCATAGGTTTTAAGATACTTACTAGTCAGGTACATTCTTAGGCGTTTAATATGGGGTGTTGAGTCCATTTCGTTGAGCAAGGAGTAGCTCTTGTCTATTCCATATTTGGCTTAAGGAACTTTATCTGTGCTCATTTCAATCTCTGGTTTTATGCAGCACCCCAACTCACCTTTCCCCTTAAGCAAGCATAAGTTGGTTTTCTAAATTTGAGACCCTGTTCTGTTCTGTAATTCAGTTCCTGTGTAGCCAAGTTTACATTCCGTGTATTACTGATATCTTATGATGTTTCTTTTTCTGTGTGACTTATTTCAGTTAGAATCATCATACCTGAATCCACTCATTATGCTGCTACGGGCCTGATGACATAGATTTCATTGCTGAGTGATACTGCATTGTACGTAAGTACCACAAGTTCTTTATCCATTTTTCACTTTCTGTGATATTGAAATTGTACGGTAAACGAGGTTCTTGTAAAGGGAGGCGTCCCAAACTTTGGGGTGGCTGTGTCTTTTTGATTTTAATTTCTCTAAGCTATAGGACCATAAGTGGAAGTGCCCTAGGCTCTGTTGCTTTGTTTTTTAGATGTTTCAGGAAACACCATACACTTCTCCCGAGTGGTTGTTGGCAATTTACATCCCGCCCATCAGCATAACAAGGCTCCCAGTTCTCCATGGCCTGTCCTGCCTTTCTGGATTTTACACTTTTTTCAGATGGCCCTTTTGACCGGGGAGAAGTGAGACTTCATTGTAGTGCAGATTTCCCTTGCAAGTTTGCTTGGTTTCCCAAAAAGAGCGTATGCGTTTTTTCCTGAATATATTCAGGAAAAAACGCATACGCCCTTTTTGGCCAAGTGCATCATTGTGGACGTTCTGCCTCTTTTCCTATGCTTTCAATGCAATTCCAGTCTACCTCCTGAAATCGGTTTCCTGCAATTCTGCCCCGCTTTCAAGTCCTCTTGGCAGCCTTACTTCAGTCTATTTTTGGACGATAGCTGTCATTTATAACTCTGCAGGTTTGTGAATTACAGCGCCCCTGAGCTCCTTTCTTCAACTCGCTTTCTTGTGACCTGGCCGCAACACCGCAGGATGTCATCAGGCCCTAATCTGGTTCTGGCACGGCACGCTGAGCCTTTGGTTAATTCCTCTTCCTGGTGGGAAATGAGAGTTAAATTTGCCCATCCAGACATCTACAGCTAGCCTCTTATTGGTTCTCGCTATTCCTGTTCATCTTCCACAGAAATTGCAAACTGGGCCAAACAGGAGGTTAAAGGGACTGACTCTCCAAGTGGGGAGAGTGTTAGTAAAGCGTCTGGAATGTTGCACCCGAGTACCAGGGTACGAAAACTGAGACATATTTGAACACGTCTCCCGATCACATGGTTGATCATACTCTAGGTTCCACATGCATGTTTTAGCTGAAGGAAGAATACCTTAAACCTGGGTAGTTGAAACCCGTGGAATGGGTACCATGCAATATGACTTCAAAGGGTCTTCATTTGCTCACGAACCTCTCCAATCCTATCACTGCTGCGTTTATTCCCCTGTACACATGCTTGATTCTCTTTCGGAGACATAGCAATCCATAGGTTTTAAGATACTTACTAGTCAGGTACATTCTTAGGCGTTTAATATGCGGTGTTGAGTCCATTTCGTTGAGCAAGGAGTAGCTCTTGTCTATTCCATATTTGGCTTAAGGAACTTTATCTGTGCTCATTTCAATCTCTGGTTTTATGCAGCACCCCAACTCACCTTTCCCCTTAAGCAAGCATAAGTTAGTTTTCTAAATTTGAGACCCTGTTCTGTTCTGTAATTCAGTTCCTGTATAGCCAAGTTTACATTCCGTGTATTACTGATATCTTATGATGTTTCTTTTTCTGTGTGACTTATTTCAGTTAGAATCATCATACCTGAATCCACTCATTGTGCTGCTAAGGGCCTGATGACACAGATTTCATTGCTGAGTGATATTGCTTTGTAAGTAAATACCACAACTTCTTTATCCATTTTTCACTTTCTGCGATGTTGAACTTGTACTGTAAACGAGGTTCTTGTAAACAGAGCCGTTCCAAACTTTGGGGTGGCTGTGTCTTTTTCATTTTAATTTCCCTAAGCTATAGGACCATAAGTGGAAGTGCCCTAGGTTCTGTTGCTTTGTTTTTTAGTTGTTTCAGGAAACACCATACACTTCTCCCAAGTGGTTCTTGGCAATTTACATCCCGCCCATCAGCATAACAAGGCTCCCAGTTCTCCATGGCCTGTCCTGCCTTTCTGGATTTTACACTATTTTCAGATGGCCCTTTTGACCGGGGGGAAGTGAGACTTCATTGTAGTGCAGATTTCCTTTGCAAGCTTGCTTGGTTGGCCAAAAAGGGCGTATGCGTTTTTTCCTGAATATATTCAGGAAAAAATGCATACGCCCTTTTTGGCCAAGTGCATCATTGTGGACGTTCTGCCTCTTTTCCTATGCTTTCAATGCAATTCCAGTCTACCTCCTGAAATCGGTTTCCTGCAATTCTGCCCCGCTTTCAAGTCCTCTTGGCAGCCTTACTTCAGTCTATTTTTGGACGATAGCTGTCATTTATAACTCTGCAGGTTTGTGAATTACAGTGCCCCTGAGCTCCTTTCTTCAACTCGCTTTCTTGTGACCTTGCCGCAACACCGCAGGATGTCTTCAGGCCCTAATCTGGTTCCGGTACGGCACGCTGAGCCTTTGGTTATTTCTTCTTCCTGGTGGGAAATGAGAGTTAAATTTGCCCGTCCAGACACCTCCAGCTAATCTCTCATTGGTTCTCGCTATTCCTGTTCATCTTCCACAGAATTTGCAAACTGGGCCAAACAGGAGGTTAAAGGGACTGACTCTTCAAGTGGGGAGAGTGTTAGTAAAGCGTCTGGAATGTTGCACCCGAGTACCAGGGGAGGAAAACTGAGACATATTTGAACACGTCTCCCGTTCACATGTTTGATCATACTTGGGTTCCACATGCATGTTTTAGCTGAAGGAAGAATACATTAAACCTGGAGAGTTAAGACCCGTGTAATGGGTACCATGCAATATGACTTCAAAGGGTCTTCATTTGCTCACCGAACCTCTCCAATCCTATCACTGCTGTGTTTATGCCCCTGTACACATGCTTGATTCTCTTTCGGAGACATAGCAATCCATAGGTTTTAAGATACTTACTAGTCAGGTACATTCTTAGGCGTTTAATATGGGGTGTTGAGTCCATTTCGTTGAGCAAGGAGTAGCTCTTGTCTATTCCATATTTGGCTTAAGGAACTTTATCTGTGCTCATTTCAATCTCTGGTTTTATGCAGCACCCCAACTCACCTTTCCCCTTAAGCAAGCATAAGTTGGTTTTCTAAATTTGAGACCCTGTTCTGTTCTGTAATTCAGTTCCTGTGTAGCCAAGTTTACATTCCGTGTATTACTGATATCTTATGATGTTTCTTTTTCTGTGTGACTTATTTCAGTTAGAATCATCGTACCTGAATCCACTCATTATGCTGCTACGGGCCTGATGACATAGATTTCATTGCTGAGTGATACTGCATTGTACGTAAGTACCACAAGTTCTTTATCCATTTTTCACTTTCTGTGATATTGAAATTGTACGGTAAACGAGGTTCTTGTAAACGGAGGCGTCCCAAACTTTGGGGTGGCTGTGTCTTTTTGATTTTAATTTCCCTAAGCTATAGGACCATAAGTGGAAGTGCCCTAGGCTCTGTTGCTTTGTTTTTTAGATGTTTCAGGAAACACCATACACTTCTCCCGAGTGGTTGTTGGCAATTTACATCCCGCCCATCAGCATAACAAGGCTCCCAGTTCTCCATGGCCTGTCCTGCCTTTCTGGATTTTACACTTTTTTCAGATGGCCCTTTTGACCGGGGAGAAGTGAGACTTCATTGTAGTGCAGATTTCCCTTGCAAGTTTGCTTGGTTTCCCAAAAAGAGCGTATGCGTTTTTTCCTGAATATATTCAGGAAAAAACGCATACGCCCTTTTTGGCCAAGTGCATCATTGTGGACGTTCTGCCTCTTTTCCTATGCTTTCAATGCAATTCCAGTCTACCTCCTGAAATCGGTTTCCTGCAATTCTGCCCCGCTTTCAAGTCCTCTTGGCAGCCTTACTTCAGTCTATTTTTGGACGATAGCTGTCATTTATAACTCTGCAGGTTTGTGAATTACAGCGCCCCTGAGCTCCTTTCTTCAACTCGCTTTCTTGTGACCTGGCCGCAACACCGCAGGATGTCTTCAGGCCCTAATCTGGTTCCGGTACGGCACGCTGAGCCTTTGGTTATTTCTTCTTCCTGGTGGGAAATGAGAGTTAAATTTGCCCGTCCAGACACCTCCAGCTAATCTCTCATTGGTTCTCGCTATTCCTGTTCATCTTCCACAGAATTTGCAAACTGGGCCAAACAGGAGGTTAAAGGGACTGACTCTTCAAGTGGGGAGAGTGTTAGTAAAGCGTCTGGAATGTTGCACCCGCGTACCAGGGGAGGAAAACTGAGACATATTTGAACACGTCTCCCGTTCACATGTTTGATCATACTTGGGTTCCACATGCATGTTTTAGCTGAAGGAAGAATACATTAAACCTGGAGAGTTAAGACCCGTGTAATGGGTACCATGCAATATGACTTCAAAGGGTCTTCATTTGCTCACCGAACCTCTCCAATCCTATCACTGCTGTGTTTATGCCCCTGTACACATGCTTGATTCTCTTTCGGAGACATAGCAATCCATAGGTTTTAAGATACTTACTAGTCAGGTACATTCTTAGGCGTTTAATATGGGGTGTTGAGTCCATTTCGTTGAGCAAGGAGTAGCTCTTGTCTATTCCATATTTGGCTTAAGGAACTTTATCTGTGCTCATTTCAATCTCTGGTTTTATGCAGCACCCCAACTCACCTTTCCCCTTAAGCAAGCATAAGTTGGTTTTCTAAATTTGAGACCCTGTTCTGTTCTGTAATTCAGTTCCTGTGTAGCCAAGTTTACATTCCGTGTATTACTGATATCTTATGATGTTTCTTTTTCTGTGTGACTTATTTCAGTTAGAATCATCATACCTGAATCCACTCATTATGCTGCTACGGGCCTGATGACATAGATTTCACTGCTGAGTGATACTGCATTGTACGTAAGTACCACAAGTTCTTTATCCATTTTTCACTTTCTGTGATATTGAACTTGTACGGTAAACGAGGTTCTTGTAAACGGAGGCGTCCCAAACTTTGGGGTGGCTGTGTCTTTTTGATTTTAATTTCCCTAAGCTATAGGACCATAAGTGGAAGTGCCCTAGGCTCTGTTGCTTTGTTTTTTAGATGTTTCAGGAAACACCATACACTTCTCCCAAGTGGTTGTTGGCAATTTACATCCCGCCCATCAGCATAACAAGGCTCCCAGTTCTCCATGGCCTGTCCTGCCTTTCTGGATTTTACACTTTTTTCAGATGGCCCTTTTGACCGGGGAGAAGTGAGACTTCATTGTAGTGCAGATTTCCCTTGCAAGTTTGCTTGGTTTCCCAAAAAGAGCGTATGCGTTTTTTCCTGAATATATTCAGGAAAAAACGCATACGCCCTTTTTGGCCAAGTGCATCATTGTGGACGTTCTGCCTCTTTTCCTATGCTTTCAATGCAATTCCAGTCTACCTCCTGAAATCGGTTTCCTGCAATTCTGCCCCGCTTTCAAGTCCTCTTGGCAGCCTTACTTCAGTCTATTTTTGGACGATAGCTGTCATTTATAACTCTGCAGGTTTGTGAATTACAGCGCCCCTGAGCTCCTTTCTTCAACTCGCTTTCTTGTGACCTGGCCGCAACACCGCAGGATGTCATCAGGCCCTAATCTGGTTCTGGCACGGCACGCTGAGCCTTTGGTTAATTCCTCTTCCTGGTGGGAAATGAGAGTTAAATTTGCCCATCCAGACATCTACAGCTAGCCTCTTATTGGTTCTCGCTATTCCTGTTCATCTTCCACAGAAATTGCAAACTGGGCCAAACAGGAGGTTAAAGGGACTGACTCTCCAAGTGGGGAGAGTGTTAGTAAAGCGTCTGGAATGTTGCACCCGAGTACCAGGGTACGAAAACTGAGACATATTTGAACACGTCTCCCGATCACATGGTTGATCATACTCTAGGTTCCACATGCATGTTTTAGCTGAAGGAAGAATACCTTAAACCTGGGTAGTTGAAACCCGTGGAATGGGTACCATGCAATATGACTTCAAAGGGTCTTCATTTGCTCACGAACCTCTCCAATCCTATCACTGCTGCGTTTATTCCCCTGTACACATGCTTGATTCTCTTTCGGAGACATAGCAATCCATAGGTTTTAAGATACTTACTAGTCAGGTACATTCTTAGGCGTTTAATATGCGGTGTTGAGTCCATTTCGTTGAGCAAGGAGTAGCTCTTGTCTATTCCATATTTGGCTTAAGGAACTTTATCTGTGCTCATTTCAATCTCTGGTTTTATGCAGCACCCCAACTCACCTTTCCCCTTAAGCAAGCATAAGTTAGTTTTCTAAATTTGAGACCCTGTTCTGTTCTGTAATTCAGTTCCTGTATAGCCAAGTTTACATTCCGTGTATTAGTGATATCTTATGATGTTTCTTTTTCTGTGTGACTTATTTCAGTTAGAATCATCATACCTGAATCCACTCATTGTGCTGCTAAGGGCCTGATGACACAGATTTCATTGCTGAGTGATATTGCTTTGTAAGTAAATACCACAACTTCTTTATCCATTTTTCACTTTCTGCGATGTTGAACTTGTACTGTAAACGAGGTTCTTGTAAACAGAGCCGTTCCAAACTTTGGGGTGGCTGTGTCTTTTTGATTTTAATTTCCCTAAGCTATAAGACCATAAGTGGAGGTGCCCTAGGTTCTGTTGCTTTGTTTTTTAGATGTCTCAGGAAACACCATACACTTCTCCCGAGTGGTTGTTGGCAATTTACATCCCGCCCATCAGCATAACAAGGCTCCCAGTTCTCCATGGCCTGTCCTGGCTTTCTGGATTTTACACTTTTTTCAGATGGCCCTTTTGATCCGGGGGAAGTGAGACTTCATTGTAGTGCAGATTTTCTTTGCAAGCTTGCTTGGTTGGCCAAAAAGGGCGTATGCGTTTTTTCCTGAATATATTCAGGAAAAAACGCATACGCCCTTTTTGGCCAAGTGCATCATTGTGGACGTTCTGCCTCTTTTCCTATGCTTTCAATGCAATTCCAGTCTACCTCCTGAAATCGGCTTCCTGCAATTCTGCCCCGCTTTCAAGTCATCTTGGCAGCCTTACTTCAGTATATTTTTGGACGATAGCTGTCATTTATAACTCTGCAGGTTTGTGAATTACAGTGCCCCTGAGATCCTTTCTTCAACTCGCTTTCTTGTGACCTGGCCGCAACACCGCAGGACGTCTTCAGACCCTAATCTGGTTCTGGCACGGCACGCTGAGCCTTTGGTTAATTCCTCTTCCTGGTGGGAAATGAGAGTTAAATTTGCCCATCCAGACACCTCCAGCTAGTCTTTCATTGGTTCTCGCTATTCCTGTTCATCTTCCACAGAAATTGCAAACTGGGCCAAACAGGAAGTTAAAGGGACTGACTCTCCAAGTGGGGAGACTGTTAGTAAAGCGTCTGGAATGTTGCACCCGAGTACCAGGGGAGGAAAACTGAGACATATTTGAACACGTCTCCTGATCACATGGTTGATCATACTCTGGGTTCCACATGCATGTTTTAGCTGAAGGAAGAATACCTAAAACCTGGGTAGTTGAAACCCGTGGAATGGGTACCATGCAATATGACTTCAAAGGGTCTTCATTTGCTCACCGAACCTCTCCAATCCTATCACTGCTGCGTTTATGCCCCTGTACACATGCTTGATTCTCTTTCGGAGACATAGCAATCCATAGGTTTTAAGATACTTACTAGTCAGGTACATTCTTAGGCGTTTAATATGCGGTGTTGAGTCCATTTCGTTGAGCAAGGAGTAGCTCTTGTCTATTCCATATTTGACTTAAGGAACTTTATCTGTGCTCATTTCAATCTCTGGTTTTATGCAGCACCCCAACTCACCTTTACCCTTAAGCAAGCATAAGTTGGTTTTCTAAATTTGAGACCCTGTTCTGTTCTGTAATTCAGTTCCTGTGTAGCCAAGTTTCCATTCCGTGTATTAGTGATATCTTATGATGTTTCTTTTTCTGTGTGACTTATTTCAGTTAGAATCATCATACCTGAATCCACTCATTGTGCTGCTAAGGGCCTGATGACACAGATTTCATTGCTGAGTGATATTGCTTTGTAAGTAAATACCACAACTTTTTTATCCATTTTTCACTTTCTGCGATGTTGAACTTGTACTGTAAACGAGGTTCTTGTAAACAGAGCCGTTCCAAACTTTGGGGTGGCTGTGTCTTTTTGATTTTAAATTCCCTAAGCTATAGGACCATAAGTGGAAGTGCCCTAGGCTCTGTTGCTTTGTTTTTTAGATGTTTCAGGAAACAGGATACACTTCTCCGGAGTGTCTGTTGGCAGTTTACATCCCGCCCATCAGCATAACAAGGCTCGCAGTTCTCCATGGCCTGTCCTGCCTTTCTGGATTTTACACTTTTTTCAGATGGCCCTTTTGACGGAGGGAAGTGAGACTTCATTGTAGTGCAGATTTCATTTGCAAGCTTGCTTGGTTGGCCAAAAAGGGCGTATGCGTTTTTTCCTGAATATATTCAGGAAAAAACGCATACGCCCTTTTTGGCCAAGTGCATCATTGTGGACGTTCTGCCTCTTTTCCTATGCTTTCAATGCAATTGCAGTCTACCTCCTGAAATCGGTTTCCTGCAATTCTGCCCCGCTTTCAAGTCCTCTTGGCAGCCTTACTTCAGTCTATTTTTGGACGATAGCTGTCATTTATAACTCTGCAGGTTTGTGAATTACAGTGCCCCTGAGCTCCTTTCTTCAACTCGCTTTCTTGTGACCTGTCCGCAACACCGCAGGATGGCTTCAGGCCCTAATCTGGTTCCGGCACGGCACGCTGAGCCTCTGGTTATTTCCTCTTCCTGGTGGGAAATGAGAGTTAAATTTGCCCGTCCAGACACCTCCAGCTAGTCTCTCATTGGTTCTCGCTATTCCTGTTCATCTTCCACAGAAATTGCAAACTGGGCCAAACAGGAGGTTAAAGGCGCTGACTCTCCAAGTGGGGAGAGTGTTAGTAAAGCGTCTGGAATGTTGCACCCGAGTACCAGGGGAGGAAAACTGAGACATATTTGAACACGTCTCCCGATCACATGGTTGATCATACTCTGGGTTCCACATGCATGTTTTAGCTGAAGGAAGAATACCTAACACCTGGGTAGTTGAAACCCGTGGAATGGGTACCATGCAATATGACTTCAAAGGGTCTTCATTTGCTCACCGAACCTCTCCAATCCTATCACTGCTGCGTTTATGCCCCTGTACACATGCTTGATTCTCTTTCGGAGACATAGCAATCCATAGGTTTTAAGATACTTACTAGTCAGGTACATTCTTAGGCGTTTAATATGCGGTGTTGAGTCCATTTCGTTGAGCAAGGAGTAGCTCTTGTCTATTCCATATTTGGCTTAAGGAACTTTATCTGTGCTCATTTCAATCTCTGGTTTTATGCAGCACCCCAACTCACCTTTACCCTTAAGCAAGAATAAGTTGGTTTTCTAAATTTGAAACCTTGTTCTGTTCTGTAATTCAGTTCCTGTGTAGCCAAGTTTACATTCCGTGTATTACTGATATCTTATGATGTTTCTTTTTCTGTGTGACTTACTTCAGTTAGAATCATCATGCCTGAATCCACTCATTGTGCTGCTAAGGGCCTGATGACACAGATTTCATTGCTGAGTGATATTGCTTTGTAAGTAAATACCACAATTTCTTTATCCATTTTTCACTTTCTGCGATGTTGAACTTGTACTGTAAACGAGGTTCTTGTAAACAGAGCCGTCCCAAACTTTGGGGTGGCTGTGTCTTCTTGATTTTAAGTTCCCTAAGCTATATGACCATAAGTGGAAGTGCCCTAGGTTCTGTTGCTTTGTTTTTTAGATGTTTCAGGAAAAACCATACACTTCTCCCGAGTGGTTGTTGGCAATTTACATCCCGCCCATCAGCATAACAAGGCTCCCAGTTCTCCATGGCCTGTCCTGCCTTTCTGGATTTTACACTTTTTTCAGATGGCCCTTTTGACCGGGGGGAAGTGAGACTTCATTGTAGTGCAGATTTCCTTTGCAAGCTTGCTTGGTTGGCCAAAAAGGGCGTATGCGTTTTTTCCTGAATATATTCAGGAAAAAACGCATACGCCCTTTTTGGCCAAGTGCATCATTGTGGACGTTCTGCCTCTTTTCCTATGCTTTCAATGCAATTCCAGTCTACCTCCTGAAATCGGTTTCCTGCAATTCTGCCCCGCTTTCAAGTCCTCTTGGCAGCCTTACTTCAGTCTATTTTTGGACGATAGCTGTCATTTATAACTCTGCAGGTTTGTGAATTACAGTGCCCCTGAGCTCCTTTCTTCAACTCGCTTTCTTGTGACCTGTCCGCAACACCGCAGGATGGCTTCAGGCCCTAATCTGGATCCGGCACGGCACGCTGAGCCTCTGGTTATTTCCTCTTCCTGGTGGGAAATGAGAGTTAAATTTGCCCGTCCAGACACCTCCAGCTAGTCTCTCATTGGTTCTCGCTATTCCTGTTCATCTTCCGCAGAAATTGCAAACTGGGCCAAACAGGAGGTTAAAGCCGCTGACTCTCCAAGTGGGGAGAGTGTTAGTAAAGCGTCTGGAATGTTGCACCCGAGTACCAGGGGAGGAAAACTGAGACATATTTGAACACGTCTCCCGATCACATGGTTGATCATACTCTGGGTTCCACATGCATGTTTTAGCTGAAGGAAGAATACCTAAAACCTGGGTAGTTGAAACCCGTGGAATGGGTACCATGCAATATGACTTCAAAGGGTCTTCATTTGCTCACCGAACCTCTCCAATCCTATCACTGCTGCGTTTATGCCCCTGTACACATGCTTGATTCTCTTTCGGAGACATAGCAATCCCTAGGTTTTAAGATACTTACTAGTCAGGTACATTCTTAGGCGTTTAATATGCGGTGTTGAGTCCATTTCTTTGAGCAAGGAGTAGCTCTTGTCTATTCCATATTTGGCTTAAGGAACTTTATCTGTGCTCATTTCAATCTCTGGTTTTATGCAGCACCCCAACTCACCTTTACCCTTAAGCAAGCATAAGTTGGTTTTCTAAATTTGAGACCTTGTTCTGTTCTGTAATTCAGTTCCTGTGTAGCCAAGTTTACATTCCGTGTATTACTGATATCTTATGATGTTTCTTTTTCTGTGTGACTTATTTCAGTTAGAATCATCATACCTGAATCCACTCATTGTGCTGCTAAGGGACTGATGACACAGATTTCATTGCTGAGTGATATTGATTTGTAAGTAAATACCACAACTTTTTTATCAATTTTTCACTTTCTGCGATGTTGAACTTGTACTGTAAACGAGGTTCTTGTAAACAGAGCCGTTCCAAACTTTGGGGTGGCTGTGTCTTTTTGATTTTAAATTCCCTAAGCTATAGGACCATAAGTGGAAGTGCCCTAGGCTCTGTTGCTTTGTTTTTTAGATGTTTCAGGAAACACCATACACTTCTCCGGAGTGTTTGTTGGCAGTTTACATCCCGCCCTTCAGCATAACAAGGCTCCCAGTTCTCCATGGCCTGTTGCCTTTCTGGATTTTACACTTTTTTCAGATGGCCCTTTTGACCGGGGGGAAGTGAGACTTCATTGTAGTGCAGATTTCCTTTGCAAGCTTGCTTGGTTGGCCAAAAAGGGCGTATGCGTTTTTTCCTGAATATATTCAGGAAAAAACGCATACGCCCTTTTTGGCCAAGTGCATCATTGTGGACGTTCTGCCTCTTTTCCTATGCTTTCAATGCAATTCCAGTCTACCTCCTGAAATCGGTTTCCTGCAATTCTGCCCCGCTTTCAAGTCCTCTTGGCAGCCTTACTTCAGTCTATTTTTGGACGATAGCTGTCATTTATAACTCTGCAGCTTTGTGAATTACAGTGCCCCTGAGCTCCTTTCTTCAACTCGCTTTCTTGTGACCTGGCCGCAACACCGCAGGATGGCTTCAGGCCCTAATCTGGTTCCGGCCCGGCATGCTGAGCCTTTGGTTAATTCCTCTTCCTGGTGGGAAATGAGAGTTAAATTTGCCCGTCCAGACACCTCCAGCTAGTCTCTCATTGGTTCTCGCTATTCCTGTTCATCTTCCGCAGAAATTGCAAACTGGGCCAAACAGGAGGTTAAAGGCGCTGACTCTCCAAGTGGGGAGAGTGTTAGTAAAGCGTCTGGAATGTTGCACCCGAGTACCAGGGGAGGAAAACTGAGACATATTTGAACACGTCTCCCGATCACATGGTTGATCATACTCTGGTTTCCACATGCATGTTTTAGCTGAAGGAAGAATACCTAAAACCTGGGTAGTTGAAACCCGTGGAATGGGTACCATGCAATATGACTTCAAAGGGTCTTCATTTGCTCACCGAACCTCTCCAATCCTATCACTGCTGCGTTTATGCCCCTGTACACATGCTTGATTCTCTTTCGGAGACATAGCAATCCCTAGGTTTTAAGATACTTACTAGTCAGGTACATTCTTAGGCGTTTAATATGCGGTGTTGAGTCCATTTCTTTGAGCAAGGAGTAGCTCTTGTCTATTCCATATTTGGCTTAAGGAACTTTATCTGTGCTCATTTCAATCTCTGGTTTTATGCAGCACCCCAACTCACCTTTACCCTTAAGCAAGTATAAGTTGGTTTTCTAAATTTGAGACCCTGTTCTGTTCTGTAATTCAGTTCCTGTGTAGCCAAGTTTACATTCCGTGTATTACTGATATCTTATGATGTTTCTTTTTCTGTGTGACTTATTTCAGTTAGAATCATCATACCTGAATCCACTCATTGTGCTGCTAAGGGCCTGATGACACAGATTTCATTGCTGCGTGATATTGCTTTGTAAGTAAATACCACAACTTTTTTATCCATTTTTCACTTTCTGCGATGTTGAACTTGTACTGTAAACGAGGTTCTTGTAAACAGAGCCGTTCCAAACTTTGGGGTGGCTGTGTCTTTTTGATTTTAAATTCCCTAAGCTATAGGACCATAAGTGGAAGTGCCCTAGGCTCTGTTGCTTTGTTTTTTAGATGTTTCAGGAAACACCATACACTTCTCCTGAGTGTTTGTTGGCAATTTACATCCCGCCCTTCAGCATAACAAGGCTCCCAGTTCTCCATGGCCTGTCCTGCCTTTCTGGATTTTACACTTTTTTCAGATGGCCCTTTTGACCGGGGGAAGTGAGACTTCATTGTAGTGCAGATTTCCTTTGCAAGCTTGCTTGGTTGGCCAAAAAGGGCGTATGTGTTTTTTCCTGCATATATTCAGGAAAAAACGCATACGCCCTTTTTGGCCAAGTGCATCATTGTGGACGTTCTGCCTCTTTTCCTATGCTTTCAATGCAATTCCAGTCTACCTCCTGAAATCGGTTTCCTGCAATTCTGCCCCGCTTTCAAGTCCTCTTGGCAGCCTTACTTCAGTCTATTTTTGGACGATAGCTGTCATTTATAACTCTGAAGGTTTGTGAATTACAGTGCCCCTGAGCTCCTTTCTTCAACTCGCTTTCTTTTGAGCTGGCCGCAACACCGCAGGATGGCTTCAGGCCCTAATCTGGTTCCGGTACGGCACGCTCAGCCTTTGGTTATTTCCTCTTCCTGGTGGGAAATGAGAGTTAAATTTGCCCGTCCAGACACCTCCAGCTAGCCTCTCATTGGTTCTCGCTATTCCTGTTCATCTTCCGCAGAAATTGCAAACTGGGCCAAACAGGAGCTTAAAGGCGCTGACTCTCCAAGTGGGGAGAGTGTTAGTAAAGCGTCTGGAATGTTGCACCCGAGTACCAGGGGAGGAAAACTGAGACATATTTGAACAAGTCTGCCGATCACATGGTTGATCATACTCTGGGTTCCACATGCATGTTTTAGCTGAAGGAAGAATACCTAAAACCTGGGTAGTTGAAACCCGTGGAATGGGTACCATGCAATATGACTTCAAAGGGTCTTCATTTGCTCACCGAACCTCTCCAATCCTATCACTGCTGCGTTTATGCCCCTGTACACATGCTTGATTCTCTTTCGGAGACATAGCAATCTATAGGTTTTAAGATACTTACTAGTCAGGTACATTCTTAGGCGTTTAATATGCGGTGTTGAGTCCATTTCGTTGAGCAAGGAGTAGCTCTTGTCTATTCCATATTTGGCTTAAGGAACTTTATCTGTGCTCATTTCAATCTCTGGTTTTATGCAGCACCCCAACTCACCTTTCCCCTTAAGCAAGCGTAAGTTGGTTTTCTAAACTTGAGACACTGTTCTGTTTTGTAATTCATTTCATGTGTAGCCAAGTTCACATTCTGTGTATTAGTGATACCTTATGATGTTTCTTTTCTGTGTCACTTATTTTAGTTCGAATCATCATACCTGAATCCACTCATTATGCTGCTATGGGCCTGATGACATAGATTTCATTGCTGAGTGATATTGCATTGTACGTAAGTACCACAAGTTCTTTATCCATTTTTCACTTTCTGCGATATTGAACTTGTACCGTAAACGAGGATCTTGTAAACAGAGCCGTTCCAAACTTTGGGGTGGCTGTGTCTTTTTGATTTTAATTTCCCTAAGCTATAGGACCATAAGTGGAAGTGCCCTAGGCTGTGTTGCTTTGTTTTTTAGATGTTTCAGGAAACACCATACCCTCTCCAGAATGGCTGTTGGCAATTTACATCCCGCCCATCAGCATAAGAAGGCTCCCAGTTTTCCATGGCCTGTCGTGCCTTTATGGATTTTACACTTTTTTCAGATGGCCCTTTTGACCGGGTGGAAGTGAGACTTCATTGTAGTGCAGATTTCCTTTGCAAGCTTGCTTGGTTGGCCAAAAGGGCGTATGCGTTTTTTCCTGAATATATTCAGGAAAAAACGCATACGCCCTTTTTGGCCAAGTGCATCATTGTCGAGTTTCTGACTCTCTTCATATGCTTTCAATGCAATTCCAGTCTACCTCCTGAAATCGGTTTCCTGCAATTCTGCCTTGCTTTCAATGCCTCTTCATAGCCTTACCTCAATATATTTTTTAAAAATAGTTGGCCTTTATAACTCTGCAGATTTTTGAATTGCAGTGGCCCTTAGCTCCATTTTTTAGCTCTTATTTTTGTGGTCTTGCCCCATAACCACAGGATTCCTTGAAGCCCTATTTTTCTTCTGGGGCAGCTTGCTGTGCCTTTGGTTAATTCTTCTTACTGATGTGATATTAGAGTGACATGTGCCCATTGAAACCGCTTCAGCTAGTTTCTCACTGGTTCCCCCTATTCCCATTCATCCTCTGCACTAACTGCAGACTGTGCGATACCAGAACTTAAAGGCATTGACTCCATGTGGGGATGTTGTTAGTAAAGCGTCTGGAATGTCGATCCGGAGCCCCAGGAGAGGAAAAATGAGGTGCGTTTTAGAAACCTTTCCCGATCATATGGTATACCAGTCGCTGGGTTTCCCAAGCATGGTTTAGCTGTAGGAAGATTCCCTTCAACCTGGAGTGTTGGGACCCTTGGACTGAGTAGCATGAAGTATTGCATTAAACTTTCGGCAGTTGCTCACCAAAGCTCACCAATCCTGTCAGCCCCAAGTGTCCAGCCTTATGTCTTATCCAGCTGTGGGTTTATATGTGGTCAATCCAGGTTGCATCACAGCCCCTGAGCGAATTTTGTAAGAATTTTTCTCTCTTTCATTGTTTCAGCGTTTTGTTTTTAAAATTTATTTCTATAATGGGGTTTAGCTCCTTTTCACTGCTGTGTTTGTGCCGCTCTGCCCACACTTGATTCCCTTATGGAGATATATCAATACATGGGTTTTAAGATTCTTATTCCTCAGATATATTTCTCTGCGGTGTATAGGGTGTGTTGAGGCCTGTTCATTGAGCACGGTGTAGATCTTGTCTAATACCTATTTGGTTTATTGAACGGTATCTGTGCTAATTTCAAACTCTGGTTTTATGCATCACCCCACCTCTCCTTTCCCCTTAAGCTGACATAAGTGTGTTTTCTAAATGTGAGACACTGTTCTGTTCTGTAATTCATTTCTTGTGCAGCCATATTTACCCTCCCTCTATAAGTGATATCTTATGATATGTTTCTTTTTCTGTTTGACTTATTTCAAGTAGTATTATCGGACCTAAATCCACTCTTTATCCTTCTACTAGCCTTATTACATTGATTTCATGGTGAAGAGATATTCCATTGTACATAAGTACCACATCTTCTTTATCCATTGTTCTCTTTCCTGGGATATTTAAGGTGTACTGAAGTTGAGGTTCTTGTAAACAGAGTAGCCCTAAACTGTGGTGTGCTTGTGTCTTGTTGATTTTTAGACTTCCCTAGATATACTCCCATGATTGGAAGTGTCCTATGCTCTGTAGCTCTGTTTTTTAGATGATTTAGGAACCACCATACACTTCTCCAGAGTGGCTCTCGGCAGTTCACACACTGCCCATCAGCGTATAAAGGCTCCCTGTTCTCCATGGCCTGTCCTGCATTTCTGGTTTTTACAATTTTTTAGGATGGCCCTTTTGACCGGTGGGAAGTGAGACTTCTTTGTTGTGCACATTTGCATTGCTTGCTTGCTTCGTTGCCCATAAAGTGCGTATGCGTTTTTTCCTGGATATAATCAGGAAAAAACGCATACGCCCTTTTGGGCCAACTGCATCATTGTCGAAATTCTGCCGCTTTTCATGTGCGTTAAAGACGAGTCCAATCTATCTCTTGAAATCTGTTTCTTGCAATTCTGTCTTGCATTCAGATCCTCTTCTTTGCCTTACCTCAACATATTTTTGGACGTTAGTTTTCATTTATAACTCTGCAGGTTTGTGAATTGCAGTGACCCTGAGCTCCATTTTTTAAGTTGCTCTTTTGTGAGCTGGCCTCAAACCCGCAGGATTGCTTCAGGCCCTATTTTGGCTCCGGTGAGGCAGGCTGAGCCTTTCTTTAATTCTTATTCTTAATGGGAAATTAGAGTGATATGTGCCCGTCCAAACCCCTACAACTCTTCTCTCATTGGTTCCCCCTCTTCCCGTTCATCCTCCTCACAATTTGCAAAATGTGTGAAACAGAAGTTTAAATGTGCTGATTCTCCAAGTGGGGAGATTCTAAGTAGCGTGGCTGGAATGGTGAACAGGAGCACCAGGAGAGGATAAATGAGGTGCATTTTAGACACATCTCCCGATCACATGGTGTACAGTCCTCTGGGTTTTCCATGCATGTTTTAGCTGTAGGAAGATCCCTTGAACCTGCAGATTTGGGACCCATTGAATGGGTACCAGGTAGTATTACTTTAAAGGGTGTGCATTTCCTCACCCAACCTCACATTTCTCTTAGCGCAAACAGTTTCCAGCCTTATGTCTCATCCTGCTGTGGGTCTAGATGTGTTCAATCCATGTTGCATCACCGTCCCTGAGGAAAAGTTGTAAGAGGTTTTCTCTGTCTCTCTGTCGTTTATTTTTTTCAATTTATTACTATATTGGTTACAGCTGATTTTCAAAGCTCTGTTTCTTGCTGCTGTACATCCACTTGATTCGCGTACAGAGAGACATCAATAAATTCTTTTTCAGATTCTTACCAGTCGTATATATTCTTTTCCGGTGACTTGAGTGTGCTGAGTGCAGTTCTTTTAGCTACCGTGTAGGCCTTGTTGATTATCAGTTTGGTATTTGGAATGGTATCTTTGCTAATTTCAACCTCCTGGATGATGCCTCACCCCTCCCCACCTTTCCCGTTTAGCAGCCTTATGCGTGTTTTCTACATATTTGACTATGTTTTTGTTTTGTAATTTATTTCATGTGTAGCCATTTTGGATTCCACCTTTAAGTGATATCTTATGATATGTGTCTTTTTCTTTTTGAATTCTGTCACTTAGAATGATCATACGTAACTCCTCCGGAGTTGTTACAACTGGCCATATTTCATTGATTTCCAGGCTGAATAATATTCCACTCTACCTAAGTACCACATCTCTATCCATTTTTTCCCTCCAGAGACATTTAAGTTATATCCTAGTCGAGGATCTTTTAAACAGAGAGGGGGTAAACATTGGGGTGCCTGTGTCCTCTCGATTTTTGTTTTTCCCAAGATATACGCCCATGAGTGCAAGTGCCCTATGCTCTGTAGCTCATTTTTTAGATGCTTTAGTAAACACAATACACTTCTCCAGAATGGCCGTTGGCAATATACATTTCCACTATAAGTCTCACAGGGCTCCCTCTTCTCGTTGCCCTGTCCTGCATTTCTGTTGTTTACGCTTTATGAGGATGGCTCTTCTGACTGATGCGAAGTGATATCTTTTGTAGTATTGACTTCCAGTGCCCACCTGTTTGGTTGGCTAAAAAAGTGTATGCCCTTTTCTTGAATATATACAGAAAAGAATGCATACACCCTTTTTGGCCAACTGCAATGTTGGCAATGTTGGCAATGTTCAGCTCCTTTTCTTGTGCTTAATGGCGAGTCCTTTCTACCTCCTCAAATCCCTTTCCTGCCATTCTCCCTTGCTTACAAGCCCTTTTCTCTGACTTTCCTCAAGACATTTTTCAGTGATGGATATTTTCAACTCTGCAGTTTTGTGAATTTTACTGCCCCTGAGTTCCATTGTTCAACTCGTGTTTATGGGAACTGGCCACAAAGCAGCGGGATTTCCTCAAGCCCTATACTGTTTCCATGGGCAACCCTAGCCTTTGGTCAATTCGTCTTCCTGATTGGAAATTAGAGTGACATGTGCCTGTCTGAACACCTAGGACTTGTCTCTCATTGTTCCTCATCCTTCCGCTTCATCCTCTGGACAAATTCCAAACTGTACGCAACAGGATGTTGACAGTGCTGACATCTCCAAGTGGGGAGACTGTTAGTAAAGACGCTGGAGGGGTGAACCCGAGCACCAGGAGATGAGGAGATGAGATGCCTTTTCCAAACTCTTCCCGATCAGACGGTATACCATCCTCTGGGTGTGACAGACATGTTTTAGCAGTAGGAAGAGTCCCATTCATGTAAGGAGAACACCAGGGCTTTTTCAAAATCAGTGTCTCCCCGAAACCCAAACTGGGGAATTTTTTAAGCTACAGCTACACATATGTTCATTAAGGGCCTTGGGAAGTAGGCAGAGTCCAAACTTTAGATGATTGAAGTCTTCAGGGTCAGAAGCACTCACCACCAGCTTCCCTTAGGCTACACTTTAACTGTCATTGATAGATGATGTCAATAAAAATATCTATTCTTTTTCAGATTATTTCCCCTTATAGGTTATTGCAAAATGTTGAGTGTAGTTCCCTGTGCTATACAGTAGTTCCTTGTTGATGATCTATTTTATACATAGCAGTGTGTATGTGTTCATTCCAAACTGTTAATTTATCCCTCCTCCCACCTTTCCCCTTTGGTAATAATAAATTATAAGATTTTATACTTCTCAGAAATGGGGGAGCTGAAAGAGAGGTATCATTTTCAATGGAAAAGCATTTAAAACAAGATTGAAGGTTTAACCAAGATTATTAGCTGTACATCCTTGGAAAGAAATCACTTCGTTTCTCTAATATTGACCTGACAAATAAGACAAACCTTTTCACTGAACTTGCTTATAAAAAGTGATGGAAATATCAAATGGAAGTGTTAAAAACATCTTATTTTACCCGAGCCTTATACACTGTTCTATGTTAACTACAGTTTGGCTCACACATCTGTTCATTGAGGTTACAATAGTCTCAATTTCTGTTACTGATCCTCCAGAGTGGACCCCAACAAGTGTCCCCCTGCCCAGTGTCATTGGGGCCAACAGATCGAGACTGAGTTTGGTTCACAAGCAAAGGAAACTTTATATTTTGATCAGAGAATGGAGAGGTGAGAGCATGCACTACCCCGTGGGCTGTGGGCTGGGCTGCTGTGTAGAGATCCTGTCAGAGTCAGTGGGAGGGAGGGAGGCGGCGGAGCTCTCGAGGGCCGGGTTGGCTGTAGCTCAGGCTCTATATCGTGGAGTCTGCACTGGGCCCCAGGAGCTGAGGTGTCGACCCAGCCATTCTGCACTAGGAAATCTGGTCTGAAGTGCCGGGTGTGGAACCTCTGCATGCGGGACCCTAGGAGCACGTGAAATTAGACAAAGCACAAAGGATAAAAAAGGTTAGACTTGACTTTATTGCCCAGATTCTATTTTTATCTCCCAGGGATTTTTAATGGGCTTTGCTGGGGACAAACCCCTCCTCTGCCTTTTGTCCCGTTCCTCATTCTTGGAGTGCTGAGGGTGCAGACCCTTCTTCTGTAACTGCTGAGTGCTGAGTTGGGAGCCCTCATACCCTGGGGCGAGGGTCAGAGCTTCTCCCCAGCAGCCTCCCGGTGACGTTGATTGTCCCCAGGACCCCTGCCTCCCTGCTCGTCCACCTGAGCACCAGCATTGGAAGTGTTATAGATTCTAATGACCTTTAAGGGTCCAGGAAAGAGATGTGCAGAGACGCTGTGGGGGCCGGTTTCACCCCGCCCCACATTTGTTCGGCCACCTTAGGCTGACCGTCTCTGCCAGCCTAGATGCTCTGACCAGTAGTCTGCGCTTTCTTCAATTAGGCCCCTGAATTAACGTACAAACAGCACCAGGTGTCAGAGCCCTGCCCGCTCAACTCCCAGACAGTCCAGGGTCAGTGGTGACCAAGGACCATGATGGCTACTGAGTCAACAGCCTTTTGAAGTAAACAGGAGTCCAGCCGGTCTTATTGGCCACCATCATCACGGTGTCTGTAGGCTTTTCTATGGTGACAGTGTGGTATACTGTTCCCCCGCCAAGATTATTAGCTCCCCTCTGGGTGCAGTAAGTCCTGCAAGCAGTAGTCTACTCTTTTGGGACACACTCTTGTTGTTTTATGAGAGAAACTCCAGGTCAAGTGATGTTCACACGAGTCGTCATGGTGCCCTGTTGCCCCCGGTTATCTCTCTGGATGTTGGAGTTGGAGGGCCTCCTCACTCGAGGTCGGTGTGCCCACGGAGCGAACCCTGCAACTTCAGGGCATGGTTGGTGGTTAGGATCACCACGTGGGGTCCTTTTCCCTTAGGAGGGAGGTGGCCTTTTGGGCTGCTGATTTCCAGGTTTTTAGATACCGCCAGTATCTTGGCCAGATGTGGCAGTGGGCCAAGCCCCTTAGTGACCGTAGTTTATCCTACCTGGATGGCATTCTTGCATTGTTCCATTTCAAGCGGTCCCAGTTTTTGCACTAATTCTCCAATGGCGATTCACCTTTCACCGGGAATGTAAAGGTCAAAGGGTTTAGCTAAATTAGGGAGTTCCAGGGCAAGGGTCTGAATTGACTGCTCTTTCCATTCTTGAAAGGCCACTTCTGGATTCTATTCAAAAGGATCATCATCTTTTCCTTTCAGTGTTTCATATAGAGGCCCAGCTAGTAGACTGTAGTTAGGGATCCAGAAGCAGCAAACCCTGGCCTCCCCAGGAACCCCTAAGCTGTCTTCTAGTTTTAGAAAGGGGTAAGGCTGAAAATGGTTTCTTCCCTTTCCTGGGATGGGCTTCTCTGACCTTCTGTGAGAATGAAGCCCAGGCAGGTCACCGCAGTCTGTGATATTTGAGCTTTTTCTTGGACAACTTCTATCCTTTATTGGCTTGGTAGTTCAGAGGCCTCCTTAGTAGGGCTGGTGATCAGAATGTCGTCTGCATATTGAAGGAGGGTTTCCTTTTCCAGAGGTAGAACTTTTAGGTCTTTAGCTAAGCTTTCCCCAAAGATGGTGTGGGAATTTTTGCACCCTTGGGGCCAGACGGCCCGGAAGTATTGTTTTAGTTGTATGTGGAGTCCTGCCACTCACAAGCCAAAATTTCTTGTGACTCTGGGACTAATGGAATACAAAAGAAGGCATCATTGAAGACTAATACAGAATACCATGTCCTGGTGGTTGGTAGAATGACCAGCAGGGTGTAGGAATTAGGAGCAACTGGAGGTATATCCTCGGTGGCTTCACTGACTGTCCTGACATCCTTTACCAGGTCCCCAGCAGCCCATGGGGCTCTCGTGGTCAGACCAATCCCAGAATATGGAGCTCACCTGGGCAGGTACCCCACCCCCACCCCAGCCCACGGGGCTCTCGTGGTCAGGCCCCTCCCAGGATACAGAGCTACCCTTGCAGGTACCGTGGCAGGGCTGGGCACACAGGAACCGTGCACATAGCCCTCATTGCAGAGCACCCCCAGCTCACCTGTCGCTCAGAGCTGACACAGAGCACCTCAGAGCAGGACTTGAACTAACAAACAGCAGCTGCGACAGGTCTGTGACCCTGGGCATCACTCCGTGAGGCC
Source organism: Stenella coeruleoalba (assembly GCF_951394435.1). Classification (NCBI taxonomy): domain Eukaryota; kingdom Metazoa; phylum Chordata; class Mammalia; order Artiodactyla; family Delphinidae; genus Stenella; species Stenella coeruleoalba. Next base: position 577,096 of record NW_027645862.1, read on the forward strand.
TCCCTCCACCTGGTCTTCCAGAGACTTCCACTGCACCCGGGGCACCAGGCCTCTGTCTCCAACCACCACCCACCCCTCCTCTGCCTGACTCCTGGGTTCCTCTCATTAGGAGAGGGTTTTCTTGAAGTTGTCTCCCACTCATGGGCCAGATAAAATGATTAGAAAACAAGCCAAAGCTGCAGCCCCTTGTCTATCCTGACTCTCAGGAGCCCACACCTGTTCCTTGGACCTGGCCGGTTCAGCAAGTTCCATTTTCTGCAACTGTGAGCCCCTGAGGGGTGATGATTGGCTGACCTGGGCAGCCTTACCGTGCCGGCCAGCCCTCCCCAGGTGTGCCTGGGTTGAGATCAATATAAATACCACTCCAGGCAGCAAGAGCCCCTGCAGCCGTGCCTGACGCCATTTTCTCTGCCCTGTCAGCAGTCTCGGGGCTGGGCTGGTGGGAGGGAGTGAGAGGCCACGGCTTTGTGGGTGGCCCAGTGTGAGTGGGGCTCTGCTGGACTTTCTGCAGCAGTTGCCAGGCTGCCACCTGCTAAAGAAGAGGATGTGTCACCCATACCTGCTGCTGGAATTTCTCCCTGGGCAGAGGTGAGGAAGGAAAAAAGCAGTGGGGGCAGGGACAGGACGGGTATCTCAGGCAGGGAAACGGAAATCTTCCAGAAGAGCACCCAGGGCCAGGACCATCCTGGCTGGCCTGCAGGCACCAAGTCGGCCGGCATGCTGTCACTCGTGTGGCTCTATGGCCCTTCCTCTAGGCTTTCAAGTCCTTGTATATATTCAGGTGTTTTACCTGGGACGGGTGGGAATAGTTCAGCAGCAACTGGCCTGGGGCTCAGCTCACGTTTACTCACAGATGCCTCGGCACGGTGCCCCAGCTTTGCAATGAGGACGCTTGTTGCGTGGGGGCTGCTGGCTGAATGGGAGACGATTCCCCACCACTGACCAACTTCAGAATTGTTTACAACTGGAGCAAGTGCCCTGATACGGTTTTCCTCTGTGTAACTGGTGGGTTCTGTGTTTTTTTTCTCTTTTTCGTTTTTGGTTCAAGGTAGATTTTATTCCTCTTTTTTGTATTTACAGATATAAGCATGGAAATAATTTATTCATATAAATACATGTATGTGCAGGGAATAATTGTTTTTTCTGTTTTATTTTTTAAATTTTATTTCTTTTTAATTTTGAATTTTATTTTATATTTTTATACAGCAGGTTCTTATTGGTTATCTATTTTATACATATAAATGTATACATGCCAATCCCAGTCTCTCAACTCCTCCCACCACCACCCCCCCAACAGCTTTCCCCCCTTGTTGTCCATACGTTTGTTGTCTACATCTGTTGCTCTATTTATGCCTTGCAAAATGGTTAATCTGTACAGTTTTTCTAGGTTCCACATATATGCATGAATATACAAGATTTGTTTTTCTCTTTCTGACTTACTTCACTCTGTATGACAGTCTCTAGATCCATCGACGTCTCTACAAATGACCCAATTTCATTCCTTTTCATGGCTTAGTAATATTCCATTTTATATATGTACCACAGCTTTATGCATTCGTCTGTCTGTGGGCATTTAGGTTGCTTCCATTACCTCGATATTGTAAATAGTGATGCAATGAACATTGCGGTGAATGACTCTTTTTGATTTATGGTTTTGTCTGGGTATATGTCCAGTACTGGGATTGCTGTATCATATGGTAATTCTATTGTTAGTTTCTTAAGAAATTCCATATTGTTCTCCATAATGACTGTATCAATTTATATTCCCAACAATAGTGGAAGAGGGTTCCTTTTCTCCACACCCTTTCCAGCATTTTTTGTTTGTAGATTTTCAATGATGCCTATTCTACCAGGTGTGAGGTGATACCTCATTGTTGAATCCATTTCGTTGAGCAAGGGGTAGCTCTTGTCTATTACATATTTGGCTTATGGAACGGTATCTGTGCTAATTTCAAACTCTGCTTTTATGCAGCACCCCAACTCACCTTCCCCCTTAAGCAGGCATAAGTTGGTTTTCTAAACTTGAGACCCTGTTCTGTTTTGTAATTCAGTTCATGTGTAGCCAAGTTCACATTCCGTGTATTAGTGATACCTTATGATGTTTCTTTTTCTGTGTGACTTATTTCACTTAGAATCATCGTGCCTCAATGCACTCATTATGCTGGTATGGGCCTGGTGACATAGATTTCATTGCTGAGTGGTATTCTGTTGTACAGAAGTACCGCAACTTCTTTATCCATTATTTGCTCTCTGGGATATTTAACTTGTGCCGTAGAAGAGATTCCTGTAAAAAGAGCCGTCCCAAATTTTGGGGTTGCTGTGCCTTTTTGATATTAATTTCCCTAAGCTATAGGACCATAAGTGGAAGGGCCCTAGGCTCTGTTGCTTTGTTTTTTAGATGTTTCAGGAAACACCATACACTTCTCCTGAGTGGCTGTTGGCAATTTACATCCCGCCCATCAGCATAACAAGGCTCCCAGTTCTCCATGGCCTGTCCTGCCTTTCTGGATTTTACACTTTATTCTGATGGCCCTTTTGACCGGCGGGAAGTGAGACTTCATTGTAGTGCAGATTTCCTTTGCAAGCTTGCTTGGTTGGCCAAAAAGGGCGTATGCGTTTTTTCCTGAATATATTCAGGAAAAAACGCATACGCCCTTTTGGCAAAGTGCATCATTGTGGACGTTCTGCCTCTTTTCCTATGCTTTCAGTGCAATTCCAGTCTACCTCCTGAAATCGGTATCCTGCAATTTTGCCCCGCTTTCAAGTCCTCTTGGCAGCCTTACTTCAGTATATTTTTGGACGATAGCTGTCATTTATAACTCTGCAGGTTTGTGAATTACAGAGACCCTGAGCTCCTTTCTTCAACTCGCTTTCTTTTGAGCTGGCCGCAACACCGCAGGATGGCTTCAGGCCCTAATCTGGTTCCGGCACGGCACGCTGAGCCTTTGGTTATTTCCTCTTCCTGGTGGGAAATGAGAGTTAAATTTGCCCGTCCAGACACCTCCAGCTAGTCTCTCATTGGTTCTCCCTATTCCTGTTCATCTTCCACAGAAATTGCAAACTGGGCCAAACAGGAGGTTAAAGGCGCTGACTCTCCACATCGGGAGAGTGTTAGTAAAGGGTCTGGAATGTTGCACCCGAGTACCAGTGGAGGAAAACTGAGACATATTTGAACACGTCTCCCGTTCACACGGTTGATCATACTCGGGGTTCCACATGCATGTTTTAGCTGAAGGAAGAATACCTTAAACCTTGAGAGTTGAGACCCGTGTAATGGGTACCATGCAATATGACTTCAAAGGGTCTTCATTTGCTCACCGAACCTCTCCAATCCTATCACTGCTGCGTTCATGCCCCTGTACACATGCTTGATTCTCTTTCGGAGACATAGCAATCCATAGGTTTTAAGATACTTACTAGTCAGGTACATTCTTAGGCGTTTAATATGCGGTGTTGAGTCCATTTCGTTGAGCAAGGAGTAGCTCTTGTCTATTCCATATTTGGCTTAAGGAACTTTATCTGTGCTCATTTCAATCTCTGGTTTTATGCAGCACCCCAACTCACCTTTCCCCTTAAGCAAGCATAATTTGGTTTTCTAAATTTGAGACCCTGTTCTGTTCTGTAATTCAGTTCCTGTGTAGCCAAGTTTACATTCCGTGTATTACTGATATCTTATGATGTTTCTTTTTCTGTGTGACTTATTTCAGTTAGAATCATCATACCTGAATCCACTCATTGTGATGCTAAGGGCCTGATGACATAGATTTCATTGCTGAGTGATATTGCTTTGTAAGTAAATACCACAACTTCTTTATCCATTTTTCACTTTCTGCGATGTTGAACTTGTACTGTAAACGAGGTTCTTGTAAACAGAGGCATCCCAAACTTTTGGGTGGCTGTGTCTTTTTGATTTTAATTTCCCTAAGCTATAGGACCATAAGTGGCAGTGCCCTAGGCTCTGTTGCTTTGTTTTTTAGATGTTTCAGGAAACACCATACACTTCTCCCGAGTGGTTGTTGGCAATTTACATCCCGCCCATCAGCATAACAAGGCTCCCAGTTCTCCATGGCCTGTCCTGCCTTTCTGGATTTTACACTTTTTTCAGATGGCCCTTTTGACCGGGGGGAAGTGAGACTTCATTGTAGTGCAGATTTCCTTTGCAAGCTTGCTTGGTTGGCCAAAAAGGGCGTATGCGTTTTTTCCTGAATATATTCAGGAAAAAACGCATACGCCCTTTTTGGCCAAGTGCATCATTGTGGACGTTCTGCCTCTTTTCCTATGCTTTCAATGCAATTCCAGTCTACCTCCTGAAATCGGTTTCCTGCAATTCTGCCCCGCTTTCAAGTCCTCTTGGCAGCCTTACTTCAGTCTATTTTTGGACGATAGCTGTCATTTATAACTCTGCAGGTTTGTGAATTACAGTGCCCCTGAGCTCCTTTCTTCAACTCGCTTTCTTTTGAGCTGGCCGCAACACCGCAGGATGGCTTCAGGCCCTAATCTGGTTCCGGTACGGCACGCTGAGCCTTTGGTTATTTCCTCTTCCTGGTGGGAAATGAGAGTTAAATTTGCCCGTCCAGACACCTCCAGCTAGCCTCTCATTGGTTCTCGCTATTCCTGTTCATCTTCCGCAGAAATTGCAAACTGGGCCAAACAGGAGGTTAAAGGCGCTGACTCTCCAAGTGGGGAGAGTGTTAGTAAAGCGTCTGGAATGTTGCACCTGAGTAACAGGGGAGGAAAACTGAGACATATTTGAACACGTCTCCCGATCACATGGTTGATCATACTCTAGGTTCCACATGCATGTTTTAGCTGAAGGAAGAATACCTTAAACCTGGGTAGTTGAAACCCGTGGAATGGGTACCATGCAATATGACTTCAAAGGGTCTTCATTTGCTCACCGAACCTCTCCAATCCTATCACTGCTGCATTTATGCCTCTGTACACATGCTTGATTCTCTATCGGAGACATAGCAATCCATAGGTTTTAAGATACTTACTAGTCAGGTACATTCTTAGGCGTTTAATATGGGGTGTTGAGTCCATTTCGTTGAGCAAGGAGTAGCTCTTGTCTATTCCATATTTGGCTTAAGGAACTTTATCTGTGCTCATTTCAATCTCTGGTTTTATGCAGCACCCCAACTCACCTTTACCCTTAAGCAAGAATAAGTTGGTTTTCTAAATTTGAGACCCTGTTCTGTTCTGTAATTCACTTCCTGTGTAGCCAAGTTTCCATTCCGTGTATTACTGATATCTTATGATGTTTCTTTTTCTGTGTGACTTATTTCAGTTAGAATCATCATACCTGAATCCACTCATTGTGCTGCTAAGGGCCTGATGACACAGATTTCATTGCTGAGTGATATTGCTTTGTAAGTAAATACCACAACTTCTTTATCCATTTTTCACTTTCTGTGATGTTGAACTTGTACTGTAAACGAGGTTCTTGTAAACAGAGCCGTTCCAAACTTTGGGGTGGCTGTGTCTTTTTTATTTTAATTTCCCTAAGCTATAGGACCATAAGTGGAAGTGCCCTAGGTTCTGTTGCTTTGTTTTTTAGATGTTTCAGGAAACACCATACACTTCTCCCGAGTGGTTGTTGGCAATTTACATCCCGCCCATCAGCATAACAAGGCTCCCAGTTCTCCATGGCCTGTCCTGCCTTTCTGGATTTTACACTTTTTTCAGATGGCCCTTTTGACCGGGGGGAAGTGAGACTTCATTGTAGTGCAGATTTCCTTTGCAAGCTTGCTTGGTTGGCCAAAAAGGGCGTATGCGTTTTTTCCTGAATATATTCAGGAAAAAACGCATACGCCCTTTTTGGCCAAGTGCATCATTGTGGACGTTCTGCCTCTTTTCCTATGCTTTCAATGCAATTCCAGTCTACCTCCTGAAATCGGTTTCCTGCAATTCTGCCCCGCTTTCAAGTCCTCTTGGCAGCCTTACTTCAGTCTATTTTTGGACGATAGCTGTCATTTATAACTCTGCAGGTTTGTGAATTACAGTGCCCCTGAGCTCCTTTCTTCAACTCACTTTCTTGTGACCTGGCCGCAACACCGCAGGATGGCTTCAGGCCCTAATCTGGTTCCGGTACGGCACGCTGAGCCTTTGGTTATTTCCTCTTCCTGGTGGGAAATGAGAGTTAAATTTGCCCGTCCAGACACCTCCAGCTAGCCTCTCATTGGTTCTCGCTATTCCTGTTCATCTTCCGCAGAAATTGCAAACTGTGCCAAACAGGAGGTTAAAGGCGCTGACTCTCCAAGTGGGGAGAGTGTTAGTAAAGCGTCTGGAATGTTGCACCTGAGTATCAGGGGAGGAAAACTGAGACATATTTGAACACGTCTCCCGATCACATGGTTGATCATACTCTAGGTTCCACATGCATGTTTTAGCTGAAGGAAGAATACCTTAAACCTGGGTAGTTGAAACCCGTGGAATGGGTACCATGCAATATGACTTCAAAGGGTCTTCATTTGCTCACCGAACCTCTCCAATCCTATCACTGCTGCATTTATGCCTCTGTACACATGCTTGATTCTCTATCGGAGACATAGCAATCCATAGGTTTTAAGATACTTACTAGTCAGGTACATTCTTAGGCGTTTAATATGGGGTGTTGAGTCCATTTCGTTGAGCAAGGAGTAGCTCTTGTCTATTCCATATTTGGCTTAAGGAACTTTATCTGTGCTCATTTCAATCTCTGGTTTTATGCAGCACCCCAACTCACCTTTACCCTTAAGCAAGCATAAGTTGGTTTTCTAAATTTGAGACCCTGTTCTGTTCTGTAATTCAGTTCATGTGTAGCCAAGTTTCCATTCCGTGTATTACTGATATCTTATGATGTTTCTTTTTCTGTGTGACTTATTTCAGTTAGAATCATCATACCTGAATCCACTCATTGTGATGCTAAGGGCCTGATGACATAGATTTCATTGCTGAGTGATATTGCTTTGTAAGTAAATACCACAACTTCTTTATCCATTTTTCACTTTCTGCGATGTTGAACTTGTACTGTAAACGAGGTTCTTGTAAACAGAGGCGTCCCAAACTTTGGGGTGGCTGTGTCTGTTTGATTTTAATTTCCCTAAGCTATAGGACCATAAGTGGCAGTGCCCTAGGCTCTGTTGCTTTGTTTTTTAGATGTTTCAGGAAACACCATACACTTCTCCCCAGTGTCTGTTGGCAATTTACATCCCGCCCATCAGCATAACAAGGATCCCAGTTCTCCATGGCCTGTCCTGCCTTTCTGGATTTTACACTTTTTTCAGATGGCCCTTTTGACCGGGGGGAAGTGAGACTTCATTGTAGTGCAGATTTCCTTTGCAAGCTTGCTTGGTTGGCCAAAAAGGGCATATGCGTTTTTTCCTGAATATATTCAGGAAAAAACGCATACGCCCTTTTTGGCCAAGTGCATCATTGTGGACGTTCTGCCTCTTTTCCTATGCTTTCAATGCAATTCCAGTCTACCTCCTGAAATCGGTTTCCTGCAATTCTGCCCCGCTTTCAAGTCCTCTTGGCAGCCTTACTTCAGTCTATTTTTGGACGATAGCTGTCATTTATAACTCTGCAGGTTTGTGAATTACAGTGCCCCTGAGCTCCTTTCTTCAACTCGCTTTCTTGTGACCTGGCCGCAACACCGGAGGATGGCTTCAGGCCCTAATCTGGTTCCGGCCCGGCATGCTGAGCCTTTGGTTAATTCCTCTTCCTGGTGGGAAATGAGAGTTAAATTTGCCCGTCCAGACACCTCCAGCTAGCCTCTCATTGGTTCTCGCTATTCCTGTTCATCTTCCGCAGAAATTGCAAACTGGGCCAAACAGGAGGTTAAAGGGACTGACTCTCCAAGTGGGGAGAGTGTTAGTAAAGCGTCTGGAATGTTGCACCCGAGTACCAGGGGAGGAAAACTGAGACATATTTGAACACGTCTCCCGTTCACATGGTTGATCATACTGGGGTTCCACATGCATGTTTTAGCTGAAGGAAGAATACCTTAAACCTGGAGAGTTGAGACCCGTGGAATGGGTACCATGCAATATGACTTCAAAGGGTCTTCATTTGCTCACCGAACCTCTCCAATCCTATCACTGCTGTGTTTATGCCCCTGTACACATGCTTGATTCTCTTTTGGAGACATAGCAATCCATAGGTTTTACGATACTTACTAGTCAGGTACATTCTTAGGCGTTTAATATGCGGTGTTGAGTCCATTTCGTTGAGCAAGGAGTAGCTCTTGTCTATTCCATATTTGACTTAAGGAACTTTATCTGTGCTCATTTCAATCTCTGGTTTTATGCAGCACCCCACCTCACCTTTACCCTTAAGCAAGCATAAGTTGGTTTTCTAAATTTGAGACCCTGTTCTGTTCTGTAATTCAGTTCCAGTGTAGCCAAGTTTCCATTCCGTGTATTACTGATATCTTATGATGTTTCTTTTTCTGTGTGACTTATTTCAGTTAGAATCATCATACCTGAATCCACTCATTGTGATGCTAAGGGCCTGATGACATAGATTTCATTGCTGAGTGATATTGCTTTGTAAGTAAATACCACAAATTCTTTATCCATTTTTCACTTTCTGCGATGTTGAACTTGTACTGTAAACGAGGTTCTTGTAAACAGAGGCGTCCCAAACTTTGGGGTGGCTGTGTCTTTTTGATTTTAATTTCCCTAAGCTATAGGACCATAAGTGGCAGTGCCCTAGGCTCTGTTGCTTTGTTTTTTAGATGTTTCAGGAAACACCATACACTTCTCCCGAGTGTCTGTTGGCAATTTACATCCCGCCCATCAGCATAACAAGGCTCCCAGTTCTCCATGGCCTGTCCTGCCTTTCTGGATTTTACACTTTTTTCAGATGGCCCTTTTGACCGGGGGGAAGTGAGACTTCATTGTAGTGCAGATTTCCTTTGCAAGCTTGCTTGGTTGGCCAAAAAGGGCGTATGCGTTTTTTCCTGAATATATTCAGGAAAAAACGCATACGCCCTTTTTGGCCAAGTGCATCATTGTGGACGTTCTGCCTCTTTTCCTATGCTTTCAATGCAATTCCAGTCTACCTCCTGAAATCGGTTTCCTGCAATTCTGCCCCGCTTTCAAGTCCTCTTGGCAGCCTTACTTCAGTCTATTTTTGGACGATAGCTGTCATTTATAACTCTGCAGGTTTGTGAATTACAGTGCCCCTGAGCTCCTTTCTTCAACTCGCTTTCTTGTGACCTGGCCGCAACACCGCAGGATGGCTTCAGGCCCTAATCTGGTTCCGGCCCGGCATGCTGAGCCTTTGGGTAATTCCTCTTCCTGGTGGGAAATGAGAGTTAAATTTGCCCGTCCAGACACCTCCAGCTAGCCTCTCATTGGTTCTCGCTATTCCTGTTCATCTTCCGCAAAAATTGCAAACTGGGCCAAACAGGAGGTTAAAGGGACTGACTCTCCAAGTGGGGAGAGTGCTAGTAAAGCGTCTGGAATGTTGCACCCGAGTACCAGGGTACGAAAACTGAGACATATTTGAACACGTCTCCCGATCACATGGTTGATCATACTCTAGGTTCCACATGCATGTTTTAGCTGAAGGAAGAATACCTTAAACCTGGGTAGTTGAAACCCGTGGAATGGGTACCATGTAATATGACTTTAAAGGGTCTTCATTTGCTCACCGAACCTCTCCAATCCTATCACTGCTGCATTTATGCCCCTGTACACATGCTTGATTCTCTTTTGGAGACATAGCAATCCATAGGTTTTAAGATACTTACAAGTCAGGTACATTCTTAGGCGTTTAATATGCGGTGTTGAGTCCATTTCGTTGAGCAAGGAGTAGCTCTTGTCTATTCCATATTTGGCTTAAGGAACTTTATCTGTGCTCATTTCAATCTCTGGTTTTATGCAGCACCCCAACTCACCTTTACCCTTAAGCAAGCATAAGTTGTTTTTCTAAATTTGAGTCCCTGTTCTGTTCTGTAATTCAGTTCCTGTGTAGCCAAGTTTACATTCCGTGTATTACTGATATCTTATGATGTTTCTTTTTCTGTGTGACTTACTTCAGTTAGAATCATCATAACTGAATCCACTCATTGTGCTGCTAAGGGCCTGATGACACAGATTTCATTGCTGAGTGATATTGCTTTGTAAGTAAATACCACAACTTCTTTATCCATCTTTCACTTTCTGCGATGTTGAACTTGTACTGTAAACGAGGTTCTTGTAAACAGAGCCGTTCCAAACTTTGGGGTGGCTGTGTCTTTTTGATTTTAATTTCCCTAAGCTATAGGACCATAATTGGACGTGCCCTAGGTTCTGTTGCTTTGTTTTTTAGATGTTTCAGGAAACACCATACACTTCTCCCGAGTGGTTGTTGGCAATTTATATCCCGCCCATCAGCATAACAAGGCTCCCAGTTCTCCATGGCCTGTCCTGCCTTTCTGGATTTTACACTTTTTTCAGATGGCCCTTTTGACCGGGGGGAAGTGAGACTTCATTGTAGTGCAGATTTCCTTTGCAAGCTTGCTTGGTTGGCCAAAAAGGGCGTATGCGTTTTTTCCTGAATATATTCAGGAAAAAACGCATACGCCCTTTTTGGCCAAGTGCATCATTGTGGACGTTCTGCCTCTTTTCCTATGCTTTCAATGCAATTCCAGTCTACCTCCTGAAATCGGTTTCCTGCAATTCTGCCCCGCTTTCAAGTCCTCTTGGCAGCCTTACTTCAGTCTATTTTTGGACGATAGCTGTCATTTATAACTCTGCAGGTTTGTGAATTACAGTGCCCCTGAGCTCCTTTCTTCAACTCGCTTTCTTGTGACCTGGCCGCAACACCGCAGGATGGCTTCAGGCCCTAATCTGGTTCCGGCCCGGCATGCTGAGCCTTTGGATAATTCCTCTTCCTGGTGGGAAATGAGAGTTAAATTTGCCCGTCCAGACACCTCCAGCTAGCCTCTCATTGGTTCTCGCTATTCCTGTTCATCTTCCGCAGAAATTGCAAACTGTGCCAAACAGGAGGTTAAAGGCGCTGACTCTCCAAGTGGGGAGAGTGTTAGTAAAGCGTCTGGAATGTTGCACCTGAGTACCAGGGGAGGAAAACTGAGACATATTTGAACACGTCTCCCGATCACATGGTTGATCATACTCTAGGTTCCACATGCATGTTTTAGCTGAAGGAAGAATACCTTAAACCTGGGTAGTTGAAACCCGTGGAATGGGTACCATGTAATATGACTTTAAAGGGTCTTCATTTGCTCACCGAACCTCTCCAATCCTATCACTGCTGCATTTATGCCCCTGTACACATGCTTGATTCTCTTTTGGAGACATAGCAATCCATAGGTTTTAAGATACTTACAAGTCAGGTACATTCTTAGGCGTTTAATATGCGGTGTTGAGTCCATTTCGTTGAGCAAGGAGTAGCTCTTGTCTATTCCATATTTGGCTTAAGGAACTTTATCTGTGCTCATTTCAATCTCTGGTTTTATGCAGCACCCCAACTCACCTTTACCCTTAAGCAAGCATAAGTTGTTTTTCTAAATTTGAGTCCCTGTTCTGTTCTGTAATTCAGTTCCTGTGTAGCCAAGTTTACATTCCGTGTATTACTGATATCTTATGATGTTTCTTTTTCTGTGTGACTTACTTCAGTTAGAATCATCATAACTGAATCCACTCATTGTGCTGCTAAGGGCCTGATGACACAGATTTCATTGCTGAGTGATATTGCTTTGTAAGTAAATACCACAACTTCTTTATCCATCTTTCACTTTCTGCGATGTTGAACTTGTACTGTAAACGAGGTTCTTGTAAACAGAGCCGTTCCAAACTTTGGGGTGGCTGTGTCTTTTTGATTTTAATTTCCCTAAGCTATAGGACCATAAGTGGACGTGCCCTAGGTTCTGTTGCTTTGTTTTTTAGATGTTTCAGGAAACACCATACACTTCTCCCGAGTGGTTGTTGGCAATTTATATCCCGCCCATCAGCATAACAAGGCTCCCAGTTCTCCATGGCCTGTCCTGCCTTTCTGGATTTTACACTTTTTTCAGATGGCCCTTTTGACCGGGGGGAAGTGAGACTTCATTGTAGTGCAGATTTCCTTTGCAAGCTTGCTTGGTTGGCCAAAAAGGGCGTATGCGTTTTTTCCTGAATATATTCAGGAAAAAACGCATACGCCCTTTTTGGCCAAGTGCATCATTGTGGACGTTCTGCCTCTTTTCCTATGCTTTCAATGCAATTCCAGTCTACCTCCTGAAATCGGTTTCCTGCAATTCTGCCCCGCTTTCAAGTCCTCTTGGCAGCCTTACTTCAGTCTATTTTTGGACGATAGCTGTCATTTATAACTCTGCAGGTTTGTGAATTACAGTGCCCCTGAGCTCCTTTCTTCAACTCGCTTTCTTGTGACCTGGCCGCAACACCGCAGGATGGCTTCAGGCCCTAATCTGGTTCCGGCCCGGCATGCTGAGCCTTTGGATAATTCCTCTTCCTGGTGGGAAATGAGAGTTAAATTTGCCCGTCCAGACACCTCCAGCTAGCCTCTCATTGGTTCTCGCTATTCCTGTTCATCTTCCGCAAAAATTGCAAACTGGGCCAAACAGGAGGTTAAAGGGACTGACTCTCCAAGTGGGGAGAGTGCTAGTAAAGCGTCTGGAATGTTGCACCCGAGTACCAGGGTACGAAAACTGAGACATATTTGAACACGTCTCCCGATCACATGGTTGATCATACTCTAGGTTCCACATGCATGTTTTAGCTGAAGGAAGAATACCTTAAACCTGGGTAGTTGAAACCCGTGGAATGGGTACCATGTAATATGACTTTAAAGGGTCTTCATTTGCTCACCGAACCTCTCCAATCCTATCACTGCTGCATTTATGCCCCTGTACACATGCTTGATTCTCTTTTGGAGACATAGCAATCCATAGGTTTTAAGATACTTACAAGTCAGGTACATTCTTAGGCGTTTAATATGCGGTGTTGAGTCCATTTCGTTGAGCAAGGAGTAGCTCTTGTCTATTCCATATTTGGCTTAAGGAACTTTATCTGTGCTCATTTCAATCTCTGGTTTTATGCAGCACCCCAACTCACCTTTACCCTTAAGCAAGCATAAGTTGGTTTTCTAAATTTGAGACCCTGTTCTGTTCTGTAATTCAGTTCCTGTGTAGCCAAGTTTCCATTCCGTGTATTACTGATATCTTATGATGTTTCTTTTTCTGTGTGACTTATTTCAGGTAGAATCATCATACCTGAATCCACTCATTGTGATGCTAAGGGCCTGATGACATAGATTTCATTGCTGAGTGATATTGCTTTGTAAGTAAATACCACAACTTCTTTATCCATTTTTCACTTTCTGCGATGTTGAACTTGTACTGTAAACGAGGTTCTTGTAAACAGAGGCGTCCCAAACTTTGGGGTGGCTGTGTCTGTTTGATTTTAATTTCCCTAAGCTATAGGACCATAAGTGGCAGTGCCCTAGGCTCTGTTGCTTTGTTTTTTAGATGTTTCAGGAAACACCATACACTTCTCCCGAGTGGTTGTTGGCAATTTACATCCCGCCCATCAGCATAACAAGGCTCCCAGTTCTCCATGGCCTGTCCTGCCTTTCTGGATTTTACACTTTTTTCAGATGGCCCTTTTGACCGGGGGGAAGTGAGACTTCATTGTAGTGCAGATTTCCTTTGCAAGCTTGCTTGGTTGGCCAAAAAGGCCGTATGCGTTTTTTCCTGAATATATTCAGGAAAAAACGCATACGCCCTTTTTGGCCAAGTGCATCATTGTGGACGTTCTGCCTCTTTTCCTATGCTTTCAATGCAATTCCAGTCTACCTCCTGAAATCGGTTTCCTGCAATTCTGCCCCGCTTTCAAGTCCTCTTGGCAGCCTTACTTCAGTCTATTTTTGGACGATAGCTGTCATTTATAACTCTGCAGGTTTGTGAATTACAGTGCCCCTGAGCTCCTTTCTTCAACTCACTTTCTTGTGACCTGGCCGCAACACCGCAGGATGGCTTCAGGCCCTAATCTGGTTCCGGTACGGCACGCTGAGCCTTTGGTTATTTCCTCTTCCTGGTGGGAAATGAGAGTTAAATTTGCCCGTCCAGACACCTCCAGCTAGCCTCTCATTGGTTCTCGCTATTCCTGTTCATCTTCCGCAGAAATTGCAAACTGTGCCAAACAGGAGGTTAAAGGCGCTGACTCTCCAAGTGGGGAGAGTGTTAGTAAAGCGTCTGGAATGTTGCACCTGAGTATCAGGGGAGGAAAACTGAGACATATTTGAACACGTCTCCCGATCACATGGTTGATCATACTCTAGGTTCCACATGCATGTTTTAGCTGAAGGAAGAATACCTTAAACCTGGGTAGTTGAAACCCGTGGAATGGGTACCATGCAATATGACTTCAAAGGGTCTTCATTTGCTCACCGAACCTCTCCAATCCTATCACTGCTGCATTTATGCCTCTGTACACATGCTTGATTCTCTATCGGAGACATAGCAATCCATAGGTTTTAAGATACTTACTAGTCAGGTACATTCTTAGGCGTTTAATATGGGGTGTTGAGTCCATTTCGTTGAGCAAGGAGTAGCTCTTGTCTATTCCATATTTGGCTTAAGGAACTTTATCTGTGCTCATTTCAATCTCTGGTTTTATGCAGCACCCCAACTCACCTTTACCCTTAAGCAAGCATAAGTTGGTTTTCTAAATTTGAGACCCTGTTCTGTTCTGTAATTCAGTTCATGTGTAGCCAAGTTTCCATTCCGTGTATTACTGATATCTTATGATGTTTCTTTTTCTGTGTGACTTATTTCAGTTAGAATCATCATACCTGAATCCACTCATTGTGATGCTAAGGGCCTGATGACATAGATTTCATTGCTGAGTGATATTGCTTTGTAAGTAAATACCACAACTTCTTTATCCATTTTTCACTTTCTGCGATGTTGAACTTGTACTGTAAACGAGGTTCTTGTAAACAGAGGCGTCCCAAACTTTGGGGTGGCTGTGTCTGTTTGATTTTAATTTCCCTAAGCTATAGGACCATAAGTGGCAGTGCCCTAGGCTCTGTTGCTTTGTTTTTTAGATGTTTCAGGAAACACCATACACTTCTCCCCAGTGTCTGTTGGCAATTTACATCCCGCCCATCAGCATAACAAGGATCCCAGTTCTCCATGGCCTGTCCTGCCTTTCTGGATTTTACACTTTTTTCAGATGGCCCTTTTGACCGGGGGGAAGTGAGACTTCATTGTAGTGCAGATTTCCTTTGCAAGCTTGCTTGGTTGGCCAAAAAGGGCATATGCGTTTTTTCCTGAATATATTCAGGAAAAAACGCATACGCCCTTTTTGGCCAAGTGCATCATTGTGGACGTTCTGCCTCTTTTCCTATGCTTTCAATGCAATTCCAGTCTACCTCCTGAAATCGGTTTCCTGCAATTCTGCCCCGCTTTCAAGTCCTCTTGGCAGCCTTACTTCAGTCTATTTTTGGACGATAGCTGTCATTTATAACTCTGCAGGTTTGTGAATTACAGTGCCCCTGAGCTCCTTTCTTCAACTCGCTTTCTTGTGACCTGGCCGCAACACCGGAGGATGGCTTCAGGCCCTAATCTGGTTCCGGCCCGGCATGCTGAGCCTTTGGTTAATTCCTCTTCCTGGTGGGAAATGAGAGTTAAATTTGCCCGTCCAGACACCTCCAGCTAGCCTCTCATTGGTTCTCGCTATTCCTGTTCATCTTCCGCAGAAATTGCAAACTGGGCCAAACAGGAGGTTAAAGGGACTGACTCTCCAAGTGGGGAGAGTGTTAGTAAAGCGTCTGGAATGTTGCACCCGAGTACCAGGGGAGGAAAACTGAGACATATTTGAACACGTCTCCCGTTCACATGGTTGATCATACTGGGGTTCCACATGCATGTTTTAGCTGAAGGAAGAATACCTTAAACCTGGAGAGTTGAGACCCGTGGAATGGGTACCATGCAATATGACTTCAAAGGGTCTTCATTTGCTCACCGAACCTCTCCAATCCTATCACTGCTGTGTTTATGCCCCTGTACACATGCTTGATTCTCTTTTGGAGACATAGCAATCCATAGGTTTTACGATACTTACTAGTCAGGTACATTCTTAGGCGTTTAATATGCGGTGTTGAGTCCATTTCGTTGAGCAAGGAGTAGCTCTTGTCTATTCCATATTTGACTTAAGGAACTTTATCTGTGCTCATTTCAATCTCTGGTTTTATGCAGCACCCCACCTCACCTTTACCCTTAAGCAAGCATAAGTTGGTTTTCTAAATTTGAGACCCTGTTCTGTTCTGTAATTCAGTTCCAGTGTAGCCAAGTTTCCATTCCGTGTATTACTGATATCTTATGATGTTTCTTTTTCTGTGTGACTTATTTCAGTTAGAATCATCATACCTGAATCCACTCATTGTGATGCTAAGGGCCTGATGACATAGATTTCATTGCTGAGTGATATTGCTTTGTAAGTAAATACCACAAATTCTTTATCCATTTTTCACTTTCTGCGATGTTGAACTTGTACTGTAAACGAGGTTCTTGTAAACAGAGGCGTCCCAAACTTTGGGGTGGCTGTGTCTTTTTGATTTTAATTTCCCTAAGCTATAGGACCATAAGTGGCAGTGCCCTAGGCTCTGTTGCTTTGTTTTTTAGATGTTTCAGGAAACACCATACACTTCTCCCGAGTGTCTGTTGGCAATTTACATCCCGCCCATCAGCATAACAAGGCTCCCAGTTCTCCATGGCCTGTCCTGCCTTTCTGGATTTTACACTTTTTTCAGATGGCCCTTTTGACCGGGGGGAAGTGAGACTTCATTGTAGTGCAGATTTCCTTTGCAAGCTTGCTTGGTTGGCCAAAAAGGGCGTATGCGTTTTTTCCTGAATATATTCAGGAAAAAACGCATACGCCCTTTTTGGCCAAGTGCATCATTGTGGACGTTCTGCCTCTTTTCCTATGCTTTCAATGCAATTCCAGTCTACCTCCTGAAATCGGTTTCCTGCAATTCTGCCCCGCTTTCAAGTCCTCTTGGCAGCCTTACTTCAGTCTATTTTTGGACGATAGCTGTCATTTATAACTCTGCAGGTTTGTGAATTACAGTGCCCCTGAGCTCCTTTCTTCAACTCGCTTTCTTGTGACCTGGCCGCAACACCGCAGGATGGCTTCAGGCCCTAATCTGGTTCCGGCCCGGCATGCTGAGCCTTTGGGTAATTCCTCTTCCTGGTGGGAAATGAGAGTTAAATTTGCCCGTCCAGACACCTCCAGCTAGCCTCTCATTGGTTCTCGCTATTCCTGTTCATCTTCCGCAAAAATTGCAAACTGGGCCAAACAGGAGGTTAAAGGGACTGACTCTCCAAGTGGGGAGAGTGCTAGTAAAGCGTCTGGAATGTTGCACCCGAGTACCAGGGTACGAAAACTGAGACATATTTGAACACGTCTCCCGATCACATGGTTGATCATACTCTAGGTTCCACATGCATGTTTTAGCTGAAGGAAGAATACCTTAAACCTGGGTAGTTGAAACCCGTGGAATGGGTACCATGTAATATGACTTTAAAGGGTCTTCATTTGCTCACCGAACCTCTCCAATCCTATCACTGCTGCATTTATGCCCCTGTACACATGCTTGATTCTCTTTTGGAGACATAGCAATCCATAGGTTTTAAGATACTTACAAGTCAGGTACATTCTTAGGCGTTTAATATGCGGTGTTGAGTCCATTTCGTTGAGCAAGGAGTAGCTCTTGTCTATTCCATATTTGGCTTAAGGAACTTTATCTGTGCTCATTTCAATCTCTGGTTTTATGCAGCACCCCAACTCACCTTTACCCTTAAGCAAGCATAAGTTGTTTTTCTAAATTTGAGTCCCTGTTCTGTTCTGTAATTCAGTTCCTGTGTAGCCAAGTTTACATTCCGTGTATTACTGATATCTTATGATGTTTCTTTTTCTGTGTGACTTACTTCAGTTAGAATCATCATAACTGAATCCACTCATTGTGCTGCTAAGGGCCTGATGACACAGATTTCATTGCTGAGTGATATTGCTTTGTAAGTAAATACCACAACTTCTTTATCCATCTTTCACTTTCTGCGATGTTGAACTTGTACTGTAAACGAGGTTCTTGTAAACAGAGCCGTTCCAAACTTTGGGGTGGCTGTGTCTTTTTGATTTTAATTTCCCTAAGCTATAGGACCATAATTGGACGTGCCCTAGGTTCTGTTGCTTTGTTTTTTAGATGTTTCAGGAAACACCATACACTTCTCCCGAGTGGTTGTTGGCAATTTATATCCCGCCCATCAGCATAACAAGGCTCCCAGTTCTCCATGGCCTGTCCTGCCTTTCTGGATTTTACACTTTTTTCAGATGGCCCTTTTGACCGGGGGGAAGTGAGACTTCATTGTAGTGCAGATTTCCTTTGCAAGCTTGCTTGGTTGGCCAAAAAGGGCGTATGCGTTTTTTCCTGAATATATTCAGGAAAAAACGCATACGCCCTTTTTGGCCAAGTGCATCATTGTGGACGTTCTGCCTCTTTTCCTATGCTTTCAATGCAATTCCAGTCTACCTCCTGAAATCGGTTTCCTGCAATTCTGCCCCGCTTTCAAGTCCTCTTGGCAGCCTTACTTCAGTCTATTTTTGGACGATAGCTGTCATTTATAACTCTGCAGGTTTGTGAATTACAGTGCCCCTGAGCTCCTTTCTTCAACTCGCTTTCTTGTGACCTGGCCGCAACACCGCAGGATGGCTTCAGGCCCTAATCTGGTTCCGGC
This sequence comes from Stenella coeruleoalba, assembly GCF_951394435.1. NCBI lineage: Eukaryota > Metazoa > Chordata > Mammalia > Artiodactyla > Delphinidae > Stenella > Stenella coeruleoalba. The sequence continues at coordinate 595,823 of NW_027645862.1, forward strand.
CCGGCATGCTGAGCCTTTGGATAATTCCTCTTCCTGGTGGGAAATGAGAGTTAAATTTGCCCGTCCAGACACCTCCAGCTAGCCTCTCATTGGTTCTCGCTATTCCTGTTCATCTTCCGCAGAAATTGCAAACTGTGCCAAACAGGAGGTTAAAGGCGCTGACTCTCCAAGTGGGGAGAGTGTTAGTAAAGCGTCTGGAATGTTGCACCTGAGTACCAGGGGAGGAAAACTGAGACATATTTGAACACGTCTCCCGATCACATGGTTGATCATACTCTAGGTTCCACATGCATGTTTTAGCTGAAGGAAGAATACCTTAAACCTGGGTAGTTGAAACCCGTGGAATGGGTACCATGTAATATGACTTTAAAGGGTCTTCATTTGCTCACCGAACCTCTCCAATCCTATCACTGCTGCATTTATGCCCCTGTACACATGCTTGATTCTCTTTTGGAGACATAGCAATCCATAGGTTTTAAGATACTTACAAGTCAGGTACATTCTTAGGCGTTTAATATGCGGTGTTGAGTCCATTTCGTTGAGCAAGGAGTAGCTCTTGTCTATTCCATATTTGGCTTAAGGAACTTTATCTGTGCTCATTTCAATCTCTGGTTTTATGCAGCACCCCAACTCACCTTTACCCTTAAGCAAGCATAAGTTGTTTTTCTAAATTTGAGTCCCTGTTCTGTTCTGTAATTCAGTTCCTGTGTAGCCAAGTTTACATTCCGTGTATTACTGATATCTTATGATGTTTCTTTTTCTGTGTGACTTACTTCAGTTAGAATCATCATAACTGAATCCACTCATTGTGCTGCTAAGGGCCTGATGACACAGATTTCATTGCTGAGTGATATTGCTTTGTAAGTAAATACCACAACTTCTTTATCCATCTTTCACTTTCTGCGATGTTGAACTTGTACTGTAAACGAGGTTCTTGTAAACAGAGCCGTTCCAAACTTTGGGGTGGCTGTGTCTTTTTGATTTTAATTTCCCTAAGCTATAGGACCATAAGTGGACGTGCCCTAGGTTCTGTTGCTTTGTTTTTTAGATGTTTCAGGAAACACCATACACTTCTCCCGAGTGGTTGTTGGCAATTTATATCCCGCCCATCAGCATAACAAGGCTCCCAGTTCTCCATGGCCTGTCCTGCCTTTCTGGATTTTACACTTTTTTCAGATGGCCCTTTTGACCGGGGGGAAGTGAGACTTCATTGTAGTGCAGATTTCCTTTGCAAGCTTGCTTGGTTGGCCAAAAAGGGCGTATGCGTTTTTTCCTGAATATATTCAGGAAAAAACGCATACGCCCTTTTTGGCCAAGTGCATCATTGTGGACGTTCTGCCTCTTTTCCTATGCTTTCAATGCAATTCCAGTCTACCTCCTGAAATCGGTTTCCTGCAATTCTGCCCCGCTTTCAAGTCCTCTTGGCAGCCTTACTTCAGTCTATTTTTGGACGATAGCTGTCATTTATAACTCTGCAGGTTTGTGAATTACAGTGCCCCTGAGCTCCTTTCTTCAACTCGCTTTCTTGTGACCTGGCCGCAACACCGCAGGATGGCTTCAGGCCCTAATCTGGTTCCGGCCCGGCATGCTGAGCCTTTGGATAATTCCTCTTCCTGGTGGGAAATGAGAGTTAAATTTGCCCGTCCAGACACCTCCAGCTAGCCTCTCATTGGTTCTCGCTATTCCTGTTCATCTTCCGCAAAAATTGCAAACTGGGCCAAACAGGAGGTTAAAGGGACTGACTCTCCAAGTGGGGAGAGTGCTAGTAAAGCGTCTGGAATGTTGCACCCGAGTACCAGGGTACGAAAACTGAGACATATTTGAACACGTCTCCCGATCACATGGTTGATCATACTCTAGGTTCCACATGCATGTTTTAGCTGAAGGAAGAATACCTTAAACCTGGGTAGTTGAAACCCGTGGAATGGGTACCATGTAATATGACTTTAAAGGGTCTTCATTTGCTCACCGAACCTCTCCAATCCTATCACTGCTGCATTTATGCCCCTGTACACATGCTTGATTCTCTTTTGGAGACATAGCAATCCATAGGTTTTAAGATACTTACAAGTCAGGTACATTCTTAGGCGTTTAATATGCGGTGTTGAGTCCATTTCGTTGAGCAAGGAGTAGCTCTTGTCTATTCCATATTTGGCTTAAGGAACTTTATCTGTGCTCATTTCAATCTCTGGTTTTATGCAGCACCCCAACTCACCTTTACCCTTAAGCAAGCATAAGTTGTTTTTCTAAATTTGAGTCCCTGTTCTGTTCTGTAATTCAGTTCCTGTGTAGCCAAGTTTACATTCCGTGTATTACTGATATCTTATGATGTTTCTTTTTCTGTGTGACTTACTTCAGTTAGAATCATCATAACTGAATCCACTCATTGTGCTGCTAAGGGCCTGATGACACAGATTTCATTGCTGAGTGATATTGCTTTGTAAGTAAATACCACAACTTCTTTATCCATCTTTCACTTTCTGCGATGTTGAACTTGTACTGTAAACGAGGTTCTTGTAAACAGAGCCGTTCCAAACTTTGGGGTGGCTGTGTCTTTTTGATTTTAATTTCCCTAAGCTATAGGACCATAAGTGGACGTGCCCTAGGTTCTGTTGCTTTGTTTTTTAGATGTTTCAGGAAACACCATACACTTCTCCCGAGTGGTTGTTGGCAATTTATATCCCGCCCATCAGCATAACAAGGCTCCCAGTTCTCCATGGCCTGTCCTGCCTTTCTGGATTTTACACTTTTTTCAGATGGCCCTTTTGACCGGGGGGAAGTGAGACTTCATTGTAGTGCAGATTTCCTTTGCAAGCTTGCTTGGTTGGCCAAAAAGGGCGTATGCGTTTTTTCCTGAATATATTCAGGAAAAAACGCATACGCCCTTTTTGGCCAAGTGCATCATTGTGGACGTTCTGCCTCTTTTCCTATGCTTTCAATGCAATTCCAGTCTACCTCCTGAAATCGGTTTCCTGCAATTCTGCCCCGCTTTCAAGTCCTCTTGGCAGCCTTACTTCAGTCTATTTTTGGACGATAGCTGTCATTTATAACTCTGTAGGTTTGTGAATTACAGTGCCCCTGAGCTCCTTTCTTCAACTCGCTTTCTTTTGAGCTGGCCGCAACACCGCAGGATGGCTTCAGGCCCTAATCTGGTTCCGGTACGGCACGCTGAGCCTTTGGTTATTTCCTCTTCCTGGTGGGAAATGAGAGTTAAATTTGCCCGTCCAGACACCTCCAGCTAGCCTCTCATTGGTTCTCGCTATTCCTGTTCATCTTCCGCAGAAATTGCAATCTGGGCCAAACAGGAGGTTAAAGGCGCTGACTCTCCAAGTCGGGAGAGTGTTAGTAAAGCGTCTGGAATGTTGCACCCGAGTACCAGGGGAGGAAAACTGAGACATATTTGAACACGTCTCCCGATCACATGGTTGATCATACTCTAGGTTCCACATGCATGTTTTAGCTGAAGGAAGAATACCTTAAACCTGGGTAGTTGAAACCCGTGGAATGGGTACCATGCAATATGACTTCAAAGGGTCTTCATTTGCTCACCGAACCTCTCCAATCCTATCACTGCTGCGTTTATGCCCCTGTACACATGCTTGATTCTCTTTCGGAGACATAGCAATCCATAGGTTTTACGATACTTACTAGTCAGGTACATTCTTAGGCGTTTAATATGGGGTGTTGAGTCCATTTTGTTGAGCAAGGAGTAGCTCTTGTCTATTCCATATTTGGCTTAAGGAACTTTATCTGTGCTCATTTCAATCTCTGGTTTTATGCAGCACCCCAACTCACCTTTCCCCTTAAGCAAGCATAAGTTGGTTTTCTAAATTTGAGACCCTGTTCTGTTTTGGAATGCAGTTCCTGTGTAGCCAAGTTTACATTCCGTGTATTAGTGATATCTTATGATGTTTCTTTTTCTGTGTGACTTATTTCAGTTAGAATCATCGTACCTGAATCCACTCATTATGCTGCTACGGGCCTGATGACATAGATTTCATTGCTGAGTGATACTGCATTGTACGTAAGTACCACAAGTTCTTTATCCATTTTTCACTTTCTGTGATATTGAACTTGTACGGTAAACGAGGTTCTTGTAAACGGAGGCGTCCCAAACTTTGGGGTGGCTGTGTCTTTTTGATTTTAATTTCCCTAAGCTATAGGACCATAAGTGGAAGTGCCCTAGGCTCTGTTGCTTTGTTTTTTAGATGTTTCAGGAAACACCATACACTTCTCCCGAGTGGTTGTTGGCAATTTACATCCCGCCCATCAGCATAACAAGGCTCCCAGTTCTCCATGGCCTGTCCTGCCCTTCTGGATTTTACACTTTTTTCAGATGGCCCTTTTGACTGGGGGGAAGTGAGACTTCATTGTAGTGCAGATTTCCTTTGCAAGCTTGCTTGGTTGGCCAAAAAGGGCGTATGCGTTTTTTCCTGAATATATTCAGGAAAAAACGCATACGCCCTTTTTGGCCAAGTGCATCATTGTGGACGTTCTGCCTCTTTTCGTATGCTTTCAATGCAATTCCAGTCTACCTCCTGAAATCGGTTTCCTGCAATTCTGCCCCGCTTTCAAGTCCTCTTGGCAGCCTTACTTCAGTCTATTTTTGGACGATAGCTGTCATTTATAACTCTGCAGGTTTGTGAATTACAGTGCCCCTGAGCTCCTTTCTTCAACTTGCTTTCTTGTGACCTGGCCGCAACACCGCAGGATGGCTTCAGGCCCTAATCTGGTTCCGGCACGGCACGCTGAGCCTTTGGTTATTTCCTCTTCCTGGTGGGAAATGAGAGTTAAATTTGCCCGTCCAGACACCTCCAGCTAGTCTCTCATTGGTTCGCGCTATTCCTGTTCATCTTCCGCAGAAATTGCAAACTGGGCCAAACAGGAGGTTAAAGGCGCTGACTCTCCAAGTGGGGAGAGTGTTAGTAAAGCGTCTGGAATGTTGCACCCGAGTACCAGGGGAGGAAAACTGAGACATATTTGAACACGTCTCCCGTTCACATGGTTGATCATACTTGGGTTCCACATGCATGTTTTAGCTGAAGGAAGAATACCTTAAACCTGGAGAGTTAAGACCCGTGTAATGGGTACCATGCAATATGACTTCAAAGGGTCTTCATTTGCTCACCGAACCTCTCCAATCCTATCACAGCTGCGTTTATGCCCCTGTACACACGCTTGATTCTCTTACGGAGACATAGCAATCCATAGGTTTTAAGATACTTACTAGTCAGGTACATTCTTAGGCGTTTAATATGGGGTGTTGAGTCCATTTCGTTGAGCAAGGAGTAGCTCTTGTCTATTCCATATTTGGCTTAAGGAACTTTATCTGTGCTCATTTCAATCTCTGGTTTTATGCAGCACCCCAACTCACCTTTACCCTTAAGCAAGAATAAGTTGGTTTTCTAAATTTGAGACCCTGTTCTGTTCTGTAATTCAGTTCCTGTGTAGCCAAGTTTACATTCCGTGTATTACTGATATCTTATGATGTTTCTTTTTCTGTGTGACTTATTTCAGTTAGAATCATCATACCTGAATCCACTCATTGTGCTGCTAAGGGCCTGATGACACAGATTTCATTGCTGAGTGATATTGCTTTGTAAGTAAATACCACAACTTCTTTATCCATTTTTCACTTTCTGCGATGTTGAACTTGTACTGTAAACGAGGTTCTTGTAAACAGAGCCGTTCCAAACTTTGGGGTGGCTGTGTCTTTTTGATTTTAATTTCCCTAAGCTATAGGACCATAAGTGGAAGTGCCCTAGGTTCTGTTGCTTTGTTTTTTAGATGTTTCAGGAAACACCATACACTTCTCCCGAGTGGTTATTGGCAATTTACATCCCGCCCATCAGCATAACAAGGCTCCCAGTTCTCCATGGCCTGTCCTGCCTTTCTGGATTTTACACTTTTTTCAGATGGCCCTTTTGACCGGGGGGAAGTGAGACTTCATTGTAGTGCAGATTTCCTTTGCAAGCTTGCTTGGTTGGCCAAAAAGGGCGTATGCGTTTTTTCCTGAATATATTCAGGAAAAAATGCATACGCCCTTTTTGGCCAAGTGCATCATTGTGGACGTTCTGCCTCTTTTCCTATGCTTTCAATGCAATTCCAGTCTACCTCCTGAAATCGGTTTCCTGCAATTCTGCCCAGCTTTCAAGTCCTCTTGGCAGCCTTACTTCAGTATATTTTTGGACGATAGCTGTCATTTATAACTCTGCAGGTTTGTGAATTACAGTGCCCCTGAGCTCCTTTCTTCAACTCGGTTTCTTTTGAGCTGGCCGCAACACCGCAGGATGGCTACAGTCCCTAATCTGGTTCCGGTACGGCACGCTGAGCCTTTGGTTATTTCCTCTTCCTGGTGGGAAATGAGAGTTAAATTTGCCCGTCCAGACACCTCCAGCTAGCCTCTCATTGGTTCTCGCTATTCCTGTTCATCTTCCGCAGAAATTGCAAACTGGGCCAAACAGGAGGTTAAAGGGACTGACTCTCCAAGTGGGGAGAGTGTTAGTAAAGCGTCTGGAATGTTGCACCCGAGTACCAGGGGAGGAAAACTGAGACATATTTGAACACGTCTCCCGTTCACATGGTTGATCATACTTGGGTTCCACATGCATGTTTTAGCTGAAGGAAGAATACCTTAAACCTGGAGAGTTAAGACCCGTGTAATGGGTACCATGCAATATGACTTCAAAGGGTCTTCATTTGCTCACCGAACCTCTCCAATCCTATCACTGCTGCATTTTTGCCCCTGTACACATGCTTGATTCTCTTTCGGAGACATAGCAATCCATAGGTTTTAAGATACTTACTAGTCAGGTACATTCTTAGGCGTTTAATATGCGGTGTTGAGTCCATTTCGTTGAGCAAGGAGTAGCTCTTGTCTATTCCATATTTGACTTAAGGAACTTTATCTGTGCTCATTTCAATCTCTGGTTTTATGCAGCACCCCACCTCACCTTTACCCTTAAGCAAGCATAAGTTGGTTTTCTAAATTTGAGACCCTGTTCTGTTCTGTAATTCAGTTCCAGTGTAGCCAAGTTTCCATTCCGTGTATTACTGATATCTTATGATGTTTCTTTTTCTGTGTGACTTATTTCAGTTAGAATCATCATACCTGAATCCACTCATTGTGATGCTAAGGGCCTGATGACATAGATTTCATTGCTGAGTGATATTGCTTTGTAAGTAAATACCACAAATTCTTTATCCATTTTTCACTTTCTGCGATGTTGAACTTGTACTGTAAACGAGGTTCTTGTAAACAGAGGCGTCCCAAACTTTGGGGTGGCTGTGTCTTTTTGATTTTAATTTCCCTAAGCTATAGGACCATAAGTGGCAGTGCCCTAGGCTCTGTTGCTTTGTTTTTTAGATGTTTCAGGAAACACCATACACTTCTCCCGAGTGTCTGTTGGCAATTTACATCCCGCCCATCAGCATAACAAGGCTCCCAGTTCTCCATGGCCTGTCCTGCCTTTCTGGATTTTACACTTTTTTCAGATGGCCCTTTTGACCGGGGGGAAGTGAGACTTCATTGTAGTGCAGATTTCCTTTGCAAGCTTGCTTGGTTGGCCAAAAAGGGCGTATGCGTTTTTTCCTGAATATATTCAGGAAAAAACGCATACGCCCTTTTTGGCCAAGTGCATCATTGTGGACGTTCTGCCTCTTTTCCTATGCTTTCAATGCAATTCCAGTCTACCTCCTGAAATCGGTTTCCTGCAATTCTGCCCCGCTTTCAAGTCCTCTTGGCAGCCTTACTTCAGTCTATTTTTGGACGATAGCTGTCATTTATAACTCTGCAGGTTTGTGAATTACAGTGCCCCTGAGCTCCTTTCTTCAACTCGCTTTCTTGTGACCTGGCCGCAACACCGCAGGATGGCTTCAGGCCCTAATCTGGTTCCGGCCCGGCATGCTGAGCCTTTGGATAATTCCTCTTCCTGGTGGGAAATGAGAGTTAAATTTGCCCGTCCAGACACCTCCAGCTAGCCTCTCATTGGTTCTCGCTATTCCTGTTCATCTTCCGCAAAAATTGCAAACTGGGCCAAACAGGAGGTTAAAGGGACTGACTCTCCAAGTGGGGAGAGTGCTAGTAAAGCGTCTGGAATGTTGCACCCGAGTACCAGGGTACGAAAACTGAGACATATTTGAACACGTCTCCCGATCACATGGTTGATCATACTCTAGGTTCCACATGCATGTTTTAGCTGAAGGAAGAATACCTTAAACCTGGGTAGTTGAAACCCGTGGAATGGGTACCATGTAATATGACTTTAAAGGGTCTTCATTTGCTCACCGAACCTCTCCAATCCTATCACTGCTGCATTTATGCCCCTGTACACATGCTTGATTCTCTTTTGGAGACATAGCAATCCATAGGTTTTAAGATACTTACAAGTCAGGTACATTCTTAGGCGTTTAATATGCGGTGTTGAGTCCATTTCGTTGAGCAAGGAGTAGCTCTTGTCTATTCCATATTTGGCTTAAGGAACTTTATCTGTGCTCATTTCAATCTCTGGTTTTATGCAGCACCCCAACTCACCTTTACCCTTAAGCAAGCATAAGTTGTTTTTCTAAATTTGAGTCCCTGTTCTGTTCTGTAATTCAGTTCCTGTGTAGCCAAGTTTACATTCCGTGTATTACTGATATCTTATGCTGTTTCTTTTTCTGTGTGACTTACTTCAGTTAGAATCATCATAACTGAATCCACTCATTGTGCTGCTAAGGGCCTGATGACACAGATTTCATTGCTGAGTGATATTGCTTTGTAAGTAAATACCACAACTTCTTTATCCATCTTTCACTTTCTGCGATGTTGAACTTGTACTGTAAACGAGGTTCTTGTAAACAGAGCCGTTCCAAACTTTGGGGTGGCTGTGTCTTTTTGATTTTAATTTCCCTAAGCTATAGGACCATAAGTGGACGTGCCCTAGGTTCTGTTGCTTTGTTTTTTAGATGTTTCAGGAAACACCATACACTTCTCCCGAGTGGTTGTTGGCAATTTATATCCCGCCCATCAGCATAACAAGGCTCCCAGTTCTCCATGGCCTGTCCTGCCTTTCTGGATTTTACACTTTTTTCAGATGGCCCTTTTGACCGGGGGGAAGTGAGACTTCATTGTAGTGCAGATTTCCTTTGCAAGCTTGCTTGGTTGGCCAAAAAGGGCGTATGCGTTTTTTCCTGAATATATTCAGGAAAAAACGCATACGCCCTTTTTGGCCAAGTGCATCATTGTGGACGTTCTGCCTCTTTTCCTATGCTTTCAATGCAATTCCAGTCTACCTCCTGAAATCGGTTTCCTGCAATTCTGCCCCGCTTTCAAGTCCTCTTGGCAGCCTTACTTCAGTCTATTTTTGGACGATAGCTGTCATTTATAACTCTGTAGGTTTGTGAATTACAGTGCCCCTGAGCTCCTTTCTTCAACTCGCTTTCTTTTGAGCTGGCCGCAACACCGCAGGATGGCTTCAGGCCCTAATCTGGTTCCGGTACGGCACGCTGAACCTTTGGTTATTTCCTCTTCCTGGTGGGAAATGAGAGTTAAATTTGCCCGTCCAGACACCTCCAGCTAGCCTCTCATTGGTTCTCGCTATTCCTGTTCATCTTCCGCAGAAATTGCAAACTGGGCCAAACAGGAGGTTAAAGGCGCTGACTCTCCAAGTCGGGAGAGTGTTAGTAAAGCGTCTGGAATGTTCCACCCGAGTACCAGGGGAGGAAAACTGAGACATATTTGAACACGTCTCCCGATCACATGGTTGATCATACTCTAGGTTCCACATGCATGTTTTAGCTGAAGGAAGAATACCTTAAACCTGGGTAGTTGAAACCCGTGGAATGGGTACCATGCAATATGACTTCAAAGGGTCTTCATTTGCTCACCGAACCTCTCCAATCCTATCACTGCTGCGTTTATGCCCCTGTACACATGCTTGATTCTCTTTCGGAGACATAGCAATCCATAGGTTTTACGATACTTACTAGTCAGGTACATTCTTAGGCGTTTAATATGGGGTGTTGAGTCCATTTTGTTGAGCAAGGAGTAGCTCTTGTCTATTCCATATTTGGCTTAAGGAACTTTATCTGTGCTCATTTCAATCTCTGGTTTTATGCAGCACCCCAACTCACCTTTCCCCTTAAGCAAGCATAAGTTGGTTTTCTAAATTTGAGACCCTGTTCTGTTTTGGAATGCAGTTCCTGTGTAGCCAAGTTTACATTCCGTGTATTAGTGATATCTTATGATGTTTCTTTTTCTGTGTGACTTATTTCAGTTAGAATCATCGTACCTGAATCCACTCATTATGCTGCTACGGGCCTGATGACATAGATTTCATTGCTGAGTGATACTGCATTGTACGTAAGTACCACAAGTTCTTTATCCATTTTTCACTTTCTGTGATATTGAACTTGTACGGTAAACGAGGTTCTTGTAAACGGAGGCGTCCCAAACTTTGGGGTGGCTGTGTCTTTTTGATTTTAATTTCCCTAAGCTATAGGACCATAAGTGGAAGTGCCCTAGGCTCTGTTGCTTTGTTTTTTAGATGTTTCAGGAAACACCATACACTTCTCCCGAGTGGTTGTTGGCAATTTACATCCCGCCCATCAGCATAACAAGGCTCCCAGTTCTCCATGGCCTGTCCTGCCTTTCTGGATTTTACACTTTTTTCAGATGGCCCTTTTGACTGGGGGGAAGTGAGACTTCATTGTAGTGCAGATTTCCTTTGCAAGCTTGCTTGGTTGGCCAAAAAGGGCGTATGCGTTTTTTCCTGAATATATTCAGGAAAAAACGCATACGCCCTTTTTGGCCAAGTGCATCATTGTGGACGTTCTGCCTCTTTTCCTATGCTTTCAATGCAATTCCAGTCTACCTCCTGAAATCGGTTTCCTGCAATGCTGCCCCGCTTTCAAGTCCTCTTGGCAGCCTTACTTCAGTCTATTTTTGGACGATAGCTGTCATTTATAACTCTGCAGGTTTGTGAATTACAGTGCCCCTGAGCTCCTTTCTTCAACTTGCTTTCTTGTGACCTGGCCGCAACACCGCAGGATGGCTTCAGGCCCTAATCTGGTTCCGGCACGGCACGCTGAGCCTTTGGTTATTTCCTCTTCCTGGTGGGAAATGAGAGTTAAATTTGCCCGTCCAGACACCTCCAGCTAGTCTCTCATTGGTTCGCGCTATTCCTGTTCATCTTCCGCAGAAATTGCAAACTGGGCCAAACAGGAGGTTAAAGGCGCTGACTCTCCAAGTGGGGAGAGTGTTAGTAAAGCGTCTGGAATGTTGCACCCGAGTACCAGGGGAGGAAAACTGAGACATATTTGAACACGTCTCCCGTTCACATGGTTGATCATACTTGGGTTCCACATGCATGTTTTAGCTGAAGGAAGAATACCTTAAACCTGGAGAGTTAAGACCCGTGTAATGGGTACCATGCAATATGACTTCAAAGGGTCTTCATTTGCTCACCGAACCTCTCCAATCCTATCACAGCTGCGTTTATGCCCCTGTACACACGCTTGATTCTCTTACGGAGACATAGCAATCCATAGGTTTTAAGATACTTACTAGTCAGGTACATTCTTAGGCGTTTAATATGGGGTGTTGAGTCCATTTCGTTGAGCAAGGAGTAGCTCTTGTCTATTCCATATTTGGCTTAAGGAACTTTATCTGTGCTCATTTCAATCTCTGGTTTTATGCTGCACCCCAACTCACCTTTACCCTTAAGCAAGAATAAGTTGGTTTTCTAAATTTGAGACCCTGTTCTGTTCTGTAATTCAGTTCCTGTGTAGCCAAGTTTACATTCCGTGTATTACTGATATCTTATGATGTTTCTTTTTCTGTGTGACTTATTTCAGTTAGAATCATCATACCTGAATCCACTCATTGTGCTGCTAAGGGCCTGATGACACAGATTTCATTGCTGAGTGATATTGCTTTGTAAGTAAATACCACAACTTCTTTATCCATTTTTCACTTTCTACGATGTTGAACTTGTACTGTAAACGAGGTTCTTGTAAACAGAGCCGTTCCAAACTTTGGGGTGGCTGTGTCTTTTTGATTTTAATTTCCCTAAGCTATAGGACCATAAGTGGAAGTGCCCTAGGTTCTGTTGCTTTGTTTTTTAGATGTTTCAGGAAACACCATACACTTCTCCCGAGTGGTTATTGGCAATTTACATCCCGCCCATCAGCATAACAAGGCTCCCAGTTCTCCATGGCCTGTCCTGCCTTTCTGGATTTTACACTTTTTTCAGATGGCACTTTTGACCGGGGGGAATTGAGACTTCATTGTAGTGCAGATTTCCTTTGCAAGCTTGCTTGGTTGGCCAAAAAGGGCGTATGCGTTTTTTCCTGAATATATTCAGGAAAAAATGCATACGCCCTTTTTGGCCAAGTGCATCATTGTGGACGTTCTGCCTCTTTTCCTATGCTTTCAATGCAATTCCAGTCTACCTCCTGAAATCGGTTTCCTGCAATTCTGCCCAGCTTTCAAGTCCTCTTGGCAGCCTTACTTCAGTATATTTTTGGACGATAGCTGTCATTTATAACTCTGCAGGTTTGTGAATTACAGTGCCCCTGAGCTCCTTTCTTCAACTCGGTTTCTTTTGAGCTGGCCGCAACACCGCAGGATGGCTACAGTCCCTAATCTGGTTCCGGTACGGCACGCTGAGCCTTTGGTTATTTCCTCTTCCTGGTGGGAAATGAGAGTTAAATTTGCCCGTCCAGACACCTCCAGCTAGCCTCTCATTGGTTCTCGCTATTCCTGTTCATCTTCCGCAGAAATTGCAAACTGGGCCAAACAGGAGGTTAAAGGGACTGACTCTCCAAGTGGGGAGAGTGTTAGTAAAGCGTCTGGAATGTTGCACCCGAGTACCAGGGGAGGAAAACTGAGACATATTTGAACACGTCTCCCGTTCACATGGTTGATCATACTTGGGTTCCACATGCATGTTTTAGCTGAAGGAAGAATACCTTAAACCTGGAGAGTTAAGACCCGTGTAATGGGTACCATGCAATATGACTTCAAAGGGTCTTCATTTGCTCACCGAACCTCTCCAATCCTATCACTGCTGCATTTTTGCCCCTGTACACATGCTTGATTCTCTTTCGGAGACATAGCAATCCATAGGTTTTAAGATACTTACTAGTCAGGTACATTCTTAGGCGTTTAATATGCGGTGTTGAGTCCATTTCGTTGAGCAAGGAGTAGCTCTTGTCTATTCCATATTTGACTTAAGGAACTTTATCTGTGCTCATTTCAATCTCTGGTTTTATGCAGCACCCCAACTCACCTTTACCCTTAAGCAAGCATAAGTTGGTTTTCTAAATTTGAGACCCTGTTCTGTTCTGTAATTCAGTTCCTGTGTAGCCAAGTTTACATTCCGTGTATTACTGATATCTCATGATGTTTCTTTTTCTGTGTGACTTATTTCAGTTAGAATCATCATACCTGAATCCACTCATTGTGCTGCTAAGGGCCTGATGACACAGATTTCATTGCTGAGTGATATTGCTTTGTAAGTAAATACCACAACTTCTTTATCCATTTTTCACTTTCTGCGATGTTGAACTTGTACTGTAAACGAGGTTCTTGTAAACAGAGCCGTTCCAAACTTTGGGGTGGCTGTGTCTTTTTGATTTTAATTTCCCTAAGCTATAGGACCATAAGTGGAAGTGCCCTAGGTTCTGTTGCTTTGTTTTTTAGATGTTTCAGGAAACACCATACACTTCTCCCGAGTGGTTGTTGGCAATTTACATCCCGCCCATCAGCATAACAAGGCTCCCAGTTCTCCATGGCCTGTCCTGCCTTTCTGGATTTTACACTTTTTTCAGATGGCCCTTTTGACCGGGGGGAAGTGAGACTTCATTGTAGTGCAGATTTCCTTTGCAAGCTTGCTTGGTTGGCCAAAAAGGGCGTATGCATTTTTTCCTGAATATATTCAGGAAAAAACGCATACGCCCTTTTTGGCCAAGTGCATCATTGTGGACGTTCTGCCTCTTTTCCTATGCTTTCAATGCAATTCCAGTCTACCTCCTGAAATCGGTTTCCTGCAATTCTGCCCCGCTTTCAAGTCCTCTTGGCAGCCTTACTTCAGTCTATTTTTGGACGATAGCTGTCATTTATAACTCTGCAGGTTTGTGAATTACTGTTCCCCTGAGCTCCTTTCTTCAACTCGCTTTCTTGTGACCAGGCCGCAACACCGCAGGATGGCTTCAGGCCCTAATCTGGTTCCGGCCCGGCATGCTGAGCCTTTGGTTAATTCCTCTTCCTGGTGGGAAATGAGAGTTAAATTTGCCCGTCCAGACACCTCCAGCTAGCCTCTCATTGGTTCTCCCTATTCCTGTTCATCTTGCGCAGAAATTGCAAACTGGGCCAAACAGGAGGTTAAAGGCGCTGACTCTCCAAGTGGGGAGAGTGTTAGTAAAGCATCTGGAATTTTGCACCCGAGTACCAGGGTATGAAAACTGAGACATATTTGAACACGTCTCCTGATCACATGGTTGATCATACTCTAGGTTCTACATGCATGTTTTAGCTGAAGGAAGAATACCTTAAACCTGGGTAGTTGAAACCCATGGAATGGGTACCATGCAATATGACTTCAAAGGGTCTTCATTTGCTCACCGAACCTCTCCAATCCTATCACTGCTGCGTTTATGCCCCTGTACACATGCTTGATTCTCTTTCGGAGACATAGCAATCCATAGGTTTTAAGATACTTACTAGTCAGGTACATAGTTAGGCATTTAACATGCGATGTTGAGTCCATTTCGTTGAGCAAGGAGTAGCTCTTGTCTATTCCGTATTTGGCTTAAGGACCTTTATCTGTGCTCATTTCAATCTCTGGTTTTATGCAGCACCCCAACTCACCTTTCCCCTTAAGCAAGCATAAGTTGGTTTTCTAAATTTGAGAACCTGTTCTGTTTTGGAATTCAGTTCCTGTGTAGCCAAGTTTCCATTCCGTGTATTACTGATATCTTATGATGTTTCCTTTCTGTGTGACTTATTTCAGTTAGAATCATCGTACCTGAATCTACTCATTATGCTGCTACGGGCCTGATGACATAGATTTCATTGCTGAGTGATACTGCATTGTACGTAAGTACCACAAGTTCTTTATCCATTTTTCACTTTCTGTGATATTGAACTTGTACGGTAAACGAGGTTCTTGTAAACGGAGGCGTCCCAAACTTTGGGGTGGCTGTGTCTTTTTGATTTTAATTTCCCTAAGCTATAGGACCATAAGTGGAAGTGCCCTAGGCTCTGTTGCTTTGTTTTTTAGATGTTTCAGGAAACACCATACACTTCTCCCGAGTGGTTGTTGGCAATTTACATCCCGCCCATCAGCATAACAAGGCTCCCAGTTCTCCATGGCCTGTCCTGCCTTTCTGGATTTTACACTTTTTTCAGATGGCCCTTTTGACCGGGGGGAAGTGAGACTTCATTGTAGTGCAGTTTTCCTTTGCAAGCTTGCTTGGTTGGCCAAAAAGGGCGTATGCGTTTTTTCCTGAATATATTCAGGAAAAAACGCATACGCCCTTTTTGGCCAAGTGCATCATTGTGGACGTTCTGCCTCTTTTCCTATGCTTTCAATGCAATTCCAGTCTACCTCCTGAAATCGGTTTCCTGCAATTCTGCCCCGCTTTCAAGTCCTCTTGGCAGCCTTACTTCAGTCTATTTTTGGACGATAGCTGTCATTTATAACTCTGCAGGTTTGTGAATTACAGTGTCCCTGAGCTCCTTTCTTCAACTCGGTTTCTTTTGAGCTGGCCGCAACACCGCAGGATGGCTTCAGGCCCTAATCTGGTTCCGGTACGGCACGCTGAGCCTTTGGTTATTTCCTCTTCCTGTTGGGAAATGAGACTTAAATTTGCCCGTCCAGACACCTCCAGCTAGCCTCTCATTGGTTCTCGCTATTCCTGTTCATCTTCCGCAGAAATTGCAAACTGTGCCAAACAGGAGGTTAAAGGCGCTGACTCTCCAAGTGGGGAGAGTGTTAGTAAAGCGTCTGGAATGTTGCACCCGAGTACCAGGGGACGAAAACTGAGACATATTTGAACACGTCTCCCGATCACATGGTTGATCATACTCTGGGTTCCACATGCATGTTTTAGCTGAAGGAAGAATACCTAAAACCTGGGTAGTTGAAACCCGTGGAATGGGTACCATGCAATATGACTTCAAAGGGTCTTCATTTGCTCACCGAACCTCTCCAATCCTATCACTGCTGCGTTTATGCCCCTGTACACATGCTTGATTCTCTTTCGGAGACATAGCAATCCATAGGTTTTAAGATACTTACTAGTCAGGTACATTCTTAGGCGTTTAATATGGGGTGTTGAGTCCATTTCGTTGAGCAAGGAGTAGCTCTTGTCTATTCCATATTTGGCTTAAGGAACTTTATCTGTGCTCATTTCAATCTCTGGTTTTATGCAGCACCCCAACTCACCTTTACCCTTAAGCAGGAATAAGTTGGTTTTCTAAATTTGAGACCCTGTTCTGTTCTGTAATTCAGTTCCTGTGTAGCCAAGTTTACATTCCGTGTATTACTGATATCTTATGATGTTTCTTTTTCTGTGTGACTTATTTCAGTTAGAATCATCATACCTGAATCCACTCATTGTGCTGCTAAGGGCCTAATGACACAGATTTCATTGCTGAGTGATATTGCTTTGTAAGTAAATACCACAACTTCTTTATCCATTTTTCACTTTCTGCGATGTTGAACTTGTACTGTAAACGAGGTTCTTGTAAACAGAGCCGTTCGAAAATTTGGGGTGGCTGTGTCTTTTTGATTTTAATTTCCCTAAGCTATAGGACCATGAGTGGAAGTGCCCTAGGTTCTGTTGCTTTGTTTTTTAGATGTTTCAGGAAACACCATACACTTCTCCCGAGTGGTTGTTGGCAATTTACATCCCGCCCATCAGCATAACAAGGCTCCCAGTTCTCCATGGCCTGTCCTGCCTTTCTGGATTTTACACTTTTTTCAGATGGCCCTTTTGACCGGGGGGAAGTGAGACTTCATTGTAGTGCAGATTTCCTTTGCAAGCTTGCTTGGTTGGCCAAAAAGGGCGTATGCGTTTTTTCCTGAATATATTCAGGAAAAAACGCATACGCCCTTTTTGGCCAAGTGCATCATTGTGGACGTTAGGCCTCTTTTCCTATGCTTTCAATGCAATTCCAGTCTACCTCCTGAAATCGTTTTCCTGCAATTCTGCCCCGCTTTCAAGTCCTCTTGGCAGCCTTACTTCAGTCTATTTTTGGACGATAGCTGTCATTTATAACTCTGCAGGTTTGTGAATTACAGTGCCCCTGAGCTCCTTTCTTCAACTCGCTTTCTTTTGAGCTGGCCGCAACACCGCAGGATGGCTTCAGGCCCTAATCTGGTTCCGGTACGGCACGCTGAGCCTTTGGTTATTTCCTCTTCCTGTTGGGAAATGAGAGTTAAATTTGCCCGTCCAGACACCTCCAGCTAGTCTCTCATTGGTTCTCGCTATTCCTGTTCATCTTCCGCAGAAATTGCAAACTGTGCCAAACAGGAGGTTAAAGGCGCTGACTCTCCAAGTGGGGAGAGTGTTAGTAAAGCGTCTGGAATGTTGCACCCGAGTACCAGGGGAGGAAACCTGAGACATATTTGAACACGTCTCCCGATCACATTGTTGATCATACTCTGGGTTCCACATGCATGTTTTAGCTGAAGGAAGAATACCTAAAACCTGGGTAGTTGAAACACGTGGAATGGGTACCATGCAATATGACTTCAAAGGGTCTTCATTTGCTCACTGAACCTCTCCAATCCTATCACTGCTGCGTTTATGCCCCTGTACACATGCTTGATTCTCTTTCGGAGACATAGCAATCCATAGGTTTTAAGATACTTACTAGTCAGGTACATTCTTAGGCGTTTAATATGCGGTGTTGAGTCCATTTCGTTGAGCAAGGAGTAGCTCTTGTCTATTCCATATTTGACTTAAGGAACTTTATCTGTGCTCATTTCAATCTCTGGTTTTATGCAGCACCCCAAGTCACCTTTACCCTTAAGCAAGCATAAGTTGGTTTTCTAAATTTGAGACCCTGTTCTGTTCTGTAATTCAGTTCCTGTGTAGCCAAGTTTACATTCCGTGTATTACTGATATCTTATGATGTTTCTTTTTCTGTGTGACTTATTTCAGTTAGAAACATCATACCTGAATCCACTCATTGTGATGCTAAGGGCCTGATGACATAGATTTCATTGCTGAGTGATATTGCTTTGTAAGTAAATACCACAACTTCTTTATCCATTTTTCACTTTCTGCGATGTTGAACTTGTACTGTAAACGAGGTTCTTGTAAACAGAGGCGTCCCAAACTTTGGGGTGGCTGTGTCTTTTTGATTTTAATTTCCCTAAGCTATAGGACCATAAGTGGCAGTGCCCTAGGCTCTGTTGCTTTGTTTTTTAGATGTTTCAGGAAACACCATACACTTCTCCCGAGTGTCTGTTGGCAATTTACATCCCGCCCATCAGCATAACAAGGCTCCCAGTTCTCCATGGCCTGTCCTGCCTTTCTGGATTTTACACTTTTTTCAGATGGCCCTTTTGACCGGGGGGAAGTGAGACTTCATTGTAGTGCAGATTTCCTTTGCAAGCTTGCTTGGTTGGCCAAAAAGGGCGTATGCGTTTTTTCCTGAATATATTCAGGAAAAAACGCATACGCCCTTTTTGGCCAAGTGCATCATTGTGGACGTTCTGCCTCTTTTCCTATGCTTTCAATGCAATTCCAGTCTACCTCCTGAAATCGGTTTCCTGCAATTCTGCCCCGCTTTCAAGTCCTCTTGGCAGCCTTACTTCAGTCTATTTTTGGACGATAGCTGTCATTTATAACTCTGCAGGTTTGTGAATTACAGTGCCCCTGAGCTCCTTTCTTCAACTCGCTTTCTTGTGACCTGGCCGCAACACCGCAGGATGGCTTCAGGCCCTAATCTGGTTCCGGCCCGGCATGCTGAGCCTTTGGTTAATTCCTCTTCCTGGTGGGAAATGAGAGTTAAATTTGCCCGTCCAGACACCTCCAGCTAGCCTCTCATTGGTTCTCGCTATTCCTGTTCATCTTCCGCAGAAATTGCAAACTGGGCCAAACAGGAGGTTAAAGGCGCTGACTCTCCAAGTGGGGAGAGTGTTAGTAAAGCGTCTGGAATGTTGCACCCGAGTACCAGGGGAGGAAAACTGAGACATATTTGAACACGTCTCCCGTTCACATGGTTGATCATACTTGGGTTCCACATGCATGTTTTAGCTGAAGGAAGAATACCTTAAACCTGGGTAGTTGAAACCCGTGGGATGGGTACCATGCAATATGACTTCAAAGGGTCTTCATTTGCTCACCGAACCTCTCCAATCCTATCACTGCTGCGTTTATGCCCCTGTACACACGCTTGATTCTCTTTTGGAGACATAGCAATCCATAGGTTTTAAGATACTTACTAGTCAGGTATATTCTTAGGCGTTTAATATGGGATGTTGAGTCCATTTCGTTGAGCAAGGAGTAGCTCTTGTCTATTCCATATTTGGCTTAAGGAACTTTATCTGTGCTCATTTCAATCTCTGGTTTTATGCAGCACCCCAACTCACCTTTCCCCTTAAGCAAGCATAAGTTGGTTTTCTAAATTTGAGACCCTGTTCTGTTCTGTAATTCACTTCCTGTGTAGCCAAGTTTACATTCCGTGTATTACTGATATCTTATGATGTTTCTTCTTCTGTGTGACTTATTTCAGTTAGAATCATCATACCTGAATCCACTTATTGTGCTGCTAAGGGCCTGATGACACAGATTTCATTGCTGAGTGATATTGCTTTGTAAGTAAATACCACAACTTCTTTATCCATTTTTCAATTTCTGCGATGTTGAACTTGTACTGTAAACGAGGTTCTTGTAAACAGAGCCGTTCCAAACTTTGGGGTGGCTGTGTCTTTTTGATTTTAATTTCCCTAAGCTATAGGACCATAAGTGGAAGTGCCCTAGGTTCTGTTGCTTTGTTTTTTAGATGTTTCAGGAAACACCATACACTTCTCCCGAGTGGTTGTTGGCAATTTACATCCCGCCCATCAGCATAACAAGGCTCCCAGTTCTCCATGGCCTGTCCTGCCTTTCTGGATTTTACACTTTTTTCAGATGGCCCTTTTGACCGGGGGGAAGTGAGACTTCATTGTAGTGCAGATTTCCTTTGCAAGCTTGCTTGGTTGGCCAAAAAGGGCGTATGCATTTTTTCCTGAATATATTCAGGAAAAAACGCATACGCCCTTTTTGGCCAAGTGCATCATTGTGGACGTTCTGCCTCTTTTCCTATGCTTTCAATGCAATTCCAGTCTACCTCCTGAAATCGGTTTCCTGCAATTCTGCCCCGCTTTCAAGTCCTCTTGGCAGCCTTACTTCAGTCTATTTTTGGACGATAGCTGTCATTTATAACTCTGCAGGTTTGTGAATTACAGTGCCCCTGAGCTCCTTTCTTCAACTCGCTTTCTTGTGACCTGGCCGCAACACCGCAGGATGGCTTCAGGCCCTAATCTGGTTCCGGTACGGCACGCTGAGCCTTTGGTTATTTCCTCTTCCTGTTGGGAAATGAGAGTTAAATTTGCCCGTCCAGACACCTCCAGCTAGTCTCTCATTGGTTCTCGCTATTCCTGTTCATCTTCCGCAGAAATTGCAAACTATGCCAAACAGGAGGTTAAAGGCGCTGACTCTCCAAGTGGGGAGAGTGTTAGTAAAGCGTCTGGAATGTTGCACCCGAGTACCAGGGGAGGAAAACTGAGACATATTTGAACACGTCTCCCGATCACATGGTTGATCATACTCTGGGTTCCACATGCATGTTTTAGCTGAAGGAAGAATACCTAAAATCTGGGTAGTTGAAACCCGTGGAATGGGTACCATGCAATATGACTTCAAAGGGTCTTCATTTGCTCACTGAACCTCTCCAATCCTATCACTGCTGTGTTTACGCCCCTGTACACATGCTTGATTCTCTTTCGGAGACATAGCAATCCATAGGTTTTAAGATACTTACTAGTCAGGTACATTCTTAGGCGTTTAATATGGGGTGTTGAGTCCATTTCGTTGAGCAAGGAGTAGCTCTTGTCTATTCCATATTTGGCTTAAGGAACTTTATCTGTGCTCATTTCAATCTCTGGTTTTATGCAGCACCCCAACTCACCTTTACCCTTAAGCAGGAATAAGTTGGTTTTCTAAATTTGAGACCCTGTTCTGTTCTGTAATTCAGTTCCTGTGTAGCCAAGTTTACATTCCGTGTATTACTGATATCTTATGATGTTTCTTTTTCTGTGTGACTTATTTCAGTTAGAATCATCATACCTGAATCCACTCATTGTGCTGCTAAGGGCCTAATGACACAGATTTCATTGCTGAGTGATATTGCTTTGTAAGTAAATACCACAACTTCTATATCCATTTTTCACTTTCTGCGATGTTGAACTTGTACTGTAAACGAGGTTCTTGTAAACAGAGCCGTTCGAAAATTTGGGGTGGCAGTGTCTTTTTGATTTTAATTTCCCTAAGCTATAGGACCATGAGTGGAAGTGCCCTAGGTTCTGTTGCTTTGTTTTTTAGATGTTTCAGGAAACACCATACACTTCTCCCGAGTGGTTGTTGGCAATTTACAACCCGCCCATCAGCATAACAAGGCTCCCAGTTCTCCATGGCCTGTCCTGCCTTTCTGGATTTTACACTTTTTTCAGATGGCCCTTTTGACCGGGGGGAAGTGAGACTTCATTGTAGTGCAGATTTCCTTTGCAAGCTTGCTTGGTTGGCCAAAAAGGGCGTATGCGTTTTTTCCTGAATATATTCAGGAAAAAACGCATACGCCCTTTTTGGCCAAGTGCATCATTGTGGACGTTCTGCCTCTTTTCCTATGCTTTCAATGCAATTCCAGTCTACCTCCTGAAATCGGTTTCCTGCAATTCTGCCCCGCTTTCAAGTCCTCTTGGCAGCCTTACTTCAGTCTATTTTTGGACGATAGCTGTCATTTATAACTCTGCAGGTTTGTGAATTACAGTGCCCTGAGCTCCTTTCTTCAACTCGCTTTCTTGTGACCTGGCCGCAACACCGCAGGATGGCTTCAGGCCCTAATCTGGTTCCGGCCCGGCATGCTGAGCCTTTGGTTAATTCCTCTTCCTGGTGGGAAATGAGAGTTAAATTTGCCCGTCCAGACACCTCCAGCTAGTCTCTCATTGGTTCTCGCTATTCCTGTTCATCTTCCGCAGAAATTGCAAACTGTGCCAAACAGGAGGTTAAAGGGACTGACTCTCCAAGTGGGGAGAGTGTTAGTAAAGCGTCTGGAATGTTGCACCCGAGTACCAGGGGAGGAAAACTGAGACATATTTGAACACGTCTCCCGATCACATGGTTGATCATACTCTAGGTTCCACATGCATGTTTTAGCTGAAGGAAGAATACCTTAAACCTGGGTAGTTGAAACCCGTGGAATGGGTACCATGCAATATGACTTCAAAGGGTCTTCATTTGCTCACCGAACCTCTCCAATCCTATCACTGCTGTGTTTATGCCCCTGTACACATGCTTGATTCTCTTTCGGAGACATAGCAATCCATAGGTTTTAAGATACTTACTAGTCAGGTACATTCTTAGGCGTTTAATATGGGGTGTTGAGTCCATTTCGTTGAGCAAGGAGTAGCTCTTGTCTATTCCATATTTGGCTTAAGGAACTTTATCTGTGCTCATTTCAATCTCTGGTTTTATGCAGCACCCCAACTCACCTTTCCCCTTAAGCAAGCATAAGTTGGTTTTCCAAATTTGAGACCCTGTTCTGTTTTGGAATGCAGTTCCTGTGTAGCCAAGTTTACATTCCGTGTATTAGTGATATCTTATGATGTTTCTTTTTCTGTGTGACTTATTTCAGTTAGAATCATCGTACCTGAATCCACTCATTATGCTGCTACGGGCCTGATGCCATAGATTTCATTGCTGAGTGATACTGCATTGTACGTAAGTACCACAAGTTCTTTATCCATTTTTCACTTTCTGTGATATTGAACTTGTACGGTAAACGAGGTTCTTGTAAACGGAGGCGTCCCAAACTTTGGGGTGGCTGTGCCTTTTTGATTTTAATTTCCCTAAGCTATAGGACCATAAGTGGCAGTGCCCTAGGCTCTGTTGCTTTGTTTTTTAGATGTTTCAGGAAACACCATACACTTCTCCCGAGTGGTTGTTGGCAATTTACATCCCGCCCATCAGCATAACAAGGCTCCCAGTTCTCCATGGCCTGTCCTGCCTTTCTGGATTTTACACTTTTTTCAGATGGCCCTTTTGACCGGGGGGAAGTGAGACTTCATTGTAGTGCAGATTTCCTTTGCAAGCTTGCTTGGTTGGCCAAAAAGGGCGTATGCGTTTTTTCCTGAATATATTCAGGAAAAAACGCATACGCCCTTTTTGGCCAAGTGCATCATTGTGGACGTTCTGCCTCTTTTCCTATGCTTTCAATGCAATTCCAGTCTACCTCCTGAAATCGGTTTCCTGCAATTCTGCCCCGCTTTCAAGTCCTCTTGGCAGCCTTACTTCAGTCTATTTTTGGACGATAGCTGTCATTTATAACTCTGCAGGTTTGTGAATTACAGTGCCCCTGAGCTCCTTTCTTCAACTCGCTTTCTTTTGAGCTGGCCGCAACACGGCAGGATGGCTCAGGCCCTAATCTGGTTCTGGCATGGCACGCTGAGCCTTTGGTTAATTCCTCTTCCTGGTAGGAAATGAGAGTTAAATTTGCCCGTGCAGACACCTCCAGCTAGTCTCCATTGGTTCTCGCTATTCCTGTTCATCTTCCGCAGAAATTGCAAACTGGGCCACACAGGAGGTTAAAGGGACTGACTCTCCAAGTCGGGAGAGTGTTAGTAAACCGTCTGGAATGTTGCACCCGAGTACCAGGGTACGAAAACTGAGACATATTTGAACACGTCTCCCGATCACATGGTTGATCATACTCTAGGTTCCACATGCATGTTTTAGCTGAAGGAAGAATACCTTAAACCTGGGTAGTTGAAACCCGTGGAATGGGTACCATGCAATATGACTTCAAAGGGTCTTCATTTGCTAACCGAACCTCTCCAATCCTATCACTGCTGCGTTTATGCCCCTGTACACATGCTTGATTCTCTTTCGGAGACATAGCAATCCATAGGTTTTAAGATACTTACAAGTCAGGTACATTCTTAGGCGTTTAATATGCGGTGTTGAGTCCATTTCGTTGAGCAAGGAGTAGCTCTTGTCTATTCCATATTTGGCTTAAGGAACTTTATCTGTGCTCATTTCAATCTCTGGTTTTATGCAGCACCCCAACTCACCTTTACCCTTAAGCAAACATAAGTTGGTTTTCTAAATTTGAGTCCCTGTTCTGTTCTGTAATTCAGTTCCTGTGTAGCCAAGTTTACATTCCGTGTATTACTGATATCTTATGATGTTTCTTTTTCTGTGTGACTTATTTCAGTTAGAATCATCATACCTGAATCCACTCATTGTGCTGCTAAGGGCCTGATGACACAGATTTCATTGCTGAGTGATATTGCTTTGTAAGTAAATACCACAACTTCTTTATCCATTTTTCACTTTCTGCGATGTTGAACTTGTACTGTAAATGAGGTTCTTGTAAACAGAGCCATTCCAAACCTTGGGGTGGCTGTGTCTTTTTGATTTTAATTTCCCTAAGCTATAGGACCATAAGTGGAAGTGCCCTAGGTTCTGTTGCTTTGTTTTTTAGATGTTTCAGGAAACACCATACACTTCTCCCGAGTGGTTGTTGGCAATTTACATCCCGCCCATCAGCATAACAAGGCTCCCAGTTCTCCATGGCCTGTCCTGCCTTTCTGGATTTTACACTTTTTTCAGATGGCCCTTTTGACCGGGGGGAAGTGAGACTTCATTGTAGTGCAGATTTCCTTTGCAAGCTTGCTTGGTTGGCCAAAAAGGGCGTATGCGTTTTTTCCTGAATATATTCAGGAAAAAACGCATACGCCCTTTTTGGCCAAGTGCATCATTGTGGACTTTCTGCCTCTTTTCCTATGCTTTCAATGCAATTCCAGTCTACCTCCTGAAATCGGTTTCCTGCAATTCTGCCCCGCTTTCAAGTCCTCTTGGCAGCCTTACTTCAGTCTATTTTTGGACGATAGCTGTCATTTATAACTCTGCAGGTTTGTGAATTACAGTGCCCCTGAGCTCCTTTCTTCAACTCGCTTTCTTTTGAGCTGGCCGCAACACCGCAGGATGGCTTCAGGCCCTAATCTGGTTCCGGTACGGCACGCTGAGCCTTTGGTTATTTCCTCTTCCTGTTGGGAAATGAGAGTTAAATTTGCCCGTCCAGACACCTCCAGCTAGCCTCTCATTGGTTCTCGCTATTCCTGTTCATCTTCCGCAGAAATTGCAAACTGGGCCAAACAGGAGGTTAAAGGCGCTGACTCTCCAAGTGGGGAGAGTGTTAGTAAAGCGTCTGGAATGTTGCACCCGAGTACCAGGGGAGGAAAACTGAGACATATTTGAACACGTCTCCCGTTCACATAGTTGATCATACTTGGGTTCCACATGCATGTTTTAGCTGAAGGAAGAATACCTTAAACCTGGAGAGTTGAGACCCGTGTAATGGGTACCATGCAATATGAATTCAAAGGGTCTTCATTTGCTCACCGAACCTCTCCAATCCTATCACTGCTGCGTTTATGCCCCTGTACACATGCTTGATTCTCTTTCGGAGACATAGCAATCCATAGGTTTTAAGATACTTACTAGTCAGGTACATTCTTAGGCGTTTAATATGGGGTGTTGAGTCCATTTCGTTGAGCAAGGAGTAGCTCTTGTCTATTCCATATTTGGCTTAAGGAACTTTATCTGTGCTCATTTCAATCTCTGGTTTTATGCAGCACCCCAACTCACCTTTACCCTTAAGCAGGAATAAGTTGGTTTTCTAAATTTGAGACCCTGTTCTGTTCTGTAATTCAGTTCCTGTGTAGCCAAGTTTACATTCCGTGTATTACTGATATCTTATGATGTTTCTTTTTCTGTGTGACTTATTTCAGTTAGAATCATCATACCTGAATCCACTCATTGTGCTGCTAAGGGCCTGATGACACAGATTTCATTGCTGAGTGATATTGCTTTGTAAGTAAATACCACAACTTCTTTATCCATTTTTCACTTTCTGCGATGTTGAACTTGTACTGTAAACGAGGTTTTTGTAAACAGAGCCGTTCCAAACTTTGGGGTGGCTGTGTCTTTTCGATTTTAATTTCCCTAAGCTATAGGACCATGAGTGGAAGTGCCCTAGGTTCTGTTGCTTTGTTTTTTAGATGTTTCAGGAAACACCATACACTTCTCCCGAGTGGTTGTTGGCAATTTACAACCCGCCCATCAGCATAACAAGGCTCCCAGTTCTCCATGGCCTGTCCTGCCTTTCTGGATTTTACACTTTTTTCAGATGGCCCTTTTGACCGGGGGGAAGTGAGACTTCATTGTAGTGCAGATTTCCTTTGCAAGCTTGCTTGGTTGGCCAAAATGGGCGTATGCGTTTTTTCCTGAATATATTCAGGAAAAAACGCATACGCCCATTTTGGCCAAGTGCATCATTGTGGACGTTCTGCCTCTTTTCCTATGCTTTCAATGCAATTCCAGTCTACCTCCTGAAATCGGTTTCCTGCAATTCTGCCCCGCTTTCAAGTCCTCTTGGCAGCCTTACTTCAGTCTATTTTTGGACGATAGCTGTCATTTATAACTCTGCAGGTTTGTGAATTACAGTGCCCCTGAGCTCCTTTCTTCAACTCGCTTTCTTGTGACCTGGCCGCAACACCGCAGGATGGCTTCAGGCCCTAATCTGGTTCCGGTACGGCACGCTGAGCCTTTGGTTATTTCCTCTTCCTGTTGGGAAATGAGAGTTAAATTTGCCGGTCCAGACACCTCCAGCTAGTCTCTCATTGGTTCTCGCTATTCCTGTTCATCTTCCGCAGAAATTGCAAACTGAGCCAAACAGGAGGTTAAAGGCGCTGACTCTCCAAGTGGGGAGAGTGTTAGTAACGCGTCTGGAATGTTGCACCCGAGTACCAGGGGAGGAAACCTGAGACATATTTGAACACGTCTCCCGATCACATGGTTGATCATACTCTGGGTTCCACATGCATGTTTTAGCTGAAGGAAGAATACCTAAAACCTGGGTAGTTGAAACCCGTGGAATGGGTACCATGCAATATGACTTCAAAGGGTCTTCATTTGCTCACCGAACCTCTCCAATCCTATCACTGCTGCGTTTATGCCCCTGTACACATGCTTGATTCTCTTTCGGAGACATAGCAATCCATAGGTTTTAAGATACTTACAAGTCAGGTACATTCTTAGGCGTTTAATATGCGGTGTTGAGTCCATTTCGTTGAGCAAGGAGTAGCTCTTGTCTATTCCATATTTGACTTAAGGAACTTTATCTGTGCTCATTTCAATCTCTGGTTTTATGCAGCACCCCAACTCACCTTTACCCTTAAGCAAGCATAAGTTGGTTTTCTAAATTTGAGACCCTGTTCTGTTCTGTAATTCAGTTCCTGTGTAGCCAAGTTTCCATTCCGTGTATTACTGATATCTTATGATGTTTCTTTTTCTGTGTGACTTATTTCAGTTAGAATCATCATACCTGAATCCACTCATTGTGATGCTAAGGGCCTGATGACATAGATTTCATTGCTGAGTGATATTGCTTTGTAAGTAAATACCACAACTTCTTTATCCATTTTTCACTTTCTGCGATGTTGAACTTGTACTGTAAACGAGGTTCTTGTAAACAGAGCCATTCCAAACTTTGGGGTGGCTGTGTCTTTTTGATTTTAATTTCCCTAAGCTATAGGACCATAAGTGGCAGTGCCCTAGGCTCTGTTGCTTTGTTTTTTAGATGTTTCAGGAAACACCATACACTTCTCCCGAGTGTCTGTTGGCAATTTACATCCCGCCCATCAGCATAACAAGGCTCCCAGTTCTCCATGGCCTGTCCTGCCTTTCTGGATTTTACACTTTTTTCAGATGGCCCTTTTGACCGGGGGGAAGTGAGACTTCATTGTAGTGCAGATTTCCTTTGCAAGCTTGCTTGGTTGGCCAAAAAGGGCGTATGCGTTTTTTCCTGAATATATTCAGGAAAAAACGCATACGCCCTTTTTGGCCAAGTGCATCATTGTGGACGTTCTGCCTCTTTTCCTATGCTTTCAATGCAATTCCAGTCTACCTCCTGAAATCGGTTTCCTGCAATTCTGCTCCGCTTTCAAGTCCTCTTGGCAGCCTTACTTCAGTCTATTTTTGGACGATAGCTGTCATTTATAAC
Source organism: Stenella coeruleoalba (assembly GCF_951394435.1). Taxonomy (NCBI): domain Eukaryota; kingdom Metazoa; phylum Chordata; class Mammalia; order Artiodactyla; family Delphinidae; genus Stenella; species Stenella coeruleoalba. The sequence goes on from NW_027645862.1 coordinate 624,144, forward strand.
TCTGCAGGTTTGTGAATTACAGTGCCCCTGAGCTCCTTTCTTCAACTCGCTTTCTTGTGACCTGGCCGCAACACCGCAGGATGGCTTCAGGCCCTAATCTGGTTCCGGTACGGCACGCTGAGCCTTTGGTTATTTCCTCTTCCTGGTGGGAAATGAGAGTTAAATTTGCCCGTCCAGACACCTCCAGCTAGCCTCTCATTGGTTCTCGCTATTCCTGTTCATCTTCCGCAGAAATTGCAAACTGGGCCAAACAGGAGGTTAAAGGCGCTGACTCTCCAAGTGGGGAGAGTGTTAGTAAAGCGTCTGGAATGTTGCACCAGAGTACCAGGGGAGGAAAACTGAGACATATTTGAACACGTCTCCCGTTCACATGGTTGATCATACTTGGGTTCCACATGCATGTTTTAGCTGAAGGAAGAATACCTTAAACCTGGAGAGTTGAGACCCGTGTAATGGGTACCATGCAATATGACTTCAAAGGGTCTTCATTTGCTCACCGAACCTCTCCAATCCTATCACTGCTGCATTTATGCCCCTGTACACATGCTTGATTCTCTTTCGGAGACATAGCAATCCATAGGTTTTAAGATACTTACTAGTCAGGTACATTCTTAGGCGTTTAATATGCGGTGTTGAGTCCATTTCGTTGAGCAAGGAGTAGCTCTTGTCTATTCCATATTTGACTTAAGGAACTTTATCTGTGCTCATTTCAATCTCTGGTTTTATGCAGCACCCCAACACACCTTTACCCTTAAGCAAGCATAAGTTGGTTTTCTAAATTTGAGACCCTGTTCTGTTCTGTAATTCAGTTCCTGTGTAGCCAAGTTTACATTCCGTGTATTACTGATATCTTATGATGTTTCTTTTTCTGTGTGACTTATTTCAGTTAGAATCATCGTACCTGAATCCACTCATTATGCTGCTACGGGCCTGATGACATAGATTTCATTGCTGAGTGATACTGCATTGTACGTAAGTACCACAAGTTCTTTATACATTTTTCACTTTCTGTGATATTGAACTTGTATGGTAAACGAGGTTCTTGTAAACGGAGGCGTCCCAAACTTTGGGGTGGTTGTGTCTTTTTGATTTTAATTTCCCTAAGCTATAGGACCATAAGTGGAAGTGCCCTAGGTTCTGTTGCTTTGTGTTTTAGATGTTTCAGGAAACACCATACACTTCTCCCGAGTGGTTGTTGGCAATTTACATCCCGCCCATCAGCATAACAAGGCTCCCAGTTCTCCATGGCCTGTCCTGCCTTTCTGGATTTTACACTTTTTTCAGATGGCCCTTTTGACCGGGGGGAAGTGAGACTTCATTGTAGTGCAGATTTCCTTTGCAAGCTTGCTTGGTTGGCCAAAAAGGGCGTATGCGTTTTTTCCTGAATATATTCAGGAAAAAACGCATACGCCCTTTTTGGCCAAGTGCATCATTGTGGACGTTCTGCCTCTTTTCCTATGCTTTCAATGCAATTCCAGTCTACCTCCTGAAATCGGTTTCCTGCAATTCTGCCCCGCTTTCAAGTCCTCTTGGCAGCCTTACTTCAGTCTATTTTTGGACGATAGCTGTCATTTATAACTCTGCAGGTTTGTGAATTACAGTGCCCCTGAGCTCCTTTCTTCAACTCGCTTTCTTTTGAGCTGGCCGCAACACCGCAGGATGGCTTCAGGCCCTAATCTGGTTCTGGCATGGCACGCTGAGCCTTTGGTTAATTCCTCTTCCTGGTAGGAAATGAGAGTTAAATTTGCCCGTCCAGACACCTCCAGCTAGTCTCCATTGGTTCTCGCTATTCCTGTTCATCTTCCGCAGAAATTGCAAACTGGGCCAAACAGGAGGTTAAAGGGACTGACTCTCCAAGTCGGGAGAGTGTTAGTAAAGCGTCTGGAATGTTGCACCCGAGTACCAGGGGAGGAAAACTGAGACATATTTGAACACGTCTCCCGATCACATGGTTGATCATACTCTAGGTTCCACATGCATGTTTTAACTGAAGGAAGAATACCTTAAACCTGGGTAGTTGAAACCCGTGTAATGGGTACCATGCAATATGACTTCAAAGGGTCTTCATTTGCTCACCGAACCTCTCCAATCCTATCACTGCTGCGTTTATGCCCCTGTACACATGCTTGATTCTCTTTCGGAGACATAGCAATCCATAGGTTTTAAGATACTTACTAGTCAGGTACATTCTTAGGCGTTTAATATGGGGTGTTGAGTGCATTTTGTTGAGCAAGGAGTAGCTCTTGTCTATTCCATATTTGGCTTAAGGAACTTTATCTGTGCTCATTTCAATCTCTGGTTTTATGCAGCACCCCAACTCACCTTTACCCTTAAGCAGGAATAAGTTGGTTTTCTAAATTTGAGACCCTGTTCTGTTCTGTAATTCAGTTCCTGTGTAGCCAAGTTTCCATTCCGTGTATTACTGATATCTTATGATGTTTCTTTTTCTGTGTGACTTATTTCAGTTAGAATCATCATACCTGAATCCACTCATTGTGCTGCTAAGGGCCTGATGACACAGATTTCATTGCTGAGTGATATTGCTTTGTAAGTAAATACCACAACTTCTTTATCCATTTTTCACTTTCTGCGATGTTGAACTTGTACTGTAAACGAGGTTCTTGTAAACAGAGCCGTTCCAAACTTTGGGGTGGCTGTGTCTTTTTGATTTTAATTTCCCTAAGCTATAGGACCAAAAGTGGAAGTGCCCTAGGTTCTGTTGCTTTGTTTTTTAGATGTTTCAGGAAACACCATACACTTCTCCCGAGTGGTTGTTGGCAATTTACAACCCGCCCATCAGCATAACAAGGCTCCCAGTTCTCCATGGCCTGTCCTGCCTTTCTGGATTTTACACTTTTTTCAGATGGCCCTTTTGACCGGGGGGAAGTGAGACTTCATTGTAGTGCAGATTTCCTTTGCAAGCTTGCTTGGTTGGCCAAAAAGGGCGTATGCGTTTTTTCCTGAATATATTCAGGAAAAAACGCATACGCCCTTTTTGGCCAAGTGCATCATTGTGGACGTTCTGCCTCTTTTCCTATGCTTTCAATGCAATTCCAGTCTACCTCCTGAAATCGGTTTCCTGCAATTCTGCCCCGCTTTCAAGTCCTCTTGGCAGCCTTACTTCAGTCTATTTTTGGACGATAGCTGTCATTTATAACTCTGCAGGTTTGTGAATTACAGTGCCCCTGAGCTCCTTTCTTCAACTCGCTTTCTTGTGACCTGGCCGCAACACCGCAGGATGGCTTCAGGCCCTAATCTGGTTCCGGTACGGCACGCTGAGCCTTTGGTTATTTCCTCTTCCTGTTGGGAAATGAGAGTTAAATTTGCCCGTCCAGACACCTCCAGCTAGCCTCTCATTGGTTCTCGCTATTCCTGTTCATCTTCCGCAGAAATTGCAAACTGGGCCAAACAGGAGGTTAAAGGCGCTGACTCTCCAAGTGGGGAGAGTGTTAGTAAAGCGTCTGGAATGTTGCACCCGAGTACCAGGGGAGGAAAACTGAGACATATTTGAACACGTCTCCCGATCACATGGTTGATCATACTCTGGGTTCCACATGCATATTTTAGCTGAAGGAAGAATACCTAAAACCTGGGTAGTTGAAACCTGTGGAATGGGTACCATGCAATATGACTTCAAAGGGTCTTCATTTGCTCACCGAACCTCTCCAATCCTATCACTGCTGCGTTTATGCCCCTGTACACATGCTTGATTCTCTTTCGGAGACATAGCAATCCATAGGTTTTAAGATACTTACTAGTCAGGTACATTCTTTGGCGTTTAATATGCGGTGTTGAGTCCATTTTGTTGAGCAAGGAGTAGCTCTTGTCTATTCCATATTTGGCTTAAGGAACTTTATCTGTGCTCATTTCAATCTCTGGTTTTATGCAGCACCCCAACTCACCTTTACCCTTAAGCAAGCATAAGTTGGTTTTCTAAATTTGAGACCCTGTTCTGTTCTGTAATTCAGTTCCTGTGTAGCCAAGTTTCCATTCCGTGTATTACTGATATCTTATGATGTTTCTTTTTCTGTGTGACTTATTTCAGTTAGAATCATCATACCTGAATCCACTCATTGTGCTGCTAAGGGCCTGATGACACAGATTTCATTGCTGACTGATATTGCTTTGTAAGTAAATACCACAACTTCTTTATCCATTTTTCACTTTCTGCGATGTTGAACTTGTACTGTAAACGAGGTTCTTGTAAACAGAGGCATCCCAAACTTTGGGGTGGCTGTGTCTTTTTGATTTTAATTTCCCTAAGCTATAGGACCATAAGTGGAAGTGCCCTAGGTTCTGTTGCTTTGTTTTTTAGATGTTTCAGGAAACACCATACACTTCTCCTGAGTGTCTGTTGGCAAATTACATCCCGCCCATCAGCATAACAAGGCTCCCAGTTCTCCATGGCCTGTCCTGCCTTTCTGGATTTTACACTTTTTTCAGATGGCCCTTTTGACCGGGGGGAAGTGAGACTTCATTGTAGTGCAGATTTCCTTTGCAAGCTTGCTTGGTTGGCCAAAAAGGGCGTATGCGTTTTTTCCTGAATATATTCAGGAAAAAACGCATACGCCCTTTTTGGCCAAGTGCATCATTGTGGACGTTCTGCCTCTTTTCCTATGCTTTCAATGCAATTCCAGTCTACCTCCTGAAATCGGTTTCCTGCAATTCTGCCCCGCTTTCAAGTCCTCTTGGCAGCCTTACTTCAGTATATTTTTGGACGATAGCTGTCATTTATAACTCTGCAGGGTTGTGAATTACAGTGCCCCTGAGCTCCTTTCTTCAACTCGCTTTCTTGTGACCTGGCCGCAACACCGCAGGACGTCTTCAGGCCCTAATCTGGTTCTGGCACGGCACGCTGAGCCTTTGGTTAATTCCTCTTCCTGGTGGGAAATGAGAGTTAAATTTGCCCATCCAGACACCTCCAGCTAGTCTTTCATTGGTTCTCGCTATTCCTGTTCATCTTCCACAGAACTTGGAAACTGGGCCAAACAGGAAGTTAAAGGGACTGACTCTCCAATTGGGGAGAGTGTTAGTAAAGCGTCTGGAATGTTGCACCCGAGTACCAGGGTACGAAAACTGAGACATATTTGAACACGTCTCCCGATCACATGGTTGATCATACTCTGGGTTCCACATGCATGTTTTAGATGAAGGAAGAATACCTTAAACCTGGGTAGTTGAAACCCGTGGAATGGGTACCATGCAATATGACTTCAAAGGGTCTTCATTTGCTCACCGAACCTCTCCAATCCTATCACTGCTGCGTTTATGCCCCTGTACACATGCTTGATTCTCTTTCGGAGACATAGCAATCCATAGGTTTTAAGATACTTACTAGTCAGGTACATTCTTAGGCGTTTAATATGCGGTGTTGAGTCCATTTCGTTGAGCAAGGAGTAGCTCTTGTCTATTCCATATTTGGCTTAAGGAACTTTATCTGTGCTCATTTCAATCTCTGGTTTTATGCAGCACCCCAACTCACCTTTCCCCTTAAGCAAGCATAAGTTAGTTTTCTAAATTTGAGACCCTGTTCTGTTCTGTAATTCAGTTCCTGTGTAGCCAAGTTTCCATTCCGTGTATTGCTGATATCTTATGATGTTTCTTTTTCTGTGTGACTTATTTCAGTTAGAATCATCATACCTGAATCCACTCATTGTGCTGCTAAGGGCCTGATGACACAGATTTCATTGCTGAGTGATATTGCTTTGTAAGTAAATACCACAACTTCTTTATCCATTTTTCACTTTCTGCGATGTTGAACTTGTACTGTAAACGAGGTTCTTGTAAACAGAGCCGTTCCAAACTTTGGGGTGGCTGTGTCTTTTTCATTTTAATTTCCCTAAGCTATAGGACCATAAGTGGAAGTGCCCTAGGTTCTGTTGCTTTGTTTTTTAGTTGTTTCAGGAAACACCATACACTTCTCCCAAGTGGTTCTTGGCAATTTACATCCCGCCCATCAGCATAACAAGGCTCCCAGTTCTCCATGGCCTGTCCTGCCTTTCTGGATTTTACACTTTTTTCAGATGGCCCTTTTGACCGGGGGGAAGTGAGACTTCATTGTAGTGCAGATTTCCTTTGCAAGCTTGCTTGGTTGGCCAAAAAGGGCGTATGCGTTTTTTCCTGAATATATTCAGGAAAAAACGCATACGCCCTTTTTGGCCAAGTGCATCATTGTGGACGTTCTGCCTCTTTTCCTATGCTTTCAATGCAATTCCAGTCTACCTCCTGAAATCGGTTTCCTGCAATTTTGCCCCGCTTTCAAGTCCTCTTGGCAGCCTTACTTCAGTCTATTTTTGGACGATAGCTGTCATTTATAACTCTGCAGGTTTGTGAATTACAGTGCCCCTGAGCTCCTTTCTTCAACTCGGTTTGTTTTGAGCTGGCCGCAACACTGCAGGATGGCTTCAGGCCCTAATCTGGTTCCGGTACGGCACGCTGAGCCTTTGGTTATTTCCTCTTCCTGTTGGGAAATGAGAGTTAAATTTGCCCGTCCAGACACCTCCAGCTAGCCTCTCATTGGTTCTCGCTATTCCTGTTCATCTTCCGCAGAAATTGCAAACTGTGCCAAACAGGAGGTTAAAGGCGCTGACTCTCCAAGTGGGGAGAGTGTTAGTAAAGCATCTGGAATGTTGCACCCGAGTACCAGGGGAGGAAAACTGAGACATATTTGAACACGCCTCCCGATCACATGGTTGATCATACTCTGGGTTCCACATGCATATTTTAGCTGAAGGAAGAATACCTAAAACCTGGGTAGTTGAAACCCGTGGAATGGGTACCATGCAATATGACTTCAAAGGGTCTTCATTTGCTCACCGAACCTCTCCAATCCTATCACTGCTGCGTTTATGCCCCTGTACACATGCTTGATTCTCTTTCAGAGACATAGCAATCCATAGGTTTTAAGATACTTACTAGTCAGGTACATTTTTAGGCGTTTAATATGCGGTGTTGAGTCCATTTCGTTGAGCAAGGAGTAGCTCTTGTCTATTCCATATTTCGCTTAAGGAACTTTATCTGTGCTCATTTCAATCTCTGGTTTTATGCAGCACCCCAACTCACCTTTCCCCTTAAGCAAGCATAAGTTGGTTTTCTAAATTTGAGACCCTGTTCTGTTTTGGAATGCAGTTCCTGTGTAGCCAAGTTTACATTCCGTGTATTAGTGATATCTTATGATGTTTCTTTTTCTGTGTGACTTATTTCAGTTAGAATCATCATACCTGAATCCACTCATTATGCTGCTACGGGCCTGATGACATAGATTTCATTGCTGAGTGATACTGCATTGTACGTAAGTACCACAAGTTCTTTATCCATTTTTCACTTTCTGTGATATTGAACTTGTACTGTAAACGAGGTTCTTGTAAACAGAGCCGTTCGAAACTTTGGGGTGGCTGTGTCTTTTTGATTTTAATTTCCCTAAGCTATAGGACCATAAGTGGAAGTGCCCTAGGCTCTGTTGCTTTGTTTTTTAGATGTTTCAGGAAACACCATACACTTCTCCCGAGTGGTTGTTGGCAATTTACATCCCGCCCATCAGCATAACACGGCTCCCAGTTCTCCATGGCCTGTCCTGCCTTTCTGGATTTTACACTTTTTTCAGATGGCCCTTTTGACCGGGGGGAAGTTAGACTTCATTGTAGTGCAGATTTCCTTTGCAAGCTTGCTTGGTTGGCCAAAAAGGGCGTATGCGATTTTTCCTGAATATATTCAGGAAAAAACGCATACGCCCTTTTTGGCCAAATGCATCATTGTGGACGTTCTGCATCTTTTCCTATGCTTTCAATGCAATTCCAGTCTACCTCCTGAAATCGGTTTCCTGCAATTCTGCCCCGCTTTCAAGTCCTCTTGGCAGCCTTACTTCAGTATATTTTTGGATGATAGCTGTCATTTATAACTCTGCAGGTTTGTGAATTACAGTGCCCCTGAGCTCCTTTCTTCAACTCGCTTTCTTTTGAGCTGGCCGCAACACCGCAGGATGTCTTCAGGCCCTAATCTGGTTCCGGCACAGCACGCTGAGCCTTTGGTTAATTCCTCTTCCTGGTGGGAAATGAGAGTTAAATTTGCCCGTCCAGACACCTCCAGCTAGCCTCTAATTGGTTCTCGCTATTCCTGTTCATCTTCCGCAGAAATTGCAAACTGGGCCATACAGGAGGTTAAAGGGACTGACTCTCCAAGTGGGGAGAGTGTTAGTAAAGCGTCTGGAATGTTGCACCCGAGTACCAGGGTACGAAAACTGAGACATATTTGAAAACGTCTCCCGATCACATGGTTGATCATACTCTAGGTTCCACATGCATGTTTTAGCTGAAGGAAGAATACCTTAAACCTGGGTAGTTGAAACCCGTGGAATGGGTACCATGCAATATGACTTCAAAGGGTCTTCATTTGCTCACCGAACCTCTCCAATCCTATCACTGCTGCGTTTATGCCCCTGTACACATGCTTGATTCTCTTTCAGAGACATAGCAATCCATAGGTTTTAAGATACTTACTAGTCAGGTACATTCTTAGGCGTTTAATATGCGGTGTTGAGTCCATTTCGTTGAGCAAGGAGTAGCTCTTGTCTATTCCATATTTGGCTTAAGGAACTTTATCTGTGCTCATTTCAATCTCTGGTTTTATGCAGCACCCCAACTCACCTTTCCCCTTAAGCAGGAATAAGTTGGTTTTCTAAATTTGAGACCCTGTTCTGTTCTGTAATTCAGTTCCTGTGTAGCCAAGTTTACATTCCGTGTATTACTGATATCTTATGATGTTTCTTTTTCTGTGTGACTTATTTCAGTTAGAATCATCATACCTGAATCCACTCATTGTGCTGCTAAGGGCCTGATGACACAGATTTCATTGCTGAGTGATATTGCTTTGTAAGTAAATACCACAACTTCTTTATCCATTTTTCACTTTCTGCGATGTTGAACTTGTACTGTAAACGAGGTTCTTGTAAACAGAGCCCTTCCAAACTTTGGGGTGGCTGTGTCTTTTTGATTTTAATTTCCCTAAGCTATAGGACCATGAGTGGAAGTGCCCTAGGTTCTGTTGCTTTGTTTTTTAGATGTTTCAGGAAACACCATACACTTCTCCCGAGTGGTTGTTGGAAATTTACAACCCGCCCATCAGCATAACAAGGCTCCCAGTTCTCCATGGCCTGTCCTGCCTTTCTGGATTTTACACTTTTTTCAGATGGCCCTTTTGACCGGGGGGAAGTGAGACTTCATTGTAGTGCAGATTTCCTTTGCAAGCTTGCTTGGTTGGCCAAAAAGGGCGTATGCGTTTTTTCCTGAATATATTCAGGAAAAAACGCATACGCCCTTTTTGGCCAAGTGCATCATTGTGGACGTTCTGCCTCTTTTCCTATGCTTTCAATGCAATTCCAGTCTACCTCCTGAAATCGGTTTCCTGCAATTCTGCCCCGCTTTCAAGTCCTCTTGGCAGCCTTACTTCAGTCTATTTTTGGACGATAGCTGTCATTTATAACTCTGCAGGTTTGTGAATTACAGTGCCCCTGAGCTCCTTTCTTCAACTTGCTTTCTTGTGACCTGGCCGCAACACCGCAGGATGGCTTCAGGCCCTAATCTGGTTCCGGCACGGCACGCTGAGCCTTTGGTTATTTCCTCTTCCTGGTGGGAAATGAGAGTTAAATTTGCCCGTCCAGACACCTCCAGCTAGTCTCTCATTGGTTCTCGCTATTCCTGTTCATCTTCCGCAGAAATTGCAAACTGGGCCAAAGAGGAGGTTAAAGGCGCTGACTCTCCAAGTGGGGAGAGTGTTAGTAAAGTGTCTGGAATGTTGCACCCGAGTACCAGGGGAGGAAAACTGAGACATATTTGAACACGTCTCCCGTTCACATGGTTGATCATACTTGGGTTGCACATGCATGTTTTAGCTGAAGGAAGAATACCTTAAACCTGGAGAGTTAAGACCCGTGTAATGGGTACCATGCAATATGACTTCAAAGGGTCTTCATTTGCTCACCGAACCTCTCCAATCCTATCACTGCTGCGTTTATGCCCCTGTACACATGCTTGATTCTCTTTCGGAGACATAGCAATCCATAGGTTTTAAGATACTTACTAGTCAGGTACATTCTTAGGCGTTTAATATGCGATGTTGAGTCCATTTCGTTGAGCAAGGAGTAGCTCTTGTCTATTCCATATTTGACTTAAGGAACTTTATCTGTGCTCATTTCAATCTCTGGTTTTATGCAGCACCCCAACTCACCTTTACCCTTAAGCAAGCATAAGTTGGTTTTCTAAATTTGAGACCCTGTTCTGTTCTGTAATTCAGTTCCTGTGTAGCCAAGTTTCCATTCCGTGTATTACTGATATCTTATGATGTTTCTTTTTCTGTGTGACTTACTTCAGTTAGAATCATCGTACCTGAATCCACTCATTGTGCTGCTAAGGGCCTGATGACACAGATTTCATTGCTGAGTGATATTGCTTTGTAAGTAAATACCACAACTTCTTTATCCATTTTTCACTTTCTGCGATGTTGAACTTGTACTGTAAACGAGGTTCTTGTAAACAGAGCCGTTCCAAACTTTGGGGTGGCTGTGTCTTTTTGATTTTAATTTCCCTAAGCTATAGGACCATAAGTGGAAGTGCCCTAGGTTCTGTTGCTTTGTTTTTTAGATGTTTCAGGAAACACCATACACTTCTCCCGAGTGGTTGTTGGCAATTTACATCCCGCCCATCAGCATAACAAGGCTCCCAGTTCTCCATGGCCTGTCCTACCTTTCTGGATTTTACACCTTTTTCAGATGGCCCTTTTGACCGGGGGGAAGTGAGACTTCATTGTAGTGCAGATTTCCTTTGCAAGCTTGCTTGGTTGGCCAAAAAGGGCGTATGCGTTTTTTCCTGAAGATATTCAGGAAAAAACGCATACGCCCTTTTTGGCCAAGTGCATCATTGTGGACGTTCTGCCTCTTTTCCTATGCTTTCAATGCAATTCCAGTCTACCTCCTGAAATCGGTTTCCTGCAATTCTGCCCCGCTTTCAAGTCCTCTTGGCAGCCTTACTTCAGTCTATTTTTGGACGATAGCTGTCATTTATAACTCTGCAGGTTTGTGAATTACAGTGCCCCTGAGCTCCTTTCTTCAACTCGGTTTCTTTTGAGCTGGCCGCAACACCGCCGAATGGCTTCAGGCCCTAATCTGGTTCCGGTACGGCACGCTGAGCCTTTGGTTATTTCCTCTTCCTGTTGGGAAATGAGAGTTAAATTTGCCCGTCCAGACACCTCCAGCTAGTCTCTCATTGGTTCTCGCTATTCCTGTTCATCTTCTGCAGAAATTGCAAACTGTGCCAAACAGGAGGTTAAAGGCGCTGACTCTCCAAGTGGGGAGAGTGTTAGTAAAGCGTCTGGAATGTTGCACCCGAGTACCAGGGGAGGAAAACTGAGACATATTTGAACACGTCTCCCGATCACATGGTTGATCATACTTGGGTTCCACATGCATGTTTTAGCTGAAGGAAGAATACCTTAAACCTGGAGAGTTGAGACCCGTGTAATGGGTACCATGCAATATGATTTCAAAGGGTCTTCATTTGCTCACCGAACCTCTCCAATCCTATCACTGCTGCGTTTATGCCCCTGTACACATGCTTGATTCTCTTTCGGAGACATAGCAATCCATAGGTTTTAAGATACTTACTAGTCAGGTACATTCTTAGGCGTTTAATATGCGGTGTTGAGTCCATTTCGTTGAGCAAGGAGTAGCTCTTGTCTATTCCATATTTGACTTAAGGAACTTTATCTGTGCTCATTTCAATCTCTGGTTTTATGCAGCACCCCAACTCACCTTTACCCTTAAGCAAGCATAAGTTGGTTTTCTAAATTTGAGACCCTGTTCTGTTCTGTAATTCAGTTCCTGTGTAGCCAAGTTTACATTCCGTGTATTACTGATATCTTATGATGTTTCTTTTTCTGTGTGACTTACTTCAGTTAGAATCATCATAACTGAATCCACTCATTGTGCTGCTAAGGGCCTGATGACACAGATTTCATTGCTGAGTGATATTGCTTTGTAAGTAAATACCACAACTTCTTTATCCACCTTTCACTTTCTGCGATGTTGAACTTGTACTGTAAACGAGGTTCTTGTAAACAGAGCCGTTCCAAACTTTGGGGTGGCTGTGTCTTTTTGATTTTAATTTCCCTAAGCTATAGGACCATAAGTGGACGTGCCCTAGGTTCTGTTGCTTTGTTTTTTAGATGTTTCAGGAAACACCATACACTTCTCCCGAGTGGTTGTTGGCAATTTATATCCCGCCCATCAGCATAACAAGGCTCCCAGTTCTCCATGGCCTGTCCTGCCTTTCTGGATTTTACACTTTTTTCAGATGGCCCTTTTGACCGGGGGGAAGTGAGACTTCATTGTAGTGCAGATTTCCTTTGCAAGCTTGCTTGGTTGGCCAAAAAGGGTGTATGCGTTTTTTCCTGAATATAATTAGGAAAAAACGCATACGCCCTTTTTGGCCAAGTGCATCATTGTGGACGTTCTGCCTCTTTTCCTATGCTTTCAATGCAATTCCAGTCTACCTCCTGAAATCGGTTTCCTGCAATTCTGCCCCGCTTTCAAGTCCTCTTGGCAGCCTTACTTCAGTCTATTTTTGGACGATAGCTGTCATTTATAACTCTGCAGGTTTGTGAATTACAGTGCCCCTGAGCTCCTTTCTTCAACTCGCTTTCTTGTGACCTGGCCGCAACACCGCAGGATGGCTTCAGGCCCTAATCTGGTTCCGGCCCGGCATGCTGAGCCTTTGGATAATTCCTCTTCCTGGTGGGAAATGAGAGTTAAATTTGCCCGTCCAGACACCTCCAGCTAGCCTCTCATTGGTTCTCGCTATTCCTGTTCATCTTCCGCAAAAATTGCAAACTGGGCCAAACAGGAGGTTAAAGGGACTGACTCTCCAAGTGGGGAGAGTGCTAGTAAAGCGTCTGGAATGTTGCACCCGAGTACCAGGGTACGAAAACTGAGACATATTTGAACACGTCTCCCGATCACATGGTTGATCATAGTCTAGGTTCCACATGCATGTTTTAGCTGAAGGAAGAATACCTTAAACCTGGGTAGTTGAAACCCGTGGAATGGGTACCATGTAATATGACTTTAAAGGGTCTTCATTTGCTCACCGAACCTCTCCAATCCTATCACTGCTGCATTTATGCCCCTGTACACATGCTTGATTCTCTTTTGGAGACATAGCAATCCATAGGTTTTAAGATACTTACAAGTCAGGTACATTCTTAGGCGTTTAATATGCGGTGTTGAGTCCATTTCGTTGAGCAAGGAGTAGCTCTTGTCTATTCCATATTTGGCTTAAGGAACTTTATCTGTGCTCATTTCAATCTCTGGTTTTATGCAGCACCCCAACTCACCTTTACCCTTAAGCAAGCATAAGTTGTTTTTCTAAATTTGAGTCCCTGTTCTGTTCTGTAATTCAGTTCCTGTGTAGCCAAGTTTACATTCCGTGTATTACTGATATCTTATGATGTTTCTTTTTCTGTGTGACTTACTTCAGTTAGAATCATCATAACTGAATCCACTCATTGTGCTGCTAAGGGCCTGATGACACAGATTTCATTGCTGAGTGATATTGCTTTGTAAGTAAATACCACAACTTCTTTATCCATCTTTCACTTTCTGCGATGTTGAACTTGTACTGTAAACGAGGTTCTTGTAAACAGAGCCGTTCCAAACTTTGGGGTGGCTGTGTCTTTTTGATTTTAATTTCCCTAAGCTATAGGACCATAAGTGGACGTGCCCTAGGTTCTGTTGCTTTGTTTTTTAGATGTTTCAGGAAACACCATACACTTCTCCCGAGTGGTTGTTGGCAATTTATATCCCGCCCATCAGCATAACAAGGCTCCCAGTTCTCCATGGCCTGTCCTGCCTTTCTGGATTTTACACTTTTTTCAGATGGCCCTTTTGACCGGGGGGAAGTGAGACTTCATTGTAGTGCAGATTTCCTTTGCAAGCTTGCTTGGTTGGCCAAAAAGGGCGTATGCGTTTTTTCCTGAATATATTCAGGAAAAAACGCATACGCCCTTTTTGGCCAAGTGCATCATTGTGGACGTTCTGCCTCTTTTCCTATGCTTTCAATGCAATTCCAGTCTACCTCCTGAAATCGGTTTCCTGCAATTCTGCCCCGCTTTCAAGTCCTCTTGGCAGCCTTACTTCAGTCTATTTTTGGACGATAGCTGTCATTTATAACTCTGTAGGTTTGTGAATTACAGTGCCCCTGAGCTCCTTTCTTCAACTCGCTTTCTTGTGACCTGGCCGCAACACCGCAGGATGGCTTCAGGCCCTAATCTGGTTCCGGTACGGCACGCTGAGCCTTTGGTTATTTCCTCTTCCTGGTGGGAAATGAGAGTTAAATTTGCCCGTCCAGACACCTCCAGCTAGCCTCTCATTGGTTCTCGCTATTCCTGTTCATCTTCCGCAGAAATTGCAAACTGGGCCAAACAGGAGGTTAAAGGCGCTGACTCTCCAAGTCGGGAGAGTGTTAGTAAAGCGTCTGGAATGTTGCACCCGAGTACCAGGGGAGGAAAACTGAGACATATTTGAACACGTCTCCCGATCACATGGTTGATCATACTCTAGGTTCCACATGCATGTTTTAGCTGAAGGAAGAATACCTTAAACCTGGGTAGTTGAAACCCGTGGAATGGGTACCATGCAATATGACTTCAAAGGGTCTTCATTTGCTCACCGAACCTCTCCAATCCTATCACTGCTGCGTTTATGCCCCTGTACACATGCTTGATTCTCTTTCGGAGACATAGCAATCCATAGGTTTTACGATACTTACTAGTCAGGTACATTCTTAGGCGTTTAATATGGGGTGTTGAGTCCATTTTGTTGAGCAAGGAGTAGCTCTTGTCTATTCCATATTTGGCTTAAGGAACTTTATCTGTGCTCATTTCAATCTCTGGTTTTATGCAGCACCCCAACTCACCTTTCCCCTTAAGCAAGCATAAGTTGGTTTTCTAAATTTGAGACCCTGTTCTGTTTTGGAATGCAGTTCCTGTGTAGCCAAGTTTACATTCCGTGTATTAGTGATATCTTATGATGTTTCTTTTTCTGTGTGACTTATTTCAGTTAGAATCATCGTACCTGAATCCACTCATTATGCTGCTACGGGCCTGATGACATAGATTTCATTGCTGAGTGATACTGCATTGTACGTAAGTACCACAAGTTCTTTATCCATTTTTCACTTTCTGTGATATTGAACTTGTACGGTAAACGAGGTTCTTGTAAACGGAGGCGTCCCAAACTTTGGGGTGGCTGTGTCTTTTTGATTTTAATTTCCCTAAGCTATAGGACCATAAGTGGAAGTGCCCTAGGCTCTGTTGCTTTGTTTTTTAGATGTTTCAGGAAACACCATACACTTCTCCCGAGTGGTTGTTGGCAATTTACATCCCGCCCATCAGCATAACAAGGCTCCCAGTTCTCCATGGCCTGTCCTGCCTTTCTGGATTTTACACTTTTTTCAGATGGCCCTTTTGACTGGGGGGAAGTGAGACTTCATTGTAGTGCAGATTTCCTTTGCAAGCTTGCTTGGTTGGCCAAAAAGGGCGTATGCGTTTTTTCCTGAATATATTCAGGAAAAAACGCATACGCCCTTTTTGGCCAAGTGCATCATTGTGGACGTTCTGCCTCTTTTCGTATGCTTTCAATGCAATTCCAGTCTACCTCCTGAAATCGGTTTCCTGCAATTCTGCCCCGCTTTCAAGTCCTCTTGGCAGCCTTACTTCAGTCTATTTTTGGACGATAGCTGTCATTTATAACTCTGCAGGTTTGTGAATTACAGTGCCCCTGAGCTCCTTTCTTCAACTTGCTTTCTTGTGACCTGGCCGCAACACCGCAGGATGGCTTCAGGCCCTAATCTGGTTCCGGCACGGCACGCTGAGCCTTTGGTTATTTCCTCTTCCTGGTGGGAAATGAGAGTTAAATTTGCCCGTCCAGACACCTCCAGCTAGTCTCTCATTGGTTCGCGCTATTCCTGTTCATCTTCCGCAGAAATTGCAAACTGGGCCAAACAGGAGGTTAAAGGCGCTGACTCTCCAAGTGGGGAGAGTGTTAGTAAAGCGTCTGGAATGTTGCACCCGAGTACCAGGGGAGGAAAACTGAGACATATTTGAACACGTCTCCCGTTCACATGGTTGATCATACTTGGGTTCCACATGCATGTTTTAGCTGAAGGAAGAATACCTTAAACCTGGAGAGTTAAGACCCGTGTAATGGGTACCATGCAATATGACTTCAAAGGGTCTTCATTTGCTCACCGAACCTCTCCAATCCTATCACAGCTGCGTTTATGCCCCTGTACACACGCTTGATTCTCTTACGGAGACATAGCAATCCATAGGTTTTAAGATACTTACTAGTCAGGTACATTCTTAGGCGTTTAATATGGGGTGTTGAGTCCATTTCGTTGAGCAAGGAGTAGCTCTTGTCTATTCCATATTTGGCTTAAGGAACTTTATCTGTGCTCATTTCAATCTCTGGTTTTATGCAGCACCCCAACTCACCTTTACCCTTAAGCAAGAATAAGTTGGTTTTCTAAATTTGAGACCCTGTTCTGTTCTGTAATTCAGTTCCTGTGTAGCCAAGTTTACATTCCGTGTATTACTGATATCTTATGATGTTTCTTTTTCTGTGTGACTTATTTCAGTTAGAATCATCATACCTGAATCCACTCATTGTGCTGCTAAGGGCCTGATGACACAGATTTCATTGCTGAGTGATATTGCTTTGTAAGTAAATACCACAACTTCTTTATCCATTTTTCACTTTCTGCGATGTTGAACTTGTACTGTAAACGAGGTTCTTGTAAACAGAGCCGTTCCAAACTTTGGGGTGGCTGTGTCTTTTTGATTTTAATTTCCCTAAGCTATAGGACCATAAGTGGAAGTGCCCTAGGTTCTGTTGCTTTGTTTTTTAGATGTTTCAGGAAACACCATACACTTCTCCCGAGTGGTTATTGGCAAATTACATCCCGCCCATCAGCATAACAAGGCTCCCAGTTCTCCATGGCCTGTCCTGCCTTTCTGGATTTTACACTTTTTTCAGATGGCCCTTTTGACCGGGGGGAAGTGAGACTTCATTGTAGTGCAGATTTCCTTTGCAAGCTTGCTTGGTTGGCCAAAAAGGGCGTATGCGTTTTTTCCTGAATATATTCAGGAAAAAATGCATACGCCCTTTTTGGCCAAGTGCATCATTGTGGACGTTCTGCCTCTTTTCCTATGCTTTCAATGCAATTCCAGTCTACCTCCTGAAATCGGTTTCCTGCAATTCTGCCCAGCTTTCAAGTCCTCTTGGCAGCCTTACTTCAGTATATTTTTGGACGATAGCTGTCATTTATAACTCTGCAGGTTTGTGAATTACAGTGCCCCTGAGCTCCTTTCTTCAACTCGGTTTCTTTTGAGCTGGCCGCAACACCGCAGGATGGCTACAGTCCCTAATCTGGTTCCGGTACGGCACGCTGAGCCTTTGGTTATTTCCTCTTCCTGGTGGGAAATGAGAGTTAAATTTGCCCGTCCAGACACCTCCAGCTAGCCTCTCATTGGTTCTCGCTATTCCTGTTCATCTTCCGCAGAAATTGCAAACTGGGCCAAACAGGAGGTTAAAGGGACTGACTCTCCAAGTGGGGAGAGTGTTAGTAAAGCGTCTGGAATGTTGCACCCGAGTACCAGGGGAGGAAAACTGAGACATATTTGAACACGTCTCCCGTTCACATGGTTGATCATACTTGGGTTCCACATGCATGTTTTAGCTGAAGGAAGAATACCTTAAACCTGGAGAGTTAAGACCCGTGTAATGGGTACCATGCAATATGACTTCAAAGGGTCTTCATTTGCTCACCGAACCTCTCCAATCCTATCACTGCTGCATTTTTGCCCCTGTACACATGCTTGATTCTCTTTCGGAGACATAGCAATCCATAGGTTTTAAGATACTTACTAGTCAGGTACATTCTTAGGCGTTTAATATGCGGTGTTGAGTCCATTTCGTTGAGCAAGGAGTAGCTCTTGTCTATTCCATATTTGACTTAAGGAACTTTATCTGTGCTCATTTCAATCTCTGGTTTTATGCAGCACCCCACCTCACCTTTACCCTTAAGCAAGCATAAGTTGGTTTTCTAAATTTGAGACCCTGTTCTGTTCTGTAATTCAGTTCCAGTGTAGCCAAGTTTCCATTCCGTGTATTACTGATATCTTATGATGTTTCTTTTTCTGTGTGACTTATTTCAGTTAGAATCATCATACCTGAATCCACTCATTGTGATGCTAAGGGCCTGATGACATAGATTTCATTGCTGAGTGATATTGCTTTGTAAGTAAATACCACAAATTCTTTATCCATTTTTCACTTTCTGCGATGTTGAACTTGTACTGTAAACGAGGTTCTTGTAAACAGAGGCGTCCCAAACTTTGGGGTGGCTGTGTCTTTTTGATTTTAATTTCCCTAAGCTATAGGACCATAAGTGGAAGTGCCCTAGGCTCTGTTGCTTTGTTTTTTAGATGTTTCAGGAAACACCATACACTTCTCCCGAGTGTCTGTTGGCAATTTACATCCCGCCCATCAGCATAACAAGGCTCCCAGTTCTCCATGGCCTGTCCTGCCTTTCTGGATTTTACACTTTTTTCAGATGGCCCTTTTGACCGGGGGGAAGTGAGACTTCTTTGTAGTGCAGATTTCCTTTGCAAGCTTGCTTGGTTGGCCAAAAAGGGCGTATGCGTTTTTTCCTGAATATATTCAGGAAAAAACGCATACGCCCTTTTTGGCCAAGTGCATCATTGTGGACGTTCTGCCTCTTTTCCTATGCTTTCAATGCAATTCCAGTCTACCTCCTGAAATCGGTTTCCTGCAATTCTGCCCCGCTTTCAAGTCCTCTTGGCAGCCTTACTTCAGTCTATTTTTGGACGATAGCTGTCATTTATAACTCTGCAGGTTTGTGAATTACAGTGCCCCTGAGCTCCTTTCTTCAACTTGCTTTCTTGTGACCTGGCCGCAACACCGCAGGATGGCTTCAGGCCCTAATCTGGTTCCGGCCCGGCATGCTGAGCCTTTGGATAATTCCTCTTCCTGGTGGGAAATGAGAGTTAAATTTGCCCGTCCAGACACCTCCAGCTAGCCTCTCATTGGTTCTCGCTATTCCTGTTCATCTTCCGCAAAAATTGCAAACTGGGCCAAACAGGAGGTTAAAGGGACTGACTCTCCAAGTGGGGAGAGTGCTAGTAAAGCGTCTGGAATGTTGCACCCGAGTACCAGGGTACGAAAACTGAGACATATTTGAACACGTCTCCCGATCACATGGTTGATCATACTCTAGGTTCCACATGCATGTTTTAGCTGAAGGAAGAATACCTTAAACCTGGGTAGTTGAAACCCGTGGAATGGGTACCATGTAATATGACTTTAAAGGGTCTTCATTTGCTCACCGAACCTCTCCAATCCTATCACTGCTGCATTTATGCCCCTGTACACATGCTTGATTCTCTTTTGGAGACATAGCAATCCATAGGTTTTAAGATACTTACAAGTCAGGTACATTCTTAGGCGTTTAATATGCGGTGTTGAGTCCATTTCGTTGAGCAAGGAGTAGCTCTTGTCTATTCCATATTTGGCTTAAGGAACTTTATCTGTGCTCATTTCAATCTCTGGTTTTATGCAGCACCCCAACTCACCTTTACCCTTAAGCAAGCATAAGTTGTTTTTCTAAATTTGAGTCCCTGTTCTGTTCTGTAATTCAGTTCCTGTGTAGCCAAGTTTACATTCCGTGTATTACTGATATCTTATGATGTTTCTTTTTCTGTGTGACTTACTTCAGTTAGAATCATCATAACTGAATCCACTCATTGTGCTGCTAAGGGCCTGATGACACAGATTTCATTGCTGAGTGATATTGCTTTGTAAGTAAATACCACAACTTCTTTATCCATCTTTCACTTTCTGCGATGTTGAACTTGTACTGTAAACGAGGTTCTTGTAAACAGAGCCGTTCCAAACTTTGGGGTGGCTGTGTCTTTTTGATTTTAATTTCCCTAAGCTATAGGACCATAAGTGGACGTGCCCTAGGTTCTGTTGCTTTGTTTTTTAGATGTTTCAGGAAACACCATACACTTCTCCCGAGTGGTTGTTGGCAATTTATATCCCGCCCATCAGCATAACAAGGCTCCCAGTTCTCCATGGCCTGTCCTGCCTTTCTGGATTTTACACTTTTTTCAGATGGCCCTTTTGACCGGGGGGAAGTGAGACTTCATTGTAGTGCAGATTTCCTTTGCAAGCTTGCTTGGTTGGCCAAAAAGGGCGTATGCGTTTTTTCCTGAATATATTCAGGAAAAAACGCATACGCCCTTTTTGGCCAAGTGCATCATTGTGGACGTTCTGCCTCTTTTCCTATGCTTTCAATGCAATTCCAGTCTACCTCCTGAAATCGGTTTCCTGCAATTCTGCCCCGCTTTCAAGTCCTCTTGGCAGCCTTACTTCAGTCTATTTTTGGACGATAGCTGTCATTTATAACTCTGTAGGTTTGTGAATTACAGTGCCCCTGAGCTCCTTTCTTCAACTCGCTTTCTTTTGAGCTGGCCGCAACACCGCAGGATGGCTTCAGGCCCTAATCTGTTTCCGGTACGGCACGCTGAGCCTTTGGTTATTTCGTCTTCCTGGTGGGAAATGAGAGTTAAATTTGCCCGTCCAGACACCTCCAGCTAGCCTCTCATTGGTTCTCGCTATTCCTGTTCATCTTCCGCAGAAATTGCAAACTGGGCCAAACAGGAGGTTAAAGGCGCTGACTCTCCAAGTCGGGAGAGTGTTAGTAAAGCGTCTGGAATGTTGCACCCGAGTACCAGGGGAGGAAAACTGAGACATATTTGAACACGTCTCCCGATCACATGGTTGATCATACTCTAGGTTCCACATGCATGTTTTAGCTGAAGGAAGAATACCTTAAACCTGGGTAGTTGAAACCCGTGGAATGGGTACCATGCAATATGACTTCAAAGGGTCTTCATTTGCTCACCGAACCTCTCCAATCCTATCACTGCTGCGTTTATTCCCCTGTACACATGCTTGATTCTCTTTCGGAGACATAGCAATCCATAGGTTTTACGATACTTACTAGTCAGGTACATTCTTAGGCGTTTAATATGGGGTGTTGAGTCCATTTTGTTGAGCAAGGAGTAGCTCTTGTCTATTCCATATTTGGCTTAAGGAACTTTATCTGTGCTCATTTCAATCTCTGGTTTTATGCAGCACCCCAACTCACCTTTCCCCTTAAGCAAGCATAAGTTGGTTTTCTAAATTTGAGACCCTGTTCTGTTTTGGAATGCAGTTCCTGTGTAGCCAAGTTTACATTCCGTGTATTAGTGATATCTTATGATGTTTCTTTTTCTGTGTGACTTATTTCAGTTAGAATCATCGTACCTGAATCCACTCATTATGCTGCTACGGGCCTGATGACATAGATTTCATTGCTGAGTGATACTGCATTGTACGTAAGTACCACAAGTTCTTTATCCATTTTTCACTTTCTGTGATATTGAACTTGTACGGTAAACGAGGTTCTTGTAAACGGAGGCGTCCCAAACTTTGGGGTGGCTGTGTCTTTTTGATTTTAATTTCCCTAAGCTATAGGACCATAAGTGGAAGTGCCCTAGGCTCTGTTGCTTTGTTTTTTAGATGTTTCAGGAAACACCATACACTTCTCCCGAGTGGTTGTTGGCAATTTACATCCCGCCCATCAGCATAACAAGGCTCCCAGTTCTCCATGGCCTGTCCTGCCTTTCTGGATTTTACACTTTTTTCAGATGGCCCTTTTGACTGGGGGGAAGTGAGACTTCATTGTAGTGCAGATTTCCTTTGCAAGCTTGCTTGGTTGGCCAAAAAGGGCGTATGCGTTTTTTCCTGAATATATTCAGGAAAAAACGCATACGCCCTTTTTGGCCAAGTGCATCATTGTGGACGTTCTGCCTCTTTTCCTATGCTTTCAATGCAATTCCAGTCTACCTCCTGAAATCGGTTTCCTGCAATTCTGCCCCGCTTTCAAGTCCTCTTGGCAGCCTTACTTCAGTCTATTTTTGGACGATAGCTGTCATTTATAACTCTGCAGGTTTGTGAATTACAGTGCCCCTGAGCTCCTTTCTTCAACTTGCTTTCTTGTGACCTGGCCGCAACACCGCAGGATGGCTTCAGGCCCTAATCTGGTTCCGGCACGGCACGCTGAGCCTTTGGTTATTTCCTCTTCCTGGTGGGAAATGAGAGTTAAATTTGCCCGTCCAGACACCTCCAGCTAGTCTCTCATTGGTTCGCGCTATTCCTGTTCATCTTCCGCAGAAATTGCAAACTGGGCCAAACAGGAGGTTAAAGGCGCTGACTCTCCAAGTGGGGAGAGTGTTAGTAAAGCGTCTGGAATGTTGCACCCGAGTACCAGGGGAGGAAAACTGAGACATATTTGAACACGTCTCCCGTTCACATGGTTGATCATACTTGGGTTCCACATGCATGTTTTAGCTGAAGGAAGAATACCTTAAACCTGGAGAGTTAAGACCCGTGTAATGGGTACCATGCAATATGACTTCAAAGGGTCTTCATTTGCTCACCGAACCTCTCCAATCCTATCACAGCTGCGTTTATGCCCCTGTACACACGCTTGATTCTCTTACGGAGACATAGCAATCCATAGGTTTTAAGATACTTACTAGTCAGGTACATTCTTAGGCGTTTAATATGGGGTGTTGAGTCCATTTCGTTGAGCAAGGAGTAGCTCTTGTCTATTCCATATTTGGCTTAAGGAACTTTATCTGTGCTCATTTCAATCTCTGGTTTTATGCAGCACCCCAACTCACCTTTACCCTTAAGCAGGAATAAGTTGGTTTTCTAAATTTGAGACCCTGTTCTGTTCTGTAATTCAGTTCCTGTGTAGCCAAGTTTACATTCCGTGTATTACTGATATCTTATGATGTTTCTTTTTCTGTGTGACTTATTTCAGTTAGAATCATCATACCTGAATCCACTCATTGTGCTGCTAAGGGCCTAATGACACAGATTTCATTGCTGAGTGATATTGCTTTGTAAGTAAATACCACAACTTCTTTATCCATTTTTCACTTTCTGCGATGTTGAACTTGTACTGTAAACGAGGTTCTTGTAAACAGAGCCGTTCGAAAATTTGGGGTGGCTGTGTCTTTTTGATTTTAATTTCCCTAAGCTATAGGACCATGAGTGGAAGTGCCCTAGGTTCTGTTGCTTTGTTTTTTAGATGTTTCAGGAAACACCATACACTTCTCCCGAGTGGTTGTTGGCAATTTACATCCCGCCCATCAGCATAACAAGGCTCCCAGTTCTCCATGGCCTGTCCTGCCTTTCTGGATTTTACACTTTTTTCAGATGGCCCTTTTGACCGGGGGGAAGTGAGACTTCATTGTAGTGCAGATTTCCTTTGCAAGCTTGCTTGGTTGGCCAAAAAGGGCGTATGCGTTTTTTCCTGAATATATTCAGGAAAAAACGCATACGCCCTTTTTGGCCAAGTGCATCATTGTGGACGTTAGGCCTCTTTTCCTATGCTTTCAATGCAATTCCAGTCTACCTCCTGAAATCGGTTTCCTGCAATTCTGCCCCGCTTTCAAGTCCTCTTGGCAGCCTTACTTCAGTCTATTTTTGGACGATAGCTGTCATTTATAACTCTGCAGGTTTGTGAATTACAGTGCCCCTGAGCTCCTTTCTTCAACTTGCTTTCTTTTGAGCTGGCCGCAACACCGCAGGATGGCTTCAGGCCCTAATCTGGTTCCGGTACGGCACGCTGAGCCTTTGGTTATTTCCTCTTCCTGTTGGGAAATGAGAGTTAAATTTGCCCGTCCAGACACCTCCAGCTAGTCTCCATTGGTTCTCGCTATTCCTGTTCATCTTCCGCAGAAATTGCAAACTGTGCCAAACAGGAGGTTAAAGGCGCTGACTCTCCAAGTGGGGAGAGTGTTAGTAAAGCGTCTGGAATGTTGCACCCGAGTACCAGGGGAGGAAACCTGAGACATATTTGAACACGTCTCCCGATCACATTGTTGATCATACTCTGGGTTCCACATGCATGTTTTAGCTGAAGGAAGAATACCTAAAACCTGGGTAGTTGAAACACGTGGAATGGGTACCATGCAATATGACTTCAAAGGGTCTTCATTTGCTCACTGAACCTCTCCAATCCTATCACTGCTGCGTTTATGCCCCTGTACACATGCTTGATTCTCTTTCGGAGACATAGCAATCCATAGGTTTTAAGATACTTACTAGTCAGGTACATTCTTAGGCGTTTAATATGCGGTGTTGAGTCCATTTCGTTGAGCAAGGAGTAGCTCTTGTCTATTCCATATTTGACTTAAGGAACTTTATCTGTGCTCATTTCAATCTCTGGTTTTATGCAGCACCCCAAGTCACCTTTACCCTTAAGCAAGCATAAGTTGGTTTTCTAAATTTGAGACCCTGTTCTGTTCTGTAATTCAGTTCCTGTGTAGCCAAGTTTACATTCCGTGTATTACTGATATCTTATGATGTTTCTTTTTCTGTGTGACTTATTTCAGTTAGAAACATCATACCTGAATCCACTCATTGTGATGCTAAGGGCCTGATGACATAGATTTCATTGCTGAGTGATATTGCTTTGTAAGTAAATACCACAACTTCTTTATCCATTTTTCACTTTCTGCGATGTTGAACTTGTACTGTAAACGAGGTTCTTGTAAACAGAGGCGTCCCAAACTTTGGGGTGGCTGTGTCTTTTTGATTTTAATTTCCCTAAGCTATAGGACCATAAGTGGCAGTGCCCTAGGCTCTGTTGCTTTGTTTTTTAGATGTTTCAGGAAACACCATACACTTCTCCCGAGTGTCTGTTGGCAATTTACATCCCGCCCATCAGCATAACAAGGCTCCCAGTTCTCCATGGCCTGTCCTGCCTTTCTGGATTTTACACTTTTTTCAGATGGCCCTTTTGACCGGGGGGAAGTGAGACTTCATTGTAGTGCAGATTTCCTTTGCAAGCTTGCTTGGTTGGCCAAAAAGGGCGTATGCGTTTTTTCCTGAATATATTCAGGAAAAAACGCATACGCCCTTTTTGGCCAAGTGCATCATTGTGGACGTTCTGCCTCTTTTCCTATGCTTTCAATGCAATTCCAGTCTACCTCCTGAAATCGGTTTCCTGCAATTCTGCCCTGCTTTCAAGTCCTCTTGGCAGCCTTACTTCAGTCTATTTTTGGACGATAGCTGTCATTTATAACTCTGCAGGTTTGTGAATTACAGTGCCCCTGAGCTCCTTTCTTCAACTCGCTTTCTTGTGACCTGGCCGCAACACCGCAGGATGGCTTCAGGCCCTAATCTGGTTCCGGCCCGGCATGCTGAGCCTTTGGTTAATTCCTCTTCCTGGTGGGAAATGAGAGTTAAATTTGCCCGTCCAGACACCTCCAGCTAGCCTCTCATTGGTTCTCGCTATTCCTGTTCATCTTCCGCAGAAATTGCAAACTGGGCCAAACAGGAGGTTAAAGGCGCTGACTCTCCAAGTGGGGAGAGTGTTAGTAAAGCGTCTGGAATGTTGCACCCGAGTACCAGGGGAGGAAAACTGAGACATATTTGAACACGTCTCCCGTTCACATGGTTGATCATACTTGGGTTCCACATGCATGTTTTAGCTGAAGGAAGAATACCTTAAACCTGGGTAGTTGAAACCCGTGGGATGGGTACCATGCAATATGACTTCAAAGGGTCTTCATTTGCTCACCGAACCTCTCCAATCCTATCACTGCTGCGTTTATGCCCCTGTACACATGCTTGATTCTCTTTCGGAGACATAGCAATCCATAGGTTTTAAGATACTTACAAGTCAGGTACATTCTTAGGCGTTTAATATGCGGTGTTGAGTCCATTTCGTTGAGCAAGGAGTAGCTCTTGTCTATTCCATATTTGGCTTAAGGAACTTTATCTGTGCTCATTTCAATCTCTGGTTTTATGCAGCACCCCAACTCACCTTTACCCTTAAGCAAGCATAAGTTGGTTTTCTAAATTTGAGTCCCTGTTCTGTTCTGTAATTCAGTTCCTGTGTAGCCAAGTTTACATTCCGTGTATTACTGATATCTTATGATGTTTCTTTTTCTGTGTGACTTACTGCAGTTAGAATCATCATACCTGAATCCACTCATTGTGCTGCTAAGGGCCTGATGACACAGATTTCATTGCTGAGTGATATTGCTTTGTAAGTAAATACCACAAGTTCTTTATCCATTTTTCACTTTCTGTGATATTGAACCTGTACTGTAAACGAGGTTCTTGTAAACAGAGCCGTTCCAAACTTTGTGGTGGCTGTGTCTTTTTGATTTTAATTTCCCTAAGCTATAGGACCATAAGTGGAAGTGCCCTAGGTTCTGTTGCTTTGTTTTTTAGATGTTTCAGGAAACACCATACACTTCTCCCGAGTGGTTGTTGGCAATTTACAACCCGCCCATCAGCATAACAAGGCTCCCAGTTCTCCATGGCCTGTCCTGCCTTTCTGGATTTTACACTTTTTTCAGATGGCCCTTTTGACCGGGGGGAAGTGAGACTTCATTGTAGTGCAGATTTCCTTTGCAAGCTTGCTTGGTTGGCCAAAAAGGGCGTATGCGTTTTTTCCTGAATATATTCAGGAAAAAACGCATACGCCCTTTTTGGCCAAGTGCATCATTGTGGACGTTCTGCCTCTTTTCCTATGCTTTCAATGCAATTCCAGTCTACCTCCTGAAATCGGTTTCCTGCAATTCTGCCCCGCTTTCAAGTCCTCTTGGCAGCCTTACTTCAGTCTATTTTTGGACGATAGCTGTCATTTATAACTCTGCAGGTTTGTGAATTACAGTGCCCCTGAGCTCCTTTCTTCAACTCGCTTTCTTTTGAGCTGGCCGCAACACCGCAGGATGGCTTCAGGCCCTAATCTGGTTCCGGTACGGCACGCTGAGCCTTTGGTTATTTCCTCTTCCTGTTGGGAAATGAGAGTTAAATTTGCCCGTCCAGACACCTCCAGCTAATCTCTCATTGGTTCTCGCTATTCCTGTTCATCTTCCGCAGAAATTGCAAACTGTGCCAAACAGGAGGTTAAAGGCGCTGACTCTCCAAGTGGGGAGAGTGTTAGTAAAGCGTCTGGAATGTTGCACCCGAGTACCAGGGGAGGAAACCTGAGACATATTTGAACACGTCTCCCGATCACATGGTTGATCATACTCTGGGTTCCACATGCATGTTTTAGCTGAAGGAAGAATACCTAAAACCTGGGTAGTTGAAACCCGTGGAATGGGTACCATGCAATATGACTTCAAAGGGTCTTCATTTGCTCACCGAACCTCTCCAATCCTATCACTGCTGCGTTTATGCCCCTGTACACACGCTTGATTCTCTTTTGGAGACATAGCAATCCATAGGTTTTAAGATACTTACTAGTCAGGTATATTCTTAGGCGTTTAATATGGGATGTTGAGTCCATTTCGTTGAGCAAGGAGTAGCTCTTGTCTATTCCATATTTGGCTTAAGGAACTTTATCTGTGCTCATTTCAATCTCTGGTTTTATGCAGCACCCCAACTCACCTTTCCCCTTAAGCAAGCATAAGTTGGTTTTCTAAATTTGAGACCCTGTTCTGTTCTGTAATTCACTTCCTGTGTAGCCAAGTTTACATTCCGTGTATTACTGATATCTTATGATGTTTCTTCTTCTGTGTGACTTATTTCAGTTAGAATCATCATACCTGAATCCACTTATTGTGCTGCTAAGGTCCTGATGACACAGATTTCATTGCTGAGTGATATTGCTTTGTAAGTAAATACCACAACTTCTTTATCCATTTTTCAATTTCTGCGATGTTGAACTTGTACTGTAAACGAGGTTCTTGTAAACAGAGCCGTTCCAAACTTTGGGGTGGCTGTGTCTTTTTGATTTTAATTTCCCTAAGCTATAGGACCATAAGTGGAAGTGCCCTAGGTTCTGTTGCTTTGTTTTTTAGATGTTTCAGGAAACACCATACACTTCTCCCGAGTGGTTGTTGGCAATTTACATCCCGCCCATCAGCATAACAAGGCTCCCAGTTCTCCATGGCCTGTCCTGCCTTTCTGGATTTTACACTTTTTTCAGATGGCCCTTTTGACCGGGGGGAAGTGAGACTTCATTGTAGTGCAGATTTCCTTTGCAAGCTTGCTTGGTTGGCCAAAAAGGGCGTATGCATTTTTTCCTGAATATATTCAGGAAAAAACGCATACGCCCTTTTTGGCCAAGTGCATCATTGTGGACGTTCTGCCTCTTTTCCTATGCTTTCAATGCAATTCCAGTCTACCTCCTGAAATCGGTTTCCTGCAATTCTGCCCCGCTTTCAAGTCCTCTTGGCAGCCTTACTTCAGTCTATTTTTGGACGATAGCTGTCATTTATAACTCTGCAGGTTTGTGAATTACAGTGCCCCTGAGCTCCTTTCTTCAACTCGCTTTCTTTTGAGCTGGCCGCAACACCGCAGGATGGCTTCAGGCCCTAATCTGGTTCCGGTACGGCACGCTGAGCCTTTGGTTATTTCCTCTTCCTGTTGGGAAATGAGAGTTAAATTTGCCCGTCCAGACACCTCCAGCTAGTCTCTCATTGGTTCTCGCTATTCCTGTTCATCTTCCGCAGAAATTGCAAACTATGCCAAACAGGAGGTTAAAGGCGCTGACTCTCCAAGTGGGGAGAGTGTTAGTAAAGCGTCTGGAATGTTGCACCCGAGTACCAGGGGAGGAAAACTGAGACATATTTGAACACGTCTCCCGATCACATGGTTGATCATACTCTGGGTTCCACATGCATGTTTTAGCTGAAGGAAGAATACCTAAAATCTGGGTAGTTGAAACCCGTGGAATGGGTACCATGCAATATGACTTCAAAGGGTCTTCATTTGCTCACTGAACCTCTCCAATCCTATCACTGCTGTGTTTACGCCCCTGTACACATGCTTGATTCTCTTTCGGAGACATAGCAATCCATAGGTTTTAAGATACTTACTAGTCAGGTACATTCTTAGGCGTTTAATATGGGGTGTTGAGTCCATTTCGTTGAGCAAGGAGTAGCTCTTGTGTATTCCATATTTGGCTTAAGGAACTTTATCTGTGCTCATTTCAATCTCTGGTTTTATGCAGCACCCCAACTCACCTTTACCCTTAAGCAGGAATAAGTTGGTTTTCTAAATTTGAGACCCTGTTCTGTTCTGTAATTCAGTTCCTGTGTAGCCAAGTTTACATTCCGTGTATTACTGATATCTTATGATGTTTCTTTTTCTGTGTGACTTATTTCAGTTAGAATCATCATACCTGAATCCACTCATTGTGCTGCTAAGGGCCTAATGACACAGATTTCATTGCTGAGTGATATTGCTTTGTAAGTAAATACCACAACTTCTATATCCATTTTTCACTTTCTGCGATGTTGAACTTGTACTGTAAACGAGGTTCTTGTAAACAGAGCCGTTCGAAAATTTGGGGTGGCAGTGTCTTTTTGATTTTAATTTCCCTAAGCTATAGGACCATGAGTGGAAGTGCCCTAGGTTCTGTTGCTTTGTTTTTTAGATGTTTCAGGAAACACCATACACTTCTCCCGAGTGGTTGTTGGCAATTTACAACCCGCCCATCAGCATAACAAGGCTCCCAGTTCTCCATGGCCTGTCCTGCCTTTCTGGATTTTACACTTTTTTCAGATGGCCCTTTTGACCGGGGGGAAGTGAGACTTCATTGTAGTGCAGATTTCCTTTGCAAGCTTGCTTGGTTGGCCAAAAAGGGCGTATGCGTTTTTTCCTGAATATATTCAGGAAAAAACGCATACGCCCTTTTTGGCCAAGTGCATCATTGTGGACGTTCTGCCTCTTTTCCTATGCTTTCAATGCAATTCCAGTCTACCTCCTGAAATCGGTTTCCTGCAATTCTGCCCCGCTTTCAAGTCCTCTTGGCAGCCTTACTTCAGTCTATTTTTGGACGATAGCTGTCATTTATAACTCTGCAGGTTTGTGAATTACAGTGCCCCTGAGCTCCTTTCTTCAACTCGCTTTCTTGTGACCTGGCCGCAACACCGCAGGATGGCTTCAGGCCCTAATCTGGTTCCGGCCCGGCATGCTGAGCCTTTGGTTAATTCCTCTTCCTGGTGGGAAATGAGAGTTAAATTTGCCCGTCCAGACACCTCCAGCTAGTCTCTCATTGGTTCTCGCTATTCCTGTTCACCTTCCGCAGAAATTGCAAACTGTGCCAAACAGGAGGTTAAAGGGACTGACTCTCCAAGTGGGGAGAGTGTTAGTAAAGCGTCTGGAATGTTGCACCCGAGTACCAGGGGAGGAAAACTGAGACATATTTGAACACGTCTCCCGATCACATGGTTGATCATACTCTAGGTTCCACATGCATGTTTTAGCTGAAGGAAGAATACCTTAAACCTGGGTAGTTGAAACCCGTGGAATGGGTACCACGCAATATGACTTCAAAGGGTCTTCATTTGCTCACCGAACCTCTCCAATCCTATCACTGCTGCGTTTATGCCCCTGTACACATGCTTGATTCTCTTTCGGAGACATAGCAATCCATAGGTTTTAAGATACTTACTAGTCAGGTACATTCTTAGGCGTTTAATATGGGGTGTTGAGTCCATTTCGTTGAGCAAGGAGTAGCTCTTGTCTATTCCATATTTGGCTTAAGGAACTTTATCTGTGCTCATTTCAATCTCTGGTTTTATGCAGCACCCCAACTCACCTTTCCCCTTAAGCAAGCATAAGTTGGTTTTCCAAATTTGAGACCCTGTTCTGTTTTGGAATGCAGTTCCTGTGTAGCCAAGTTTACATTCCGTGTATTAGTGATATCTTATGATGTTTCTTTTTCTGTGTGACTTATTTCAGTTAGAATCATCGTACCTGAATCCACTCATTATGCTGCTACGGGCCTGATGCCATAGATTTCATTGCTGAGTGATACTGCATTGTACGTAAGTACCACAAGTTCTTTATCCATTTTTCACTTTCTGTGATATTGAACTTGTACGGTAAACGAGGTTCTTGTAAACGGAGGCGTCCCAAACTTTGGGGTGGCTGTGCCTTTTTGATTTTAATTTCCCTAAGCTATAGGACCATAAGTGGCAGTGCCCTAGGCTCTGTTGCTTTGTTTTTTAGATGTTTCAGGAAACACCATACACTTCTCCCGAGTGGTTGTTGGCAATTTACATCCCGCCCATCAGCATAACAAGGCTCCCAGTTCTCCATGGCCTGTCCTGCCTTTCTGGATTTTACACTTTTTTCAGATGGCCCTTTTGACCGGGGGGAAGTGAGACTTCATTGTAGTGCAGATTTCCTTTGCAAGCTTGCTTGGTTGGCCAAAAAGGGCGTATGCGTTTTTTCCTGAATATATTCAGGAAAAAACGCATACGCCCTTTTTGGCCAAGTGCATCATTGTGGACGTTCTGCCTCTTTTCCTATGCTTTCAATGCAATTCCAGTCTACCTCCTGAAATCGGTTTCCTGCAATTCTGCCCCGCTTTCAAGTCCTCTTGGCAGCCTTACTTCAGTCTATTTTTGGACGATAGCTGTCATTTATAACTCTGCAGGTTTGTGAATTACAGTGCCCCTGAGCTCCTTTCTTCAACTCGCTTTCTTTTGAGCTGGCCGCAACACGGCAGGATGGCTCAGGCCCTAATCTGGTTCTGGCATGGCACGCTGAGCCTTTGGTTAATTCCTCTTCCTGGTAGGAAATGAGAGTTAAATTTGCCCGTGCAGACACCTCCAGCTAGTCTCCATTGGTTCTCGCTATTCCTGTTCATCTTCCGCCGAAATTGCAAACTGGGCCACACAGGAGGTTAAAGGGACTGACTCTCCAAGTCGGGAGAGTGTTAGTAAAGCGTCTGGAATGTTGCACCCGAGTACCAGGGTACGAAAACTGAGACATATTTGAACACGTCTCCCGATCACATGGTTGATCATACTCTAGGTTCCACATGCATGTTTTAGCTGAAGGAAGAATACCTTAAACCTGGGTAGTTGAAACCCGTGGAATGGGTACCATGCAATATGACTTCAAAGGGTCTTCATTTGCTAACCGAACCTCTCCAATCCTATCACTGCTGCGTTTATGCCCCTGTACACATGCTTGATTCTCTTTCGGAGACATAGCAATCCATAGGTTTTAAGATACTTACAAGTCAGGTACATTCTTAGGCGTTTAATATGCGGTGTTGAGTCCATTTCGTTGAGCAAGGAGTAGCTCTTGTCTATTCCATATTTGGCTTAAGGAACTTTATCTGTGCTCATTTCAATCTCTGGTTTTATGCAGCACCCCAACTCACCTTTACCCTTAAGCAAACATAAGTTGGTTTTCTAAATTTGAGTCCCTGTTCTGTTCTGTAATTCAGTTCCTGTGTAGCCAAGTTTACATTCCGTGTATTACTGATATCTTATGATGTTTCTTTTTCTGTGTGACTTATTTCAGTTAGAATCATCATACCTGAATCCACTCATTGTGCTGCTAAGGGCCTGATGACACAGATTTCATTGCTGAGTGATATTGCTTTGTAAGTAAATACCACAACTTCTTTATCCATTTTTCACTTTCTGCGATGTTGAACTTGTACTGTAAATGAGGTTCTTGTAAACAGAGCCATTCCAAACCTTGGGGTGGCTGTGTCTTTTTGATTTTAATTTCCCTAAGCTATAGGACCATAAGTGGAAGTGCCCTAGGTTCTGTTGCTTTGTTTTTTAGATGTTTCAGGAAACACCATACACTTCTCCCGAGTGGTTGTTGGCAATTTACATCCCGCCCATCAGCATAACAAGGCTCCCAGTTCTCCATGGCCTGTCCTGCCTTTCTGGATTTTACACTTTTTTCAGATGGCCCTTTTGACCGGGGGGAAGTGAGACTTCATTGTAGTGCAGATTTCCTTTGCAAGCTTGCTTGGTTGGCCAAAAAGGGCGTATGCGTTTTTTCCTGAATATATTCAGGAAAAAACGCATACGCCCTTTTTGGCCAAGTGCATCATTGTGGACTTTCTGCCTCTTTTCCTATGCTTTCAATGCAATTCCAGTCTACCTCCTGAAATCGGTTTCCTGCAATTCTGCCCCGCTTTCAAGTCCTCTTGGCAGCCTTACTTCAGTCTATTTTTGGACGATAGCTGTCATTTATAACTCTGCAGGTTTGTGAATTACAGTGCCCCTGAGCTCCTTTCTTCAACTCGCTTTCTTTTGAGCTGGCCGCAACACCGCAGGATGGCTTCAGGCCCTAATCTGGTTCCGGTACGGCACGCTGAGCCTTTGGTTATTTCCTCTTCCTGTTGGGAAATGAGAGTTAAATTTGCCCGTCCAGACACCTCCAGCTAATCTCTCATTGGTTCTCGCTATTCCTGTTCATCTTCCGCAGAAATTGCAAACTGTGCCAAACAGGAGGTTAAAGGCGCTGACTCTCCAAGTGGGGAGAGTGTTAGTAAAGCGTCTGGAATGTTGCACCCGAGTACCAGGGGAGGAAACCTGAGACATATTTGAACACGTCTCCCGATCACATGGTTGATCATACTCTGGGTTCCACATGCATGTTTTAGCTGAAGGAAGAATACCTAAAACCTGGGTAGTTGAAACCCGTGGAATGGGTACCATGCAATATGACTTCAAAGGGTCTTCATTTGCTCACCGAACCTCTCCAATCCTATCACTGCTGCGTTTATGCCCCTGTACACACGCTTGATTCTCTTTTGGAGACATAGCAATCCATAGGTTTTAAGATACTTACTAGTCAGGTATATTCTTAGGCGTTTAATATGGGATGTTGAGTCCATTTCGTTGAGCAAGGAGTAGCTCTTGTCTATTCCATATTTGGCTTAAGGAACTTTATCTGTGCTCATTTCAATCTCTGGTTTTATGCAGCACCCCAACTCACCTTTCCCCTTAAGCAAGCATAAGTTGGTTTTCTAAATTTGAGACCCTGTTCTGTTCTGTAATTCACTTCCTGTGTAGCCAAGTTTACATTCCGTGTATTACTGATATCTTATGATGTTTCTTCTTCTGTGTGACTTATTTCAGTTAGAATCATCATACCTGAATCCACTTATTGTGCTGCTAAGGTCCTGATGACACAGATTTCATTGCTGAGTGATATTGCTTTGTAAGTAAATACCACAACTTCTTTATCCATTTTTCAATTTCTGCGATGTTGAACTTGTACTGTAAACGAGGTTCTTGTAAACAGAGCCGTTCCAAACTTTGGGGTGGCTGTGTCTTTTTGATTTTAATTTCCCTAAGCTATAGGACCATAAGTGGAAGTGCCCTAGGTTCTGTTGCTTTGTTTTTTAGATGTTTCAGGAAACACCATACACTTCTCCCGAGTGGTTGTTGGCAATTTACATCCCGCCCATCAGCATAACAAGGCTCCCAGTTCTCCATGGCCTGTCCTGCCTTTCTGGATTTTACACTTTTTTCAGATGGCCCTTTTGACCGGGGGGAAGTGAGACTTCATTGTAGTGCAGATTTCCTTTGCAAGCTTGCTTGGTTGGCCAAAAAGGGCGTATGCATTTTTTCCTGAATATATTCAGGAAAAAACGCATACGCCCTTTTTGGCCAAGTGCATCATTGTGGACGTTCTGCCTCTTTTCCTATGCTTTCAATGCAATTCCAGTCTACCTCCTGAAATCGGTTTCCTGCAATTCTGCCCCGCTTTCAAGTCCTCTTGGCAGCCTTACTTCAGTCTATTTTTGGACGATAGCTGTCATTTATAACTCTGCAGGTTTGTGAATTACAGTGCCCCTGAGCTCCTTTCTTCAACTCGCTTTCTTGTGACCTGGCCGCAACACCGCAGGATGGCTTCAGGCCCTAATCTGGTTCCGGTACGGCACGCTGAGCCTTTGGTTATTTCCTCTTCCTGTTGGGAAATGAGAGTTAAATTTGCCCGTCCAGACACCTCCAGCTAGTCTCTCATTGGTTCTCGCTATTCCTGTTCATCTTCCGCAGAAATTGCAAACTATGCCAAACAGGAGGTTAAAGGCGCTGACTCTCCAAGTGGGGAGAGTGTTAGTAAAGCGTCTGGAATGTTGCACCCGAGTACCAGGGGAGGAAAACTGAGACATATTTGAACACGTCTCCCGATCACATGGTTGATCATACTCTGGGTTCCACATGCATGTTTTAGCTGAAGGAAGAATACCTAAAATCTGGGTAGTTGAAACCCGTGGAATGGGTACCATGCAATATGACTTCAAAGGGTCTTCATTTGCTCACTGAACCTCTCCAATCCTATCACTGCTGTGTTTACGCCCCTGTACACATGCTTGATTCTCTTTCGGAGACATAGCAATCCATAGGTTTTAAGATACTTACTAGTCAGGTACATTCTTAGGCGTTTAATATGGGGTGTTGAGTCCATTTCGTTGAGCAAGGAGTAGCTCTTGTGTATTCCATATTTGGCTTAAGGAACTTTATCTGTGCTCATTTCAATCTCTGGTTTTATGCAGCACCCCAACTCACCTTTACCCTTAAGCAGGAATAAGTTGGTTTTCTAAATTTGAGACCCTGTTCTGTTCTGTAATTCAGTTCCTGTGTAGCCAAGTTTACATTCCGTGTATTACTGATATCTTATGATGTTTCTTTTTCTGTGTGACTTATTTCAGTTAGAATCATCATACCTGAATCCACTCATTGTGCTGCTAAGGGCCTAATGACACAGATTTCATTGCTGAGTGATATTGCTTTGTAAGTAAATACCACAACTTCTATATCCATTTTTCACTTTCTGCGATGTTGAACTTGTACTGTAAACGAGGTTCTTGTAAACAGAGCCGTTCGAAAATTTGGGGTGGCAGTGTCTTTTTGATTTTAATTTCCCTAAGCTATAGGACCATGAGTGGAAGTGCCCTAGGTTCTGTTGCTTTGTTTTTTAGATGTTTCAGGAAACACCATACACTTCTCCCGAGTGGTTGTTGGCAATTTACAACCCGCCCATCAGCATAACAAGGCTCCCAGTTCTCCATGGCCTGTCCTGCCTTTCTGGATTTTACACTTTTTTCAGATGGCCC
This sequence comes from Stenella coeruleoalba, assembly GCF_951394435.1. Classification (NCBI taxonomy): domain Eukaryota; kingdom Metazoa; phylum Chordata; class Mammalia; order Artiodactyla; family Delphinidae; genus Stenella; species Stenella coeruleoalba. The sequence continues at coordinate 660,185 of NW_027645862.1, forward strand.
TTTTGACCGGGGGGAAGTGAGACTTCATTGTAGTGCAGATTTCCTTTGCAAGCTTGCTTGGTTGGCCAAAAAGGGCGTATGCGTTTTTTCCTGAATATATTCAGGAAAAAACGCATACGCCCTTTTTGGCCAAGTGCATCATTGTGGACGTTCTGCCTCTTTTCCTATGCTTTCAATGCAATTCCAGTCTACCTCCTGAAATCGGTTTCCTGCAATTCTGCCCCGCTTTCAAGTCCTCTTGGCAGCCTTACTTCAGTCTATTTTTGGACGATAGCTGTCATTTATAACTCTGCAGGTTTGTGAATTACAGTGCCCCTGAGCTCCTTTCTTCAACTCGCTTTCTTGTGACCTGGCCGCAACACCGCAGGATGGCTTCAGGCCCTAATCTGGTTCCGGCCCGGCATGCTGAGCCTTTGGTTAATTCCTCTTCCTGGTGGGAAATGAGAGTTAAATTTGCCCGTCCAGACACCTCCAGCTAGTCTCTCATTGGTTCTCGCTATTCCTGTTCATCTTCCGCAGAAATTGCAAACTGTGCCAAACAGGAGGTTAAAGGGACTGACTCTCCAAGTGGGGAGAGTGTTAGTAAAGCGTCTGGAATGTTGCACCCGAGTACCAGGGGAGGAAAACTGAGACATATTTGAACACGTCTCCCGATCACATGGTTGATCATACTCTAGGTTCCACATGCATGTTTTAGCTGAAGGAAGAATACCTTAAACCTGGGTAGTTGAAACCCGTGGAATGGGTACCACGCAATATGACTTCAAAGGGTCTTCATTTGCTCACCGAACCTCTCCAATCCTATCACTGCTGCGTTTATGCCCCTGTACACATGCTTGATTCTCTTTCGGAGACATAGCAATCCATAGGTTTTAAGATACTTACTAGTCAGGTACATTCTTAGGCGTTTAATATGGGGTGTTGAGTCCATTTCGTTGAGCAAGGAGTAGCTCTTGTCTATTCCATATTTGGCTTAAGGAACTTTATCTGTGCTCATTTCAATCTCTGGTTTTATGCAGCACCCCAACTCACCTTTCCCCTTAAGCAAGCATAAGTTGGTTTTCCAAATTTGAGACCCTGTTCTGTTTTGGAATGCAGTTCCTGTGTAGCCAAGTTTACATTCCGTGTATTACTGATATCTTATGATGTTTCTTTTTCTGTGTGACTTATTTCAGTTAGAATCATCGTACCTGAATCCACTCATTATGCTGCTACGGGCCTGATGCCATAGATTTCATTGCTGAGTGATACTGCATTGTACGTAAGTACCACAAGTTCTTTATCCATTTTTCACTTTCTGTGATATTGAACTTGTACGGTAAACGAGGTTCTTGTAAACGGAGGCGTCCCAAACTTTGGGGTGGCTGTGCCTTTTTGATTTTAATTTCCCTAAGCTATAGGACCATAAGTGGCAGTGCCCTAGGCTCTGTTGCTTTGTTTTTTAGATGTTTCAGGAAACACCATACACTTCTCCCGAGTGGTTGTTGGCAATTTACATCCCGCCCATCAGCATAACAAGGCTCCCAGTTCTCCATGGCCTGTCCTGCCTTTCTGGATTTTACACTTTTTTCAGATGGCCCTTTTGACCGGGGGGAAGTGAGACTTCATTGTAGTGCAGATTTCCTTTGCAAGCTTGCTTGGTTGGCCAAAAAGGGCGTATGCGTTTTTTCCTGAATATATTCAGGAAAAAACGCATACGCCCTTTTTGGCCAAGTGCATCATTGTGGACGTTCTGCCTCTTTTCCTATGCTTTCAATGCAATTCCAGTCTACCTCCTGAAATCGGTTTCCTGCAATTCTGCCCCGCTTTCAAGTCCTCTTGGCAGCCTTACTTCAGTCTATTTTTGGACGATAGCTGTCATTTATAACTCTGCAGGTTTGTGAATTACAGTGCCCCTGAGCTCCTTTCTTCAACTCGCTTTCTTTTGAGCTGGCCGCAACACGGCAGGATGGCTCAGGCCCTAATCTGGTTCTGGCATGGCACGCTGAGCCTTTGGTTAATTCCTCTTCCTGGTAGGAAATGAGAGTTAAATTTGCCCGTGCAGACACCTCCAGCTAGTCTCCATTGGTTCTCGCTATTCCTGTTCATCTTCCGCAGAAATTGCAAACTGGGCCACACAGGAGGTTAAAGGGACTGACTCTCCAAGTCGGGAGAGTGTTAGTAAAGCGTCTGGAATGTTGCACCCGAGTACCAGGGTACGAAAACTGAGACATATTTGAACACGTCTCCCGATCACATGGTTGATCATACTCTAGGTTCCACATGCATGTTTTAGCTGAAGGAAGAATACCTTAAACCTGGGTAGTTGAAACCCGTGGAATGGGTACCATGCAATATGACTTCAAAGGGTCTTCATTTGCTAACCGAACCTCTCCAATCCTATCACTGCTGCGTTTATGCCCCTGTACACATGCTTGATTCTCTTTCGGAGACATAGCAATCCATAGGTTTTAAGATACTTACAAGTCAGGTACATTCTTAGGCGTTTAATATGCGGTGTTGAGTCCATTTCGTTGAGCAAGGAGTAGCTCTTGTCTATTCCATATTTGGCTTAAGGAACTTTATCTGTGCTCATTTCAATCTCTGGTTTTATGCAGCACCCCAACTCACCTTTACCCTTAAGCAAACATAAGTTGGTTTTCTAAATTTGAGTCCCTGTTCTGTTCTGTAATTCAGTTCCTGTGTAGCCAAGTTTACATTCCGTGTATTACTGATATCTTATGATGTTTCTTTTTCTGTGTGACTTATTTCAGTTAGAATCATCATACCTGAATCCACTCATTGTGCTGCTAAGGGCCTGATGACACAGATTTCATTGCTGAGTGATATTGCTTTGTAAGTAAATACCACAACTTCTTTATCCATTTTTCACTTTCTGCGATGTTGAACTTGTACTGTAAATGAGGTTCTCGTAAACAGAGCCATTCCAAACCTTGGGGTGGCTGTGTCTTTTTGATTTTAATTTCCCTAAGCTATAGGACCATAAGTGGAAGTGCCCTAGGTTCTGTTGCTTTGTTTTTTAGATGTTTCAGGAAACACCATACACTTCTCCCGAGTGGTTGTTGGCAATTTACATCCCGCCCATCAGCATAACAAGGCTCCCAGTTCTCCATGGCCTGTCCTGCCTTTCTGGATTTTACACTTTTTTCAGATGGCCCTTTTGACCGGGGGGAAGTGAGACTTCATTGTAGTGCAGATTTCCTTTGCAAGCTTGCTTGGTTGGCCAAAAAGGGCGTATGCGTTTTTTCCTGAATATATTCAGGAAAAAACGCATACGCCCTTTTTGGCCAAGTGCATCATTGTGGACTTTCTGCCTCTTTTCCTATGCTTTCAATGCAATTCCAGTCTACCTCCTGAAATCGGTTTCCTGCAATTCTGCCCCGCTTTCAAGTCCTCTTGGCAGCCTTACTTCAGTCTATTTTTGGACGATAGCTGTCATTTATAACTCTGCAGGTTTGTGAATTACAGTGCCCCTGAGCTCCTTTCTTCAACTCGCTTTCTTTTGAGCTGGCCGCAACACCGCAGGATGGCTTCAGGCCCTAATCTGGTTCCGGTACGGCACGCTGAGCCTTTGGTTATTTCCTCTTCCTGTTGGGAAATGAGAGTTAAATTTGCCCGTCCAGACACCTCCAGCTAGCCTCTCATTGGTTCTCGCTATTCCTGTTCATCTTCCGCAGAAATTGCAAACTGGGCCAAACAGGAGGTTAAAGGCGCTGACTCTCCAAGTGGGGAGAGTGTTAGTAAAGCGTCTGGAATGTTGCACCCGAGTACCAGGGGAGGAAAACTGAGACATATTTGAACACGTCTCCCGTTCACATAGTTGATCATACTTGGGTTCCACATGCATGTTTTAGCTGAAGGAAGAATACCTTAAACCTGGAGAGTTGAGACCCGTGTAATGGGTACCATGCAATATGAATTCAAAGGGTCTTCATTTGCTCACCGAACCTCTCCAATCCTATCACTGCTGCGTTTATGCCCCTGTACACATGCTTGATTCTCTTTCGGAGACATAGCAATCCATAGGTTTTAAGATACTTACTAGTCAGGTACATTCTTAGGCGTTTAATATGGGGTGTTGAGTCCATTTCGTTGAGCAAGGAGTAGCTCTTGTCTATTCCATATTTGGCTTAAGGAACTTTATCTGTGCTCATTTCAATCTCTGGTTTTATGCAGCACCCCAACTCACCTTTACCCTTAAGCAGGAATAAGTTGGTTTTCTAAATTTGAGACCCTGTTCTGTTCTGTAATTCAGTTCCTGTGTAGCCAAGTTTACATTCCGTGTATTACTGATATCTTATGATGTTTCTTTTTCTGTGTGACTTATTTCAGTTAGAATCATCATACCTGAATCCACTCATTGTGCTGCTAAGGGCCTGATGACACAGATTTCATTGCTGAGTGATATTGCTTTGTAAGTAAATACCACAACTTCTTTATCCATTTTTCACTTTCTGCGATGTTGAACTTGTACTGTAAACGAGGTTTTTGTAAACAGAGCCATTCCAAACTTTGGGGTGGCTGTGTCTTTTCGATTTTAATTTCCCTAAGCTATAGGACCATGAGTGGAAGTGCCCTAGGTTCTGTTGCTTTGTTTTTTAGATGTTTCAGGAAACACCATACACTTCTCCCGAGTGGTTGTTGGCAATTTACAACCCGCCCATCAGCATAACAAGGCTCCCAGTTCTCCATGGCCTGTCCTGCCTTTCTGGATTTTACACTTTTTTCAGATGGCCCTTTTGACCGGGGGGAAGTGAGACTTCATTGTAGTGCAGATTTCCTTTGCAAGCTTGCTTGGTTGGCCAAAATGGGCGTATGCGTTTTTTCCTGAATATATTCAGGAAAAAACGCATACGCCCATTTTGGCCAAGTGCATCATTGTGGACGTTCTGCCTCTTTTCCTATGCTTTCAATGCAATTCCAGTCTACCTCCTGAAATCGGTTTCCTGCAATTCTGCCCCGCTTTCAAGTCCTCTTGGCAGCCTTACTTCAGTCTATTTTTGGACGATAGCTGTCATTTATAACTCTGCAGGTTTGTGAATTACAGTGCCCCTGAGCTCCTTTCTTCAACTCGCTTTCTTGTGACCTGGCCGCAACACCGCAGGATGGCTTCAGGCCCTAATCTGGTTCCGGTACGGCACGCTGAGCCTTTGGTTATTTCCTCTTCCTGTTGGGAAATGAGAGTTAAATTTGCCGGTCCAGACACCTCCAGCTAGTCTCTCATTGGTTCTCGCTATTCCTGTTCATCTTCCGCAGAAATTGCAAACTGAGCCAAACAGGAGGTTAAAGGCGCTGACTCTCCAAGTGGGGAGAGTGTTAGTAACGCGTCTGGAATGTTGCACCCGAGTACCAGGGGAGGAAACCTGAGACATATTTGAACACGTCTCCCGATCACATGGTTGATCATACTCTGGGTTCCACATGCATGTTTTAGCTGAAGGAAGAATACCTAAAACCTGGGTAGTTGAAACCCGTGGAATGGGTACCATGCAATATGACTTCAAAGGGTCTTCATTTGCTCACCGAACCTCTCCAATCCTATCACTGCTGCGTTTATGCCCCTGTACACATGCTTGATTCTCTTTCGGAGACATAGCAATCCATAGGTTTTAAGATACTTACAAGTCAGGTACATTCTTAGGCGTTTAATATGCGGTGTTGAGTCCATTTCGTTGAGCAAGGAGTAGCTCTTGTCTATTCCATATTTGACTTAAGGAACTTTATCTGTGCTCATTTCAATCTCTGGTTTTATGCAGCACCCCAACTCACCTTTACCCTTAAGCAAGCATAAGTTGGTTTTCTAAATTTGAGACCCTGTTCTGTTCTGTAATTCAGTTCCTGTGTAGCCAAGTTTCCATTCCGTGTATTACTGATATCTTATGATGTTTCTTTTTCTGTGTGACTTATTTCAGTTAGAATCATCATACCTGAATCCACTCATTGTGATGCTAAGGGCCTGATGACATAGATTTCATTGCTGAGTGATATTGCTTTGTAAGTAAATACCACAACTTCTTTATCCATTTTTCACTTTCTGCGATGTTGAACTTGTACTGTAAACGAGGTTCTTGTAAACAGAGCCATTCCAAACTTTGGGGTGGCTGTGTCTTTTTGATTTTAATTTCCCTAAGCTATAGGACCATAAGTGGCAGTGCCCTAGGCTCTGTTGCTTTGTTTTTTAGATGTTTCAGGAAACACCATACACTTCTCCCGAGTGTCTGTTGGCAATTTACATCCCGCCCATCAGCATAACAAAGCTCCCAGTTCTCCATGGCCTGTCCTGCCTTTCTGGATTTTACACTTTTTTCAGATGGCCCTTTTGACCGGGGGGAAGTGAGACTTCATTGTAGTGCAGATTTCCTTTGCAAGCTTGCTTGGTTGGCCAAAAAGGGCGTATGCGTTTTTTCCTGAATATATTCAGGAAAAAACGCATACGCCCTTTTTGGCCAAGTGCATCATTGTGGACGTTCTGCCTCTTTTCCTATGCTTTCAATGCAATTCCAGTCTACCTCCTGAAATCGGTTTCCTGCAATTCTGCCCCGCTTTCAAGTCCTCTTGGCAGCCTTACTTCAGTCTATTTTTGGACGATAGCTGTCATTTATAACTCTGCAGGTTTGTGAATTACAGTGCCCCTGAGCTCCTTTCTTCAACTCGCTTTCTTGTGACCTGGCCGCAACACCGCAGGATGGCTTCAGGCCCTAATCTGGTTCCGGTACGGCACGCTGAGCCTTTGGTTATTTCCTCTTCCTGTTGGGAAATGAGAGTTAAATTTGCCCGTCCAGACACCTCCAGCTAGCCTCTCATTGGTTCTCGCTATTCCTGTTCATCTTCCGCAGAAATTGCAAACTGGGCCAAACAGGAGGTTAAAGGCGCTGACTCTCCAAGTGGGGAGAGTGTTAGTAAAGCGTCTGGAATGTTGCACCCGAGTACCAGGGGAGGAAAACTGAGACATATTTGAACACGTCTCCCGTTCACATAGTTGATCATACTTGGGTTCCACATGCATGTTTTAGCTGAAGGAAGAATACCTTAAACCTGGAGAGTTGAGACCCGTGTAATGGGTACCATGCAATATGAATTCAAAGGGTCTTCATTTGCTCACCGAACCTCTCCAATCCTATCACTGCTGCGTTTATGCCCCTGTACACATGCTTGATTCTCTTTCGGAGACATAGCAATCCATAGGTTTTAAGATACTTACTAGTCAGGTACATTCTTAGGCGTTTAATATGGGGTGTTGAGTCCATTTCGTTGAGCAAGGAGTAGCTCTTGTCTATTCCATATTTGGCTTAAGGAACTTTATCTGTGCTCATTTCAATCTCTGGTTTTATGCAGCACCCCAACTCACCTTTACCCTTAAGCAGGAATAAGTTGGTTTTCTAAATTTGAGACCCTGTTCTGTTCTGTAATTCAGTTCCTGTGTAGCCAAGTTTACATTCCGTGTATTACTGATATCTTATGATGTTTCTTTTTCTGTGTGACTTATTTCAGTTAGAATCATCATACCTGAATCCACTCATTGTGCTGCTAAGGGCCTGATGACACAGATTTCATTGCTGAGTGATATTGCTTTGTAAGTAAATACCACAACTTCTTTATCCATTTTTCACTTTCTGCGATGTTGAACTTGTACTGTAAACGAGGTTTTTGTAAACAGAGCCATTCCAAACTTTGGGGTGGCTGTGTCTTTTCGATTTTAATTTCCCTAAGCTATAGGACCATGAGTGGAAGTGCCCTAGGTTCTGTTGCTTTGTTTTTTAGATGTTTCAGGAAACACCATACACTTCTCCCGAGTGGTTGTTGGCAATTTACAACCCGCCCATCAGCATAACAAGGCTCCCAGTTCTCCATGGCCTGTCCTGCCTTTCTGGATTTTACACTTTTTTCAGATGGCCCTTTTGACCGGGGGGAAGTGAGACTTCATTGTAGTGCAGATTTCCTTTGCAAGCTTGCTTGGTTGGCCAAAATGGGCGTATGCGTTTTTTCCTGAATATATTCAGGAAAAAACGCATACGCCCATTTTGGCCAAGTGCATCATTGTGGACGTTCTGCCTCTTTTCCTATGCTTTCAATGCAATTCCAGTCTACCTCCTGAAATCGGTTTCCTGCAATTCTGCCCCGCTTTCAAGTCCTCTTGGCAGCCTTACTTCAGTCTATTTTTGGACGATAGCTGTCATTTATAACTCTGCAGGTTTGTGAATTACAGTGCCCCTGAGCTCCTTTCTTCAACTCGCTTTCTTGTGACCTGGCCGCAACACCGCAGGATGGCTTCAGGCCCTAATCTGGTTCCGGTACGGCACGCTGAGCCTTTGGTTATTTCCTCTTCCTGTTGGGAAATGAGAGTTAAATTTGCCGGTCCAGACACCTCCAGCTAGTCTCTCATTGGTTCTCGCTATTCCTGTTCATCTTCCGCAGAAATTGCAAACTGAGCCAAACAGGAGGTTAAAGGCGCTGACTCTCCAAGTGGGGAGAGTGTTAGTAACGCGTCTGGAATGTTGCACCCGAGTACCAGGGGAGGAAACCTGAGACATATTTGAACACGTCTCCCGATCACATGGTTGATCATACTCTGGGTTCCACATGCATGTTTTAGCTGAAGGAAGAATACCTAAAACCTGGGTAGTTGAAACCCGTGGAATGGGTACCATGCAATATGACTTCAAAGGGTCTTCATTTGCTCACCGAACCTCTCCAATCCTATCACTGCTGCGTTTATGCCCCTGTACACATGCTTGATTCTCTTTCGGAGACATAGCAATCCATAGGTTTTAAGATACTTACAAGTCAGGTACATTCTTAGGCGTTTAATATGCGGTGTTGAGTCCATTTCGTTGAGCAAGGAGTAGCTCTTGTCTATTCCATATTTGACTTAAGGAACTTTATCTGTGCTCATTTCAATCTCTGGTTTTATGCAGCACCCCAACTCACCTTTACCCTTAAGCAAGCATAAGTTGGTTTTCTAAATTTGAGACCCTGTTCTGTTCTGTAATTCAGTTCCTGTGTAGCCAAGTTTCCATTCCGTGTATTACTGATATCTTATGATGTTTCTTTTTCTGTGTGACTTATTTCAGTTAGAATCATCATACCTGAATCCACTCATTGTGATGCTAAGGGCCTGATGACATAGATTTCATTGCTGAGTGATATTGCTTTGTAAGTAAATACCACAACTTCTTTATCCATTTTTCACTTTCTGCGATGTTGAACTTGTACTGTAAACGAGGTTCTTGTAAACAGAGCCATTCCAAACTTTGGGGTGGCTGTGTCTTTTTGATTTTAATTTCCCTAAGCTATAGGACCATAAGTGGCAGTGCCCTAGGCTCTGTTGCTTTGTTTTTTAGATGTTTCAGGAAACACCATACACTTCTCCCGAGTGTCTGTTGGCAATTTACATCCCGCCCATCAGCATAACAAAGCTCCCAGTTCTCCATGGCCTGTCCTGCCTTTCTGGATTTTACACTTTTTTCAGATGGCCCTTTTGACCGGGGGGAAGTGAGACTTCATTGTAGTGCAGATTTCCTTTGCAAGCTTGCTTGGTTGGCCAAAAAGGGCGTATGCGTTTTTTCCTGAATATATTCAGGAAAAAACGCATACGCCCTTTTTGGCCAAGTGCATCATTGTGGACGTTCTGCCTCTTTTCCTATGCTTTCAATGCAATTCCAGTCTACCTCCTGAAATCGGTTTCCTGCAATTCTGCCCCGCTTTCAAGTCCTCTTGGCAGCCTTACTTCAGTCTATTTTTGGACGATAGCTGTCATTTATAACTCTGCAGGTTTGTGAATTACAGTGCCCCTGAGCTCCTTTCTTCAACTCGCTTTCTTGTGACCTGGCCGCAACACCGCAGGATGGCTTCAGGCCCTAATCTGGTTCCGGTACGGCACGCTGAGCCTTTGGTTATTTCCTCTTCCTGGTGGGAAATGAGAGTTAAATTTGCCCGTCCAGACACCTCCAGCTAGCCTCTCATTGGTTCTCGCTATTCCTGTTCATCTTCCGCAGAAATTGCAAACTGGGCCAAACAGGAGGTTAAAGGCGCTGACTCTCCAAGTGGGGAGAGTGTTAGTAAAGCGTCTGGAATGTTGCACCAGAGTACCAGGGGAGGAAAACTGAGACATATTTGAACACGTCTCCCGTTCACATGGTTGATCATACTTGGGTTCCACATGCATGTTTTAGCTGAAGGAAGAATACCTTAAACCTGGAGAGTTGAGACCCGTGTAATGGGTACCATGCAATATGACTTCAAAGGGTCTTCATTTGCTCACCGAACCTCTCCAATCCTATCACTGCTGCGTTTATGCCCCTGTACACATGCTTGATTCTCTTTCGGAGACATAGCAATCCATAGGTTTTAAGATACTTACTAGTCAGGTACATTCTTAGGCGTTTAATATGCGGTGTTGAGTCCATTTCGTTGAGCAAGGAGTAGCTCTTGTCTATTCCATATTTGACTTAAGGAACTTTATCTGTGCTCATTTCAATCTCTGGTTTTATGCAGCACCCCAACTCACCTTTACCCTTAAGCAAGCATAAGTTGGTTTTCTAAATTTGAGACCCTGTTCTGTTCTGTAATTCAGTTCCTGTGTAGCCAAGTTTACATTCCGTGTATTACTGATATCTTATGATGTTTCTTTTTCTGTGTGACTTATTTCAGTTAGAATCATCGTACCTGAATCCACTCATTATGCTGCTACGGGCCTGATGACATAGATTTCATTGCTGAGTGATACTGCATTGTACGTAAGTACCACAAGTTCTTTATACATTTTTCACTTTCTGTGATATTGAACTTGTACGGTAAACGAGGTTCTTGTAAACGGAGGCGTCCCAAACTTTGGGGTGGTTGTGTCTTTTTGATTTTAATTTCCCTAAGCTATAGGACCATAAGTGGAAGTGCCCTAGGCTCTGTTGCTTTGTTTTTTAGATGTTTCAGGAAACACCATACACTTCTCCCGAGTGGTTGTTGGCAATTTACATCCCGCCCATCAGCATAACAAGGCTCCCAGTTCTCCATGGCCTGTCCTGCCTTTCTGGATTTTACACTTTTTTCAGATGGCCCTTTTGACCGGGGGGAAGTGAGACTTCATTGTAGTGCAGATTTCCTTTGCAAGCTTGCTTGGTTGGCCAAAAAGGGCGTATGCGTTTTTTCCTGAATATATTCAGGAAAAAACGCATACGCCCTTTTTGGCCAAGTGCATCATTGTGGACGTTCTGCCTCTTTTCCTATGCTTTCAATGCAATTCCAGTCTACCTCCTGAAATCGGTTTCCTGCAATTCTGCCCCGCTTTCAAGTCCTCTTGGCAGCCTTACTTCAGTCTATTTTTGGACGATAGCTGTCATTTATAACTCTGCAGGTTTGTGAATTACAGTGCCCCTGAGCTCCTTTCTTCAACTTGCTTTCTTGTGACCTGGCCGCAACACCGCAGGATGGCTTCAGGCCCTAATCTGGTTCCGGCACGGCACGCTGAGCCTTTGATTATTTCCTCTTCCTGGTGGGAAATGAGAGTTAAATTTGCCCGTCCAGACACCTCCAGCTAGTCTCTCATTGGTTCTCGCTATTCCTGTTCATCTTCCGCAGAAATTGCAAACTGGGCCAAAGAGGAGGTTAAAAGCGCTGACTCTCCAAGGGGGGAGAGTGTTAGTAAAGTGTCTGGAATGTTGCACCCGAGTACCAGGGGAGGAAAACTGTGACATATTTGAACACGTCTCCCGTTCACACGGTTGATCATACTTGGGTTGCACATGCATGTTTTAGCTGAAGGAAGAATACCTTAAACCTGGAGAGTTAAGACCCGTGTAATGGGTACCATGCAATATGACTTCAAAGGGTCTTCATTTGCTCACCAAACCTCTCCAATCCTATCACTGCTGCGTTTATGCCCCTGTACACATGCTTGATTCTCTTTCGGAGACATAGCAATCCATAGGTTTTAAGATACTTACTAGTCAGGTACATTCTTAGGCGTTTAATATGCGATGTTTAGTCCATTTCGTTGAGCAAGGAGTAGCTCTTGTCTATTCCATATTTGACTTAAGGAACTTTATCTGTGCTCATTTCAATCTCTGGTTTTATGCAGCACCCCAACTCACCTTTACCCTTAAGCAAGCATAAGTTGGTTTTCTAAATTTGAGACCCTGTTTTGTTCTGTAATTCAGTTCCTGTGTAGCCAAGTTTACATTCCGTGTATTACTGATATCTTATGATGTTTCTTTTTCTGTGTGACTTACTTCAGTTAGAATCATCATACCTGAATCCACTCATTGTGCTGCTAAGGGCCTGATGACACAGATTTCATTGCTGAGTGATATTGCTTTGTAAGTAAATACCACAACTTCTTTTTCCATTTTTCACTTTCTGCGATGTTGAACTTGTACTGTAAACGAGGTTCTTGTAAAGAGAGCCGTTCCAAACTTTGGGGTGGCTGTGTCTTTTTGATTTTAATTTCCCTAAGCTATAGGAGCATAAGTGGAAGTGCCCTAGGTTCTGTTGCTTTGTTTTTTAGATGTTTCAGGAAACACCATACACTTCTCCCGAGTGGTTGTTGGCAATTTACATCCCGCCCATCAGCATAACAAGGTTCCCAGTTCTCCATGGCCTGTCCTGCCTTTCTGGATTTTACACTTTTTTCAGATGGCCCTTTTGACCGGGGGGAAGTGAGACTTCATTGTAGTGCAGATTTCCTTTGCAAGCTTGCTTGGTTGGCCAAAAAGGGCGTATGCGTTTTTTCCTGAATATATTCAGGAAAAAACGCATACGCCCTTTTTGGCCAAGTGCATCATTGTGGACGTTCTGCCTCTTTTCCTATGCTTTCAATGCAATTCCAGTCTACCTCCTGAAATCGGTTTCCTGCAATTTTGCCCCGCTTTCAAGTCCTCTTGGCAGCCTTACTTCAGTCTATTTTTGGACCATAGCTGTCATTTATAACTCTGCAGGTTTGTGAATTACAGTGCCCCTGAGCTCCTTTCTTCAACTTGCTTTCTTGTGACCTGGCCGCAACACCGCAGGATGGCTTCAGGCCCTAATCTGGTTCCGGCACGGCACGCTGAGCCTTTGGTTGTTTCCTCTTCCTGGTGGGAAATGAGAGTTAAATTTGCCCGTCCAGACACCTCCAGCTAGTCTCTCATTGGTTCTCGCTATTCCTGTTCATCTTCCGCAGAAATTGCAAACTGGGCCAAACAGGAGGTTAAAGGCGCTGACTCTCCAAGTGGGGAGAGTGTTAGTAAAGCGTCTGGAATGTTGCATCCGAGTACCAGGGGAGGAAAACTGAGACATATTTGAACACGTCTCCCATTCACATGGTTGATCATACTTGGGTTCCACATGCATGTTTTAGCTGAAGGAAGAATACCTTAAACCTGGAGAGTTAAGACCCGTGTAATGGGTACCATGCAATATGACTTCAAAGGGTCTTCATTTGCTCACCGAACCTCTCCAATCCTATCACTGCTGCGTTTATGCCCCTGTACACATGCTTGATTCTCTTTCGGAGACATAGCAATCCATAGGTTTTAAGATACTTACTAGTCAGGTACATTCTTAGGCGTTTAATATGCGGTGTTGAGTCCATTTCGTTGAGCAAGGAGTAGCTCTTGTCTATTCCATATTTGACTTAAGGAACTTTATCTGTGCTCATTTCAATCTCTGGTTTTATGCAGCACCCCAACTCACCTTTACCCTTAAGCAAGCATAAGTTGGTTTTCTAAATTTGAGACCCTGTTCTGTTCTGTAATTCAGTTCCTGTGTAGCCAAGTTTCCATTCCGTGTATTACTGATATCTTATGATGTTTCTTTTTCTGTGTGACTTATTTCAGTTAGAATCATCGTACCTGAATCCACTCATTGTGCTGCTAAGGGTCTGATGACATAGATTACATTGCTGAGTGATATTGCTTTGTAAGTAAATACCACAACTTGTTTATCCATTTTTCACTTTCTGCGATGTTGAACTTGTACTGTAAACGAGGTTCTTGTAAACAGAGCCGTTCCAAACTTTGGGGTGGCTGTGTCTTTTTGATTTTAATTTCCCTAAGGTATAGGACCATAAGTGGAAGTGCCCTAGGTTCTGTTGCTTTGTGTTTTAGATGTTTCAGGAAACACCATACACTTCTCCCGAGTGGTTGTTGGCAATTTACATCCCGCCCATCAGCATAACAAGGCTCCCAGTTCTCCATGGCCTGTCCTGCCTTTCTGGATTTTACACTTTTTTCAGATGGCCCTTTTGACCGGGGGGAAGTGAGACTTCATTGTAGTGCAGATTTCCTTTGCAAGCTTGCTTGGTTGGCCAAAAAGGGCGTATGCGTTTTTTCCTGAATATATTCAGGAAAAAACGCATACGCCCTTTTTGGCCAAGTGCATCATTGTGGACGTTCTGCCTCTTTTCCTATGCTTTCAATGCAATTCCAGTCTACCTCCTGAAATCGGTTTCCTGCAATTCTGCCCCGCTTTCAAGTCCTCTTGGCAGCCTTACTTCAGTCTATTTTTGGACGATAGCTGTCATTTATAACTCTGCAGGTTTGTGAATTACAGTGCCCCTGAGCTCCTTTCTTCAACTCGCTTTCTTTTGAGCTGGCCGCAACACCGCAGGATGGCTTCAGGCCCTAATCTGGTTCTGGCATGGCACGCTGAGCCTTTGGTTAATTCCTCTTCCTGGTAGGAAATGAGAGTTAAATTTGCCCGTCCAGACACCTCCAGCTAGTCTCCATTGGTTCTCGCTATTCCTGTTCATCTTCCGCAGAAATTGCAAACTGGGCCAAACAGGAGGTTAAAGGGACTGACTCTCCAAGTCGGGAGAGTGTTAGTAAAGCGTCTGGAATGTTGCACCCGAGTACCAGGGGAGGAAAACTGAGACATATTTGAACACGTCTCCCGATCACATGGTTGATCATACTCTAGGTTCCACATGCATGTTTTAGCTGAAGGAAGAATACCTTAAACCTGGGTAGTTGAAACCCGTGGAATGGGTACCATGCAATATGACTTCAAAGGGTCTTCATTTGCTCACCGAACCTCTCCAATCCTATCACTGCTGCGTTTATGCCCCTGTACACATGCTTGATTCTCTTTCGGAGACATAGCAATCCATAGGTTTTAAGATACTTACTAGTCAGGTACATTCTTAGGCGTTTAATATGGGGTGTTGAGTGCATTTTGTTGAGCAAGGAGTAGCTCTTGTCTATTCCATATTTGGCTTAAGGAACTTTATCTGTGCTCATTTCAATCTCTGGTTTTATGCAGCACCCCAACTCACCTTTACCCTTAAGCAGGAATAAGTTGGTTTTCTAAATTTGAGACCCTGTTCTGTTCTGTAATTCAGTTCCTGTGTAGCCAAGTTTCCATTCCGTGTATTACTGATATCTTATGATGTTTCTTTTTCTGTGTGACTTATTTCAGTTAGAATCATCATACCTGAATCCACTCATTGTGCTGCTAAGGGCCTGATGACACAGATTTCATTGCTGAGTGATATTGCTTTGTAAGTAAATACCACAACTTCTTTATCCATTTTTCACTTTCTGCGATGTTGAACTTGTACTGTAAACGAGGTTCTTGTAAACAGAGCCGTTCCAAACTTTGGGGTGGCTGTGTCTTTTTGATTTTAATTTCCCTAAGCTATAGGACCATAAGTGGAAGTGCCCTAGGTTCTGTTGCTTTGTTTTTTAGATGTTTCAGGAAACACCATACACTTCTCCCGAGTGGTTGTTGGCAATTTACAACCCGCCCATCAGCATAACAAGGCTCCCAGTTCTCCATGGCCTGTCCTGCCTTTCTGGATTTTACACTTTTTTCAGATGGCCCTTTTGACCGGGGGGAAGTGAGACTTCATTGTAGTGCAGATTTCCTTTGCAAGCTTGCTTGGTTGGCCAAAAAGGGCGTATGCGTTTTTTCCTGAATATATTCAGGAAAAAACGCATACGCCCTTTTTGGCCAAGTGCATCATTGTGGACGTTCTGCCTCTTTTCCTATGCTTTCAATGCAATTCCAGTCTACCTCCTGAAATCGGTTTCCTGCAATTCTGCCCCGCTTTCAAGTCCTCTTGGCAGCCTTACTTCAGTCTATTTTTGGACGATAGCTGTCATTTATAACTCTGCAGGTTTGTGAATTACAGTGCCCCTGAGCTCCTTTCTTCAACTCGCTTTCTTGTGACCTGGCCGCAACACCGCAGGATGGCTTCAGGCCCTAATCTGGTTCCGGTACGGCACGCTGAGCCTTTGGTTATTTCCTCTTCCTGTTGGGAAATGAGAGTTAAATTTGCCCGTCCAGACACCTCCAGCTAGCCTCTCATTGGTTCTCGCTATTCCTGTTCATCTTCCGCAGAAATTGCAAACTGGGCCAAACAGGAGGTTAAAGGCGCTGACTCTCCAAGTGGGGAGAGTGTTAGTAAAGCGTCTGGAATGTTGCACCCGAGTACCAGGGGAGGAAAACTGAGACATATTTGAACACGTCTCCCGATCACATGGTTGATCATACTCTGGGTTCCACATGCATATTTTAGCTGAAGGAAGAATACCTAAAACCTCGGTAGTTGAAACCTGTGGAATGGGTACCATGCAATATGACTTCAAAGGGTCTTCATTTGCTCACCGAACCTCTCCAATCCTATCACTGCTGCGTTTATGCCCCTGTACACATGCTTGATTCTCTTTCGGAGACATAGCAATCCATAGGTTTTAAGATACTTACTAGTCAGGTACATTCTTAGGCGTTTAATATGCGGTGTTGAGTCCATTTTGTTGAGCAAGGAGTAGCTCTTGTCTATTCCATATTTGGCTTAAGGAACTTTATCTGTGCTCATTTCAATCTCTGGTTTTATGCAGCACCCCAACTCACCTTTACCCTTAAGCAAGCATAAGTTGGTTTTCTAAATTTGAGACCCTGTTCTGTTCTGTAATTCAGTTCCTGTGTAGCCAAGTTTCCATTCCGTGTATTACTGATATCTTATGATGTTTCTTTTTCTGTGTGACTTATTTCAGTTAGAATCATCATACCTGAATCCACTCATTGTGCTGCTAAGGGCCTGATGACACAGATTTCATTGCTGACTGATATTGCTTTGTAAGTAAATACCACAACTTCTTTATCCATTTTTCACTTTCTGCGATGTTGAACTTGTACTGTAAACGAGGTTCTTGTAAACAGAGGCATCCCAAACTTTGGGGTGGCTGTGTCTTTTTGATTTTAATTTCCCTAAGCTATAGGACCATAAGTGGAAGTGCCCTAGGTTCTGTTGCTTTGTTTTTTAGATGTTTCAGGAAACACCATACACTTCTCCTGAGTGTCTGTTGGCAAATTACATCCCGCCCATCAGCATAACAAGGCTCCAGTTCTCCATGGCCTGTCCTGCCTTTCTGGATTTTACACTTTTTTCAGATGGCCCTTTTGACCGGGGGGAAGTGAGACTTCATTGTAGTGCAGATTTCCTTTGCAAGCTTGCTTGGTTGGCCAAAAAGGGCGTATGCGTTTTTTCCTGAATATATTCAGGAAAAAACGCATACGCCCTTTTTGGCCAAGTGCATCATTGTGGACGTTCTGCCTCTTTTCCTATGCTTTCAATGCAATTCCAGTCTACCTCCTGAAATCGGTTTCCTGCAATTCTGCCCCGCTTTCAAGTCCTCTTGGCAGCCTTACTTCAGTATATTTTTGGACGATAGCTGTCATTTATAACTCTGCAGGGTTGTGAATTACAGTGCCCCTGAGCTCCTTTCTTCAACTCGCTTTCTTGTGACCTGGCCGCAACACCGCAGGACGTCTTCAGGCCCTAATCTGGTTCTGGCACGGCACGCTGAGCCTTTGGTTAATTCCTCTTCCTGGTGGGAAATGAGAGTTAAATTTGCCCATCCAGACACCTCCAGCTAGTCTTTCATTGGTTCTCGCTATTCCTGTTCATCTTCCACAGAAATTGGAAACTGGGCCAAACAGGAAGTTAAAGGGACTGACTCTCCAATTGGGGAGAGTGTTAGTAAAGCGTCTGGAATGTTGCACCCGAGTACCAGGGTACGAAAACTGAGACATATTTGAACACGTCTCCCGATCACATGGTTGATCATACTCTGGGTTCCACATGCATGTTTTAGATGAGAGAAGAATACCTTAAACCTGGGTAGTTGAAACCCGTGGAATGGGTACCATGCAATATGACTTCAAAGGGTCTTCATTTGCTCACCGAACCTCTCCAATCCTATCACTGCTGCGTTTATGCCCCTGTACACATGCTTGATTCTCTTTCGGAGACATAGCAATCCATAGGTTTTAAGATACTTACTAGTCAGGTACATTCTTAGGCGTTTAATATGCGGTGTTGAGTCCATTTCGTTGAGCAAGGAGTAGCTCTTGTCTATTCCATATTTGGCTTAAGGAACTTTATCTGTGCTCATTTCAATCTCTGGTTTTATGCAGCACCCCCAACTCACCTTTCCCCTTAAGCAAGCATAAGTTAGTTTTCTAAATTTGAGACCCTGTTCTGTTCTGTAATTCAGTTCCTGTGTAGCCAAGTTTCCATTCCGTGTATTGCTGATATCTTATGATGTTTCTTTTTCTGTGTGACTTATTTCAGTTAGAATCATCATACCTGAATCCACTCATTGCTGCTAAGGGCCTGATGACACAGATTTCATTGCTGAGTGATATTGCTTTGTAAGTAAATACCACAACTTCTTTATCCATTTTTCACTTTCTGCGATGTTGAACTTGTACTGTAAACGAGGTTCTTGTAAACAGAGCCGTTCCAAACTTTGGGGTGGCTGTGTCTTTTTCATTTTAATTTCCCTAAGCTATAGGACCATAAGTGGAAGTGCCCTAGGTTCTGTTGCTTTGTTTTTTAGTTGTTTCAGGAAACACCATACACTTCTCCCAAGTGGTTCTTGGCAATTTACATCCGCCCATCAGCATAACAAGGCTCCCAGTTCTCCATGGCCTTCCTGCCTTTCTGGATTTTACACTTTTTTCAGATGGCCCTTTTGACCGGGGGAAGTGAGACTTCATTGTAGTGCAGATTTCCTTTGCAAGCTTGCTTGGTTGGCCAAAAAGGGCGTATGCGTTTTTTCCTGAATATATTCAGGAAAAAACGCATACGCCCTTTTTGGCCAAGTGCATCATTGTGGACGTTCTGCCTCTTTTCCTATGCTTTCAATGCAATTCCAGTCTACCTCCTGAAATCGGTTTCCTGCAATTCTGCCCCGCTTTCAAGTCCTCTGGCAGCCTTACTTCAGTCTATTTTTGGACGATAGCTGTCATTTATAACTCTGCAGGTTTGTGAATTACAGTGCCCCTGAGCTCCTTTCTTCAACTCGGTTTCTTTTGAGCTGGCCGCAACACCGCAGGATGGCTTTGGCTTCAGGCCCTAATCTGGTTCCGGTACGGCACGCTGAGCCTTTGGTTATTTCCTCTTCCTGTTGGGAAATGAGAGTTAAATTTGCCCGTCCAGACACCTCCAGCTAGCCTCTCATTGGTTCTCGCTATTCCTGTTCATCTTCTGCAGAAATTGCAAACTGTGCCAAACAGGAGGTTAAAGGCGCTGACTCTCCAAGTGGGGAGAGTGTTAGTAAAGCGTCTGGAATGTTGCACCCGAGTACCAGGGGAGGAAAACTGAGACATATTTGAACACGTCTCCCGATCACATGGTTGATCATACTCTGGGTTCCACATGCATATTTTAGCTGAAGGAAGAATACCTAAAACCTGGGTAGTTGAAACCTGTGGAATGGGTACCATGCAATATGACTTCAAAGGGTCTTCATTTGCTCACCGAACCTCTCCAATCCTATCACTGCTGCGTTTATGCCCCTGTACACACGCTTGATTCTCTTTTGGAGACATAGCAATCCATAGGTTTTAAGATACTTACTAGTCAGGTACATTCTTAGTTGTTTAATATGGGGTGTTGAGTCCATTTCATTGAGCAAGGAGTAGCTCTTGTCTATTCCATATTTGACTTAAGGAACTTTATCTGTGCTCATTTCAATCTCTGGTTTTATGCAGCACCCCAACTCACCTTTCCCCTTAAGCAAGCATAAGTTGGTTTTCTAAATTTGAGACCCTGTTCTGTTTTGGAATGCAGTTCCTGTGTAGCCAAGTTTACATTCCGTGTATTAGTGATATCTTATGATGTTTCTTTTTCTGTGTGACTTATTTCAGTTAGAATCATCATACCTGAATCCACTCATTGTGCTGCTAAGGGCCTGATGACACAGATTTCATTGCTGAGTGATATTGCTTTGTAAGTAAATACCACAACTTCTTTATCCATTTTTCACTTTCTGCGATGTTGAACTTGTACTGTAAACGAGGTTCTTGTAAACAGAGCCGTTCCAAACTTTGGGGTGGCTGTGTCTTTTTGATTTTAATTTCCCTAAGCTATAGGACCATAAGTGGAAGTGCCCTAGGTTCTGTTGCTTTGTTTTTTAGATGTTTCAGGAAACACCATACACTTCTCCCGAGTGGTTGTTGGCAATTTACATCCCGCCCATCAGCATAACAAGGCTCCCAGTTCTCCATGGCCTGTCCTGCCTTTCTGGATTTTACACTTTTTTCAGATGGCCCTTTTGACCGGGGGGAAGTGAGACTTCATTGTAGTGCAGATTTCCTTTGCAAGCTTGCTTGGTTGGCCAAAAAGGGCGTATGCGTTTTTTCCTGAATATATTCAGGAAAAAACGCATACGCCCTTTTTGGCCAAGTGCATCATTGTGGACGTTCTGCCTCTTTTCCTATGCTTTCAATGCAATTCCAGTCTACCTCCTGAAATCGGTTTCCTGCAATTCTGCCCCGCTTTCAAGTCCTCTTGGCAGCCTTACTTCAGTCTATTTTTGGACGATAGCTGTCATTTATAACTCTGCAGGTTTGTGAATTACAGTGCCCCTGAGCTCCTTTCTTCAACTCGCTTTCTTGTGACCTGGCCGCAACACCGCAGCATGGCTTCAGGCCCTAATCTGGTTCCGGCCCGGCATGCTGAGCCTTTGGTTAATTCCTCTTCCTGGTGGGAAATGAGAGTTAAATTTGCCCGTCCAGACACCTCCAGCTAGCCTCTCATTGGTTCTCGCTATTCCTGTTCATCTTCCGCAGAAATTGCAAACTGGGCCAAACAGGAGGTTAAAGGCGCTGACTCTCCAAGTGGGGAGAGTGTTAGTAAAGCGTCTGGAATGTTGCATCCGAGTACCAGGGGAGGAAAACTGAGACATATTTGAACACGTCTCCCGTTCACATGGTTGATCATACTTGGGTTCCACATGCATGTTTTAGCTGAAGGAAGAATACCTTAAACCTGGAGAGTTGAGACCCGTGGAATGGGTACCATGCAATATGACTTCAAAGGGTCTTCATTTGCTCACCGAACCTCTCCAATCCTATCACTGCTGCGTTTATGCCCCTGTACACATGCTTGATTCTCTTTCGGAGACATAGCAATCGATAGGTTTTAAGATACTTACTAGTCAGGTACATTCTTAGGCGTTTAATATGGGGTGTTGAGTCCATTTCGTTGAGCAAGGAGTAGCTCTTGTCTATTCCATATTTGGCTTAAGGAACTTTATCTGTGCTCATTTCAATCTCTGGTTTTATGCAGCACCCCAACTCACCTTTCCCCTTAAGCAAGCATAAGTTGGTTTTCTAAATTTGAGACCCTGTTCTGTTCTGTAATTCAGTTCCTGTGTAGCCAAGTTTACATTCCGTGTATTACTGATACCTTATGATGTTTCTTTTTCTGTGTGACTTATTTCAGTTAGAATCATCATACCTGAATCCACTCATTGTGCTGCTAAGGGCCTGATGACATAGATTTCATTGCTGAGTGATATTGCTTTGTAAGTAAATACCACAACTTCTTTATCAATTTTTCACTTTCTGCGATGTTGAACTTGTACTGTAAACGAGGTTCTTGTAAACAGAGCCGTTCCAAACTTTGCGGTGGCTGTGTCTTTTTGATTTTAATTTCCCTAAGCTATAGGACCATAAGTGGAAGTGCCCTAGGTTCTGTTGCTTTGTTTTTTAGATGTTTCAGGAAACACCATACACTTCTCCCGAGTGGTTGTTGGCAATTTACAACCCGCCCATCAGCATAACAAGGCTCCCAGTTCTCCATGGCCTGTCCTGCCTTTCTGGATTTTACACTTTTTTCAGATGGCCCTTTTGACCGGGGGGAAGTGAGACTTCATTGTAGTGCAGATTTCCTTTGCAAGCTTGCTTGGTTGGCCAAAAAGGGCGTATGCGTTTTTTCCTGAATATATTCAGGAAAAAACGCATACGCCCTTTTTGGCCAAGTGCATCATTGTGGACGTTCTGCCTCTTTTCCTATGCTTTCAATGCAATTCCAGTCTACCTCCTGAAATCGGTTTCCTGCAATTTTGCCCCGCTTTCAAGTCCTCTTGGCAGCCTTACTTCAGTCTATTTTTGGACGATAGCTGTCATTTATAACTCTGCAGGTTTGTGAATTACAGTGCCCCTGAGCTCCTTTCTTCAACTCGGTTTGTTTTGAGCTCGCCGCAACACTGCAGGATGGCTTCAGGCCCTAATCTGGTTCCGGTACGGCACGCTGAGCCTTTGGTTATTTCCTCTTCCTGTTGGGAAATGAGAGTTAAATTTGCCCGTCCAGACACCTCCAGCTAGCCTCTCATTGGTTCTCGCTATTCCTGTTCATCTTCCGCAGAAATTGCAAACTGTGCCAAACAGGAGGTTAAAGGCGCTGACTCTCCAAGTGGGGAGAGTGTTAGTAAAGCATCTGGAATGTTGCACCCGAGTACCAGGGGAGGAAAACTGAGACATATTTGAACACGCCTCCCGATCACATGGTTGATCATACTCTGGGTTCCACATGCATATTTTAGCTGAAGGAAGAATACCTAAAACCTGGGTAGTTGAAACCCGTGGAATGGGTACCATGCAATATGACTTCAAAGGGTCTTCATTTGCTCACCGAACCTCTCCAATCCTATCACTGCTGCGTTTATGCCCCTGTACACATGCTTGATTCTCTTTCAGAGACATAGCAATCCATAGGTTTTAAGATACTTACTAGTCAGGTACATTTTTAGGCGTTTAATATGCGGTGTTGAGTCCATTTCGTTGAGCAAGGAGTAGCTCTTGTCTATTCCATATTTCGCTTAAGGAACTTTATCTGTGCTCATTTCAATCTCTGGTTTTATGCAGCACCCCAACTCACCTTTCCCCTTAAGCAAGCATAAGTTGGTTTTCTAAATTTGAGACCCTGTTCTGTTTTGGAATGCAGTTCCTGTGTAGCCAAGTTTACATTCCGTGTATTAGTGATATCTTATGATGTTTCTTTTTCTGTGTGACTTATTTCAGTTAGAATCATCATACCTGAATCCACTCATTATGCTGCTACGGGCCTGATGACATAGATTTCATTGCTGAGTGATACTGCATTGTACGTAAGTACCACAAGTTCTTTATCCATTTTTCACTTTCTGTGATATTGAACTTTTACTGTAAACGAGGTTCTTGTAAACAGAGCCGTTCGAAACTTTGGGGTGGCTGTGTCTTTTTGATTTTAATTTCCCTAAGCTATAGGACCATAAGTGGAAGTGCCCTAGGCTCTGTTGCTTTGTTTTTTAGATGTTTCAGGAAACACCATACACTTCTCCCGAGTGGTTGTTGGCAATTTACATCCCGCCCATCAGCATAACACGGCTCCCAGTTCTCCATGGCCTGTCCTGCCTTTCTGGATTTTACACTTTTTTCAGATGGCCCTTTTGACCGGGGGGAAGTGAGACTTCATTGTAGTGCAGATTTCCTTTGCAAGCTTGCTTGGTTGGCCAAAAAGGGCGTATGCGATTTTTCCTGAATATATTCAGGAAAAAACGCATACGCCCTTTTTGGCCAAATGCATCATTGTGGACGTTCTGCGTCTTTTCCTATGCTTTCAATGCAATTCCAGTCTACCTCCTGAAATCGGTTTCCTGCAATTCTGCCCCGCTTTCAAGTCCTCTTGGCAGCCTTACTTCAGTATATTTTTGGACGATAGCTGTCATTTATAACTCTGCAGGTTTGTGAATTACAGTGCCCCTGAGCTCCTTTCTTCAACTCGCTTTCTTTTGAGCTGGCCGCAACACCGCAGGATGTCTTCAGGCCCTAATCTGGTTCCGGCACAGCACGCTGAGCCTTTGGTTAATTCCTCTTCCTGGTGGGAAATGAGAGTTAAATTTGCCCGTCCAGACACCTCCAGCTAGCCTCTAATTGGTTCTCGCTATTCCTGTTCATCTTCCGCAGAAATTGCAAACTGGGCCAAACAGGAGGTTAAAGGGACTGACTCTCCAAGTGGGGAGAGTGTTAGTAAAGCGTCTGGAATGTTGCACCCGAGTACCAGGGTACGAAAACTGAGACATATTTGAAAACGTCTCCCGATCACATGGTTGATCATACTCTAGGTTCCACATGCATGTTTTAGCTGAAGGAAGAATACCTTAAACCTGGGTAGTTGAAACCCGTGGAATGGGTACCATGCAATATGACTTCAAAGGGTCTTCATTTGCTCACCGAACCTCTCCAATCCTATCACTGCTGCGTTTATGCCCCTGTACACATGCTTGATTCTCTTTCAGAGACATAGCAATCCATAGGTTTTAAGATACTTACTAGTCAGGTACATTATTAGGCGTTTAATATGCGGTGTTGAGTCCATTTCGTTGAGCAAGGAGTAGCTCTTGTCTATTCCATATTTGGCTTAAGGAACTTTATCTGTGCTCATTTCAATCTCTGGTTTTATGCAGCACCCCAACTCACCTTTCCCCTTAAGCAGGAATAAGTTGGTTTTCTAAATTTGAGACCCTGTTCTGTTCTATAATTCAGTTCCTGTGTAGCCAAGTTTACATTCCGTGTATTACTGATATCTTATGATGTTTCTTTTTCTGTGTGACTTATTTCAGTTAGAATCATCGTACCTGAATCCACTCATTATGCTGCTACGGGCCTGATGACATAGATTTCATTGCTGAGTGATACTGCATTGTACGTAAGTACCACAAGTTCTTTATCCATTTTTCACTTTCTGTGATATTGAACTTGTACGGTAAACGAGGTTCTTGTAAACGGAGGCGTCCCAAACTTTGGGGTGGCTGTGTCTTTTTGATTTTAATTTCCCTAAGCTATAGGACCATAAGTGGAAGTGCCCTAGGCTCTGTTGCTTTGTTTTTTAGATGTTTCAGGAAACACCATACACTTCTCCCGAGTGGTTGTTGGCAATTTACATCCCGCCCATCAGCATAACAAGGCTCCCAGTTCTCCATGGCCTGTCCTGCCTTTCTGGATTTTATACTTTTTTCAGATGGCCCTTTTGACCGGGGGGAAGTGAGACTTCATTGTAGTGCAGATTTCCTTTGCAAGCTTGCTTGGTTGGCCAAAAAGGGCGTATGCGTTTTTTCCTGAATATATTCAGGAAAAAACGCATACGCCCTTTTTGGCCAAGTGCATCATTGTGGACGTTCTGCCTCTTTTCCTATGCTTTCAATGCAATTCCAGTCTACCTCCTGAAATCGGTTTCCTGCAATTCTGCCCCGCTTTCAAGTCCTCTTGGCAGCCTTACTTCAGTCTATTTTTGGACGATAGCTGTCATTTATAACTCTGCAGGTTTGTGAATTACAGTGCCCCTGAGCTCCTTTCTTCAACTTGCTTTCTTGTGACCTGGCCGCAACACCGCAGGATGGCTTCAGGCCCTAATCTGGTTCCGGCACGGCACGCTGAGCCTTTGGTTATTTCCTCTTCCTGGTGGGAAATGAGAGTTAAATTTGCCCATCCAGACACCTCCAGCTAGCCTCTCATTGGTTCTCGCTATTCCTGTTCATCTTCCGCAGAAATTGCAAACTGGGCCAAACAGGAGGTTAAAGGGACTGACTCTCCAAGTGGGGAGAGTGTTAGTAAAGCGTCTGGAATGTTGCACCCGAGTACCAGGGGAGGAAAACTGAGACATATTTGAACACGTCTCCCGATCACATGGTTGATCATACTCTAGGTTCCACATGCATGTTTTAGCTGAAGGAAGAATACCTTAAACCTGGGTAGTTGAAACCCGTGGAATGGGTACCATGCAATATGACTTCAAAGGGTCTTCATTTGCTCACCGAACCTCTCCAATCCTATCACTGCTGCGTTTATGCCCCTGTACACATGCTTGATTCTCTTTCGGAGACATAGCAATCCATAGGTTTTAAGATACTTACTAGTCAGGTACATTCTTAGGCGTTTAATATGGGGTGTTGAGTCCATTTCGTTGAGCAAGGAGTAGCTCTTGTCTATTCCATATTTGGCTTAAGGAACTTTATCTGTGCTCATTTCAATCTCTGGTTTTATGCAGCACCCCAACTCACCTTCCCCCTTAAGCAAGCGTAAGTTGGTTTTCTAAACTTGAGACACTGTTCTGTTTTTTAATTCAGTTCATGTGTAGCCAAGTTCACATTCTGTGTATTAGTGATACCTTATGATGTTTCTTTTCTGTGTGACTTATTTCAGTTCGAATCATCATACCTGAATCCACTCATTATGCTGCTACGGGCCTGATGACATAGATTTCATTGCTGAGTGATATTGCATTGTACGTAAGTACCACAAGTTCTTTATCCATTTTTCACTTTCTGCGATATTGAACTTGTACCGTAAACGAGGTTCTTGTAAACAGAGCCGTTCCAAACTTTGGGGTGGCTGTGTCTTTTTGATTTTAATTTCCCTAAGCTATAGGACCATAAGTGGAAGTGCCCTAGGCTCTGTTGCTTTGTTTTTTAGATGTTTCAGGAAACACCATACACTTCTCCAGAATGGCTGTTGGCAATTTACATCCCGCCCATCAGCATAAGAAGGCTCCCAGTTCTCCATGGCCTGTCGTGCCTTTATGGATTTTACACTTTTTTCAGATGGCCCTTTTGACCGGGTGGAAGTGAGACTTCATTGTAGTGCAGATTTCCTTTGCAAGCTTGCTTGGTTGGCCAAAAAGGGCGTATGCGTTTTTTCCTGAATATATTCAGGAAAAAACGCATACGCCCTTTTTGGCCAAGTGCATCATTGCCGAGTTTCTGACTCTCTTCATATGCTTTCAATGCAATTCCAGTCTACCTCCTGAAATCGGTTTCCTGCAATTCTGCCTTGCTTTCAATGCCTCTTCATAGCCTTACCTCAATATATTTTTTAAAAATAGTTGGCCTTTATAACTCTGCAGGTTTTTGAATTGCAGTGGCCCTTAGCTCCATTTTTTAGCTCTTATTTTTGTGGTCTTGCCCCATAACCACAGGATTCCTTGAAGCCCTATTTCTCTTCTGGGGCACCTTGCTGTGCCTTTGGTTAATTCTTCTTACTGATGTGATATTAGAGTGACATGTGCCCATTGAAACCGCTACAGCTAGTTTCTCACTGGTTCCCCCTATTCCCATTCATCCTCTGCACTAACTGCAGACTGTGCGATACCAGAACTTAAAGGCATTGACTCCATGTGGGGATGTTGTTAGTAAAGCGGCTGGAATGTCGATCCGGAGCCCCAGGAGAGGAAAAATGAGGTGCGTTTTAGAAATCTTTCCCGATCATATGGTATACCAGTCGCTGGGTTTCCCAAGCATGGTTTAGCTGTAGGAAGATTCCCTTCAACCTGGAGTGTTGGGACCCTTGGACTGAGTAGCATGAAGTATTGCATTAAACTTTCGGCAGTTGCTCACCAAAGCTCACCAATCCTGTCAGCCCCAAGTGTCCAGCCTTATGTCTTATCCAGCTGTGGGTTTATATGTGGTCAATCCAGGTTGCATCACAGCCCCTGAGCGAATTTTGTAAGAATTTTTCTCTCTTTCATTGTTTCAGCGTTTTGTTTTTAAAATTTATTTCTATAATGGGGTTTAGCTCCTTTTCACTGCTGTGTTTGTGCTGCTCTGCACACACTTGATTCCCTTATGGAGATATATCAATACATGGGTTTTAAGATTCTTATTCCTCAGATATATTTCTCTGCGGTGTATAGGGTGTGTTGAGGCCTGTTCATTGAGCAAGGTGTAGATCTTGTCTAATACCTATTTGGTTTATTGAACGGTATCTGTGCTAATTTCAAACTCTGGTTTTATGCATCACCCCACCTCTCCTTTCCCCTTAAGCTGACATAAGTGTGTTTTCTAAATGTGAGACACTGTTCTGTTCTGTAATTCATTTCTTGTGCAGCCATATTTACCCTCCCTCTATAAGTGATATCTTATGATATGTTTCTTTTTCTGTTTGACTTATTTCAAGTAGTATTATCGGACCTAAATCCACTCTTTATCCTTCTACTAGCCTTATTACATTGATTTCATGGTGAAGAGATATTCCATTGTACATAAGTACCACATCTTCTTTATCCATTGTTCTCTTTCCTGGGATATTTAAGGTGTACTGAAGTTGAGGTTCTTGTAAACAGAGTAGCCCTAAACTGTGGTGTGCTTGTGTCTTGTTGATTTTTAGACTTCCCTAGATATACTCCCATGATTGGAAGTGTCCTATGCTCTGTAGCTCTGTTTTTTAGATGATTTAGGAACCACCATACACTTCTCCAGAGTGGCTCTCGGCAGTTCACACACTGCCCATCAGCGTATAAAGGCTCCCTGTTCTCCATGGCCTGTCCTGCATTTCTGGTTTTTACAATTTTTTAGGATGGCCCTTTTGACCGGTGGGAAGTGAGACTTCTTTGTTGTGCACATTTGCATTGCTTGCTTGCTTCGTTGCCCATAAAGTGCGTATGCGTTTTTTCCTGGATATAATCAGGAAAAAACGCATACGCCCTTTTGGGCCAACTGCATCATTGTCGAAATTCTGCCGCTTTTCATGTGCGTTAAAGACGAGTCCAATCTATCTCTTGAAATCTGTTTCTTGCAATTCTGTCTTGCATTCAGATCCTCTTCTTTGCCTTACCTCAACATATTTTTGGACGTTAGTTTTCATTTATAACTCTGCAGGTTTGTGAATTGCAGTGACCCTGAGCTCCATTTTTTAAGTTGCTCTTTTGTGAGCTGGCCTCAAACCCGCAGGATTGCTTCAGGCCCTATTTTGGCTCCGGCGAGGCAGGCTGAGCCTTTCTTTAATTCTTATTCTTAATGGGAAATTAGAGTGATATGTGCCCGTCCAAACCCCTACAACTCTTCTCTCATTGGTTCCCCCTCTTCCCGTTCATCCTCCTCACAATTTGCAAAATGTGTGAAACAGAAGTTTAAATGTGCTGATTCTCCAAGTGGGGAGATTCTAAGTAGCGTGGCTGGAATGGTGAACAGGAGCACCAGGAGAGGATAAATGAGGTGCATTTTAGACACATCTCCCGATCACATGGTGTACAGTCCTCTGGGTTTTCCATGCATGTTTTAGCTGTAGGAAGATCCCTTGAACCTGCAGATTTGGGACCCATTGAATGGGTACCAGGTAGTATTACTTTAAAGGGTGTGCATTTCCTCACCCAACCTCACATTTCTCTTAGCGCAAACAGTTTCCAGCCTTATGTCTCATCCTGCTGTGGGTCTAGATGTGTTCAATCCATGTTGCATCACCGTCCCTGAGGAAAAGTTGTAAGAGGTTTCCTCTGTCTCTCTGTCGTTTATTTTTTTCAATTTATTACTATATTGGTTACAGCTGATTTTCAAAGCTCTGTTTCTTGCTGCTGTACATCCACTTGATTCGCGTACAGAGAGACATCAATAAATTCTTTTTCAGATTCTTACCAGTCGTATATATTCTTTTCCGGTGACTTGAGTGTGCTGAGTGCAGTTCTTTTAGCTACCGTGTAGGCCTTGTTGATTATCAGTTTGGTATTTGGAATGGTATCTTTGCTAATTTCAACCTCCTGGATGATGCCTCACCCCTCCCCACCTTTCCCGTTTAGCAGCCTTATGCGTGTTTTCTACATATTTGACTATGTTTTTGTTTTGTAATTTATTTCATGTGTAGCCATTTTGGATTCCACCTTTAAGTGATATCTTATGATATGTGTCTTTTTCTTTTTGAATTCTGTCACTTAGAATGATCATACGTAACTCCTCCGGAGTTGTTACAACTGGCCATATTTCATTGATTTCCAGGCTGAATAATATTCCACTCTACCTAAGTACCACATCTCTATCCATTTTTTCCCTCCAGAGACATTTAAGTTATATCCTAGTCGAGGATCTTTTAAACAGAGAGGGGGTAAACATTGGGGTGCCTGTGTCCTCTCGATTTTTGTTTTTCCCAAGATATACGCCCATGAGTGCAAGTGCCCTATGCTCTGTAGCTCATTTTTTAGATGCTTTAGTAAACACAATACACTTCTCCAGAATGGCCGTTGGCAATATACATTTCCACTATAAGTCTCACAGGGCTCCCTCTTCTCGTTGCCCTGTCCTGCATTTCTGTTGTTTACGCTTTATGAGGATGGCTCTTCTGACTGATGCGAAGTGATATCTTTTGTAGTATTGACTTCCAGTGCCCACCTGTTTGGTTGGCTAAAAAAGTGTATGCCCTTTTCTTGAATATATACAGAAAAGAACGCATACACCCTTTTTGGCCAACTGCAATGTTGGCAATGTTGGCAATGTTCAGCTCCTTTTCTTGTGCTTAATGGCGAGTCCTTTCTACCTCCTCAAATCCCTTTCCTGCCATTCTCCCTTGCTTACAAGTCCTTTTCTCTGACTTTCCTCAAGACATTTTTCAGTGATGGATATTTTCAACTCTGCAGTTTTGTGAATTTTACTGCCCCTGAGTTCCATTGTTCAACTCGTGTTTATGGGAACTGGCCACAAAGCAGCGGGATTTCCTCAAGCCCTATACTGTTTCCATGGGCAACCCTAGCCTTTGGTCAATTCGTCTTCCTGATTGGAAATTAGAGTGACATGTGCCTGTCTGAACACCTAGGACTTGTCTCTCATTGTTCCTCATCCTTCCGCTTCATCCTCTGGACAAATTCCAAACTGTACGCAACAGGATGTTGACAGTGCTGACATCTCCAAGTGGGGAGACTGTTAGTAAAGACGCTGGAGGGGTGAACCCGAGCACCAGGAGATGAGGAGATGAGATGCCTTTTCCAAACTCTTCCCGATCAGACGGTATACCATCCTCTGGGTGTGACAGACATGTTTTAGCAGTAGGAAGAGTCCCATTCATGTAAGGAGAACACCAGGGCTTTTTCAAAATCAGTGTCTCCCCGAAACCCAAACTGGGGAAGTTTTTAAGCTACGGCTACACATATGTTCATTAAGGGCCTTGGGAAGTAGGCAGAGTCCAAACTTTAGATGATTGAAGTCTTCAGGGTCAGAAGCACTCACCACCAGCTTCCCTTAGGCTACACTTTAACTGTCATTGATAGATGATGTCAATAAAAATATCTATTCTTTTTCAGATTATTTCCCCTTATAGGTTATTGCAAAATGTTGAGTGTAGTTCCCTGTGCTATACAGTAGTTCCTTGGTGATGATCTATTTTATACATAGCAGTGTGTATGTGTTCATTCCAAACTGTTAATTTATCCCTCCTCCCACCTTTCCCCTTTGGTAATAATAAATTATAAGATTTTATACTTCTCAGAAATGGGGGAGCTGAAAGAGAGGTATCATTTTCAATGGAAAAGCATTTAAAACAAGATTGAAGGTTTAACCAAGATTATTAGCTGTACATCCTTGGAAAGAAATCACTTCGTTTCTCTAATATTGACCTGACAAATAAGACAAACCTTTTCACTGAACTTGCTTATAAAAAGTGATGGAAATATCAAATGGAAGTGTTAAAAACATCTTATTTTACCCGAGCCTTATACACTGTTCTATGTTAACTACAGTTTGGCTCACACATCTGTTCATTGAGGTTACAATAGTCTCAATTTCTGTTACTGATCCTCCAGAGTGGACCCCAACAAGTGTCCCCCTGCCCAGTGTCATTGGGGCCAACAGATCGAGACTGAGTTTGGTTCACAAGCAAAGGAAACTTTATATTTTGATCAGAGAATGGAGAGGTGAGAGCATGCACTACCCCGTGGGCTGCGGGCTGGGCTGCTGTGTAGAGATCCTGTCAGAGTCAGTGGGAGGGAGGGAGGCGGCAGAGCTCTCGAGGGCCGGGTTGGCTGTAGCTCAGGCTCTATATCGTGGAGTCTGCACTGGGCCCCAGGAGCTGAGGTGTCGACCCAGCCATTCTGCACTAGGAAATCTGGTCTGAAGTGCCGGGTGTGGAACCTCTGCATGCGGGACCCTAGGAGCACGTGAAATTAGACAAAGCACAAAGGATAAAAAAGGTTAGACTTGACTTTATTGCCCAGATTCTATTTTTATCTCCCAGGGATTTTTAATGGGCTTTGCTGGGGACAAACCCCTCCTCTGCCTTTTGTCCCGTTCCTCATTCTTGGAGTGCTGAGGGTGCAGACCCTTCTTCTGTAACTGCTGAGTGCTGAGTTGGGAGCCCTCATACCCTGGGGCGAGGGTCAGAGCTTCTCCCCAGCAGCCTCCCGGTGACGTTGATTGTCCCCAGGACCCCTGCCTCCCTGCTCGTCCACCTGAGCACCAGCATTGGAAGTGTTATAGATTCTAATGACCTTTAAGGGTCCAGGAAAGAGATGTGCAGAGACGCTGTGGGGGCCGGTTTCACCCCGCCCCACATTTGTTCGGCCACCTTAGGCTGACCGTCTCTGCCAGCCTAGATGCTCTGACCAGTAGTCTGCGCTTTCTTCAATTAGGCCCCTGAATTAACGTACAAACAGCACCAGGTGTCAGAGCCCTGCCCGCTCAACTCCCAGACAGTCCAGGGTCAGTGGTGACCAAGGACCATGATGGCTACTGAGTCAACAGCCTTTTGAAGTAAACAGGAGTCCAGCCGGTCTTATTGGCCACCATCATCACGGTGTCTGTAGGCTTTTCTATGGTGACAGTGTGGTATACTGTTCCCCCGCCGAGATTATTAGCTCCCCTCTGGGTGCAGTAAGTCCTGCAAGCAGTAGTCTACTCTTTTGGGACACACTCTTGTTGTTTTATGAGAGAAACTCCAGGTCAAGTGATGTTCACACGAGTCGTCATGGTGCCCTGTTGCCCCCGGTTATCTCTCTGGATATTGGAGTTGGAGGGCCTCCTCACTCGAGGTCGGTGTGACCACGGAGCGAACCCTGCAACTTCAGGGCATGGTTGGTGGTTAGGATCACCACGTGGGGTCCTTTTCCCTTAGGAGGGAGGTGGCCTTTTGGGCTGCTGATTTCCAGGTTTTTAGATACCGCCAGTATCTTGGCCAGATGTGGCAGTGGGCCAAGCCCCTTAGTGACCGTAGTTTATCCTACCTGGATGGCATTCTTGCATTGTTCCATTTCAAGCGGTCCCAGTTTTTGCACTAATTCTCCAATGGCGATTCACCTTTCACCGGGAATGTAAAGGTCAAAGGGTTTAGCTAAATTAGGGAGTTCCAGGGCAAGGGTCTGAATTGACTGCTCTTTCCATTCTTGAAAGGCCACTTCTGGATTCTATTCAAAAGGATCATCATCTTTTCCTTTCAGTGTTTCATATAGAGGCCCAGCTAGTAGACTGTAGTTAGGGATCCAGAAGCAGCAAACCCTGGCCTCCCCAGGAACCCCTAAGCTGTCTTCTAGTTTTAGAAAGGGGTAAGGCTGAAAATGGTTTCTTCCCTTTCCTGGGATGGGCTTCTCTGACCTTCTGTGAGAATGAAGCCCAGGCAGGTCACCGCAGTCTGTGATATTTGAGCTTTTTCTTGGACAACTTCTATCCTTTATTGGCTTGGTAGTTCAGAGGCCTCCTTAGTAGGGCTGGTGATCAGAATGTCGTCTGCATATTGAAGGAGGGTTTCCTTTTCCAGAGGTAGAACTTTTAGGTCTTTAGCTAAGCTTTCCCCAAAGATGGTGTGGGAATTTTTGCACCCTTGGGGCCAGACGGCCCGGAAGTATTGTTTTAGTTGTATGTGGAGTCCTGCCACTCACAAGCCAAAATTTCTTGTGACTCTGGGACTAATGGAATACAAAAGAAGGCATCATTGAAGACTAATACAGAATACCATGTCCTGGTGGTTGGTAGAATGACCAGCAGGGTGTAGGAATTAGGAGCAACTGGAGGTATATCCTCGGTGGCTTCACTGACTGTCCTGACATCCTTTACCAGGTCCCCAGCAGCCCATGGGGCTCTCGTGGTCAGACCAATCCCAGAATATGGAGCTCACCTGGGCAGGTACCCCACCCCCACCCCAGCCCACGGGGCTCTCGTGGTCAGGCCCCTCCCAGGATACAGAGCTACCCTTGCAGGTACCGTGGCAGGGCTGGGCACACAGGAACCATGCACATAGCCCTCATTGCAGAGCACCCCCAGCTCACCTGTCGCTCAGAGCTGACACAGAGCACCTCAGAGCAGGACTTGAACTAACAAACAGCAGCTGCGACAGGTCTGTGACCCTGGGCATCACTCCGTGAGGCCTCCCTCCACCTGGTCTTCCAGAGACTTCCACTGCACCCGGGGCACCAGGCCTCTGTCTCCAACCACCACCCACCCCTCCTCTGCCTGACTCCTGGGTTCCTCTCATTAGGAGAGGGTTTTCTTGAAGTTGTCTCCCACTCATGGGCCAGATAAAATGATTAGAAAACAAGCCAAAGCTGCAGCCCCTTGTCTATCCTGACTCTCAGGAGCCCACACCTGTTCCTTGGACCTGGCCGGTTCAGCAAGTTCCATTTTCTGCAACTGTGAGCCCCTGAGGGGTGATGATTGGCTGACCTGGGCAGCCTTACCGTGCCGGCCAGCCCTCCCCAGGTGTGCCTGGGTTGAGATCAATATAAATACCACTCCAGGCAGCAAGAGCCCCTGCAGCCATGCCTGACGCCATTTTCTCTGCCCTGTCAGCAGTCTCGGGGCTGGGCTGGTGGGAGGGAGTGAGAGGCCACGGCTTTGTGGGTGGCCCAGTGTGAGTGGGGCTCTGCTGGACTTTCTGCAGCAGTTGCCAGGCTGCCACCTGCTAAAGAAGAGGATGTGTCACCCATACCTGCTGCTGGAATTTCTCCCTGGGCAGAGGTGAGGAAGGAAAAAAGCAGTGGGGGCAGGGACAGGACGGGTATCTCAGGCAGGGAAATGGAAATCTTCCAGAAGAGCACCCAGGGCCAGGACCATCCTGGCTGGCCTGCAGGCACCAAGTCGGCCGGCATGCTGTCACTCGTGTGGCTCTATGGCCCTTCCTCTAGGCTTTCAAGTCCTTGTATATATTCAGGTGTTTTACCTGGGACGGGTGGGAATAGTTCAGCAGCAACTGGCCTGGGGCTCAGCTCACGTTTACTCACAGATGCCTCGGCACGGTGCCCCAGCTTTGCAATGAGGACGCTTGTTGCGTGGGGGCTGCTGGCTGAATGGGAGACGATTCCCCACCACTGACCAACTTCAGAATTGTTTACAACTGGAGCAAGTGCCCTGATACGGTTTTCCTCTGTGTAACTGGTGGGTTCTGTGTTTTTTTTCTCTTTTTCGTTTTTGGTTCAAGGTAGATTTTATTCCTCTTTTTTGTATTTACAGATATAAGCATGGAAATAATTTATTCATATAAATACATGTATGTGCAGGGAATAATTGTTTTTTCTGTTTTATTTTTTAAATTTTATTTCTTTTTAATTTTGAATTTTATTTTATATTTTTATACAGCAGGTTCTTATTGGTTATCTATTTTATACATATAAATGTATACATGCCAATCCCAGTCTCTCAACTCCTCCCACCACCACCCCCCCCAACAGCTTTCCCCCCTTGTTGTCCATACGTTTGTTGTCTACATCTGTTGCTCTATTTATGCCTTGCAAAATGGTTAATCTGTACAGTTTTTCTAGGTTCCACATATATGCATGAATATACAAGATTTGTTTTTCTCTTTCTGACTTACTTCACTCTGTATGACAGTCTCTAGATCCATCGACGTCTCTACAAATGACCCAATTTCATTCCTTTTCATGGCTTAGAAATATTCCATTTTATATATGTACCACAGCTTTATGCATTCGTCTGTCTGTGGGCATTTAGGTTGCTTCCATTACCTCGATATTGTAAATAGTGATGCAATGAACATTGCGGTGAATGACTCTTTTTGATTTATGGTTTTGTCTGGGTATATGTCCAGTACTGGGATTGCTGTATCATATGGTAATTCTATTGTTAGTTTCTTAAGAAATTCCATATTGTTCTCCATAATGACTGTATCAATTTATATTCCCAACAATAGTGGAAGAGGGTTCCTTTTCTCCACACCCTTTCCAGCATTTTTTGTTTGTAGATTTTCAATGATGCCTATTCTACCAGGTGTGAGGTGATACCTCATTGTTGAATCCATTTCGTTGAGCAAGGGGTAGCTCTTCTCTATTACATATTTGGCTTATGGAACGGTATCTGTGCTAATTTCAAACTCTGCTTTTATGCAGCACCCCAACTCACCTTCCCCCTTAAGCAAGCATAAGTTGGTTTTCTAAACTTGAGACCCTGTTCTGTTTTGTAATTCAGTTCATGTGTAGCCAAGTTCACATTCCGTGTATTAGTGATACCTTATGATGTTTCTTTTTCTGTGTGACTTATTTCACTTAGAATCATCGTGCCTCAATGCACTCATTATGCTGGTACGGGCCTGGTGACATAGATTTCATTGCTGAGTGGTATTCTGTTGTACAGAAGTACCGCAACTTCTTTATCCATTATTTGCTCTCTGGGATATTTAACTTGTGCCGTAGAAGAGATTCCTGTAAAAAGAGCCGTCCCAAATTTTGGGGTTGCTGTGTCTTTTTGATATTAATTTCCCTAAGCTATAGGACCATAAGTGGAAGTGCCCTAGGCTCTGTTGCTTTGTTTTTTAGATGTTTCAGGAAACACCATACACTTCTCCTGAGTGTCTGTTGGCAATTTACATCCCGCCCATCAGCATAACAAGGCTCCCAGTTCTCCATGGCCTGTCCTGCCTTTCTGGATTTTACACTTTTTTCAGATGGCCCTTTTGACCGGGGGGAAGTGAGACTTCATTGTAGTGCAGATTTCCTTTGCAAGCTTGCTTGCTTGGCCAAAAAGGGCGTATGCGTTTTTTCCTGAATATATTCAGGAAAAAACGCATACGCCCTTTTTGGCCAAGTGCATCATTGTGGACGTTCTGCCTCTTTTCCTATGCTTTCAATGCAATTCCAGTCTACCTCCTGAAATCGGTTTCCTGCAATTCTGCCCCGCTTTCAAGTCCTCTTGGCAGCCTTACTTCAGTCTATTTTTGGACGATAGCTGTCATTTATAACTCTGCAGGTTTGTGAATTACAGTGCCCCTGAGCTCCTTTCTTCAACTCGCTTTCTTGTGACCTGGCCGCAACACCGCAGGATGGCTTCAGGCCCTAATCTGGTTCCGGCACGGCACACTGAGCCTTTGGTTATTTCCTCTTCCTGGTGGGAAATGAGAGTTAAATTTGCCCGTCCAGACACCTCCAGCTAGCCTCTCATTGGTTCTCGCTATTCTTGTTCATCTTCCGCAGAAATTGCAAACTGGGCCAAACAGGAGGTTAAAGGTGCTGACTTTCCAAGTGGGGAGAGTGTTAGTAAAGCGTCTGGAATGTTGCACCCGAGTACCAGGGGAGGAAAACTGAGACATATTTGAACACATCTCCCGTTCACATGGTTGATCATACTTGGGTTCCACATGCATGTTTTAGCTGAAGGAAGAATACCTAAAACCTGGGTAGTTGAAATCCGTGGAATGGGTACCATGCAATATGACTTCAAAGGGTCTTCATTTGCTCACCGAACCTCTCCAATCCTATCACTGCTTCGTTTATGCCCCTGTACACATGCTTGATTCTCTTTCGGAGACATAGCAATCCATAGGTTTTAAGATACTTACTAGTCAGGTACATTCTTAGGCGTTTAATATGCGGTGTTGAGTTGATTTCGTTGAGCAAGGAGTAGCTCTAGTCTATTCCATATTTGGCTTAAGGAACTTTATCTGTGCTCATTTCAATCTCTGGTTTTATGCAGCACCCCAACTCACCTTTACCCTTAAGCAAGCATAAGTTGGTTTTCTAAATTTGAGACCCTGTTCTGTTCTGTAATTCAGTTCCTGTGTAGCCAAGTTTCCATTCCGTGTATTACTGATATCTTATGATGTTTCTTTTTCTGTGTGACTTATTTCAGTTAGAATCATCGTACCTGAATCCACTCATTGTGCTGCTAAGGGTCTGATGACATAGATTACATTGCTGAGTGATATTGCTTTGTAAGTGAATACCACAACTTCTTTATCCATTTTTCACTTTCTGCGATGTTGAACTTGTACTTTAAACGAGGTTCTTGTAAACAGAGCCGTTCCTAACTTTGGGGTGGCTGTTTTTTTTTTATTTTAATTTCCCTAAGCTATAGGACCATAGGTGGAAGTGCACTAGGCTCTGTTGCTTTGTTTTTTAGATGTTTCAGGAAACACCATACACTTCTCCCAAGTGTCTGTTGGCAATTTACATCCCGCCCATCAGCATAACAAGGCTCCCAGTTCTCCATGGCCTGTCCTGCCTTTCTGGATTTTACACTTTTTTCAGATGGCCCTTTTGACCGGGGGGAAGTGAGACTTCATTGTAGTGCAGATTTCCTTTGCAAGCTTGCTTGGTTGGCCAAAAAGGGCGTATGCGTTTTTTCCTGAATATATTCAGGAAAAAACGCATACGCCCTTTTTGGCCAAGTGCATCATTGTGGACGTTCTGCCTCTTTTCCTATGCTTTCAATGCAATTCCAGTCTACCTCCTGAAATCGGTTTCCTGCAATTCTGCCCCGCTTTCAAGTCCTCTTGGCAGCCTTACTTCAGTCTATTTTTGGATGATAGCTGTCATTTATAACTCTGCAGGTTTGTGAATTACAGTGCCCCTGAGCTCCTTTCTTCAACTCGCTTTCTTTTGAGCTGGCCGCAACACCGCAGGATGGCTTCAGGCCCTAATCTGGTTCCGGTACGGCACGCTGAGCCTTTGGTTATTTCCACTTCCTGGTGGGAAATGAGAGTTAAATTTGCCCGTCCAGACACCTCCAGCTAGCCTCTCATTGGTTCTCGCTATTCCTGTTCATCTTCCGCAGAAATTGCAAACTGGGCCAAACAGGAGGTTAAAGGGACTGACTCTCCAAGTGGGGAGAGTGTTAGTAAAGCGTCTGGAATGTTGCACCCGAGTACCAGGGGCGGAAAACTGAGACATATTTGAACACGTCTCCCGATCACATGGTTGATCATACTCTGGGTTCCACATGCATGTTTTAGCTGAAGGAAGAATACCTAAAACCTGGGTAGTTGAAACCCGTGGAATGGGTACCATGCAATATGACTTCAAAGGGTCTTCATTTGCTCACCGAACCTCTCCAATCCTATCACTGCTGCGTTTATGCCCCTGTACACATGCTTGATTCTCTTTCGGAGACATAGCAATCCATAGGTTTTAAGATACTTACTAGTCAGGTACATTCTTAGGCGTTTAATATGTGGTGTTGAGTCCATTTCGTTGAGCAAGGAGTAGCTCTTGTCTATTCCATATTTGGCTTAAGGAACTTTATCTGTGCTCATTTCAATCTCTGGTTTTATGCAGCACCCCAACTCACCTTTCCCCTTATGCAAGCATAAGTTGGTTTTCTAAATTTGAGACCCTGTTCTGTTCTGTAATTCAGTTCCTGTGTAGCCAAGTTTACATTCCGTGTATTACTGATATCTTATGATGTTTCTTTTTCTGTGTGACTTATTTCAGTTAGAATCATCGTACCTGAATCCACTCATTGTGCTGCTAAGGGCCTGATGACACAGATTTCATTGCTGAGTGATATTGCTTTGTAAGTAAATACCACAACTTCTTTATCCATTTTTCACTTTCTGCGATGTTGAACTTGTACTGTAAACGAGGTTCTTGTAAACAGAGCCGTTCCAAGCTTTGGGGTGGCTGTGTCTTTTTGATTTTAATTTCCCTAAGCTATAGGACCATAAGTGGCAGTGCCCTAGGCTCTGTTGCTTTGTTTTTTAGATGTTTCAGGAAACACCATACACTTCTCCCGAGTGTCTGTTGGCAATTTACATCCCGCCCATCAGCATAACAAGGCTCCCAGTTCTCCATGGCCTGTCCTGCCTTTCTGGATTTTACACTTTTTTCAGATGGCCCTTTTGACCGGGGGGAAGTGAGACTTCATTGTAGTGCAGATTTCCTTTGCAAGCTTGCTTGGTTGGCCAAAAAGGGCGTATGCGTTTTTTCCTGAATATATTCAGGAAAAAACGCATACGCCCTTTTTGGCCAAGTGCATCATTGTGGACGTTCTGCCTCTTTTCCTATGCTTTCAATGCAATTCCAGTCTACCTCCTGAAATCGGTATCCTGCAATTCTGCCCCGCTTTCAAGTCCTCTTGGCAGCCTTACTTCAGTCTATTTTTGGACGATAGCTGTCATTTATAACTCTGCAGGTTTGTGAATTACAGTGCCCCTGAGCTCCTTTCTTCAACTCGCTTTCTTGTGACCTGGCCGCAACTCCGCAGGATGGCTTCTGGCCCTAATCTGGTTCCGGCCCGGCATGCTGAGCCTTTGGTTAATTCCTCTTCCTGATGGGAAATGAGAGTTAAATTTGCCCGTCCAGACACCTCCAGCTAGCCTCTCATTGGTTCTCGCTATTCCTGTTCATCTTCCGCAGAAATTGCAAACTGGGCCAAACAGGAGGTTAAAGGGACTGACTCTCCAAGTGGGGAGAGTGTTAGTAAAGCGTCTGGAATGTTGCACCCGAGTACCAGGGGCGGAAAACTGAGACATATTTGAACACGTCTCCCGATCACATGGTTGATCATACTCTGGGTTCCACATGCATGTTTTAGCTGAAGGAAGAATACCTAAAACCTGGGTAGTTGAAACCCGTGGAATGGGTACCATGCAATATGACTTCAAAGGGTCTTCATTTGCTCACCGAACCTCTCCAATCCTATCACTGCTGCGTTTATGCCCCTGTACACATGCTTGATTCTCTTTCGGAGACATAGCAATCCATAGGTTTTAAGATACTTACTAGTCAGGTACATTCTTAGGCGTTTAATATGTGGTGTTGAGTCCATTTCGTTGAGCAAGGAGTAGCTCTTGTCTATTCCATATTTGGCTTAAGGAACTTTATCTGTGCTCATTTCAATCTCTGGTTTTATGCAGCACCCCAACTCACCTTTCCCCTTATGCAAGCATAAGTTGGTTTTCTAAATTTGAGACCCTGTTCTGTTCTGTAATTCAGTTCCTGTGTAGCCAAGTTTACATTCCGTGTATTACTGATATCTTATGATGTTTCTTTTTCTGTGTGACTTATTTCAGTTAGAATCATCGTACCTGAATCCACTCATTGTGCTGCTAAGGGCCTGATGACACAGATTTCATTGCTGAGTGATATTGCTTTGTAAGTAAATACCACAACTTCTTTATCCATTTTTCAATTTCTGCGATGTTGAACTTGTACTGTAAACGAGGTTCTTGTAAACAGAGGTGTCCCAAACTTTGGGGTGGCTGTGTCTTTTTGATTTTAATTTCCCTAAGCTATAGGACCATAAGTGGCAGTGCCCTAGGCTCTGTTGCTTTGTTTTTTAGATGTTTCAGGAAACACCATACACTTCTCCTGAGTGTCTGTTGGCAATTTACATCCCGCCCATCAGCATAACAAGGCTCCCAGTTCTCCATGGCCTGTCCTGCCTTTCTGGATTTTACACTTTTTTCAGATGGCCCTTTAGACTGGGGGGAAGTGAGACTTCATTGTAGTGCAGATTTCCTTTGCAAGCTTGCTTGGTTGGCCAAAAAGGGCGTACGCGTTTTTTCCTGAATATATTCAGGAAAAAACGCATACGCCCTTTTTGGTCAAGTGCATCATTGTGGACATTCTGCCTCTTTTCCTATGCTTTCAATGCAATTCCAGTCTACCTCCTGAAATCGGTTTCCTGCAATTCTGCCCCGCTTTCAAGTCCTCTTGGCAGCCTTACTTCAGTCTATTTTTGGACGATAGCTGTCATTTATAACTCTGCAGGTTTGTGAATTACAGTGCTCCTGAGCTCCTTTCTTTAACTCGCTTTCTTGTGACCTGGCCGCAACACCGCAGGATGTCTTCAGGCCCTAATCTGGTTCTGGCACGGCACGCTGAGCCTTTGGTTAATTCCTCTTCCTGGTGGGAAATGAGAGTTAAATTTGCCCATCCAGACACCTCCAGCTAGTCTCTCATTGGTTCTCGCTATTCCTGTTTATCTTCCACAGAAATTGCAAACTGGGCCAAACAGGAGGTTAAAGGGACTGACTCTCCAAGTGGGGAGAGTGTTAGTAAAGCGTCTGGAATGTTGCACCCGAGTACCGGGGTACGAAAACTGAGACATATTTGAACACGTCTCCCGATCACATGGTTGATCATACTCTAGGTTCCACATGCATGTTTTAGCTGAAGGAAGAATACCTTAAAC
Organism: Stenella coeruleoalba; assembly: GCF_951394435.1. Classification (NCBI taxonomy): domain Eukaryota; kingdom Metazoa; phylum Chordata; class Mammalia; order Artiodactyla; family Delphinidae; genus Stenella; species Stenella coeruleoalba. Next base: position 702,529 of record NW_027645862.1, read on the forward strand.
CTGGGTAGTTGAAACCCGTGGAATGGGTACCATGAAATATGACTTCAAAGGGTCTTCATTTGCTCACCGAACCTCTCCAATCCTATCACTGCTGCGTTTATGCCCCTGTACACATGCTTGATTCTCTTTCGGAGACATAGCAATCCATAGGTTTTAAGATACTTACTAGTCAGGTACATTCTTAGGCGTTTAATATGGGGTGTTGAGTCCATTTCGTTGAGCAAGGAGTAGCTCTTGTCTATTCCATATTTGGCTTAAGGAACTTTATCTGTGCTCATTTCAATCTCTGGTTTTATGCAGAACCCCAACTCACCTTTCCCCTTAAGCAAGCATAAGTTGGTTTTCTAAATTTGAGACCCTGTTCTGTTCTGTAATTCAGTTCCTGTGTAGCCAAGTTTACATTCCGTGTATTACTGATATCTTATGATGTTTCTTTTTCTGTGTGACTTATTTCAGTTAGAATCATCATACCTGAATCCACTCATTGTGCTGCTAAGGGCCTGATGACACAGATTTCATTGCTGAGTGATATTGCTTTGTAAGTAAATACCACAACTTCTTTATCCATTTTTCAATTTCTGCGATGTTGAACTTGTACTGTAAACGAGGTTCTTGTAAACAGAGGCGTCCCAAACTTTGGGGTGGCTGTGTCTTTTTGATTTTAATTTCCCTAAGCTATAGGACCATAAGTGGCAGCGCCCTAGGCTCTGTTGCTTTGTTTTTTAGATGTTTCAGGAAACACCATACACTTCTCCCGAGTGTCTGTTGGCAATTTATATCCCGCCCATCAGCATAACAAGGCTCCCAGTTCTCCATGGCCTGTCCTGCCTTTCTGGATTTTACACTTTTTTCAGATGGCCCTTTTGACCGGGGGGAAGTGAGACTTCATTGTAGTGCAGATTTCCTTTGCAAGCTTGCTTGGTTGGCCAAAAAGGGCGTATGCGTTTTTTCCTGAATATATTCAGGAAAAAACGCATACGCCCTTTTTGGCCAAGTGCATCATTGTGGACGTTCTGCCTCTTTTCCTATGCTTTCAATGCAATTCCAGTCTACCTCCTGAAATCGGTTTCCTGCAATTCTGCCCCGCTTTCAAGTCCTCTTGGCAGCCTTACTTCAGTCTATTTTTGGACGATAGCTCTCATTTATAACTCTGCAGGTTTGTGAATTACAGTGCCCCTGAGCTCCTTTCTTCAACTCGCTTTCTTTTGAGCTGGCCGCAACACCGCAGGATGGCTTCAGGCCCTAATCTGGTTCCGGCACGAACACTGAGCCTTTGGTTATTTCCTCTTCCTGGTGGGAAATGAGAGTTAAATTTGTCCGTCCAGACACCTCCAGCTAGCCTCTCATTGGTTCTTGCTATTCCTGTTCATCTTCCGCAGAAATTGCAAACTGGGCCAAACAGGAGGTTAAAGGCGCTGACTTTCCAAGTGGGGAGAGTGTTAGTAAAACGTCTGGAATGTTGCACCCGAGTACCAGGGGAGGAAAACTGAGACATATTTGAACACGTCTCCCGTTCACATGGTTGATCATACTTGGGTTCCACATGCATGTTTTAGCTGAAGGAAGAATACCTAAAACCTGGGTAGTTGAAACCCGTGGAATGGGTACCATGCAATATGACTTCAAAGGGTCTTCATTTGCTCACCGAACCTCTCCAATCCTATCACTGCTGCGTTTATGCCCCTGTACACATGCTTGATTCTGTTTCGGAGACATAGCAATCCATAGGTTTTAAGATACTTACTAGTCAGGTACATTCTTAGGCGTTTAATATGCGGTTTTGAGTCCATTTCGTTGAGCAAGGAGTAGCTCTTGTCTATTCCATATTTGGCTTAAGGAACTTTATCTGTGCTCATGTCAATCTCTGGTTTTATACAGCACCCCAACTCACCTTTCCCCTTAAGCAAGCATAAGTTGGTTTTCTAAATTTGAGACCCTGTTCTGTTCTGTAATTCAGTTCCTGTGTAGCCAAGTTTACATTCCGTGTATTACTGATATCTTATGATGTTTCTTTTTCTGTGTGACTTATTTCAGTTAGAATCATCATACCTGAATCCACTCATTGTGCTGCTAAGGGCCTGATGACACAGATTTCATTGCTGAGTGATATTGCTTTGTAAGTAAATACCACAACTTCTTTATCCATTTTTCAATTTTTGCGATGTTGAACTTGTACTGTAAACGAGGTTCTTGTAAACAGAGCTGTTCCAAATTTTGGAGTGGCTGTGTCTTTTTGATTTTAAATTCCCTAAGCTATAGGACCATAAGTGGAAGTGCCCTAGGCTCTGTTGCTTTGTTTTTTAGATGTTTCAGGAAACACCATACACTTCTCCCGAGTGGTTGTTGGCAATTTACATCCCGCCCATCAGCATAACAAGGCTCCCAGTTCTCCATGGCCTGTCCTGCCTTTCTGGATTTTACACTTTTTTCAGATGGCCCTTTTGACCGGGGGGAAGTGAGACTTCATTGTAGTGCAGATTTCCTTTGCAAGCTTGCTTGGTTGGCCAAAAAGGGCGTATGCGTTTTTTCCTGAATATATTCAGGAAAAAACGCATACGCCCTTTTTGGCCAAGTGCATCATTGTGGACGTTCTGCCTCTTTTCCTATGCTTTCAATGCAATTCCAGTCTACCTCCTGAAATCGGTTTCCTGCAATTCTGCCCCGCTTTCAAGTCCTCTTGGCAGCCTTACTTCAGTCTATTTTTGGACGATAGCTGTCATTTATAACTCTGCAGGTTTGTGAATTACAGTGCCCCTGAGCTCCTTTCTTCAACTCGCTTTCTTTTGAGCTGGCCGCAACACCGCAGGATGGCTTCAGGCCCTAATCTGGTTCCGGCACGGCACACTGAGCCTTTGGTTATTTCCTCTTCCTGGTGGGAAATGAGAGTTAAATTTGTCCGTCCAGACACCTCCAGCTAGCCTCTCATTGGTTCTCGCTATTCCTGTTCATCTTCCGCAGACATTGCAAACTGGGCCAAACAGGAGGTTAAAGGCGCTGACTTTCCAAGTGGGGAGAGTGTTAGTAAAGCATCTGGAATGTTGCACCCGAGTACCAGGGGAGGAAAACTGAGACATATTTGAACACGTCTCCCGTTCACATGGTTGATCATACTTGGGTTCCACATGCATGTTTTAGCTGAAGGAAGAATACCTAAAACCTGGGTAGTTGAAACCCGTGGAATGGGTACCATGCAATATGACTTCAAAGGGTCTTCATTTGCTCACCGAACCTCTCCAATCCTATCACTGCTGCGTTTATGCCCCTGTACACACGCTTGATTCTCTTTTGGAGACATAGCAATCCATAGGTTTTAAGATACTTACTAGTCAGGTACATTCTTAGGCGTTTAATATGGGGTGTTGAGTCCATTTCGTTGAGCAAGGAGTAGCTCTTGTCTATTCCATATTTGGCTTAAGGAACTTTATCTGTGCTCATTTCAATCTCTGGTTTTATGCAGCACACCAACTCACCTTTCCCCTTAAGCAAGCATAAGTTGGTTTTCTAAATTTGAGACCCTGTTCTGTTCTGTAATTCAGTTCCTGTGTAGCCAAGTTTACATTCCGTGTATTACTGATATCTTATGATGTTTCTTTTTCTGTGTGACTTATTTCAGTTAGAATCATCATACCTGAATCCACTCATTGTGCTGCTAAGGGCCTGATGACACAGATTTCATTGCTGAGTGATATTGCTTTGTAAGTAAATACCACAACTTCTTTATCCATTTTTCATTTTCTGTGATATTGAACTTGTAAGGTAAACGAGGTTCTTGTAAACAGAGGCGTCCCAAACTTTGGGGTGGCTGTGTCTTTTTGATTTTAATTTCCCTAAGCTATAGGACCATAAGTGGAAGTGCCCTAGGCTCTGTTGCTTTGTTTTTTAGATGTTTCAGGAAACACCATACACTTCTTCTGAGTGTCTGTTGGCAATTTACATCCCGCCCATCAGCATAACAAGGCTCCCAGTTCTCAATGGCCTGTTACCTTTCTGGATTTTACACTTTTTTCAGATGGCCCTTTTGACCGAGGGGGAAGTGAGACTTCATTGTAGTGCAGATTTCCTTTGCAAGCTTGCTTGGTTGGCCAAAAGGGGCGTATGCGTTTTTTCCTGAATATATTCAGGAAAAAACGCATACGCCCTTATTGGCCAAGTGCATCATTGTGGACGTTCTGCCTCTTTTCCTATGCTTTCAATGCAATTCCAGTCTACCTCCTGAAATCGGTTTCCTGCAATTCTGCCCCGCTTTCAAGTCCTCTTGGCAGCCTTACTTCAGTCTATTTTTGGACGATAGCTGTCATTTATAACTCTGCAGGTTTGTGAATTACAGTGCCCCTGAGCTGCTTTCTTCAACTCGCTTTCTTTTGAGCTGGCCGCAACACCGCAGGATGGCTTCAGGCCCTAATCTGGTTCCGGCACGGCACACCAAGCCTTTGGTTATTTCCTCTTCCTGTTGGGAAATGAGAGTTAAATTTGCCCGTCCAGACACCTCCAGCTAGCCTCTCATTGGTTCTCGCTATTCCTGTTCATCTTCCGCAGAAATTGCAAACTGGGCCAAACAGGAGGTTAAAGGGTCTGACTCTCCAAGTGGGGAGAGTGTTAGTAAAGCGTCTGGAATGTTGCACCCGAGTACCAGGGTACGAAAACTGAGACATATTTGAACACGTCTCCCGTTCACATGGTTGATTATACTTGGGTTCCACATGCATGTTTTAGCTGAAGGAAGAATACCTAAAACCTGGGTAGTTGAAACCCGTGGAATGGGTACCATGCAATATGACTTCAAAGGGTCTTCATTTGCTCACCGAACCTCTCCAATCCTATCACTGCTGCGTTTATGCCCCTGTACACATGCTTGATTGTCTTTCGGAGACATAGCAATCCATAGGTTTTAAGATACTTACTAGTCAGGTACATTCTTAGGCGTTTAATATGCGGTGTTGAGTCCATTTCGTTGAGCAAGGAGTAGCTCTTGTCTATTCCATATTTGGCTTAAGGAACTTTATCTGTGCTCATTTCAATCTCTGGTTTTATGCAGCACCCCAACTCACCTTTCCCCTTAAGCAAGCATAAGTTGGTTTTCTAAATTTGAGACCCTGTTCTGTTCTGTAATTCAGTTCCTGTGTAGCCAAGTTTACATTCCGTGTATTACTGATATCTTATGATGTTTCTTTTTCTGTGTGACTTATTTCAGTTAGAATCATCATACCTGAATCCACTCATTGTGCTGCTAAGGGCCTGATGACACAGATTTCATTGCTGAGTGATATTGCTTTGTAAGTAAATACCACAACTTCTTTATCCATTTTTCACTTTCTGCGATGTTGAACTTGTACTGTAAACGAGGTTCTTGTAAACAGAGGCGTCCCAAACTTTGGGGTGGCTGTGTCTTTTTGATTTTAATTTCCCTAAGCTATAGGACCATAAGTGCAAGTGCCCTAGGCTCTGTTGCTTTGTTTTTTAGATGTTTCAGGAAACACCATACACTTCTCCCGAGTGTCTGTTGGCAATTTACATCCCGCCCATCAGCATAACAAGGCTCCCAGTTCTCCATGGCCTGTCCTGCCTTTCTGGATTTTACACTTTTTTCAGATGGCCCTTTTGACCGGGGGGAAGTGAGACTTCATTGTAGTGCAGATTTCCTTTGCAAGCTTGCTTGGTTGGCCAAAAAGGGCGTATGCGTTTTTTCCTGAATATATTCAGGAAAAAACGCATAGGCCCTTTTTGGCCAAGTGCATCATTGTGTACGTTCTGCCTCTTTTCCTATGCTTTCAATGCAATTCCAGTCTACCTCCTGAAATCGGTTTCCTGCAATTCTGCCCTGCTTTCAAGTCCTCTTGGCAGCCTTACTTCAGTCTATTTTTGGACGATAGCTGTCATTTATAACTCTGCAGGTTTGTGAATTACAGTGCCCCTGATCTCCTTTCTTCAACTCGCTTTCTTGTGAGCTGGCCGCAACACCGCAGGATGGCTTCAGGCCCTAATCTGGTTCCGGCACGGCACGCTGAGCCTTTGGTTAATTCCTCTTCCTGGTGGGAAATGAGAGTTAAATTTGCCCGTCCAAACACCTCCAGCTAGTCTCTCATTGGTTCTCGCTATTCCTGTTCATCTTCCGCAGAAATTGCAAACTGGGCCAAACAGGAGGTTAAAGGGACTGACTCTCCAAGTGGGGAGAGTGTTAGTAAAGCGTCTGGAATGTTGCACCCGAGTACCAGGGGAGGAAAACTGAGACATATTTGAACACGTCTCCCGATCACATGGTTGATCATACTCTGGGTTCCACATGCATGTTTTAGCTGAAGGAAGAATACCTAAAACCTGGGTAGTTGAAACCCGTGGAATGGGTACCATGCAATATGACTTCAAAGGGTCTTCATTTGCTCACCGAACCTCTCCAATCCTATCACTGCTGCTTTTATGACCCCTGTACACATGCTTGATTCTCTTTTGGAGACATAGCAATCCATAGGTTTTAAGATACTTACAAGTCAGGTACATTCTTAGGCGTTTAATATGCGGTGTTGAGTCCATTTCGTTGAGCAAGGAGTAGCTCTTGTCTATTCCATATTTGGCTTAAGGAACTTTATCTGTGCTCATTTCAATCTCTGGTTTTATGCAACACCCCAACTCACCTTTACCCTTAAGCAAGCATAAGTTTTTTTTTCTAAATTTGAGACCCTGTTCTGTTCTGTAATTCAGTTCCTGTGTAGCCAAGTTTCCATTCCGTGTATTACTGATATCTTATGATGTTTCTTTTTCTGTGTGACTTATTTCAGTTAGAATCATCATACCTGAATCCACTCATTGTGCTGCTAAGGGCCTGATGACACAGATTTCATTGCTGAGTGATATTGCTTTGTAAGTAAATACCACAACTTCTTTATCCATTTTTCACTTTCTGCGATGTTGAACTTGTACTGTAAACGAGGTTCTTGTAAACAGAGCCGTTCCAAGCTTTGGGGTGGCTGTGTCTTTTTGATTTTAATTTCCCTAAGCTATAGGACCATAAGTGGCAGTGCCCTAGGCTCTGTTGCTTTGTTTTTTAGATGTTTCAGGAAACACCATACACTTCTCCCGAGTGTCTGTTGGCAATTTACATCCCGCCCATCAGCATAACAAGGCTCCCAGTTCTCCATGGCCTGTCCTGCCTTTCTGGATTTTACACTTTTTTCAGATGGCCCTTTTGACCGGGGGGAAGTGAGACTTCATTGTAGTGCAGATTTCCTTTGCAAGCTTGCTTGGTTGGCCAAAAAGGGCGTATGCGTTTTTTCCTGAATATATTCAGGAAAAAACGCATACGCCCTTTTTGGCCAAGTGCATCATTGTGGACGTTCTGCCTCTTTTCCTATGCTTTCAATGCAATTCCAGTCTACCTCCTGAAATCGGTTTCCTGCAATTCTGCCCCGCTTTCAAGTCCTCTTGGCAGCCTTACTTCAGTCTATTTTTGGACGATAGCTGTCATTTATAACTCTGCAGGTTTGTGAATTACAGTGCCCCTGAGCTCCTTTCTTCAACTCGCTTTCTTGTGACCTGGCTGCAACACCGCAGGATGGCTTCAGACCCTAATCTGGTTCCAGCCCGGCATGCTGAGCCTTTGGTTAATTCCTCTTCCTGGTGGGAAATGAGAGTTAAATTTGCCCATCCAGACACCTCCAGCTAGCCTCTCATTGGTTCTCGCTATTCCTGTTCATCTTCCGCAGAAATTGCAAACTGTGCCAAACAGGAGGTTAAAGGCGCTGACTCTCCAAGTGGGGAGAGTGTTAGTAAAGCGTCTGGAATGTTGCACGCGAGTACCAAGGGAGGAAAACTGAGACATATTTGAACACGTCTCCCGATCACATGGTTGATCATACTCTGGGTTCCACATGCATGTTTTAGCTGAAGGAAGAATACCTAAAACCTGGGTAGTTGAAACCCGTGGAATGGGTACCATGCAATATGACTTCAAAGGGTCTTCATTTGCTCACCGAACCTCTCCAATCCTATCACTCCTTGGTTTATGCCCCTGTTCACATGCTTGATTCTCTTTTGGAGACATAACAATCCATAGGTTTTAAGATACTTACTAGTCAGGTACATTCTTAGGCGTTTAATATGCGGTGTTGAGTCCATTTCGTTGAGCAAGGAGTAGCTCTTGTCTATTCCATATTTGGCTTAAGGAACTTTATCTGTGCTCATTTTAATCTCTGGTTTTATGCAGCACCCCAACTCACCTTTCCCCTTAAGCAAGCATAAGTTGGTTTTCTAAATTTGAGACCCTGTTCTGTTCTGTAATTCAGTTCCTGTGTAGCCAAGTTTACATTCCGTGTATTACTGATATCTTATGATGTTTCTTTTTCTGTGTGACTTATTTCAGTTCGAATCATCATACCTGAATCCACTCATTGTGCTGCTAAGGGCCTGATGACACAGATTTCATTGCTGAGTGATATTGCTTTGTAAGTAAATACCACAACTTCTTTATCCATTTTTCACTTTCTGCGATGTTGAACTTGTACTGTAAACGAGGTTCTTGTAAACAGAGCCGTTCCAAACTTTGGGGTGGCTGTGTCTTTTTGATTTTAATTTCCCTAAGCTATAGGACCATAAGTGGCAGTGCCCTAGGCTCTGTTGCTTTGTTTTTTAGATGTTTCAGGAAACACCATACACTTCTCCCGAGTGTCTGTTGGCAATTTACATCCCGCCCATCAGCATAACAAGGCTCCCAGTTCTCCATGGCCTGTCCTGCCTTTCTGGATTTTACACTTTTTTCAGATGGCCCTTTTGACCGGGGGGAAGTGAGACTTCATTGTAGTGCAGATTTCCTTTGCAAGCTTGCTTGGTTGGCCAAAAAGGGCGTATGCGTTTTTTCCTGAATATATTCAGGAAAAAACGCATACGCCCTTTTTGGCCAAGTGCATCATTGTGGACGTTCTGCCTCTTTTCCTATGCTTTCAATGCAATTCCAGTCTACCTCCTGAAATCGGTTTCCTGCAATTCTGCCCCGCTTTCAAGTCCTCTTGGCAGCCTTACTTCAGTCTATTTTTGGACGATAGCTGTCATTTATAACTCTGCAGGCTTGTGAATTACAGTGCCCCTGAGCTCCTTTCTTCAACTCGCTTTCTTGTGACCTGGCCGCAACACCGCAGGATGGCTTCAGACCCTAATCTGGTTCCGGCCCGGCATGCTGAGCCTTTGGTTAATTCCTCTTCCTGGTGGGAAATGAGAGTTAAATTTGCCCATCCAGAAACCTCCAGCTAGCCTCTCATTGGTTCTCGCTATTCCTGTTCATCTTCCGCAGAAATTGCAAACTGTGCCAAACAGGAGGTTAAAGGCGCTGACTCTCCAAGTGGGGAGAGTGTTAGTAAAGCGTCTGGAATGTTGCACCCGAGTACCAGGGTACGAAAACTGAGACATATTTGAACACGTCTCCCGATCACATGGTTGATCATACTCTGGGTTTCACATGCATGTTTTAGCTGAAGGAAGAATACCTAAAACCTGGGTAGTTGAAACCCGTGGAATGGGTACCATGCAATATGACTTCAAAGGGTCTTCATTTGCTCACCGAACCTCTCCAATCCTATCACTGCTGCGTTTATGCCCCTGTACACATGCTTGATTCTCTTTCGGAGACATAGCAATCCATAGGTTTTAAGATACTTACTAGTCAGGTACATTCTTAGGCGTTTAATATGCGGTTTGAGTCCATTTCGTTGAGCAAGGAGTAGCTCTTGTCTGTTCCATATTTGGCTTAAGGAACTTTATCTGTGCTCATTTCAATCTCTGGTTTTATGCAGCACCCCAACTCACCTTTACCCTTAAGCAAGCATAAGTTGTTTTTCTAAATTTGAGACCCTGTTCTGTTCTGTAATTCAGTTCCTGTGTAGCCAAGTTTACATTCCGTGTATTACTGATATCTTATGATGTTTCTATTTCTGTGTGACTTACTTCAGTTAGAATCATCATACCTGAATCCACTCATTGTGCTGCTAAGGGCCTGATGACACAGATTTCATTGCTGAGTGATATTGCTTTGTAAGTAAATACCACAACTTCTTTATCCATTTTTCACTTTCTGCGATGTTGAACTTGTACTGTAAACGAGGTTCTTGTAAACAGAGCCGTTCCAAACTTTGGGGTGGCTGTGTCTTTTTGATTTTAATTTCCCTAAGCTATAGGACCATAAGTGGAAGTGCCCTAGGCTCTGTTGCTTTGTTTTTTAGATGTTTCAGGAAACACCATACACTTCTCCCAAGTGTCTCTTGGCAATTTACATCCCGCCCATCAGCATAACAAGGCTCCCAGTCCTCAATGGCCTGTTGCCTTTCTGGATTTTACACTTTTCTCAGATGGCCCTTTTGACCGGGGGGAAGTGAGACTTCATTGTAGTGCAGATTTCCTTTGCAAGCTTGCTTGGTTGGCCAAAAAGGGCGTATGCGTTTTTTCCTGAATATATTCAGGAAAAAACGCATACGCCCTTTTTGGCCAAGTGCATCATTGTGGACGTTCTGCCTCTTTTCCTATGCTTTCAACGCAATTCCAGTCTACCTCCTGAAATCGGTTTCCTGCAATTCTGCCCCGCTTTCAAGTCCTCTTGGCAGCCTTACTTCAGTCTATTTTTGGACGATAGCTGTCATTTATAACTCTGCAGGTTTGTGAATTACAGTGCCCCTGAGCTCCTTTCTTCAACTCGCTTTCTTGTGACCTGGCCGCAACACCGCAGGATGGCTTCAGGCCCTAATCTGGTTCCGGCACGGCACGCTGAGCCTTTGGTTAATTCCTCTTCCTGGTGGGAAATGAGAGTTAAATTTGCCCGTCCAGACACCTCCAGCTAGTCTCTCATTGGTTCTCGCTATTCCTGTTCATCTTCCGCAGAAATTGCAAACTGGGCCAAACAGGAGGTTAAAGGGACTGACTCTCCAAGTGGGGAGAGTGTTAGTAAAGCGTCTGGAATGTTGCACCCAAGTACCAGCGTACGAAAACTGAGACATATGTGAACACGTCTCCCGATCACATGGTTGATCATACTCTAGGTTCCACATGCATGTTTTAGCTGAAGGAAGAATACCTTAAACCTGGGTAGTTGAAACCCGTGGAATGGGTACCATGAAATATGACTTCAAAGGGTCTTCATTTGCTCACCGAACCTCTCCAATCCTATCACTGCTGCGTTTATGCCCCTGTACACATGCTTGATTCTCTTTCGGAGACATAGCAATCCATAGGTTTTAAGATACTTACTAGTCAGGTACATTCTTAGGCGTTTAATATGCGGTGTTGAGTCCATTTCGTTGAGCAAGGAGTAGCTCTTGTCTATTCCATATTTGGCTTAAGGAACTTTATCTGTGCTCATTTCAATCTCTGGTTTTATGCAGCACCCCAACTCACCTTTCCCCTTATGCAAGCATAAGTTGGTTTTCTAAATTTGAGACCCTGTTCTGTTCTGTAATTCAGTTCCTGTGTAGCCAAGTTTACATTCCGTGTATTACTGATATCTTATGATGTTTCTTTTTCTGTGTGACTTATTTCAGTTAGAATCATCATACCTGAATCCACTCATTGTGCTGCTAAGGGCCTGATGACACAGATTTCATTGCTGAGTGATATTGCTTTGTAAGTAAATACCACAACTTCTTTATCCATTTTTCACTTTCTGCGATGTTGAACTTGTACTGTAAACGAGGTTCTTGTAAACAGAGCCGTTCCAAGCTTTGGGGTGGCTGTGTCTTTTTGATTTTAATTTCCCTAAGCTATAGGACCATAAGTGGCAGTGCCCTAGGCTCTGTTGCTTTGTTTTTTAGATGTTTCAGGAAACACCATACACTTCTCCCGAGTGTCTGTTGGCAATTTACATCCCGCCCATCAGCATAACAAGGCTCCCAGTTCTCCATGGCCTGTCCTGCCTTTCTGGATTTTACACTTTTTTCAGATGGCCCTTTTGACCGGGGGGAAGTGAGACTTCATTGTAGTGCAGATTTCCTTTGCAAGCTTGCTTGGTTGGCCAAAAAGGGCGTATGCGTTTTTTCCTGAATATATTCAGGAAAAAACGCATACGCCCTTTTTGGCCAAGTGCATCATTGTGGACGTTCTGCCTCTTTTCCTATGCTTTCAATGCAATTCCAGTCTACCTCCTGAAATCGGTTTCCTGCAATTCTGCCCCGCTTTCAAGTCCTCTTGGCAGCCTTACTTCAGTCTATTTTTGGACGATAGCTGTCATTTATAACTCTGCAGGTTTGTGAATTACAGTGCCCCTGAGCTCCTTTCTTCAACTCGCTTTCTTGTGACCTGGCTGCAACACCGCAGGATGGCTTCAGACCCTAATCTGGTTCCAGCCCGGCATGCTGAGCCTTTGGTTAATTCCTCTTCCTGGTGGGAAATGAGAGTTAAATTTGCCCATCCAGACACCTCCAGCTAGCCTCTCATTGGTTCTCGCTATTCCTGTTCATCTTCCGCAGAAATTGCAAACTGTGCCAAACAGGAGGTTAAAGGCGCTGACTCTCCAAGTGGGGAGAGTGTTAGTAAAGCGTCTGGAATGTTGCACGCGAGTACCAAGGGAGGAAAACTGAGACATATTTGAACACGTCTCCCGATCACATGGTTGATCATACTCTGGGTTCCACATGCATGTTTTAGCTGAAGGAAGAATACCTAAAACCTGGGTAGTTGAAACCCGTGGAATGGGTACCATGCAATATGACTTCAAAGGGTCTTCATTTGCTCACCGAACCTCTCCAATCCTATCACTCCTTGGTTTATGCCCCTGTTCACATGCTTGATTCTCTTTTGGAGACATAACAATCCATAGGTTTTAAGATACTTACTAGTCAGGTACATTCTTAGGCGTTTAATATGCGGTGTTGAGTCCATTTCGTTGAGCAAGGAGTAGCTCTTGTCTATTCCATATTTGGCTTAAGGAACTTTATCTGTGCTCATTTTAATCTCTGGTTTTATGCAGCACCCCAACTCACCTTTCCCCTTAAGCAAGCATAAGTTGGTTTTCTAAATTTGAGACCCTGTTCTGTTCTGTAATTCAGTTCCTGTGTAGCCAAGTTTACATTCCGTGTATTACTGATATCTTATGATGTTTCTTTTTCTGTGTGACTTATTTCAGTTCGAATCATCATACCTGAATCCACTCATTGTGCTGCTAAGGGCCTGATGACACAGATTTCATTGCTGAGTGATATTGCTTTGTAAGTAAATACCACAACTTCTTTATCCATTTTTCACTTTCTGCGATGTTGAACTTGTACTGTAAACGAGGTTCTTGTAAACAGAGCCGTTCCAAACTTTGGGGTGGCTGTGTCTTTTTGATTTTAATTTCCCTAAGCTATAGGACCATAAGTGGCAGTGCCCTAGGCTCTGTTGCTTTGTTTTTTAGATGTTTCAGGAAACACCATACACTTCTCCCGAGTGTCTGTTGGCAATTTACATCCCGCCCATCAGCATAACAAGGCTCCCAGTTCTCCATGGCCTGTCCTGCCTTTCTGGATTTTACACTTTTTTCAGATGGCCCTTTTGACCGGGGGGAAGTGAGACTTCATTGTAGTGCAGATTTCCTTTGCAAGCTTGCTTGGTTGGCCAAAAAGGGCGTATGCGTTTTTTCCTGAATATATTCAGGAAAAAACGCATACGCCCTTTTTGGCCAAGTGCATCATTGTGGACGTTCTGCCTCTTTTCCTATGCTTTCAATGCAATTCCAGTCTACCTCCTGAAATCGGTTTCCTGCAATTCTGCCCCGCTTTCAAGTCCTCTTGGCAGCCTTACTTCAGTCTATTTTTGGACGATAGCTGTCATTTATAACTCTGCAGGCTTGTGAATTACAGTGCCCCTGAGCTCCTTTCTTCAACTCGCTTTCTTGTGACCTGGCCGCAACACCGCAGGATGGCTTCAGACCCTAATCTGGTTCCGGCCCGGCATGCTGAGCCTTTGGTTAATTCCTCTTCCTGGTGGGAAATGAGAGTTAAATTTGCCCATCCAGAAACCTCCAGCTAGCCTCTCATTGGTTCTCGCTATTCCTGTTCATCTTCCGCAGAAATTGCAAACTGTGCCAAACAGGAGGTTAAAGGCGCTGACTCTCCAAGTGGGGAGAGTGTTAGTAAAGCGTCTGGAATGTTGCACCCGAGTACCAGGGTACGAAAACTGAGACATATTTGAACACGTCTCCCGATCACATGGTTGATCATACTCTGGGTTTCACATGCATGTTTTAGCTGAAGGAAGAATACCTAAAACCTGGGTAGTTGAAACCCGTGGAATGGGTACCATGCAATATGACTTCAAAGGGTCTTCATTTGCTCACCGAACCTCTCCAATCCTATCACTGCTGCGTTTATGCCCCTGTACACATGCTTGATTCTCTTTCGGAGACATAGCAATCCATAGGTTTTAAGATACTTACTAGTCAGGTACATTCTTAGGCGTTTAATATGCGGTTTGAGTCCATTTCGTTGAGCAAGGAGTAGCTCTTGTCTGTTCCATATTTGGCTTAAGGAACTTTATCTGTGCTCATTTCAATCTCTGGTTTTATGCAGCACCCCAACTCACCTTTACCCTTAAGCAAGCATAAGTTGTTTTTCTAAATTTGAGACCCTGTTCTGTTCTGTAATTCAGTTCCTGTGTAGCCAAGTTTACATTCCGTGTATTACTGATATCTTATGATGTTTCTATTTCTGTGTGACTTACTTCAGTTAGAATCATCATACCTGAATCCACTCATTGTGCTGCTAAGGGCCTGATGACACAGATTTCATTGCTGAGTGATATTGCTTTGTAAGTAAATACCACAACTTCTTTATCCATTTTTCACTTTCTGCAATGTTGAACTTGTACTGTAAACGAGGTTCTTGTAAACAGAGCCGTTCCAAACTTTGGGGTGGCTGTGTCTTTTTGATTTTAATTTCCCTAAGCTATAGGACCATAAGTGGAAGTGCCCTAGGCTCTGTTGCTTTGTTTTTTAGATGTTTCAGGAAACACCATACACTTCTCCCAAGTGTCTCTTGGCAATTTACATCCCGCCCATCAGCATAACAAGGCTCCCAGTCCTCAATGGCCTGTTGCCTTTCTGGATTTTACACTTTTCTCAGATGGCCCTTTTGACCGGGGGGAAGTGAGACTTCATTGTAGTGCAGATTTCCTTTGCAAGCTTGCTTGGTTGGCCAAAAAGGGCGTATGCGTTTTTTCCTGAATATATTCAGGAAAAAACGCATACGCCCTTTTTGGCCAAGTGCATCATTGTGGACGTTCTGCCTCTTTTCCTATGCTTTCAACGCAATTCCAGTCTACCTCCTGAAATCGGTTTCCTGCAATTCTGCCCCGCTTTCAAGTCCTCTTGGCAGCCTTACTTCAGTCTATTTTTGGACGATAGCTGTCATTTATAACTCTGCAGGTTTGTGAATTACAGTGCCCCTGAGCTCCTTTCTTCAACTCGCTTTCTTGTGACCTGGCCGCAACACCGCAGGATGGCTTCAGGCCCTAATCTGGTTCCGGCACGGCACGCTGAGCCTTTGGTTAATTCCTCTTCCTGGTGGGAAATGAGAGTTAAATTTGCCCGTCCAGACACCTCCAGCTAGTCTCTCATTGGTTCTCGCTATTCCTGTTCATCTTCCGCAGAAATTGCAAACTGGGCCAAACAGGAGGTTAAAGGGACTGACTCTCCAAGTGGGGAGAGTGTTAGTAAAGCGTCTGGAATGTTGCACCCAAGTACCAGCGTACGAAAACTGAGACATATGTGAACACGTCTCCCGATCACATGGTTGATCATACTCTAGGTTCCACATGCATGTTTTAGCTGAAGGAAGAATACCTTAAACCTGGGTAGTTGAAACCCGTGGAATGGGTACCATGAAATATGACTTCAAAGGGTCTTCATTTGCTCACCGAACCTCTCCAATCCTATCACTGCTGCGTTTATGCCCCTGTACACATGCTTGATTCTCTTTCGGAGACATAGCAATCCATAGGTTTTAAGATACTTACTAGTCAGGTACATTCTTAGGCGTTTAATATGCGGTGTTGAGTCCATTTCGTTGAGCAAGGAGTAGCTCTTGTCTATTCCATATTTGGCTTAAGGAACTTTATCTGTGCTCATTTCAATCTCTGGTTTTATGCAGCACCCCAACTCACCTTTCCCCTTATGCAAGCATAAGTTGGTTTTCTAAATTTGAGACCCTGTTCTGTTCTGTAATTCAGTTCCTGTGTAGCCAAGTTTACATTCCGTGTATTACTGATATCTTATGATGTTTCTTTTTCTGTGTGACTTATTTCAGTTCGAATCATCATACCTGAATCCACTCATTGTGCTGCTAAGGGCCTGATGACACAGATTTCATTGCTGAGTGATATTGCTTTGTAAGTAAATACCACAACTTCTTTATCCATTTTTCACTTTCTGCGATGTTGAACTTGTACTGTAAACGAGGTTCTTGTAAACAGAGCCGTTCCAAACTTTGGGGTGGCTGTGTCTTTTTGATTTTAATTTCCCTAAGCTATAGGACCATAAGTGGCAGTGCCCTAGGCTCTGTTGCTTTGTTTTTTAGATGTTTCAGGAAACACCATACACTTCTCCCGAGTGTCTGTTGGCAATTTACATCCCGCCCATCAGCATAACAAGGCTCCCAGTTCTCCATGGCCTGTCCTGCCTTTCTGGATTTTACACTTTTTTCAGATGGCCCTTTTGACCGGGGGGAAGTGAGACTTCATTGTAGTGCAGATTTCCTTTGCAAGCTTGCTTGGTTGGCCAAAAAGGGCGTATGCGTTTTTTCCTGAATATATTCAGGAAAAAACGCATACGCCCTTTTTGGCCAAGTGCATCATTGTGGACGTTCTGCCTCTTTTCCTATGCTTTCAATGCAATTCCAGTCTACCTCCTGAAATCGGTTTCCTGCAATTCTGCCCCGCTTTCAAGTCCTCTTGGCAGCCTTACTTCAGTCTATTTTTGGACGATAGCTGTCATTTATAACTCTGCAGGTTTGTGAATTACAGTGCCCCTGAGCTCCTTTCTTCAACTCACTTTCTTGTGAGCTGGCCGCAACACCACAGGATGGCTTCAGGCCCTAATCTGGTTCCGGCACGGCACGCTGAGCCTTTGGTTAATTCCTCTTCCTGGTGGGAAATGAGAGTTAAATTTGCCCGTCCAGACACCTCCAGCTAGTCTCTCATTGGTTCTCGCTATTCCTGTTCATCTTCCGCAGAAATTGCAAACTGTGCCATACAGGAGGTTAAAGGCACTGACTCTCCTAGTAGGGAGAGTGTTAGTAAAGCGTCTGGAATGTTGCACCCGAGTACCAGGGTACGAAAACTGAGACATATTTGAACACGTCTCCCGATCACATGGTTGATCATACTCTAGGTTCCACATGCATGTTTTAGCTGAAGGAAGAATACCTTAAACCTGGGTAGTTGAAACCCGTGGAATGGGTACCATGAAATATGACTTCAAAGGGTCTTCATTTGCTCACCGAACCTCTCCAATCCTATCACTGCTGCTTTTATGACCCCTGTACACATGCTTGATTCTCTTTTGGAGACATAGCAATCCCTAGGTTTTAAGATACTTACAAGTCAGGTACATTCTTAGGCGTTTAATATGCGGTGTTGAGTCCATTTCGTTGAGCAAGGAGTAGCTCTTGTCTATTCCATATTTGGCTTAAGGAACTTTATCTGTGCTCATTTCAATCTCTGGTTTTATGCAACACCCCAACTCACCTTTACCCTTAAGCAAGCATAAGTTTTTTTTTCTAAATTTGAGACCCTGTTCTGTTCTGTAATTCAGTTCCTGTGTAGCCAAGTTTCCATTCCGTGTATTACTGATATCTTATGATGTTTCTTTTTCTGTGTGACTTATTTCAGTTAGAATCATCATACCTGAATCCACTCATTGTGCTGCTAAGGGCCTGATGACACAGATTTCATTGCTGAGTGATATTGCTTTGTAAGTAAATACCACAACTTCTTTATCCATTTTTCACTTTCTGCGATGTTGAACTTGTACTGTAAACGAGGTTCTTGTAAACAGAGCCGTTCCAAGCTTTGGGGTGGCTGTGTCTTTTTGATTTTAATTTCCCTAAGCTATAGGACCATAAGTGGCAGTGCCCTAGGCTCTGTTGCTTTGTTTTTTAGATGTTTCAGGAAACACCATACACTTCTCCCGAGTGTCTGTTGGCAATTTACATCCCGCCCATCAGCATAACAAGGCTCCCAGTTCTCCATGGCCTGTCCTGCCTTTCTGGATTTTACACTTTTTTCAGATGGCCCTTTTGACCGGGGGGAAGTGAGACTTCATTGTAGTGCAGATTTCCTTTGCAAGCTTGCTTGGTTGGCCAAAAAGGGCGTATGCGTTTTTTCCTGAATATATTCAGGAAAAAACGCATACGCCCTTTTTGGCCAAGTGCATCATTGTGGACGTTCTGCCTCTTTTCCTATGCTTTCAATGCAATTCCAGTCTACCTCCTGAAATCGGTTTCCTGCAATTCTGCCCCGCTTTCAAGTCCTCTTGGCAGCCTTACTTCAGTCTATTTTTGGACGATAGCTGTCATTTATAACTCTGCAGGTTTGTGAATTACAGTGCCCCTGAGCTCCTTTCTTCAACTCGCTTTCTTGTGACCTGGCTGCAACACCGCAGGATGGCTTCAGACCCTAATCTGGTTCCAGCCCGGCATGCTGAGCCTTTGGTTAATTCCTCTTCCTGGTGGGAAATGAGAGTTAAATTTGCCCATCCAGACACCTCCAGCTAGCCTCTCATTGGTTCTCGCTATTCCTGTTCATCTTCCGCAGAAATTGCAAACTGTGCCAAACAGGAGGTTAAAGGCGCTGACTCTCCAAGTGGGGAGAGTGTTAGTAAAGCGTCTGGAATGTTGCACGCGAGTACCAAGGGAGGAAAACTGAGACATATTTGAACACGTCTCCCGATCACATGGTTGATCATACTCTGGGTTCCACATGCATGTTTTAGCTGAAGGAAGAATACCTAAAACCTGGGTAGTTGAAACCCGTGGAATGGGTACCATGCAATATGACTTCAAAGGGTCTTCATTTGCTCACCGAACCTCTCCAATCCTATCACTCCTTGGTTTATGCCCCTGTTCACATGCTTGATTCTCTTTTGGAGACATAACAATCCATAGGTTTTAAGATACTTACTAGTCAGGTACATTCTTAGGCGTTTAATATGCGGTGTTGAGTCCATTTCGTTGAGCAAGGAGTAGCTCTTGTCTATTCCATATTTGGCTTAAGGAACTTTATCTGTGCTCATTTTAATCTCTGGTTTTATGCAGCACCCCAACTCACCTTTCCCCTTAAGCAAGCATAAGTTGGTTTTCTAAATTTGAGACCCTGTTCTGTTCTGTAATTCAGTTCCTGTGTAGCCAAGTTTACATTCCGTGTATTACTGATATCTTATGATGTTTCTTTTTCTGTGTGACTTATTTCAGTTCGAATCATCATACCTGAATCCACTCATTGTGCTGCTAAGGGCCTGATGACACCGATTTCATTGCTGAGTGATATTGCTTTGTAAGTAAATACCACAACTTCTTTATCCATTTTTCACTTTCTGCGATGTTGAACTTGTACTGTAAACGAGGTTCTTGTAAACAGAGCCGTTCCAAACTTTGGGGTGGCTGTGTCTTTTTGATTTTAATTTCCCTAAGCTATAGGACCATAAGTGGCAGTGCCCTAGGCTCTGTTGCTTTGTTTTTTAGATGTTTCAGGAAACACCATACACTTCTCCCGAGTGTCTGTTGGCAATTTACATCCCGCCCATCAGCATAACAAGGCTCCCAGTTCTCCATGGCCTGTCCTGCCTTTCTGGATTTTACACTTTTTTCAGATGGCCCTTTTGACCGGGGGGAAGTGAGACTTCATTGTAGTGCAGATTTCCTTTGCAAGCTTGCTTGGTTGGCCAAAAAGGGCGTATGCGTTTTTTCCTGAATATATTCAGGAAAAAACGCATACGCCCTTTTTGGCCAAGTGCATCATTGTGGACGTTCTGCCTCTTTTCCTATGCTTTCAATGCAATTCCAGTCTACCTCCTGAAATCGGTTTCCTGCAATTCTGCCCCGCTTTCAAGTCCTCTTGGCAGCCTTACTTCAGTCTATTTTTGGACGATAGCTGTCATTTATAACTCTGCAGGCTTGTGAATTACAGTGCCCCTGAGCTCCTTTCTTCAACTCGCTTTCTTGTGACCTGGCCGCAACACCGCAGGATGGCTTCAGACCCTAATCTGGTTCCGGCCCGGCATGCTGAGCCTTTGGTTAATTCCTCTTCCTGGTGGGAAATGAGAGTTAAATTTGCCCATCCAGAAACCTCCAGCTAGCCTCTCATTGGTTCTCGCTATTCCTGTTCATCTTCCGCAGAAATTGCAAACTGTGCCAAACAGGAGGTTAAAGGCGCTGACTCTCCAAGTGGGGAGAGTGTTAGTAAAGCGTCTGGAATGTTGCACCCGAGTACCAGGGGAGGAAAACTGAGACATATTTGAACACGTCTCCCGATCACATGGTTGATCATACTCTGGGTTTCACATGCATGTTTTAGCTGAAGGAAGAATACCTAAAACCTGGGTAGTTGAAACCCGTGGAATGGGTACCATGCAATATGACTTCAAAGGGTCTTCATTTGCTCACCGAACCTCTCCAATCCTATCACTGCTGCGTTTATGCCCCTGTACACATGCTTGATTCTCTTTCGGAGACATAGCAATCCATAGGTTTTAAGATACTTACTAGTCAGGTACATTCTTAGGCGTTTAATATGCGGTGTTGAGTCCATTTCGTTGAGCAAGGAGTAGCTCTTGTCTATTCCATATTTGGCTTAAGGAACTTTATCTGTGCTCATTTCAATCTCTGGTTTTATGCAGCACCCCAACTCACCTTTACCCTTAAGCAAGCATAAGTTGGTTTTCTAAATTTGAGACCCTGTTCTGTTCTGTAATTCAGTTCCTGTGTAGCCAAGTTTACATTCCGTGTATTACTGATATCTTATGATGTTTCTATTTCTGTGTGACTTACTTCAGTTAGAATCATCATACCTGAATCCACTCATTGTGCTGCTAAGGGCCTGATGACACAGATTTCATTGCTGAGTGATATTGCTTTGTAAGTAAATACCACAACTTCTTTATCCATTTTTCACTTTCTGCAATGTTGAACTTGTACTGTAAACGAGGTTCTTGTAAACAGAGCCGTTCCAAACTTTGGGGTGGCTGTGTCTTTTTGATTTTAATTTCCCTAAGCTATAGGACCATAAGTGGAAGTGCCCTAGGCTCTGTTGCTTTGTTTTTTAGATGTTTCAGGAAACACCATACACTTCTCCCAAGTGTCTCTTGGCAATTTACATCCCACCCATCAGCATAACAAGGCTCCCAGTCCTCAATGGCCTGTTGCCTTTCTGGATTTTACACTTTTCTCAGATGGCCCTTTTGACCGGGGGGAAGTGAGACTTCATTGTAGTGCAGATTTCCTTTGCAAGCTTGCTTGGTTGGCCAAAAAGGGCGTATGCGTTTTTTCCTGAATATATTCAGGAAAAAACGCATACGCCCTTTTTGGCCAAGTGCATCATTGTGGACGTTCTGCCTCTTTTCCTATGCTTTCAACGCAATTCCAGTCTACCTCCTGAAATCGGTTTCCTGCAATTCTGCCCCGCTTTCAAGTCCTCTTGGCAGCCTTACTTCAGTCTATTTTTGGACGATAGCTGTCATTTATAACTCTGCAGGTTTGTGAATTACAGTGCCCCTGAGCTCCTTTCTTCAACTCGCTTTCTTGTGACCTGGCCGCAACACCGCAGGATGGCTTCAGGCCCTAATCTGGTTCCGGCACGGCACGCTGAGCCTTTGGTTAATTCCTCTTCCTGGTGGGAAATGAGAGTTAAATTTGCCCGTCCAGACACCTCCAGCTAGTCTCTCATTGGTTCTCGCTATTCCTGTTCATCTTCCGCAGAAATTGCAAACTGGGCCAAACAGGAGGTTAAAGGGACTGACTCTCCAAGTGGGGAGAGTGTTAGTAAAGCGTCTGGAATGTTGCACCCAAGTACCAGCGTACGAAAACTGAGACATATGTGAACACGTCTCCCGATCACATGGTTGATCATACTCTAGGTTCCACATGCATGTTTTAGCTGAAGGAAGAATACCTTAAACCTGGGTAGTTGAAACCCGTGGAATGGGTACCATGAAATATGACTTCAAAGGGTCTTCATTTGCTCACCGAACCTCTCCAATCCTATCACTGCTGCGTTTATGCCCCTGTACACATGCTTGATTCTCTTTCGGAGACATAGCAATCCATAGGTTTTAAGATACTTACTAGTCAGGTACATTCTTAGGCGTTTAATATGCGGTGTTGAGTCCATTTCGTTGAGCAAGGAGTAGCTCTTGTCTATTCCATATTTGGCTTAAGGAACTTTATCTGTGCTCATTTCAATCTCTGGTTTTATGCAGCACCCCAACTCACCTTTCCCCTTATGCAAGCATAAGTTGGTTTTCTAAATTTGAGACCCTGTTCTGTTCTGTAATTCAGTTCCTGTGTAGCCAAGTTTACATTCCGTGTATTACTGATATCTTATGATGTTTCTTTTTCTGTGTGACTTATTTCAGTTCGAATCATCATACCTGAATCCACTCATTGTGCTGCTAAGGGCCTGATGACACAGATTTCATTGCTGAGTGATATTGCTTTGTAAGTAAATACCACAACTTCTTTATCCATTTTTCACTTTCTGCGATGTTGAACTTGTACTGTAAACGAGGTTCTTGTAAACAGAGCCGTTCCAAACTTTGGGGTGGCTGTGTCTTTTTGATTTTAATTTCCCTAAGCTATAGGACCATAAGTGGAAGTGCCCTAGGTTCTGTTGCTTTGTTTTTTAGTTGTTTCAGGAAACACCATACACTTCTCCCAAGTGGTTCTTGGTAATTTACATCCCGCCCATCAGCATAACAAGGCTCCCAGTTCTCCATGGCCTGTCCTGCCTTTCTGGATTTTACACTTTTTTCAGATGGCCCTTTTGACCGGGGGGAAGTGAGACTTCATTGTAGTGCAGATTTCCTTTGCAAGCTTGCTTGCTTGGCCAAAAAGGGCGTATGCGTTTTTTCCTGAATATATTCAGGAAAAAACGCATACGCCCTTTTTGGCCAAGTGCATCATTGTGGACGTTCTGCCTCTTTTCCTATGCTTTCAATGCAATTCCAGTCTACCTCCTGAAATCGGTTTCCTGCAATTCTGCCCCGCTTTCAAGTCCTCTTGGCAGCCTTACTTCAGTCTATTTTTGGACGATAGCTGTCATTTATAACTCTGCAGGTTTGTGAATTACAGTGCCCCTGAGCTCCTTTCTTCAACTCGCTTTCTTGTGACCTGGCCGCAACACCGCAGGATGTCATCAGGCCCTAATCTGGTTCCGGCACGGCACGCTGAGCCTTTGGTTAATTCCTCTTCCTGGTGGGAAATGAGAGTTAAATTTGCCCGTCCAGACACCTCCAGCTAGTCTCTCATTGGTTCTCGCTATTCCTGTTCATCTTCCGCAGAAATTGCAAACTGTGCCATACAGGAGGTTAAAGGCACTGACTCTCCTAGTAGGGAGAGTGTTAGTAAAGCGTCTGGAATGTTGCACCCGAGTACCAGGGTACGAAAACTGAGACATATTTGAACACGTCTCCCGATCACATGGTTGATCATACTCTAGGTTCCACATGCATGTTTTAGCTGAAGGAAGAATACCTTAAACCTGGGTAGTTGAAACCCGTTGAATGGGTACCATGAAATATGACTTCAAAGGGTCTTCATTTGCTCACCGAACCTCTCCAATCCTATCACTGCTGCTTTTATGACCCCTGTACACATGCTTGATTCTCTTTTGGAGACATAGCAATCCATAGGTTTTAAGATACTTACTAGTCAGGTACATTCTTAGGCGTTTAATATGCGGTGTTGAGTCCATTTCGTTGAGCAAGGAGTAGCTCTTGTCTATTCCATATTTGGCTTAAGGAACTTTATCTGTGCTCATTTCAATCTCTGGTTTTATGCAACACCCCAACTCACCTTTACCCTTAAGCAAGCATAAGTTTTTTTTTCTAAATTTGAGACCCTGTTCTGTTCTGTAATTCAGTTCCTGTGTAGCCAAGTTTCCATTCCGTGTATTACTGATATCTTATGATGTTTCTTTTTCTGTGTGACTTATTTCAGTTAGAATCATCATACCTGAATCCACTCATTGTGCTGCTAAGGGCCTGATGACACAGATTTCATTGCTGAGTGATATTGCTTTGTAAGTAAATACCACAACTTCTTTATCCATTTTTCACTTTCTGCGATGTTGAACTTGTACTGTAAACGAGGTTCTTGTAAACAGAGCCGTTCCAAGCTTTGGGGTGGCTGTGTCTTTTTGATTTTAATTTCCCTAAGCTATAGGACCATAAGTGGCAGTGCCCTAGGCTCTGTTGCTTTGTTTTTTAGATGTTTCAGGAAACACCATACACTTCTCCCGAGTGTCTGTTGGCAATTTACATCCCGCCCATCAGCATAACAAGGGTCCCAGTTCTCCATGGCCTGTCCTGCCTTTCTGGATTTTACACTTTTTTCAGATGGCCCTTTTGACCGGGGGGAAGTGAGACTTCATTGTAGTGCAGATTTCCTTTGCAAGCTTGCTTGGTTGGCCAAAAAGGGCGTATGCGTTTTTTCCTGAATATATTCAGGAAAAAACGCATACGCCCTTTTTGGCCAAGTGCATCATTGTGGACGTTCTGCCTCTTTTCCTATGCTTTCAATGCAATTCCAGTCTACCTCCTGAAATCGGTTTCCTGCAATTCTGCCCCGCTTTCAAGTCCTCTTGGCAGCCTTACTTCAGTCTATTTTTGGACGATAGCTGTCATTTATAACTCTGCAGGTTTGTGAATTACAGTGCCCCTGAGCTCCTTTCTTCAACTCGCTTTCTTGTGACCTGGCTGCAACACCGCAGGATGGCTTCAGACCCTAATCTGGTTCCAGCCCGGCATGCTGAGCCTTTGGTTAATTCCTCTTCCTGGTGGGAAATGAGAGTTAAATTTGCCCATCCAGACACCTCCAGCTAGCCTCTCATTGGTTCTCGCTATTCCTGTTCATCTTCCGCAGAAATTGCAAACTGTGCCAAACAGGAGGTTAAAGGCGCTGACTCTCCAAGTGGGGAGAGTGTTAGTAAAGCGTCTGGAATGTTGCACGCGAGTACCAAGGGAGGAAAACTGAGACATATTTGAACACGTCTCCCGATCACATGGTTGATCATACTCTGGGTTCCACATGCATGTTTTAGCTGAAGGAAGACTACCTAAAACCTGGGTAGTTGAAACCCGTGGAATGGGTACCATGCAATATGACTTCAAAGGGTCTTCATTTGCTCACCGAACCTCTCCAATCCTATCACTCCTTGGTTTATGCCCCTGTTCACATGCTTGATTCTCTTTTGGAGACATAACAATCCATAGGTTTTAAGATACTTACTAGTCAGGTACATTCTTAGGCGTTTAATATGCGGTGTTGAGTCCATTTCGTTGAGCAAGGAGTAGCTCTTGTCTATTCCATATTTGGCTTAAGGAACTTTATCTGTGCTCATTTTAATCTCTGGTTTTATGCAGCACCCCAACTCACCTTTCCCCTTAAGCAAGCATAAGTTGGTTTTCTAAATTTGAGACCCTGTTCTGTTCTGTAATTCAGTTCCTGTGTAGCCAAGTTTACATTCCGTGTATTACTGATAACTTATGATGTTTCTTTTTCTGTGTGACTTATTTCAGTTCGAATCATCATACCTGAATCCACTCATTGTGCTGCTAAGGGCCTGATGACACAGATTTCATTGCTGAGTGATATTGCTTTGTAAGTAAATACCACAACTTCTTTATCCATTTTTCACTTTCTGCGATGTTGAACTTGTACTGTAAACGAGGTTCTTGTAAACAGAGCCGTTCCAAACTTTGGGGTGGCTGTGTCTTTTTGATTTTAATTTCCCTAAGCTATAGGACCATAAGTGGCAGTGCCCTAGGCTCTGTTGCTTTGTTTTTTAGATGTTTCAGGAAACACCATACACTTCTCCCGAGTGTCTGTTGGCAATTTTCATCCCGCCCATCAGCATAACAAGGCTCCCAGTTCTCCATGGCCTGTCCTGCCTTTCTGGATTTTACACTTTTTTCAGATGGCCCTTTTGACCGGGGGGAAGTGAGACTTCATTGTAGTGCAGATTTCCTTTGCAAGCTTGCTTGGTTGGCCAAAAAGGGCGTATGCGTTTTTTCCTGAATATATTCAGGAAAAAACGCATACGCCCTTTTTGGCCAAGTGCATCATTGTGGACGTTCTGCCTCTTTTCCTATGCTTTCAATGCAATTCCAGTCTACCTCCTGAAATCGGTTTCCTGCAATTCTGCCCCGCTTTCAAGTCCTCTTGGCAGCCTTACTTCAGTCTATTTTTGGACGATAGCTGTCATTTATAACTCTGCAGGCTTGTGAATTACAGTGCCCCTGAGCTCCTTTCTTCAACTCGCTTTCTTGTGACCTGGCCGCAACACCGCAGGATGGCTTCAGACCCTAATCTGGTTCCGGCCCGGCATGCTGAGCCTTTGGTTATTTCCTCTTCCTGGTGGGAAATGAGAGTTAAATTTGCCCATCCAGAAACCTCCAGCTAGCCTCTCATTGGTTCTCGCTATTCCTGTTCATCTTCCGCAGAAATTGCAAACTGTGCCAAACAGGAGGTTAAAGGCGCTGACTCTCCAAGTGGGGAGAGTGTTAGTAAAGCGTCTGGAATGTTGCACCCGAGTACCAGGGGAGGAAAACTGAGACATATTTGAACACGTCTCCCGATCACATGGTTGATCATACTCTGGGTTTCACATGCATGTTTTAGCTGAAGGAAGAATACCTAAAACCTGGGTAGTTGAAACCCGTGGAATGGGTACCATGCAATATGACTTCAAAGGGTCTTCATTTGCTCACCGAACCTCTCCAATCCTATCACTGCTGCGTTTATGCCCCTGTACACATGCTTGATTCTCTTTCGGAGACATAGCAATCCATAGGTTTTAAGATACTTACTAGTCAGGTACATTCTTAGGCGTTTAATATGCGGTGTTGAGTCCATTTCGTTGAGCAAGGAGTAGCTCTTGTCTATTCCATATTTGGCTTAAGGAACTTTATCTGTGCTCATTTCAATCTCTGGTTTTATGCAGCACCCCAACTCACCTTTACCCTTAAGCAAGCATAAGTTGGTTTTCTAAATTTGAGACCCTGTTCTGTTCTGTAATTCAGTTCCTGTGTAGCCAAGTTTACATTCCGTGTATTACTGATATCTTATGATGTTTCTATTTCTGTGTGACTTACTTCAGTTAGAATCATCATACCTGAATCCACTCATTGTGCTGCTAAGGGCCTGATGACACAGATTTCATTGCTGAGTGATATTGCTTTGTAAGTAAATACCACAACTTCTTTATCCATTTTTCACTTTCTGCAATGTTGAACTTGTACTGTAAACGAGGTTCTTGTAAACAGAGCCGTTCCAAACTTTGGGGTGGCTGTGTCTTTTTGATTTTAATTTCCCTAAGCTATAGGACCATAAGTGGAAGTGCCCTAGGCTCTGTTGCTTTGTTTTTTAGATGTTTCAGGAAACACCATACACTTCTCCCAAGTGTCTCTTGGCAATTTACATCCCGCCCATCAGCATAACAAGGCTCCCAGTCCTCAATGGCCTGTTGCCTTTCTGGATTTTACACTTTTCTCAGATGGCCCTTTTGACCGGGGGGAAGTGAGACTTCATTGTAGTGCAGATTTCCTTTGCAAGCTTGCTTGGTTGGCCAAAAAGGGCGTATGCGTTTTTTCCTGAATATATTCAGGAAAAAACGCATACGCCCTTTTTGGCCAAGTGCATCATTGTGGACGTTCTGCCTCTTTTCCTATGCTTTCAACGCAATTCCAGTCTACCTCCTGAAATCGGTTTCCTGCAATTCTGCCCCGCTTTCAAGTCCTCTTGGCAGCCTTACTTCAGTCTATTTTTGGACGATAGCTGTCATTTATAACTCTGCAGGTTTGTGAATTACAGTGCCCCTGAGCTCCTTTCTTCAACTCGCTTTCTTGTGACCTGGCCGCAACACCGCAGGATGGCTTCAGGCCCTAATCTGGTTCCGGCACGGCACGCTGAGCCTTTGGTTAATTCCTCTTCCTGGTGGGAAATGAGAGTTAAATTTGCCCGTCCAGACACCTCCAGCTAGTCTCTCATTGGTTCTCGCTATTCCTGTTCATCTTCCGCAGAAATTGCAAACTGGGCCAAACAGGAGGTTAAAGGGACTGACTCTCCAAGTGGGGAGAGTGTTAGTAAAGCGTCTGGAATGTTGCACCCAAGTACCAGCGTACGAAAACTGAGACATATGTGAACACGTCTCCCGATCACATGGTTGATCATACTCTAGGTTCCACATGCATGTTTTAGCTGAAGGAAGAATACCTTAAACCTGGGTAGTTGAAACCCGTGGAATGGGTACCATGAAATATGACTTCAAAGGGTCTTCATTTGCTCACCGAACCTCTCCAATCCTATCACTGCTGCGTTTATGCCCCTGTACACATGCTTGATTCTCTTTCGGAGACATAGCAATCCATAGGTTTTAAGATACTTACTAGTCAGGTACATTCTTAGGCGTTTAATATGCGGTGTTGAGTCCATTTCGTTGAGCAAGGAGTAGCTCTTGTCTATTCCATATTTGGCTTAAGGAACTTTATCTGTGCTCATTTCAATCTCTGGTTTTATGCAGCACCCCAACTCACCTTTCCCCTTATGCAAGCATAAGTTGGTTTTCTAAATTTGAGAACCTGTTCTGTTCTGTAATTCAGTTCCTGTGTAGCCAAGTTTACATTCCGTGTATTACTGATATCTTATGATGTTTCTTTTTCTGTGTGACTTACTTCAGTTAGAATCATCATACCTGAATCCACTCATTGTGCTGCTAAGGGCCTGATGACACAGATTTCATTGCTGAGTGATATTGCTTTGTAAGTAAATACCACAACTTCTTTATCCATTTTTCACTTTCTGCGATGTTGAACTTGTACTGTAAACGAGGTTCTTGTAAACAGAGGCGTCCCAAACTTTGGGGTGGCTGTGTCTTTTTGATTTTAATTTCCCTAAGCTATAGGACCATAAGTGGCAGTGCCCTAGGCTCTGTTGCTTTGTTTTTTAGATGTTTCAGGAAACACCATACACTTCTCCCGAGTGGTTGTTGGCAATTTACATCCCGCCCATCAGCATAACAAGGCTCCCAGTTCTCCATGGCCTGTCCTGCCTTTCTGGATTTTACACTTTTTTCAGATGGCCCTTTTGACCGGGGGGAAGTGAGACTTCATTGTAGTGCAGATTTCCTTTGCAAGCTTGCTTGGTTGGCCAAAAAGGGCGTATGCGTTTTTTCCTGAATATATTCAGGAAAAAACGCATACGCCCTTTTTGGCCAAGTGCATCATTGTGGACGTTCTGCCTCTTTTCCTATGCTTTCAACGCAATTCCAGTCTACCTCCTGAAATCGGTTTCCTGCAATTCTGCCCGCTTTCAAGTCCTCTTGGCAGCCTTACTTCAGTCTATTTTTGGACGATAGCTGTCATTTATAACTCTGCAGGTTTGTGAATTACAGTGCCCCTGAGCTCCTTTCTTCAACTCGCTTTCTTGTGACCTGGCCGCAACACCGCAGGATGGCTTCAGGCCCTAATCTGGTTCCGGCACGGCACGCTGAGCCTTTGGTTAATTCCTCTTCCTGGTGGGAAATGAGAGTTAAATTTGCCCGTCCAGACACCTCCAGCTAGTCTCTCATTGGTTCTCGCTATTCCTGTTCATCTTCCGCAGAAATTGCAAACTGGGCCAAACAGGAGGTTAAAGGGACTGACTCTCCAAGTGGGGAGAGTGTTAGTAAAGCGTCTGGAATGTTGCACCCAAGTACCAGCGTACGAAAACTGAGACATATGTGAACACGTCTCCCGATCACATGGTTGATCATACTCTAGGTTCCACATGCATGTTTTAGCTGAAGGAAGAATACCTTAAACCTGGGTAGTTGAAACCCGTGGAATGGGTACCATGAAATATGACTTCAAAGGGTCTTCATTTGCTCACCGAACCTCTCCAATCCTATCACTGCTGCGTTTATGCCCCTGTACACATGCTTGATTCTCTTTCGGAGACATAGCAATCCATAGGTTTTAAGATACTTACTAGTCAGGTACATTCTTAGGCGTTTAATATGCGGTGTTGAGTCCATTTCGTTGAGCAAGGAGTAGCTCTTGTCTATTCCATATTTGGCTTAAGGAACTTTATCTGTGCTCATTTCAATCTCTGGTTTTATGCAGCACCCCAACTCACCTTTCCCCTTATGCAAGCATAAGTTGGTTTTCTAAATTTGAGACCCTGTTCTGTTCTGTAATTCAGTTCCTGTGTAGCCAAGTTTACATTCCGTGTATTACTGATATCTTATGATGTTTCTTTTTCTGTGTGACTTACTTCAGTTAGAATCATCATACCTGAATCCACTCATTGTGCTGCTAAGGGCCTGATGACACAGATTTCATTGCTGAGTGATATTGCTTTGTAAGTAAATACCACAACTTCTTTATCCATTTTTCACTTTCTGCGATGTTGAACTTGTACTGTAAACGAGGTTCTTGTAAACAGAGGCGTCCCAAACTTTGGGGTGGCTGTGTCTTTTTGATTTTAATTTCCCTAAGCTATAGGACCATAAGTGGCAGTGCCCTAGGCTCTGTTGCTTTGTTTTTTAGATGTTTCAGGAAACACCATACACTTCTCCCGAGTGTCTGTTGGCAATTTACATCCCGCCCATCAGCATAACAAGGCTCCCAGTTCTCCATGGCCTGTCCTGCCTTTCTGGATTTTACACTTTTTTCAGATGGCCCTTTTGACCGGGGGGAAGTGAGACTTCATTGTAGTGCAGATTTCCTTTGCAAGCTTGCTTGGTTGGCCAAAAAGGGTGTATGCGTTTTTTCCTGAATATATTCAGGAAAAAACGCATACGCCCTTTTTGGCCAAGTGCATCATTGTGGACGTTCTGCCTCTTTTCCTATGCTTTCAATGCAATTCCAGTCTACCTCCTGAAATCGGTTTCCTGCAATTCTGCCCCGCTTTCAAGTCCTCTTGGCAGCCTTACTTCAGTCTATTTTTGGACGATAGCTGTCATTTATAACTCTGCAGGTTTGTGAATTACAGTGCCCCTGAGCTCCTTTCTTCAACTCGCTTTCTTGTGACCTGGCCGCAACACCGCAGGATGGCTTCAGGCCCTAATCTGGTTCCGGCCCGGCATGCTGAGCCTTTGGTTAATTCCTCTTCCTGGTGGGAAATGAGAGTTAAATTTGCCCGTCCAGACACCTCCAGCTAGCCTCTCATTGGTTCTCGCTATTCCTGTTCATCTTCCGCAGAAATTGCAAACTGGGCCAAACAGGAGGTTAAAGGGACTGACTCTCCAAGTGGGGAGAGTGTTAGTAAAGCGTCTGGAATGTTGCACCCGAGTACCAGGGGAGGAAAACTGAGACATATTTGAACACGTCTCCCGATCACATGGCTGATCATACTCTGGGTTCCACATGCATGTTTTAGCTGAAGGAAGAATACCTAAAACCTGGGTAGTTGAAACCCGTGGAATGGGTACCATGCAATATGACTTCAAAGGGTCTTCATTTGCTCACCGAACCTCTCCAATCCTATCACTGGTGCGTTTATGCCCCTGTACACATGCTTGATTCTCTTTCGGAGACATAGCAATCTATAGGTTTTAAGATACTTACTAGTCAGGTACATTCTTAGGCGTTTAATATGCGGTGTTGAGTCCATTTCGTTGAGCAAGGAGTAGCTCTTGTCTATTCCATATTTGGCTTAAGGAACTTTATCTGTGCTCATTTCAATCTCTGGTTTTATGCAGCACCCCAACTCACCTTTACCCTTAAGCAAGCATAAGTTGGTTTTCTAAATTTGAGACCCTGTTCTGTTCTGTAATTCAGTTCCTGTGTAGCCAAGTTTACATTCCGTGTATTACTGATATCTTATGATGTTTCTTTTTCTGTGTGACTTATTTCAGTTAGAATCATCATACCTGAATCCACTCATTGTGCTGCTAAGGGCCTGATGACATAGATTTCATTGCTGAGTGATATTGCTTTGTAAGTGAATACCACAACTTCTTTATCCATTTTTCACTTTCTGCGATGTTGAACTTGTACTGTAAACGAGGTTCTTGTAAACAGAGCCGTTCCAAACTTTGGGGTGGCTGTGTCTTTTTGATTTTAATTTCCCTAATCTATAGGACCATAAGTGGAAGTGCCCTAGGTTCTGTTGCTTTGTTTTTTAGATGTTTCAGGAAACACCATACACTTCTCCCGAGTGGTTGTTGGCAATTTACATCCCGTCCATCAGCATAACAAGGCTCCCAGTTCTCCATGGCCTGTCCTGCCTTTCTGGATTTTACACTTTTTTCAGATGGCCCTTTTGACCGGGGGGAAGTGAGACTTCATTGTAGTGCAGATTTCCTTTGCAAGCTTGCTTGGTTGGCCAAAAAGGGCGTATGCGTTTTTTCCTGAATATATTCAGGAAAAAACACATACGCCCTTTTTGGCCAAGTGCATCATTGTGGACGTTCTGCCTCTTTTCCTATGCTTTCATTGCAATTCCAGTCTACCTCCTGAAATCGGTTTCCTGCAATTCTGCCCCGCTTTCAAGTCCTCTTGGCAGCCTTACTTCAGTCTATTTTTGGACGATAGCTGTCATTTATAACTCTGCAGGCTTGTGAATTACAGTGCCCCTGAGCTCCTTTCTTCAACTCGCTTTCTTGTGACCTGGCCGCAACACCGCAGGATGGCTTCAGACCCTAATCTGGTTCCGGCCCGGCATGCTGAGCCTTTGGTTAATTCCTCTTCCTGGTGGGAAATGAGAGTTAAATTTGCCCATCCAGTAACCTCCAGCTAGCCTCTCATTGGTTCTCGCTATTCCTGTTCATCTTCCGCAGAAATTGCAAACTGTGCCAAACAGGAGGTTAAAGGCGCTGACTCTCCAAGTGGGGAGAGTGTTAGTAAAGCGTCTGGAATGTTGCACCCGAGTACCAGGGGAGGAAAACTGAGACATATTTGAACACGTCTCCCGATCACATGGTTGATCATACTCTGGGTTTCACATGCATGTTTTAGCTGAAGGAAGAATACCTAAAACCTGGGTAGTTGAAACCCGTGGAATGGGTACCATGCAATATGACTTCAAAGGGTCTTCATTTGCTCACCGAACCTCTCCAATCCTATCACTGCTGCGTTTATGCCCCTGTACACATGCTTGATTCTCTTTCGGAGACATAGCAATCCATAGGTTTTAAGATACTTACTAGTCAGGTACATTCTTAGGCGTTTAATATGCGGTGTTGAGTCCATTTCGTTGAGCAAGGAGTAGCTCTTGTCTATTCCATATTTGGCTTAAGGAACTTTATCTGTGCTCATTTCAATCTCTGGTTTTATGCAGCACCCCAACTCACCTTTCCCCTTATGCAAGCATAAGTTGGTTTTCTAAATTTGAGAACCTGTTCTGTTCTGTAATTCAGTTCCTGTGTAGCCAAGTTTACATTCCGTGTATTACTGATATCTTATGATGTTTCTTTTTCTGTGTGACTTACTTCAGTTAGAATCATCATACCTGAATCCACTCATTGTGCTGCTAAGGGCCTGATGACACAGATTTCATTGCTGAGTGATATTGCTTTGTAAGTAAATACCACAACTTCTTTATCCATTTTTCACTTTCTGCGATGTTGAACTTGTACTGTAAACGAGGTTCTTGTAAACAGAGGCGTCCCAAACTTTGGGGTGGCTGTGTCTTTTTGATTTTAATTTCCCTAAGCTATAGGACCATAAGTGGCAGTGCCCTAGGCTCTGTTGCTTTGTTTTTTAGATGTTTCAGGAAACACCATACACTTCTCCCGAGTGGTTGTTGGCAATTTACATCCCGCCCATCAGCATAACAAGGCTCCCAGTTCTCCATGGCCTGTCCTGCCTTTCTGGATTTTACACTTTTTTCAGATGGCCCTTTTGACCGGGGGGAAGTGAGACTTCATTGTAGTGCAGATTTCCTTTGCAAGCTTGCTTGGTTGGCCAAAAAGGGCGTATGCGTTTTTTCCTGAATATATTCAGGAAAAAACGCATACGCCCTTTTTGGCCAAGTGCATCATTGTGGACGTTCTGCCTCTTTTCCTATGCTTTCAACGCAATTCCAGTCTACCTCCTGAAATCGGTTTCCTGCAATTCTGCCCGCTTTCAAGTCCTCTTGGCAGCCTTACTTCAGTCTATTTTTGGACGATAGCTGTCATTTATAACTCTGCAGGTTTGTGAATTACAGTGCCCCTGAGCTCCTTTCTTCAACTCGCTTTCTTGTGACCTGGCCGCAACACCGCAGGATGGCTTCAGGCCCTAATCTGGTTCCGGCACGGCACGCTGAGCCTTTGGTTAATTCCTCTTCCTGGTGGGAAATGAGAGTTAAATTTGCCCGTCCAGACACCTCCAGCTAGTCTCTCATTGGTTCTCGCTATTCCTGTTCATCTTCCGCAGAAATTGCAAACTGGGCCAAACAGGAGGTTAAAGGGACTGACTCTCCAAGTGGGGAGAGTGTTAGTAAAGCGTCTGGAATGTTGCACCCAAGTACCAGCGTACGAAAACTGAGACATATGTGAACACGTCTCCCGATCACATGGTTGATCATACTCTAGGTTCCACATGCATGTTTTAGCTGAAGGAAGAATACCTTAAACCTGGGTAGTTGAAACCCGTGGAATGGGTACCATGAAATATGACTTCAAAGGGTCTTCATTTGCTCACCGAACCTCTCCAATCCTATCACTGCTGCGTTTATGCCCCTGTACACATGCTTGATTCTCTTTCGGAGACATAGCAATCCATAGGTTTTAAGATACTTACTAGTCAGGTACATTCTTAGGCGTTTAATATGCGGTGTTGAGTCCATTTCGTTGAGCAAGGAGTAGCTCTTGTCTATTCCATATTTGGCTTAAGGAACTTTATCTGTGCTCATTTCAATCTCTGGTTTTATGCAGCACCCCAACTCACCTTTCCCCTTATGCAAGCATAAGTTGGTTTTCTAAATTTGAGACCCTGTTCTGTTCTGTAATTCAGTTCCTGTGTAGCCAAGTTTACATTCCGTGTATTACTGATATCTTATGATGTTTCTTTTTCTGTGTGACTTACTTCAGTTAGAATCATCATACCTGAATCCACTCATTGTGCTGCTAAGGGCCTGATGACACAGATTTCATTGCTGAGTGATATTGCTTTGTAAGTAAATACCACAACTTCTTTATCCATTTTTCACTTTCTGCGATGTTGAACTTGTACTGTAAACGAGGTTCTTGTAAACAGAGGCGTCCCAAACTTTGGGGTGGCTGTGTCTTTTTGATTTTAATTTCCCTAAGCTATAGGACCATAAGTGGCAGTGCCCTAGGCTCTGTTGCTTTGTTTTTTAGATGTTTCAGGAAACACCATACACTTCTCCCGAGTGTCTGTTGGCAATTTACATCCCGCCCATCAGCATAACAAGGCTCCCAGTTCTCCATGGCCTGTCCTGCCTTTCTGGATTTTACACTTTTTTCAGATGGCCCTTTTGACCGGGGGGAAGTGAGACTTCATTGTAGTGCAGATTTCCTTTGCAAGCTTGCTTGGTTGGCCAAAAAGGGCGTATGCGTTTTTTCCTGAATATATTCAGGAAAAAACGCATACGCCCTTTTTGGCCAAGTGCATCATTGTGGACGTTCTGCCTCTTTTCCTATGCTTTCAATGCAATTCCAGTCTACCTCCTGAAATCGGTTTCCTGCAATTCTGCCCCGCTTTCAAGTCCTCTTGGCAGCCTTACTTCAGTCTATTTTTGGACGATAGCTGTCATTTATAACTCTGCAGGTTTGTGAATTACAGTGCCCCTGAGCTCCTTTCTTCAACTCGCTTTCTTGTGACCTGGCCGCAACACCGCAGGATGGCTTCAGGCCCTAATCTGGTTCCGGCCCGGCATGCTGAGCCTTTGGTTAATTCCTCTTCCTGGTGGGAAATGAGAGTTAAATTTGCCCGTCCAGACACCTCCAGCTAGCCTCTCATTGGTTCTCGCTATTCCTGTTCATCTTCCGCAGAAATTGCAAACTGGGCCAAACAGGAGGTTAAAGGGACTGACTCTCCAAGTGGGGAGAGTGTTAGTAAAGCGTCTGGAATGTTGCACCCGAGTACCAGGGGAGGAAAACTGAGACATATTTGAACACGTCTCCCGATCACATGGCTGATCATACTCTGGGTTCCACATGCATGTTTTAGCTGAAGGAAGAATACCTAAAACCTGGGTAGTTGAAACCCGTGGAATGGGTACCATGCAATATGACTTCAAAGGGTCTTCATTTGCTCACCGAACCTCTCCAATCCTATCACTGGTGCGTTTATGCCCCTGTACACATGCTTGATTCTCTTTCGGAGACATAGCAATCTATAGGTTTTAAGATACTTACTAGTCAGGTACATTCTTAGGCGTTTAATATGCGGTGTTGAGTCCATTTCGTTGAGCAAGGAGTAGCTCTTGTCTATTCCATATTTGGCTTAAGGAACTTTATCTGTGCTCATTTCAATCTCTGGTTTTATGCAGCACCCCAACTCACCTTTACCCTTAAGCAAGCATAAGTTGGTTTTCTAAATTTGAGACCCTGTTCTGTTCTGTAATTCAGTTCCTGTGTAGCCAAGTTTACATTCCGTGTATTACTGATATCTTATGATGTTTCTTTTTCTGTGTGACTTATTTCAGTTAGAATCATCATACCTGAATCCACTCATTGTGCTGCTAAGGGCCTGATGACATAGATTTCATTGCTGAGTGATATTGCTTTGTAAGTGAATACCACAACTTCTTTATCCATTTTTCACTTTCTGCGATGTTGAACTTGTACTGTAAACGAGGTTCTTGTAAACAGAGCCGTTCCAAACTTTGGGGTGGCTGTGTCTTTTTGATTTTAATTTCCCTAATCTATAGGACCATAAGTGGAAGTGCCCTAGGTTCTGTTGCTTTGTTTTTTAGATGTTTCAGGAAACACCATACACTTCTCCCGAGTGGTTGTTGGCAATTTACATCCCGTCCATCAGCATAACAAGGCTCCCAGTTCTCCATGGCCTGTCCTGCCTTTCTGGATTTTACACTTTTTTCAGATGGCCCTTTTGACCGGGGGGAAGTGAGACTTCATTGTAGTGCAGATTTCCTTTGCAAGCTTGCTTGTTTGGCCAAAAAGGGCGTATGCGTTTTTTCCTGAATATATTCAGGAAAAAACACATACGCCCTTTTTGGCCAAGTGCATCATTGTGGACGTTCTGCCTCTTTTCCTATGCTTTCATTGCAATTCCAGTCTACCTCCTGAAATCGGTTTCCTGCAATTCTGCCCCGCTTTCAAGTCCTCTTGGCAGCCTTACTTCAGTCTATTTTTGGACGATAGCTGTCATTTATAACTCTGCAGGTTTGTGAATTACAGTGCCCCTGAGCTCCTTTCTTCAACTTGCTTTCTTGTGACCTGGCCGCAACACCGCAGGATGGCTTCAGGCCCTAATCTGGTTCCGGCACGGCACGCTGAGCCTTTGGTTATTTCCTCTTCCTGGTGGGAAATGAGAGTTAAATTTGCCCGTCCAGACACCTCCAGCTAGTCTCTCATTGGTTCTCGCTATTCCTGTTCATCTTCCGCAGAAATTGCAAACTGGGCCAAACAGGAGGTTAAAGGGACTGACTCTCCAAGTGGGGAGAGTGTTAGTAAAGCGTCTGGAATGTTGCACCCGAGTACCAGGGGAGGAAAACTGAGACATATTTGAACACGTCTCCCATTCACATGGTTGATCATACTTGGGTTCCACATGCATGTTTTAGCTGAAGGAAGAGTACCTTAAACCTGGAGAGTTAAGACCCGTGTAATGGGTACCATGGAATATGACTTCAAAGGGTCTTCATTTGCTCACCGAACCTCTCCAATCCTATCACTGCTGCATTTATGCCCCTGTACACATGCTTGATTCTCTTTTGGAGACATAGCAATCCATAGGTTTTAATATACTTACTAGTCAGGTACATTCTTAGGCGTTTAATATGCGGTGTTGAGTCCATTTCGTTGAGCAAGGAGTAGCTCTTGTCTATTCCATATTTGACTTAAGGAACTTTATCTGTGCTCATTTCAATCTCTGGTTTTATGCAGCACCCCAACTCACCTTTACCCTTAAGCAAGCATAAGTTGGTTTTCTAAATTTGAGACCCTGTTCTGTTCTGTAATTCAGTTCCTGTGTAGCCAAGTTTACATTCCGTGTATTACTGATATCTTATGATGTTTCTATTTCTGTGTGACTTACTTCAGTTAGAATCATCATACCTGAATCCACTCATTGTGCTGCTAAGGGCCTGATGACACAGATTTCATTGCTGAGTGATATTGCTTTGTAAGTAAATACCACAACTTCTTTATCCATTTTTCACTTTCTGCGATGTTGAACTTGTACTGTAAACGAGGTTCTTGTAAACAGAGCCGTTCCAAACTTTGGGGTGGCTGTGTCTTTTTGATTTTAATTTCCCTAAGCTATAGGACCATAAGTGGAAGTGCCCTAGGTTCTGTTGCTTTGTTTTTTAGATGTTTCAGGAAACACCATACACTTCTCCCGAGTGGTTGTTGGCAATTTACATCCCGCCCATCAGCATAACAAGGCTCCCAGTTCTCCATGGCCTGTCCTGCCTTTCTGGATTTTACACTTTTTTCAGATGGCCCTTTTGACCGGGGGGAAGTGAGACTTCATTGTAGTGCAGATTTCCTTTGCAAGCTTGCTTGGTTGGCCAAAAAGGGCGTATGCGTTTTTTCCTGAATATATTCAGGAAAAAACGCATACGCCCTTTTTGGCCAAGTGCATCATTGTGGACGTTCTGCCTCTTTTCCTATGCTTTCAATGCAATTCCTGTCTACCTCCTGAAATCGGTTTCCTGCAATTCTGCCCCGCTTTCAAGTCCTCTTGGCTGCCTTACTTCAGTCTATTTTTGGACGATAGCTGTCATTTATAACTCTGCAGGTTTGTGAATTACAGTGCCCCTGAGCTCCTTTCTTCATCTCGCTTTCTTGTGACCTGGCCGCAACACCGCAGGATGGCTTCAGGCCCTAATCTGGTTCCGGCCCGGCATGCTGAGCCTTTGGTTAATTCCTCTTCCTGGTGGGAAATGAGAGTTAAATTTGCCCGTCCAGACACCTCC
Organism: Stenella coeruleoalba; assembly: GCF_951394435.1. Classification (NCBI taxonomy): domain Eukaryota; kingdom Metazoa; phylum Chordata; class Mammalia; order Artiodactyla; family Delphinidae; genus Stenella; species Stenella coeruleoalba. Next base: position 741,771 of record NW_027645862.1, read on the forward strand.
AGCTAGCCTCTCATTGGTTCTCGCTATTCCTGTTCGTCTTCCGCAGAAATTGCAAACTGGGCCAAACAGGAGATTAAAGGGACTGACTCTCCAAGTGGGGAGAGTGTTAGTAAAGCGTCTGGAATGTTGCACCCGAGTACCAGGGGAGGAAAACTGAGACATATTTGAACACGTCTCCCGATCACATGGTTGATCATACTCTGGGTTCCACATGCATGTTTTAGCTGAAGGAAGAATACCTAAAACCTGGGTAGTTGAAACCCGTGGAATGGGTACCATGCAATATGACTTCAAAGGGTCTTCATTTGCTCACCGAACCTCTCCAATCCTATCACTGCTGCGTTTATGCCCCTGTACACATGCTTGATTCTCTTTCGGAGACATAGCAATCTATAGGTTTTAAGATACTTACTAGTCAGGTACATTCTTAGGCGTTTAATATGCGGTGTTGAGTCCATTTCGTTGAGCAAGGAGTAGCTCTTGTCTATTCCATATTTGGCTTAAGGAACTTTATCTGTGCTCATTTCAATCTCTGGTTTTATGCAGCACCCCAACTCACCTTTACCCTTAAGCAAGCATAAGTTGGTTTTCTAAATTTGAGACCCTGTTCTGTTCTGTAATTCAGTTCCTGTGTAGCCAAGTTTACATTCCGTGTATTACTGATATCTTATGATGTTTCTTTTTCTGTGTGACTTATTTCAGTTAGAATCATCATACCTGAATCCACTCATTGTGCTGCTAAGGGCCTGATGACATAGATTTCATTGCTGAGTGATATTGCTTTGTAGGTGAATACCATAACTTCTTTATCCATTTTTCACTTTCTGCGATGTTGAACTTGTACTGTAAACGAGGTTCTTGTAAACGGAGGCGTCCCAAACTTTGGGGTGGCTGTGTCTTTTTGATTTTAATTTCCCTAAGCTATAGGACCATAAGTGGAAGTGCCCTAGGTTCTGTTGCTTTGTTTTTTAGATGTTTCATGAAACACCATACACTTCTCCCGAGTGGTTGTTGGCAATTTACATCCCGTCCATCAGCATAACAAGGCTCCCAGTTCTCCATGGCCTGTCCTGCCTTTCTGGATTTTACACTTTTTTCAGATGGCCCTTTTGACCGAGGGGAAGTGAGACTTCATTGTAGTGCAGATTTCCTTTGCAAGCTTGCTTGGTTGGCCAAAAAGGGCGTATGCGTTTTTTCCTGAATCTATTCAGGAAAAAACGCATACGCCCTTTTTGGCCAAGTGCATCATTGTGGACGTTCTGCCTCTTTTCCTATGCTTTCAATGCAATTCCAGTCTACCTCCTGAAATCGGTTTCCTGCAATTCTGCCCCGCTTTCAAGTCCTCTTGGCAGCCTTACTTCAGTCTATTTTTGGACGATAGCTGTCATTTATAACTCTGCAGGTTTGTGAATTACAGTGCCCCTGAGCTCCTTTCTTCAACTTGCTTTCTTGTGACCTGGCCGCAACACCGCAGGATGGCTTCAGGCCCTAATCTGGTTCCGGCACGGCACGCTGAGCCTTTGGTTATTTCCTCTTCCTGGTGGGAAATGAGAGTTAAATTTGCCCGTCCAGACACCTCCAGCTAGTCTCTCATTGGTTCTCGCTACTCCTGTTCATCTTCCGCAGAAATTGCAAACTGGGCCAAACAGGAGGTTAAAGGCGCTGACTCTCCAAGTGGGGAGAGTGTTAGTAAAGCGTCTGGAATGTTGCACCCGAGTACCAGGGGAGGAAAACTGAGACATATTTGAACACGTCTCCCATTCACATGGTTGATCATACTTGGGTTCCACATGCATGTTTTAGCTGAAGGAAGAGTACCTTAAACCTGGAGAGTTAAGACCCGTGTAATGGGTACCATGGAATATGACTTCAAAGGGTCTTCATTTGCTCACCGAACCTCTCCAATCCTATCACTGCTGCATTTATGCCCCTGTACACATGCTTGATTCTCTTTTGGAGACATAGCAATCCATAGGTTTTAATATACTTACTAGTCAGGTACATTCTTAGGCGTTTAATATGCGTTGTTGAGTCCATTTCGTTGAGCAAGGAGTAGCTCTTGTCTATTCCATATTTGACTTAAGGAACTTTATCTGTGCTCATTTCAATCTCTGGTTTTATGCAGCACCCCAACTCACCTTTACCCTTAAGCAAGCATAAGTTGGTTTTCTAAATTTGAGACCCTGTTCTGTTCTGTAATTCAGTTCCTGTGTAGCCAAGTTTACATTCCGTGTATTACTGATATCTTATGATGTTTCTATTTCTGTGTGACTTACTTCAGTTAGAATCATCATACCTGAATCCACTCATTGTGCTGCTAAGGGCCTGATGACACAGATTTCATTGCTGAGTGATATTGCTTTGTAAGTAAATACCACAACTTCTTTATCCATTTTTCACTTTCTGCGATGTTGAACTTGTACTGTAAACGAGGTTCTTGTAAACAGAGCCGTTCCAAACTTTGGGGTGGCTGTGTCTTTTTGATTTTAATTTCCCTAAGCTATAGGACCATAAGTGGAAGTGCCCTAGGTTCTGTTGCTTTGTTTTTTAGATGTTTTAGGAAACACCATACACTTCTCCCGAGTGGTTGTTGGCAATTTACATCCCGCCCATCAGCATAACAAGGCTCCCAGTTCTCCATGGCCTGTCCGGCCTTTCTGGATTTTACACTGTTTTCAGATGGCCCTTTTGACTGGGGGGAACTGAGACTTCATTGTAGTGCAGATTTCCTTTGCAAGCTTGCTTGGTTGGCCAAAAAGGGCGTATGCGTTTTTTCCTGAATATATTCAGGAAAAAACGCATACGCCCTTTTTGGCCAAGTGCATCATTGTGGACGTTCTGCCTCTTTTCCTATGCTTTCAATGCAATTCCAGTCTACCTCCTGAAATTGGTTTCCTGCAATTCTGCCCCGCTTTCAAGTCCTCTTGGCAGCCTTACTTCAGTCTATTTTTGGACGATAGCTGTCATTTATAACTCTGCAGGTTTGTGAATTACAGTGCCCCTGAGCTCCTTTCTTCAACTCGCTTTCTTTTGAGCTGGCCGCAACACCGCAGGATGGCTTCAGGCCCTAATCTGGTTCCGGTACGGCACGCTGAGCCTTTGGTTATTTCCTCTTCCTGGTGGGAAATGAGAGTTAAATTTGCCCGTCCAGACACCTCCAGCTAGCCTCTCATTGGTTCTCGCTATTCCTGTTCATCTTCCGCAGAAATTGCAAACTGGGCCAAACAGGAGGTTAAAGGCGCTGACTCTCCAAGTGGGGAGAGTGTTAGTAAAGCGTCTGGAATGTTGCAGCCGAGTACCAGGGGAGGAAAACTGAAACATATTTGAACACGTCTCCCTTTCACATGGTTGATCATACTTGGGTTCCACATGCATGTTTTAGCTGAAGGAAGAATACCTTAAACCTGGAGAGTTGAGACCCGTGGAATGGGTACCATGCAATATGACTTCAAAGGGTCTTCATTTGCTCACCGAACCTCTCCAATCCTATCACTGCTGCGTTTATGCCCCTGTACACATGCTTGATTCTCTTTTGGAGACATAGCAATCCATAGGTTTTACGATACTTACTAATCAGGTACATTCTTAGGCGTTTAATATACGGTGTTGAGTCCATTTCGTTGAGCAAGGAGTAGCTCTTGTCTATTCCATATTTGACTTAAGGAACTTTATCTGTGCTCATTTCAATCTCTGGTTTTATGCAGCACCCCAACTCACCTTTACCCTTAAGCAAGAATAAGTTGGTTTTCTAAATTTGAGACCCTGTTCTGTTCTGTAATTCAGTTCCTGTGTAGCCAAGTTTACATTCCGTGTATTACTGATATCTTATGATGTTTCTTTTTCTGTGTGACTTATTTCAGTTAGAATCATCATACCTGAATCCACTCATTGTGATGCTAAGGGCCTGATGACATAGATTTCATTGCTGAGTGATATTGCTTTGTAAGTAAATACCACAACTTCTTTATCCATTTCTCACTTTCTGCGATGTTGAACTTGTACTGTAAACGAGGTTCTTGTAAACAGAGGCGTCCCAAACTTTGGGGTGGCTGTGTCTTTTTGATTTTAATTTCCCTAAGCTATAGGACCATAAGTGGCAGTGCCCTAGGCTCTGTTGCTTTGTTTTTTAGATGTTTCAGGAAACACCATACACTTCTCCCGAGTGTCTGTTGGCAATTTACATCCCGCCCATCAGCATAACAAGGCTCCCAGTTCTCCATGGCCTGTCCTGCCTTTCTGGATTTTACACTTTTTTCAGATTGCCCTTTTGACCAGCGGGAAGTGAGACTTCATTGTAGTGCAGATTTCCTTTGCAAGCTTGCTTGGTTGGCCAAAAAGGGCGTATGCGTTTTTTCCTGAATATATTCAGGAAAAAACGCATATGCCCTTTTTGGCCCATTGCATCATTGTGGACGTTCTGCCTCTTTTCCTATGCTTTCAATGCAATTTCAGTCTACCTCCTGAAATCGGTTTCCTGCAATTCTGCCCCGCTTTCAAGTCCTCTTGGCAGCCTTACTTCAGTCTATTTTTGGACGATAGCTGTCATTTATAACTCTGCAGGTTTGTGAATTACAGTGCCCCTGAGCTCCTTTCTTCAACTCGCTTTCTTGTGACCTGGCAGCAACACCGCAGGATGGCTTCAGGCCCTAATCTGGTTCTGGCACGGCACGCTGAGCCATTGGTTATTTCCTCTTCCTGGTGGGAAATGAGAGTTAAATTTGCCCGTCCAGACACCTCCAGCTAGCCTCTCATTGGTTCTCGCTATTCCTGTTCATCTTCCGCAGAAATTGCAAACTGTGCCAAACAGGAGGTTAAAGGCGCTGACTCTCCAAGTGGGGAGAGTGTTAGTAAAGCGTCTGGAATGTTGCACCCGAGTACCAGGGGAGGAAAACTGAGACATATTTGAACACGTCTCCCGATCACATGGTTGATCATACTCTGGGTTCCACATGCATATTTTAGCTGAAGGAAGAATACCTAAAACCTGGGTAGTTGAAACCCGTGGAATGGGTACCATGCAATATGACTTCAAAGGGTCTTCATTTGCTCACCGAACCTCTCCAGTCCTATCACTGCTGCGTTTATGCCCCTGTACACATGCTTGATTCTCTTTCGGAGACATAGCAATCTATAGGTTTTAAGATACTTACTAGTCAGGTACATTCTTAGGCGTTTAATATGCGGTGTTGAGTCCATTTCGTTGAGCAAGGAGTAGCTCTTGTCTATTCCATATTTGGCTTAAGGAACTTTATCTGTGCTCATTTCAATCTCTGGTTTTATGCAGCACCCCAACTCACCTTTCCCCTTAAGCAAGCATAAGTTGGTTTTCTAAATTTGAGACCCTGTTCTGTTCTGTAATTCAGTTTCTGTGTAGCCAAGTTTACATTCCGTGTATTACTGATATCTTATGATGTTTCTTTTTCTGTGTGACTTATTTCAGTTAGGATCATCATACCTGAATCCACTCATTGTGCTGCTAAGGGCCTGATGACACAGATTTCATTGCTGAGTGATATTGCTTTGTAATAAATACCACAACTTCTTTATCCATTTTTCACTTTCTGCGATGTTGAACTTGTACTGTAAACGAGGTTCTTGTAAACAGAGCCGTTCCAAACTTTGGGGTGGCTGTGTCTTTTTGATTTTAATTTCCCTAAGCTATAGGACCATAAGTGGAAGTGCCCTATGTTCTGTTGCTTTGTTTTTTAGATGTTTCAGGAAACACCATACACTTCTCCCAAGTGGTTGTTGGCAATTTACATCCCGTCCATCAGCATAACAAGGCTCCCAGTTCTCCATGGCCTGTCCTGCCTTTCTGGATTTTACACTTTTTTCAGATGGCCCTTTTGACCGAGGGGAAGTGAGACTTCATTGTAGTGCAGATTTCCTTTGCAAGCTTGCTTGGTTGGCCAAAAAGGGCGTATGCGTTGTTTCCTGAATATATTCAGGAAAAAACGCATACGCCCTTTTTGGCCAAGTGCATCATTGTGGACGTTCTGCCTCTTTTCCTATGCTTTCAATGCAATTCCAGTCTACCTCCTGAAATCGGTTTCCTGCAATTCTGCCCCGCTTTCAAGTCCTCTTGGCAGCCTTACTTCAGTCTATTTTTGGACGATAGCTGTCATTTATAACTCTGCAGGTTTGTGAATTACAGTGCCCCTGAGCTCCTTTCTTCAACTTGCTTTCTTTTGAGCTGGCCGCAACACCGCAGGATGGCTTCAGGCCCTAATCTGGTTCCGGTACGGCACTCTGAGCCTTTGGTTAATTCCTCTTCCTGTTGGGAAATGAGAGTTAAATTTGCCCGTCCAGACACCTCCAGCTAGCCTCTCATTGGTTCTCGCTATTCCTGTTCATCTTCCGCAGAAATTGCAAACTGTGCCAAACAGGAGGTTAAAGGCGCTGACTCTCCAAGTGGGGAGAGTGTTAGTAAAGCGTCTGGAATGTTGCACCCGAGTACCAGGGGAGGAAAACTGAGACATATTTGAACACGTCTCCCGATCACATGGTTGATCATACTCTGGGTTCCACATGCATGTTTTAGCTGAAGCAAGAATACCTAAAACCTGGGTAGTTGAAACCCGTGGAATGGGTACCATGCAATATGACTTCAAAGGGTCTTCATTTGCTCACCGAACCTCTCCAATCCTATCACTGCTGCGTTTATGCCCCTGTACACATGCTTGATTCTCTTTCGGAGACATAGCAATCCATAGGTTTTAAGATACTTACTAGTCAGGTACATTCTTAGGCGTTTAATATGCGGTGTTGAGTCCATTTCGTTGAGCAAGGAGTAGCTCTTGTCTATTCCATATTTGGCTTAAGGAACTTTATCTGTGCTCATTTCAATCTCTGGTTTTATGCAGCACCCCAACTCACCTTTACCCTTAAGCAAGCATAAGTTGGTTTTCTAAATTTAAGACCCTGTTCTGTTCTGTAATTCAGTTCCTGTGTAGCCAAGTTTACATTCCGTGTATTACTGATATCTTATGATGTTTCTTTTTCTGTGTGACTTATTTCAGTTAGAATCATCGTACCTGAATCTACTCATTATGCTGCTATGGGCCTGATGACATAGATTTCATTGCTGAGTGATACTGCATTGTACGTAAGTACCACAAGTTCTCTATCCATTTTTCACTTTCTGCGATGTTGAACTTGTACTGTAAACGAGGTTCTTGTAAACAGAGCCGTTCCAAACTTTGGGGTGGCTGTGTCTTTTTGATTTTAATTTCCCTAAGCTATAGGACCATAAGTGGAAGTGCCCTAGGCTCTGTTGCTTTGTTTTTTAGATGTTTCAGGAAACACCATACACTTCTCCCAGGTGTCTGTTGGCAATTTACATCCCGCCCATCAGCATAACAAGGCTCCCAGTTCTCCATGGCCTGTCCTGCCTTTCTGGATTTTACACTTTATTCAGATGGCCCTTTTGACCGGGGGGAAGTTAGACTTCATTGTAGTGCAGATTTCCTTTGCAAGCTTGCTTGGTTGGCCAAAAAGGGCGTATGCGTTTTCTCCTGAATATATTCAGGAAAAAACGCATATGCCCTTTTTGGCCAAGTGCATCATTGTGGACGTTCTGCCTCTTTTCCTATGCTTTCAATGCAATTCCAGTCTACCTCCTGAAATCGGTTTCCTGCAATTCTGCCCCGCTTTCAAGTCCTCTTGGCAGCCTTACTTCAGTCTATTTTTGGACGATAGCTGTCATTTATAACTCTGCAGGTTTGTGAATTACAGTGCCCCTGAGCTCCTTTCTTCAACTCGCTTTCTTGTGACCTGGCCGCAACACCGCAGGATGGCTTCAGGCCCTAATCTGGTTCCGGCCCGGCATGCTGAGCCTTTGGTTAATTCCTCTTCCTGGTGGGAAATGAGAGTTAAATTTGCCCGTCCAGACACCTCCAGCTAGCCTCTCATTGGTTCTCGCTATTCCTGTTCATCTTCCGCAGAAATTGCAAACTGGGCCAAACAGGAGGTTAAAGGGACTGACTCTCCAAGTCGGGAGAGTGTTAGTAAAGCGTCTGGAATGTTGCACCCGAGTACCGGGGGAGGAAAACTGAGATATATTTGAACACGTCTCCCGTTCACATGGTTGATCATACTCTGGGTTCCACATGCATGTTTTAGCTGAAGGAAGAATACCTTAAACCTGGAGAGTTGAGACCCGTGGAATGGGTACCATGCAATATGACTTCAAAGGGTCTTCATTTGCTCACCGAACCTCTCCAATCCTATCACTGCTGCGTTTATTCCCCTGTACACACGCTTGATTCTCTTTTGGAGACATAGCAATCCATAGGTTTTAAGATACTTACTAGTCAGGTACATTCTTAGGCGTTTAATATGGGGTTTTGAGTCCATTTCGTTGAGCAAGGAGTAGCTCTTGTCTATTCCATATTTGGCTTAAGGAACTTTATCTGTGCTCATTTCAATCTCTGGTTTTATGCAGCACCCCAACTCACCTTTCCCCTTAAGCAAGCATAAGTTGGTTTTCTAAATTTGAGACCCTGTTCTGTTTTGGAATGCAGTTCCTGTGTAGCCAAGTTTACATTCCGTGTATTAGTGATATCTTATGATGTTTCTTTTTCTGTGTGACTTATTTCAGTTAGAATCATCGTACCTGAATCCACTCATGATGCTGCTACGGGCCTGATGACATAGATTTCATTGCTGAGTGATACTGCATTGTACGTAAGTACCACAAGTTCTTTATCCATTTTTCACTTTCTGCGATGTTGAACTTGTACTGTAAACGAGGTTCTTGTAAACAGAGGCGTCCCAAATTTTGGGGTGGCTGTGTCTTTTTGATTTTAATTTCCCTAAGCTATAGGACCATAAGTGGCAGTGCCCTAGGCTCTGTTGCTTTGTTTTTTAGATGTTTCAGGAAACACCATACACTTCTCCTGAGTGGTTGTTGACAATTTACATCCTGCCCATCAGCATAACAAGGCTCCCAGTTCTCCATGGCCTGTCCTGCCTTTCTGGATTTTACACTTTTTTCAGATGGCCCTTTTGACCGGGGGGAAGTGAGACTTCATTTTAGTGCAGATTTCCTTTGCAAGCTTGCTTGGTTGGCCAAAAAGGGCGTATGCGTTTTTTCCTGAATATATTCAGGAAAAAACGCATACGCCCTTTTTGGCCAAGTGCATCATTGTGGACGTTCTGCCTCTTTTCCTATGCTTTCAATGCAATTCCAGTCTACCTACTGAAATCGGTTTCCTGCAATTCTGCCCCACTTTCAAGTCCTCTTGGCAGCCTTACTTCAGTCTATTATTGGACGATAGCTGTCATTTATAACGCTGCAGGTTTGTGAATTACAATGCCCCTGAGCTCCTTTCTTCAACTTGCTTTCTTGTGACCTGGCCGCAACACCGCAGGATGGCTTCAGGCCCTAATCTGGTTCCGGCACGGCACGCTGAACCTTTGGTTATTTCCTCTTCCTGGTGGGAAATGAGAGTTAAATTTGCCCGTCCAGACACCTCCAGCTAGCCTCTCATTGGTTCTCGCTATTCCTGTTCATCTTCTGCAGAAATTGCAAACTGTGCCAAACAGGAGGTTAAAGGTGCTGACTCTCCAAGTGGGGAGAGTGTTAGTAAAGCGTCTGGAATGTTGCACCCGAGCACCAGGGGAGGAAAACTGAGACATATTTGAACACATCTCCCGATCACATGGTTGATCATACTCTGGGTTCCACATGCATGTTTTAGCTGAAGGAAGAATACCTAAAACCTGGGTAGTTGAAACCCGTGGAATGGGTACCATGCAATATGACTTCAAAGGGTCTTCATTTGCTCACCGAACCTCTCCAATCCTATCACTGCTGCGTTTATGCCCCTGTACACATGCTTGATTCTCTTTCGGAGACATAGCAATCCATAGGTTTTAAGATACTTACTAGTCAGGTACATTCTTAGGCGTTTAATATGCGGTGTTGAGTCCATTTCGTTGAGCAAGGAGTAGCTCTTGTCTATTCCATATTTGGCTTAAGGAACTTTATCTGTGCTCATTTCAATCTCTGGTTTTATGCAGCAACCCACCTCACCTTTACCCTTAAGCAAGCATAAGTTGGTTTTCTAAATTTGAGAACCTGTTCTGTTTTGGAATTCTGTTCCTGTGTAGCCAAGTTTACATTCCGTGTATTAGTGATATCTTATGATGTTTCTTTTTCTGTGTGACTTATTTCAGTTAGAATCATCGTACCTGAATCTACTCATTATGCTGCTACGGGCCTGATGACATAGATTTCATTGCTGAGTGATACTGCATTGTACGTAAGTACCACAAGTTCTTTATCCATTTTTCACTTTCTGCGATGTTGAACTTGTACTGTAAACGAGGTTCTTGTAAACAGAGCCGTTCCAAACTTTGGGGTGGCTGTGTCTTTTTGATTTTAATTTCCCTAAGCTATAGGACCATAAGTGGAAGTGCCCTAGGTTCTGTTGCTTTGTTTTTTAGATGTTTCAGGAAACACCATACACTTCTCCCGAGTGGTTGTTGGCAATTTACATCCCGTCCATCAGCATAACAAGGCTCCCAGTTCTCCATGGCCTGTCCTGCCTTTCTGGATTTTACACTTTTTTCAGATGGCCCTTTTGACCGGGGGGAAGTGAGACTTCATTGTAGTGCAGATTTCCTTTGCAAGCTTGCTTGGTTGGCCAAAAAGGGCGTATGCGTTTTTTCCTGAATATATTCAGGAAAAAACGCATACGCCCTTTTTGGCCAAGTGCATCATTGTGGACGTTCTGCCTCTTTTCCTATGCTTTCAATGCAATTCCAGTCTACCTCCTGAAATCGGTTTCCTGCAATTCTGCCCCGCTTTCAAGTCCTCTTGGCAGCCTTACTTCAGTCTATTTTTGGACGATAGCTGTCATTTATAACTCTGCAGGTTTGTGAATTACAGTGCCCCTGAGCTCCTTTCTTCAACTTGCTTTCTTGTGACCTGGCCGCAACACCGCAGGATGGCTTCAGGCCCTAATCTGGTTCCGGCACGGCACGCTGAGCCTTTGGTTATTTCCTCTTCCTGTTGGGAAATGAGAGTTAAATTTGCCCGTCCAGACACCTCCAGCTAGTCTCTCATTGGTTCTCGCTATTCCTGTTCATCTTCCGCAGAAATTGCAAACTGGGCCAAACAGGAGGTTAAAGGCGCTGACTCTCCAAGTGGGGAGAGTGTTAGTAAAGCGTCTGGAATGTTGCACCCGAGTACCAGGGGAGGAAAACTGAGACATATTTGAACACGTCTCCCGTTCACATGGTTGATCATAATTGGGTTCCACATGCATGTTTTAGCTGAAGGAAGAGTACCTTAAACCTGGAGAGTTAAGACCCGTGTAATGGGTACCATGCAATATGATTTCAAAGGGTCTTCATTTGCTCACCGAACCTCTCCAATCCTATCACTGCTGCGTTTATGCCCCTGTACACATGCTTGATTCTCTTTTGGAGACATAGCAATCCATAGGTTTTAAGATACTTACTAGTCAGGTACATTCTTAGGCGTTTAATATGCGGTGTTGAGTCCATTTCGTTGAGCAAGGAGTAGCTCTTGTCTATTCCATATTTGACTTAAGGAACTTTATCTGTGCTCATTTCAATCTCTGGTTTTATGCAGCACCCCAACTCACCTTTACCCTTAAGCAAGCATAAGTTGGTTTTCTAAATTTGAGACCCTGTTCTGTTCTGTAATTCAGTTCCTGTGTAGGCAAGTTTACATTCCGTGTATTACTGATATCTTATGATGTTTCTTTTTCTGTGTGACTTACTTCAGTTAGAATCATCATACCTGAATCCACTCATTGTGCTGCTAAGGGCCTGATGACACAGATTTCATAGCTGAGTGATATTGCTTTGTAAGTAAATACCACAACTTCTTTATCCATTTTTCACTTTCTGCGTTGTTGAACTTGTACTGTAAACGAGGTTCTTGTAAACAGAGGCGTCCCAAACTTTGGGGTGGCTGTGTCTTTTTGATTTTAATTTCCCTAAGCTATAGGACCATAAGTGGCAGTGCCCTAGGCTCTGTTGCTTTGTTTTTTAGATGTTTCAGAAAACACCATACACTTCTCCCGAGTGTCTGTTGGCAACTTACATCCCGCCCATCAGCATAACAAGGCTCCCAGTTCTCCATGGCCTGTCCTGCCTTTCTGGATTTTACACTTTTTTCAGATGGCCCTTTTGACCGGCGGGAAGTGAGACTTCATTGTAGTGCAGATTTCCTTTGCAAGCTTGCTTGGTTGGCCAAAAAGGGCGTATGCGTTTTTTCCTGAATATATTCAGGAAAAAACGCATACGCCCTTTTTGGCCAAGTGCATCATTGTGGACGTTCTGCCTCTTTTCCTATGCTTTCAATGCAATTTCAGTCTACCTCCTGAAATCGGTTTCCTGCAATTCTGCCCCGCTTTCAAGTCCTCTTGGCAGCCTTACTTCAGTCTATTTTTGGACGATAGCTGTCATTTATAACTCTGCAGGTTTGTGAATTACAGTGCCCCTGAGCTCCTTTCTTCAACTCGCTTTCTTGTGACCTGGCCGCAACACCGCAGGATGGCTTCAGGCCCTAATCTGGTTCTGGCACGGCACGCTGAGCCTTTGGTTATTTCCTCCTCCTGGTGGGAAATGAGAGTTAAATTTGCCCGTCCAGACACCTCCAGCTAGCCTCTCATTGGTTCTCGCTATTCCTGTTCATCTTCCGCAGAAATTGCAAACTGGGCCAAACAGGAGGTTAAAGGCGCTGACTCTCCAAGTGGGGAGAGTGTTAGTAAAGCGTCTGGAATGTTGCACCCGAGTACCAGGGGAGGAAAACTGAGACATATTTGAACACGTCTCCCGATCACATGGTTGATCATACTCTGGGTTCCACATGCATGTTTTAGCTGAAGGAAGAATACCTAAAACCTGGGTAGTTGAAACCCGTGGAATGGGTACCATGCAATATGACTTCAAAGGGTCTTCATTTGCTAACCGAACCTCTCCAGTCCTATCACTGCTGCGTTTATGCCCCTGTACACATGCTTGATTCTCTTTCGGACACATAGCAATCCATAGGTTTTAAGATACTTACTAGTCAGGTACATTCTTAGGCGTTTAATATGCGGTGTTGAGTCCATTTCGTTGAGCAAGGAGTAGCTCTTGTCTATTCCATATTTGGCTTAAGGAACTTTATCTGTGCTCATTTCAATCTCTGGTTTTATGCAGCACCCCAACTCACCTTTCCCCTTAAGCAAGCATAAGTTGGTTTTCTAAATTTGAGACCCTGTTCTGTTCTGTAATTCAGTTCCTGTGTAGCCAAGTTTCCATTCCGTGTATTACTGATATCTTATGATGTTTCTTTTTCTGTGTGACTTATTTCAGTTAGAATCATCATACCTGAATCCACTCATTGTGCTGCTAAGGGCCTGATGACACAGATTTCATTGCTGAGTGATATTGCTTTGTAAGTAAATACCACAAGTTCTTTATCCATTTTTCACTTTCTGCGATGTTGAACTTGTACTGTAAACGAGGTTCTTGTAAACAGAGCCGTTCCAAACTTTGGGGTGGCTGTGTCTCTTTGATTTTAATTTCCCTAAGCTATAGGACCATAAGTGGAAGTGCCCTAGGCTCTGTTGCTTTTTTTTTTAGATGTTTCAGGAAACACCATACACTTCTCCCAGGTGTCTGTTGGCAATTTACATCCCGCCCATCAGCATAACAAGGCTCCCAGTTCTCCATGGCCTGTCCTGCCTTTCTGGATTTTACACTTTTTTCAGATGGCCCTTTTGACTGAGGGGAAGTGAGACTTCATTGTAGTGCAGATTTCCTTTGCAAGCTTGCTTGGTTGGCCAAAAAGGGCGTATGCGTTTTTTCCTGAATATATTCAGGAAAAAACGCATACGCCCTTTTTGGCCAAGTGCATCATTGTGGACGTTCTGCCTCTTTTCCTATGCTTTCAATGCAATTCCAGTCTACCTACTGAAATCGGTTTCCTGCAATTCTGCCCCACTTTCAAGTCCTCTTGGCAGCCTTACTTCAGTCTATTATTGGACGATAGCTGTCATTTATAACGCTGCAGGTTTGTGAATTACAATGCCCCTGAGCTCCTTTCTTCAACTTGCTTTCTTGTGACCTGGCCGCAACACCGCAGGATGGCTTCAGGCCCTAATCTGGTTCCGGCACGGCACGCTGAACCTTTGGTTATTTCCTCTTCCTGGTGGGAAATGAGAGTTAAATTTGCCCGTCCAGACACCTCCAGCTAGCCTCTCATTGGTTCTCGCTATTCCTGTTCATCTTCTGCAGAAATTGCAAACTGTGCCAAACAGGAGGTTAAAGGTGCTGACTCTCCAAGTGGGGAGAGTGTTAGTAAAGCGTCTGGAATGTTGCACCCGAGCACCAGGGGAGGAAAACTGAGACATATTTGAACACATCTCCCGATCACATGGTTGATCATACTCTGGGTTCCACATGCATGTTTTAGCTGAAGGAAGAATACCTAAAACCTGGGTAGTTGAAACCCGTGGAATGGGTACCATGCAATATGACTTCAAAGGGTCTTCATTTGCTCACCGAACCTCTCCAATCCTATCACTGCTGCGTTTATGCCCCTGTACACATGCTTGATTCTCTTTCGGAGACATAGCAATCCATAGGTTTTAAGATACTTACTAGTCAGGTACATTCTTAGGCGTTTAATATGCGGTGTTGAGTCCATTTCGTTGAGCAAGGAGTAGCTCTTGTCTATTCCATATTTGGCTTAAGGAACTTTATCTGTGCTCATTTCAATCTCTGGTTTTATGCAGCAACCCACCTCACCTTTACCCTTAAGCAAGCATAAGTTGGTTTTCTAAATTTGAGAACCTGTTCTGTTTTGGAATTCTGTTCCTGTGTAGCCAAGTTTACATTCCGTGTATTAGTGATATCTTATGATGTTTCTTTTTCTGTGTGACTTATTTCAGTTAGAATCATCGTACCTGAATCTACTCATTATGCTGCTACGGGCCTGATGACATAGATTTCATTGCTGAGTGATACTGCATTGTACGTAAGTACCACAAGTTCTTTATCCATTTTTCACTTTCTGCGATGTTGAACTTGTACTGTAAACGAGGTTCTTGTAAACAGAGCCGTTCCAAACTTTGGGGTGGCTGTGTCTTTTTGATTTTAATTTCCCTAAGCTATAGGACCATAAGTGGAAGTGCCCTAGGTTCTGTTGCTTTGTTTTTTAGATGTTTCAGGAAACACCATACACTTCTCCCGAGTGGTTGTTGGCAATTTACATCCCGTCCATCAGCATAACAAGGCTCCCAGTTCTCCATGGCCTGTCCTGCCTTTCTGGATTTTACACTTTTTTCAGATGGCCCTTTTGACCGGGGGGAAGTGAGACTTCATTGTAGTGCAGATTTCCTTTGCAAGCTTGCTTGGTTGGCCAAAAAGGGCGTATGCGTTTTTTCCTGAATATATTCAGGAAAAAACGCATACGCCCTTTTTGGCCAAGTGCATCATTGTGGACGTTCTGCCTCTTTTCCTATGCTTTCAATGCAATTCCAGTCTACCTCCTGAAATCGGTTTCCTGCAATTCTGCCCCGCTTTCAAGTCCTCTTGGCAGCCTTACTTCAGTCTATTTTTGGACGATAGCTGTCATTTATAACTCTGCAGGTTTGTGAATTACAGTGCCCCTGAGCTCCTTTCTTCAACTTGCTTTCTTGTGACCTGGCCGCAACACCGCAGGATGGCTTCAGGCCCTAATCTGGTTCCGGCACGGCACGCTGAGCCTTTGGTTATTTCCTCTTCCTGTTGGGAAATGAGAGTTAAATTTGCCCGTCCAGACACCTCCAGCTAGTCTCTCATTGGTTCTCGCTATTCCTGTTCATCTTCCGCAGAAATTGCAAACTGGGCCAAACAGGAGGTTAAAGGCGCTGACTCTCCAAGTGGGGAGAGTGTTAGTAAAGCGTCTGGAATGTTGCACCCGAGTACCAGGGGAGGAAAACTGAGACATATTTGAACACGTCTCCCGTTCACATGGTTGATCATAATTGGGTTCCACATGCATGTTTTAGCTGAAGGAAGAGTACCTTAAACCTGGAGAGTTAAGACCCGTGTAATGGGTACCATGCAATATGATTTCAAAGGGTCTTCATTTGCTCACCGAACCTCTCCAATCCTATCACTGCTGCGTTTATGCCCCTGTACACATGCTTGATTCTCTTTTGGAGACATAGCAATCCATAGGTTTTAAGATACTTACTAGTCAGGTACATTCTTAGGCGTTTAATATGCGGTGTTGAGTCCATTTCGTTGAGCAAGGAGTAGCTCTTGTCTATTCCATATTTGACTTAAGGAACTTTATCTGTGCTCATTTCAATCTCTGGTTTTATGCAGCACCCCAACTCACCTTTACCCTTAAGCAAGCATAAGTTGGTTTTCTAAATTTGAGACCCTGTTCTGTTCTGTAATTCAGTTCCTGTGTAGCCAAGTTTACATTCCGTGTATTACTGATATCTTATGATGTTTCTTTTTCTGTGTGACTTACTTCAGTTAGAATCATCATACCTGAATCCACTCATTGTGCTGCTAAGGGCCTGATGACACAGATTTCATAGCTGAGTGATATTGCTTTGTAAGTAAATACCACAACTTCTTTATCCATTTTTCACTTTCTGCGTTGTTGAACTTGTACTGTAAACGAGGTTCTTGTAAACAGAGGCGTCCCAAACTTTGGGGTGGCTGTGTCTTTTTGATTTTAATTTCCCTAAGCTATAGGACCATAAGTGGCAGTGCCCTAGGCTCTGTTGCTTTGTTTTTTAGATGTTTCAGAAAACACCATACACTTCTCCCGAGTGTCTGTTGGCAACTTACATCCCGCCCATCAGCATAACAAGGCTCCCAGTTCTCCATGGCCTGTCCTGCCTTTCTGGATTTTACACTTTTTTCAGATGGCCCTTTTGACCGGCGGGAAGTGAGACTTCATTGTAGTGCAGATTTCCTTTGCAAGCTTGCTTGGTTGGCCAAAAAGGGCGTATGCGTTTTTTCCTGAATATATTCAGGAAAAAACGCATACGCCCTTTTTGGCCAAGTGCATCATTGTGGACGTTCTGCCTCTTTTCCTATGCTTTCAATGCAATTTCAGTCTACCTCCTGAAATCGGTTTCCTGCAATTCTGCCCCGCTTTCAAGTCCTCTTGGCAGCCTTACTTCAGTCTATTTTTGGACGATAGCTGTCATTTATAACTCTGCAGGTTTGTGAATTACAGTGCCCCTGAGCTCCTTTCTTCAACTCGCTTTCTTGTGACCTGGCCGCAACACCGCAGGATGGCTTCAGGCCCTAATCTGGTTCTGGCACGGCACGCTGAGCCTTTGGTTATTTCCTCCTCCTGGTGGGAAATGAGAGTTAAATTTGCCCGTCCAGACACCTCCAGCTAGCCTCTCATTGGTTCTCGCTATTCCTGTTCATCTTCCGCAGAAATTGCAAACTGGGCCAAACAGGAGGTTAAAGGCGCTGACTCTCCAAGTGGGGAGAGTGTTAGTAAAGCGTCTGGAATGTTGCACCCGAGTACCAGGGGAGGAAAACTGAGACATATTTGAACACGTCTCCCGATCACATGGTTGATCATACTCTGGGTTCCACATGCATGTTTTAGCTGAAGGAAGAATACCTAAAACCTGGGTAGTTGAAACCCGTGGAATGGGTACCATGCAATATGACTTCAAAGGGTCTTCATTTGCTAACCGAACCTCTCCAGTCCTATCACTGCTGCGTTTATGCCCCTGTACACATGCTTGATTCTCTTTCGGACACATAGCAATCCATAGGTTTTAAGATACTTACTAGTCAGGTACATTCTTAGGCGTTTAATATGCGGTGTTGAGTCCATTTCGTTGAGCAAGGAGTAGCTCTTGTCTATTCCATATTTGGCTTAAGGAACTTTATCTGTGCTCATTTCAATCTCTGGTTTTATGCAGCACCCCAACTCACCTTTCCCCTTAAGCAAGCATAAGTTGGTTTTCTAAATTTGAGACCCTGTTCTGTTCTGTAATTCAGTTCCTGTGTAGCCAAGTTTCCATTCCGTGTATTACTGATATCTTATGATGTTTCTTTTTCTGTGTGACTTATTTCAGTTAGAATCATCATACCTGAATCCACTCATTGTGCTGCTAAGGGCCTGATGACACAGATTTCATTGCTGAGTGATATTGCTTTGTAAGTAAATACCACAAGTTCTTTATCCATTTTTCACTTTCTGCGATGTTGAACTTGTACTGTAAACGAGGTTCTTGTAAACAGAGCCGTTCCAAACTTTGGGGTGGCTGTGTCTCTTTGATTTTAATTTCCCTAAGCTATAGGACCATAAGTGGAAGTGCCCTAGGCTCTGTTGCTTTTTTTTTTAGATGTTTCAGGAAACACCATACACTTCTCCCAGGTGTCTGTTGGCAATTTACATCCCGCCCATCAGCATAACAAGGCTCCCAGTTCTCCATGGCCTGTCCTGCCTTTCTGGATTTTACACTTTTTTCAGATGGCCCTTTTGACTGAGGGGAAGTGAGACTTCATTGTAGTGCAGATTTCCTTTGCAAGCTTGCTTGGTTGGCCAAAAAGGGCGTATGCGTTTTTTCCTGAATATATTCAGGAAAAAACGCATACGCCCTTTTTGGCCAAGTGCATCATTGTGGACGTTCTGCCTCTTTTCCTATGCTTTCAATGCAATTCCAGTCTACCTACTGAAATCGGTTTCCTGCAATTCTGCCCCACTTTCAAGTCCTCTTGGCAGCCTTACTTCAGTCTATTATTGGACGATAGCTGTCATTTATAACGCTGCAGGTTTGTGAATTACAATGCCCCTGAGCTCCTTTCTTCAACTTGCTTTCTTGTGACCTGGCCGCAACACCGCAGGATGGCTTCAGGCCCTAATCTGGTTCCGGCACGGCACGCTGAACCTTTGGTTATTTCCTCTTCCTGGTGGGAAATGAGAGTTAAATTTGCCCGTCCAGACACCTCCAGCTAGCCTCTCATTGGTTCTCGCTATTCCTGTTCATCTTCTGCAGAAATTGCAAACTGTGCCAAACAGGAGGTTAAAGGTGCTGACTCTCCAAGTGGGGAGAGTGTTAGTAAAGCGTCTGGAATGTTGCACCCGAGCACGAGGGGAGGAAAACTGAGACATATTTGAACACATCTCCCGATCACATGGTTGATCATACTCTGGGTTCCACATGCATGTTTTAGCTGAAGGAAGAATACCTAAAACCTGGGTAGTTGAAACCCGTGGAATGGGTACCATGCAATATGACTTCAAAGGGTCTTCATTTGCTCACCGAACCTCTCCAATCCTATCACTGCTGCGTTTATGCCCCTGTACACATGCTTGATTCTCTTTCGGAGACATAGCAATCCATAGGTTTTAAGATACTTACTAGTCAGGTACATTCTTAGGCGTTTAATATGCGGTGTTGAGTCCATTTCGTTGAGCAAGGAGTAGCTCTTGTCTATTCCATATTTGGCTTAAGGAACTTTATCTGTGCTCATTTCAATCTCTGGTTTTATGCAGCAACCCACCTCACCTTTACCCTTAAGCAAGCATAAGTTGGTTTTCTAAATTTGAGAACCTGTTCTGTTTTGGAATTCTGTTCCTGTGTAGCCAAGTTTACATTCCGTGTATTAGTGATATCTTATGATGTTTCTTTTTCTGTGTGACTTATTTCAGTTAGAATCATCGTACCTGAATCTACTCATTATGCTGCTACGGGCCTGATGACATAGATTTCATTGCTGAGTGATACTGCATTGTACGTAAGTACCACAAGTTCTTTATCCATTTTTCACTTTCTGCGATGTTGAACTTGTACTGTAAACGAGGTTCTTGTAAACAGAGCCGTTCCAAACTTTGGGGTGGCTGTGTCTTTTTGATTTTAATTTCCCTAAGCTATAGGACCATAAGTGGAAGTGCCCTAGGTTCTGTTGCTTTGTTTTTTAGATGTTTCAGGAAACACCATACACTTCTCCCGAGTGGTTGTTGGCAATTTACATCCCGTCCATCAGCATAACAAGGCTCCCAGTTCTCCATGGCCTGTCCTGCCTTTCTGGATTTTACACTTTTTTCAGATGGCCCTTTTGACCGGGGGGAAGTGAGACTTCATTGTAGTGCAGATTTCCTTTGCAAGCTTGCTTGGTTGGCCAAAAAGGGCGTATGCGTTTTTTCCTGAATATATTCAGGAAAAAACGCATACGCCCTTTTTGGCCAAGTGCATCATTGTGGACGTTCTGCCTCTTTTCCTATGCTTTCAATGCAATTCCAGTCTACCTCCTGAAATCGGTTTCCTGCAATTCTGCCCCGCTTTCAAGTCCTCTTGGCAGCCTTACTTCAGTCTATTTTTGGACGATAGCTGTCATTTATAACTCTGCAGGTTTGTGAATTACAGTGCCCCTGAGCTCCTTTCTTCAACTTGCTTTCTTGTGACCTGGCCGCAACACCGCAGGATGGCTTCAGGCCCTAATCTGGTTCCGGCACGGCACGCTGAGCCTTTGGTTATTTCCTCTTCCTGTTGGGAAATGAGAGTTAAATTTGCCCGTCCAGACACCTCCAGCTAGTCTCTCATTGGTTCTCGCTATTCCTGTTCATCTTCCGCAGAAATTGCAAACTGGGCCAAACAGGAGGTTAAAGGCGCTGACTCTCCAAGTGGGGAGAGTGTTAGTAAAGCGTCTGGAATGTTGCACCCGAGTACCAGGGGAGGAAAACTGAGACATATTTGAACACGTCTCCCGTTCACATGGTTGATCATAATTGGGTTCCACATGCATGTTTTAGCTGAAGGAAGAGTACCTTAAACCTGGAGAGTTAAGACCCGTGTAATGGGTACCATGCAATATGATTTCAAAGGGTCTTCATTTGCTCACCGAACCTCTCCAATCCTATCACTGCTGCGTTTATGCCCCTGTACACATGCTTGATTCTCTTTTGGAGACATAGCAATCCATAGGTTTTAAGATACTTACTAGTCAGGTACATTCTTAGGCGTTTAATATGCGGTGTTGAGTCCATTTCGTTGAGCAAGGAGTAGCTCTTGTCTATTCCATATTTGACTTAAGGAACTTTATCTGTGCTCATTTCAATCTCTGGTTTTATGCAGCACCCCAACTCACCTTTACCCTTAAGCAAGCATAAGTTGGTTTTCTAAATTTGAGACCCTGTTCTGTTCTGTAATTCAGTTCCTGTGTAGCCAAGTTTACATTCCGTGTATTACTGATATCTTATGATGTTTCTTTTTCTGTGTGACTTACTTCAGTTAGAATCATCATACCTGAATCCACTCATTGTGCTGCTAAGGGCCTGATGACACAGATTTCATAGCTGAGTGATATTGCTTTGTAAGTAAATACCACAACTTCTTTATCCATTTTTCACTTTCTGCGTTGTTGAACTTGTACTGTAAACGAGGTTCTTGTAAACAGAGGCGTCCCAAACTTTGGGGTGGCTGTGTCTTTTTGATTTTAATTTCCCTAAGCTATAGGACCATAAGTGGCAGTGCCCTAGGCTCTGTTGCTTTGTTTTTTAGATGTTTCAGAAAACACCATACACTTCTCCCGAGTGTCTGTTGGCAACTTACATCCCGCCCATCAGCATAACAAGGCTCCCAGTTCTCCATGGCCTGTCCTGCCTTTCTGGATTTTACACTTTTTTCAGATGGCCCTTTTGACCGGCGGGAAGTGAGACTTCATTGTAGTGCAGATTTCCTTTGCAAGCTTGCTTGGTTGGCCAAAAAGGGCGTATGCGTTTTTTCCTGAATATATTCAGGAAAAAACGCATACGCCCTTTTTGGCCAAGTGCATCATTGTGGACGTTCTGCCTCTTTTCCTATGCTTTCAATGCAATTTCAGTCTACCTCCTGAAATCGGTTTCCTGCAATTCTGCCCCGCTTTCAAGTCCTCTTGGCAGCCTTACTTCAGTCTATTTTTGGACGATAGCTGTCATTTATAACTCTGCAGGTTTGTGAATTACAGTGCCCCTGAGCTCCTTTCTTCAACTCGCTTTCTTGTGACCTGGCCGCAACACCGCAGGATGGCTTCAGGCCCTAATCTGGTTCTGGCACGGCACGCTGAGCCTTTGGTTATTTCCTCCTCCTGGTGGGAAATGAGAGTTAAATTTGCCCGTCCAGACACCTCCAGCTAGCCTCTCATTGGTTCTCGCTATTCCTGTTCATCTTCCGCAGAAATTGCAAACTGGGCCAAACAGGAGGTTAAAGGCGCTGACTCTCCAAGTGGGGAGAGTGTTAGTAAAGCGTCTGGAATGTTGCACCCGAGTACCAGGGGAGGAAAACTGAGACATATTTGAACACGTCTCCCGATCACATGGTTGATCATACTCTGGGTTCCACATGCATGTTTTAGCTGAAGGAAGAATACCTAAAACCTGGGTAGTTGAAACCCGTGGAATGGGTACCATGCAATATGACTTCAAAGGGTCTTCATTTGCTAACCGAACCTCTCCAGTCCTATCACTGCTGCGTTTATGCCCCTGTACACATGCTTGATTCTCTTTCGGACACATAGCAATCTATAGGTTTTAAGATACTTACTAGTCAGGTACATTCTTAGGCGTTTAATATGCGGTGTTGAGTCCATTTCGTTGAGCAAGGAGTAGCTCTTGTCTATTCCATATTTGGCTTAAGGAACTTTATCTGTGCTCATTTCAATCTCTGGTTTTATGCAGCACCCCAACTCACCTTTCCCCTTAAGCAAGCATAAGTTGGTTTTCTAAATTTGAGACCCTGTTCTGTTCTGTAATTCAGTTCCTGTGTAGCCAAGTTTCCATTCCGTGTATTACTGATATCTTATGATGTTTCTTTTTCTGTGTGACTTATTTCAGTTAGAATCATCATACCTGAATCCACTCATTGTGCTGCTAAGGGCCTGATGACACAGATTTCATTGCTGAGTGATATTGCTTTGTAAGTAAATACCACAAGTTCTTTATCCATTTTTCACTTTCTGCGATGTTGAACTTGTACTGTAAACGAGGTTCTTGTAAACAGAGCCGTTCCAAACTTTGGGGTGGCTGTGTCTCTTTGATTTTAATTTCCCTAAGCTATAGGACCATAAGTGGAAGTGCCCTAGGCTCTGTTGCTTTGTTTTTTAGATGTTTCAGGAAACACCATACACTTCTCCCAGGTGTCTGTTGGCAATTTACATCCCGCCCATCAGCATAACAAGGCTCCCAGTTCTCCATGGCCTGTCCTGCCTTTCTGGATTTTACACTTTTTTCAGATGGCCCTTTTGACTGAGGGGAAGTGAGACTTCATTGTAGTGCAGATTTCCTTTGCAAGCTTGCTTGGTTGGCCAAAAAGGGCGTATGCGTTTTTTCCTGAATATATTCAGGAAAAAACGCATACGCCCTTTTTGGCCAAGTGCATCATTGTGGACGTTCTGCCTCTTTTCCTATGCTTTCAATGCAATTCCAGTCTACCTCCTGAAATCGGTTTCCTGCAATTCTGCCCCGCTTTCAAGTCCTCTTGGCAGCCTTACTTCAGTCTATTTTTGGACGATAGCTGTCATTTATAACTCTGCAGGTTTGTGAATTACAGTGCCCCTGAGCTCCTTTCTTCAACTCGCTTTCTTTTGAGCTGGCCGCAACACCGCAGGATGGCTTCAGGCCCTAATCTTGTTCCGGCCCGGCATGCTGAGCCTTTGGTTAATTCCTCTTCCTGGTGGGAAATGAGAGTTAAATTTGCCCGTCCAGACACCTCCAGCTAGCCTCTCATTGGTTCTCGCTATTCCTGTTCATCTTCCGCAGAAATTGCAAACTGGGCCAAACAGGAGGTTAAAGGGACTGACTCTCCAAGTGGGGAGAGTGTTAGTAAAGCGTCTGGAATGTTGCACCCGAGTACCAGGGGAGGAAAACTGAGACATATTTGAACACGTCTCCCGTTCACATGGTTGATCATACTCTGGGTTCCACATGCATGTTTTAGCTGAAGGAAGAATACCTTAAACCTGGAGAGTTGAGACTCGTGTAATGGGTACCATGCAATATGACTTCAAAGGGTCTTCATTTGCTCACCGAACCTCTCCAATCCTATCACTGCTGCGTTTATGCCCCTGTACACATGCTTGATTCTCTTTCGGAGACATAGCAATCCATAGGTTTTACGATACTTACTAGTCAGGTACATTCTTAGGCGTTTAATATGCGGTGTTGAGTCCATTTCGTTGAGCAAGGAGTAGCTCTTGTCTATTCCATATTTGGCCTAAGGAACTTTATCTGTGCTCATTTCAATCTCTGGGTTTATGCAGCACCCCAACTCACATTTACCCTTAAGCAAGCATAAGTTGGTTTTCTAAATTTGAGAACCTGTTCTGTTCTGTAATTCAGTTCCTGTGTAGCCAAGTTTACATTCCGTGTATTACTGATATCTTATGATGTTTCTTTTTCTGTGTGACTTATTTCAGTTAGAATCATCATACCTGAATCCACTCATTGTGATGCTAAGGGCCTGATGACATAGATTTCATTGCTGAGTGATATTGCTTTGTAAGTAAATACCACAACTTCTTTATCCATTTTTCACTTTCTGCGATGTTGAACTTGTACTGTAAACGAGGTTCTTGTAAACAGAGGCGTCCCAAACTTTGGGGTGGCTGTGTCTTTTTGATTTTAATTTCCCTAAGCTATAGGACCATAAGTGGCAGTGCCCTAGGCTCTGTTGCTTTGTTTTTTAGATGTTTCAGGAAACACCATACACTTCTCCCGAGTGGTTGTTGGCAATTTACATCCCGCCCTTCAGCATAACAAGGCTCCCAGTTCTCCATGGCCTGTCCTGCCTTTCTGGATTTTACACTTTTTTCAGATGGCTCTTTTGACCTGGGGGAAGTGAGACTTCATTGTAGTGCAGATTTCCTTTGCAAGCTTCCTTGGTTGGCCAAAAAGGGCGTATGCGTTTTTTCCTGAATATATTCAGGAAAAAACGCATACGCCCTTTTTGGCCAAGTGCCTCATTGTGGACGTTCTGCCTCTTTTCCTATGCTTTCAATGCAATTCCAGTCTACCTCCTGAAATCGGTTTCCTGCAATTCTGCCCCGCTTTCAAGTCCTCTTGGCAGCCTTACTTCAGTCTATTTTTGGACGATAGCTGTCATTTATAACTCTGCAGGTTTGTGAATTACAGTGCCCCTGAGCTCCTTTCTTCAACTCGCTTTCTTGTGACCTGGCCGCAACACCGCAGGATGGCTTCAGGCCCTAATCTGGTTCCGGCCCGGCATGCTGAGCCTTTGGTTATTTCCTCTTCCTGGTGGGAAATGAGAGTTAAATTTGCCCGTCCAGACACCTCCAGCTAGCCTCTCATTGGTTCTCGCTATTCCTGTTCATCTTCTGCAGAAATTGCAAACTGGGCCAAACAGGAGGTTAAAGGGACTGACTCTCCAAGTGGGGAGTGTGTTAGTTAAGCGTCTGGAATGTTGCACCCGAGTACCAGGGGAGGAAAACTGAGACATATTTGAACACATCTCCCGATCACATGGTTGATCATACTCTAGGTTCCACATGCATGTTTTAGCTTAAGGAAGAATACCTTAAACCTGGGTAGTTGAAACCCGTGGAATGGGTACCATGCAATATGACTTCAAAGGGTCTTCATTTGCTCACCGAACCTCTCCAATCCTATCACTGCTGCGTTTATGCCCCTGTACACATGCTTGATTCTCTTTCGGAGACATAGCAATCCATAGGTTTTAAGATACTTACTAGTCAGGTACATTCTTAGGCGTTTAATATGCGGTGTTGAGTCCATTTCGTTGAGCAAGGAGTAGCTCTTGTCTATTCCATATTTGGCTTAAGGAACTTTATCTGTGCTCATTTCAATCTCTGGTGTTATGCAGCACCCCAACTCACCTTTCCCCTTAAGCAAGCATAAGTTGGTTTTCTAAATTTGAGACCCTGTTCTGTTCTGTAATTCAGTTCCTGTGTAGCCAAGTTTACATTCCGTGTATTACTGATATCTTATGATGTTTCTTTTTCTGTGTGACTTACTTCAGTTAGAATCATCATACCTGAATCCACTCATTGTGCTGCTAAGGGCCTGATGACACAGATTTCATTGCTGAGTGATATTGCTTTGTAAGTAAATACCACAACTTCTTTATCCATTTTTCACTTTCTGCGATGTTGAACTTGTACTGTAAACGAGGTTCTTGTAAACAGAGCCGTTCCAAACTTTGGGGTGGCTGTGTCTTTTTGATTTTAATTTCCCTAAGCTATAGGACCATAAGTGGACGTGCCCTAGGTTCTGTTGCTTTGTTTTTTAGATATTTCAGGAAACACCATACACTTCTCCCGAGTGGTTGTTGGCAATTTACATCCCGCCCATCAGCATAACAAGGCTCCCAGTTCTCCATGGCCTGTCCTGCCTTTCTGGATTTTACACTTTTTTCAGATGGCCCTTTTGACCGGGGGGAAGTGAGACTTCATTGTAGTGCAGATTTCCTTTGCAAGCTTGCTTGGTTGGCCAAAAAGGGCGTATGCGTTTATTCCTGAATATATTCAGGAAAAAACGCATACGCCCTTTTTGGCCAAGTGCATCATTGTGGACGTTCTGCCTCTTTTCCTATGCTTTCAATGCAATTCCAGTCTACCTCCTGAAATCGGTTTCCTGCAATTCTGCCCCGCTTTCAAGTCCTCTTGGCAGCCTTACTTCAGTCTATTTTTGGACGATAGCTGTCATTTATAACTCTGCAGGTTTGTGAATTACAGTGCCCCTGAGCTCCTTTCTTCAACTCGCTTTCTTTTGAGCTGGCCGCAACACCGCAGGATGGCTTCAGGCCCTAATCTGGCTCCGGTACAGCACGCTGAGCCTTTGGTTATTTCCTCTTCCTGGTGGGAAATGAGAGTTAAATTTGCCCGTCCAGACACCTCCAGCTAGCCTCTCATTGGTTCTCGCTATTCCTGTTCATCTTCTGCAGAAATTGCAAACTGGGCCAAACAGGAGGTTAAAGGCGCTGACTCTCCAAGTGGGGAGAGTGTTAGTAAAGCGTCTGGAATGTTGCACCCGAGTACCAGGGGAGGAAAACTGAGACATATTTGAACACGTCTCCCGATCACATGGTTGATCATACTCTGGGTTCCACATGCATGTTTTAGCTGAAGGAAGAATACCTAAAACCTGGGTAGTTGAAACCCGTGGAATGGGTACCATGCAATATGACTTCAAAGGGTCTTCATTTGCTCACCAAACCTCTCCAATCCTATCACTGCTGCGTTTATGCACCTGTACACATGCTTGATTCTCTTTCGGAGACATAGCAATCCATAGGTTTTAAGATACTTACAAGTCAGGTACATTCTTAGGCGTTTAATATGCGGTGTTGAGTCCATTTCGTTGAGCAAGGAGTAGCTCTTGTCTATTCCATATTTGGCTTAAGGAACTTTATCTGTGCTCATTTCAATCTCTGGTTTTATGCAGCACCCCAACTCACGTTTCCCCTTAAGCAAGCATAAGTTGTTTTTCTAAATTTGAGACCCTGTTCTGTTCTGTAATTCAGTTCCTGTGTAGCCAAGTTTACATTCCGTGTATTACTGATATCTTATGATGTTTCTTTTTCTGTGTGACTTATTTCAGTTAGAATCATCATACCTGAATCCACTCATTGTGCTGCTAAGGGCCTGATGACACAGATTTCATTGCTGAGTTATATTGCTTTGTAAGTAAATACCACAACTTCTTTATCCATTTTTCACTTTCTGCGATGTTGAACTTGTACTGTAAACGAGGTTCTTGTAAACAGAGCCGTTCCAAACTTTGGGGTGGCTGTGTCTTTTTGATTTTAATTTCCCTAAGCTATAGGACCATAAGTGGAAGTGCCCTAGGTTCTGTTGCTTTGTTTTTTAGATGTTTCAGGAAACACCATACACTTCTCCCGAGTGGTTGTTGGCAATTTACATCCCGCCCATCAGCATAACAAGGCTCCCAGTTCTCCATGGCCTGTCCTGCCTTTCTGGATTTTACACTTTTTTCAGATGGCCCTTTTGACCAGGGGGAAGTGAGACTTCATTGTAGTGCAGATTTCCTTTGCAAGCTTGCTTGGTTGGCCAAAAAGGGCGTATGCGTTTTTTCCTGAATATACTCAGGAAAAAACGCATACGCCCTTTTTGGCCAAGTGCATCATTGTGGACGTTCTGCCTCTTTTCCTATGCTTTCAATGCAATTCCAGTCTACCTCCTGAAATCGGTTTCCTGCAATTTTGCCCCGCTTTCAAGTCCTCTTGGCAGCCTTACTTCAGTATATTTTTGGACGATAGCTGTCATTTATAACTCTGCAGGTTTGTGAATTACAGTGCCCCTGAGCTCCTTTCTTCAACTCGCTTTCTTTTGAGCTGGCCGCAACACCGCAGGATGGCTTCAGGCCCTAATCTGGTTCCGGTACGGCACGCTGAGCCTTTGGTTATTTCCTCTTCCTGTTGGGAAATGAGAGTTAAATTTGCCCGTCCAGACACCTCCAGCTAGCCTCTCATTGGTTCTCGCTATTCCTGTTCATCTTCCGCTGAAATTGCAAACTGTGCCAAACAGGAGGTTAAAGGGACTGACTCTCCAAGTCGGGAGAGTGTTAGTAAAGCGTCTGGAATGTTGCACCCGAGTACCAGGGGAGGAAAACTGAGACATATTTGAACACGTCTCCCGTTCACATGGTTGATCATACTTGGGTTCCACATGCATGTTTTAGCTGAAGGAAGAATACCTTAAACCTGGAGAGTTGAGACCCGTGTAATGGGTACCATGCAATATGACTTCAAAGGGTCTTCATTTGCTCACCGAACCTCTCCAATCCTATCACTGCTGCGTTTATGCCCCTGTACACATGCTTGATTCTCTTTTGGAGACATAGCAATCCATAGGTTTTACGATACTTACTAGTCAGGAACATTCGTAGGCGTTTAATATGCGGTGTTGAGTCCATTTCGTTGAGCAAGGAGTAGCTCTTGTCTATTCCATATTTGACTTAAGGAAGTTTATCTGTGCTCATTTCAATCTCTGGTTTTATGCAGCACCCCAACTCACCTTTCCCCTTAAGCAAGCATAAGTTGGTTTTCTAAATTTGAGACCCTGTTCTGTTCTGTAATTCAGTTCCTGTGTAGCCAAGTTTACATTCCGTGTATTACTGATATCTTATGATGTTTCTTTTTCTGTGTGACTTATTTCAGTTAGAATCATCATACCTGAATCCACTCATAGTGAAGCTAACGGCCTGATGACATAGATTTCATTGCTGAGTGATATTGCTTTGTAAGTAAATACCACAACTTCTTTATCCATTTTTCACTTTCTGCGATGTTGAACTTGTACTGTAAACGAGGTTCTTGTAAACAGAGGCGTCCCAAACTTTGGGGTGGCTGTGTCTTTTTGATTTTAATTTCCCTAAGCTATAGGACCATAAGTGGCAGTGCCCTAGGCTCTGTTGCTTTGTTTTTTAGATGTTTCAGGAAATACCATACACTTCTCCCAAGTGTCTGTTGGCAATTTACATCCCGCCCATCAGCATAACAAGGCTCCCAGTTCTCCATGGCCTGTCCTGCCTTTCTGGATTTTACACTTTTTTCAGATGGCCCTTTTGACCGGGGGGAAGTGAGACTTCATTGTAGTGCAGATTTCCTTTGCAAGCTTGCTTGGTTGGCCAAAAAGGGCGTATGCGTTTTTTCCTGAATATATTCAGGAAAAAACGCATACGCCCTTTTTGGCCAAGTGCATCATTGTGGACGTTCTGCCTCTTTTCCTATGCTTTCAATGCAATTCCAGTCTACCTCCTGAAATCGGTTTCCTGCAATTCTGCCCCGCTTTCAAGTCCTCTTGGCAGCCTTACTTCAGTCTATTTTTGGACGATAGCTGTCATTTATAACTCTGCAGGTTTGTGAATTACAGTGCCCCTGAGCTCCTTTCTTCAACTCGCTTTGTTGTGACCTGGCCGCAACACCGCAGGATGGCTTCAGGCCCTAATCTGGTTCCGGCCCGGCATGCTGAGCCTTTGGTTAATTCCTCTTCCTGGTGGGAAATGAGAGTTAAATTTGCCCGTCCAGACACCTCCAGCTAGTCTCTCATTGGTTCTCGCTATTCCTGGTCATCTTCCGCAGAAATTGCAAACTGTGCCAAACAGGAGGTTAAAGGGACTGACTCTCCAAGTGGGGAGAGTGTTAGTAAAGCGTCTGGAATGTTGCACCCGAGTACCAGGGGAGGAAAACTGAGACATATTTGAACACGTCTCCCGATCACATGGTTGATCATACTCTGGGTTCCACATGCATGCTTTAGCTGAAGGAAGAATACCTAAACCCTGGGTAGTTGAAACCTGTGTAATGGGTACCATGCAATATGACTTCAAAGGGTCTTCATTTGCTCACCAAACCTCTCCAATCCTATCACTGCTGCGTTTATGCCCCTGTACACATGCTTGATTCTCTTTCGGAGACATAGCAATCCATAGGTTTTAAGATACTTACTAGTCAGGTACATTCTTAGGCGTTTAATATGCGGTGTTGAGTCCATTTTGTTGAGCAAGGAGTAGCTCTTGTCTATTCCATATTTGGCTTAAGGAACTTTATCTGTGCTCATTTCAATCTCTGGTTTTATGCAGCAACCCAACTCACCTTTCCCCTTAAGCAAGCATAAGTTGGTTTTCTAAATTTGAGAACCTGTTCTGTTTTGGAATTCAGTTCCTGTGTAGCCAAGTTTACATTCCGTGTATTAGTGATATCTTATGATGTTTCTTTTTCTGTGTGACTTATTTCAGTTAGAATCATCGTACCTGAATCTACTCATTATGCTGCTACAGGCCTGATGACATAGATTTCATTGCTGAGTGATACTGCATTGTACGTAAGTACCACAAGTTCTTTATCCATTTTTCACTTTCTGCGATGTTGAACTTGTACTGTAAACGAGGTTCTTGTAAACAGAGCCGTTCCAAACTTTGGGGTGGCTGTGTCTTTTTGATTTTAATTTCCCTAAGCTATAGGACCATAAGTGGAAGTGCCCTAGGCTCTGTTGCTTTGTTTTTTAGATGTTTCAGGAAACACCATACACTTCTCCCGAGTGTCTGTTGGCAATTTACATCCCGCCCATCAGCATAACAAGGCTCCCAGTTCTCAATGGCCTGTTGCCTTTCTGGATTTTACACTTTTTTCAGTTGGCCCTTTTGACCGGGAGGAAGTGAGACTTCATTGTAGTGCAGATTTCCTTTGCAAGCTTGCTTGGTTGGCCAAAAAGGGCGTATGCGTTTTTTCCTGAATATATTCAGGAAAAAACGCATACGCCTTTTTTGGCCAAGTGCATCATTGTGGACGTTCTGCCTCTTTTCCTATGCTTTCAATGCAATTCCAGTCTACCTCCTGAAATCGGTTTCCTGCAATTCTGCCCCGCTTTCAAGTCCTCTTGGCAGCCTTACTTCAGTCTATTTTTGGACGATAGCTGTCATTTATAACTCTGCAGGTTTGTGAATTACAGTGCCCCTGAGCTCCTTTCTTCAACTCGCTTTCTTGTGACCTGGCCGCAACACCGCAGGATGGCTTCAGGCCCTAATCTGGTTCCGGCCCGGCATGCTGAGCCTTTGGTTAATTCCTCTTCCTGGTGGGAAATGAGAGTTAAATTTGCCCGTTCAGACACCTCCAGCTAGTCTCTCATTGGTTCTCGCTATTCCTGTTCATCTTCCGCAGAAATTGCAAACTGGGCCAAACAGGAGGTTAAAGGGACTGACTCTCCAAGTCGGGAGAGTGTTAGTAAAGCGTCTGGAATGTTGCACCCGAGTACCAGGGGAGGAAAACTGAGACATATTTTAACACGTCTCCCATTCACATGGTTGATCATACTCTGGGTTCCACATGCATGTTTTAGCTGAAGGAAGAATACCTTAAACCTGTAGAGTTGAGACCCGTGTAATGGGTACCATGCAATATGACTTCAAAGGGTCTTCATTTGCTCACCGAACCTCTCCAATCCTATCACTGCTGCGTTTATGCCCCTGTACACACGCTTGATTCTCTTTTGGAGACATAGCAATCCATAGGTTTTAAGATACTTACTAGTCAGGTACATTCTTAGGCGTTTAATATGGGGTGTTGAGTCCATTTCGTTGAGCAAGGAGTAGCTCTTGTCTATTCCATATTTGGCTTAAGGAACTTTATCTGTGCTCATTTCAATCTCTGGTTTTATGTAGCACCCCAACTCACGTTTCCCCTTAAGCAAGCATAAGTTGGTTTTCTAAATTTGAGACCCTGTTCTGTTCTGTAATTCAGTTCATGTGTAGCCAAGTTTACATTCCGTGTATTAGTGATATCTTATGATGTTTCTTTTTCTGTGTGACTTATTTCAGTTAGAATCATCGTACCTGAATCCACTCATTATGCTGCTACGGGCCTGATGACATAGATTTCATTGCTGAGTGATACTGCATTGTACGTAAGTACCACAAGTTCTTTATCCATTTTTCACTTTCTGTGATATTGAACTTGTACGGTAAACGAGGTTCTTGTAAACGGAGGCGTCCCAAACTTTGGGGTGGCTGTGTCTTTTTGATTTTAATTTCCCTAAGCTATAGGACCATAAGTGGAAGTGCCCTAGGCTCTGTTGCTTTGTTTTTTAGATGTTTCAGGAAACACCATACACTTCTCCCGAGTGGTTGTTGGCAATTTACATCCCGCCCATCAGCATAACAAGGCTCCCAGTTCTCCATGGCCTGTCCTGCCTTTCTGGATTTTACACTTTTTTCAGATGGCCCTTTTGACCGGGGGGAAGTGAGACTTCATTGTAGTGCAGATTTCCTTTGCAAGCTTGCTTGGTTGGCCAAAAAGGGCGTATGCGTTTTTTCCTGAATATATTCAGGAAAAAACGCATACGCCCTTTTTGGCCAAGTGCATCATTGTGGACGTTCTGCCTCTTTTCCTATGCTTTCAATGCAATTCCAGTCTACCTCCTGAAATCGGTTTCCTGCAATTCTGCCCCGCTTTCAAGTCCTCTTGGCAGCCTTACTTCAGTCTATTTTTGGACGATAGCTGTCATTTATAACTCTGCAGGTTTGTGAATTACAGTGCCCCTGAGCTCCTTTCTTCAACTCGCTTTCTTGTGACCTGGCCGCAACACCGCAGGATGGCTTCAGGCCCTAATCTGGTTCCGGCCCGGCATGCTGAGCCTTTGGTTAATTCCTCTTCCTGGTGGGAAATGAGAGTTAAATTTGCCCCTCCAGACACCTCCAGCTAGCCTCTCATTGGTTCTCGCTATTCCTGTTCATCTTCCGCAGAAATTGCAAACTGGGCCAAACAGGAGGTTAAAGGGACTGACTCTCCAAGTGGGGAGAGTGTTAGTAAAGCGTCTGGAATGTTGCACCCGAGTACCAGGGGAGGAAAACTGAGACATATTTGAACACGTCTCCCGATCACATGGTTGATCATACTCTGGGTTCCACATGCATGTTTTAGCTGAAGGAAGAATACCTAAAACCTGGGTAGTTGAAACCCGTGTAATGGGTACCATGCAATATGACTTCAAAGGGTCTTCATTTGCTCACCAAACCTCTCCAATCCTATCACTGCTGCGTTTATGCCCCTGTACACATGCTTGATTCTCTTTCGGAGACATAGCAATCCATAGGTTTTAAGATACTTACTAGTCAGGTACATTCTTAGGCGTTTAATATGGGGTGTTGAGTCCATTTCATTGAGCAAGGAGTAGCTCTTGTCTATTCCATATTTGGCTTAAGGAACTTTATCTGTGCTCATTTCAATCTCTGGTTTTATGCAGCACCCCAACTCACCTTTCCCCTTAAGCAAGCATAAGTTGCTTTTCTAAATTTGAGACCCTGTTCTGTTCTGTAATTCAGTTCCTGTGTAGCCAAGTTTACATTCCGTGTATTACTGATATCTTATGATGTTTCTTTTTCTGTGTGACTTATTTCAGTTAGAATCATCATACCTGAATCCACTCATTGTGCTGCTAAGGGCCTGATGACACAGATTTCATTGCTGAGTGATATTGCTTTGTAAGTAAATACCACAACTTCTTTATCCATTTTTCACTTTCTGCGATGTTGAACTTGTACTGTAAACGAGGTTCTTGTAAACAGAGCCGTTCCAAACTTTGGGGTGGCTGTGTCTTTTTGATTTTAATTTCCCTAAGCTATAGGACCATAAGTGGAAGTGCCCTAGGTTCTGTTGCTTTGTTTTTTAGATGTTTCAGGAAACACCATACACTTCTCCCGAGTGGTTGTTGGCAATTTACATCCCGCCCATCAGCATAACAAGGCTCCCAGTTCTCCATGGCCTGTCCTGCCTTTCTGGATTTTACACTTTTTTCAGATGGCCCTTTTGACCGGGGGGAAGTGAGACTTCATTGTAGTGCAGATTTCCTTTGCAAGCTTGCTTGGTTGGCCAAAAAGGGCGTATGCGTTTTTTCCTGAATATATTCAGGAAAAAACGCATACGCCCTTTTTGGCCAAGTGCATCATTGTGGACGTTCTGCCTCTTTTCCTATGCTTTCAATGCAATTCCAGTCTACCTCCTGAAATCGGTTTCCTGCAATTCTGCCCCGCTTTCAAGTCCTCTTGGCAGCCTTACTTCAGTCTATTTTTGGACGATAGCTGTCATTTATAACTCTGCAGGTTTGTGAATTACAGCGCCCCTGAGCTCCTTTCTTCAACTCGCTTTCTTGTGACCTGGCCGCAACACCGCAGGATGTCATCAGGCCCTAATCTGGTTCTGGCACGGCACGCTGAGCCTTTGGTTAATTCCTCTTCCTGGTGGGAAATGAGAGTTAAATTTGCCCATCCAGACATCTACAGCTAGCCTCTTATTGGTTCTCGCTATTCCTGTTCATCTTCCACAGAAATTGCAAACTGGGCCAAACAGGAGGTTAAAGGTGCTGACTCTCCAAGTGGGGAGAGTGTTAGTAAAGCGTCTGGAATGTTGCACCCGAGTACCAGGGTACGAAAACTGAGACATATCTGAACACGTCTCCCGATCACATGGTTGATCATACTCTAGGTTCCACATGCATGTTTTAGCTGAAGGAAGAATACCTTAAACCTGGGTAGTTGAAACCCGTGGAATGGGTACCATGCAATATGACTTCAAAGGGTCTTCATTTGCTCACGAACCTCTCCAATCCTATCACTGCTGCGTTTATTCCCCTGTACACATGCTTGATTCTCTTTCGGAGACATAGCAATCCATAGGTTTTAAGATACTTACTAGTCAGGTACATTCTTAGGCGTTTAATATGCGGTGTTGAGTCCATTTCGTTGAGCAAGGAGTAGCTCTTGTCTATTCCATATTTGGCTTAAGGAACTTTATCTGTGCTCATTTCAATCTCTGGTTTTATGCAGCACCCCAACTCACCTTTCCCCTTAAGCAAGCATAAGTTAGTTTTCTAAATTTGAGACCCTGTTCTGTTCTGTAATTCAGTTCCTGTATAGCCAAGTTTACATTCCGTGTATTACTGATATCTTATGATGTTTCTTTTTCTGTGTGACTTATTTCAGTTAGAATCATCATACCTGAATCCACTCATTGTGCTGCTAAGGGCCTGATGACACAGATTTCATTGCTGAGTGATATTGCTTTGTAAGTAAATACCACAACTTCTTTATCCATTTTTCACTTTCTGCGATGTTGAACTTGTACTGTAAACGAGGTTCTTGTAAACAGAGCCATTCCAAACTTTGGGGTGGCTGTGTCTTTTTCATTTTAATTTCCCTAAGCTATAGGACCATAAGTGGAAGTGCCCTAGGTTCTGTTGCTTTGTTTTTTAGTTGTTTCAGGAAACACCATACACTTCTCCCAAGTGGTTCTTGGCAATTTACATCCCGCCCATCAGCATAACAAGGCTCCCAGTTCTCCATGGCCTGTCCTGCCTTTCTGGATTTTACACTTTTTTCAGATGGCCCTTTTGACCGGGGGGAAGTGAGACTTCATTGTAGTGCAGATTTCCTTTGCAAGCTTGCTTGGTTGGCCAAAAAGGACGTATGCGTTTTTTCCTGAATATATTCAGGAAAAAACGCATACGCCCTTTTTGGCCAAGTGCATCATTGTGGACGTTCTGCCTCTTTTCCTATGCTTTCAATGCAATTCCAGTCTACCTCCTGAAATCGGTTTCCTGCAATTCTGCCCCGCTTTCAAGTCCTCTTGGCAGCCTTACTTCAGTCTATTTTTGGACGATAGCTGTCATTTATAACTCTGCAGGTTTGTGAATTACAGTGCCCCTGAGCTCCTTTCTTCAACTCGCTTTCTTGTGACCTGGCCGCAACACCGCAGGATGGCTTCAGGCCCTAATCTGGTTCCGGCCCGGCATGCTGAGCCTTTGGTTAATTCCTCTTCCTGGTGGGAAATGAGAGTTAAATTTGCCCGTCCAGACACCTCCAGCTAATCTCTCATTGGTTCTCGCTATTCCTGTTCATCTTCCACAGAATTTGCAAACTGGGCCAAACAGGAGGTTAAAGGGACTGACTCTTCAAGTGGGGAGAGTGTTAGTAAAGCGTCTGGAATGTTGCACCCGAGTACCAGGGGAGGAAAACTGAGACATATTTGAACACGTCTCCCGTTCACATGTTTGATCATACTTGGGTTCCACATGCATGTTTTAGCTGAAGGAAGAATACATTAAACCTGGAGAGTTAAGACCCGTGTAATGGGTACCATGCAATATGACTTCAAAGGGTCTTCATTTGCTCACCGAACCTCTCCAATCCTATCACTGCTGTGTTTATGCCCCTGTACACATGCTTGATTCTCTTTCGGAGACATAGCAATCCATAGGTTTTAAGATACTTACTAGTCAGGTACATTCTTAGGCGTTTAATATGGGGTGTTGAGTCCATTTCGTTGAGCAAGGAGTAGCTCTTGTCTATTCCATATTTGGCTTAAGGAACTTTATCTGTGCTCATTTCAATCTCTGGTTTTATGCAGCACCCCAACTCACCTTTCCCCTTAAGCAAGCATAAGTTGGTTTTCTAAATTTGAGACCCTGTTCTGTTCTGTAATTCAGTTCCTGTGTAGCCAAGTTTACATTCCGTGTATTACTGATATCTTATGATGTTTCTTTTTCTGTGTGACTTATTTCAGTTAGAATCATCATACCTGAATCCACTCATTATGCTGCTACGGGCCTGATGACATAGATTTCATTGCTGAGTGATACTGCATTGTACGTAAGTACCACAAGTTCTTTATCCATTTTTCACTTTCTGTGATATTGAAATTGTACGGTAAACGAGGTTCTTGTAAACGGAGGCGTCCCAAACTTTGGGGTGGCTGTGTCTTTTTGATTTTAATTTCCCTAAGCTATAGGACCATAAGTGGAAGTGCCCTAGGCTCTGTTGCTTTGTTTTTTAGATGTTTCAGGAAACACCATACACTTCTCCCGAGTGGTTGTTGGCAATTTACATCCCGCCCATCAGCATAACAAGGCTCCCAGTTCTCCATGGCCTGTCCTGCCTTTCTGGATTTTACACTTTTTTCAGATGGCCCTTTTGACCGGGGAGAAGTGAGACTTCATTGTAGTGCAGATTTCCCTTGCAAGTTTGCTTGGTTTCCCAAAAAGAGCGTATGCGTTTTTTCCTGAATATATTCAGGAAAAAACGCATACGCCCTTTTTGGCCAAGTGCATCATTGTGGACGTTCTGCCTCTTTTCCTATGCTTTCAATGCAATTCCAGTCTACCTCCTGAAATCGGTTTCCTGCAATTCTGCCCCGCTTTCAAGTCCTCTTGGCAGCCTTACTTCAGTCTATTTTTGGACGATAGCTGTCATTTATAACTCTGCAGGTTTGTGAATTACAGTGCCCCTGAGCTCCTTTCTTCAACTCGCTTTCTTGTGACCTGGCCGCAACACCGCAGGATGTCATCAGGCCCTAATCTGGTTCTGGCACGGCACGCTGAGCCTTTGGTTAATTCCTCTTCCTGGTGGGAAATGAGAGTTAAATTTGCCCATCCAGACATCTACAGCTAGCCTCTTATTGGTTCTCGCTATTCCTGTTCATCTTCCACAGAAATTGCAAACTGGGCCAAACAGGAGGTTAAAGGTGCTGACTCTCCAAGTGGGGAGAGTGTTAGTAAAGCGTCTGGAATGTTGCACCCGAGTACCAGGGTACGAAAACTGAGACATATTTGAACACGTCTCCCGATCACATGGTTGATCATACTCTAGGTTCCACATGCATGTTTTAGCTGAAGGAAGAATACCTTAAACCTGGGTAGTTGAAACCCGTGGAATGGGTACCATGCAATATGACTTCAAAGGGTCTTCATTTGCTCACGAACCTCTCCAATCCTATCACTGCTGCGTTTATTCCCCTGTACACATGCTTGATTCTCTTTCGGAGACATAGCAATCCATAGGTTTTAAGATACTTACTAGTCAGGTACATTCTTAGGCGTTTAATATGGGGTGTTGAGTCCATTTCGTTGAGCAAGGAGTAGCTCTTGTCTATTCCATATTTGGCTTAAGGAACTTTATCTGTGCTCATTTCAATCTCTGGTTTTATGCAGCACCCCAACTCACCTTTCCCCTTAAGCAAGCATAAGTTAGTTTTCTAAATTTGAGACCCTGTTCTGTTCTGTAATTCAGTTCCTGTATAGCCAAGTTTACATTCCGTGTATTACTGATATCTTATGATGTTTCTTTTTCTGTGTGACTTATTTCAGTTAGAATCATCATACCTGAATCCACTCATTGTGCTGCTAAGGGCCTGATGACACAGATTTCATTGCTGAGTGATATTGCTTTGTAAGTAAATACCACAACTTCTTTATCCATTTTTCACTTTCTGCGATGTTGAACTTGTACTGTAAACGAGGTTCTTGTAAACAGAGCCATTCCAAACTTTGGGGTGGCTGTGTCTTTTTCATTTTAATTTCCCTAAGCTATAGGACCATAAGTGGAAGTGCCCTAGGTTCTGTTGCTTTGTTTTTTAGTTGTTTCAGGAAACACCATACACTTCTCCCAAGTGGTTCTTGGCAATTTACATCCCGCCCATCAGCATAACAAGGCTCCCAGTTCTCCATGGCCTGTCCTGCCTTTCTGGATTTTACACTTTTTTCAGATGGCCCTTTTGACCGGGGGGAAGTGAGACTTCATTGTAGTGCAGATTTCCTTTGCAAGCTTGCTTGGTTGGCCAAAAAGGACGTATGCGTTTTTTCCTGAATATATTCAGGAAAAAACGCATACGCCCTTTTTGGCCAAGTGCATCATTGTGGACGTTCTGCCTCTTTTCCTATGCTTTCAATGCAATTCCAGTCTACCTCCTGAAATCGGTTTCCTGCAATTCTGCCCCGCTTTCAAGTCCTCTTGGCAGCCTTACTTCAGTCTATTTTTGGACGATAGCTGTCATTTATAACTCTGCAGGTTTGTGAATTACAGTGCCCCTGAGCTCCTTTCTTCAACTCGCTTTCTTGTGACCTGGCCGCAACACCGCAGGATGGCTTCAGGCCCTAATCTGGTTCCGGCCCGGCATGCTGAGCCTTTGGTTAATTCCTCTTCCTGGTGGGAAATGAGAGTTAAATTTGCCTGTCCAGACACCTCCACCTAGCCTCTCATTGGTTCTCGCTATTCCTGTTCATCTTCCGCAGAAATTGCAAACTGGGCCAAACAGGAGGTTAAAGGGACTGACTCTCCAAGTCGGGAGAGTGTTAGTAAAGCGTCTGGAATGTTGCACCCGAGTACCAGGGTACGAAAATTGAGACATATTTGAACACGTCTCCCGTTCACATGGTTGATCATACTCTGGGTTCCACATGCATGTTTTAGCTGAAGGAAGAATACCTTAAACCTGGAGAGTTGAGACCCTTTTAATGGGTACAATGCAATATGACTTCAAAGGGTCTTCATTTGCTCACCGAACCTCTCCAATCCTATCACTGCTGCATTTATGGCCCTGTACACATGCTTGATTCTCTTTCGGAGACATAGCAATCCATAGGTTTTAAGACACTTACTAGTCAGGTACATTCTTAGGCGTTTAATATGCGGTGTTGAGTCCATTTCATTGAGCAAGGAGTAGCTCTTGTCTATTCTATATTTGACTTAAGTAACTTTATCTGTGCTCATTTCAATCTCTGGTTTTATGCAGCACCCCAACTCACCTTTCCCCTTAAGCAAGCATAAGTTGGTTTTCTAAATTTGAGACCCTGTTCTGTTCTGTAATTCAGTTCCTGTGTAGCCAAGTTTACATTCCGTGTATTACTGATATCTTATGATGTTTCTTTTTCTGTGTGACTTATTTCAGTTAGAATCATCATACCTGAATCCACTCATTGTGCTGCTAAGGGCCTGATGACACAGATTTCATTGCTGAGTGATATTGCTTTGTAAGTAAATACCACAACTTCTTTATCCATTTTTCACTTTCTGCGATGTTGAACTTGTACTGTAAACGAGGTTCTTGTAAACAGAGCCGTTCCAAACTTTGGGGTCGCTGTGTCTTTTTGATTTTAATTTCCCTAAGCTATAAGACCATAAGTGGAGGTGCCCTAGGTTCTGTTGCTTTGTTTTTTAGATGTTTCAGGAAACACCATACACTTCTCCCGAGTGGTTGTTGGCAATTTACATCCCGCCCATCAGCATAACAAGGCTCCCAGTTCTCCATGGCCTGTCCTGCCTTTCTGGATTTTACACTTTTTTCAGATGGCCCTTTTGATCCGGGGGAAGTGAGACTTCATTGTAGTGCAGATTGTCTTTGCAAGCTTGCTTGGTTGGCCAAAAAGGGCGTATGCGTTTTTTCCTGAATATATTCAGGAAAAAACGCATACGCCCTTTTTGGCCAAGTGCATCATTGTGGACGTTCTGCCTCTTTTCCTATGCTTTCAATGCAATTCCAGTCTACCTCCTGAAATCGGCTTCCTGCAATTCTGCCCCGCTTTCAAGTCATCTTGGCAGCCTTACTTCAGTATATTTTTGGACGAGAGCTGTCATTTATAACTCTGCAGGTTTGTGAATTACAGTGCCCCTGAGCTCCTTTCTTCAACTCGCTTTCTTGTGACCTGGCCGCAACACCACAGGACGTCTTCAGGCCCTAATCTGGTTCTGGCACGGCACGCTGAGCCTTTGGTTAATTCCTCTTCCTGGTGGGAAATGAGAGTTAAATTTGCCCATCCAGACACCTCCAGCTAGTCTTTCATTGGTTCTCGCTATTCCTGTTCATCTTCCACAGAAATTGCAAACTGGGCCAAACAGGAAGTTAAAGGGACTGACTCTCCAAGTGGGGAGAGTGTTAGTAAAGCGTCTGGAATGTTGCACCCGAGTACCAGGGTACGAAAACTGAGACATATTTGAACACGTCTCCCGATCACATGGTTGATCATACTCTAGGTTCCACATGCATGTTTTAGATGAAGGAAGAATACCTTAAACCTGGGTAGTTGAAACCCGTGAAATGGGTACCATGCAATATGACTTCAAAGGGTCTTCATTTGCTCACGAACCTCTACAATCCTATCACTGCTGCGTTTATGCCCCTGTACACATGCTTGATTCTCTTTCGGAGACATAGCAATCCATAGGTTTTAAGATACTTACTAGTCAGGTACATTCTTAGGCGTTTAATATGCGGTGTTGAGTCCATTTCGTTGAGCAAGGAGTAGCTCTTGTCTATTCCATATTTGGCTTAAGGAACTTTATCTGTGCTCATTTCAATCTCTGGTTTTATGCAGCACCCCAACTCACCTTTACCCTTAAGCAAGCATAAGTTGGTTTTCTAAATTTGAGACCCTGTTCTGTTCTGTAATTCAGTTCCTGTGTAGCCAAGTTTACATTCCGTGTATTACTGATATCTTATGATGTTTCTTTTTCTGTGTGACTTATTTTAGGTAGAATCATCATACCTGAATCCACTCATTGTGCTGCTAAGGGCCTGATGACACAGATTTCATTGCTGAGTGATATTGCTTTGTAACTAAATACCACAACTTCTTTATCCATTTTTCTCTTTCTGCAATGTTGAACTTGTACTGTAAACGAGGTTCTTGTAAACAGAGCCGTTCCAAACTTTGGGGTGGCTGTGTCTTTTTCATTTTAATTTCCCTAAGCTATAGGACCATAAGTGGAAGTGCCCTAGGTTCTGTTGCTTTGTTTTTTAGTTGTTTCAGGAAACACCATACACTTCTCCCAAGTGGTTCTTGGCAATTTACATCCCGCCCATCAGCAAAACAAGGCTCCCAGTTCTCCATGGCCTGTCCTGCCTTTCTGGATTTTACACTTTTTTCAGATGGCCCTTTTGACCGGGGGGAAGTGAGACTTCATTGTAGTGCAGATTTCCTTTGCAAGCTTGCTTGGTTGGCCAAAAAGGGCGTATGCGTTTTTTCCTGAATATATTCAGGAAAAAACGCATACGCCCTTTTTGGCCAAGTGCATCATTGTGGACGTTCTGCCTCTTTTCCTATGCTTTCAATGCAATTCCAGTCTACCTCCTGAAATCGGTTTCCTGCAATTCTGCCCCGCTTTCAAGTCCTCTTGGCAGCCTTACTTCAGTCTATTTTTGTTCGATAGCTGTCATTTATAACTCTGCAGGTTTGTGAATTACAGTGCCCCTGAGCTCCTTTCTTCAACTCGCTTTCTTTTGAGCTGGCCGCAACACTGCAGGATGGCTTCAGGCCCTAATCTGGTTCCGGCACGGCACGCTGAGCCTTTGGTTAATTCCTCTTCCTGGTGGGAAATGAGAGTTAAATTTGCCCGTCCAGACACCTCCAGCTAGCCTCTCATTGGTTCTCGCTATTCCTGTTCATCTTCCGCAGAAATTGCAAACTGGGCCAAACAGGAGGTTAAAGGGACTGACTCTCCAAGTCGGGAGAGTGTTAGTAAAGCGTCTGGAATGTTGCACCCGAGTACCAGGGTACGAAAACTGAGACATATTTGAACACGTCTCCCGATCACATGGTTGATCATACTCTAGGTTCCACATGCATGTTTTAGCTGAAGGAAGAATATCTTAAACCTGGGTAGGTGAAACCCGTGGAATGGGTACCATGCAATATGACTTCAAAGGGTCTTCATTTGCTCACCGAACCTCTCCAATCCTATCACTGCTGCGTTTATGCCCCTGTACACATGCTTG
This sequence comes from Stenella coeruleoalba, assembly GCF_951394435.1. Taxonomy (NCBI): domain Eukaryota; kingdom Metazoa; phylum Chordata; class Mammalia; order Artiodactyla; family Delphinidae; genus Stenella; species Stenella coeruleoalba. Next base: position 784,784 of record NW_027645862.1, read on the forward strand.
ATTCTCTTTTGGAGACATAGCAATCCATAGGTTTTAAGATACTTACTAGTCAGGTACATTCTTAGGCGTTTAATATGCGGTGTTGAGTCCATTTCGTTGAGCAAGGAGTAGCTCTTGTCTATTCCATATTTGGCTTAAGGAACTTTATCTGTGCTCTTTTCAATCTCTGGTTTTATGCAGCACCCCAACTCACCTTTACCCTTAAGCAAGCATAAGTTGGTTTTCTAAATTTGAGACCCTGTTCTGTTCTGTAATTCAGTTCCTGTGTAGCCAAGTTTACATTCCGTGTATTACTGATATCTTATGATGTTTCTTTTTCTGTGTGACTTACTTCAGTTAGAATCATCATACCTGAATCCACTCATTGTGCTGCTAAGGGCCTGATGACACAGATTTCATTGCTGAGTGATATTGCTTTGTAAGTAAATACCACAACTTCTTTATCCATTTTTCACTTTCTGCGATGTTGAACTTGTACTGTAAACGAGGTTCTTGTAAACAGAGGCGTCCCAAACTTTGGGGTGGCTGTGTCTTTTTGATTTTAATTTCCCTAAGCTATAGGACCATAAGTGGAAGTGCCCTAGGCTCTGTTGCTTTGTTTTTTAGATGTTTCAGGAAATACCATACACTTCTCCCGAGTGTCTGTTGGCAATTTACATCCCGCCCATCAGCATAACAAGGCTCCCAGTTCTCCATGGCCTGTCCTGCCTTTCTGGATTTTACACTTTTTTCAGATGGCCCTTTTGACCGGGGGGAAGTGAGACTTCATTGTAGTGCAGATTTCCTTTGCAAGCTTGCTTGGTTGGCCAAAAAGGGCGTATGCGTTTTTTCCTGAATATATTCAGGAAAAAACGCATATGCCCTTTTTGGCCAAGTGCATCATTGTGGACGTTCTGCCTCTTTTCCTATGCTTTCAATGCAATTCTAGTCTACCTCCTGAAATCGGTTTCCTGCAATTCTGCCCCGCTTTCAAGTCCTCTTGGCAGCCTTACTTCAGTCTATTTTTGGACGATAGCTGTCATTTATAACTCTGCAGGTTTGTGAATTACAGTGCCCCTGAGCTCCTTTCTTCAACTCGCTTTCTTGTGACCTGTCCGCAACACCGCAGGATGGCTTCAGGCCCTAATCTGGTTCCGGCACGGCACGCTGAGCCTCTGGTTATTTCCTCTTCCTGGTGGGAAATGAGAGTTAAATTTGCCCGTCCAGACACCTCCAGCTAGTCTCTCATTGGTTCTCGCTATTCCTGTTCATCTTCCGCAGAAATTGCAAACTGGGCCAAACAGGAGGTTAAAGGGACTGACTCTCCAAGTGGGGAGAGTGTTAGTAAAGCGTCTGGAATGTTGCACCCGAGTACCAGGGGAGGAAAACTGAGACATATTTGAACACGTCTCCCGTTCACATGGTTGATCATACTCTGGGTTCCACATGCATGTTTTAGCTGAAGGAAGAATACCTTAAACCTGGAGAGTTGAGACTCGTGTAATGGGTACCATGCAATATGACTTCAAAGGGTCTTCATTTGCTCACCGAACCTCTCCAATCCTATCACTGCTGCGTTTATGCCCCTGTACACATGCTTGATTCTCTTTCGGAGACATAGCAATCCATAGGTTTTACGATACTTACTAGTCAGGTACATTCTTAGGCGTTTAATATGCGGTGTTGAGTCCATTTCGTTGAGCAAGGAGTAGCTCTTGTCTATTCCATATTTGGCCTAAGGAACTTTATCTGTGCTCATTTCAATCTCTGGGTTTATGCAGCACCCCAACTCACATTTACCCTTAAGCAAGCATAAGTTGGTTTTCTAAATTTGAGAACCTGTTCTGTTCTGTAATTCAGTTCCTGTGTAGCCAAGTTTACATTCCGTGTATTACTGATATCTTATGATGTTTCTTTTTCTGTGTGACTTATTTCAGTTAGAATCATCATACCTGAATCCACTCATTGTGATGCTAAGGGCCTGATGACATAGATTTCATTGCTGAGTGATATTGCTTTGTAAGTAAATACCACAACTTCTTTATCCATTTTTCACTTTCTGCGATGTTGAACTTGTACTGTAAACGAGGTTCTTGTAAACAGAGGCGTCCCAAACTTTGGGGTGGCTGTGTCTTTTTGATTTTAATTTCCCTAAGCTATAGGACCATAAGTGGCAGTGCCCTAGGCTCTGTTGCTTTGTTTTTTAGATGTTTCAGGAAACACCATACACTTCTCCCGAGTGGTTGTTGGCAATTTACATCCCGCCCTTCAGCATAACAATGCTCCCAGTTCTCCATGGCCTGTCCTGCCTTTCTGGATTTTACACTTTTTTCAGATGGCTCTTTTGACCTGGGGGAAGTGAGACTTCATTGTAGTGCAGATTTCCTTTGCAAGCTTCCTTGGTTGGCCAAAAAGGGCGTATGCGTTTTTTCCTGAATATATTCAGGAAAAAACGCATACGCCCTTTTTGGCCAAGTGCCTCATTGTGGACGTTCTGCCTCTTTTCCTATGCTTTCAATGCAATTCCAGTCTACCTCCTGAAATCGGTTTCCTGCAATTCTGCCCCGCTTTCAAGTCCTCTTGGCAGCCTTACTTCAGTCTATTTTTGGACGATAGCTGTCATTTATAACTCTGCAGGTTTGTGAATTACAGTGCCCCTGAGCTCCTTTCTTCAACTCGCTTTCTTGTGACCTGGCCGCAACACCGCAGGATGGCTTCAGGCCCTAATCTGGTTCCGGCCCGGCATGCTGAGCCTTTGGTTATTTCCTCTTCCTGGTGGGAAATGAGAGTTAAATTTGCCCGTCCAGACACCTCCAGCTAGCCTCTCATTGGTTCTCGCTATTCCTGTTCATCTTCTGCAGAAATTGCAAACTGGGCCAAACAGGAGGTTAAAGGGACTGACTCTCCAAGTGGGGAGTGTGTTAGTTAAGCGTCTGGAATGTTGCACCCGAGTACCAGGGGAGGAAAACTGAGACATATTTGAACACATCTCCCGATCACATGGTTGATCATACTCTAGGTTCCACATGCATGTTTTAGCTTAAGGAAGAATACCTTAAACCTGGGTAGTTGAAACCCGTGGAATGGGTACCATGCAATATGACTTCAAAGGGTCTTCATTTGCTCACCGAACCTCTCCAATCCTATCACTGCTGCGTTTATGCCCCTGTACACATGCTTGATTCTCTTTCGGAGACATAGCAATCCATAGGTTTTAAGATACTTACTAGTCAGGTACATTCTTAGGCGTTTAATATGCGGTGTTGAGTCCATTTCGTTGAGCAAGGAGTAGCTCTTGTCTATTCCATATTTGGCTTAAGGAACTTTATCTGTGCTCATTTCAATCTCTGGTGTTATGCAGCACCCCAACTCACCTTTCCCCTTAAGCAAGCATAAGTTGGTTTTCTAAATTTGAGACCCTGTTCTGTTCTGTAATTCAGTTCCTGTGTAGCCAAGTTTACATTCCGTGTATTACTGATATCTTATGATGTTTCTTTTTCTGTGTGACTTACTTCAGTTAGAATCATCATACCTGAATCCACTCATTGTGCTGCTAAGGGCCTGATGACACAGATTTCATTGCTGAGTGATATTGCTTTGTAAGTAAATACCACAACTTCTTTATCCATTTTTCACTTTCTGCGATGTTGAACTTGTACTGTAAACGAGGTTCTTGTAAACAGAGCCGTTCCAAACTTTGGGGTGGCTGTGTCTTTTTGATTTTAATTTCCCTAAGCTATAGGACCATAAGTGGACGTGCCCTAGGTTCTGTTGCTTTGTTTTTTAGATATTTCAGGAAACACCATACACTTCTCCCGAGTGGTTGTTGGCAATTTACATCCCGCCCATCAGCATAACAAGGCTCCCAGTTCTCCATGGCCTGTCCTGCCTTTCTGGATTTTACACTTTTTTCAGATGGCCCTTTTGACCGGGGGGAAGTGAGACTTCATTGTAGTGCAGATTTCCTTTGCAAGCTTGCTTGGTTGGCCAAAAAGGGCGTATGCGTTTATTCCTGAATATATTCAGGAAAAAACGCATACGCCCTTTTTGGCCAAGTGCATCATTGTGGACGTTCTGCCTCTTTTCCTATGCTTTCAATGCAATTCCAGTCTACCTCCTGAAATCGGTTTCCTGCAATTCTGCCCCGCTTTCAAGTCCTCTTGGCAGCCTTACTTCAGTCTATTTTTGGACGATAGCTGTCATTTATAACTCTGCAGGTTTGTGAATTACAGTGCCCCTGAGCTCCTTTCTTCAACTCGCTTTCTTTTGAGCTGGCCGCAACACCGCAGGATGGCTTCAGGCCCTAATCTGGCTCCGGTACAGCACGCTGAGCCTTTGGTTATTTCCTCTTCCTGGTGGGAAATGAGAGTTAAATTTGCCCGTCCAGACACCTCCAGCTAGCCTCTCATTGGTTCTCGCTATTCCTGTTCATCTTCTGCAGAAATTGCAAACTGGGCCAAACAGGAGGTTAAAGGCGCTGACTCTCCAAGTGGGGAGAGTGTTAGTAAAGCGTCTGGAATGTTGCACCCGAGTACCAGGGGAGGAAAACTGAGACATATTTGAACACGTCTCCCGATCACATGGTTGATCATACTCTGGGTTCCACATGCATGTTTTAGCTGAAGGAAGAATACCTAAAACCTGGGTAGTTGAAACCCGTGGAATGGGTACCATGCAATATGACTTCAAAGGGTCTTCATTTGCTCACCAAACCTCTCCAATCCTATCACTGCTGCGTTTATGCACCTGTACACATGCTTGATTCTCTTTCGGAGACATAGCAATCCATAGGTTTTAAGATACTTACAAGTCAGGTACATTCTTAGGCGTTTAATATGCGGTGTTGAGTCCATTTCGTTGAGCAAGGAGTAGCTCTTGTCTATTCCATATTTGGCTTAAGGAACTTTATCTGTGCTCATTTCAATCTCTGGTTTTATGCAGCACCCCAACTCACCTTTACCCTTAAGCAAGCATAAGTTGTTTTTCTAAATTTGAGACCCTGTTCTGTTCTGTAATTCAGTTCCTGTGTAGCCAAGTTTACATTCCGTGTATTACTGATATCTTATGATGTTTCTTTTTCTGTGTGACTTATTTCAGTTAGAATCATCATACCTGAATCCACTCATTGTGCTGCTAAGGGCCTGATGACACAGATTTCATTGCTGAGTTATATTGCTTTGTAAGTAAATACCACAACTTCTTTATCCATTTTTCACTTTCTGCGATGTTGAACTTGTACTGTAAACGAGGTTCTTGTAAACAGAGCCGTTCCAAACTTTGGGGTGGCTGTGTCTTTTTGATTTTAATTTCCCTAAGCTATAGGACCATAAGTGGAAGTGCCCTAGGTTCTGTTGCTTTGTTTTTTAGATGTTTCAGGAAACACCATACACTTCTCCCGAGTGGTTGTTGGCAATTTACATCCCGCCCATCAGCATAACAAGGCTCCCAGTTCTCCATGGCCTGTCCTGCCTTTCTGGATTTTACACTTTTTTCAGATGGCCCTTTTGACCAGGGGGAAGTGAGACTTCATTGTAGTGCAGATTTCCTTTGCAAGCTTGCTTGGTTGGCCAAAAAGGGCGTATGCGTTTTTTCCTGAATATACTCAGGAAAAAACGCATACGCCCTTTTTGGCCAAGTGCATCATTGTGGACGTTCTGCCTCTTTTCCTATGCTTTCAATGCAATTCCAGTCTACCTCCTGAAATCGGTTTCCTGCAATTTTGCCCCGCTTTCAAGTCCTCTTGGCAGCCTTACTTCAGTATATTTTTGGACGATAGCTGTCATTTATAACTCTGCAGGTTTGTGAATTACAGTGCCCCTGAGCTCCTTTCTTCAACTCGCTTTCTTTTGAGCTGGCCGCAACACCGCAGGATGGCTTCAGGCCCTAATCTGGTTCCGGTACGGCACGCTGAGCCTTTGGTTATTTCCTCTTCCTGTTGGGAAATGAGAGTTAAATTTGCCCGTCCAGACACCTCCAGCTAGCCTCTCATTGGTTCTCGCTATTCCTGTTCATCTTCCGCTGAAATTGCAAACTGTGCCAAACAGGAGGTTAAAGGGACTGACTCTCCAAGTCGGGAGAGTGTTAGTAAAGCGTCTGGAATGTTGCACCCGAGTACCAGGGGAGGAAAACTGAGACATATTTGAACACGTCTCCCGTTCACATGGTTGATCATACTTGGGTTCCACATGCATGTTTTAGCTGAAGGAAGAATACCTTAAACCTGGAGAGTTGAGACCCGTGTAATGGGTACCATGCAATATGACTTCAAAGGGTCTTCATTTGCTCACCGAACCTCTCCAATCCTATCACTGCTGCGTTTATGCCCCTGTACACATGCTTGATTCTCTTTTGGAGACATAGCAATCCATAGGTTTTACGATACTTACTAGTCAGGAACATTCGTAGGCGTTTAATATGCGGTGTTGAGTCCATTTCGTTGAGCAAGGAGTAGCTCTTGTCTATTCCATATTTGACTTAAGGAAGTTTATCTGTGCTCATTTCAATCTCTGGTTTTATGCAGCACCCCAACTCACCTTTCCCCTTAAGCAAGCATAAGTTGGTTTTCTAAATTTGAGACCCTGTTCTGTTCTGTAATTCAGTTCCTGTGTAGCCAAGTTTACATTCCGTGTATTACTGATATCTTATGATGTTTCTTTTTCTGTGTGACTTATTTCAGTTAGAATCATCATACCTGAATCCACTCATAGTGAAGCTAACGGCCTGATGACATAGATTTCATTGCTGAGTGATATTGCTTTGTAAGTAAATACCACAACTTCTTTATCCATTTTTCACTTTCTGCGATGTTGAACTTGTACTGTAAACGAGGTTCTTGTAAACAGAGGCGTCCCAAACTTTGGGGTGGCTGTGTCTTTTTGATTTTAATTTCCCTAAGCTATAGGACCATAAGTGGCAGTGCCCTAGGCTCTGTTGCTTTGTTTTTTAGATGTTTCAGGAAATACCATACACTTCTCCCAAGTGTCTGTTGGCAATTTACATCCCGCCCATCAGCATAACAAGGCTCCCAGTTCTCCATGGCCTGTCCTGCCTTTCTGGATTTTACACTTTTTTCAGATGGCCCTTTTGACCGGGGGGAAGTGAGACTTCATTGTAGTGCAGATTTCCTTTGCAAGCTTGCTTGGTTGGCCAAAAAGGGCGTATGCGTTTTTTCCTGAATATATTCAGGAAAAAACGCATACGCCCTTTTTGGCCAAGTGCATCATTGTGGACGTTCTGCCTCTTTTCCTATGCTTTCAATGCAATTCCAGTCTACCTCCTGAAATCGGTTTCCTGCAATTCTGCCCCGCTTTCAAGTCCTCTTGGCAGCCTTACTTCAGTCTATTTTTGGACGATAGCTGTCATTTATAACTCTGCAGGTTTGTGAATTACAGTGCCCCTGAGCTCCTTTCTTCAACTCGCTTTGTTGTGACCTGGCCGCAACACCGCAGGATGGCTTCAGGCCCTAATCTGGTTCCGGCCCGGCATGCTGAGCCTTTGGTTAATTCCTCTTCCTGGTGGGAAATGAGAGTTAAATTTGCCCGTCCAGACACCTCCAGCTAGTCTCTCATTGGTTCTCGCTATTCCTGGTCATCTTCCGCAGAAATTGCAAACTGTGCCAAACAGGAGGTTAAAGGGACTGACTCTCCAAGTGGGGAGAGTGTTAGTAAAGCGTCTGGAATGTTGCACCCGAGTACCAGGGGAGGAAAACTGAGACATATTTGAACACGTCTCCCGATCACATGGTTGATCATACTCTGGGTTCCACATGCATGCTTTAGCTGAAGGAAGAATACCTAAACCCTGGGTAGTTGAAACCTGTGTAATGGGTACCATGCAATATGACTTCAAAGGGTCTTCATTTGCTCACCAAACCTCTCCAATCCTATCACTGCTGCGTTTATGCCCCTGTACACATGCTTGATTCTCTTTCGGAGACATAGCAATCCATAGGTTTTAAGATACTTACTAGTCAGGTACATTCTTAGGCGTTTAATATGCGGTGTTGAGTCCATTTTGTTGAGCAAGGAGTAGCTCTTGTCTATTCCATATTTGGCTTAAGGAACTTTATCTGTGCTCATTTCAATCTCTGGTTTTATGCAGCAACCCAACTCACCTTTCCCCTTAAGCAAGCATAAGTTGGTTTTCTAAATTTGAGAACCTGTTCTGTTTTGGAATTCAGTTCCTGTGTAGCCAAGTTTACATTCCGTGTATTAGTGATATCTTATGATGTTTCTTTTTCTGTGTGACTTATTTCAGTTAGAATCATCGTACCTGAATCTACTCATTATGCTGCTACAGGCCTGATGACATAGATTTCATTGCTGAGTGATACTGCATTGTACGTAAGTACCACAAGTTCTTTATCCATTTTTCACTTTCTGCGATGTTGAACTTGTACTGTAAACGAGGTTCTTGTAAACAGAGCCGTTCCAAACTTTGGGGTGGCTGTGTCTTTTTGATTTTAATTTCCCTAAGCTATAGGACCATAAGTGGAAGTGCCCTAGGCTCTGTTGCTTTGTTTTTTAGATGTTTCAGGAAACACCATACACTTCTCCCGAGTGTCTGTTGGCAATTTACATCCCGCCCATCAGCATAACAAGGCTCCCAGTTCTCAATGGCCTGTTGCCTTTCTGGATTTTACACTTTTTTCAGTTGGCCCTTTTGACCGGGAGGAAGTGAGACTTCATTGTAGTGCAGATTTCCTTTGCAAGCTTGCTTGGTTGGCCAAAAAGGGCGTATGCGTTTTTTCCTGAATATATTCAGGAAAAAACGCATACGCCTTTTTTGGCCAAGTGCATCATTGTGGACGTTCTGCCTCTTTTCCTATGCTTTCAATGCAATTCCAGTCTACCTCCTGAAATCGGTTTCCTGCAATTCTGCCCCGCTTTCAAGTCCTCTTGGCAGCCTTACTTCAGTCTATTTTTGGACGATAGCTGTCATTTATAACTCTGCAGGTTTGTGAATTACAGTGCCCCTGAGCTCCTTTCTTCAACTCGCTTTCTTGTGACCTGGACGCAACACCGCAGGATGGCTTCAGGCCCTAATCTGGTTCCGGCCCGGCATGCTGAGCCTTTGGTTAATTCCTCTTCCTGGTGGGAAATGAGAGTTAAATTTGCCCGTTCAGACACCTCCAGCTAGTCTCTCATTGGTTCTCGCTATTCCTGTTCATCTTCCGCAGAAATTGCAAACTGGGCCAAACAGGAGGTTAAAGGGACTGACTCTCCAAGTCGGGAGAGTGTTAGTAAAGCGTCTGGAATGTTGCACCCGAGTACCAGGGGAGGAAAACTGAGACATATTTTAACACGTCTCCCATTCACATGGTTGATCATACTCTGGGTTCCACATGCATGTTTTAGCTGAAGGAAGAATACCTTAAACCTGTAGAGTTGAGACCCGTGTAATGGGTACCATGCAATATGACTTCAAAGGGTCTTCATTTGCTCACCGAACCTCTCCAATCCTATCACTGCTGCGTTTATGCCCCTGTACACACGCTTGATTCTCTTTTGGAGACATAGCAATCCATAGGTTTTAAGATACTTACTAGTCAGGTACATTCTTAGGCGTTTAATATGGGGTGTTGAGTCCATTTCGTTGAGCAAGGAGTAGCTCTTGTCTATTCCATATTTGGCTTAAGGAACTTTATCTGTGCTCATTTCAATCTCTGGTTTTATGTAGCACCCCAACTCACGTTTCCCCTTAAGCAAGCATAAGTTGGTTTTCTAAATTTGAGACCCTGTTCTGTTCTGTAATTCAGTTCATGTGTAGCCAAGTTTACATTCCGTGTATTAGTGATATCTTATGATGTTTCTTTTTCTGTGTGACTTATTTCAGTTAGAATCATCGTACCTGAATCCACTCATTATGCTGCTACGGGCCTGATGACATAGATTTCATTGCTGAGTGATACTGCATTGTACGTAAGTACCACAAGTTCTTTATCCATTTTTCACTTTCTGTGATATTGAACTTGTACGGTAAACGAGGTTCTTGTAAACGGAGGCGTCCCAAACTTTGGGGTGGCTGTGTCTTTTTGATTTTAATTTCCCTAAGCTATAGGACCATAAGTGGAAGTGCCCTAGGCTCTGTTGCTTTGTTTTTTAGATGTTTCAGGAAACACCATACACTTCTCCCGAGTGGTTGTTGGCAATTTACATCCCGCCCATCAGCATAACAAGGCTCCCAGTTCTCCATGGCCTGTCCTGCCTTTCTGGATTTTACACTTTTTTCAGATGGCCCTTTTGACCGGGGGGAAGTGAGACTTCATTGTAGTGCAGATTTCCTTTGCAAGCTTGCTTGGTTGGCCAAAAAGGGCGTATGCGTTTTTTCCTGAATATATTCAGGAAAAAACGCATACGCCCTTTTTGGCCAAGTGCATCATTGTGGACGTTCTGCCTCTTTTCCTATGCTTTCAATGCAATTCCAGTCTACCTCCTGAAATCGGTTTCCTGCAATTCTGCCCCGCTTTCAAGTCCTCTTGGCAGCCTTACTTCAGTCTATTTTTGGACGATAGCTGTCATTTATAACTCTGCAGGTTTGTGAATTACAGTGCCCCTGAGCTCCTTTCTTCAACTCGCTTTCTTGTGACCTGGCCGCAACACCGCAGGATGGCTTCAGGCCCTAATCTGGTTCCGGCCCGGCATGCTGAGCCTTTGGTTAATTCCTCTTCCTGGTGGGAAATGAGAGTTAAATTTGCCCCTCCAGACACCTCCAGCTAGCCTCTCATTGGTTCTCGCTATTCCTGTTCATCTTCCGCAGAAATTGCAAACTGGGCCAAACAGGAGGTTAAAGGGACTGACTCTCCAAGTGGGGAGAGTGTTAGTAAAGCGTCTGGAATGTTGCACCCGAGTACCAGGGGAGGAAAACTGAGACATATTTGAACACGTCTCCCGATCACATGGTTGATCATACTCTGGGTTCCACATGCATGTTTTAGCTGAAGGAAGAATACCTAAAACCTGGGTAGTTGAAACCCGTGTAATGGGTACCATGCAATATGACTTCAAAGGGTCTTCATTTGCTCACCAAACCTCTCCAATCCTATCACTGCTGCGTTTATGCCCCTGTACACATGCTTGATTCTCTTTCGGAGACATAGCAATCCATAGGTTTTAAGATACTTACTAGTCAGGTACATTCTTAGGCGTTTAATATGGGGTGTTGAGTCCATTTCATTGAGCAAGGAGTAGCTCTTGTCTATTCCATATTTGGCTTAAGGAACTTTATCTGTGCTCATTTCAATCTCTGGTTTTATGCAGCACCCCAACTCACCTTTCCCCTTAAGCAAGCATAAGTTGCTTTTCTAAATTTGAGACCCTGTTCTGTTCTGTAATTCAGTTCCTGTGTAGCCAAGTTTACATTCCGTGTATTACTGATATCTTATGATGTTTCTTTTTCTGTGTGACTTATTTCAGTTAGAATCATCATACCTGAATCCACTCATTGTGCTGCTAAGGGCCTGATGACACAGATTTCATTGCTGAGTGATATTGCTTTGTAAGTAAATACCACAACTTCTTTATCCATTTTTCACTTTCTGCGATGTTGAACTTGTACTGTAAACGAGGTTCTTGTAAACAGAGCCGTTCCAAACTTTGGGGTGGCTGTGTCTTTTTGATTTTAATTTCCCTAAGCTATAGGACCATAAGTGGAAGTGCCCTAGGTTCTGTTGCTTTGTTTTTTAGATGTTTCAGGAAACACCATACACTTCTCCCGAGTGGTTGTTGGCAATTTACATCCCGCCCATCAGCATAACAAGGCTCCCAGTTCTCCATGGCCTGTCCTGCCTTTCTGGATTTTACACTTTTTTCAGATGGCCCTTTTGACCGGGGGGAAGTGAGACTTCATTGTAGTGCAGATTTCCTTTGCAAGCTTGCTTGGTTGGCCAAAAAGGGCGTATGCGTTTTTTCCTGAATATATTCAGGAAAAAACGCATACGCCCTTTTTGGCCAAGTGCATCATTGTGGACGTTCTGCCTCTTTTCCTATGCTTTCAATGCAATTCCAGTCTACCTCCTGAAATCGGTTTCCTGCAATTCTGCCCCGCTTTCAAGTCCTCTTGGCAGCCTTACTTCAGTCTATTTTTGGACGATAGCTGTCATTTATAACTCTGCAGGTTTGTGAATTACAGAGACCCTGAGCTCCTTTCTTCAACTCGCTTTCTTGTGACCTGGCCGCAACACCGCAGGATGGCTTCAGGCCCTAATCTGGTTCCGGCCCGGCATGCTGAGCCTTTGGTTAATTCCTCTTCCTGGTGGGAAATGAGAGTTAAATTTGCCCGTCCAGACACCTCCAGCTAGCCTCTCATTGGTTCTCGCTATTCCTGTTCATCTTCTGCAGAAATTGCAAACTGGGCCAAACAGGAGGTTAAAGGGACTGACTCTCCAAGTGGGGAGAGTGTTAGTAAAGCGTCTGGAATGTTGCACCCGAGTACCAGGGGAGGAAAACTGAGACATATTTGAACACGTCTCCCGATCACATGGTTGATCATACTCTAGGTTCCACATGCATGTTTTAGCTGAAGGAAGAATACCTTAAACCTGGGTAGTTGAAACCCGTGGAATGGGTACCATGCAATATGACTTCAAAGGGTCTTCATTTGCTCACCGAACCTCTCCAATCCTATCACTGCTGCGTTTATGCCCCTGTACACATGCTTGATTCTCTTTCGGAGACATAGCAATCCATAGGTTTTAAGATACTTACTAGTCAGGTACATTCTTAGGCGTTTAATATGGGGTGTTGAGTCCATTTCGTTGAGCAAGAGGTAGCGCATGTCTATTCCATATTTGGCTTAAGGAACTTTATCTGTGCTCATTTCAATCTCTGGTTTTATGCAGCACCCCAACTCACCTTTCCCCTTAAGCAAGCATAAGTTGGTTTTCTAAATCTGAGACCCTGTTCTGTTCTGTGATTCAGTTCCTGTGTAGCCAAGTTTACATTCCGTGTATTACTGATATCTTATGATGTTTCTTTTTCTGTGTGACTTATTTCAGTTAGAATCATCATACCTGAATCCACTCATTGTGATGCTAAGGGCCTGATGACATAGATTTCATTGCTGAGTGATATTGCTTTGTAAGTAAATACCACAACTTCTTTATCCATTTTTCACTTTCTGCGATGTTGAACTTGTACTGTAAACGAGGTTCTTGTAAACAGAGGCGTCCCAAACTTTGGGGTGGCTGTGTCTTTTTGATTTTAATTTCCCTAAGCTATAGGACCATAAGTGGCTGTGCCCTAGGCTCTGTTGCTTTGTTTTTTCGATGTTTCAGGAAACACCATACACTTCTCCCGAGTGTCTGTTGGCAATTTACATCCCGCCCATCAGCATAACAAGGCTCCCAGTTCTCCATGGCCTGTCCTGCCTTTCTGGATTTTACACTTTATTCAGATGGCCCTTTTGACCGGGGGGAAGTGAGACTTCATTGTAGTGCAGATTTCCTTTGCAAGCTTGCTTGGTTGGCCAAAAAGGGCGTATGCGTTTTCTCCTGAATATATTCAGGAAAAAACGCATATGCCCTTTTTGGCCAAGTGCATCATTGTGGACGTTCTGCCTCTTTTCCTATGCTTTCAATGCAATTCCAGTCTACCTCCTGAAATCGGTTTCCTGCAATTCTGCCCCGCTTTCAAGTCCTCTTGGCAGCCTTACTTCAGTCTATTTTTGGACGATAGCTGTCATTTATAACTCTGCAGGTTTGTGAATTACAGTGCCCCTGAGCTCCTTTCTTCAACTCGCTTTCTTGTGACCTGGCCGCAACACCGCAGGATGGCTTCAGGCCCTAATCTGGTTCCGGCCCGGCATGCTGAGCCTTTGGTTAATTCCTCTTCCTGGTGGGAAATGAGAGTTAAATTTGCCCGTCCAGACACCTCCAGCTAGCCTCTCGTTGGTTCTCGCTATTCCTGTTCATCTTCTGCAGAAATTGCAAACTGGGCCAAACAGGAGGTTAAAGGGACTGACTCTCCAAGTGGGGAGAGTGTTAGTAAAGCATCTGGAATGTTGCACCCGAGTACCAGGGGAGGAAAACTGAGACATATTTGAACACGTCTCCCGATCACATGGTTGATCATACTCTAGGTTCCACATGCATGTTTTAGCTGAAGGAAGAATACCTTAAACCTGGGTAGTTGAAACCCGTGGAATGGGTACCATGCAATATGACTTCAAAGGGTCTTCATTTGCTCACCGAACCTCTCCAATCCTATCACTGCTGCGTTTATGCCCCTGTACACATGCTTGATTCTCTTTCGGAGACATAGCAATCCATAGGTTTTAAGATACTTACTAGTCAGGTACATTCTTAGGCGTTTAATATGGGGTGTTGAGTCCATTTCGTTGAGCAAGGAGTAGCGCATGTCTATTCCATATTTGGCTTAAGGAACTTTATCTGTGCTCATTTCAATCTCTGGTTTTATGCAGCACCCCAACTCACCTTTCCCCTTAAGCAAGCATAAGTTGGTTTTCCAAATTTGAGAACCTGTTCTGTTCTGTAATTCAGTTCCTGTGTAGCCAAGTTTACATTCCGTGTATTACTGATATCTTATGATGTTTCTTTTTCTGTGTGACTTATTTCAGTTAGAATCATCGTACCTGAATCTACTCATTATGCTGCTACGGGCCTGATGACATAGATTTCATTGCTGAGTGATATTGCTTTGTAAGTAAATACCACAACTTCTTTATCCATTTTTCACTTTCTGCGATGTTGAACTTGTACTGTAAACGAGGTTCTTGTAAACAGAGCTGTTCCAAACTTTGGGGTGGCTGTGTCTTTTTGATTTTAATTTCCCTAAGCTATAGGACCATAAGTGGAAGTGCCCTAAGCTCAGTTGCTTTGTTTTTTAGATGTTTCAGGAAACACCATACACTTCTCCCAACTGTCTGTTGACAATTTACATCCCACCCATCAGCATAACAAGGCTCCCAGTTCTCAATGGCCTGTTGCCTTTCTGGATTTTACACTTTTTTCAGATGGACCTTTTGACCGGGGGGAAGTGAGACTTCATTGTAGTGCAGATTTCCTTTGCAAGCTTGCTTGGTTGGCCAAAAAGGGTGTATGCGTTTTTTCCTGAATATATTCAGGAAAAAACGCATACGCCCTTTTTGGCCAAGTGCATCATTGTGGACGTTCTGCCTCTTTTCCTATGCTTTCAATGCAATTCCAGTCTACCTCCTGAAATCGGTTTCCTGCAATTCTGCCCCGCTTTCAAGTCCTCTTGGCAGCCTTACTTCAGTCTATTTTTGGACGATAGCTGTCATTTATAACTCTGCACGTTTGTGAATTACAGTGCCCCTGAGCTCCTTTCTTCAACTCGCTTTCTTGTGACCTGGCCGCAACACCGCAGGATGGCTTCAGGCCCTAATCTGGTTCCGGCACGGCACGCTGAGCCTTTGGTTATTTCCTCTTCCTGGTGGGAAATGAGAGTTAAATTTGCCCGTCCAGACACCTCCAGCTAGCCTCTCATTGGTTCTCGCTATTCCTGTTCATCTTCCGCAGAAATTGCAAACTGGGCCAAACAGGAGGTTAAAGGCGCTGACTCTCCAAGTGGGGAGAGTGTTAGTAAAGCGTCTGGAATGTTGCACCCGAGTACCAGGGGAGGAAAACTGAGACATATTTGAACACGTCTCCCGTTCACATGGTTGATCATACTTGGGTTCCACATGCATGTTTTAGCTGAAGGAAGAATACCTTAAACCTGGAGAGTTGAGACCCGTGTAATGGGTACCATGCAATATGACTTCAAAGGGTCTTCATTTGCTCACCGAACCTCTCCAATCCTATCACTGCTGCGTTTATGCCCCTGTACACATGCTTGATTCTCTTTAGGAGACATAGCAATCCATAGGTTTTAAGATACTTACTAGTCAGGTACATTCTTAGGCGTTTAATATGCGGTGTTGAGTCCATTTCGTTGAGCAAGGAGTAGCTCTTGTCTATTCCATATTTGACTTAAGGAACTTTATCTGTGCTCATTTCAATCTCTGGTTTTATGCAGCACCCCAACTCACCTTTACCCTTAAGCAAGCATAAGTTGGTTTTCTAAATCTGAGACCCTGTTCTGTTCTGTAATTCAGTTCCTGTGTAGCCAAGTTTATATTCCGTGTATTACTGATATCTTATGATGTTTCTTTTTCTGTGTGACTTATTTCAGTTAGAATCATCATACCTGAATCCACTCATTGTGATGCTAAGGGCCTGATGACATAGATTTCATTGCTGAGTGATATTGCTTTGTAAGTAAATACCACAACTTCTTTATCCATTTTTCACTTTCTGCGATGTTGAACTTGTACTGTAAACGAGGTTCTTGTAAACAGAGGCGTCCCAAACTTTGGGGTGGCTGTGTCTTTTTGATTTTAATTTCCCTAAGCTATAGGACCATAAGTGGCTGTGCCCTAGGCTCTGTTGCTTTGTTTTTTCGATGTTTCAGGAAACACCATACACTTCTCCCAAGTGTCTGTTGGCAATTTACATCCCGCCCATCAGCATAACAAGGCTCCCAGTTCTCCATGGCCTGTCCTGCCTTTCTGGATTTTACACTTTTTTCAGATGGCCCTTTTGACCGGGGGGAAGTGAGACTTCATTGTAGTGCAGATTTCCTTTGCAAGCTTGCTTGGTTGGCCAAAAAGGGCGTATGTGTTTTTTCCTGAATATATTCAGAAAAAAACGCATACGCCCTTTTTGGCCAAGTGCATCATTGTGGACGTTCTGCCTCTTTTCCTATGCTTTCAATGCAATTCCAGTCTACCTCCTGAAATCGGTTTCCTGCAATTCTGCCCCGCTTTCAAGTCCTCTTGGCAGCCTTACTTCAGTCTATTTTTGGACGATAGCTGTCATTTATAACTCTGCAGGTTTGTGAATTACAGTGCCCCTGAGCTCCTTTCTTCAACTCGCTTTCTTGTGACCTGGCCGCAACACCGCACGATGGCTTCAGGCCCTAATCTGGTTCCGGCACGGCACGCTGAGCCTTTGGTTAATTCCTCTTCCTGGTGGGAAATGAGAGTTAAATTTGCCCGTCCAGACACCTCCAGCTAGTCTCTCATTGGTTCTCGCTATTCCTGTTCATCTTCCGCAGAAATTGCAAACTGGGCCAAACAGGAGGTTAAAGGGACTGACTCTCCAGGTCGGGAGAGTGTTAGTAAAGCGTCTGGAATGTTGCACCCGAGTACCAGGGGAGGAAAACTGAGACATATTTGAACACGTCTCCCGATCACATGGTTGATCATACTCTAGGTTCCACATGCATGTTTTAGCTGAAGGAAGAATACCTTAAACCTGGGTAGTTGAAACCCGTGGAATGGGTACCATGCAATATGACTTCAAAGGGTCTTCATTTGCTCACCGAACCTCTCCAATCCTATCACTGCTGCGTTTATGCCCCTGTACACATGCTTGATTCTCTTTCGGAGACATAGCAATCCATAGGTTTTAAGATACTTACTAGTCAGGAACATTCTTAGGCGTTTAATATGGGGTGTTGAGTCCATTTCGTTGAGCAAGGAGTAGCTCTTGTCTATTCCATATTTGGCTTAAGGAACTATATCTTGTCTCATTTCAATCTCTGGTTTTATGCAGCACCCCAACTCACCTTTACCCTTAAGCAAGAATAAGTTGGTTTTCTAAATTTGAGACCCTGTTCTGTTCTGTAATTCAGTTCCTGTGTAGCCAAGTTTACATTCCGTGTATTACTGATATCTTATGATGTTTCTTTTTCTGTGTGACTTATTTCAGTTAGAATCATCATACCTGAATCCACTCACTGTGCTGCTAAGGGCCTGATGACACAGATTTCATTGCTGAGTGATATTGCTTTGTAAGTAAATACCACAACTTCTTTATCCATTTTTCACTTTCTGCGATGTTGAACTTGTACTGTAAACGAGGTTCTTGTAAACCGAGCCATTCCAAACTTTGGGGTGGCTGTGTCTTTTTGATTTTAATTTCCCTAAGCTATAGGACCATAAGTGGAAGTGCCCTAGGTTCTGTTGCTTTGTTTTTTAGATGTTTCAGGAAACACCATACACTTCTCCCGAGTGGTTGTTGGCAATTTACATCCCGCCCATCAGCATAACAAGGCTCCCAGTTCTCCATGGCCTGTCCTGCCTTTCTGGATTTTACACTTTTTTCAGATGGCCCTTTTGACCGGGGGGAAGTGAGACTTCATTGTAGTGCAGATTTCCTTTGCAAGCTTGCTTTGTTGGCCAAAAAGGGCGTATGCGTTTTTTCCTGAATATATTCAGGAAAAAACGCATACGCCCTTTTTGGCCAAGTGCATCACTGTGGACGTTCTGCCTCTTTTCCTATGCTTTCAATGCAATTCCAGTCTACCTCCTGAAATCGGTTTCCTGCAATTCTGCCCCGCTTTCAAGTCCTCTTGGCAGCCTTACTTCAGTCTATTTTTGGACGATAGCTGTCATTTATAACTCTGCAGGTTTGTGAATTACAGTGTCCCTGAGCTCCTTTCTTCAACTTGCTTTCTTGTGACCTGGCCGCAACACCGCAGGATGGCTTCAGGCCCTAATCTGGTTCCGGCATGGCATGCTGAGCCTTTTGTTATTTCCTTTTCCTGGTGGGAAATGAGAGTTAAATTTGCCCATCCAGACACCTCCAGCTAGTCTCTCATTGGTTCTCGCTATTCCTGTTCATCTTCCGCAGAAATTGCAAACTGGGCCAAACAGGAGGTTAAAGGCGCTGACTCTCCAAGTGGGGAGAGTGTTAGTAAAGCATCTGGAATGTTGCACCCGAGTACCAGGGGAGGAAAACTGAGACATATTTGAACACGTCTCCCGTTCACATGGTTGATCATACTTGGGTTCCACATGCATGTTTTAGCTGAAGGAAGAATACCTTAAAACTGGAGAGTTAAGACCCGTGTAATGGGTACCATGCAATATGACTTCAAAGGGTCTTCATTTGCTCACCAAACCTCTCCAATCTTATCACTGCTACGTTTATGCCCCTGTACACATGCTTGATTCTCTTTCGGAGACATAGCAATCCATAGGTTTTAAGATACTTACTAGTCAGGTACATTCTTAGTCGTTTAATATGCGGTGTTGAGTCCATTTCGTTGAGCAAGGAGTAGCTCTTGTCTATTCCATATTTGGCTTAAGGAACTTTATCTGTGCTCATTTCAATCTCTGGTTTTATGCAGCACCCCAACTCACCTTTACCCTTAAGCAAGAATAAGTTGGTTTCGTAAATTTGAGACCCTGTTCTGTTCTGTAATTCAGTTCCTGTGTAGCCAAGTTTACATTCCGTGTATTACTGATATCTTATGATGTTTCTTTTTCTGTGTGACTTATTTCAGTTAGAATCATCATACCTGAATCCACTTACTGTGCTGCTAAGGGCCTGATGACACAGATTTCATTGCTGAGTGATATTGCTTTGTAAGTAAATACCACAACTTCTTTATCCATTTTTCACTTTCTGCGATGTTGAACTTGTACTGTAAACGAGGTTCTTGTAAACAGAGCCGTTCCAAACTTTGGGGTGGCTGTGTCTTTTTGATTTTAATTTCCCTAAGCTATAGGACCATAAGTGGAAGTGCCCTAGGTTCTGTTGCTTTGTTTTTTAGATGTTTCAGGAAACACCATACACTTCTCCCGAGTGGTTGTTGGCAATTTACATCCCGCCCATCAGCATAACAAGGCTCCTAGTTCTCCATGGCCTGTCCTGCCTTTCTGGATTTTACACTTTTTTCAGATGGCCCTTTTGACCGGGGGGAAGTGAGACTTCATTGTAGTGCAGATTTCCTTTGCAAGCTTGCTTGGTTGGCCAAAAAGGGCGTATGCGTTTTTTCCTGAATATATTCAGGAAAAAACGCATACGCCCTTTTTGGCCAAGTGCATCATTGTGGACGTTCTGCCTCTTTTCCTATGCTTTCAATGCAATTCCAGTCTACCTCCTGAAATCGGTTTCCTGCAATTCTGCCCCGCTTTCAAGTCCTCTTGGCAGCCTTACTTCAGTCTATTTTTGGATGATAGCTGTCATTTATAACTCTGCAGGTTTGTGAATTACAGTGCCCCTGAGCTCCTTTCTTCAACTTGCTTTCTTGTGACCTGGCCGCAACACCGCAGGATGGCTTCAGGCCCTAATCTGGTTCCGGCACGGCACGCTGAGCCTTTGGTTATTTCCTTTTCCTGGTGGGAAATGAGAGTTAAATTTGCCCGTCCAGACACCTCCAGCTAGTCTCTCATTGGTTCTCGCTATTCCTGTTCATCTTCCGCAGAAATTGCAAACTGGGCCAAACAGGAGGTTAAAGGCGCTGACTCTCCAAGTGGGGAGAGTGTTAGTAAAGCGTCTGGAATGTTGCACCCGAGTACCAGGGGAGGAAAACTGAGACATATTTGAACACGTCTCCCGTTCACATGGTTGATCATACTTGGGTTCCACATGCATGTTTTAGCTGAAGGAAGAATACCTTAAACCTGGAGAGTTAAGACCCGTGTAATGGGTACCATGCAATATGACTTCAAAGGGTCTTCATTTGCTCACCAAACCTCTCCAATCCTATCACTGCTGCGTTTATGCCCCTGTACACATGCTTGATTCTCTTTCGGAGACATAGCAATCCATAGGTTTTAAGATACTTACTAGTCAGGTACATTCTTAGGCGTTTAATATGTGGTGTTGAGTCCATTTCGTTGAGCAAGGAGTAGCTCTTGTCTATTCCATATTTGACTTAAGGAACTTTATCTGTGCTCATTTCAATCTCTGGTTTTATGCAGCACCCCAACTCACCTTTACCCTTAAGCAAGCATAAGTTGGTTTTCTAAATTTGAGACCCTGTTCTGTTCTGTAATTCAGTTCCTGTGTAGCCAAGTTTACATTCCATGTATTACTGATATCTTATGATGTTTCTTTTTCTGTGTGACATACTTCAGTTAGAATCATCATACCTGAATCCACTCATTGTGCTGCTAAGGGCCTGATGACACAGATTTCATTGCTGAGTGATATTGCTTTGTAAGTAAATACCACAACTTCTTTATCCATTTTTCACTTTCTGCGATGTTGAACTTGTACTGTAAACGAGGTTCTTGTAAACAGAGCCGTTCCAAACTTTGGGGTGGCTGTGTCTTTTTGATTTTAATTTCCCTAAGCTATAGGACCATAAGTGGAAGTGCCCTAGGTTCTGTTGCTTTGTTTTTTAGATGTTTCAGGAAACACCATACACTTCTCCCGAGTGGTTGTTGGCAATTTACATCCCGCCCATCAGCATAACAAGGCTCCCAGTTCTCCATGGCCTGTCTTGCCTTTCTGGATTTTACACTTTTTTCAGATGGCCCTTTTGACCGGGGGGAAGTGAGACTTCATTGTAGTGCAGATTTCCTTTGCAAGCTTGCTTGGTTGGCCAAAAAGGGTGTATGCGTTTTTTCCTGAATATATTCAGGAAAAAACGCATACGCCCTTTTTGGCCAAGTGCATCATTGTGGACGTTCTGCCTCTTTTCCTATGCTTTCAATGCAATTCCAGTCTACCTCCTGAAATCGGTTTCCTGCAATTCTGCCCCGCTTTCAAGTCCTCTTGGCAGCCTTACTTCAGTCTATTTTTGGACGATAGCTGTCATTTATAACTCTGCAGGTTTGTGAATTACAGTGCCCCTGAGCTCCTTTCTTCAACTCGCTTTCTTTTGAGCTGGCCGCAACACCGCAGGATGGCTTCAGGCCCTAATCTGGTTCCGGCCCGGCATGCTTAACCTTTGGTTAATTCCTCTTCCTGGTGGGAAATGAGAGTTAAATTTGCCCGTCCAGACACCTCCAGCTAGCCTCTCATTGGTTCTCGCTATTCCTGTTCATCTTCCGCAGAAATTGCAAACTGGGCCAAACAGGAGGTTAAAGGCGCTGACTCTCCAAGTGGGGAGAGTGTTAGTAAAGCGTCTGGAATGTTGCACCCGAGTACCAGGGGAGGAAAACTGAGACATATTTGAACACGTCTCCCGATCACATGGTTGATCATACTCTAGGTTCCACCTGCATGTTTTAGCTGAAGGAAGAATACCTTAAACCTGGGTAGTAGAAACCCGTGGAATGGGTACCATGCAATATGACTTCAAAGGGTCTTCATTTGCTCACCGAACCTCTCCAATCCTATCACTGCTGCGTTTATGCCCCTGTACACATGCTTGATTCTCTTTCGGAGTCATAGCAATCTATAGGTTTTAAGATACTTACTAGTCAGGTACATTCTTAGGCGTTTAATATGCGGTGTTGAGTCCATTTCGTTGAGCAAGGAGTAGCTCTTGTCTATTCCATATTTGGCTTAAGGAACTTTATCTGTGCTCATTTCAATCTCTGGTTTTATGCAGCACCCCAACTCACCTTTACCCTTAAGCAAGCATAAGTTGGTTTTCTAAATTTGAGACCCTGTTCTGTTCTGTAATTCAGTTCCTGTGTAGCCAAGTTTACATTCCATGTATTACTGATATCTTATGATGTTTCTTTTTCTGTGTGACTTACTTCAGTTAGAATCATCATACCTGAATCCACTCATTGTGCTGCTAAGGGCCTGATGACACAGATTTCATTGCTGAGTGATATTGCTTTGTAAGTAAAACCACCACTTCTTTATCCATTTTTCACTTTCTGCGATGTTGAACTTGTACTGTAAACGAGGTTCTTGTAAACAGAGCCGTTCCAAACTTTGGGGTGGCTGTGTCTTTTTGATTTTAATTTCCCTAAGCTATAGGACCATAAGTGGAAGTGCCCTAGGTTCTGTTGCTTTGTTTTTTAGATGTTTCAGGAAACACCATACACTTCTCCCGAGTGGTTGTTGGCAATTTACATCCCGCCCATCAGCATAACAAGGCTCCCAGTTCTCCATGGCCTGTCCTGCCTTTCTGGATTTTACACTTTTTTCAGATGGCCCTTTTGACCGGGGGGAAGTGAGACTTCATTGTAGTGCAGATTTCCTTTGCAAGCTTGCTTGGTTGGCCAAAAAGGGCGTATGCGTTTTTTCCTGAATATATTCAGGAAAAAACGCATACGCCCTTTTTGGCCAAGTGCATCATTGTGGACGTTCTGCCTCTTTTCCTATGCTTTCAATGCAATTCCAGTCTACCTCCTGAAATCGGTTTCCTGCAATTCTGCCCCGCTTTCAAGTCCTCTTGGCAGCCTTACTTCAGTCTATTTTTGGACGATAGCTGTCATTTATAACTCTGCAGGTTTGTGAATTACAGTGCCCCTGAGCTCCTTTCTTCAACTCGCTTTCTTTTGAGCTGGCCGCAACACCGCAGGATGGCTTCAGGCCCTAGTCTGGTTCCGGTACGGCACGCTGAGCCTTTGGTTATTTCCTCTTCCTGGTGGGAAATGAGAGTTAAATTTGCCCGTCCAGACACCTCCAGCTAGCCTCTCATTGGTTCTCGCTATTCCTGTTCATCTTCCGCAGAAATTGCAAACTGGGCCAAACAGGAGGTTAAAGGGACTGACTCTCCAAGTGGGGAGAGTGTTAGTAAAGCGTCTGGAATGTTGCACCCGAGTACCAGGGTACGAAAACTAAGACATATTTGAACACGTCTCCCGATCACATGGTTGATCATACTCTAGGTTCCACATGCATGTTTTAGCTGAAGGAAGAATACCTTAAACCTGGGTAGTTGAAACCCGTGGAATGGGTACCATGCAATATGACTTCAAAGGGTCTTCATTTGCTCACCGAACCTCTCCAATCCTATCACTGCTGCGTTTATGCCCCTGTACACATGCTTGATTCTCTTTCGGAGACATAGCAATCCATAGGTTTTAAGATACTTACTAGTCAGGAACATTCTTAGGCGTTTAATATGGGGTGTTGAGTCCATTTCGTTGAGCAAGGAGTAGCTCTTGTCTATTCCATATTTGGCTTAAGGAACTTTATCTGTGCTCATTGCAATCTCTGGTTTTATGCAGCACCCCAACTCACCTTTACCCTTAAGCAAGCATAAGTTGGTTTTCTAAATTTGAGACCCTGTTCTGTTCTGTAATTCAGTTCCTGTGTAGCCAAGTTTACATTCCGTGTATTACTGATATCTTATGATGTTTCTTTTTCTGTGTGACTTATTTCAGTTAGAATCATCATACCTGAATCCATTCATTGTGCTGCTAAGGGCCTGAAGACACAGATTTCATTGCTGAGTGATATTGCTTTGTAAGTAAATACCACAACTTCTTTATCCATTTTTCACTTTCTGCGATGTTGAACTTGTACTGTAAATGAGGTTCTTGTAAACAGAGCCGTTCCAAACTTTGGGGTGCCTGTGTCTTTTTGATTTTAATTTCCCTAATCTATAGGACCATAAGTGGAAGTGCCCTAGGTTCTGTTGCTTTGTTTTTTAGATGTTTCAGGAAACACCATACACTTCTCCCGAGTGGTTGTTGGCAATTTACATCCCGCCCATCAGCATAACAAGGCTCCCAGTTCTCCATGGCCTGTCCTGCCTTTCTGGATTTTACACTTTTTTCAGATGGCCCTTTTGACTGGGGGGAAGTGAGACTTCATTGTAGTGCAGATTTCCTTTGCAAGCTTGCTTGGTTGGCCAAAAAGGGTGTATGCGTTTTTTCCTGAATATATTCAGGAAAAAACGCATACGCCCTTTTTGGCCAAGTGCATCATTGTGGACGTTCTGCCTCTTTTCCTATGCTTTCAATGCAATTCCAGTCTACCTCCTGAAATCGGTTTCCTGCAATTCTGCCCCGCTTTCAAGTCCTCTTGGCAGCCTTACTTCAGTCTATTTTTGGACGATAGCTGTCATTTATAAGTCTGCAGGTTTGTGAATTACAGTGCCCCTGAGCTCCTTTCTTCAACTTGCTTTCTTGTGACCTGGCCGCAACACCGCAGGATGGCTTCAGGCCCTAATCTGGTTCCTGCACGGCACGCTGAGCCTTTGGTTATTTCCTCTTCCTGGTGGGAAATGAGAGTTAAATTTGCCCGTCCAGACACCTCCAGCTAGTCTCTCATTGGTTCTCGCTATTCCTGTTCATCTTCCGCAGAAATTGCAAACTGGGCCAAACAGGAGGTTAAAGGCGCTGACTCTCCAAGTGGGGAGAGTGTTAGTAAAGCGTCTGGAGTGTTGCACCCGAGTACCAGGGGAGGAAAACTGAGACATATTTGAACACGTCTCCCGTTCACATGGTTGATCATACTTGGGTTCCACATGCATGTTTTAGCTGAAGGAAGAATACCTTAAACCTGGAGAGTTAAGACCCGTGTAATGGGTACCATGCAATATGACTTCAAAGGGTCTTCATTTGCTCACCGAACCTCTCCAATCCTATCACTGCTGCGTTTATGCCCCTGTACACATGCTTGATTCTCTTTCGGAGACATAGCAATCCATAGGTTTTAAGATACTTACTAGTCAGGTACATTCTTAGGCGTTTAATATGCGGTGTTGAGTCCATTTCGTTGAGCAAGGAGTAGCTCTTGTCTATTCCATATTTGACTTAAGGAACTTTATCTGTGCTCATTTCAATCTCTGGTTTTATGCAGCAACCCAACTCACCTTTACCCTTAAGCAAGCATAAGTTGGTTTTCTAAATTTGAGACCCTGTTCTGTTCTGTAATTCAGTTCCTGTGTAGCCAAGTTTACATTCCGTGTATTACTGATATCTTATGATGTTTCTTTTTCTGTGTGACTTACTTCAGTTAGAATCATCATACCTGAATCCACTCATTGTGCTGCTAAGGGCCTGATGACACAGATTTCATTGCTGAGTGATATTGCTTTGTAAGTAAATACCACAACTTCTTTATCCATTTTTCACTTTCTGCGATGTTGAACTTGTACTGTAAACGAGGTTCTTGTAAACAGAGCCGTTCCAAACTTTGGGGTGGCTGTGTCTTTTTGATTTTAATTTCCCTAAGCTATAGGACCATAAGTGGAAGTGCCCTAGGTTCTGTTGCTTTGTTTTTTAGATGTTTCAGGAAACACCATACACTTCTCCCGAGTGGTTGTTGGCAATTTACATCCCGCCCATCAGCATAACAAGGCTCCCAGTTCTCCATGGCCTGTCCTGCCTTTCTGGATTTTACACTTTTTTCAGATGGCCCTTTTGACCGGGGGGAAGTGAGACTTCATTGTAGTGCAGATTTCCTTTGCAAGCTTGCTTGGTTGGCCAAAAAGTGCATATGCGTTTTTTCCTGAATATATTCAGGAAAAAACGCATACGCCCTTTTTGGCCAAGTGCATCATTGTGGACGTTCTGCCTCTTTTCCTATGCTTTCAATGCAATTCCAGTCTACCTCCTGAAATCGGTTTCCTGCAATTCTGCCCCGCTTTCAAGTCCTCTTGGCAGCCTTACTTCAGTCTATTTTTGGACGATAGCTGTCATTTATAACTCTGCAGGTTTGTGAATTACAGTGCCCCTGAGCTCCTTTCTTCAACTCGCTTTCTTTTGAGCTGGCCGCAACACCGCAGGATGGCTTCAGGCCCTAATCTTGTTCCGGCCCGGCATGCTTAACCTTTGGTTAATTCCTCTTCCTGGTGGGAAATGAGAGTTAAATTTGCCCGTCCAGACACCTCCAGCTAGCCTCTCATTGGTTCTCGCTATTCCTGTTCATCTTCCGCAGAAATTGCAAACTGGGCCAAACAGGAGGTTAAAGGCGCTGACTCTCCAAGTGGGGAGAGTGTTAGTAAAGCGTCTGGAATGTTGCACCCGAGTACAAGGGGAGGAAAACTGAGACATATTTGAACACGTCTCCCGATCACATGGTTGATCATACTCTAGGTTCCACCTGCATGTTTTAGCTGAAGGAAGAATACCTTAAACCTGGGTAGTAGAAACCCGTGGAATGGGTACCATGCAATATGACTTCAAAGGGTCTTCATTTGCTCACCGAACCTCTCCAATCCTATCACTGCTGCGTTTATGCCCCTGTACACATGCTTGATTCTCTTTCGGAGTCATAGCAATCTATAGGTTTTAAGATACTTACTAGTCAGGTACATTCTTAGGCGTTTAATATGCGGTGTTGAGTCCATTTCGTTGAGCAAGGAGTAGCTCTTGTCTATTCCATATTTGGCTTAAGGAACTTTATCTGTGCTCATTTCAATCTCTGGTTTTATGCAGCACCCCAACTCACCTTTACCCTTAAGCAAGCATAAGTTGGTTTTCTAAATTTGAGACCCTGTTCTGTTCTGTAATTCAGTTCCTGTGTAGCCAAGTTTACATTCCATGTATTACTGATATCTTATGATGTTTCTTTTTCTGTGTGACTTACTTCAGTTAGAATCATCATACCTGAATCCACTCATTGTGCTGCTAAGGGCCTGATGACACAGATTTCATTGCTGAGTGATATTGCTTTGTAAGTAAAACCACCACTTCTTTATCCATTTTTCACTTTCTGCGATGTTGAACTTGTACTGTAAACGAGGTTCTTGTAAACAGAGCCGTTCCAAACTTTGGGGTGGCTGTGTCTTTTTTATTTTAATTTCCCTAAGCTATAGGACCATAAGTGGAAGTGCCCTAGGTTCTGTTGCTTTGTTTTTTAGATGTTTCAGGAAACACCATACACTTCTCCCGAGTGGTTGTTGGCAATTTACATCCCGCCCATCAGCATAACAAGGCTCCCAGTTCTCCATGGCCTGTCCTGCCTTTCTGGATTTTACACTTTTTTCAGATGGCCCTTTTGACCGGGGGGAAGTGAGACTTCATTGTAGTGCAGATTTCCTTTGCAAGCTTGCTTGGTTGGCCAAAAAGGGCGTATGCGTTTTTTCCTGAATATATTCAGGAAAAAACGCATACGCCCTTTTTGGCCAAGTGCATCATTGTGGACGTTCTGCCTCTTTTCCTATGCTTTCAATGCAATTCCAGTCTACCTCCTGAAATCGGTTTCCTGCAATTCTGCCCCGCTTTCAAGTCCTCTTGGCAGCCTTACTTCAGTCTATTTTTGGACGATAGCTGTCATTTATAACTCTGCAGGTTTGTGAATTACAGTGCCCCTGAGCTCCTTTCTTCAACTCGCTTTCTTTTGAGCTGTCCGCAACACCGCAGGATGGCTTCAGGCCCTAATCTGGTTCCGGTACGGCACGCTGAGCCTTTGGTTATTTCCTCTTCCTGGTGGGAAATGAGAGTTAAATTTGCCCGTCCAGACACCTCCAGCTAGCCTCTCATTGGTTCTCGCTATTCCTGTTCATCTTCCGCAGAAATTGCAAACTGGGCCAAACAGGAGGTTAAAGGCGCTGACTCTCCAAGTGGGGAGAGTGTTAGTAAAGCGTCTGGAGTGTTGCACCCGAGTACCAGGGGAGGGAAACTGAGACATATTTGAACACGTCTCCCGTTCACATGGTTGATCATACTCTGGGTTCCACATGCATGTTTTAGCTGAAGGAAGTACCTTAAACCTGGAGAGTTGAGACCCGTGTAATGGGTACCATGCAATATGACTTCAAAGGGTCTTCATTTGCTCACCGAACCTCTCCAATCCTATCACTGCTGCGTTTATGCCCCTGTACACATGCTTGATTCTCTTTCGGAGACATAGCAATCCATAGGTTTTAAGATACTTACTAGTCAGGTACATTCTTAGGCATTTAATATGGGGTGTTGAGTCCATTTCGTTGAGCAAGGAGTAGCTCTTGTCTATTCCATATTTGACTTAAGGAACTTTATCTGTGCTCATTTCAATCTCTGGTTTTGTGCAGCACCCCAACTCACCTTTACCCTTAAGCAAGCATAAGTTGGTTTTCTAAATTTGAGACCCTGTTCTGTTCTGTAATTCAGTTCCTGTGTAGCCAAGTTTACATTCCGTGTATTACTGATATCTTATGATGTTTCTTTTTCTGTGTGACTTACTTCAGTTAGAATCATCATACCTGAATCCACTCATTGTGCTGCTAAGGGCCTGATGACACAGATTTCATTGCTGAGTGATATTGCTTTGTAAGTAAATACCACAACTTCTTTATCCATTTTTCACTTTCTGCGATGTTGAACTTGTACTGTAAATGAGGTTCTTGTAAACAGAGCCGTTCCAAACTTTGGGGTGGCTGTGTCTTTTTTATTTTAATTTCCCTAAGCTATAGGACCATAAGTGGAAGTGCCCTAGGTTCTGTTGCTTTGTTTTTTAGATGTTTCAGGAAACACCATACACTTCTCCCGAGTGGTTGTTGGCAATTTACATCCCGCCCATCAGCATAACAAGGCTCCCAGTTCTCCATGGCCTGTCCTGCCTTTCTGGATTTTACACTTTTTTCAGATGGCCCTTTTGACCGGGGGGAAGTGAGACTTCATTGTAGTGCAGATTTCCTTTGCAAGCTTGCTTGGTTGGCCAAAAAGGGCGTATGCGTTTTTTCCTGTATATATTGAGGAAAAAACACATACGCCCTTTTTGGCCAAGTGCATCATTGTGGACGTTCTGCCTCTTTTCCTATGCTTTCACTGCAATTCCAGTCTACCTCCTGAAATCGGTTTCCTGCAATTCTGCCCCGCTTTCAAGTCCTCTTGGCAGCCTTACTTCAGTCTATTTTTGGACGATAGCTGTCATTTATAACTCTGCAGGTTTGTGAATTACAGTGCCCCTGAGCTCCTTTCTTCAACTCGCTTTCTTGTGACCTGGCCGCAACACCGCAGGATGGCTTCAGGCCCTAATCTGGTTCCGGCACGGCACGCTGAGCCTTTGGTTAATTCCTCTTCCTGGTGGGAAATGAGAGTTAAATTTGCCCGTCCAAACACCTCCAGCTAGTCTCTCATTGGTTTTCGCTATTCCTGTTCATCTTCCGCAGAAATTGCAAACTGGGCCAAACAGGAGGTTAAAGGGACTGACTCTCCAAGTGGGGAGAGTGTTAGTAAAGCGTCTGGAATGTTGCACCCGAGTACCAGGGTACGAAAACTAAGACATATTTGAACACGTCTCCCGATCACATGGTTGATCATACTCTAGGTTCCACATGCATGTTTTAGCTGAAGGAAGAATACCTTAAACCTGGGTAGTTGAAACCCGTGGAATGGGTACCATGCAATATGACTTCAAAGGGTCTTCATTTGCTCACCGAACCTCTCCAATCCTATCACTGCTGCGTTTATGCCCCTGTACACATGCTTGATTCTCTTTCGGAGACATAGCAATCCATAGGTTTTAAGATACTTACTAGTCAGGAACATTCTTAGGCGTTTAATATGGGGTGTTGAGTCCATTTCGTTGAGCAAGGAGTAGCTCTTGTCTATTCCATATTTGGCTTAAGGAACTTTATCTGTGCTCATTGCAATCTCTGGTTTTATGCAGCACCCCAACTCACCTTTACCCTTAAGCAAGCATAAGTTGGTTTTCTAAATTTGAGACCCTGTTCTGTTCTGTAATTCAGTTCCTGTGTAGCCAAGTTTACATTCCGTGTATTACTGATATCTTATGATGTTTCTTTTTCTGTGTGACTTATTTCAGTTAGAATCATCATACCTGAATCCATTCATTGTGCTGCTAAGGGCCTGAAGACACAGATTTCATTGCTGAGTGATATTGCTTTGTAAGTAAATACCACAACTTCTTTATCCATTTTTCACTTTCTGCGATGTTGAACTTGTACTGTAAATGAGGTTCTTGTAAACAGAGCCGTTCCAAACTTTGGGGTGCCTGTGTCTTTTTGATTTTAATTTCCCTAATCTATAGGACCATAAGTGGAAGTGCCCTAGGTTCTGTTGCTTTGTTTTTTAGATGTTTCAGGAAACACCATACACTTCTCCCGAGTGGTTGTTGGCAATTTACATCCCGCCCATCAGCATAACAAGGCTCCCAGTTCTCCATGGCCTGTCCTGCCTTTCTGGATTTTACACTTTTTTCAGATGGCCCTTTTGACTGGGGGGAAGTGAGACTTCATTGTAGTGCAGATTTCCTTTGCAAGCTTGCTTGGTTGGCCAAAAAGGGTGTATGCGTTTTTTCCTGAATATATTCAGGAAAAAACGCATACGCCCTTTTTGGCCAAGTGCATCATTGTGGACGTTCTGCCTCTTTTCCTATGCTTTCAATGCAATTCCAGTCTACCTCCTGAAATCGGTTTCCTGCAATTCTGCCCCGCTTTCAAGTCCTCTTGGCAGCCTTACTTCAGTCTATTTTTGGACGATAGCTGTCATTTATAAGTCTGCAGGTTTGTGAATTACAGTGCCCCTGAGCTCCTTTCTTCAACTTGCTTTCTTGTGACCTGGCCGCAACACCGCAGGATGGCTTCAGGCCCTAATCTGGTTCCTGCACGGCACGCTGAGCCTTTGGTTATTTCCTCTTCCTGGTGGGAAATGAGAGTTAAATTTGCCCGTCCAGACACCTCCAGCTAGTCTCTCATTGGTTCTCGCTATTCCTGTTCATCTTCCGCAGAAATTGCAAACTGGGCCAAACAGGAGGTTAAAGGCGCTGACTCTCCAAGTGGGGAGAGTGTTAGTAAAGCGTCTGGAGTGTTGCACCCGAGTACCAGGGGAGGAAAACTGAGACATATTTGAACACGTCTCCCGTTCACATGGTTGATCATACTTGGGTTCCACATGCATGTTTTAGCTGAAGGAAGAATACCTTAAACCTGGAGAGTTAAGACCCGTGTAATGGGTACCATGCAATATGACTTCAAAGGGTCTTCATTTGCTCACCGAACCTCTCCAATCCTATCACTGCTGCGTTTATGCCCCTGTACACATGCTTGATTCTCTTTCGGAGACATAGCAATCCATAGGTTTTAAGATACTTACTAGTCAGGTACATTCTTAGGCGTTTAATATGCGGTGTTGAGTCCATTTCGTTGAGCAAGGAGTAGCTCTTGTCTATTCCATATTTGACTTAAGGAACTTTATCTGTGCTCATTTCAATCTCTGGTTTTATGCAGCAACCCAACTCACCTTTACCCTTAAGCAAGCATAAGTTGGTTTTCTAAATTTGAGACCCTGTTCTGTTCTGTAATTCAGTTCCTGTGTAGCCAAGTTTACATTCCGTGTATTACTGATATCTTATGATGTTTCTTTTTCTGTGTGACTTACTTCAGTTAGAATCATCATACCTGAATCCACTCATTGTGCTGCTAAGGGCCTGATGACACAGATTTCATTGCTGAGTGATATTGCTTTGTAAGTAAATACCACAACTTCTTTATCCATTTTTCACTTTCTGCGATGTTCAACTTGTACTGTAAACGAGGTTCTTGTAAACAGAGCCGTTCCAAACTTTGGGGTGGCTGTGTCTTTTTGATTTTAATTTCCCTAAGCTATAGGACCATAAGTGGAAGTGCCCTAGGTTCTGTTGCTTTGTTTTTTAGATGTTTCAGGAAACACCATACACTTCTCCCGAGTGGTTGTTGGCAATTTACATCCCGCCCATCAGCATAACAAGGCTCCCAGTTCTCCATGGCCTGTCCTGCCTTTCTGGATTTTACACTTTTTTCAGATGGCCCTTTTGACCGGGGGGAAGTGAGACTTCATTGTAGTGCAGATTTCCTTTGCAAGCTTGCTTGGTTGGCCAAAAAGTGCATATGCGTTTTTTCCTGAATATATTCAGGAAAAAACGCATACGCCCTTTTTGGCCAAGTGCATCATTGTGGACGTTCTGCCTCTTTTCCTATGCTTTCAATGCAATTCCAGTCTACCTCCTGAAATCGGTTTCCTGCAATTCTGCCCCGCTTTCAAGTCCTCTTGGCAGCCTTACTTCAGTCTATTTTTGGACGATAGCTGTCATTTATAACTCTGCAGGTTTGTGAATTACAGTGCCCCTGAGCTCCTTTCTTCAACTCGCTTTCTTTTGAGCTGGCCGCAACACCGCAGGATGGCTTCAGGCCCTAATCTGGTTCCGGCCCGGCATGCTTAACCTTTGGTTAATTCCTCTTCCTGGTGGGAAATGAGAGTTAAATTTGCCCGTCCAGACACCTCCAGCTAGCCTCTCATTGGTTCTCGCTATTCCTGTTCATCTTCCGCAGAAATTGCAAACTGGGCCAAACAGGAGGTTAAAGGCGCTGACTCTCCAAGTGGGGAGAGTGTTAGTAAAGCGTCTGGAATGTTGCACCCGAGTACAAGGGGAGGAAAACTGAGACATATTTGAACACGTCTCCCGATCACATGGTTGATCATACTCTAGGTTCCACCTGCATGTTTTAGCTGAAGGAAGAATACCTTAAACCTGGGTAGTAGAAACCCGTGGAATGGGTACCATGCAATATGACTTCAAAGGGTCTTCATTTGCTCACCGAACCTCTCCAATCCTATCACTGCTGCGTTTATGCCCCTGTACACATGCTTGATTCTCTTTCGGAGTCATAGCAATCTATAGGTTTTAAGATACTTACTAGTCAGGTACATTCTTAGGCGTTTAATATGCGGTGTTGAGTCCATTTCGTTGAGCAAGGAGTAGCTCTTGTCTATTCCATATTTGGCTTAAGGAACTTTATCTGTGCTCATTTCAATCTCTGGTTTTATGCAGCACCCCAACTCACCTTTACCCTTAAGCAAGCATAAGTTGGTTTTCTAAATTTGAGACCCTGTTCTGTTCTGTAATTCAGTTCCTGTGTAGCCAAGTTTACATTCCATGTATTACTGATATCTTATGATGTTTCTTTTTCTGTGTGACTTACTTCAGTTAGAATCATCATACCTGAATCCACTCATTGTGCTGCTAAGGGCCTGATGACACAGATTTCATTGCTGAGTGATATTGCTTTGTAAGTAAAACCACCACTTCTTTATCCATTTTTCACTTTCTGCGATGTTGAACTTGTACTGTAAACGAGGTTCTTGTAAACAGAGCCGTTCCAAACTTTGGGGTGGCTGTGTCTTTTTGATTTTAATTTCCCTAAGCTATAGGACCATAAGTGGAAGTGCCCTAGGTTCTGTTGCTTTGTTTTTTAGATGTTTCAGGAAACACCATACACTTCTCCCGAGTGGTTGTTGGCAATTTACATCCCGCCCATCAGCATAACAAGGCTCCCAGTTCTCCATGGCCTGTCCTGCCTTTCTGGATTTTACACTTTTTTCAGATGGCCCTTTTGACCGGGGGGAAGTGAGACTTCATTGTAGTGCAGATTTCCTTTGCAAGCTTGCTTGGTTGGCCAAAAAGGGCGTATGCGTTTTTTCCTGTATATATTGAGGAAAAAACACATACGCCCTTTTTGGCCAAGTGCATCATTGTGGACGTTCTGCCTCTTTTCCTATGCTTTCACTGCAATTCCAGTCTACCTCCTGAAATCGGTTTCCTGCAATTCTGCCCCGCTTTCAAGTCCTCTTGGCAGCCTTACTTCAGTCTATTTTTGGACGATAGCTGTCATTTATAACTCTGCAGGTTTGTGAATTACAGTGCCCCTGAGCTCCTTTCTTCAACTCGCTTTCTTGTGACCTGGCCGCAACACCGCAGGATGGCTTCAGGCCCTAATCTGGTTCCGGCACGGCACGCTGAGCCTTTGGTTAATTCCTCTTCCTGGTGGGAAATGAGAGTTAAATTTGCCCGTCCAAACACCTCCAGCTAGTCTCTCATTGGTTTTCGCTATTCCTGTTCATCTTCCGCAGAAATTGCAAACTGGGCCAAACAGGAGGTTAAAGGGACTGACTCTCCAAGTGGGGAGAGTGTTAGTAAAGCGTCTGGAATGTTGCACCCGAGTACCAGGGTACGAAAACTAAGACATATTTGAACACGTCTCCCGATCACATGGTTGATCATACTCTAGGTTCCACATGCATGTTTTAGCTGAAGGAAGAATACCTTAAACCTGGGTAGTTGAAACCCGTGGAATGGGTACCATGCAATATGACTTCAAAGGGTCTTCATTTGCTCACCGAACCTCTCCAATCCTATCACTGCTGCGTTTATGCCCCTGTACACATGCTTGATTCTCTTTCGGAGACATAGCAATCCATAGGTTTTAAGATACTTACTAGTCAGGAACATTCTTAGGCGTTTAATATGGGGTGTTGAGTCCATTTCGTTGAGCAAGGAGTAGCTCTTGTCTATTCCATATTTGGCTTAAGGAACTTTATCTGTGCTCATTGCAATCTCTGGTTTTATGCAGCACCCCAACTCACCTTTACCCTTAAGCAAGCATAAGTTGGTTTTCTAAATTTGAGACCCTGTTCTGTTCTGTAATTCAGTTCCTGTGTAGCCAAGTTTACATTCCGTGTATTACTGATATCTTATGATGTTTCTTTTTCTGTGTGACTTATTTCAGTTAGAATCATCATACCTGAATCCATTCATTGTGCTGCTAAGGGCCTGAAGACACAGATTTCATTGCTGAGTGATATTGCTTTGTAAGTAAATACCACAACTTCTTTATCCATTTTTCACCTTCTGCGATGTTGAACTTGTACTGTAAATGAGGTTCTTGTAAACAGAGCCGTTCCAAACTTTGGGGTGCCTGTGTCTTTTTGATTTTAATTTCCCTAATCTATAGGACCATAAGTGGAAGTGCCCTAGGTTCTGTTGCTTTGTTTTTTAGATGTTTCAGGAAACACCATACACTTCTCCCGAGTGGTTGTTGGCAATTTACATCCCGCCCATCAGCATAACAAGGCTCCCAGTTCTCCATGGCCTGTCCTGCCTTTCTGGATTTTACACTTTTTTCAGATGGCCCTTTTGACTGGGGGGAAGTGAGACTTCATTGTAGTGCAGATTTCCTTTGCAAGCTTGCTTGGTTGGCCAAAAAGGGTGTATGCGTTTTTTCCTGAATATATTCAGGAAAAAACGCATACGCCCTTTTTGGCCAAGTGCATCATTGTGGACGTTCTGCCTCTTTTCCTATGCTTTCAATGCAATTCCAGTCTACCTCCTGAAATCGGTTTCCTGCAATTCTGCCCCGCTTTCAAGTCCTCTTGGCAGCCTTACTTCAGTCTATTTTTGGACGATAGCTGTCATTTATAAGTCTGCAGGTTTGTGAATTACAGTGCCCCTGAGCTCCTTTCTTCAACTTGCTTTCTTGTGACCTGGCCGCAACACCGCAGGATGGCTTCAGGCCCTAATCTGGTTCCTGCACGGCACGCTGAGCCTTTGGTTATTTCCTCTTCCTGGTGGGAAATGAGAGTTAAATTTGCCCGTCCAGACACCTCCAGCTAGTCTCTCATTGGTTCTCGCTATTCCTGTTCATCTTCCGCAGAAATTGCAAACTGGGCCAAACAGGAGGTTAAAGGCGCTGACTCTGCAAGTGGGGAGAGTGTTAGTAAAGCGTCTGGAGTGTTGCACCCGAGTACCAGGGGAGGAAAACTGAGACATATTTGAACACGTCTCCCGTTCACATGGTTGATCATACTTGGGTTCCACATGCATGTTTTAGCTGAAGGAAGAATACCTTAAACCTGGAGAGTTAAGACCCGTGTAATGGGTACCATGCAATATGACTTCAAAGGGTCTTCATTTGCTCACCGAACCTCTCCAATCCTATCACTGCTGCGTTTATGCCCCTGTACACATGCTTGATTCTCTTTCGGAGACATAGCAATCCATAGGTTTTAAGATACTTACTAGTCAGGTACATTCTTAGGCGTTTAATATGCGGTGTTGAGTCCATTTCGTTGAGCAAGGAGTAGCTCTTGTCTATTCCATATTTGACTTAAGGAACTTTATCTGTGCTCATTTCAATCTCTGGTTTTATGCAGCAACCCAACTCACCTTTACCCTTAAGCAAGCATAAGTTGGTTTTCTAAATTTGAGACCCTGTTCTGTTCTGTAATTCAGTTCCTGTGTAGCCAAGTTTACATTCCATGTATTACTGATATCTTATGATGTTTCTTTTTCTGTGTGACTTACTTCAGTTAGAATCATCATACCTGAATCCACTCATTGTGCTGCTAAGGGCCTGATGACACAGATTTCATTGCTGAGTGATATTGCTTTGTAAGTAAATACCACAACTTCTTTATCCATTTTTCACTTTCTGCGATGTTGAACTTGTACTGTAAACGAGGTTCTTGTAAACAGAGCCGTTCCAAACTTTGGGGTGGCTGTGTCTTTTTGATTTTAATTTCCCTAAGCTATAGGACCATAAGTGGAAGTGCCCTAGGTTCTGTTGCTTTGTTTTTTAGATGTTTCAGGAAACACCATACACTTCTCCCGAGTGGTTGTTGGCAATTTACATCCCGCCCATCAGCATAACAAGGCTCCCAGTTCTCCATGGCCTGTCCTGCCTTTCTGGATTTTACACTTTTTTCAGATGGCCCTTTTGACCGGGGGGAAGTGAGACTTCATTGTAGTGCAGATTTCCTTTGCAAGCTTGCTTGGTTGGCCAAAAAGTGCATATGCGTTTTTTCCTGAATATATTCAGGAAAAAACGCATACGCCCTTTTTGGCCAAGTGCATCATTGTGGACGTTCTGCCTCTTTTCCTATGCTTTCAATGCAATTCCAGTCTACCTCCTGAAATCGGTTTCCTGCAATTCTGCCCCGCTTTCAAGTCCTCTTGGCAGCCTTACTTCAGTCTATTTTTGGACGATAGCTGTCATTTATAACTCTGCAGGTTTGTGAATTACAGTGCCCCTGAGCTCCTTTCTTCAACTCGCTTTCTTTTGAGCTGGCCGCAACAGCGCAGGATGGCTTCAGGCCCTAATCTGGTTCCGGCCCGGCATGCTTAACCTTTGGTTAATTCCTCTTCCTGGTGGGAAATGAGAGTTAAATTTGCCCGTCCAGACACCTCCAGCTAGCCTCTCATTGGTTCTCGCTATTCCTGTTCATCTTCCGCAGAAATTGCAAACTGGGCCAAACAGGAGGTTAAAGGCGCTGACTCTCCAAGTGGGGAGAGTGTTAGTAAAGCGTCTGGAATGTTGCACCCGAGTACAAGGGGAGGAAAACTGAGACATATTTGAACACGTCTCCCGATCACATGGTTGATCATACTCTAGGTTCCACATGCATGTTTTAGCTGAAGGAAGAATACCTTAAACCTGGGTAGTAGAAACCCGTGGAATGGGTACCATGCAATATGACTTCAAAGGGTCTTCATTTGCTCACCGAACCTCTCCAATCCTATCACTGCTGCGTTTATGCCCCTGTACACATGCTTGATTCTCTTTCGGAGTCATAGCAATCTATAGGTTTTAAGATACTTACTAGTCAGGTACATTCTTAGGCGTTTAATATGCGGTGTTGAGTCCATTTCGTTGAGCAAGGAGTAGCTCTTGTCTATTCCATATTTGGCTTAAGGAACTTTATCTGTGCTCATTTCAATCTCTGGTTTTATGCAGCACCCCAACTCACCTTTACCCTTAAGCAAGCATAAGTTGGTTTTCTAAATTTGAGACCCTGTTCTGTTCTGTAATTCAGTTCCTGTGTAGCCAAGTTTACATTCCATGTATTACTGATATCTTATGATGTTTCTTTTTCTGTGTGACTTACTTCAGTTAGAATCATCATACCTGAATCCACTCATTGTGCTGCTAAGGGCCTGATGACACAGATTTCATTGCTGAGTGATATTGCTTTGTAAGTAAAACCACCACTTCTTTATCCATTTTTCACTTTCTGCGATGTTGAACTTGTACTGTAAACGAGGTTCTTGTAAACAGAGCCGTTCCAAACTTTGGGGTGGCTGTGTCTTTTTGATTTTAATTTCCCTAAGCTATAGGACCATAAGTGGAAGTGCCCTAGGTTCTGTTGCTTTGTTTTTTAGATGTTTCAGGAAACACCATACACTTCTCCCGAGTGGTTGTTGGCAATTTACATCCCGCCCATCAGCATAACAAGGCTCCCAGTTCTCCATGGCCTGTCCTGCCTTTCTGGATTTTACACTTTTTTCAGATGGCCCTTTTGACCGGGGGGAAGTGAGACTTCATTGTAGTGCAGATTTCCTTTGCAAGCTTGCTTGGTTGGCCAAAAAGGGCGTATGCGTTTTTTCCTGAATATATTCAGGAAAAAACGCATACGCCCTTTTTGGCCAAGTGCATCATTGTGGACGTTCTGCCTCTTTTCCTATGCTTTCAACGCAATTCCAGTCTACCTCCTGAAATCGGTTTCCTGCAATTCTGCCCCGCTTTCAAGTCCTCTTGGCAGCCTTACTTCAGTCTATTTTTGGACGATAGCTGTCATTTATAACTCTGCAGGTTTGTGAATTACAGTGCCCCTGAGCTCCTTTCTTCAACTCGCTTTCTTTTGAGCTGTCCGCAACACCGCAGGATGGCTTCAGGCCCTAATCTGGTTCCGGTACGGCACGCTGAGCCTTTGGTTATTTCCTCTTCCTGGTGGGAAATGAGAGTTAAATTTGCCCGTCCAGACACCTCCAGCTAGCCTCTCATTGGTTCTCGCTATTCCTGTTCATCTTCCGCAGAAATTGCAAACTGGGCCAAACAGGAGGTTAAAGGCGCTGACTCTCCAAGTGGGGAGAGTGTTAGTAAAGCGTCTGGAGTGTTGCACCCGAGTACCAGGGGAGGGAAACTGAGACATATTTGAACACGTCTCCCGTTCACATGGTTGATCATACTCTGGGTTCCACATGCATGTTTTAGCTGAAGGAAGAATACCTTAAACCTGGAGAGTTGAGACCCGTGGAATGGGTACCATGCAATATGACTTCAAAGGGTCTTCATTTGCTCACCGAACCTCTCCAATCCTATCACTGCTGTGTTTATGCCCCTGTACACATGCTTGATTCTCTTTCGGAGACATAGCAATCCATAGGTTTTAAGATACTTACTAGTCAGGTACATTCTTAGGCATTTAATATGGGGTGTTGAGTCCATTTCGTTGAGCAAGGAGTAGCTCTTGTCTATTCCATATTTGACTTAAGGAACTTTATCTGTGCTCATTTCAATCTCTGGTTTTATGCAGCACCCCAACTCACCTTTACCCTTAAGCAAGCATAAGTTGGTTTTCTAAATTTGAGACCCTGTTCTGTTCTGTAATTCAGTTCCTGTGTAGCCAAGTTTACATTCCGTGTATTACTGATATCTTATGATGTTTCTTTTTCTGTGTGACTTACTTCAGTTAGAATCATCATACCTGAATCCACTCATTGTGCTGCTAAGGGCCTGATGACACAGATTTCATTGCTGAGTGATATTGCTTTGTAAGTAAATACCACAACTTCTTTATCCATTTTTCACTTTCTGCGATGTTGAACTTGTACTGTAAATGAGGTTCTTGTAAACAGAGCCGTTCCAAACTTTGGGGTGGCTGTGTCTTTTTGATTTTAATTTCCCTAAGCTATAGGACCATAAGTGGAAGTGCCCTAGGTTCTGTTGCTTTGTTTTTTAGATGTTTCAGGAAACACCATACACTTCTCCCGAGTGGTTGTTGGCAATTTACATCCCGCCCATCAGCATAACAAGGCTCCCAGTTCTCCATGGCCTGTCCTGCCTTTCTGGATTTTACACTTTTTTCAGATGGCCCTTTTGACCGGGGGGAAGTGAGACTTCATTGTAGTGCAGATTTCCTTTGCAAGCTTGCTTGGTTGGCCAAAAAGGGCGTATGCGTTTTTTCCTGTATATATTGAGGAAAAAACACATACGCCCTTTTTGGCCAAGTGCATCATTGTGGACGTTCTGCCTCTTTTCCTATGCTTTCACTGCAATTCCAGTCTACCTCCTGAAATCGGTTTCCTGCAATTCTGCCCCGCTTTCAAGTCCTCTTGGCAGCCTTACTTCAGTCTATTTTTGGACGATAGCTGTCATTTATAACTCTGCAGGTTTGTGAATTACAGTGCCCCTGAGCTCCTTTCTTCAACTCGCTTTCTTGTGACCTGGCCGCAACACCGCAGGATGGCTTCAGGCCCTAATCTGGTTCCGGCACGGCACGCTGAGCCTTTGGTTAATTCCTCTTCCTGGTGGGAAATGAGAGTTAAATTTGCCCGTCCAAACACCTCCAGCTAACCTCTCATTGGTTTTCGCTATTCCTGTTCATCTTCCGCAGAAATTGCAAACTGGGCCAAACAGGAGGTTAAAGGGACTGACTCTCCAAGTGGGGAGAGTATTAGTAAAGCGTCTGGAATGTTGAACCCGAGTACCAGGGTACGAAAACTAAGACATATTTGAACACGTCTCCCGATCACATGGTTGATCATACTCTAGGTTCCACATGCATGTTTTAGCTGAAGGAAGAATACCTTAAACCTGGGTAGTTGAAACCCGTGGAATGGGTACCATGCAATATGACTTCAAAGGGTCTTCATTTGCTCACCGAACCTCTCCAATCCTATCACTGCTGCGTTTATGCCCCTGTACACATGCTTGATTCTCTTTCGGAGACATAGCAATCCATAGGTTTTAAGATACTTACTAGTGAGGAACATTCTTAGGCGTTTAATATGGGGTGTTGAGTCCATTTCGTTGAGCAAGGAGTAGCTCTTGTCTATTCCATATTTGGCTTAAGGAACTTTATCTGTGCTCATTGCAATCTCTGGTTTTATGCAGCACCCCAACTCACCTTTACCCTTAAGCAAGCATAAGTTGTTTTTCTAAATTTGAGTCCCTGTTCTGTTCTGTAATTCAGTTCCTGTGTAGCCAAGTTTACATTCCGTGTATTACTGATATCTTATGATGTTTCTTTTTCTGTGTGACTTACTTCAGTTAGAATCATCATACCTGAATCCACTCATTGTGCTGCTAAGGGCCTGATGACACAGATTTCATTGCTGAGTGATATTGCTTTGTAAGTAAATACCACAACTTCTTTATCCATTTTTCACTTTCTGCGATGTTGAACTTGTACTGTAAACGAGGTTCTTGTAAACAGAGCCGTTCCAAACTTTGGGGTGGCTGTGTCTTTTTGATTTTAATTTCCCTAAGCTATAGGACCATAAGTGGAAGTGCCCTAGGTTCTGTTGCTTTGTTTTTTAGATGTTTCAGGAAACACCATACACTTCTCCCGAGTGGTTGTTGGCAATTTACATCCCGCCCATCAGCATAACAAGGCTCCCAGTTCTCCATGGCCTGTCCTGCCTTTCTGGATTTTACACTTTTTTCAGATGGCCCTTTTGACCGGGGGGAAGTGAGACTTCATTGTAGTGCAGATTTCCTTTGCAAGCTTGCTTGGTTGGCCAAAAAGGGCGTATGCGTTTTTTCCTGAATATATTCAGGAAAAAACGCATACGCCCTTTTTGGCCAAGTGCATCATTGTGGACGTTCTGCCTCTTTTCCTATGCTTTCAATGCAATTCCAGTCTACCTCCTGAAATCGGTTTCCTGCAATTCTGCCCCGCTTTCAAGTCCTCTTGGCAGCCTTACTTCAGTATATTTTTGGACGATAGCTGTCATTTATAACTCTGCAGGTTTGTGAATTACAGTGCCCCTGAGCTCCTTTCTTCAACTCGCTTTCTTTTGAGCTGGCCGCAACACCGCAGGATGGCTTCAGGCCCTAATCTGGTTCCGGTACGGCACGCTGAGCCTTTGGTTATTTCCTCTTCCTGGTGGGAAATGAGAGTTAAATTTGCCCGTGCAGACACCTCCAGCTAGCCTCTCATTGGTTCTCGCTATTCCTGTTCATCTTCCGCAGAAATTGCAAACTGGGCCAAACAGGAGGTTAAAGGCGCTGACTCTCCAAGTGGGGAGAGTGTTAGTAAAGCGTCTGGAATGTTGCACCCGAGTACCAGGGGAGGAAAACTGAGACATATTTGAACACGTCTCCCGTTCACATGGTTGATCATACTTGGGTTCCACATGCATGTTTTAGCTGAAGGAAGAATACCTTAAACCTGGAGAGTTGAGACCCGTGGAATGGGTACCATGCAATATGACTTCAAAGGGTCTTCATTTGCTCACCGAACCTCTCCAATCCTATCACTGCTGCGTTTATGCCCCTGTACACATGCTTGATTCTCTTTCGGAGACATAGCAATCCATAGGTTTTAAGATACTTACTAGTCAGGTACATTCTTAGGCGTTTAATATGCGGTGTTGAGTCCATTTCGTTGAGCAAGGAGTAGCTCTTGTCTATTCCATATTTGACTTAAGGAACTTTATCTGTGCTCATTTCAATCTCTGGTTTTATGCAGCACCCCAACTCACCTTTACCCTTAAGCAAGCATAAGTTGGTTTTCTAAATCTGAGACCCTGTTCTGTTCTGTAATTCAGTTCCTGTGTAGCCAAGTTTACATTCCGTGTATTACTGATATCTTATGATGTTTCTTTTTCTGTGTGACTTATTTCAGTTAGAATCATCATACCTGAATCCACTCATTGTGATGCTAAGGGCCTGATGACATAGATTTCATTGCTGAGTGATATTGCTTTGTAAGTAAATACCACAACTTCTTTATCCATTTTTCACTTTCTGCGATGTTGAACTTGTACTGTAAACGAGGTTCTTGTAAACAGAGGCGTCCCAAACTTTGGGGTGGCTGTGTCTTTTTGATTTTAATTTCCCTAAGCTATAGGACCATAAGTGGCTGTGCCCTAGGCTCTGTTGCTTTGTTTTTTCGATGTTTCAGGAAACACCATACACTTCTCCCGAGTGTCTGTTGGCAACTTACATCCCGCCCATCAGCATAACAAGGCTCCCAGTTCTCCATGACCTGTCCTGCCTTTCTGGATTTTACACTTTATTCAGATGGCCCTTTTGACCGGGGGGAAGTGAGACTTCATTGTAGTGCAGATTTCCTTTGCAAGCTTGCTTGGTTGGCCAAAAAGGGCGTATGCGTTTTCTCCTGAATATATTCAGGAAAAAACGCATATGCCCTTTTTGGCCAAGTGCATCATTGTGGACGTTCTGCCTCTTTTCCTATGCTTTCAATGCAATTCCAGTCTACCTCCTGAAATCGGTTTCCTGCAATTCTGCCCCGCTTTCAAGTCCTCTTGGCAGCCTTACTTCAGTCTATTTTTGGACGATAGCTGTCATTTATAACTCTGCAGGTTTGTGAATTACAGTGCCCCTGAGCTCCTTTCTTCAACTCGCTTTCTTGTGACCTGGCCGCAACACCGCAGGATGGCTTCAGGCCCTAATCTGGTTCCGGTCCGGCATGCTGAGCCTTTGGTTAATTCCTCTTCCTGGTGGGAAATGAGAGTTAAATTTGCCCGTCCAGACACCTCCAGCTAGCCTCTCATTGGTTCTCGCTATTCCTGTTCATCTTCTGCAGAAATTGCAAACTGGGCCAAACAGGAGGTTAAAGGGACTGACTCTCCAAGTGGGGAGAGTGTTAGTAAAGCGTCTGGAATGTTGCACCCGAGTACCAGGGGAGGAAAACTGAGACATATTTGAACACGTCTCCCGATCACATGGTTGATCATACTCTAGGTTCCACATGCATGTTTTAGCTGAAGGAAGAATACCTTAAACCTGGGTAGTTGAAACCCGTGGAATGGGTACCATGCAATATGACTTCAAAGGGTCTTCATTTGCTCACCGAACCTCTCCAATCCTATCACTGCTGCGTTTATGCCCCTGTACACATGCTTGATTCTCTTTCGGAGACATAGCAATCCATAGGTTTTAAGATACTTACTAGTCAGGTACATTCTTAGGCGTTTAATATGGGGTGTTGAGTCCATTTCGTTGAGCAAGAGGTAGCGCATGTCTATTCCATATTTGGCTTAAGGAACTTTATCTGTGCTCATTTCAATCTCTGGTTTTATGCAGCACCCCAACTCACCTTTCCCCTTAAGCAAGCATAAGTTGGTTTTCTAAATCTGAGACCCTGTTCTGTTCTGTAATTCAGTTCCTGTGTAGCCAAGTTTACATTCCGTGTATTACTGATATCTTATGATGTTTCTTTTTCTGTGTGACTTATTTCAGTTAGAATCATCATACCTGAATCCACTCATTGTGATGCTAAGGGCCTGATGACATAGATTTCATTGCTGAGTGATATTGCTTTGTAAGTAAATACCACAACTTCTTTATCCATTTTTCACTTTCTGCGATGTTGAACTTGTACTGTAAACGAGGTTCTTGTAAACAGAGGCGTCCCAAACTTTGGGGTGGCTGTGTCTTTTTGATTTTAATTTCCCTAAGCTATAGGACCATAAGTGGCTGTGCCCTAGGCTCTGTTGCTTTGTTTTTTCGATGTTTCAGGAAACACCATACACTTCTCCCGAGTGTCTGTTGGCAACTTACATCCCGCCCATCAGCATAACAAGGCTCCCAGTT
The DNA here is from genome assembly GCF_951394435.1 of Stenella coeruleoalba. Classification (NCBI taxonomy): domain Eukaryota; kingdom Metazoa; phylum Chordata; class Mammalia; order Artiodactyla; family Delphinidae; genus Stenella; species Stenella coeruleoalba. Next base: position 829,696 of record NW_027645862.1, read on the forward strand.
CTCCATGGCCTGTCCTGCCTTTCTGGATTTTACACTTTATTCAGATGGCCCTTTTGACCGGGGGGAAGTGAGACTTCATTGTAGTGCAGATTTCCTTTGCAAGCTTGCTTGGTTGGCCAAAAAGGGCGTATGCGTTTTCTCCTGAATATATTCAGGAAAAAACGCATATGCCCTTTTTGGCCAAGTGCATCATTGTGGACGTTCTGCCTCTTTTCCTATGCTTTCAATGCAATTCCAGTCTACCTCCTGAAATCGGTTTCCTGCAATTCTGCCCCGCTTTCAAGTCCTCTTGGCAGCCTTACTTCAGTCTATTTTTGGACGATAGCTGTCATTTATAACTCTGCAGGTTTGTGAATTACAGTGCCCCTGAGCTCCTTTCTTCAACTCGCTTTCTTGTGACCTGGCCGCAACACCGCAGGATGGCTTCAGGCCCTAATCTGGTTCCGGCCCGGCATGCTGAGCCTTTGGTTAATTCCTCTTCCTGGTGGGAAATGAGAGTTAAATTTGCCCGTCCAGACACCTCCAGCTAGCCTCTCATTGGTTCTCGCTATTCCTGTTCATCTTCTGCAGAAATTGCAAACTGGGCCAAACAGGAGGTTAAAGGGACTGACTCTCCAAGTGGGGAGAGTGTTAGTAAAGCATCTGGAATGTTGCACCCGAGTACCAGGGGAGGAAAACTGAGACATATTTGAACACGTCTCCCGATCACATGGTTGATCATACTCTAGGTTCCACATGCATGTTTTAGCTGAAGGAAGAATACCTTAAACCTGGGTAGTTGAAACCCGTGGAATGGGTACCATGCAATATGACTTCAAAGGGTCTTCATTTGCTCACCGAACCTCTCCAATCCTATCACTGCTGCGTTTATGCCCCTGTACACATGCTTGATTCTCTTTCGGAGACATAGCAATCCATAGGTTTTAAGATACTTACTAGTCAGGTACATTCTTAGGCGTTTAATATGGGGTGTTGAGTCCATTTCGTTGAGCAAGGAGTAGCGCATGTCTATTCCATATTTGGCTTAAGGAACTTTATCTGTGCTCATTTCAATCTCTGGTTTTATGCAGCACCCCAACTCACCTTTCCCCTTAAGCAAGCATAAGTTGGTTTTCCAAATTTGAGAACCTGTTCTGTTCTGTAATTCAGTTCCTGTGTAGCCAAGTTTACATTCCGTGTATTACTGATATCTTATGATGTTTCTTTTTCTGTGTGACTTATTTCAGTTAGAATCATCGTACCTGAATCTACTCATTATGCTGCTACGGGCCTGATGACATAGATTTCATTGCTGAGTGATATTGCTTTGTAAGTAAATACCACAACTTCTTTATCCATTTTTCACTTTCTGCGATGTTGAACTTGTACTGTAAACGAGGTTCTTGTAAACAGAGCTGTTCCAAACTTTGGGGTGGCTGTGTCTTTTTGATTTTAATTTCCCTAAGCTATAGGACCATAAGTGGAAGTGCCCTAAGCTCTGTTGCTTTGTTTTTTAGATGTTTCAGGAAACACCATACACTTCTCCCAACTGTCTGTTGACAATTTACATCCCACCCATCAGCATAACAAGGCTCCCAGTTCTCAATGGCCTGTTGCCTTTCTGGATTTTACACTTTTTTCAGATGGACCTTTTGACCGGGGGGAAGTGAGACTTCATTGTAGTGCAGATTTCCTTTGCAAGCTTGCTTGGTTGGCCAAAAAGGGTGTATGCGTTTTTTCCTGAATATATTCAGGAAAAAACGCATACGCCCTTTTTGGCCAAGTGCATCATTGTGGACGTTCTGCCTCTTTTCCTATGCTTTCAATGCAATTCCAGTCTACCTCCTGAAATCGGTTTCCTGCAATTCTGCCCCGCTTTCAAGTCCTCTTGGCAGCCTTACTTCAGTCTATTTTTGGACGATAGCTGTCATTTATAACTCTGCACGTTTGTGAATTACAGTGCACCTGAGCTCCTTTCTTCAACTCGCTTTCTTGTGACCTGGCCGCAACACCGCAGGATGGCTTCAGGCCCTAATCTGGTTCCGGCCCGGCACGCTGAGCCTTTGGTTATTTCCTCTTCCTGGTGGGAAATGAGAGTTAAATTTGCCCGTCCAGACACCTCCAGCTAGCCTCTCATTGGTTCTCGCTATTCCTGTTCATCTTCCGCAGAAATTGCAAACTGGGCCAAACAGGAGGTTAAAGGCGCTGACTCTCCAAGTGGGGAGAGTGTTAGTAAAGCGTCTGGAATGTTGCACCCGAGTACCAGGGGAGGAAAACTGAGACATATTTGAACACGTCTCCCGTTCACATGGTTGATCATACTTGGGTTCCACATGCATGTTTTAGCTGAAGGAAGAATACCTTAAACCTGGAGAGTTGAGACCCGTGGAATGGGTACCATGCAATATGACTTCAAAGGGTCTTCATTTGCTCACCGAACCTCTCCAATCCTATCACTGCTGCGTTTATGCCCCTGTACACATGCTTGATTCTCTTTCGGAGACATAGCAATCCATAGGTTTTAAGATACTTACTAGTCAGGTACATTCTTAGGCGTTTAATATGCGGTGTTGAGTCCATTTCGTTGAGCAAGGAGTAGCTCTTGTCTATTCCATATTTGACTTAAGGAACTTTATCTGTGCTCATTTCAATCTCTGGTTTTATGCAGCACCCCAACTCACCTTTACCCTTAAGCAAGCATAAGTTGGTTTTCTAAATCTGAGACCCTGTTCTGTTCTGTAATTCAGTTCCTGTGTAGCCAAGTTTCCATTCCGTGTATTACTGATATCTTATGATGTTTCTTTTTCTGTGTGACTTATTTCAGTTAGAATCATCATACCTGAATCCACTCATTGTGATGCTAAGGGCCTGATGACATAGATTTCATTGCTGAGTGATATTGCTTTGTAAGTAAATACCACAACTTCTTTATCCATTTTTCACTTTCTGCGATGTTGAACTTGTACTGTAAACGAGGTTCTTGTAAACAGAGGCGTCCCAAACTTTGGGGTGGCTGTGTCTTTTTGATTTTAATTTCCCTAAGCTATAGGACCATAAGTGGCTGTGCCCTAGGCTCTGTTGCTTTGTTTTTTCGATGTTTCAGGAAACACCATACACTTCTCCCGAGTGTCTGTTGGCAATTTACATCCCGCCCATCAGCATAACAAGGCTCCCAGTTCTCCATGGCCTGTCCTGCCTTTCTGGATTTTACACTTTATTCAGATGGCCCTTTTGACCGGGGGGAAGTTAGACTTCATTGTAGTGCAGATTTCCTTTGCAAGCTTGCTTGGTTGGCCAAAAAGGGCGTATGCGTTTTCTCCTGAATATATTCAGGAAAAAACGCATATGCCCTTTTTGGCCAAGTGCATCATTGTGGACGTTCTGCCTCTTTTCCTATGCTTTCAATGCAATTCCAGTCTACCTCCTGAAATCGGTTTCCTGCAATTCTGCCCCGCTTTCAAGTCCTCTTGGCAGCCTTACTTCAGTCTATTTTTGGACGATAGCTGTCATTTATAACTCTGCAGGTTTGTGAATTACAGTGCCCCTGAGCTCCTTTCTTCAACTCGCTTTCTTGTGACCTGGCCGCAACACCGCAGGATGGCTTCAGGCCCTAATCTGGTTCCAGCCCGGCATGCTGAGCCTTTGGTTAATTCCTCTTCCTGGTGGGAAATGAGAGTTAAATTTGCCCGTCCAGACACCTCCAGCTAGCCTCTCATTGGTTCTCGCTATTCCTGTTCATCTTCTGCAGAAATTGCAAACTGGGCCAAACAGGAGGTTAAAGGGACTGACTCTCCAAGTGGGGAGAGTGTTAGTAAAGCATCTGGAATGTTGCACCCGAGTACCAGGGGAGGAAAACTGAGACATATTTGAACACGTCTCCCGATCACATGGTTGATCATACTCTAGGTTCCACATGCATGTTTTAGCTGAAGGAAGAATACCTTAAACCTGGAGAGTTGAGACCCGTGGAATGGGTACCATGCAATATGACTTCAAAGGGTCTTCATTTGCTCACCGAACCTCTCCAATCCTATCACTGCTGCGTTTATGCCCCTGTACACATGCTTGATTCTCTTTCGGAGACATAGCAATCCATAGGTTTTAAGATACTTACTAGTCAGGTACATTCTTAGGCGTTTAATATGGGGTGTTGAGTCCATTTCGTTGAGCAAGGAGTAGCGCATGTCTATTCCATATTTGGCTTAAGGAACTTTATCTGTGCTCATTTCAATCTCTGGTTTTATGCAGCACCCCAACTCACCTTTCCCCTTAAGCAAGCATAAGTTGGTTTTCCAAATTTGAGAACCTGTTCTGTTCTGTAATTCAGTTCCTGTGTAGCCAAGTTTATATTCCGTGTATTACTGATATCTTATGATGTTTCTTTTTCTGTGTGACTTATTTCAGTTAGAATCATCGTACCTGAATCTACTCATTATGCTGCTACGGGCCTGATGACATAGATTTCATTGCTGAGTGATATTGCTTTGTAAGTAAATACCACAACTTCTTTATCCATTTTTCACTTTCTGCGATGTTGAACTTGTACTGTAAACGAGGTTCTTGTAAACAGAGCTGTTCCAAACTTTGGGGTGGCTGTGTCTTTTTGATTTTAATTTCCCTAAGCTATAGGACCATAAGTGGAAGTGCCCTAAGCTCTGTTGCTTTGTTTTTTAGATGTTTCAGGAAACACCATACACTTCTCCCAAGTGTCTGTTGACAATTTACATCCCACCCATCAGCATAACAAGGCTCCCAGTTCTCAATGGCCTGTTGCCTTTCTGGATTTTACACTTTTTTCAGATGGACCTTTTGACCGGGGGGAAGTGAGACTTCATTGTAGTGCAGATTTCCTTTGCAAGCTTGCTTGGTTGGCCAAAAAGGGCGTATGCGTTTTTTCCTGAATATATTCAGGAAAAAACGCATACGCCCTTTTTGGCCAAGTGCATCATTGTGGACGTTCTGCCTCTTTTCCTATGCTTTCAATGCAATTCCAGTCTACCTCCTGAAATCGGTTTCCTGCAATTCTGCCCCGCTTTCAAGTCCTCTTGGCAGCCTTACTTCAGTCTATTTTTGGACGATAGCTGTCATTTATAACTCTGCAGGTTTGTGAATTACAGTGCCCCTGAGCTCCTTTCTTCAACTCGCTTTCTTGTGACCTGGCCGCAACACCGCAGGATGGCTTCAGGCCCTAATCTGGTTCCGGCCCGGCATGCTGAGCCTTTGGTTAATTCCTCTTCCTGGTGGGAAATGAGAGTTAAATTTGCCCGTCCAGACACCTCCAGCTAGCCTCTCATTGGTTCTCGCTATTCCTGTTCATCTTCTGCAGAAATTGCAAACTGGGCCAAACAGGAGGTTAAAGGGACTGACTCTCCAAGTGGGGAGAGTGTTAGTAAAGCGTCTGGAATGTTGTACCCGAGTACCAGGGGAGGAAAACTGAGACATATTTGAACACGTCTCCCGATCACATGGTTGATCATACTCTAGGTTCCACATGCATGTTTTAGCTGAAGGAAGAATACCTTAAACCTGGGTAGTTGAAACCCGTGGAATGGGTACCATGCAATATGACTTCAAAGGGTCTTCATTTGCTCACCGAACCTCTCCAATCCTATCACTGCTGCGTTTATGCCCCTGTACACATGCTTGATTCTCTTTCGGAGACATAGCAATCCATAGGTTTTAAGATACTTACTAGTCAGGTACATTCTTAGGCGTTTAATATGGGGTGTTGAGTCCATTTCGTTGAGCAAGGAGTAGCGCATGTCTATTCCATATTTGGCTTAAGGAACTTTATCTGTGCTCATTTCAATCTCTGGTTTTATGCAGCACCCCAACTCACCTTTACCCTTAAGCAAGCATAAGTTTTTTTTCTAAATTTGAGTCCCTGTTCTGTTCTGTAATTCAGTTCCTGTGTAGCCAAGTTTACATTCCGTGTATTACTGATATCTTATGATGTTTCTTTTTCTGTGTGACTTACTTCAGTTAGAATCATCATACCTGAATCCACTCATTGTGCTGCTAAGGGCCTGATGACACAGATTTCATTGCTGAGTGATATTGCTTTGTAAGTAAATACCACAACTTCTTTATCCATTTTTCACTTTCTGCGATGTTGAACTTGTACTGTAAACGAGGTTCTTGTAAACAGAGCCGTTCCAAACTTTGGGGTGGCTGTGTCTTTTTGATTTTAATTTCCCTAAGCTATAGGACCATAAGTGGAAGTGCCCTAGGTTCTGTTGCTTTGTTTTTTAGATGTTTCAGGAAACACCATACACTTCTCCCGAGTGGTTGTTGGCAATTTACATCCCGCCCATCAGCATAACAAGGCTCCCAGTTCTCCATGGCCTGTCCTGCCTTTCTGGATTTTACACTTTTTTCAGATGGCCCTTTTGACCGGGGGGAAGTGAGACTTCATTGTAGTGCAGATTTCCTTTGCAAGCTTGCTTGGTTGGCCAAAAAGGGCGTATGCGTTTTTTCCTGAATATATTCAGGAAAAAACGCATACGCCCTTTTTGGCCAAGTGCATCATTGTGGACGTTCTGCCTCTTTTCCTATGCTTTCAATGCAATTCCAGTCTACCTCCTGAAATCGGTTTCCTGCAATTCTGCCCCGCTTTCAAGTCCTCTTGGCAGCCTTACTTCAGTCTATTTTTGGACGATAGCTGTCATTTATAACTCTGCAGGTTTGTGAATTACAGTGCCCCTGAGCTCCTTTCTTCAACTCGCTTTCTTTTGAGCTGGCCGCAACACCGCAGGATGGCTTCAGGCCCTAATCTGGTTCCGGTACGGCACGCTGAGCCTTTGGTTATTTCCTCTTCCTGGTGGGAAATGAGAGTTAAATTTGCCCGTCCAGACACCTCCAGCTAGCCTCTCATTGGTTCTCGCTATTCCTGTTCATCTTCCGCAGAAATTGCAAACTGGGCCAAACAGGAGGTTAAAGGCGCTGACTCTCCAAGTGGGGAGAGTGTTAGTAAAGCGTCTGGAGTGTTGCACCCGAGTACCAGGGGAGGGAAACTGAGACATATTTGAACATGTCTCCCGTTCACATGGTTGATCATACTCTGGGTTCCACATGCATGTTTTAGCTGAAGGAAGAATACCTTAAACCTGGAGAGTTGAGACCCGTGTAATGGGTACCATGCAATATGACTTCAAAGGGTCTTCATTTGCTCACCGAACCTCTCCAATCCTATCACTGCTGCGTTTATGCCCCTGTACACATGCTTGATTCTCTTTCGGAGACATAGCAATCCATAGGTTTTAAGATACTTACTAGTCAGGTACATTCTTAGGCGTTTAATATGCGGTGTTGAGTCCATTTCGTTGAGCAAGGAGTAGCTCTTGTCTATTCCATATTTGACTTAAGGAACTTTATCTGTGCTCATTTCAATCTCTGGTTTTATGCAGCACCCCAACTCACCTTTACCCTTAAGCAAGCATAAGTTGGTTTTCTAAATCTGAGACCCTGTTCTGTTCTGTAATTCAGTTCCTGTGTAGCCAAGTTTCCATTCCGTGTATTACTGATATCTTATGATGTTTCTTTTTCTGTGTGACTTATTTCAGTTAGAATCATCATACCTGAATCCACTCATTGTGATGCTAAGGGCCTGATGACATAGATTTCATTGCTGAGTGATATTGCTTTGTAAGTAAATACCACAACTTCTTTATCCATTTTTCACTTTCTGCGATGTTGAACTTGTACTGTAAACGAGGTTCTTGTAAACAGAGGCGTCCCAAACTTTGGGGTGGCTGTGTCTTTTTGATTTTAATTTCCCTAAGCTATAGGACCATAAGTGGCTGTGCCCTAGGCTCTGTTGCTTTGTTTTTTCGATGTTTCAGGAAACACCATACACTTCTCCCAAGTGTCTGTTGGCAATTTACATCCCGCCCATCAGCATAACAAGGCTCCCAGTTCTCCATGGCCTGTCCTGCCTTTCTGGATTTTACACTTTTTTCAGATGGCCCTTTTGACCGGGGGGAAGTGAGACTTCATTGTAGTGCAGAGATCCTTTGCAAGCTTGCTTGGTTGGCCAAAAAGGGCGTATGTGTTTTTTCCTGAATATATTCAGAAAAAAACGCATACGCCCTTTTTGGCCAAGTGCATCATTGTGGACGTTCTGCCTCTTTTCCTATGCTTTCAATGCAATTCCAGTCTACCTCCTGAAATCGGTTTCCTGCAATTCTGCCCCGCTTTCAAGTCCTCTTGGCAGCCTTACTTCAGTCTATTTTTGGACGATAGCTGTCATTTATAACTCTGCAGGTTTGTGAATTACAGTGCCCCTGAGCTCCTTTCTTCAACTCGCTTTCTTGTGACCTGGCCGCAACACCGCAGGATGGCTTCAGGCCCTAATCTGGTTCCGGCACGGCACGCTGAGCCTTTGGTTAATTCCTCTTCCTGGTGGGAAATGAGAGTTAAATTTGCCCGTCCAGACACCTCCAGCTAGTCTCTCATTGGTTCTCGCTATTCCTGTTCATCTTCCGCAGAAATTGCAAACTGGGCCAAACAGGAGGTTAAAGGGACTGACTCTCCAGGTCGGGAGAGTGTTAGTAAAGCGTCTGGAATGTTGCACCCGAGTACCAGGGGAGGAAAACTGAGACATATTTGAACACGTCTCCCGATCACATGGTTGATCATACTCTAGGTTCCACATGCATGTTTTAGCTGAAGGAAGAATACCTTAAACCTGGGTAGTTGAAACCCGTGGAATGGGTACCATGCAATATGACTTCAAAGGGTCTTCATTTGCTCACCGAACCTCTCCAATCCTATCACTGCTGCGTTTATGCCCCTGTACACATGCTTGATTCTCTTTCGGAGACATAGCAATCCATAGGTTTTAAGATACTTACTAGTCAGGAACATTCTTAGGCGTTTAATATGGGGTGTTGAGTCCATTTCGTTGAGCAAGGAGTAGCTCTTGTCTATTCCATATTTGGCTTAAGGAACTATATCTGGTCTCATTTCAATCTCTGGTTTTATGCAGCACCCCAACTCACCTTTACCCTTAAGCAAGAATAAGTTGGTTTTCTAAATTTGAGACCCTGTTCTGTTCTGTAATTCAGTTCCTGTGTAGCCAAGTTTACATTCCGTGTATTACTGATATCTTATGATGTTTCTTTTTCTGTGTGACTTATTTCAGTTAGAATCATCATACCTGAATCCACTCACTGTGCTGCTAAGGGCCTGATGACACAGATTTCATTGCTGAGTGATATTGCTTTGTAAGTAAATACCACAACTTCTTTATCCATTTTTCACTTTCTGCGATGTTGAACTTGTACTGTAAACGAGGTTCTTGTAAACAGAGCCATTCCAAACTTTGGGGTGGCTGTGTCTTTTTGATTTTAATTTCCCTAAGCTATAGGACCATAAGTGGAAGTGCCCTAGGTTCTGTTGCTTTGTTTTTTAGATGTTTCAGGAAACACCATACACTTCTCCCGAGTGGTTGTTGGCAATTTACATCCCGCCCATCAGCATAACAAGGCTCCCAGTTCTCCATGGCCTGTCCTGCCTTTCTGGATTTTACACTTTTTTCAGATGGCCCTTTTGACCGGGGGGAAGTGAGACTTCATTGTAGTGCAGATTTCCTTTGCAAGCTTGCTTTGTTGGCCAAAAAGGGCGTATGCGTTTTTTCCTGAATATATTCAGGAAAAAACGCATACGCCCTTTTTGGCCAAGTGCATCATTGTGGACGTTCTGCCTCTTTTCCTATGCTTTCAATGCAATTCCAGTCTACCTCCTGAAATCGGTTTCCTGCAATTCTGCCCCACTTTCAAGTCCTCTTGGCAGCCTTACTTCAGTCTATTTTTGGATGATAGCTGTCATTTATAACTCTGCAGGTTTGTGAATTACAGTGCCCCTGAGCTCCTTTCTTCAACTTGCTTTCTTGTGACCTGGCCGCAACACCGCAGGATGGCTTCAGGCCCTAATCTGGTTCCGGCACGGCACGCTGAGCCTTTGGTTATTTCCTTTTCCTGGTGGGAAATGAGAGTTAAATTTGCCCGTCCAGACACCTCCAGCTAGTCTCTCATTGGTTCTCGCTATTCCTGTTCATCTTCCGCAGAAATTGCAAACTGGGCCAAACAGGAGGTTAAAGGCGCTGACTCTCCAAGTGGGGAGAGTGTTAGTAAAGCGTCTGGAATGTTGCACCCGAGTACCAGGGGAGGAAAACTGAGACATATTTGAACACGTCTCCCGTTCACATGGTTGATCATACTTGGGTTCCACATGCATGTTTTAGCTGAAGGAAGAATACCTTAAACCTGGAGAGTTAAGACCCGTGTAATGGGTACCATGCAATATGACTTCAAAGGGTCTTCATTTGCTCACCAAACCTCTCCAATCCTATCACTGCTGCGTTTATGCCCCTGTACACATGCTTGATTCTCTTTCGGAGACATAGCAATCCATAGGTTTTAAGATACTTACTAGTCAGGTACATTCTTAGGCGTTTAATATGTGGTGTTGAGTCCATTTCGTTGAGCAAGGAGTAGCTCTTGTCTATTCCATATTTGACTTAAGGAACTTTATCTGTGCTCATTTCAATCTCTGGTTTTATGCAGCACCCCAACTCACCTTTACCCTTAAGCAAGCATAAGTTGGTTTTCTAAATTTGAGACCCTGTTCTGTTCTGTAATTCAGTTCCTGTGTAGCCAAGTTTACATTCCATGTATTACTGATATCTTATGATGTTTCTTTTTCTGTGTGACATACTTCAGTTAGAATCATCATACCTGAATCCACTCATTGTGCTGCTAAGGGCCTGATGACACAGATTTCATTGCTGAGTGATATTGCTTTGTAAGTAAATACCACAACTTCTTTATCCATTTTTCACTTTCTGCGATGTTGAACTTGTACTGTAAACGAGGTTCTTGTAAACAGAGCCGTTCCAAACTTTGGGGTGGCTGTGTCTTTTTGATTTTAATTTCCCTAAGCTATAGGACCATAAGTGGAAGTGCCCTAGGTTCTGTTGCTTTGTTTTTTAGATGTTTCAGGAAACACCATACACTTCTCCCGAGTGGTTGTTGGCAATTTACATCCCGCCCATCAGCATAACAAGGCTCCCAGTTCTCCATGGCCTGTCTTGCCTTTCTGGATTTTACACTTTTTTCAGATGGCCCTTTTGACCGGGGGGAAGTGAGACTTCATTGTAGTGCAGATTTCCTTTGCAAGCTTGCTTGGTTGGCCAAAAAGTGCATATGCGTTTTTTCCTGAATATATTCAGGAAAAAACGCATACGCCCTTTTTGGCCAAGTGCATCATTGTGGACGTTCTGCCTCTTTTCCTATGCTTTCAATGCAATTCCAGTCTACCTCCTGAAATCGGTTTCCTGCAATTCTGCCCCGCTTTCAAGTCCTCTTGGCAGCCTTACTTCAGTCTATTTTTGGACGATAGCTGTCATTTATAACTCTGCAGGTTTGTGAATTACAGTGCCCCTGAGCTCCTTTCTTCAACTCGCTTTCTTTTGAGCTGGCCGCAACACCGCAGGATGGCTTCAGGCCCTAATCTGGTTCCGGCCCGGCATGCTTAACCTTTGGTTAATTCCTCTTCCTGGTGGGAAATGAGAGTTAAATTTGCCCGTCCAGACACCTCCAGCTAGCCTCTCATTGGTTCTCGCTATTCCTGTTCATCTTCCGCAGAAATTGCAAACTGGGCCAAACAGGAGGTTAAAGGGACTGACTCTCCAAGTGGGGAGAGTGTTAGTAAAGCGTCTGGAATGTTGCACCCGAGTACAAGGGGAGGAAAACTGAGACATATTTGAACACGTCTCCCGATCACATGGTTGATCATACTCTAGGTTCCACCTGCATGTTTTAGCTGAAGGAAGAATACCTTAAACCTGGGTAGTAGAAACCCGTGGAATGGGTACCATGCAATATGACTTCAAAGGGTCTTCATTTGCTCACCGAACCTCTCCAATCCTATCACTGCTGCGTTTATGCCCCTGTACACATGCTTGATTCTCTTTCGGAGTCATAGCAATCCATAGGTTTTAAGATACTTACTAGTCAGGTACATTCTTAGGCGTTTAATATGCGGTGTTGAGTCCATTTCGTTGAGCAAGGAGTAGCTCTTGTCTATTCCATATTTGGCTTAAGGAACTTTATCTGTGCTCATTTCAATCTCTGGTTTTATGCAGCACCCCAACTCACCTTTACCCTTAAGCAAGCATAAGTTGGTTTTCTAAATTTGAGACCCTGTTCTGTTCTGTAATTCAGTTCCTGTGTAGCCAAGTTTACATTCCGTGTATTACTGATATCTTATGATGTTTCTTTTTCTGTGTGACTTACTTCAGTTAGAATCATCATACCTGAATCCACTCATTGTGCTGCTAAGGGCCTGATGACACAGATTTCATTGCTGAGTGATATTGCTTTGTAAGTAAAACCACCACTTCTTTATCCATTTTTCACTTTCTGCGATGTTGAACTTGTACTGTAAACGAGGTTCTTGTAAACAGAGCCGTTCCAAACTTTGGGGTGGCTGTGTCTTTTTGATTTTAATTTCCCTAAGCTATAGGACCATAAGTGGAAGTGCCCTAGGTTCTGTTGCTTTGTTTTTTAGATGTTTCAGGAAACACCATACACTTCTCCCGAGTGGTTGTTGGCAATTTACATCCCGCCCATCAGCATAACAAGGCTCCCAGTTCTCCATGGCCTGTCCTGCCTTTCTGGATTTTACACTTTTTTCAGATGGCCCTTTTGACCGGGGGGAAGTGAGACTTCATTGTAGTGCAGATTTCCTTTGCAAGCTTGCTTGGTTGGCCAAAAAGGGCGTATGCGTTTTTTCCTGAATATATTGAGGAAAAAACACATACGCCCTTTTTGGCCAAGTGCATCATTGTGGACGTTCTGCCTCTTTTCCTATGCTTTCACTGCAATTCCAGTCTACCTCCTGAAATCGGTTTCCTGCAATTCTGCCCCGCTTTCAAGTCCTCTTGGCAGCCTTACTTCAGTCTATTTTTGGACGATAGCTGTCATTTATAACTCTGCAGGTTTGTGAATTACAGTGCCCCTGAGCTCCTTTCTTCAACTCGCTTTCTTGTGACCTGGCCGCAACACCGCAGGATGGCTTCAGGCCCTAATCTGGTTCCGGCACGGCACGCTGAGCCTTTGGTTAATTCCTCTTCCTGGTGGGAAATGAGAGTTAAATTTGCCCATCCAAACACCTCCAGCTAGTCTCTCATTGGTTCTCGCTATTCCTGTTCATCTTCCGCAGAAATTGCAAACTGGGCCAAACAGGAGGTTAAAGGGACTGACTCTCCAAGTGGGGAGAGTGTTAGTAAAGCGTCTGGAATGTTGCACCCGAGTACCAGGGTACGAAAACTAAGACATATTTGAACACGTCTCCCGATCACATGGTTGATCATACTCTAGGTTCCACATGCATGTTTTAGCTGAAGGAAGAATACCTTAAACCTGGGTAGTTGAAACCCGTGGAATGGGTACCATGCAATATGACTTCAAAGGGTCTTCATTTGCTCACCGAACCTCTCCAATCCTATCACTGCTGCGTTTATGCCCCTGTACACATGCTTGATTCTCTTTCGGAGACATAGCAATCCATAGGTTTTAAGATACTTACTAGTCAGGAACATTCTTAGGCGTTTAATATGGGGTGTTGAGTCCATTTCGTTGAGCAAGGAGTAGCTCTTGTCTATTCCATATTTGGCTTAAGGAACTTTATCTGTGCTCATTGCAATCTCTGGTTTTATGCAGCACCCCAACTCACCTTTACCCTTAAGCAAGCATAAGTTGGTTTTCTAAATTTGAGACCCTGTTCTGTTCTGTAATTCAGTTCCTGTGTAGCCAAGTTTACATTCCGTGTATTACTGATATCTTATGATGTTTCTTTTTCTGTGTGACTTATTTCAGTTAGAATCATCATAACTGAATCCATTCATTGTGCTGCTAAGGGCCTGAAGACACAGATTTCATTGCTGAGTGATATTGCTTTGTAAGTAAATACCACAACTTCTTTATCCATTTTTCACTTTCTGCGATGTTGAACTTGTACTGTAAATGAGGTTCTTGTAAACAGAGCCGTTCCAAACTTTGGGGTGCCTGTGTCTTTTTGATTTTAATTTCCCTAATCTATAGGACCATAAGTGGAAGTGCCCTAGGTTCTGTTGCTTTGTTTTTTAGATGTTTCAGGAAACACCATACACTTCTCCCGAGTGGTTGTTGGCAATTTACATCCCGCCCATCAGCATAACAAGGCTCCCAGTTCTCCATGGCCTGTCCTGCCTTTCTGGATTTTACACTTTTTTCAGATGGCCCTTTTGACTGGGGGGAAGTGAGACTTCATTGTAGTGCAGATTTCCTTTGCAAGCTTGCTTGGTTGGCCAAAAAGGGTGTATGCGTTTTTTCCTGAATATATTCAGGAAAAAACGCATACGCCCTTTTTGGCCAAGTGCATCATTGTGGACGTTCTGCCTCTTTTCCTATGCTTTCAATGCAATTCCAGTCTACCTCCTGAAATCGGTTTCCTGCAATTCTGCCCCGCTTTCAAGTCCTCTTGGCAGCCTTACTTCAGTCTATTTTTGGACGATAACTGTCATTTATAAGTCTGCAGGTTTGTGAATTACAGTGCCCCTGAGCTCCTTTCTTCAACTTGCTTTCTTGTGACCTGGCCGCAACACCGCAGGATGGCTTCAGGCCCTAATCTGGTTCCTGCACGGCACGCTGAGCCTTTGGTTATTTCCTCTTCCTGGTGGGAAATGAGAGTTAAATTTGCCCGTCCAGACACCTCCAGCTAGTCTCTCATTGGTTCTCGCTATTCCTGTTCATCTTCCGCAGAAATTGCAAACTGGGCCAAACAGGAGGTTAAAGGCGCCGACTCTCCAAGTGGGGAGAGTGTTAGTAAAGCGTCTGGAGTGTTGCACCCGAGTACCAGGGGAGGAAAACTGAGACATATTTGAACACGTCTCCCGTTCACATGGTTGATCATACTTGGGTTCCACATGCATGTTTTAGCTGAAGGAAGAATACCTTAAACCTGGAGAGTTAAGACCCGTGTAATGGGTACCATGCAATATGACTTCAAAGGGTCTTCATTTGCTCACCGAACCTCTCCAATCCTATCACTGCTGCGTTTATGCCCCTGTACACATGCTTGATTCTCTTTCGGAGACATAGCAATCCATAGGTTTTAAGATACTTACTAGTCAGGTACATTCTTAGGCGTTTAATATGCGGTGTTGAGTCCATTTCGTTGAGCAAGGAGTAGCTCTTGTCTATTCCATATTTGACTTAAGGAACTTTATCTGTGCTCATTTCAATCTCTCGTTTTATGCAGCAACCCAACTCACCTTTACCCTTAAGCAAGCATAAGTTGGTTTTCTAAATTTGAGACCCTGTTCTGTTCTGTAATTCAGTTCCTGTGTAGCCAAGTTTACATTCCGTGTATTACTGATATCTTATGATGTTTCTTTTTCTGTGTGACTTACTTCAGTTAGAATCATCATACCTGAATCCACTCATTGTGCTGCTAAGGGCCTGATGACACAGATTTCATTGCTGAGTGATATTGCTTTGTAAGTAAATACCACAACTTCTTTATCCATTTTTCACTTTCTGCGATGTTGAACTTGTACTGTAAACGAGGTTCTTGTAAACAGAGCCGTTCCAAACTTTGGGGTGGCTGTGTCTTTTTGATTTTAATTTCCCTAAGCTATAGGACCATAAGTGGAAGTGCCCTAGGTTCTGTTGCTTTGTTTTTTAGATGTTTCAGGAAACACCATACACTTCTCCCGAGTGGTTGTTGGCAATTTACATCCCGCCCATCAGCATAACAAGGCTCCCAGTTCTCCATGGCCTGTCCTGCCTTTCTGGATTTTACACTTTTTTCAGATGGCCCTTTTGACCGGGGGGAAGTGAGACTTCATTGTAGTGCAGATTTCCTTTGCAAGCTTGCTTGGTTGGCCAAAAAGTGCATATGCGTTTTTTCCTGAATATATTCAGGAAAAAACGCATACGCCCTTTTTGGCCAAGTGCATCATTGTGGACGTTCTGCCTCTTTTCCTATGCTTTCAATGCAATTCCAGTCTACCTCCTGAAATCGGTTTCCTGCAATTCTGCCCCGCTTTCAAGTCCTCTTGGCAGCCTTACTTCAGTCTATTTTTGGACGATAGCTGTCATTTATAACTCTGCAGGTTTGTGAATTACAGTGCCCCTGAGCTCCTTTCTTCAACTCGCTTTCTTTTGAGCTGGCCGCAACACCGCAGGATGGCTTCAGGCCCTAATCTGGTTCCGGCCCGGCATGCTTAACCTTTGGTTAATTCCTCTTCCTGGTGGGAAATGAGAGTTAAATTTGCCCGTCCAGACACCTCCAGCTAGCCTCTCATTGGTTCTCGCTATTCCTGTTCATCTTCCGCAGAAATTGCAAACGGGGCCAAACAGGAGGTTAAAGGCGCTGACTCTCCAAGTGGGGAGAGTGTTAGTAAAGCGTCTGGAATGTTGCACCCGAGTACAAGGGGAGGAAAACTGAGACATATTTGAACACGTCTCCCGATCATATGGTTGATCATACTCTAGGTTCCACCTGCATGTTTTAGCTGAAGGAAGAATACCTTAAACCTGGGTAGTAGAAACCCGTGGAATGGGTACCATGCAATATGACTTCAAAGGGTCTTCATTTGCTCACCGAACCTCTCCAATCCTATCACTGCTGCGTTTATGCCCCTGTACACATGCTTGATTCTCTTTCGGAGTCATAGCAATCTATAGGTTTTAAGATACTTACTAGTCAGGTACATTCTTAGGCGTTTAATATGCGGTGTTGAGTCCATTTCGTTGAGCAAGGAGTAGCTCTTGTCTATTCCATATTTGGCTTAAGGAACTTTATCTGTGCTCATTTCAATCTCTGGTTTTATGCAGCACCCCAACTCACCTTTACCCTTAAGCAAGCATAAGTTGGTTTTCTAAATTTGAGACCCTGTTCTGTTCTGTAATTCAGTTCCTGTGTAGCCAAGTTTACATTCCATGTATTACTGATATCTTATGATGTTTCTTTTTCTGTGTGACTTACTTCAGTTAGAATCATCATACCTGAATCCACTCATTGTGCTGCTAAGGGCCTGATGACACAGATTTCATTGCTGAGTGATATTGCTTTGTAAGTAAAACCACCACTTCTTTATCCATTTTTCACTTTCTGCGATGTTGAACTTGTACTGTAAACGAGGTTCTTGTAAACAGAGCCGTTCCAAACTTTGGGGTGGCTGTGTCTTTTTTATTTTAATTTCCCTAAGCTATAGGACCATAAGTGGAAGTGCCCTAGGTTCTGTTGCTTTGTTTTTTAGATGTTTCAGGAAACACCATACACTTCTCCCGAGTGGTTGTTGGCAATTTACATCCCGCCCATCAGCATAACAAGGCTCCCAGTTCTCCATGGCCTGTCCTGCCTTTCTGGATTTTACACTTTTTTCAGATGGCCCTTTTGACCGGGGGGAAGTGAGACTTCATTGTAGTGCAGATTTCCTTTGCAAGCTTGCTTGGTTGGCCAAAAAGGGCGTATGCGTTTTTTCCTGAATATATTCAGGAAAAAACGCATACGCCCTTTTTGGCCAAGTGCATCATTGTGGACGTTCTGCCTCTTTTCCTATGCTTTCAATGCAATTCCAGTCTACCTCCTGAAATCGGTTTCCTGCAATTCTGCCCCGCTTTCAAGTCCTCTTGGCAGCCTTACTTCAGTCTATTTTTGGACGATAGCTGTCATTTATAACTCTGCAGGTTTGTGAATTACAGTGCCCCTGAGCTCCTTTCTTCAACTCGCTTTCTTTTGAGCTGGCCGCAACACCGCAGGATGGCTTCAGGCCCTAATCTGGTTCCGGTACGGCACGCTGAGCCTTTGGTTATTTCCTCTTCCTGGTGGGAAATGAGAGTTAAATTTGCCCGTCCAGACACCTCCAGCTAGCCTCTCATTGGTTCTCGCTATTCCTGTTCATCTTCCGCAGAAATTGCAAACTGGGCCAAACAGGAGGTTAAAGGCGCTGACTCTCCAAGTGGGGAGAGTGTTAGTAAAGCGTCTGGAGTGTTGCACCCGAGTACCAGGGGAGGGAAACTGAGACATATTTGAACACGTCTCCCGTTCACATGGTTGATCATACTCTGGGTTCCACATGCATGTTTTAGCTGAAGGAAGAATACCTTAAACCTGGAGAGTTGAGACCCGTGTAATGGGTACCATGCAATATGACTTCAAAGGGTCTTCATTTTCTCACCGAACCTCTCCAATCCTATCACTGCTGCGTTTATGCCCCTGTACACATGCTTGATTCTCTTTCGGAGACATAGCAATCCATAGGTTTTAAGATACTTACTAGTCAGGTACATTCTTAGGCATTTAATATGGGGTGTTGAGTCCATTTCGTTGAGCAAGGAGTAGCTCTTGTCTATTCCATATTTGACTTAAGGAACTTTATCTGTGCTCATTTCAATCTCTGGTTTTATGCAGCACCCCAACTCACCTTTACCCTTAAGCAAGCATAAGTTGGTTTTCTAAATTTGAGACCCTGTTCTGTTCTGTAATTCAGTTCCTGTGTAGCCAAGTTTACATTCCGTGTATTACTGATATCTTATGATGTTTCTTTTTCTGTGTGACTTACTTCAGTTAGAATCATCATACCTGAATCCACTCATTGTGCTGCTAAGGGCCTGATGACACAGATTTCATTGCTGAGTGATATTGCTTTGTAAGTAAATACCACAACTTCTTTATCCATTTTTCACTTTCTGCAATGTTGAACTTGTACTGTAAATGAGGTTCTTGTAAACAGAGCCGTTCCAAACTTTGGGGTGGCTGTGTCTTTTTGATTTTAATTTCCCTAAGCTATAGGACCATAAGTGGAAGTGCCCTAGGTTCTGTTGCTTTGTTTTTTAGATGTTTCAGGAAACACCATACACTTCTCCAGAGTGGTTGTTGGCAATTTACATCCCGCCCATCAGCATAACAAGGCTCCCAGTTCTCCATGGCCTGTCCTGCCTTTCTGGATTTTACACTTTTTTCAGATGGCCCTTTTGACCGGGGGGAAGTGAGACTTCATTGTAGTGCAGATTTCCTTTGCAAGCTTGCTTGGTTGGCCAAAAAGGGCGTATGCGTTTTTTCCTGTATATATTGAGGAAAAAACACATACGCCCTTTTTGGCCAAGTGCATCATTGTGGACGTTCTGCCTCTTTTCCTATGCTTTCACTGCAATTCCAGTCTACCTCCTGAAATCGGTTTCCTGCAATTCTGCCCCGCTTTCAAGTCCTCTTGGCAGCCTTACTTCAGTCTATTTTTGGACGATAGCTGTCATTTATAACTCTGCAGGTTTGTGAATTACAGTGCCCCTGAGCTCCTTTCTTCAACTCGCTTTCTTGTGACCTGGCCGCAACACCGCAGGATGGCTTCAGGCCCTAATCTGGTTCCGGCACGGCACGCTGAGCCTTTGGTTAATTCCTCTTCCTGGTGGGAAATGAGAGTTAAATTTGCCCGTCCAAACACCTCCAGCTAGCCTCTCATTGGTTTTCGCTATTCCTGTTCATCTTCCGCAGAAATTGCAAACTGGGCCAAACAGGAGGTTAAAGGGACTGACTCTCCAAGTGGGGAGAGTGTTAGTAAAGCGTCTGGAATGTTGCACCCGAGTACCAGGGTACAAAAACTAAGACATATTTGAACACGTCTCCCGATCACATGGTTGATCATACTCTAGGTTCCACATGCATGTTTTAGCTGAAGGAAGAATACCTTAAACCTGGGTAGTTGAAACCCGTGGAATGGGTACCATGCAATATGACTTCAAAGGGTCTTCATTTGCTCACCGAACCTCTCCAATCCTATCACTGCTGCGTTTATGCCCCTGTACACATGCTTGATTCTCTTTCGGAGACATAGCAATCCATAGGTTTTAAGATACTTACTAGTGAGGAACATTCTTAGGCGTTTAATATGGGGTGTTGAGTCCATTTCGTTGAGCAAGGAGTAGCTCTTGTCTATTCCATATTTGGCTTAAGGAACTTTATCTGTGCTCATTGCAATCTCTGGTTTTATGCAGCACCCCAACTCACCTTTACCCTTAAGCAAGCATAAGTTGGTTTTCTAAATTTGAGACCCTGTTCTGTTCTGTAATTCAGTTCCTGTGTAGCCAAGTTTACATTCCGTGTATTACTGATATCTTATGATGTTTCTTTTTCTGTGTGACTTATTTCAGTTAGAATCATCATACCTGAATCCATTCATTGTGCTGCTAAGGGCCTGAAGACACAGATTTCATTGCTGAGTGATATTGCTTTGTAAGTAAATACCACAACATCTTTATCCATTTTTCACTTTCTGCGATGTTGAACTTGTACTGTAAATGAGGTTCTTGTAAACAGAGCCGTTCCAAACTTTGGGGTGCCTGTGTCTTTTTGATTTTAATTTCCCTAATCTATAGGACCATAAGTGGAAGTGCCCTAGGTTCTGTTGCTTTGTTTTTTAGATGTTTCAGGAAACACCATACACTTCTCCCAAGTGGTTGTTGGCAATTTACATCCCGCCCATCAGCATAACAAGGCTCCCAGTTCTCCATGGCCTGTCCTGCCTTTCTGGATTTTACACTTTTTTCAGATGGCCCTTTTGACTGGGGGGAAGTGAGACTTCATTGTAGTGCAGATTTCCTTTGCAAGCTTGCTTAGTTGGCCAAAAAGGGCGTATGCGTTTTTTCCTGAATATATTCAGGAAAAAACGCATACGCCCTTTTTGGCCAAGTGCATCATTGTGGACGTTCTGCCTCTTTTCCTATGCTTTCAATGCAATTCCAGTCTACCTCCTGAAATCGGTTTCCTGCAATGCTGCCCCGCTTTCAAGTCCTCTTGGCAGCCTTACTTCAGTCTATTTTTGGACGATAGCTGTCATTTATAACTCTGCAGGTTTGTGAATTACAGTGCCCCTGAGCTCCTTTCTTCAACTCGCTTTCTTTTGAGCTGGCCGCAACACCGCAGGATGGTTTCAGGCCCTAATCTGGTTCCGGTACGGCACGCTGAGCCTTTGGTTAATTCCTCTTCCTGGTGGGAAATGAGAGTTAAATTTGCCCGTCCAGACACCTCCAGCTAGCCTCTCATTGGTTCTCGCTATTCCTGTTCATCTTCCGCAGAAATTGCAAACTGGGCCAAACAGGAGGTTAAAGGCGCTGACTCTCCAAGTGGGGAGAGTGTTAGTAAAGCGTCTGGAATGTTGCACCCGAGTACCAGGGGAGGAAAACTGAGACATATTTGAACACGTCTCCCATTCACGTGGTTGATCATACTTGGGTTCCACATGCATGTTTCAGCTGAAGGAAGAATACCTTAAACCTGGAGAGTTAAGACCCGTGTAATGGGTACCATGCAATATGACTTCAAAGGGTCTTCATTTGCTCACCGAACCTCTCCAATCCTATCACTGCTGTGTTTATGCCCCTGTACACATGCTTGATTCTCTTTCGGAGACATAGCAATCCATAGGTTTTAAGATACTTACTAGTCAGGTACATTCTTAGGCGTTTAATATGCGGTGTTGAGTCCATTTCGTTGAGCAAGGAGTAGCTCTTGTCTATTCCATATTTGACTTAAGGAACTTTATCTGTGCTCATTTCAATCTCTGGTTTTATGCAGCAACCCAACTCACCTTTACCCTTAAGCAAGCATAAGTTGGTTTTCTAAATTTGAGACCCTGTTCTGTTCTGTAATTCAGTTCCTGTGTAGCCAAGTTTACATTCCGTGTATTACTGATATCTTATGATGTTTCTTTTTCTGTGTGACTTACTTCAGTTAGAATCATCATACCTGAATCCACTCATTGTGCTGCTAAGGGCCTGATGACACAGATTTCATTGCTGAGTGATATTGCTTTGTAAGTAAATACCACAACTTCTTTATCCATTTTTCACTTTCTGTGATGTTGAACTTGTACTGTAAACGAGGTTCTTGTAAACAGAGCCGTTCCAAACTTTGGTGTGGCTGTGTCTTTTTGATTTTAATTTACCTAAGCTATAGGACCATAAGTGGAAGTGCCCTAGGTTCTGTTGCTTTGTTTTTTAGATGTTTCAGGAAACACCATACACTTCTCCCGAATGGTTGTTGGCAATTTACATCCCGCCCATCAGCATAACAAGGCTCCCAGTTCTCCATGGCCTGCCCTGCCTTTCTGGATTTTACACTTTTTTCAGATGGCCCTTTTGACCGGGGGGAAGTGAGACTTCATTGTAGTGCAGATTTCCTTTGCAAGCTTGCTTGGTTGGCCAAAAAGTGCATATGCGTTTTTTCCTGAATATATTCAGGAAAAAACGCATACGCCCTTTTTGGCCAAGTGCATCATTGTGGACGTTCTGCCTCTTTTCCTATGCTTTCAATGCAATTCCAGTCTACCTCCTGAAATCGGTTTCCTGCAATTCTGCCCCGCTTTCAAGTCCTCTTGGCAGCCTTACTTCAGTCTATTTTTGGACGATAGCTGTCATTTATAACTCTGCAGGTTTGTGAATTACAGTGCCCCTGAGCTCCTTTCTTCAACTCGCTTTCTTTTGAGCTGGCCGCAACAGCGCAGGATGGCTTCAGGCCCTAATCTGGTTCCGGCCCGGCATGCTGAACCTTTGGTTAATTCCTCTTCCTGGTGGGAAATGAGAGTTAAATTTGCCCGTCCAGACACCTCCAGCTAGCCTCTCATTGGTTCTCGCTATTCCTGTTCATCTTCCGCAGAAATTGCAAACTGGGCCAAACAGGAGGTTAAAGGCGCTGACTATCCAAGTGGGGAGAGTGTTAGTAAAGCGTCTGGAATATTGCACCCGAGTACAAGGGGAGGAAAACTGAGACATATTTGAACACGTCTCCCGATCACATGGTTGATCATACTCTAGGTTCCACCTGCATGTTTTAGCTGAAGGAAGAATACCTTAAACCTGGGTAGTAGAAACCCGTGGAATGGGTACCATGCAATATGACTTCAAAGGGTCTTCATTTGCTCACCGAACCTCTCCAATCCTATCACTGCTGCGTTTATGCCCCTGTACACATGCTTGATTCTCTTTCGGAGTCATAGCAATCTATAGGTTTTAAGATACTTACTAGTCAGGTACATTCTTAGGCGTTTAATATGCGGTGTTGAGTCCATTTCGTTGAGCAAGGAGTAGCTCTTGTCTATTCCATATTTGGCTTAAGGAACTTTATCTGTGCTCATTTCAATCTCTGGTTTTATGCAGCACCCCAACTCACCTTTCCCCTTAAGCAAGCATAAGTTGGTTTTCTAAATTTGAGACCCTGTTCTGTTCTGTAATTCAGTTCCTGTGTAGCCAAGTTTACATTCCATGTATTACTGATATCTTATGATGTTTCTTTTTCTGTGTGACTTACTTCAGTTAGAATCATCATACCTGAATCCACTCATTGTGCTGCTAAGGGCCTGATGACACAGATTTCATTGCTGAGTGATATTGCTTTGTAAGTAAAACCACCACTTCTTTATCCATTTTTCACTTTCTGCGATGTTGAACTTGTACTGTAAACGAGGTTCTTGTAAACAGAGCCGTTCCAAACTTTGGGGTGGCTGTGTCTTTTTTATTTTAATTTCCCTAAGCTATAGGACCATAAGTGGAAGTGCCCTAGGTTCTGTTGCTTTGTTTTTTAGATGTTTCAGGAAACACCATACACTTCTCCCGAGTGGTTGTTGGCAATTTACATCCCGCCCATCAGCATAACAAGGCTCCCAGTTCTCCATGGCCTGTCCTGCCTTTCTGGATTTTACACTTTTTTCAGATGGCCCTTTTGACCGGGGTGAAGTGAGACTTCATTGTAGTGCAGATTTCCTTTGCAAGCTTGCTTGGTTGGCCAAAAAGGGCGTATGCGTTTTTTCCTGAATATATTCAGGAAAAAACGCATACGCCCTTTTTGGCCAAGTGCATCATTGTGGACGTTCTGCCTCTTTTCCTATGCTTTCAATGCAATTCCAGTCTACCTCCTGAAATCGGTTTCCTGCAATTCTGCCCCGCTTTCAAGTCCTCTTGGCAGCCTTACTTCAGTCTATTTTTGGACGATAGCTGTCATTTATAACTCTGCAGGTTTGTGAATTACAGTGCCCCTGAGCTCCTTTCTTCAACTCGCTTTCTTTTGAGCTGGCCGCAACACCGCAGGATGGCTTCAAGCCCTAATCTGGTTCCGGTACGGCACGCTGAGCCTTTGGTTATTTCCTCTTCCTGGTGGGAAATGAGAGTTAAATTTGCCCGTGCAGACACCTCCAGCTAGCCTCTCATTGGTTCTCGCTATTCCTGTTCATCTTCCGCAGAAATTGCAAACTGGGCCAAACAGGAGGTTAAAGGCGCTGACTCTCCAAGTGGGGAGAGTGTTAGTAAAGCGTCTGGAGTGTTGCACCCGAGTACCAGGGGAGGGAAACTGAGACATATTTGAACACGTCTCCCGTTCACATGGTTGATCATACTCTGGGTTCCACATGCATGTTTTAGCTGAAGGAAGAATACCTTAAACCTGGAGAGTTGAGACCCGTGTAATGGGTACCATGCAATATGAAATCAAAGGGTCTTCATTTGCTCACCGAACCTCTCCAATCCTATCACTGCTGCGTTTATGCCCCTGTACACATGCTTGATTCTCTTTCGGAGACATAGCAATCCATAGGTTTTAAGATACTTACTAGTCAGGTACATTCTTAGGCATTTAATATGGGGTG
This sequence comes from Stenella coeruleoalba, assembly GCF_951394435.1. NCBI lineage: Eukaryota > Metazoa > Chordata > Mammalia > Artiodactyla > Delphinidae > Stenella > Stenella coeruleoalba. Next base: position 854,357 of record NW_027645862.1, read on the forward strand.
TTGAGTCCATTTCGTTGAGCAAGGAGTAGCTCTTGTCTATTCCATATTTGACTTAAGGAACTTTATCTGTGCTCATTTCAATCTCTGGTTTTATGCAGCACCCCAACTCACCTTTACCCTTAAGCAAGCATAAGTTGGTTTTCTAAATTTGAGACCCTGTTCTGTTCTGTAATTCAGTTCCTGTGTAGCCAAGTTTACATTCCGTGTATTACTGATATCTTATGATGTTTCTTTTTCTGTGTGACTTACTTCAGTTAGAATCATCATACCTGAATCCACTCATTGTGCTGCTAAGGGCCTGATGACACAGATTTCATTGCTGAGTGATATTGCTTTGTAAGTAAATACCACAACTTCTTTATCCATTTTTCACTTTCTGCGATGTTGAACTTGTACTGTAAATGAGGTTCTTGTAAACAGAGCCGTTCCAAACTTTGGGGTGGCTGTGTCTTTTTGATTTTAATTTCCCTAAGCTATAGGACCATAAGTGGAAGTGCCCTAGGTTCTGTTGCTTTGTTTTTTAGATGTTTCAGGAAACACCATACACTTCTCCCGAGTGGTTGTTGGCAATTTACATCCCGCCCATCAGCATAACAAGGCTCCCAGTTCTCCATGGCCTGTCCTGCCTTTCTGGATTTTACACTTTTTTCAGATGGCCCTTTTGACCGGGGGGAAGTGAGACTTCATTGTAGTGCAGATTTCCTTTGCAAGCTTGCTTGGTTGGCCAAAAAGGGCGTATTCGTTTTTTCCTGAATATATTGAGGAAAAAACACATACGCCCTTTTTGGCCAAGTGCATCATTGTGGACGTTCTGCCTCTTTTCCTATGCTTTCACTGCAATTCCAGTCTACCTCCTGAAATCGGTTTCCTGCAATTCTGCCCCGCTTTCAAGTCCTCTTGGCAGCCTTACTTCAGTCTATTTTTGGACGATAGCTGTCATTTATAACTCTGCAGGTTTGTGAATTACAGTGCCCCTGAGCTCTTTTCTTCAACTCGCTTTCTTGTGACCTGGCCGCAACACCGCAGGATGGCTTCACGCCCTAATCTGGTTCCGGCACGGCACGCTGAGCCTTTGGTTAATTCCTCTTCCTGGTGGGAAATGAGAGTTAAATTTGCCCGTCCAAACACCTCCAGCTAGTCTCTCATTGGTTTTCGCTATTCCTGTTCATCTTCCGCAGAAATTGCAAACTGGGCCAAACAGGAGGTTAAAGGGACTGACTCTCCAAGTGGGGAGAGTGTTAGTAAAGCGTCTGGAATGTTGCACCCGAGTACCAGGGTACGAAAACTAAGACATATTTGAACACGTCTCCCGATCACATGGTTGATCATACTCTAGGTTCCACATGCATGTTTTAGCTGAAGGAAGAATACCTTAAACCTGGGTAGTTGAAACCCGTGGAATGGGTACCATGCAATATGACTTCAAAGGGTCTTCATTTGCTCACCGAACCTCTCCAATCCTATCACTGCTGCGTTTATGCCCCTGTACACATGCTTGATTCTCTTTCGGAGACATAGCAATCCATAGGTTTTAAGATACTTACTAGTCAGGAACATTCTTAGGCGTTTAATATGCGGTGTTGAGTCCATTTCGTTGAGCAAGGAGTAGCTCTTGTCTATTCCATATTTGGCTTAAGGAACTTTATCTGTGCTCATTGCAATCTCTGGTTTTATGCAGCACCCCAACTCACCTTTACCCTTAAGCAAGCATAAGTTGGTTTTCTAAATTTGAGACCCTGTTCTGTTCTGTAATTCAGTTCCTGTGTAGCCAAGTTTACATTCCGTGTATTACTGATATCTTATGATGTTTCTTTTTCTGTGTGACTTATTTCAGTTAGAATCATCATACCTGAATCCATTCATTGTGCTGCTAAGGGCCTGAAGACACAGATTTCATTGCTGAGTGATATTGCTTTGTAAGTAAATACCACAACTTCTTTATCCATTTTTCACTTTCTGCGATGTTGAACTTGTACTGTAAACGAGGTTCTTGTAAACAGAGCCGTTCCAAACTTTGGGGTGGCTGTGTATTTTTGATTTTAATTTCCCTAAGCTATAGGACCATAAGTGGCAGTGCCCTAGGCTCTGTTGCTTTGTTTTTTAGATGTTTCAGGAAACACCATACACTACTCCCCAGTGCTTGTTGGCAATTTACATCCCACCCATCAGCATAACAAGGCTCCCAGTTCTCCATGGCCTGTCCTGCCTTTCTGGATTTTACACTTTTTTCAGATGGCCCTTTTGACCGGGGGGAAGTGAGACTTCATTGTAGTGCAGATTTCCTTTGCAAGCTTGCTTGGTTGGCCAAAAAGTGCGTATGCGTTTTTTCCTGAATATATTCAGGAAAAAACGCATATGCCCTTTTAGGCCAAGTGCATCATTGTGGACGTTCTGCCTCTTTTCCTATGCTTTCAATGCAATTCCAGTCTACCTCCTGACATCGGTTTCCTGCAATTCTGCCCCGCTTTCAAGTCCTCTTGGCAGCCTTACTTCAGTCTATTTTTGGACGATAGCTGTCATTTATAACTCTGCAGGTTTGTGAATTACAGTGCCCCTGAGCTCCTTTCTTCAACTCGGTTTCTTTTGAGCTGGCCGCAACACCGCAGGATGGCTTCAGGCCCTAATCTGGTTCCGGTACGGCACGCTGAGCCTTTGGTTATTTCCTCTTCCTGGTGGGAAATGAGAGTTAAATTTGCCCGTCCAGACACCTCCAGCTAGCCTCTCATTGGTTCTCGCTATTCCTGTTCATCTTCCGCAGAAATTGCAAACTGGGCCAAACAGGAGGTTAAAGGCGCTGACTCTCCAAGTGGGGAGAGTGTTAGTAAAGCGTCTGGAGTGTTGCACCCGAGTACCAGGGGAGGAAAACTGAGACATATTTGAACACGTCTCCCGTTCACATGGTTGATCATACTTGGGTTCCACATGCATGTTTTAGCTGAAGGAAGAATACCTTAAACCTGGAGAGTTAAGACCCGTGTAATGGGTACCATGCAATATGACTTCAAAGGGTCTTCATTTGCTCACCGAACCTCTCCAATCCTATCACTGTTGCGTTTATGCCCCTGTACACATGCTTGATTCTCTTTCGGAGACATAGCAATCCATAGGTTTTAAGATACTTACTAGTCAGGTACATTCTTAGGCGTTTAATATGCGGTGTTGAGTCCATTTCGTTGAGCAAGGAGTAGCTCTTGTCTATTCCATATTTGACTTAAGGAACTTTATCTGTGCTCATTTCAATCTCTGGTTTTATGCAGCACCCCAACTCACCTTTACCCTTAAGCAAGCATAAGTTGGTATTCTAAATTTGAGACCCTGTTCTGTTCTGTAATTCAGTTCCTGTGTAGCCAAGTTTACATTCCGTGTATTACTGATATCTTATGATGTTTCTTTTTCTGTGTGACTTATTTCAGTTAGAATCATCATACCTGAATCCACTCATTGTGCTGCTAAGGGCCTGATGACACAGATTTCATTGCTGAGTGATATTGCTTTGTAAGTAAATACCACAACTTCTTTATCCATTTTTCACTTTCTGCGATGTTGAACTTGTACTGTAAATGAGGTTCTTATAAACAGAGCCGTTCCAAACTTTGGGGTGCCTGTGTCTTTTTGATTTTAATTTCCCTAATCTATAGGACCATAAGTGGAAGTGCCCTAGGTTCTGTTGCTTTGTTTTTTAGATGTTTCAGGAAACACCATACACTTCTCCCGAGTGGTTGTTGGCAATTTACATCCCGCCCATCAGCATAACAAGGCTCCCAGTTCTCCATGGCCTGTCCTGCCTTTCTGGATTTTACACTTTTTTCAGATGGCCCTTTTGACCGGGGGGAAGTGAGACTTCATTGTAGTGCAGATTTCCTTTGCAAGCTTGCTTGGTTGGCCAAAAAGGGCGTATGCGTTTTTTCCTGAATATATTCAGGAAAAAACGCATACGCCCTTTTTGGCCAAGTGCATCATTGTGGACGTTCTGCCTCTTTTCCTATGCTTTCAATGCAATTCCAGTCTACCTCCTGAAATCGGTTTCCTGCAATTCTGCCCCGCTTTCAAGTCCTCTTGGCAGCCTTACTTCAGTCTATTTTTGGACGATAGCTGTCATTTATAAGTCTGCAGGTTTGTGAATTACAGTGCCCCTGAGCTCCTTTCTTCAACTTGCTTTCTTGTGACCTGGCCGCAACACCGCAGGATGGCTTCAGGCCCTAATCTGGTTCCTGCACGGCACGCTGAGCCTTTGGTTATTTCCTCTTCCTGGTGGGAAATGAGAGTTAAATTTGCCCGTCCAGACACCTCCAGCTAGTCTCTCATTGGTTCTCGCTATTCCTGTTCATCTTCCGCAGAAATTGCAAACTGGGCCAAACAGGAGGTTAAAGGCGCTGACTCTCCAAGTGGGGAGAGTGTTAGTAAAGCGTCTGGAGTGTTGCACCCGAGTACCAGGGGAGGAAAACTGAGACATATTTGAACACGTCTCCCGTTCACATGGTTGATCATACTTGGGTTCCACATGCATGTTTTAGCTGAAGGAAGAATACCTTAAACCTGGAGAGTTAAGACCCGTGTAATGGGTACCATGCAATATGACTTCAAAGGGTCTTCATTTGCTCACCGAACCTCTCCAATCCTATCACTGCTGCGTTTATGCCCCTGTACACATGCTTGATTCTCTTTCGGAGACATAGCAATCCATAGGTTTTAAGATACTTACTAGTCAGGTACATTCTTAGGCATTTAATATGCGGTGTTGAGTCCATTTCGTTGAGCAAGGAGTAGCTCTTGTCTATTCCATATTTGACTTAAGGAACTTTATCTGTGCTCATTTCAGTCTCTGGTTTTATGCAGCACCCCAACTCACCTTTACCCTTAAGCAAGCATAAGTTGGTTTTCTAAATTTGAGACCCTGTTCTGTTCTGTAATTCAGTTCCTGTGTAGCCAAGTTTACATTCCGTGTATTACTGATATCTTATGATGTTTCTTTTTCTGTGTGACTTACTTCAGTTAGAATCATCATACCTGAATCCACTCATTGTGCTGCTAAGGGCCTGATGACACAGATTTCATTGCTGAGTGATATTGCTTTGTAAGTAAATACCACAACTTCTTTATCCATTTTTCACTTTCTGCGATGTTGAACTTGTACTGTAAATGAGGTTCTTGTAAACAGAGCCGTTCCAAACTTTGGGCTGTCTGTGTCTTTTTGATTTTAATTTCCCTAAGCTATAGGACTATAAGTGGAAGTGCCCTAGGTTCTGTTGCTTTGTTTTTTAGATGTTTCAGGAAACACCATACACTTCTCCCGAGTGGTTGTTGGCAATTTACATCCCACCCATCAGCATAACAAGGATCCCAGTTCTCCATGGCCTGTCCTGCCTTTCTGGATTTTACACTTTTTTCAGATGGCCGTTTTGACCGGGGGGAAGTGAGACTTCATTGTAGTGCAGATTTCCTTTGCAAGCTTGCTTGGTTGGCCAAAAAGGGCGTATGCGTTTTTTCCTGAATATATTCAGGAAAAAACGCATACGCCCTTTTTGGCCAAGTGCATCATTGTGGACGTTCTGCCTCTTTTCCTATGCTTTCAATGCAATTCCAGTCTACCTCCTGAAATCGGTTTCCTGCAATTCTGCCCCGCTTTCAAGTCCTCTTGGCAGCCTTACTTCAGTCTATTTTTGGACGATAGCTGTCATTTATAACTATGCAGGTTTGTGAATTACAGTGCCCCTGAGCTCCTTTCTTCAACTCGCTTTCTTTTGAGCTGGCCGCAACACCGCAGGATGGCTTCAGGCCCTAATCTGGTTCCGGCCCGGCATGCTGAGCCTTTGGTTAATTCCTCTTCCTGGTGGGAAATGAGAGTTAAATTTGCCCGTCCAGACACCTCCAGCTAGCCTCTCATTGGTTCTCGCTATTCCTGTTCATCTTCCGCAGAAATTGCAAACTGGGCCAAACAGGAGGTTAAAGGGACTGACTCTCCAAGTGTGGAGAGTGTTAGTAAAGCGTCTGGAATGTTGCACCCGAGTACCAGGGGAGGAAAACTGAGACATATTTGAACACGTCTCCCGATCACATGGTTGATCATACTCTAGGTTCCACATGCATGTTTTAGCTGAAGGAAGAATACCTTAAACCTGGGTAGTTGAAACCCGTGGAATGGGTACCATGCAATATGTCTTCAAAGGGTCTTCATTTGCTCACCGAACCTCTCCAATCCTATCACTGCTGCGTTTATGCCCCTGTACACACGCTTGATTCTCTTTTGGAGACATAGCAATCCATAGGTTTTAAGATACTTACTAGTCAGGTACATTTTTAGGCGTTTAATATGGGGTGTTGAGTCCATTTCGTTGAGCAAGGAGTAGCTCTTGTCTATTCCATATTTGGCTTAAGGAACTTTATCTGTGCTCATTTCAATCTCTGGTTTTATGCAGCACCCCAACTCACCTTTAACCTTAAGCAAGCATAAGTTGGTTTTCTAAATTTGAGACCCTGTTCTGTTCTGTAATTCAGTTCCTGTGTAGCCAAGTTTACATTCCGTGTATTACTGATATCTTATGATGTTTCTTTTTCTGTGTGACTTACTTCAGTTAGAATCATCATACCTGAATCCACTCATTGTGCTGCTAAGGGCCTGATGACACAGATTTCATTGCTGAGTGATATTGCTTTGTAAGTAAATACCACAACTTCTTTATCCATTTTTCAATTTCTGCGATGTTGAACTTGTACTGTAAACGAGGTTCTTGTAAACAGAGCCGTTCCAAACTTTGGGGTGGCTGTGTCTTTTTGATTTTAATTTCCCTAAGCTATAGGACCATAAGTGGAAGTGCCCTAGGTTCTGTTGCTTTGTTTTTTAGATGTTTCAGGAAACACCATACACTTCTCCCGAGTGGTTGTTGGCAATTTACATCCCGCCCATCAGCATAACAAGGCTCCCAGTTCTCCATGGCCTGTCCTGCCTTTCTGGATTTTACACTTTTTTCAGATGGCCCTTTTGACCGGGGGGAAGTGAGACTTCATTGTAGTGCAGATTTCCTTTGCAAGCTTGCTTGGTTGGCCAAAAAGGGCGTATGCGTTTTTTCCTGAATATATTCAGGAAAAAACGCATATGCCCTTTTTGACCAAGTGCATCATTGTGGACGTTCTGCCTCTTTTCCTATGCTTTCAATGCAATTCCAGTCTACCTCCTGAAATCGGTTTCCTGCAATTCTGCCCCGCTTTCAAGTACTCTTGGCAGCTTTACTTCAGTCTATTTTTGGACGATAGCTGTCATTTATAACTCTGCAGGTTTGTGAGTTACAGTGCCCCTGAGCTCCTTTCTTCAACTTGCTTTATTGTGACCTGGCCGCAACACCGCAGGATGGCTTCAGGCCCTTATCTGGTTCCGGCACGGCACGCTGAGCCTTTGATTATTTCCTCTTCCTGGTGGGAAATGAGAGTTAAATTTGCCCGTCCAGACACCTCCAGCTAGTCTCTCATTGGTTCTCGCTATTCCTGTTCATCTTCCGCAGAAATTGCAAACTGGGCCAAACAGGAGGTTAAAGGCACTGACTCTCCAAGTGGGGAGAGTGTTAGTAAAGCGTATGGAATGTTGCACCCGAGTACCAGGGGAGGAAAACTGAGACATATTTGAACACGTCTCCCGTTCACATGGTTGATCATACTTGGGTTCCTCATGCATGTTTTAGCTGAAGGAAGAATACCTTAAACCTGGAGAGTTAAGACCCGTGGAATGGGTACCATGCAATATGACTTCAAAGGGTCTTCATTTGCTCACCGAACCTCTCCAATCCTATCACTGCTGCGTTTATGCCCCTGTCCACATGCTTGATTCTCTTTCGGAGACATAGCAATCCATAGGTTTTAAGATACTTACTAGTCAGGTACATTCTTAGGCATTTAATATGCGGTGTTGAGTCCATTTCGTTGAGCAAGGAGTAGCTCTTGTCTATTCCATATTTGACTTAAGGAACTTTATCTGTGCTCATTTCAATCTCTGGTTTTATGCAGCACCCCAACTCACCTTTACCCTTAAGCAAGCATAAGTTGGTTTTCTAAATTTGAGACCCTGTTCTGTTCTGTAATTCAGTTCCTGTGTAGCCAAGTTTACATTCCGTGTATTACTGATATCTTATGATGTTTCTTTTTCTGTGTGACTTATTTCAGTTAGAATCATCATACCTGAATCCACTCATTATGCTGCTATGGGCCTGATGACATAGATTTCATTGCTGAGTGATATTGCATTGTACGTAAGTACCACAAGTTCTTTATCCATTTTTCACTTTCTGCGATATTGAACTTGTACTGTAAACGAGGTTCTTGTAAACAGAGCCGTCCCAAACTTTGGGGTGGCTGTGTCTTTTTGATTTTAATTTCCCTAAGCTATAGGACCATAAGTGGAAGTGCCCTAGGCTCTGTTGCTTTGTTTTTTAGATGTTTCAGGAAACACCATACACTTCTCCAGAGTGGCTGTTGGCAATTTACATCCCGCCCATCAGCATAAGAAGGCTCCCAGTTCTCCATGGCCTGTCGTGCCTTTCTGGATTTTACACTTTTTTCAGATGGCCCTTTTGACCAGGTGCAAGTGAGACTTCATTGTAGTGCAGATTTCCTTTGCAAGCTTGCTTGGTTGGCCAAAAAGTGCGTATACGTTTTTTCCTGAATATATTCAGGAAAAAACACATACGCCCTTTTTGGCCAAGTGCATCATTGTCGAGTTTCTGACTCTCTTCATATGCTTTCAATGCAATTCCAGTCTACCTCCTGAAATCGGTTTCCTGCAATTCTGCCTTGCTTTCAATGCCTCTTCATAGCCTTACCTCAATATATTTTTTAAAAATAGTTGGCCTTTATAACTCTGCAGGTTTTTGAATTGCAGTGGCCCTTAGCTCCATTGTTTAGCTCTTATTTTTGTGGTATTGCCCCATAACCACAGGATTCCTTGAAGCCCTATTTTTCTTCTGGGGCACCTGCTGTGCCTTTGGTTAATTCTTCTTACTGATGTCATATTAGAGTGACATGTGCCCATTGAAACCGCTACAGCTAGTTTCTCACTGGTTCCCCCTATTCCCATTCATCCTCTGCACTAACTGCAGACTGTGCGATACCAGAACTTAAAGGCATTGACTCCATTGGGGATGTTGTTAGTAAAGCGGCTGGAATGTCGATCCGGAGCCCCAGGAGAGGAAAAATGAGGTGCGTTTTAGAAACCTTTCCCGATCATATGGTATACCAGTCGCTGGGTTTCCCAAGCATGGTTTAGCTGTAGGAAGATTCCCTTCAACCTGGAGTGTTGGGACCCTTGGACTGAGTAGCATGAAGTATTGCATTAAACTTTCGGCAGTTGCTCACCAAAGCTCACCAATCCTGTCAGCCCCAAGTGTCCAGCCTTATGTCTTATCCAGCTGTGGGTTTATATGTGGTCAATCCAGGTTGCATCACAGCCCCTGAGCGAATTTTGTAAGAATTTTTCTCTCTTTCATTGTTTCAGCGTTTTGTTTTTAAAATTTATTTCTATAATGGGGTTTAGCTCCTTTTCACTGCTGTGTTTGTGCCGCTCTGCCCACACTTGATTCCCTTATGGAGATATATCAATACATGGGTTTTAAGATTCTTATTCCTCAGATATATTTCTCTGCGGTGTATAGGGTGTGTTGAGGCCTGTTCATTGAGCACGGTGTAGATCTTGTCTAATACCTATTTGGTTTATTGAACGGTATCTGTGCTAATTTCAAACTCTGGTTTTATGCATCACCCCACCTCTCCTTTCCCCTTAAGCTGACATAAGTGTGTTTTCTAAATGTGAGACACTGTTCTGTTCTGTAATTCATTTCTTGTGCAGCCATATTTACCCTCCCTCTATAAGTGATATCTTATGATATGTTTCTTTTTCTGTTTGACTTATTTCAAGTAGTATTATCGGACCTAAATCCACTCTTTATCCTTCTACTAGCCTTATTACATTGATTTCATGGTGAAGAGATATTCCATTGTACATAAGTACCACATCTTCTTTATCCATTGTTCTCTTCCTGGGATATTTAAGGTGTACTGAAGTTGAGGTTCTTGTAAACAGAGTAGCCCTAAACTGTGGTGTGCTTGTGTCTTGTTGATTTTTAGACTTCCCTAGATATACTCCCATGATTGGAAGTGTCCTATGCTCTGTAGCTCTGTTTTTTAGATGATTTAGGAACCACCATACACTTCTCCAGAGTGGCTCTCGGCAGTTCACACACTGCCCATCAGCGTATAAAGGCTCCCTGTTCTCCATGGCCTGTCCTGCATTTCTGGTTTTTACAATTTTTTAGGATGGCCCTTTTGACCGGTGGGAAGTGAGACTTCTTTGTTGTGCACATTTGCATTGCTTGCTTGCTTCGTTGCCCATAAAGTGCGTATGCGTTTTTTCCTGGATATAATCAGAAAAAACGCATACGCCCTTTTGGGCCAACTGCATCATTGTCGAAATTCTGCAGCTTTTCATGTGCGTTAAAGACGAGTCCAATCTATCTCTTGAATCTGTTTCTTGCAATTCTGTCTTGCATTCAGATCCTCTTCTTTGCCTTACCTCAACATATTTTTGGACGTTAGTTTTCATTATAACTCTGCAGGTTTGTGAATTGCAGTGACCCTGAGCTCCATTTTTTAAGTTGCTCTTTTGTGAGCTGGCCTCAAACCCGCAGGATTGCTTCAGGCCCTATTTTGGCTCCGGCGAGGCAGGCTGAGCCTTTCTTTAATTCTTATTCTTAATGGGAAATTAGAGTGATATGTGCCCGTCCAAACCCTACAACTCTTCTCTCATTGGTTCCCCCTCTTCCCGTTCATCCTCCTCACAATTTGCAAAATGTGTGAAACAGAAGTTTAAATGTGCTGATTCTCCAAGTGGGGAGATTCTAAGTAGCGTGGCTGGAATGGTGAACAGGAGCACCAGGAGAGGATAAATGAGGTGCATTTTAGACACATCTCCCGATCACATGGTGTACAGTCCTCTGGGTTTTCCATGCATGTTTTAGCTGTAGGAAGATCCCTTGAACCTGCAGATTTGGGACCCATTGAATGGGTACCAGGTAGTATTACTTTAAAGGGTGTGCATTTCCTCACCCAACCTCACATTTCTCTTAGCGCAAACAGTTTCCAGCCTTATGTCTCATCCTGCTGTGGGTCTAGATGTGTTCAATCCATGTTGCATCACCGTCCCTGAGGAAAAGTTGTAAGAGGTTTTCTCTGTCTCTCTGTCGTTTATTTTTTTCAATTTATTACTATATTGGTTACAGCTGATTTTCAAAGCTCTGTTTCTTGCTGCTGTACATCCACTTGATTCGCGTACAGAGAGACATCAATAAATTCTTTTTCAGATTCTTACCAGTCGTATATATTCTTTTCCGGTGACTTGAGTGTGCTGAGTGCAGTTCTTTTAGCTACCGTGTAGGCCTTGTTGATTATCAGTTTGGTATTTGGAATGGTATCTTTGCTAATTTCAACCTCCTGGATGATGCCTCACCCCTCTCCACCTTTCCCGTTTAGCAGCCTTATGCGTGTTTTCTACATATTTGACTATGTTTTTGTTTTGTAATTTATTCATGTGTAGCCATTTTGGATTCCACCTTTAAGTGATATCTTATGATATGTGTCTTTTTCTTTTGAATTCTGTCACTTAGAATGATCATACGTAACTCCTCCGGAGTTGTTACAACTGGCCATATTTCATTGATTTCCAGGCTGAATAATATTCCACTCTACCTAAGTACCACATCTCTATCCATTTTTTCCCTCCAGAGACATTTAAGTTATATCCTAGTCGAGGATCTTTTAAACAGAGAGGGGGTAAACATTGGGGTGCCTGTGTCCTCTCGATTTTTGTTTTTCCCAAGATATACGCCCATGAGTGCAAGTGCCCTATGCTCTGTAGCTCATTTTTTAGATGCTTTAGTAAACACAATACACTTCTCCAGAATGGCCGTTGGCAATATACATTTCCACTATAAGTCTCACAGGGCTCCCTCTTCTCGTTGCCCTGTCCTGCATTTCTGTTGTTTACGCTTTATGAGGATGGCTCTTCTGACTGATGCGAAGTGATATCTTTTGTAGTATTGACTTCCAGTGCCCACCTGTTTGGTTGGCTAAAAAAGTGTATGCCCTTTTCTTGAATATATACAGAAAAGAACGCATACACCCTTTTTGGCCAACTGCAATGTTGGCAATGTTGGCAATGTTCAGCTCCTTTTCTTGTGCTTAATGGCGAGTCCTTTCTACCTCCTCAAATCCCTTTCCTGCCATTCTCCCTTGCTTACAAGTCCTTTTCTCTGACTTTCCTCAAGACATTTTTCAGTGATGGATATTTTCAACTCTGCAGTTTTGTGAATTTTACTGCCCCTGAGTTCCATTGTTCAACTCGTGTTTATGGGAACTGGCCACAAAGCAGCGGGATTTCCTCAAGCCCTATACTGTTTCCATGGGCAACCCTAGCCTTTGGTCAATTCGTCTTCCTGATTGGAAATTAGAGTGACATGTGCCTGTCTGAACACCTAGGACTTGTCTCTCATTGTTCCTCATCCTTCCGCTTCATCCTCTGGACAAATTCCAAACTGTACGCAACAGGATGTTGACAGTGCTGACATCTCCAAGTGGGGAGACTGTTAGTAAAGACGCTGGAGGGGTGAACCCGAGCACCAGGAGATGAGGAGATGAGATGCCTTTTCCAAACTCTTCCCGATCAGACGGTATACCACCCTCTGGGTGTGACAGACATGTTTTAGCAGTAGGAAGAGTCCCATTCATGTAAGGAGAACACCAGGGCTTTTTCAAAATCAGTGTCTCCCCGAAACCCAAACTGGGGAAGTTTTTAAGCTACGGCTACACATATGTTCATTAAGGGCCTTGGGAAGTAGGCAGAGTCCAAACTTTAGATGATTGAAGTCTTCAGGGTCAGAAGCACTCACCACCAGCTTCCCTTAGGCTACACTTTAACTGTCATTGATAGATGATGTCAATAAAAATATCTATTCTTTTTCAGATTATTTCCCCTTATAGGTTATTGCAAAATGTTGAGTGTAGTTCCCTGTGCTATACAGTAGTTCCTTGTTGATGATCTATTTTATACATAGCAGTGTGTATGTGTTCATTCCAAACTGTTAATTTATCCCTCCTCCCACCTTTCCCCTTTGGTAATAATAAATTATAAGATTTTATACTGCTCAGAAATGGGGGAGCTGAAAGAGAGGTATCATTTTCAATGGAAAAGCATTTAAAACAAGATTGAAGGTTTAACCAAGATTATTAGCTGTACATCCTTGGAAAGAAATCACTTCGTTTCTCTAATATTGACCCGACAAATAAGACAAACCTTTTCACTGAACTTGCTTATAAAAAGTGATGGAAATATCAAATGGAAGTGTTAAAAACATCTTATTTTACCCGAGCCTTATACACTGTTCTATGTTAACTACAGTTTGGCTCACACATCTGTTCATTGAGGTTACAATAGTCTCAATTTCTGTTACTGATCCTCCAGAGTGGACCCCAACAAGTGTCCCCCTGCCCAGTGTCATTGGGGCCAACAGATCGAGACTGAGTTTGGTTCACAAGCAAAGGAAACTTTATATTTTGATCAGAGAATGGAGAGGTGAGAGCATGCACTACCCCGTGGGCTGTGGGCTGGGCTGCTGTGTAGAGATCCTGTCAGAGTCAGTGGGAGGGAGGGAGGCGGCGGAGCTCTCGAGGGCCGGGTTGGCTGTAGCTCAGGCTCTATATCGTGGAGTCTGCACTGGGCCCCAGGAGCTGAGGTGTCGACCCAGCCATTCTGCACTAGGAAATCTGGTCTGAAGTGCCGGGTGTGGAACCTCTGCATGCGGGACCCTAGGAGCACGTGAAATTAGACAAAGCACAAAGGATAAAAAAGGTTAGACTTGACTTTATTGCCCAGATTCTATTTTTATCTCCCAGGGATTTTTAATGGGCTTTGCTGGGGACAAACCCCTCCTCTGCCTTTTGTCCCGTTCCTCATTCTTGGAGTGCTGAGGGTGCAGACCCTTCTTCTGTAACTGCTGAGTGCTGAGTTGGGAGCCCTCATACCCTGGGGCGAGGGTCAGAGCTTCTCCCCAGCAGCCTCCCGGTGACGTTGATTGTCCCCAGGACCCCTGCCTCCCTGCTCGTCCACCTGAGCACCAGCATTGGAAGTGTTATAGATTCTAATGACCTTTAAGGGTCCAGGAAAGAGATGTGCAGAGACGCTGTGGGGGCCGGTTTCACCCCGCCCCACATTTGTTCGGCCACCTTAGGCTGACCGTCTCTGCCAGCCTAGATGCTCTGACCAGTAGTCTGCGCTTTCTTCAATTAGGCCCCTGAATTAACGTACAAACAGCACCAGGTGTCAGAGCCCTGCCCGCTCAACTCCCAGACAGTCCAGGGTCAGTGGTGACCAAGGACCATGATGGCTACTGAGTCAACAGCCTTTTGAAGTAAACAGGAGTCCAGCCGGTCTTATTGGCCACCATCATCACGGTGTCTGTAGGCTTTTCTATGGTGACAGTGTGGTATACTGTTCCCCCGCCGAGATTATTAGCTCCCCTCTGGGTGCAGTAAGTCCTGCAAGCAGTAGTCTACTCTTTTGGGACACACTCTTGTTGTTTTATGAGAGAAACTCCAGGTCAAGTGATGTTCACACGAGTCGTCATGGTGCCCTGTTGCCCCCGGTTATCTCTCTGGATGTTGGAGTTGGAGGGCCTCCTCACTCGAGGTCGGTGTGCCCACGGAGCGAACCCTGCAACTTCAGGGCATGGTTGGTGGTTAGGATCACCACGTGGGGTCCTTTTCCCTTAGGAGGGAGGTGGCCTTTTGGGCTGCTGATTTCCAGGTTTTTAGATACCGCCAGTATCTTGGCCAGATGTGGCAGTGGGCCAAGCCCCTTAGTGACCGTAGTTTATCCTACCTGGATGGCATTCTTGCATTGTTCCATTTCAAGCGGTCCCAGTTTTTGCACTAATTCTCCAATGGCGATTCACCTTTCACCGGGAATGTAAAGGTCAAAGGGTTTAGCTAAATTAGGGAGTTCCAGGGCAAGGGTCTGAATTGACTGCTCTTTCCATTCTTGAAAGGCCACTTCTGGATTCTATTCAAAAGGATCATCATCTTTTCCTTTCAGTGTTTCATATAGAGGCCCAGCTAGTAGACTGTAGTTAGGGATCCAGAAGCAGCAAACCCTGGCCTCCCCAGGAACCCCTAAGCTGTCTTCTAGTTTTAGAAAGGGGTAAGGCTGAAAATGGTTTCTTCCCTTTCCTGGGATGGGCTTCTCTGACCTTCTGTGAGAATGAAGCCCAGGCAGGTCACCGCAGTCTGTGATATTTGAGCTTTTTCTTGGACAACTTCTATCCTTTATTGGCTTGGTAGTTCAGAGGCCTCCTTAGTAGGGCTGGTGATCAGAATGTCGTCTGCATATTGAAGGAGGGTTTCCTTTTCCAGAGGTAGAACTTTTAGGTCTTTAGCTAAGCTTTCCCCAAAGATGGTGTGGGAATTTTTGCACCCTTGGGGCCAGACGGCCCGGAAGTATTGTTTTAGTTGTATGTGGAGTCCTGCCACTCACAAGCCAAAATTTCTTGTGACTCTGGGACTAATGGAATACAAAAGAAGGCATCATTGAAGACTAATACAGAATACCATGTCCTGGTGGTTGGTAGAATGACCAGCAGGGTGTAGGAATTAGGAGCAACTGGAGGTATATCCTCGGTGGCTTCACTGACTGTCCTGACATCCTTTACCAGGTCCCCAGCAGCCCATGGGGCTCTCGTGGTCAGACCAATCCCAGAATATGGAGCTCACCTGGGCAGGTACCCCACCCCCACCCCAGCCCACGGGGCTCTCGTGGTCAGGCCCCTCCCAGGATACAGAGCTACCCTTGCAGGTACCGTGGCAGGGCTGGGCACACAGGAACCGTGCACATAGCCCTCATTGCAGAGCACCCCCAGCTCACCTGTCGCTCAGAGCTGACACAGAGCACCTCAGAGCAGGACTTGAACTAACAAACAGCAGCTGCGACAGGTCTGTGACCCTGGGCATCACTCCGTGAGGCCTCCCTCCACCTGGTCTTCCAGAGACTTCCACTGCACCCGGGGCACCAGGCCTCTGTCTCCAACCACCACCCACCCCTCCTCTGCCTGACTCCTGGGTTCCTCTCATTAGGAGAGGGTTTTCTTGAAGTTGTCTCCCACTCATGGGCCAGATAAAATGATTAGAAAACAAGCCAAAGCTGCAGCCCCTTGTCTATCCTGACTCTCAGGAGCCCACACCTGTTCCTTGGACCTGGCCGGTTCAGCAAGTTCCATTTTCTGCAACTGTGAGCCCCTGAGGGGTGATGATTGGCTGACCTGGGCAGCCTTACCGTGCCGGCCAGCCCTCCCCAGGTGTGCCTGGGTTGAGATCAATATAAATACCACTCCAGGCAGCAAGAGCCCCTGCAGCCGTGCCTGACGCCATTTTCTCTGCCCTGTCAGCAGTCTCGGGGCTGGGCTGGTGGGAGGGAGTGAGAGGCCACGGCTTTGTGGGTGGCCCAGTGTGAGTGGGGCTCTGCTGGACTTTCTGCAGCAGTTGCCAGGCTGCCACCTGCTAAAGAAGAGGATGTGTCACCCATACCTGCTGCTGGAATTTCTCCCTGGGCAGAGGTGAGGAAGGAAAAAAGCAGTGGGGGCAGGGACAGGACGGGTATCTCAGGCAGGGAAATGGAAATCTTCCAGAAGAGCACCCAGGGCCAGGACCATCCTGGCTGGCCTGCAGGCACCAAGTCGGCCGGCATGCTGTCACTCGTGTGGCTCTATGGCCCTTCCTCTAGGCTTTCAAGTCCTTGTATATATTCAGGTGTTTTACCTGGGACGGGTGGGAATAGTTCAGCAGCAACTGGCCTGGGGCTCAGCTCACGTTTACTCACAGATGCCTCGGCACGGTGCCCCAGCTTTGCAATGAGGACGCTTGTTGCGTGGGGGCTGCTGGCTGAATGGGAGACGATTCCCCACCACTGACCAACTTCAGAATTGTTTACAACTGGAGCAAGTGCCCTGATACGGTTTTCCTCTGTGTAACTGGTGGGTTCTGTGTTTTTTTTCTCTTTTTCGTTTTTGGTTCAAGGTAGATTTTATTCCTCTTTTTTGTATTTACAGATATAAGCATGGAAATAATTTATTCATATAAATACATGTATGTGCAGGGAATAATTGTTTTTTCTGTTTTATTTTTTAAATTTTACTTCTTTTTAATTTTGAATTTTATTTTATATTTTTATACAGCAGGTTCTTATTGGTTATCTATTTTATACATATAAATGTATACATGCCAATCCCAGTCTCTCAACTCCTCCCACCACCACCCCCCCAACAGCTTTCCCCCCTTGTTGTCCATACGTTTGTTGTCTACATCTGTTGCTCTATTTATGCCTTGCAAAATGGTTAATCTGTACAGTTTTTCTAGGTTCCACATATATGCATGAATATACAAGATTTGTTTTTCTCTTTCTGACTTACTTCACTCTGTATGACAGTCTCTAGATCCATCGACGTCTCTACAAATGACCCAATTTCATTCCTTTTCATGGCTTAGTAATATTCCATTTTATATATGTACCACAGCTTTATGCATTCGTCTGTCTGTGGGCATTTAGGTTGCTTCCATTACCTCGATATTGTAAATAGTGATGCAATGAACATTGCGGTGAATGACTCTTTTTGATTTATGGTTTTGTCTGGGTATATGTCCAGTACTGGGATTGCTGTATCATATGGTAATTCTATTGTTAGTTTCTTAAGAAATTCCATATTGTTCTCCATAATGACTGTATCAATTTATATTCCCAACAATAGTGGAAGAGGGTTCCTTTTCTCCACACCCTTTCCAGCATTTTTTGTTTGTAGATTTTCAATGATGCCTATTCTACCAGGTGTGAGGTGATACCTCATTGTTGAATCCATTTCGTTGAGCAAGGGGTAGCTCTTGTCTATTACATATTTGGCTTATGGAACGGTATCTGTGCTAATTTCAAACTCTGCTTTTATGCAGCACCCCAACTCACCTTCCCCCTTAAGCAGGCATAAGTTGGTTTTCTAAACTTGAGACCCTGTTCTGTTTTGTAATTCAGTTCATGTGTAGCCAAGTTCACATTCCGTGTATTAGTGATACCTTATGATGTTTCTTTTTCTGTGTGACTTATTTCACTTAGAATCATCGTGCCTCAATGCACTCATTATGCTGGTACGGGCCTGGTGACATAGATTTCATTGCTGAGTGGTATTCTGTTGTACAGAAGTACCGCAACTTCTTTATCCATTATTTGCTCTCTGGGATATTTAACTTGTGCCGTAGAAGAGATTCCTGTAAAAAGAGCCGTCCCAAATTTTGGGGTTGCTGTGCCTTTTTGATATTAATTTCCCTAAGCTATAGGACCATAAGTGGAAGTGCCCTAGGCTCTGTTGCTTTGTTTTTTAGATGTTTCAGGAAACACCATACACTTCTCCTGAGTGTCTGTTGGCAATTTACATCCCGCCCATCAGCATAACAAGGCTCCCAGTTCTCCATGGCCTGTCCTGCCTTTCTGGATTATACACTTTATTCTGATGGCCCTTTTGACCGGGGGGAAGTGAGACTTCATTGTAGTGCAGATTTCCTTTGCAAGCTTGCTTGGTTGGCCAAAAAGGGCGTATGCGTTTTTTCCTGAATATATTCAGGAAAAAACGCATACGCCCTTTTGGCAAAGTGCATCATTGTGGACGTTCTGCCTCTTTTCCTATGCTTTCAATGCAATTCCAGTCTACCTCCTGAAATCGGTATCCTGCAATTCTGCCCCGCTTTCAAGTCCTCTTGGCAGCCTTACTTCAGTATATTTTTGGACGATAGCTGTCATTTATAACTCTGCAGGTTTGTGAATTACAGAGACCCTGAGCTCCTTTCTTCAACTCGCTTTCTTTTGAGCTGGCCGCAACACCGCAGGATGGCTTCAGGCCCTAATCTGGTTCCGGCACGGCACGCTGAGCCTTTGGTTATTTCCTCTTCCTGGTGGGAAATGAGAGTTAAATTTGCCCGTCCAGACACCTCCAGCTAGTCTCTCATTGGTTCTCCCTATTCCTGTTCATCTTCCACAGAAATTGCAAACTGGGCCAAACAGGAGGTTAAAGGCGCTGACTCTCCACGTCGGGAGAGTGTTAGTAAAGGGTCTGGAATGTTGCACCCGAGTACCAGTGGAGGAAAACTGAGACATATTTGAACACGTCTCCCGTTCACACGGTTGATCATACTCGGGGTTCCACATGCATGTTTTAGCTGAAGGAAGAATACCTTAAACCTTGAGAGTTGAGACCCGTGTAATGGGTACCATGCAATATGACTTCAAAGGGTCTTCATTTGCTCACCGAACCTCTCCAATCCTATCACTGCTGCGTTCATGCCCCTGTACACATGCTTGATTCTCTTTCGGAGACATAGCAATCCATAGGTTTTAAGATACTTACTAGTCAGGTACATTCTTAGGCGTTTAATATGCGGTGTTGAGTCCATTTCGTTGAGCAAGGAGTAGCTCTTGTCTATTCCATATTTGGCTTAAGGAACTTTATCTGTGCTCATTTCAATCTCTGGTTTTATGCAGCACCCCAACTCACCTTTCCCCTTAAGCAAGCATAAGTTGGTTTTCTAAATTTGAGACCCTGTTCTGTTCTGTAATTCAGTTCCTGTGTAGCCAAGTTTACATTCCGTGTATTACTGATATCTTATGATGTTTCTTTTTCTGTGTGACTTATTTCAGTTAGAATCATCATACCTGAATCCACTCATTGTGATGCTAAGGGCCTGATGACATAGATTTCATTGCTGAGTGATATTGCTTTGTAAGTAAATACCACAACTTCTTTATCCATTTTTCACTTTCTGCGATGTTGAACTTGTACTGTAAACGAGGTTCTTGTAAACAGAGGCATCCCAAACTTTGGGGTGGCTGTGTCTTTTTGATTTTAATTTCCCTAAGCTATAGGACCATAAGTGGCAGTGCCCTAGGCTCTGTTGCTTTGTATTTTAGATGTTTCAGGAAACACCGTACACTTCTCCCGAGTGTCTGTTGGCAATTTACATCCCGCACATCAGCATAACAAGGCTCCCAGTTCTCCATGGCCTGTCCTGCCTTTCTGGATTTTACACTTTTTTCAGATGGCCCTTTTGACCGGGGCGAAGTGAGACTTCATTGTAGTGCAGATTTCCTTTGCAAGCTTTCTTGGTTGGCCAAAAAGGGCGTATGCGTTTTTTCCTGAATATATTCAGGAAAAAACGCATACGCCCTTTTTGGCCAAGTGCATCATTGTGGACGTTCTGCCTCTTTTCCTATGCTTTCAATGCAATTCCAGTCTACCTCCTGAAATCGGTTTCCTGCAATTCTGCCCCGCTTTCAAGTCCTCTTGGCAGCCTTACTTCAGTCTATTTTTGGACGATAGGTGTCATTTATAACTCTGCAGGTTTGTGAATTACAGTGCCCCTGAGCTCCTTTCTTCAACTCGCTTTCTTGTGACCTGGCCGCAACACCGCAGGATGGCTTCAGGCCCTAATCTGGTTCTGGCACGGCACGCTGAGCCTTCGGTTATTTCCTCTTCCTGGTGGGAAATGAGAGTTAAATTTGCCCGTCCAGACACCTCCACCTAGCCTCTCATTGGTTCTCCCTATTGCTGTTCATCTTCCGCAGAAATTGCAAACTGGGCCAAACAGGAGGTTAAAGGGACTGACTCTCCAAGTGGGGAGAGTGTTAGTAAAGCGTCTGGAATGTTGCACCCGAGTACCAGGGTACGAAAACTGGGACATATTTGAACACGTCTCCCGATCACATGGTTGATCATACTCTGGGTTCCACATGCATGTTTTAGCTGAAGGAAGAATACCTAAAATCTGCGTCTTTGAAACCCGTGGAATGGGTACCATGCAATATGACTTCAAAGGGTCTTCATTTGCTCACCGAACCTCTCCAATCCTATCACTGCTGCATTTATGCCTCTGTACACATGCTTGATTCTCTATCGGAGACATAGCAATCCATAGGTTTTAAGATACTTACTAGTCAGGTACATTCTTAGGCGTTTAATATGGGGTGTTGAGTCCATTTCGTTGAGCAAGGAGTAGCTCTTGTCTATTCCATATTTGGCTTAAGGAACTTTATCTGTGCTCATTTCAATCTCTGGTTTTATGCAGCACCCCAACTCACCTTTACCCTTAAGCAAGAATAAGTTGGTTTTCTAAATTTGAGACCCTGTTCTGTTCTGTAATTCACTTCCTGTGTAGCCAAGTTTCCATCCCGTGTATTACTGATATCTTATGATGTTTCTTTTTCTGTGTGACTTATTTCAGTTAGAATCATCATACCTGAATCCACTCATTGTGCTGCTAAGGGCCTGATGACACAGATTTCATTGCTGAGTGATATTGCTTTGTAAGTAAATACCACAACTTCTTTATCCATTTTTCACTTTCTGCGATGTTGAACTTGTACTGTAAACGAGGTTCTTGTAAACAGAGCCGTTCCAAACTTTGGGGTGGCTGTGTCTTTTTGATTTTAATTTCCCTAAGCTATAGGACCATAAGTGGAAGTGCCCTAGGTTCTGTTGCTTTGTTTTTTAGATGTTTCAGGAAACACCATACACTTCTCCCGAGTGGTTGTTGGCAATTTACATCCCGCCCATCAGCATAACAAGGCTCCCAGTTCTCCATGGCCTGTCCTGCCTTTCTGGATTTTACACTTTTTTCAGATGGCCCTTTTGACCGGGGGGAAGTGAGACTTCATTGTAGTGCAGATTTCCTTTGCAAGCTTGCTTGGTTGGCCAAAAAGGGCGTATGCGTTTTTTCCTGAATATATTCAGGAAAAAACGCATACGCCCTTTTTGGCCAAGTGCATCATTGTGGACGTTCTGCCTCTTTTCCTATGCTTTCAATGCAATTCCAGTCTACCTCCTGAAATCGGTTTCCTGCAATTCTTCCCCGCTTTCAAGTCCTCTTGGCAGCCTTACTTCAGTCTATTTTTGGACGATAGCTGTCATTTATAACTCTGCAGGTTTGTGAATTACAGTGCCCCTGAGCTCCTTTCTTCAACTCACTTTCTTGTGACCTGGCCGCAACACCGCAGGATGGCTTCAGGCCCTAATCTGGTTCCGGTACGGCACGCTGAGCCTTTGGTTATTTCCTCTTCCTGGTGGGAAATGAGAGTTAAATTTGCCCGTCCAGACACCTCCAGCTAGCCTCTCATTGGTTCTCGCTATTCCTGTTCATCTTCCGCAGAAATTGCAAACTGTGCCAAACAGGAGGTTAAAGGCGCTGACTCTCCAAGTGGGGAGAGTGTTAGTAAAGCGTCTGGAATGTTGCACCTGAGTACCAGGGGAGGAAAACTGAGACATATTTGAACACGTCTCCCGATCACATGGTTGATCATACTCTAGGTTCCACATGCATGTTTTAGCTGAAGGAAGAATACCTTAAACCTGGGTAGTTGAAACCCGTGGAATGGGTACCATGCAATATGACTTCAAAGGGTCTTCATTTGCTCACCGAACCTCTCCAATCCTATCACTGCTGCATTTATGCCTCTGTACACATGCTTGATTCTCTATCGGAGACATAGCAATCCATAGGTTTTAAGATACTTACTAGTCAGGTACATTCTTAGGCGTTTAATATGGGGTGTTGAGTCCATTTCGTTGAGCAAGGAGTAGCTCTTGTCTATTCCATATTTGGCTTAAGGAACTTTATCTGTGCTCATTTCAATCTCTGGTTTTATGCAGCACCCCAACTCACCTTTACCCTTAAGCAAGCATAAGTTGGTTTTCTAAATTTGAGACCCTGTTCTGTTCTGTAATTCAGTTCCTGTGTAGCCAAGTTTCCATTCCGTGTATTACTGATATCTTATGATGTTTCTTTTTCTGTGTGACTTATTTCAGTTAGAATCATCATACCTGAATCCACTCATTGTGATGCTAAGGGCCTGATGACATAGATTTCATTGCTGAGTGATATTGCTTTGTAAGTAAATACCACAACTTCTTTATCCATTTTTCACTTTCTGCGATGTTGAACTTGTACTGTAAACGAGGTTCTTGTAAACAGAGGCGTCCCAAACTTTGGGGTGGCTGTGTCTTTTTGATTTTAATTTCCCTAAGCTATAGGACCATAAGTGGCAGTGCCCTAGGCTCTGTTGCTTTGTTTTTTAGATGTTTCAGGAAACACCATACACTTCTCCCCAGTGTCTGTTGGCAATTTACATCCCGCCCATCAGCATAACAAGGATCCCAGTTCTCCATGGCCTGTCCTGCCTTTCTGGATTTTACACTTTTTTCAGATGGCCCTTTTGACCGGGGGGAAGTGAGACTTCATTGTAGTGCAGATTTCCTTTGCAAGCTTGCTTGGTTGGCCAAAAAGGGCATATGCGTTTTTTCCTGAATATATTCAGGAAAAAACGCATACGCCCTTTTTGGCCAAGTGCATCATTGTGGACGTTCTGCCTCTTTTCCTATGCTTTCAATGCAATTCCAGTCTACCTCCTGAAATCGGTTTCCTGCAATTCTGCCCCGCTTTCAAGTCCTCTTGGCAGCCTTACTTCAGTCTATTTTTGGACGATAGCTGTCATTTATAACTCTGCAGGTTTGTGAATTACAGTGCCCCTGAGCTCCTTTCTTCAACTCGCTTTCTTGTGACCTGGCCGCAACACCGCAGGATGGCTTCAGGCCCTAATCTGGTTCCGGCCCGGCATGCTGAGCCTTTGGTTAATTCCTCTTCCTGGTGGGAAATGAGAGTTAAATTTGCCCGTCCAGACACCTCCAGCTAGTCTCTCATTGGTTCTCGCTATTCCTGTTCATCTTCCGCAGAAATTGCAAACTGGGCCAAACAGGAGGTTAAAGGGACTGACTCTCCAAGTGGGGAGAGTGTTAGTAAAGCGTCTGGAATGTTGCACCCGAGTACCAGGGTACGAAAACTGAGACATATTTGAACACGTCTCCCGATCACATGGTTGATCATACTCTAGGTTCCACATGCATGTTTTAGCTGAAGGAAGAATACCTTAAACCTGGGTAGTTGAAACCCGTGGAATGGGTACCATGCAATATGACTTCAAAGGGTCTTCATTTGCTCACCGAACCTCTCCAATCCTATCACTGCTGCGTTTATGCCCCTGTACACATGCTTGATTCTCTTTTGGAGACATAGCAATCCATAGGTTTTAAGATACTTACAAGTCAGGTACATTCTTAGGCGTTTAATATGCGGTGTTGAGTCCATTTCGTTGAGCAAGGAGTAGCTCTTGTCTATTCCATATTTGGCTTAAGGAACTTTATCTGTGCTCATTTCAATCTCTGGTTTTATGCAGCACCCCAACTCACCTTTACCCTTAAGCAAGCATAAGTTGGTTTTCTAAATTTGAGTCCCTGTTCTGTTCTGTAATTCAGTGCCTGTGTAGCCAAGTTTACATTCCGTGTATTACTGATATCTTATGATGTTTCTTTTTCTGTGTGACTTACTTCAGTTAGAATCATCATACCTGAATCCACTCATTGTGCTGCTAAGGGCCTGATGACACAGATTTCATTGCTGAGTGATATTGCTTTGTAAGTAAATACCACAACTTCTTTATCCATTTTTCACTTTCTGCGATGTTGAACTTGTACTGTAAACGAGGTTTTTGTAAACAGAGCCGTTCCAAACTTTGGGGTGGCTGTGTCTTTTTGATTTTAATTTCCCTAAGCTATAGGACCATAAGTGGAAGTGCCCTAGGTTTTGTTGCTTTGTTTTTTAGATGTTTCAGGAAACACCATACACTTCTCCCGAGTGGTTGTTGGCATTTTATATCCCGCCCATCAACATAACAAGGCTCCCAGTTCTCCATGGCCTGTCCTGCCTTTCTGGATTTTACACTTTTTTCAGATGGCCCTTTTGACCGGGGGGAAGTGAGACTTCATTGTAGTGCAGATTTCCTTTGCAAGCTTGCTTGGTTGGCCAAAAAGGGCGTATGCGTTTTTTCCTGAATATATTCAGGAAAAAACGCATACGCCCTTTTTGGCCAAGTGCATCATTGTGGACGTTCTGCCTCTTTTCCTATGCTTTCAATGCAATTCCAGTCTACCTCCTGAAATCGGTTTCCTGCAATTCTGCCCCGCTTTCAAGTCCTCTTGGCAGCCTTACTTCAGTCTATTTTTGGACGATAGCTGTCATTTATAACTCTGCAGGTTTGTGAATTACAGTGCCCCTGAGCTCCTTTCTTCAACTCGCTTTCTTTTGAGCTGGCCGCAACACCGCAGGATGGCTTCAGGCCCTAATCTGGTTCCGGTACGGCACGCTGAGCCTTTGGTTATTTCCTCTTCCTTGTGGGAAATGAGAGTTAAATTTGCCCGTCCAGACACCTCCAGCTAGTCTCTCATTGGTTCTCGCTATCCCTGTTCATCTTCCGCAGAAATTGCAAACTGGGCCAAACAGGAGGTTAAAGGCGCTGACTCTCCAAGTGGGGAGAGTGTTAGTAAAGCGTCTGGAATGTTGCACCCGAGTACCAGGGGAGGAAAACTGAGACATATTTGAACACGTCTCCCGTTCACATGGTTGATCATACTGGGGTTCCACATGCATGTTTTAGCTGAAGGAAGAATACCTTAAACCTGGAGAGTTGAGACCCGTGGAATGGGTACCATGCAATATGACTTCAAAGGGTCTTCATTTGCTCACCGAACCTCTCCAATCCTATCACTGCTGTGTTTATGCCCCTGTACACATGCTTGATTCTCTTTTGGAGACATAGCAATCCATAGGTTTTACGATACTTACTAGTCAGGTACATTCTTAGGCGTTTAATATGCGGTGTTGAGTCCATTTCGTTGAGCAAGGAGTAGCTCTTGTCTATTCCATATTTGACTTAAGGAACTTTATCTGTGCTCATTTCAATCTCTGGTTTTATGCAGCACCCCACCTCACCTTTACCCTTAAGCAAGCATAAGTTGTTTTTCTAAATTTGAGACCCTGTTCTGTTCTGTAATTCAGTTCCAGTGTAGCCAAGTTTCCATTCCGTGTATTACTGATATCTTATGATGTTTCTTTTTCTGTGTGACTTACTTCAGTTAGAATCATCATACCTGAATCCACTCATTGTGCTGCTAAGGGCCTGATGACACAGATTTCATTGCTGAGTGATATTGCTTTGTAAGTAAATACCACAACTTCTTTATCCATTTTTCACTTTCTGCGATGTTGAACTTGTACTGTAAACGAGGTTCTTGTAAACAGAGGCATCCCAAACTTTGGGGTGGCTGTGTCTGTTTGATTTTAATTTCCCTAAGCTATAGGACCATAAGTGGCAGTGCCCTAGGCTCTGTTGCTTTGTTTTTTAGATGTTTCAGGAAACACCATACACTTCTCCCGAGTGTCTGTTGGCAATTTACATCCCGCCCATCAGCATAACAAGGCTCCCAGTTCTCCATGGCCTGTCCTGCCTTTCTGGATTTTACACTTTTTTCAGATGGCCCTTTTGACCGGGGGGAAGTGAGACTTCATTGTAGTGCAGATTTCCTTTGCAAGCTTGCTTGGTTGGCCAAAAAGGGCGTATGCGTTTTTTCCTGAATATATTCAGGAAAAAACGCATACGCCCTTTTTGGCCAAGTGCATCATTGTGGACGTTCTGCCTCTTTTCCTATGCTTTCAATGCAATTCCAGTCTACCTCCTGAAATCGGTTTCCTGCAATTCTGCCCCGCTTTCAAGTCCTCTTGGCAGCCTTACTTCAGTCTATTTTTGGACGATAGCTGTCATTTATAACTCTGCAGGTTTGTGAATTACAGTGCCCCTGAGCTCCTTTCTTCAACTCGCTTTCTTGTGAGCTGGCCGCAACACCGCAGGATGGCTTCAGGCCCTAATCTGGTTCCGGCCCGGCATGCTGAGCCTTTGGATAATTCCTCTTCCTGGTGGGAAATGAGAGTTAAATTTGCCCGTCCAGACACCTCCAGCTAGCCTCTCATTGGTTCTCGCTATTCCTGTTCATCTTCCGCAAAAATTGCAAACTGGGCCAAACAGGAGGTTAAAGGGACTGACTCTCCAAGTGGGGAGAGTGCTAGTAAAGCGTCTGGAATGTTGCACCCGAGTACCAGGGTACGAAAACTGAGACATATTTGAACACGTCTCCCGATCACATGGTTGATCATACTCTAGGTTCCACATCCATGTTTTAGCTGAAGGAAGAATACCTTAAACCTGGGTAGTTGAAACCCGTGGAATGGGTACCATGTAATATGACTTTAAAGGGTCTTCATTTGCTCACCGAACCTCTCCAATCCTATCACTGCTGCATTTATGCCCCTGTACACATGCTTGATTCTCTTTTGGAGACATAGCAATCCATAGGTTTTAAGATACTTACAAGTCAGGTACATTCTTAGGCGTTTAATATGCGGTGTTGAGTCCATTTCGTTGAGCAAGGAGTAGCTCTTGTCTATTCCATATTTGGCTTAAGGAACTTTATCTGTGCTCATTTCAATCTCTGGTTTTATGCAGCACCCCAACTCACCTTTACCCTTAAGCAAGCATAAGTTGTTTTTCTAAATTTGAGTCCCTGTTCTGTTCTGTAATTCAGTTCCTGTGTAGCCAAGTTTACATTCCGTGTATTACTGATATCTTATGATGTTTCTTTTTCTGTGTGACTTACTTCAGTTAGAATCATCATAACTGAATCCACTCATTGTGCTGCTAAGGGCCTGATGACACAGATTTCATTGCTGAGTGATATTGCTTTGTAAGTAAATACCACAACTTCTTTATCCATCTTTCACTTTCTGCGATGTTGAACTTGTACTGTAAACGAGGTTCTTGTAAACAGAGCCGTTCCAAACTTTGGGGTGGCTGTGTCTTTTTGATTTTAATTTCCCTAAGCTATAGGACCATAAGTGGACGTGCCCTAGGTTCTGTTGCTTTGTTTTTTAGATGTTTCAGGAAACACCATACACTTCTCCCGAGTGGTTGTTGGCAATTTATATCCCGCCCATCAGCATAACAAGGCTCCCAGTTCTCCATGGCCTGTCCTGCCTTTCTGGATTTTACACTTTTTTCAGATGGCCCTTTTGACCGGGGGGAAGTGAGACTTCATTGTAGTGCAGATTTCCTTTGCAAGCTTGCTTGGTTGGCCAAAAAGGGCGTATGCGTTTTTTCCTGAATATATTCAGGAAAAAACGCATACGCCCTTTTTGGCCAAGTGCATCATTGTGGACGTTCTGCCTCTTTTCCTATGCTTTCAATGCAATTCCAGTCTACCTCCTGAAATCGGTTTCCTGCAATTCTGCCCCGCTTTCAAGTCCTCTTGGCAGCCTTACTTCAGTCTATTTTTGGACGATAGCTGTCATTTATAACTCTGTAGGTTTGTGAATTACAGTGCCCCTGAGCTCCTTTCTTCAACTCACTTTCTTTTGAGCTGGCCGCAACACCGCAGGATGGCTTCAGGCCCTAATCTGGTTCCGGTACGGCACGCTGAGCCTTTGGTTATTTCCTCTTCCTGGTGGGAAATGAGAGTTAAATTTGCCCGTCCAGACACCTCCAGCTAGCCTCTCATTGGTTCTCGCTATTCCTGTTCATCTTCCGCAGAAATTGCAAACTGGGCCAAACAGGAGGTTAAAGGCGCTGACTCTCCAAGTCGGGAGAGTGTTAGTAAAGCGTCTGGAATGTTGCACCCGAGTACCAGGGGAGGAAAACTGAGACATATTTGAACACGTCTCCCGATCACATGGTTGATCATACTCTAGGTTCCACATGCATGTTTTAGCTGAAGGAAGAATACCTTAAACCTGGGTAGTTGAAACCCGTGGAATGGGTACCATGCAATATGACTTCAAAGGGTCTTCATTTGCTCACCGAACCTCTCCAATCCTATCACTGCTGCGTTTATGCCCCTGTACACATGCTTGATTCTCTTTCGGAGACATAGCAATCCATAGGTTTTACGATACTTACTAGTCAGGTACATTCTTAGGCGTTTAATATGGGGTGTTGAGTCCATTTTGTTGAGCAAGGAGTAGCTCTTGTCTATTCCATATTTGGCTTAAGGAACTTTATCTGTGCTCATTTCAATCTCTGGTTTTATGCAGCACCCCAACTCACCTTTCCCCTTAAGCAAGCATAAGTTGGTTTTCTAAATTTGAGACCCTGTTGTGTTTTGGAATGCAGTTCCTGTGTAGCCAAGTTTACATTCCGTGTATTAGTGATATCTTATGATGTTTCTTTTTCTGTGTGACTTATTTCAGTTAGAATCATCGTACCTGAATCCACTCATTATGCTGCTACGGGCCTGATGACATAGATTTCATTGCTGAGTGATACTGCATTGTACGTAAGTACCACAAGTTCTTTATCCATTTTTCACTTTCTGTGATATTGAACTTGTACGGTAAACGAGGTTCTTGTAAACGGAGGCGTCCCAAACTTTGGGGTGGCTGTGTCTTTTTGATTTTAATTTCCCTAAGCTATAGGACCATAAGTGGAAGTGCCCTAGGCTCTGTTGCTTTGTTTTTTAGATGTTTCAGGAAACACCATACACTTCTCCCGAGTGGTTGTTGGCAATTTACATCCCGCCCATCAGCATAACAAGGCTCCCAGTTCTCCATGGCCTGTCCTGCCTTTCTGGATTTTACACTTTTTTCAGATGGCCCTTTTGACCGGGGGGAAGTGAGACTTCATTGTAGTGCAGATTTCCTTTGCAAGCTTGCTTGGTTGGCCAAAAAGGGCGTATGCGTTTTTTCCTGAATATATTCAGGAAAAAACGCATACGCCCTTTTTGGCCAAGTGCATCATTGTGGACGTTCTGCCTCTTTTCCTATGCTTTCAATGCAATTCCAGTCTACCTCCTGAAATTGGTTTCCTGCAATTCTGCCCAGCTTTCAAGTCCTCTTGGCAGCCTTACTTCAGTATATTTTTGGACGATAGCTGTCATTTATAACTCTGCAGGTTTGTGAATTATAGTGCCCCTGAGCTCCTTTCTTCAACTCGGTTTCTTTTGAGCTGGCCGCAACACCGCAGGATGGCTACAGTCCCTAATCTGGTTCCGGTACGGCACGCTGAGCCTTTGGTTATTTCCTCTTCCTGGAGGGAAATGAGAGTTAAATTTGCCCGTCCAGACACCTCCAGCTAGCCTCTCATTGGTTCTCGCTATTCCTGTTCATCTTCCGCAGAAATTGCAAACTGTGCCAAACAGGAGGTTAAAGGCGCTGACTCTCCAAGTGGGGAGAGTGTTAGTAAAGCGTCTGGAATGTTGCACCTGAGTACCAGGGGAGGAAAACTGAGACATATTTGAACACGTCTCCCGATCACATGGTTGATCATACTCTAGGTTCCACATGCATGTTTTAGCTGAAGGAAGAATACCTTAAACCTGGGTAGTTGAAACCCGTGGAATGGGTACCATGCAATATGACTTCAAAGGGTCTTCATTTGCTCACCGAACCTCTCCAATCCTATCACTGCTGCATTTATGCCTCTGTACACATGCTTGATTCTCTATCGGAGACATAGCAATCCATAGGTTTTAAGATACTTACTAGTCAGGTACATTCTTAGGCGTTTAATATGGGGTGTTGAGTCCATTTCGTTGAGCAAGGAGTAGCTCTTGTCTATTCCATATTTGGCTTAAGGAACTTTATCTGTGCTCATTTCAATCTCTGGTTTTATGCAGCACCCCAACTCACCTTTACCCTTAAGCAAGCATAAGTTGGTTTTCTAAATTTGAGACCCTGTTCTGTTCTGTAATTCAGTTCCTGTGTAGCCAAGTTTCCATTCCGTGTATTACTGATATCTTATGATGTTTCTTTTTCTGTGTGACTTATTTCAGTTAGAATCATCATACCTGAATCCACTCATTGTGATGCTAAGGGCCTGATGACATAGATTTCATTGCTGAGTGATATTGCTTTGTAAGTAAATACCACAACTTCTTTATCCATTTTTCACTTTCTGCGATGTTGAACTTGTACTGTAAACGAGGTTCTTGTAAACAGAGGCGTCCCAAACTTTGGGGTGGCTGTGTCTTTTTGATTTTAATTTCCCTAAGCTATAGGACCATAAGTGGCAGTGCCCTAGGCTCTGTTGCTTTGTTTTTTAGATGTTTCAGGAAACACCATACACTTCTCCCCAGTGTCTGTTGGCAATTTACATCCCGCCCATCAGCATAACAAGGATCCCAGTTCTCCATGGCCTGTCCTGCCTTTCTGGATTTTACACTTTTTTCAGATGGCCCTTTTGACCGGGGGGAAGTGAGACTTCATTGTAGTGCAGATTTCCTTTGCAAGCTTGCTTGGTTGGCCAAAAAGGGCATATGCGTTTTTTCCTGAATATATTCAGGAAAAAACGCATACGCCCTTTTTGGCCAAGTGCATCATTGTGGACGTTCTGCCTCTTTTCCTATGCTTTCAATGCAATTCCAGTCTACCTCCTGAAATCGGTTTCCTGCAATTCTGCCCCGCTTTCAAGTCCTCTTGGCAGCCTTACTTCAGTCTATTTTTGGACGATAGCTGTCATTTATAACTCTGCAGGTTTGTGAATTACAGTGCCCCTGAGCTCCTTTCTTCAACTCGCTTTCTTGTGACCTGGCCGCAACACCGCAGGATGGCTTCAGGCCCTAATCTGGTTCCGGCCCGGCATGCTGAGCCTTTGGTTAATTCCTCTTCCTGGTGGGAAATGAGAGTTAAATTTGCCCGTCCAGACACCTCCAGCTAGTCTCTCATTGGTTCTCGCTATTCCTGTTCATCTTCCGCAGAAATTGCAAACTGGGCCAAACAGGAGGTTAAAGGGACTGACTCTCCAAGTGGGGAGAGTGTTAGTAAAGCGTCTGGAATGTTGCACCCGAGTACCAGGGTACGAAAACTGAGACATATTTGAACACGTCTCCCGATCACATGGTTGATCATACTCTAGGTTCCACATGCATGTTTTAGCTGAAGGAAGAATACCTTAAACCTGGGTAGTTGAAACCCGTG
This sequence comes from Stenella coeruleoalba, assembly GCF_951394435.1. Classification (NCBI taxonomy): domain Eukaryota; kingdom Metazoa; phylum Chordata; class Mammalia; order Artiodactyla; family Delphinidae; genus Stenella; species Stenella coeruleoalba. The sequence continues at coordinate 886,316 of NW_027645862.1, forward strand.
GAATGGGTACCATGCAATATGACTTCAAAGGGTCTTCATTTGCTCACCGAACCTCTCCAATCCTATCACTGCTGCGTTTATGCCCCTGTACACATGCTTGATTCTCTTTTGGAGACATAGCAATCCATAGGTTTTAAGATACTTACAAGTCAGGTACATTCTTAGGCGTTTAATATGCGGTGTTGAGTCCATTTCGTTGAGCAAGGAGTAGCTCTTGTCTATTCCATATTTGGCTTAAGGAACTTTATCTGTGCTCATTTCAATCTCTGGTTTTATGCAGCACCCCAACTCACCTTTACCCTTAAGCAAGCATAAGTTGGTTTTCTAAATTTGAGTCCCTGTTCTGTTCTGTAATTCAGTGCCTGTGTAGCCAAGTTTACATTCCGTGTATTACTGATATCTTATGATGTTTCTTTTTCTGTGTGACTTACTTCAGTTAGAATCATCATACCTGAATCCACTCATTGTGCTGCTAAGGGCCTGATGACACAGATTTCATTGCTGAGTGATATTGCTTTGTAAGTAAATACCACAACTTCTTTATCCATTTTTCACTTTCTGCGATGTTGAACTTGTACTGTAAACGAGGTTTTTGTAAACAGAGCCGTTCCAAACTTTGGGGTGGCTGTGTCTTTTTGATTTTAATTTCCCTAAGCTATAGGACCATAAGTGGAAGTGCCCTAGGTTTTGTTGCTTTGTTTTTTAGATGTTTCAGGAAACACCATACACTTCTCCCGAGTGGTTGTTGGCATTTTATATCCCGCCCATCAACATAACAAGGCTCCCAGTTCTCCATGGCCTGTCCTGCCTTTCTGGATTTTACACTTTTTTCAGATGGCCCTTTTGACCGGGGGGAAGTGAGACTTCATTGTAGTGCAGATTTCCTTTGCAAGCTTGCTTGGTTGGCCAAAAAGGGCGTATGCGTTTTTTCCTGAATATATTCAGGAAAAAACGCATACGCCCTTTTTGGCCAAGTGCATCACTGTGGACGTTCTGCCTCTTTTCCTATGCTTTCAATGCAATTCCAGTCTACCTCCTGAAATCGGTTTCCTGCAATTCTGCCCCGCTTTCAAGTCCTCTTGGCAGCCTTACTTCAGTCTATTTTTGGACGATAGCTGTCATTTATAACTCTGCAGGTTTGTGAATTACAGTGCCCCTGAGCTCCTTTCTTCAACTCGCTTTCTTTTGAGCTGGCCGCAACACCGCAGGATGGCTTCAGGCCCTAATCTGGTTCCGGTACGGCACGCTGAGCCTTTGGTTATTTCCTCTTCCTTGTGGGAAATGAGAGTTAAATTTGCCCGTCCAGACACCTCCAGCTAGTCTCTCATTGGTTCTCGCTATCCCTGTTCATCTTCCGCAGAAATTGCAAACTGGGCCAAACAGGAGGTTAAAGGCGCTGACTCTCCAAGTGGGGAGAGTGTTAGTAAAGCGTCTGGAATGTTGCACCCGAGTACCAGGGGAGGAAAACTGAGACATATTTGAACACGTCTCCCGTTCACATGGTTGATCATACTGGGGTTCCACATGCATGTTTTAGCTGAAGGAAGAATACCTTAAACCTGGAGAGTTGAGACCCGTGGAATGGGTACCATGCAATATGACTTCAAAGGGTCTTCATTTGCTCACCGAACCTCTCCAATCCTATCACTGCTGTGTTTATGCCCCTGTACACATGCTTGATTCTCTTTTGGAGACATAGCAATCCATAGGTTTTACGATACTTACTAGTCAGGTACATTCTTAGGCGTTTAATATGCGGTGTTGAGTCCATTTCGTTGAGCAAGGAGTAGCTCTTGTCTATTCCATATTTGACTTAAGGAACTTTATCTGTGCTCATTTCAATCTCTGGTTTTATGCAGCACCCCACCTCACCTTTACCCTTAAGCAAGCATAAGTTGTTTTTCTAAATTTGAGACCCTGTTCTGTTCTGTAATTCAGTTCCAGTGTAGCCAAGTTTCCATTCCGTGTATTACTGATATCTTATGATGTTTCTTTTTCTGTGTGACTTACTTCAGTTAGAATCATCATACCTGAATCCACTCATTGTGCTGCTAAGGGCCTGATGACACAGATTTCATTGCTGAGTGATATTGCTTTGTAAGTAAATACCACAACTTCTTTATCCATTTTTCACTTTCTGCGATGTTGAACTTGTACTGTAAACGAGGTTCTTGTAAACAGAGGCATCCCAAACTTTGGGGTGGCTGTGTCTGTTTGATTTTAATTTCCCTAAGCTATAGGACCATAAGTGGCAGTGCCCTAGGCTCTGTTGCTTTGTTTTTTAGATGTTTCAGGAAACACCATACACTTCTCCCGAGTGTCTGTTGGCAATTTACATCCCGCCCATCAGCATAACAAGGCTCCCAGTTCTCCATGGCCTGTCCTGCCTTTCTGGATTTTACACTTTTTTCAGATGGCCCTTTTGACCGGGGGGAAGTGAGACTTCATTGTAGTGCAGATTTCCTTTGCAAGCTTGCTTGGTTGGCCAAAAAGGGCGTATGCGTTTTTTCCTGAATATATTCAGGAAAAAACGCATACGCCCTTTTTGGCCAAGTGCATCATTGTGGACGTTCTGCCTCTTTTCCTATGCTTTCAATGCAATTCCAGTCTACCTCCTGAAATCGGTTTCCTGCAATTCTGCCCCGCTTTCAAGTCCTCTTGGCAGCCTTACTTCAGTCTATTTTTGGACGATAGCTGTCATTTATAACTCTGCAGGTTTGTGAATTACAGTGCCCCTGAGCTCCTTTCTTCAACTCGCTTTCTTGTGAGCTGGCCGCAACACCGCAGGATGGCTTCAGGCCCTAATCTGGTTCCGGCCCGGCATGCTGAGCCTTTGGATAATTCCTCTTCCTGGTGGGAAATGAGAGTTAAATTTGCCCGTCCAGACACCTCCAGCTAGCCTCTCATTGGTTCTCGCTATTCCTGTTCATCTTCCGCAAAAATTGCAAACTGGGCCAAACAGGAGGTTAAAGGGACTGACTCTCCAAGTGGGGAGAGTGCTAGTAAAGCGTCTGGAATGTTGCACCCGAGTACCAGGGTACGAAAACTGAGACATATTTGAACACGTCTCCCGATCACATGGTTGATCATACTCTAGGTTCCACATCCATGTTTTAGCTGAAGGAAGAATACCTTAAACCTGGGTAGTTGAAACCCGTGGAATGGGTACCATGTAATATGACTTTAAAGGGTCTTCATTTGCTCACCGAACCTCTCCAATCCTATCACTGCTGCATTTATGCCCCTGTACACATGCTTGATTCTCTTTTGGAGACATAGCAATCCATAGGTTTTAAGATACTTACAAGTCAGGTACATTCTTAGGCGTTTAATATGCGGTGTTGAGTCCATTTCGTTGAGCAAGGAGTAGCTCTTGTCTATTCCATATTTGGCTTAAGGAACTTTATCTGTGCTCATTTCAATCTCTGGTTTTATGCAGCACCCCAACTCACCTTTACCCTTAAGCAAGCATAAGTTGTTTTTCTAAATTTGAGTCCCTGTTCTGTTCTGTAATTCAGTTCCTGTGTAGCCAAGTTTACATTCCGTGTATTACTGATATCTTATGATGTTTCTTTTTCTGTGTGACTTACTTCAGTTAGAATCATCATAACTGAATCCACTCATTGTGCTGCTAAGGGCCTGATGACACAGATTTCATTGCTGAGTGATATTGCTTTGTAAGTAAATACCACAACTTCTTTATCCATCTTTCACTTTCTGCGATGTTGAACTTGTACTGTAAACGAGGTTCTTGTAAACAGAGCCGTTCCAAACTTTGGGGTGGCTGTGTCTTTTTGATTTTAATTTCCCTAAGCTATAGGACCATAAGTGGACGTGCCCTAGGTTCTGTTGCTTTGTTTTTTAGATGTTTCAGGAAACACCATACACTTCTCCCGAGTGGTTGTTGGCAATTTATATCCCGCCCATCAGCATAACAAGGCTCCCAGTTCTCCATGGCCTGTCCTGCCTTTCTGGATTTTACACTTTTTTCAGATGGCCCTTTTGACCGGGGGGAAGTGAGACTTCATTGTAGTGCAGATTTCCTTTGCAAGCTTGCTTGGTTGGCCAAAAAGGGCGTATGCGTTTTTTCCTGAATATATTCAGGAAAAAACGCATACGCCCTTTTTGGCCAAGTGCATCATTGTGGACGTTCTGCCTCTTTTCCTATGCTTTCAATGCAATTCCAGTCTACCTCCTGAAATCGGTTTCCTGCAATTCTGCCCCGCTTTCAAGTCCTCTTGGCAGCCTTACTTCAGTCTATTTTTGGACGATAGCTGTCATTTATAACTCTGTAGGTTTGTGAATTACAGTGCCCCTGAGCTCCTTTCTTCAACTCACTTTCTTTTGAGCTGGCCGCAACACCGCAGGATGGCTTCAGGCCCTAATCTGGTTCCGGTACGGCACGCTGAGCCTTTGGTTATTTCCTCTTCCTGGTGGGAAATGAGAGTTAAATTTGCCCGTCCAGACACCTCCAGCTAGCCTCTCATTGGTTCTCGCTATTCCTGTTCATCTTCCGCAGAAATTGCAAACTGGGCCAAACAGGAGGTTAAAGGCGCTGACTCTCCAAGTCGGGAGAGTGTTAGTAAAGCGTCTGGAATGTTGCACCCGAGTACCAGGGGAGGAAAACTGAGACATATTTGAACACGTCTCCCGATCACATGGTTGATCATACTCTAGGTTCCACATGCATGTTTTAGCTGAAGGAAGAATACCTTAAACCTGGGTAGTTGAAACCCGTGGAATGGGTACCATGCAATATGACTTCAAAGGGTCTTCATTTGCTCACCGAACCTCTCCAATCCTATCACTGCTGCGTTTATGCCCCTGTACACATGCTTGATTCTCTTTCGGAGACATAGCAATCCATAGGTTTTACGATACTTACTAGTCAGGTACATTCTTAGGCGTTTAATATGGGGTGTTGAGTCCATTTTGTTGAGCAAGGAGTAGCTCTTGTCTATTCCATATTTGGCTTAAGGAACTTTATCTGTGCTCATTTCAATCTCTGGTTTTATGCAGCACCCCAACTCACCTTTCCCCTTAAGCAAGCATAAGTTGGTTTTCTAAATTTGAGACCCTGTTGTGTTTTGGAATGCAGTTCCTGTGTAGCCAAGTTTACATTCCGTGTATTAGTGATATCTTATGATGTTTCTTTTTCTGTGTGACTTATTTCAGTTAGAATCATCGTACCTGAATCCACTCATTATGCTGCTACGGGCCTGATGACATAGATTTCATTGCTGAGTGATACTGCATTGTACGTAAGTACCACAAGTTCTTTATCCATTTTTCACTTTCTGTGATATTGAACTTGTACGGTAAACGAGGTTCTTGTAAACGGAGGCGTCCCAAACTTTGGGGTGGCTGTGTCTTTTTGATTTTAATTTCCCTAAGCTATAGGACCATAAGTGGAAGTGCCCTAGGCTCTGTTGCTTTGTTTTTTAGATGTTTCAGGAAACACCATACACTTCTCCCGAGTGGTTGTTGGCAATTTACATCCCGCCCATCAGCATAACAAGGCTCCCAGTTCTCCATGGCCTGTCCTGCCTTTCTGGATTTTACACTTTTTTCAGATGGCCCTTTTGACCGGGGGGAAGTGAGACTTCATTGTAGTGCAGATTTCCTTTGCAAGCTTGCTTGGTTGGCCAAAAAGGGCGTATGCGTTTTTTCCTGAATATATTCAGGAAAAAACGCATACGCCCTTTTTGGCCAAGTGCATCATTGTGGACGTTCTGCCTCTTTTCCTATGCTTTCAATGCAATTCCAGTCTACCTCCTGAAATTGGTTTCCTGCAATTCTGCCCAGCTTTCAAGTCCTCTTGGCAGCCTTACTTCAGTATATTTTTGGACGATAGCTGTCATTTATAACTCTGCAGGTTTGTGAATTATAGTGCCCCTGAGCTCCTTTCTTCAACTCGGTTTCTTTTGAGCTGGCCGCAACACCGCAGGATGGCTACAGTCCCTAATCTGGTTCCGGTACGGCACGCTGAGCCTTTGGTTATTTCCTCTTCCTGGAGGGAAATGAGAGTTAAATTTGCCCGTCCAGACACCTCCAGCTAGCCTCTCATTGGTTCTCGCTATTCCTGTTCATCTTCCGCAGAAATTGCAAACTGGGCCAAACAGGAGGTTAAAGGGACTGACTCTCCAAGTGGGGAGAGTGTTAGTAAAGCGTCTGGAATGTTGCACCCGAGTACCAGGGGAGGAAAACTGAGACATATTTGAACACGTCTCCCGTTCACATGGTTGATCATACTTGGGTTCCACATGCATGTTTTAGCTGAAGGAAGAATACCTTAAATCTGGAGAGTTAAGACCCGTGTAATGGGTACCATGCAATATGACTTCAAAGGGTCTTCATTTGCTCACCGAACCTCTCCAATCCTATCACTGCTGCATTTTTGCCCCTGTACACATGCTTGATTCTCTTTCGGAGACATAGCAATCCATAGGTTTTAAGATACTTACTAGTCAGGTACATTCTTAGGCGTTTAATATGCGGTGTTGAGTCCATTTCGTTGAGCAAGGAGTAGCTCTTGTCTATTCCATATTTGACTTAAGGAACTTTATCTGTGCTCATTTCAATCTCTGGTTTTATGCAGCACCCCAACTCACCTTTACCCTTAAGCAAGAATAAGTTGGTTTTCTAAATTTGAGACCCTGTTCTGTTCTGTAATTCACTTCCTGTGTAGCCAAGTTTCCATTCCGTGTATTACTGATATCTTATGATGTTTCTTTTTCTCTGTGACTTACTTCAGTTAGAATCATCATACCTGAATCCACTCATTGTGCTGCTAAGGGCCTGATGACACAGATTTCATTGCTGAGTGATATTGCTTTGTAAGTAAATACCACAACTTCTTTATCCATTTTTCACTTTCTGCGATGTTGAACTTGTACTGTAAACGAAGTTCTTGTAAACAGAGCCGTTCCAAACTTTGGGGTGGCTGTGTCTTTTTGATTTTAATTTCCCTAAGCTATAGGACCATAAGTGGAAGTGCCCTAGGTTCTGTTGCTTTGTTTTTTAGATGTTTCAGGAAACACCATACACTTCTCCCGAGTGGTTGTTGGCAATTTACATCCCGCCCATCAGCATAACAAGGCTCCCAGTTCTCCATGGCCTGTCCTGCCTTTCTGGATTTTACACTTTTTTCAGATGGCCCTTTTGACCGGGGGGAAGTGAGACTTCATTGTAGTGCAGATTTCCTTTGCAAGCTTGCTTGGTTGGCCAAAAAGGGCGTATGCATTTTTTCCTGAATATATTCAGGAAAAAACGCATACGCCCTTTTTGACCAAGTGCATCATTGTGGACGTTCTGCCTCTTTTCCTATGCTTTCAATGCAATTCCAGTCTACCTCCTGAAATCGGTTTCCTGCAATTCTGCCCCGCTTTCAAGTCCTCTTGGCAGCCTTACTTCAGTCTATTTTTGGACGATAGCTGTCATTTATAACTCTGCAGGTTTGTGAATTACTGTTCCCCTGAGCTCCTTTCTTCAACTCGCTTTCTTGTGACCAGGCCGCAACACCGCAGGATGGCTTCAGGCCCTAATCTGGTTCCGGCCCGGCATGCTGAGCCTTTGGTTAATTCCTCTTCCTGGTGGGAAATGAGAGTTAAATTTGCCCGTCCAGACACCTCCAGCTAGCCTCTCATTGGTTCTCCCTATTCCTGTTCATCTTGCGCAGAAATTGCAAACTGGGCCAAACAGGAGGTTAAAGGCGCTGACTCTCCAAGTGGGGAGAGTGTTAGTAAAGCATCTGGAATTTTGCACCCGAGTACCAGGGTATGAAAACTGAGACATATTTGAACACGTCTCCTGATCACATGGTTGATCATACTCTAGGTTCTACATGCATGTTTTAGCTGAAGGAAGAATACCTTAAACCTGGGTAGTTGAAACCCATGGAATGGGTACCATGCAATATGACTTCAAAGGGTCTTCATTTGCTCACCGAACCTCTCCAATCCTATCACTGCTGCGTTTATGCCCCTGTACACATGCTTGATTCTCTTTCGGAGACATAGCAATCCATAGGTTTTAAGATACTTACTAGTCAGGTACATAGTTAGGCATTTAACATGCGATGTTGAGTCCATTTCGTTGAGCAAGGAGTAGCTCTTGTCTATTCCGTATTTGGCTTAAGGACCTTTATCTGTGCTCATTTCAATCTCTGGTTTTATGCAGCACCCCAACTCACCTTTCCCCTTAAGCAAGCATAAGTTGGTTTTCTAAATTTGAGAACCTGTTCTGTTTTGGAATTCAGTTCCTGTGTAGCCAAGTTTCCATTCCGTGTATTACTGATATCTTATGATGTTTCCTTTCTGTGTGACTTATTTCAGTTAGAATCATCGTACCTGAATCTACTCATTATGCTGCTACGGGCCTGATGACATAGATTTCATTGCTGAGTGATACTGCATTGTACGTAAGTACCACAAGTTCTTTATCCATTTTTCACTTTCTGTGATATTAAACTTGTACGGTAAACGAGGTTCTTGTAAACGGAGGCGTCCCAAACTTTGGGGTGGCTGTGTCTTTTTGATTTTAATTTCCCTAAGCTATAGGACCATAAGTGGAAGTGCCCTAGGCTCTGTTGCTTTGTTTTTTAGATGTTTCAGGAAACACCATACACTTCTCCCGAGTGGTTGTTGGCAATTTACATCCCGCCCATCAGCATAACAAGGCTCCCAGTTCTCCATGGCCTGTCCTGCCTTTCTGGATTTTACACTTTTTTCAGATGGCCCTTTTGACCGGGGGGAAGTGAGACTTCATTGTAGTGCAGTTTTCCTTTGCAAGCTTGCTTGGTTGGCCAAAAAGGGCGTATGCGTTTTTTCCTGAATATATTCAGGAAAAAACGCATACGCCCTTTTTGGCCAAGTGCATCATTGTGGACGTTCTGCCTCTTTTCCTATGCTTTCAATGCAATTCCAGTCTACCTCCTGAAATCGGTTTCCTGCAATTCTGCCCCGCTTTCAAGTCCTCTTGGCAGCCTTACTTCAGTCTATTTTTGGACGATAGCTGTCATTTATAACTCTGCAGGTTTGTGAATTACAGTGCCCCTGAGCTCCTTTCTTCAACTCGCTTTCTTGTGACCTGGCCGCAACACCGCAGGATGGCTTCAGGCCCTAATCTGGTTCCGGCACGGCACGCTGAGCCTTTGGTTATTTCCTCATCCTGGTGGGAAATGAGAGTTAAATTTGCCCGTCCAGACACCTCCAGCTAGCCTCTCATTGGTTCTCCCTATTCCTGTTCATCTTGCGCAGAAATTGCAAACTGGGCCAAACAGGAGGTTAAAGGCGCTGACTCTCCAAGTGGGGAGAGTGTTAGTAAAGCATCTGGAATTTTGCACCCGAGTACCAGGGTATGAAAACTGAGACATATTTGAACACGTCTCCTGATCACATGGTTGATCATACTCTAGGTTCTACATGCATGTTTTAGCTGAAGGAAGAATACCTTAAACCTGGGTAGTTGAAACCCATGGAATGGGTACCATGCAATATGACTTCAAAGGGTCTTCATTTGCTCACCGAACCTCTCCAATCCTATCACTGCTGCGTTTATGCCCCTGTACACATGCTTGATTCTCTTTCGGAGACATAGCAATCCATAGGTTTTAAGATACTTACTAGTCAGGTACATAGTTAGGCATTTAACATGCGATGTTGAGTCCATTTCGTTGAGCAAGGAGTAGCTCTTGTCTATTCCGTATTTGGCTTAAGGACCTTTATCTGTGCTCATTTCAATCTCTGGTTTTATGCAGCACCCCAACTCACCTTTCCCCTTAAGCAAGCATAAGTTGGTTTTCTAAATTTGAGAACCTGTTCTGTTTTGGAATTCAGTTCCTGTGTAGCCAAGTTTCCATTCCGTGTATTACTGATATCTTATGATGTTTCCTTTCTGTGTGACTTATTTCAGTTAGAATCATCGTACCTGAATCTACTCATTATGCTGCTACGGGCCTGATGACATAGATTTCATTGCTGAGTGATACTGCATTGTACGTAAGTACCACAAGTTCTTTATCCATTTTTCACTTTCTGTGATATTGAACTTGTACGGTAAACGAGGTTCTTGTAAACGGAGGCGTCCCAAACTTTGGGGTGGCTGTGTCTTTTTGATTTTAATTTCCCTAAGCTATAGGACCATAAGTGGAAGTGCCCTAGGCTCTGTTGCTTTGTTTTTTAGATGTTTCAGGAAACACCATACACTTCTCCCGAGTGGTTGTTGGCAATTTACATCCCGCCCATCAGCATAACAAGGCTCCCAGTTCTCCATGGCCTGTCCTGCCTTTCTGGATTTTACACTTTTTTCAGATGGCCCTTTTGACCGGGGGGAAGTGAGACTTCATTGTAGTGCAGTTTTCCTTTGCAAGCTTGCTTGGTTGGCCAAAAAGGGCGTATGCGTTTTTTCCTGAATATATTCAGGAAAAAACGCATACGCCCTTTTTGGCCAAGTGCATCATTGTGGACGTTCTGCCTCTTTTCCTATGCTTTCAATGCAATTCCAGTCTACCTCCTGAAATCGGTTTCCTGCAATTCTGCCCCGCTTTCAAGTCCTCTTGGCAGCCTTACTTCAGTCTATTTTTGGACGATAGCTGTCATTTATAACTCTGCAGGTTTGTGAATTACAGTGCCCCTGAGCTCCTTTCTTCAACTCGCTTTCTTGTGACCTGGCCGCAACACCGCAGGATGGCTTCAGGCCCTAATCTGGTTCCGGCACGGCACGCTGAGCCTTTGGTTATTTCCTCATCCTGGTGGGAAATGAGAGTTAAATTTGCCCGTCCAGACACCTCCAGCTAGTCTCTCATTGGTTCTCGCTATTCCTGTTCATCTTCCGCAGAAATTGCAAACTGGGCCAAACAGGAGGTTAAAGGCGCTGACTCTCCAAGTGGGGAGAGTGTTAGTAAAGCGTCTGGAATGTTGCACCCGAGTACCAGGGGAGGAAAACTGAGACATATTTGAACACGTCTCCTGTTCACACGGTTGATCATACTCTGGGTTCCACCTGAATGTTTTAGCTGAAGGAAGAATACTTTAAACCTGGAGAGTTGAGACCCGTGGAATGGGTCCCATGCAATATGACTTCAAAGGGTCTTCATTTGCTCACCGAACCTCTCCAATCCTATCACTGCTGCGTTTATGCCCCTGTACACACGCTTGATTCTCTTTTGGAGACATAGCAATCCATAGGTTTTAAGATACTTACTAGTCAGGTACATTCTTAGGCGTTTAATATGGGGTGTTGAGTCCATTTCGTTGAGCAAGGAGTAGCTCTTGTCTATTCCATATTTGGCTTAAGGAACTTTATTTGTGCTCATTTCAATCTCTGGTTTTATGCAGCACCCCAACTCACCTTTCCCCTTAAGCAAGCATAAGTTGGTTTTCTAAATTTGAGACCCTGTTCTGTTTTGGAATGCAGTTCCTGTGTAGCCAAGTTTACATTCCGTGTATTACTGATATCTTATGATGTTTCTTTTTCTGTGTGACTTATTTCAGTTAGAATCATCATACCTGAATCCACTCATTGTGCTGCTAAGGGCCTGATGACACAGATTTCATTGCTGAGTGATATTGCTTTGTAAGTAAATACCACAACTTGTTTATCCATTTTTCACTTTCTGCGATGTTGAACTTGTACTGTAAACGAGGTTCTTGTAAACAGAGCCATTCCAAACATTGGGGTGGCTGTGTCTTTTTGATTTTAATTTCCCTAAGCTATAGGACCATAAGTGGAAGTGCCCTAGGTTCTGTTGCTTTGTTTTTTAGATGTTTCAGGAAACACCATACACTTCTCCCGAGTGGTTGTTGGCAATTTACATCCCGCCCATCAGCATAACAAGGCTCCCAGTTCTCCATGGCCTGTCCTGCCTTTCTGGATTTTACACTTTTTTCAGATGGCCCTTTTGACTGGGGGGAAGTGAGACTTCATTGTAGTGCAGATTTCCTTTGCAAGCTTGCTTGGTTGGCCAAAAAGGGCGTATGCGTTTTTTCCTGAATATATTCAGGAAAAAACGCATACGCCCTTTTTGGCCAAGTGCATCATTGTGGACGTTCTGCCTCTTTTCCTATGCTTTCAATGCAATTCCAGTCTACCTCCTGAAATCGGTTTCCTGCAATTCTGCCCCGCTTTCAAGTCCTCTTGGCAGCCTTACTTCAGTCTATTTTTGGACGATAGCTGTCATTTATAACTCTGCAGGTTTGTGAATTACAGTGCCCCTGAGCTCCTTTCTTCAACTCGCTTTCTTGTGACCTGGCCGCAACACCGCAGGATGGCTTCAGGCCCTAATCTGGTTCCGGCCCGGCATGCTGAGCCTTTGGTTAATTCCTCTTCCTGGTGGGAAATGAGAGTTAAATTTGCCCGTCCAGACACCTCCAGCTAGCCTCTCATTGGTTCTCGCTATTCCTGTTCATCTTCCGCAGAAATTGCAAACTGGGCCAAACAGGAGGTTAAAGGGACTGACCCTCCAAGTAGGGAGAGTGTTAGTAAAGCGTCTGGAATGTTGCACCCGAGTACCAGGGGAGGAAAACTGAGACATATTTGAACACGTCTCCTGATCACATGGTTGATCATACTCTAGGTTACACATGCATGTTTTAGCTGAAGGAAGAATACCTTAAACCTGGGTAGTTGAAACCCGTGGAATGGGTACCATGCAATATGACTTCAAAGGGTCTTCATTTGCTCACCGAACCTCTCCAATCCTATCACTGCTGCGTTTATGCCCCTGTACACATGCTTGATTCTCTTTCGGAGACATAGCAATCCATAGGTTTTAAGATACTTACTAGTCAGGTACATTCTTAGGCGTTTAATATGGGGTGTTGAGTCCATTTCGTTGAGCAAGGAGTAGCTCTTGTCTATTCCATATTTGGCTTAAGGAACTTTATCTGTGCTCATTTCAATCTCTGGTTTTATGCAGCACCGCAACTCACCTTTACCCTTAAGCAGGAATAAGTTGGTTTTCTAAATTTGAGACCCTGTTCTGTTCTGTAATTCAGTTCCTGTGTAGCCAAGTTTACATTCCGTGTATTACTGATATCTTATGATGTTTCTTTTTCTGTGTGACTTATTTCAGTTAGAATCATCATACCTGAATCCACTCATTGTGCTGCTAAGGGCCTGATGACACAGATTTCATTGCTGAGTGATATTGCTTTGTAAGTAAATACCACAACTTCTTTATCCATTTTTCACTTTCTGCGATGTTGAACTTGTACTGTAAACGAGGTTCTTGTAAACAGAGCCGTTCCAAACTTTGGGGTGGCTGTGTCTTTTTGATTTTAATTTCCCTAAGCTATAGGACCATAAGTGGAAGTGCCCTAGGTTCTGTTGCTTTGTTTTTTAGATGTTTCAGGAAACACCATACACTTCTCCCGAGTGTCTGTTGGCAATTTACATCCCGCCCATCAGCATAACAAGGCTCCCAGTTCTCCATGGCCTGTCCTGCCTTTCTGGATTTTACACTTTTTTCAGATGGCCCTTTTGACCGGGGGGAAGTGAGACTTCATTGTAGTGCAGATTTCCTTTGCAAGCTTGCTTGGTTGGCCAAAAAGGGCGTATGCGTTTTTTCCTGAATATATTCTGGAAAAAACGCATACGCCCTTTTTGGCCAAGTGCATCATTGTGGACGTTCTGCCTCTTTTCCTATGCTTTCAATGCAATTCCAGTCTACCTCCTGAAATCGGTTTCCTGCAATTCTGCCCCGCTTTCAAGTCCTCTTGGCAGCCTTACTTCAGTCTATTTTTGGACGATAGCTGTCATTTATAACTCTGCAGGTTTGTGAATTACAGTGCCCCTGAGCTCCTTTCTTCAACTCGCTTTCTTGTGAGCTGGCCGCAACACCGCAGGATGGCTTCAGGCCCTAATCTGGTTCCGGTACGGCACGCTGAGCCTTTGGTTATTTCCTCTTCCTGGTGGGAAATGAGAGTTAAATTTGCCCGTCCAGACACCTCCAGCTAGTCTCTCATTGGTTCTCCCTATTCCTGTTCATCTTGCGCAGAAATTGCAAACTGGGCCAAACAGGAGGTTAAAGGCGCTGACTCTCCAAGTGGGGAGAGTGTTAGTAAAGCATCTGGAATGTTGCACCCGAGTACCAGGGTATGAAAACTGAGACATATTTGAACACGTCTCCTGATCACATGGTTGATCATACTCTAGGTTCTACATGCATGTTTTAGCTGAAGGAAGAATACCTTAAACCTGGGTAGTTGAAACCCGTGGAATGGGTACCATGCAATATGACTTCAAAGGGTCTTCATTTGCTCACCGAACCTCTCCAATCCTATCACTGCTGCGTTTATGCCCCTGTACACATGCTTGATTCTCTTTCGGAGACATAGCAATCCATAGGTTTTAAGATACTTACTAGTCAGGTACATACTTAGGCATTTAACATGCGGTGTTGAGTCCATTTCGTTGAGCAAGGAGTAGCTCTTGTCTATTCCGTATTTGGCTTAAGGACCTTTATCTGTGCTCATTTCAATCTCTGGTTTTATGCAGCACCCCAACTCACCTTTCCCCTTAAGCAAGCATAAGTTGGTTTTCTAAATTTGAGACCCTGTTCTGTTCTGTAATTCAGTTCCTGTGTAGCCAAGTTTCCATTCCGTGTATTACTGATATCTTATGATGTTTCCTTTCTGTGTGACTTATTTCAGTTAGAATCATCGTACATGAATCTACTCATTATGCTGCTACGGGCCTGATGACATAGATTTCATTGCTGAGTGATACTGCATTGTACGTAAGTACCACAAGTTCTTTATCCATTTTTCACTTTCTGTGATATTGAACTTGTACGGTAAACGAGGTTCTTGTAAACGGAGGCGTCCCAAACTTTGGGGTGGCTGTGTCTTTTTGATTTTAATTTCCCTAAGCTATAGGACCATAAGTGGAAGTGCCCTAGGCTCTGTTGCTTTGTTTTTTAGATGTTTCAGGAAACACCATACACTTCTCCCGAGTGGTTGTTGGCAATTTACATCCCGCCCATCAGCATAACAAGGCTCCCAGTTCTCCATGGCCTGTCCTGCCTTTCTGGATTTTACACTTTTTTCAGATGGCCCTTTTGACCGGGGGGAAGTGAGACTTCATTGTAGTGCAGTTTTCCTTTGCAAGCTTGCTTGGTTGGCCAAAAAGGGCGTATGCGTTTTTTCCTGAATATATTCAGGAAAAAACGCATACGCCCTTTTTGGCCAAGTGCATCATTGTGGACGTTCTGCCTCTTTTCCTATGCTTTCAATGCAATTCCAGTCTACCTCCTGAAATCGGTTTCCTGCAATTCTGCCCCGCTTTCAAGTCCTCTTGGCAGCCTTACTTCAGTCTATTTTTGGACGATAGCTGTCATTTATAACTCTGCAGGTTTGTGAATTACAGTGCCCCTGAGCTCCTTTCTTCAACTCGCTTTCTTTTGAGCTGGCCGCAACACCGCAGGATGGCTTCAGGCCCTAATCTGGTTCCGGCCCGGCACGCTTAACCTTTGGTTAATTCCTCTTCCTGGTGGGAAATGAGAGTTAAATTTGCCCGTCCAGACACCTCCAGCTAGCCTCTCATTGGTTCTCGCTATTCCTGTTCATCTTCCGCAGAAATTGCAAACGGGGCCAAACAGGAGGTTAAAGGCGCTGACTCTCCAAGTGGGGAGAGTGTTAGTAAAGCGTCTGGAATGTTGCACCCGAGTACAAGGGGAGGAAAACTGAGACATATTTGAACACGTCTCCCGATCATATGGTTGATCATACTCTAGGTTCCACCTGCATGTTTTAGCTGAAGGAAGAATACCTTAAACCTGGGTAGTAGAAACCCGTGGAATGGGTACCATGCAATATGACTTCAAAGGGTCTTCATTTGCTCACCGAACCTCTCCAATCCTATCACTGCTGCGTTTATGCCCCTGTACACATGCTTGATTCTCTTTCGGAGACATAGCAATACATAGGTTTTAAGATACTTACTAGTCAGGTACATTCTTAGGCGTTTAATATGGGGTGTTGAGTCCATTTCGTTGAGCAAGGAGTAGCGCATGTCTATTCCATATTTGGCTTAAGGAACTTTATCTGTGCTCATTTCAATCTCTGGTTTTATGCAGCACCCCAACTCACCTTTACCCTTAAGCAAGCATAAGTTTTTTTTCTAAATTTGAGTCCCTGTTCTGTTCTGTAATTCAGTTCCTGTGTAGCCAAGTTTACATTCCGTGTATTACTGATATCTTATGATGTTTCTTTTTCTGTGTGACTTACTTCAGTTAGAATCATCATACCTGAATCCACTCATTGTGCTGCTAAGGGCCTGATGACACAGATTTCATTGCTGAGTGATATTGCTTTGTAAGTAAATACCACAACTTCTTTATCCATTTTTCACTTTCTGCGATGTTGAACTTGTACTGTAAACGAGGTTCTTGTAAACAGAGCCGTTCCAAACTTTGGGGTGGCTGTGTCTTTTTGATTTTAATTTCCCTAAGCTATAGGACCATAAGTGGAAGTGCCCTAGGTTCTGTTGCTTTGTTTTTTAGATGTTTCAGGAAACACCATACACTTCTCCCGAGTGGTTGTTGGCAATTTACATCCCGCCCATCAGCATAACAAGGCTCCCAGTTCTCCATGGCCTGTCCTGCCTTTCTGGATTTTACACTTTTTTCAGATGGCCCTTTTGACCGGGGGGAAGTGAGACTTCATTGTAGTGCAGATTTCCTTTGCAAGCTTGCTTGGTTGGCCAAAAAGGGCGTATGCGTTTTTTCCTGAATATATTCAGGAAAAAACGCATACGCCCTTTTTGGCCAAGTGCATCATTGTGGACGTTCTGCCTCTTTTCCTATGCTTTCAATGCAATTCCAGTCTACCTCCTGAAATCGGTTTCCTGCAATTCTGCCCCGCTTTCAAGTCCTCTTGGCAGCCTTACTTCAGTCTATTTTTGGACGATAGCTGTCATTTATAACTCTGCAGGTTTGTGAATTACAGTGCCCCTGAGCTCCTTTCTTCAACTCGCTTTCTTTTGAGCTGGCCGCAACACCGCAGGATGGCTTCAGGCCCTAATCTGGTTCCGGTACGGCACGCTGAGCCTTTGGTTATTTCCTCTTCCTGGTGGGAAATGAGAGTTAAATTTGCCCGTCCAGACACCTCCAGCTAGCCTCTCATTGGTTCTCGCTATTCCTGTTCATCTTCCGCAGAAATTGCAAACTGGGCCAAACAGGAGGTTAAAGGCGCTGACTCTCCAAGTGGGGAGAGTGTTAGTAAAGCGTCTGGAGTGTTGCACCCGAGTACCAGGGGAGGGAAACTGAGACATATTTGAACATGTCTCCCGTTCACATGGTTGATCATACTCTGGGTTCCACATGCATGTTTTAGCTGAAGGAAGAATACCTTAAACCTGGAGAGTTGAGACCCGTGTAATGGGTACCATGCAATATGACTTCAAAGGGTCTTCATTTGCTCACCGAACCTCTCCAATCCTATCACTGCTGCGTTTATGCCCCTGTACACATGCTTGATTCTCTTTCGGAGACATAGCAATCCATAGGTTTTAAGATACTTACTAGTCAGGTACATTCTTAGGCGTTTAATATGCGGTGTTGAGTCCATTTCGTTGAGCAAGGAGTAGCTCTTGTCTATTCCATATTTGACTTAAGGAACTTTATCTGTGCTCATTTCAATCTCTGGTTTTATGCAGCACCCCAACTCACCTTTACCCTTAAGCAAGCATAAGTTGGTTTTCTAAATCTGAGACCCTGTTCTGTTCTGTAATTCAGTTCCTGTGTAGCCAAGTTTCCATTCCGTGTATTACTGATATCTTATGATGTTTCTTTTTCTGTGTGACTTATTTCAGTTAGAATCATCATACCTGAATCCACTCATTGTGATGCTAAGGGCCTGATGACATAGATTTCATTGCTGAGTGATATTGCTTTGTAAGTAAATACCACAACTTCTTTATCCATTTTTCACTTTCTGCGATGTTGAACTTGTACTGTAAACGAGGTTCTTGTAAACAGAGGCGTCCCAAACTTTGGGGTGGCTGTGTCTTTTTGATTTTAATTTCCCTAAGCTATAGGACCATAAGTGGCTGTGCCCTAGGCTCTGTTGCTTTGTTTTTTCGATGTTTCAGGAAACACCATACACTTCTCCCAAGTGTCTGTTGGCAATTTACATCCCGCCCATCAGCATAACAAGGCTCCCAGTTCTCCATGGCCTGTCCTGCCTTTCTGGATTTTACACTTTTTTCAGATGGCCCTTTTGACCGGGGGGAAGTGAGACTTCATTGTAGTGCAGAGATCCTTTGCAAGCTTGCTTGGTTGGCCAAAAAGGGCGTATGTGTTTTTTCCTGAATATATTCAGAAAAAAACGCATACGCCCTTTTTGGCCAAGTGCATCATTGTGGACGTTCTGCCTCTTTTCCTATGCTTTCAATGCAATTCCAGTCTACCTCCTGAAATCGGTTTCCTGCAATTCTGCCCCGCTTTCAAGTCCTCTTGGCAGCCTTACTTCAGTCTATTTTTGGACGATAGCTGTCATTTATAACTCTGCAGGTTTGTGAATTACAGTGCCCCTGAGCTCCTTTCTTCAACTCGCTTTCTTGTGACCTGGCCGCAACACCGCAGGATGGCTTCAGGCCCTAATCTGGTTCCGGCACGGCACGCTGAGCCTTTGGTTAATTCCTCTTCCTGGTGGGAAATGAGAGTTAAATTTGCCCGTCCAGACACCTCCAGCTAGTCTCTCATTGGTTCTCGCTATTCCTGTTCATCTTCCGCAGAAATTGCAAACTGGGCCAAACAGGAGGTTAAAGGGACTGACTCTCCAGGTCGGGAGAGTGTTAGTAAAGCGTCTGGAATGTTGCACCCGAGTACCAGGGGAGGAAAACTGAGACATATTTGAACACGTCTCCCGATCACATGGTTGATCATACTCTAGGTTCCACATGCATGTTTTAGCTGAAGGAAGAATACCTTAAACCTGGGTAGTTGAAACCCGTGGAATGGGTACCATGCAATATGACTTCAAAGGGTCTTCATTTGCTCACCGAACCTCTCCAATCCTATCACTGCTGCGTTTATGCCCCTGTACACATGCTTGATTCTCTTTCGGAGACATAGCAATCCATAGGTTTTAAGATACTTACTAGTCAGGAACATTCTTAGGCGTTTAATATGGGGTGTTGAGTCCATTTCGTTGAGCAAGGAGTAGCTCTTGTCTATTCCATATTTGGCTTAAGGAACTATATCTGGTCTCATTTCAATCTCTGGTTTTATGCAGCACCCCAACTCACCTTTACCCTTAAGCAAGAATAAGTTGGTTTTCTAAATTTGAGACCCTGTTCTGTTCTGTAATTCAGTTCCTGTGTAGCCAAGTTTACATTCCGTGTATTACTGATATCTTATGATGTTTCTTTTTCTGTGTGACTTATTTCAGTTAGAATCATCATACCTGAATCCACTCACTGTGCTGCTAAGGGCCTGATGACACAGATTTCATTGCTGAGTGATATTGCTTTGTAAGTAAATACCACAACTTCTTTATCCATTTTTCACTTTCTGCGATGTTGAACTTGTACTGTAAACGAGGTTCTTGTAAACAGAGCCATTCCAAACTTTGGGGTGGCTGTGTCTTTTTGATTTTAATTTCCCTAAGCTATAGGACCATAAGTGGAAGTGCCCTAGGTTCTGTTGCTTTGTTTTTTAGATGTTTCAGGAAACACCATACACTTCTCCCGAGTGGTTGTTGGCAATTTACATCCCGCCCATCAGCATAACAAGGCTCCCAGTTCTCCATGGCCTGTCCTGCCTTTCTGGATTTTACACTTTTTTCAGATGGCCCTTTTGACCGGGGGGAAGTGAGACTTCATTGTAGTGCAGATTTCCTTTGCAAGCTTGCTTTGTTGGCCAAAAAGGGCGTATGCGTTTTTTCCTGAATATATTCAGGAAAAAACGCATACGCCCTTTTTGGCCAAGTGCATCATTGTGGACGTTCTGCCTCTTTTCCTATGCTTTCAATGCAATTCCAGTCTACCTCCTGAAATCGGTTTCCTGCAATTCTGCCCCACTTTCAAGTCCTCTTGGCAGCCTTACTTCAGTCTATTTTTGGATGATAGCTGTCATTTATAACTCTGCAGGTTTGTGAATTACAGTGCCCCTGAGCTCCTTTCTTCAACTTGCTTTCTTGTGACCTGGCCGCAACACCGCAGGATGGCTTCAGGCCCTAATCTGGTTCCGGCACGGCACGCTGAGCCTTTGGTTATTTCCTTTTCCTGGTGGGAAATGAGAGTTAAATTTGCCCGTCCAGACACCTCCAGCTAGTCTCTCATTGGTTCTCGCTATTCCTGTTCATCTTCCGCAGAAATTGCAAACTGGGCCAAACAGGAGGTTAAAGGCGCTGACTCTCCAAGTGGGGAGAGTGTTAGTAAAGCGTCTGGAATGTTGCACCCGAGTACCAGGGGAGGAAAACTGAGACATATTTGAACACGTCTCCCGTTCACATGGTTGATCATACTTGGGTTCCACATGCATGTTTTAGCTGAAGGAAGAATACCTTAAACCTGGAGAGTTAAGACCCGTGTAATGGGTACCATGCAATATGACTTCAAAGGGTCTTCATTTGCTCACCAAACCTCTCCAATCCTATCACTGCTGCGTTTATGCCCCTGTACACATGCTTGATTCTCTTTCGGAGACATAGCAATCCATAGGTTTTAAGATACTTACTAGTCAGGTACATTCTTAGGCGTTTAATATGTGGTGTTGAGTCCATTTCGTTGAGCAAGGAGTAGCTCTTGTCTATTCCATATTTGACTTAAGGAACTTTATCTGTGCTCATTTCAATCTCTGGTTTTATGCAGCACCCCAACTCACCTTTACCCTTAAGCAAGCATAAGTTGGTTTTCTAAATTTGAGACCCTGTTCTGTTCTGTAATTCAGTTCCTGTGTAGCCAAGTTTACATTCCATGTATTACTGATATCTTATGATGTTTCTTTTTCTGTGTGACATACTTCAGTTAGAATCATCATACCTGAATCCACTCATTGTGCTGCTAAGGGCCTGATGACACAGATTTCATTGCTGAGTGATATTGCTTTGTAAGTAAATACCACAACTTCTTTATCCATTTTTCACTTTCTGCGATGTTGAACTTGTACTGTAAACGAGGTTCTTGTAAACAGAGCCGTTCCAAACTTTGGGGTGGCTGTGTCTTTTTGATTTTAATTTCCCTAAGCTATAGGACCATAAGTGGAAGTGCCCTAGGTTCTGTTGCTTTGTTTTTTAGATGTTTCAGGAAACACCATACACTTCTCCCGAGTGGTTGTTGGCAATTTACATCCCGCCCATCAGCATAACAAGGCTCCCAGTTCTCCATGGCCTGTCTTGCCTTTCTGGATTTTACACTTTTTTCAGATGGCCCTTTTGACCGGGGGGAAGTGAGACTTCATTGTAGTGCAGATTTCCTTTGCAAGCTTGCTTGGTTGGCCAAAAAGTGCATATGCGTTTTTTCCTGAATATATTCAGGAAAAAACGCATACGCCCTTTTTGGCCAAGTGCATCATTGTGGACGTTCTGCCTCTTTTCCTATGCTTTCAATGCAATTCCAGTCTACCTCCTGAAATCGGTTTCCTGCAATTCTGCCCCGCTTTCAAGTCCTCTTGGCAGCCTTACTTCAGTCTATTTTTGGACGATAGCTGTCATTTATAACTCTGCAGGTTTGTGAATTACAGTGCCCCTGAGCTCCTTTCTTCAACTCGCTTTCTTTTGAGCTGGCCGCAACACCGCAGGATGGCTTCAGGCCCTAATCTGGTTCCGGCCCGGCATGCTTAACCTTTGGTTAATTCCTCTTCCTGGTGGGAAATGAGAGTTAAATTTGCCCGTCCAGACACCTCCAGCTAGCCTCTCATTGGTTCTCGCTATTCCTGTTCATCTTCCGCAGAAATTGCAAACTGGGCCAAACAGGAGGTTAAAGGCGCTGACTCTCCAAGTGGGGAGAGTGTTAGTAAAGCGTCTGGAATGTTGCACCCGAGTACAAGGGGAGGAAAACTGAGACATATTTGAACACGTCTCCCGATCACATGGTTGATCATACTCTAGGTTCCACCTGCATGTTTTAGCTGAAGGAAGAATACCTTAAACCTGGGTAGTAGAAACCCGTGGAATGGGTACCATGCAATATGACTTCAAAGGGTCTTCATTTGCTCACCGAACCTCTCCAATCCTATCACTGCTGCGTTTATGCCCCTGTACACATGCTTGATTCTCTTTCGGAGTCATAGCAATCCATAGGTTTTAAGATACTTACTAGTCAGGTACATTCTTAGGCGTTTAATATGCGGTGTTGAGTCCATTTCGTTGAGCAAGGAGTAGCTCTTGTCTATTCCATATTTGGCTTAAGGAACTTTATCTGTGCTCATTTCAATCTCTGGTTTTATGCAGCACCCCAACTCACCTTTACCCTTAAGCAAGCATAAGTTGGTTTTCTAAATTTGAGACCCTGTTCTGTTCTGTAATTCAGTTCCTGTGTAGCCAAGTTTACATTCCGTGTATTACTGATATCTTATGATGTTTCTTTTTCTGTGTGACTTACTTCAGTTAGAATCATCATACCTGAATCCACTCATTGTGCTGCTAAGGGCCTGATGACACAGATTTCATTGCTGAGTGATATTGCTTTGTAAGTAAAACCACCACTTCTTTATCCATTTTTCACTTTCTGCGATGTTGAACTTGTACTGTAAACGAGGTTCTTGTAAACAGAGCCGTTCCAAACTTTGGGGTGGCTGTGTCTTTTTGATTTTAATTTCCCTAAGCTATAGGACCATAAGTGGAAGTGCCCTAGGTTCTGTTGCTTTGTTTTTTAGATGTTTCAGGAAACACCATACACTTCTCCCGAGTGGTTGTTGGCAATTTACATCCCGCCCATCAGCATAACAAGGCTCCCAGTTCTCCATGGCCTGTCCTGCCTTTCTGGATTTTACACTTTTTTCAGATGGCCCTTTTGACCGGGGGGAAGTGAGACTTCATTGTAGTGCAGATTTCCTTTGCAAGCTTGCTTGGTTGGCCAAAAAGGGCGTATGCGTTTTTTCCTGAATATATTGAGGAAAAAACACATACGCCCTTTTTGGCCAAGTGCATCATTGTGGACGTTCTGCCTCTTTTCCTATGCTTTCACTGCAATTCCAGTCTACCTCCTGAAATCGGTTTCCTGCAATTCTGCCCCGCTTTCAAGTCCTCTTGGCAGCCTTACTTCAGTCTATTTTTGGACGATAGCTGTCATTTATAACTCTGCAGGTTTGTGAATTACAGTGCCCCTGAGCTCCTTTCTTCAACTCGCTTTCTTGTGACCTGGCCGCAACACCGCAGGATGGCTTCAGGCCCTAATCTGGTTCCGGCACGGCACGCTGAGCCTTTGGTTAATTCCTCTTCCTGGTGGGAAATGAGAGTTAAATTTGCCCATCCAAACACCTCCAGCTAGTCTCTCATTGGTTCTCGCTATTCCTGTTCATCTTCCGCAGAAATTGCAAACTGGGCCAAACAGGAGGTTAAAGGGACTGACTCTCCAAGTGGGGAGAGTGTTAGTAAAGCGTCTGGAATGTTGCACCCGAGTACCAGGGTACGAAAACTAAGACATATTTGAACACGTCTCCCGATCACATGGTTGATCATACTCTAGGTTCCACATGCATGTTTTAGCTGAAGGAAGAATACCTTAAACCTGGGTAGTTGAAACCCGTGGAATGGGTACCATGCAATATGACTTCAAAGGGTCTTCATTTGCTCACCGAACCTCTCCAATCCTATCACTGCTGCGTTTATGCCCCTGTACACATGCTTGATTCTCTTTCGGAGACATAGCAATCCATAGGTTTTAAGATACTTACTAGTCAGGAACATTCTTAGGCGTTTAATATGGGGTGTTGAGTCCATTTCGTTGAGCAAGGAGTAGCTCTTGTCTATTCCATATTTGGCTTAAGGAACTTTATCTGTGCTCATTGCAATCTCTGGTTTTATGCAGCACCCCAACTCACCTTTACCCTTAAGCAAGCATAAGTTGGTTTTCTAAATTTGAGACCCTGTTCTGTTCTGTAATTCAGTTCCTGTGTAGCCAAGTTTACATTCCGTGTATTACTGATATCTTATGATGTTTCTTTTTCTGTGTGACTTATTTCAGTTAGAATCATCATAACTGAATCCATTCATTGTGCTGCTAAGGGCCTGAAGACACAGATTTCATTGCTGAGTGATATTGCTTTGTAAGTAAATACCACAACTTCTTTATCCATTTTTCACTTTCTGCGATGTTGAACTTGTACTGTAAATGAGGTTCTTGTAAACAGAGCCGTTCCAAACTTTGGGGTGGCTGTGTCTTTTTGATTTTAATTTCCCTAATCTATAGGACCATAAGTGGAAGTGCCCTAGGTTCTGTTGCTTTGTTTTTTAGATGTTTCAGGAAACACCATACACTTCTCCCGAGTGGTTGTTGGCAATTTACATCCCGCCCATCAGCATAACAAGGCTCCCAGTTCTCCATGGCCTGTCCTGCCTTTCTGGATTTTACACTTTTTTCAGATGGCCCTTTTGACTGGGGGGAAGTGAGACTTCATTGTAGTGCAGATTTCCTTTGCAAGCTTGCTTGGTTGGCCAAAAAGGGCGTATGCGTTTTTTCCTGAATATATTCAGGAAAAAACGCATACGCCCTTTTTGGCCAAGTGCATCATTGTGGACGTTCTGCCTCTTTTCCTATGCTTTCAATGCAATTCCAGTCTACCTCCTGAAATCGGTTTCCTGCAATTCTGCCCCGCTTTCAAGTCCTCTTGGCAGCCTTACTTCAGTCTATTTTTGGACGATAACTGTCATTTATAAGTCTGCAGGTTTGTGAATTACAGTGCCCCTGAGCTCCTTTCTTCAACTTGCTTTCTTGTGACCTGGCCGCAACACCGCAGGATGGCTTCAGGCCCTAATCTGGTTCCTGCACGGCACGCTGAGCCTTTGGTTATTTCCTCTTCCTGGTGGGAAATGAGAGTTAAATTTGCCCGTCCAGACACCTCCAGCTAGTCTCTCATTGGTTCTCGCTATTCCTGTTCATCTTCCGCAGAAATTGCAAACTGGGCCAAACAGGAGGTTAAAGGCGCCGACTCTCCAAGTGGGGAGAGTGTTAGTAAAGCGTCTGGAGTGTTGCACCCGAGTACCAGGGGAGGAAAACTGAGACATATTTGAACACGTCTCCCGTTCACATGGTTGATCATACTTGGGTTCCACATGCATGTTTTAGCTGAAGGAAGAATACCTTAAACCTGGAGAGTTAAGACCCGTGTAATGGGTACCATGCAATATGACTTCAAAGGGTCTTCATTTGCTCACCGAACCTCTCCAATCCTATCACTGCTGCGTTTATGCCCCTGTACACATGCTTGATTCTCTTTCGGAGACATAGCAATCCATAGGTTTTAAGATACTTACTAGTCAGGTACATTCTTAGGCGTTTAATATGCGGTGTTGAGTCCATTTCGTTGAGCAAGGAGTAGCTCTTGTCTATTCCATATTTGACTTAAGGAACTTTATCTGTGCTCATTTCAATCTCTGGTTTTATGCAGCAACCCAACTCACCTTTACCCTTAAGCAAGCATAAGTTGGTTTTCTAAATTTGAGACCCTGTTCTGTTCTGTAATTCAGTTCCTGTGTAGCCAAGTTTACATTCCGTGTATTACTGATATCTTATGATGTTTCTTTTTCTGTGTGACTTACTTCAGTTAGAATCATCATACCTGAATCCACTCATTGTGCTGCTAAGGGCCTGATGACACAGATTTCATTGCTGAGTGATATTGCTTTGTAAGTAAATACCACAACTTCTTTATCCATTTTTCACTTTCTGCGATGTTGAACTTGTACTGTAAACGAGGTTCTTGTAAACAGAGCCGTTCCAAACTTTGGGGTGGCTGTGTCTTTTTGATTTTAATTTCCCTAAGCTATAGGACCATAAGTGGAAGTGCCCTAGGTTCTGTTGCTTTGTTTTTTAGATGTTTCAGGAAACACCATACACTTCTCCCGAGTGGTTGTTGGCAATTTACATCCCGCCCATCAGCATAACAAGGCTCCCAGTTCTCCATGGCCTGTCCTGCCTTTCTGGATTTTACACTTTTTTCAGATGGCCCTTTTGACCGGGGGGAAGTGAGACTTCATTGTAGTGCAGATTTCCTTTGCAAGCTTGCTTGGTTGGCCAAAAAGTGCATATGCGTTTTTTCCTGAATATATTCAGGAAAAAACGCATACGCCCTTTTTGGCCAAGTGCATCATTGTGGACGTTCTGCCTCTTTTCCTATGCTTTCAATGCAATTCCAGTCTACCTCCTGAAATCGGTTTCCTGCAATTCTGCCCCGCTTTCAAGTCCTCTTGGCAGCCTTACTTCAGTCTATTTTTGGACGATAGCTGTCATTTATAACTCTGCAGGTTTGTGAATTACAGTGCCCCTGAGCTCCTTTCTTCAACTCGCTTTCTTTTGAGCTGGCCGCAACACCGCAGGATGGCTTCAGGCCCTAATCTGGTTCCGGCCCGGCATGCTTAACCTTTGGTTAATTCCTCTTCCTGGTGGGAAATGAGAGTTAAATTTGCCCGTCCAGACACCTCCAGCTAGCCTCTCATTGGTTCTCGCTATTCCTGTTCATCTTCCGCAGAAATTGCAAACGGGGCCAAACAGGAGGTTAAAGGCGCTGACTCTCCAAGTGGGGAGAGTGTTAGTAAAGCGTCTGGAATGTTGCACCCGAGTACAAGGGGAGGAAAACTGAGACATATTTGAACACGTCTCCCGATCATATGGTTGATCATACTCTAGGTTCCACCTGCATGTTTTAGCTGAAGGAAGAATACCTTAAACCTGGGTAGTAGAAACCCGTGGAATGGGTACCATGCAATATGACTTCAAAGGGTCTTCATTTGCTCACCGAACCTCTCCAATCCTATCACGGCTGCGTTTATGCCCCTGTACACATGCTTGATTCTCTTTCGGAGTCATAGCAATCTATAGGTTTTAAGATACTTACTAGTCAGGTACATTCTTAGGCGTTTAATATGCGGTGTTGAGTCCATTTCGTTGAGCAAGGAGTAGCTCTTGTCTATTCCATATTTGGCTTAAGGAACTTTATCTGTGCTCATTTCAATCTCTGGTTTTATGCAGCACCCCAACTCACCTTTACCCTTAAGCAAGCATAAGTTGGTTTTCTAAATTTGAGACCCTGTTCTGTTCTGTAATTCAGTTCCTGTGTAGCCAAGTTTACATTCCATGTATTACTGATATCTTATGATGTTTCTTTTTCTGTGTGACTTACTTCAGTTAGAATCATCATACCTGAATCCACTCATTGTGCTGCTAAGGGCCTGATGACACAGATTTCATTGCTGAGTGATATTGCTTTGTAAGTAAAACCACCACTTCTTTATCCATTTTTCACTTTCTGCGATGTTGAACTTGTACTGTAAACGAGGTTCTTGTAAACAGAGCCGTTCCAAACTTTGGGGTGGCTGTGTCTTTTTTATTTTAATTTCCCTAAGCTATAGGACCATAAGTGGAAGTGCCCTAGGTTCTGTTGCTTTGTTTTTTAGATGTTTCAGGAAACACCATACACTTCTCCCGAGTGGTTGTTGGCAATTTACATCCCGCCCATCAGCATAACAAGGCTCCCAGTTCTCCATGGCCTGTCCTGCCTTTCTGGATTTTACACTTTTTTCAGATGGCCCTTTTGACCGGGGGGAAGTGAGACTTCATTGTAGTGCAGATTTCCTTTGCAAGCTTGCTTGGTTGGCCAAAAAGGGCGTATGCGTTTTTTCCTGAATATATTCAGGAAAAAACGCATACGCCCTTTTTGGCCAAGTGCATCATTGTGGACGTTCTGCCTCTTTTCCTATGCTTTCAATGCAATTCCAGTCTACCTCCTGAAATCGGTTTCCTGCAATTCTGCCCCGCTTTCAAGTCCTCTTGGCAGCCTTACTTCAGTCTATTTTTGGACGATAGCTGTCATTTATAACTCTGCAGGTTTGTGAATTACAGTGCCCCTGAGCTCCTTTCTTCAACTCGCTTTCTTTTGAGCTGGCCGCAACACCGCAGGATGGCTTCAGGCCCTAATCTGGTTCCGGTACGGCACGCTGAGCCTTTGGTTATTTCCTCTTCCTGGTGGGAAATGAGAGTTAAATTTGCCCGTCCAGACACCTCCAGCTAGCCTCTCATTGGTTCTCGCTATTCCTGTTCATCTTCCGCAGAAATTGCAAACTGGGCCAAACAGGAGGTTAAAGGCGCTGACTCTCCAAGTGGGGAGAGTGTTAGTAAAGCGTCTGGAGTGTTGCACCCGAGTACCAGGGGAGGGAAACTGAGACATATTTGAACACGTCTCCCGTTCACATGGTTGATCATACTCTGGGTTCCACATGCATGTTTTAGCTGAAGGAAGAATACCTTAAACCTGGAGAGTTGAGACCCGTGTAATGGGTACCATGCAATATGACTTCAAAGGGTCTTCATTTTCTCACCGAACCTCTCCAATCCTATCACTGCTGCGTTTATGCCCCTGTACACATGCTTGATTCTCTTTCGGAGACATAGCAATCCATAGGTTTTAAGATACTTACTAGTCAGGTACATTCTTAGGCATTTAATATGGGGTGTTGAGTCCATTTCGTTGAGCAAGGAGTAGCTCTTGTCTATTCCATATTTGACTTAAGGAACTTTATCTGTGCTCATTTCAATCTCTGGTTTTATGCAGCACCCCAACTCACCTTTACCCTTAAGCAAGCATAAGTTGGTTTTCTAAATTTGAGACCCTGTTCTGTTCTGTAATTCAGTTCCTGTGTAGCCAAGTTTACATTCCGTGTATTACTGATATCTTATGATGTTTCTTTTTCTGTGTGACTTACTTCAGTTAGAATCATCATACCTGAATCCACTCATTGTGCTGCTAAGGGCCTGATGACACAGATTTCATTGCTGAGTGATATTGCTTTGTAAGTAAATACCACAACTTCTTTATCCATTTTTCACTTTCTGCAATGTTGAACTTGTACTGTAAATGAGGTTCTTGTAAACAGAGCCGTTCCAAACTTTGGGGTGGCTGTGTCTTTTTGATTTTAATTTCCCTAAGCTATAGGACCATAAGTGGAAGTGCCCTAGGTTCTGTTGCTTTGTTTTTTAGATGTTTCAGGAAACACCATACACTTCTCCAGAGTGGTTGTTGGCAATTTACATCCCGCCCATCAGCATAACAAGGCTCCCAGTTCTCCATGGCCTGTCCTGCCTTTCTGGATTTTACACTTTTTTCAGATGGCCCTTTTGACCGGGGGGAAGTGAGACTTCATTGTAGTGCAGATTTCCTTTGCAAGCTTGCTTGGTTGGCCAAAAAGGGCGTATGCGTTTTTTCCTGTATATATTGAGGAAAAAACACATACGCCCTTTTTGGCCAAGTGCATCATTGTGGACGTTCTGCCTCTTTTCCTATGCTTTCACTGCAATTCCAGTCTACCTCCTGAAATCGGTTTCCTGCAATTCTGCCCCGCTTTCAAGTCCTCTTGGCAGCCTTACTTCAGTCTATTTTTGGACGATAGCTGTCATTTATAACTCTGCAGGTTTGTGAATTACAGTGCCCCTGAGCTCCTTTCTTCAACTCGCTTTCTTGTGACCTGGCCGCAACACCGCAGGATGGCTTCAGGCCCTAATCTGGTTCCGGCACGGCACGCTGAGCCTTTGGTTAATTCCTCTTCCTGGTGGGAAATGAGAGTTAAATTTGCCCGTCCAAACACCTCCAGCTAGCCTCTCATTGGTTTTCGCTATTCCTGTTCATCTTCCGCAGAAATTGCAAACTGGGCCAAACAGGAGGTTAAAGGGACTGACTCTCCAAGTGGGGAGAGTGTTAGTAAAGCGTCTGGAATGTTGCACCCGAGTACCAGGGTACAAAAACTAAGACATATTTGAACACGTCTCCCGATCACATGGTTGATCATACTCTAGGTTCCACATGCATGTTTTAGCTGAAGGAAGAATACCTTAAACCTGGGTAGTTGAAACCCGTGGAATGGGTACCATGCAATATGACTTCAAAGGGTCTTCATTTGCTCACCGAACCTCTCCAATCCTATCACTGCTGCGTTTATGCCCCTGTACACATGCTTGATTCTCTTTCGGAGACATAGCAATCCATAGGTTTTAAGATACTTACTAGTGAGGAACATTCTTAGGCGTTTAATATGGGGTGTTGAGTCCATTTCGTTGAGCAAGGAGTAGCTCTTGTCTATTCCATATTTGGCTTAAGGAACTTTATCTGTGCTCATTGCAATCTCTGGTTTTATGCAGCACCCCAACTCACCTTTACCCTTAAGCAAGCATAAGTTGGTTTTCTAAATTTGAGACCCTGTTCTGTTCTGTAATTCAGTTCCTGTGTAGCCAAGTT
Organism: Stenella coeruleoalba; assembly: GCF_951394435.1. Taxonomy (NCBI): domain Eukaryota; kingdom Metazoa; phylum Chordata; class Mammalia; order Artiodactyla; family Delphinidae; genus Stenella; species Stenella coeruleoalba. The sequence goes on from NW_027645862.1 coordinate 916,704, forward strand.
TACATTCCGTGTATTACTGATATCTTATGATGTTTCTTTTTCTGTGTGACTTATTTCAGTTAGAATCATCATACCTGAATCCATTCATTGTGCTGCTAAGGGCCTGAAGACACAGATTTCATTGCTGAGTGATATTGCTTTGTAAGTAAATACCACAACATCTTTATCCATTTTTCACTTTCTGCGATGTTGAACTTGTACTGTAAATGAGGTTCTTGTAAACAGAGCCGTTCCAAACTTTGGGGTGCCTGTGTCTTTTTGATTTTAATTTCCCTAATCTATAGGACCATAAGTGGAAGTGCCCTAGGTTCTGTTGCTTTGTTTTTTAGATGTTTCAGGAAACACCATACACTTCTCCCAAGTGGTTGTTGGCAATTTACATCCCGCCCATCAGCATAACAAGGCTCCCAGTTCTCCATGGCCTGTCCTGCCTTTCTGGATTTTACACTTTTTTCAGATGGCCCTTTTGACTGGGGGGAAGTGAGACTTCATTGTAGTGCAGATTTCCTTTGCAAGCTTGCTTAGTTGGCCAAAAAGGGCGTATGCGTTTTTTCCTGAATATATTCAGGAAAAAACGCATACGCCCTTTTTGGCCAAGTGCATCATTGTGGACGTTCTGCCTCTTTTCCTATGCTTTCAATGCAATTCCAGTCTACCTCCTGAAATCGGTTTCCTGCAATGCTGCCCCGCTTTCAAGTCCTCTTGGCAGCCTTACTTCAGTCTATTTTTGGACGATAGCTGTCATTTATAACTCTGCAGGTTTGTGAATTACAGTGCCCCTGAGCTCCTTTCTTCAACTCGCTTTCTTTTGAGCTGGCCGCAACACCGCAGGATGGTTTCAGGCCCTAATCTGGTTCCGGTACGGCACGCTGAGCCTTTGGTTAATTCCTCTTCCTGGTGGGAAATGAGAGTTAAATTTGCCCGTCCAGACACCTCCAGCTAGCCTCTCATTGGTTCTCGCTATTCCTGTTCATCTTCCGCAGAAATTGCAAACTGGGCCAAACAGGAGGTTAAAGGCGCTGACTCTCCAAGTGGGGAGAGTGTTAGTAAAGCGTCTGGAATGTTGCACCCGAGTACCAGGGGAGGAAAACTGAGACATATTTGAACACGTCTCCCATTCACGTGGTTGATCATACTTGGGTTCCACATGCATGTTTCAGCTGAAGGAAGAATACCTTAAACCTGGAGAGTTAAGACCCGTGTAATGGGTACCATGCAATATGACTTCAAAGGGTCTTCATTTGCTCACCGAACCTCTCCAATCCTATCACTGCTGCGTTTATGCCCCTGTACACATGCTTGATTCTCTTTCGGAGACATAGCAATCCATAGGTTTTAAGATACTTACTAGTCAGGTACATTCTTAGGCGTTTAATATGCGGTGTTGAGTCCATTTCGTTGAGCAAGGAGTAGCTCTTGTCTATTCCATATTTGACTTAAGGAACTTTATCTGTGCTCATTTCAATCTCTGGTTTTATGCAGCAACCCAACTCACCTTTACCCTTAAGCAAGCATAAGTTGGTTTTCTAAATTTGAGACCCTGTTCTGTTCTGTAATTCAGTTCCTGTGTAGCCAAGTTTACATTCCGTGTATTACTGATATCTTATGATGTTTCTTTTTCTGTGTGACTTACTTCAGTTAGAATCATCATACCTGAATCCACTCATTGTGCTGCTAAGGGCCTGATGACACAGATTTCATTGCTGAGTGATATTGCTTTGTAAGTAAATACCACAACTTCTTTATCCATTTTTCACTTTCTGTGATGTTGAACTTGTACTGTAAACGAGGTTCTTGTAAACAGAGCCGTTCCAAACTTTGGTGTGGCTGTGTCTTTTTGATTTTAATTTACCTAAGCTATAGGACCATAAGTGGAAGTGCCCTAGGTTCTGTTGCTTTGTTTTTTAGATGTTTCAGGAAACACCATACACTTCTCCCGAATGGTTGTTGGCAATTTACATCCCGCCCATCAGCATAACAAGGCTCCCAGTTCTCCATGGCCTGCCCTGCCTTTCTGGATTTTACACTTTTTTCAGATGGCCCTTTTGACCGGGGGGAAGTGAGACTTCATTGTAGTGCAGATTTCCTTTGCAAGCTTGCTTGGTTGGCCAAAAAGTGCATATGCGTTTTTTCCTGAATATATTCAGGAAAAAACGCATACGCCCTTTTTGGCCAAGTGCATCATTGTGGACGTTCTGCCTCTTTTCCTATGCTTTCAATGCAATTCCAGTCTACCTCCTGAAATCGGTTTCCTGCAATTCTGCCCCGCTTTCAAGTCCTCTTGGCAGCCTTACTTCAGTCTATTTTTGGACGATAGCTGTCATTTATAACTCTGCAGGTTTGTGAATTACAGTGCCCCTGAGCTCCTTTCTTCAACTCGCTTTCTTTTGAGCTGGCCGCAACAGCGCAGGATGGCTTCAGGCCCTAATCTGGTTCCGGCCCGGCATGCTGAACCTTTGGTTAATTCCTCTTCCTGGTGGGAAATGAGAGTTAAATTTGCCCGTCCAGACACCTCCAGCTAGCCTCTCATTGGTTCTCGCTATTCCTGTTCATCTTCCGCAGAAATTGCAAACTGGGCCAAACAGGAGGTTAAAGGCGCTGACTATCCAAGTGGGGAGAGTGTTAGTAAAGCGTCTGGAATATTGCACCCGAGTACAAGGGGAGGAAAACTGAGACATATTTGAACACGTCTCCCGATCACATGGTTGATCATACTCTAGGTTCCACCTGCATGTTTTAGCTGAAGGAAGAATACCTTAAACCTGGGTAGTAGAAACCCGTGGAATGGGTACCATGCAATATGACTTCAAAGGGTCTTCATTTGCTCACCGAACCTCTCCAATCCTATCACTGCTGCGTTTATGCCCCTGTACACATGCTTGATTCTCTTTCGGAGTCATAGCAATCTATAGGTTTTAAGATACTTACTAGTCAGGTACATTCTTAGGCGTTTAATATGCGGTGTTGAGTCCATTTCGTTGAGCAAGGAGTAGCTCTTGTCTATTCCATATTTGGCTTAAGGAACTTTATCTGTGCTCATTTCAATCTCTGGTTTTATGCAGCACCCCAACTCACCTTTCCCCTTAAGCAAGCATAAGTTGGTTTTCTAAATTTGAGACCCTGTTCTGTTCTGTAATTCAGTTCCTGTGTAGCCAAGTTTACATTCCATGTATTACTGATATCTTATGATGTTTCTTTTTCTGTGTGACTTACTTCAGTTAGAATCATCATACCTGAATCCACTCATTGTGCTGCTAAGGGCCTGATGACACAGATTTCATTGCTGAGTGATATTGCTTTGTAAGTAAAACCACCACTTCTTTATCCATTTTTCACTTTCTGCGATGTTGAACTTGTACTGTAAACGAGGTTCTTGTAAACAGAGCCGTTCCAAACTTTGGGGTGGCTGTGTCTTTTTTATTTTAATTTCCCTAAGCTATAGGACCATAAGTGGAAGTGCCCTAGGTTCTGTTGCTTTGTTTTTTAGATGTTTCAGGAAACACCATACACTTCTCCCGAGTGGTTGTTGGCAATTTACATCCCGCCCATCAGCATAACAAGGCTCCCAGTTCTCCATGGCCTGTCCTGCCTTTCTGGATTTTACACTTTTTTCAGATGGCCCTTTTGACCGGGGTGAAGTGAGACTTCATTGTAGTGCAGATTTCCTTTGCAAGCTTGCTTGGTTGGCCAAAAAGGGCGTATGCGTTTTTTCCTGAATATATTCAGGAAAAAACGCATACGCCCTTTTTGGCCAAGTGCATCATTGTGGACGTTCTGCCTCTTTTCCTATGCTTTCAATGCAATTCCAGTCTACCTCCTGAAATCGGTTTCCTGCAATTCTGCCCCGCTTTCAAGTCCTCTTGGCAGCCTTACTTCAGTCTATTTTTGGACGATAGCTGTCATTTATAACTCTGCAGGTTTGTGAATTACAGTGCCCCTGAGCTCCTTTCTTCAACTCGCTTTCTTTTGAGCTGGCTGCAACACCGCAGGATGGCTTCAAGCCCTAATCTGGTTCCGGTACGGCACGCTGAGCCTTTGGTTATTTCCTCTTCCTGGTGGGAAATGAGAGTTAAATTTGCCCGTGCAGACACCTCCAGCTAGCCTCTCATTGGTTCTCGCTATTCCTGTTCATCTTCCGCAGAAATTGCAAACTGGGCCAAACAGGAGGTTAAAGGCGCTGACTCTCCAAGTGGGGAGAGTGTTAGTAAAGCGTCTGGAGTGTTGCACCCGAGTACCAGGGGAGGGAAACTGAGACATATTTGAACACGTCTCCCGTTCACATGGTTGATCATACTCTGGGTTCCACATGCATGTTTTAGCTGAAGGAAGAATACCTTAAACCTGGAGAGTTGAGACCCGTGGAATGGGTACCATGCAATATGAAATCAAAGGGTCTTCATTTGCTCACCGAACCTCTCCAATCCTATCACTGCTGCGTTTATGCCCCTGTACACATGCTTGATTCTCTTTCGGAGACATAGCAATCCATAGGTTTTAAGATACTTACTAGTCAGGTACATTCTTAGGCATTTAATATGGGGTGTTGAGTCCATTTCGTTGAGCAAGGAGTAGCTCTTGTCTATTCCATATTTGACTTAAGGAACTTTATCTGTGCTCATTTCAATCTCTGGTTTTATGCAGCACCCCAACTCACCTTTACCCTTAAGCAAGCATAAGTTGGTTTTCTAAATTTGAGACCCTGTTCTGTTCTGTAATTCAGTTCCTGTGTAGCCAAGTTTACATTCCGTGTATTAGTGATATCTTATGATGTTTCTTTTTCTGTGTGACTTACTTCAGTTAGAATCATCATACCTGAATCCACTCATTGTGCTGCTAAGGGCCTGATGACACAGATTTCATTGCTGAGTGATATTGCTTTGTAAGTAAATACCACAACTTCTTTATCCATTTTTCACTTTCTGCGATGTTGAACTTGTACTGTAAACGAAGTTCTTGTAAACAGAGCCGTTCCAAACTTTGGGGTGGCTGTGTCTTTTTGATTTTAATTTCCCTAAGCTATAGGACCATAAGTGGAAGTGCCCTAGGTTCTGTTGCTTTGTTTTTTAGATGTTTCAGGAAACACCATACACTTCTCCCGAGTGGTTGTTGGCAATTTACATCCCGCCCATCAGCATAACAAGGCTCCCAGTTCTCCATGGCCTGTCCTGCCTTTCTGGATTTTACACTTTTTTCAGATGGCCCTTTTGACCGGGGGGAAGTGAGACTTCATTGTAGTGCAGATTTCCTTTGCAAGCTTGCTTGGTTGGCCAAAAAGGGCGTATTCGTTTTTTCCTGAATATATTGAGGAAAAAACACATACGCCCTTTTTGGCCAAGTGCATCATTGTGGACGTTCTGCCTCTTTTCCTATGCTTTCACTGCAATTCCAGTCTACCTCCTGAAATCGGTTTCCTGCAATTCTGCCCCGCTTTCAAGTCCTCTTGGCAGCCTTACTTCAGTCTATTTTTGGACGATAGCTGTCATTTATAACTCTGCAGGTTTGTGAATTACAGTGCCCCTGAGCTCTTTTCTTCAACTCGCTTTCTTGTGACCTGGCCGCAACACCGCAGGATGGCTTCACGCCCTAATCTGGTTCCGGCACGGCACGCTGAGCCTTTGGTTAATTCCTCTTCCTGGTGGGAAATGAGAGTTAAATTTGCCCGTCCAAACACCTCCAGCTAGTCTCTCATTGGTTTTCGCTATTCCTGTTCATCTTCCGCAGAAATTGCAAACTGGGCCAAACAGGAGGTTAAAGGGACTGACTCTCCAAGTGGGGAGAGTGTTAGTAAAGCGTCTGGAATGTTGCACCCGAGTACCAGGGTACGAAAACTAAGACATATTTGAACACGTCTCCCGATCACATGGTTGATCATACTCTAGGTTCCACATGCATGTTTTAGCTGAAGAAGAATACCTTAAACCTGGGTAGTTGAAACCCGTGGAATGGGTACCATGCAATATGACTTCAAAGGGTCTTCATTTGCTCACCGAACCTCTCCAATCCTATCACTGCTGCGTTTATGCCCCTGTACACATGCTTGATTCTCTTTCGGAGACATAGCAATCCATAGGTTTTAAGATACTTACTAGTCAGGAACATTCTTAGGCGTTTAATATGCGGTGTTGAGTCCATTTCGTTGAGCAAGGAGTAGCTCTTGTCTATTCCATATTTGGCTTAAGGAACTTTATCTGTGCTCATTGCAATCTCTGGTTTTATGCAGCACCCCAACTCACCTTTACCCTTAAGCAAGCATAAGTTGGTTTTCTAAATTTGAGACCCTGTTCTGTTCTGTAATTCAGTTCCTGTGTAGCCAAGTTTACATTCCGTGTATTACTGATATCTTATGATGTTTCTTTTTCTGTGTGACTTATTTCAGTTAGAATCATCATACCTGAATCCATTCATTGTGCTGCTAAGGGCCTGAAGACACAGATTTCATTGCTGAGTGATATTGCTTTGTAAGTAAATACCACAACTTCTTTATCCATTTTTCACTTTCTGCGATGTTGAACTTGTACTGTAAACGAGGTTCTTGTAAACAGAGCCGTTCCAAACTTTGGGGTGGCTGTGTATTTTTGATTTTAATTTCCCTAAGCTATAGGACCATAAGTGGCAGTGCCCTAGGCTCTGTTGCTTTGTTTTTTAGATGTTTCAGGAAACACCATACACTACTCCCCAGTGCTTGTTGGCAATTTACATCCCACCCATCAGCATAACAAGGCTCCCAGTTCTCCATGGCCTGTCCTGCCTTTCTGGATTTTACACTTTTTTCAGATGGCCCTTTTGACCGGGGGGAAGTGAGACTTCATTGTAGTGCAGATTTCCTTTGCAAGCTTGCTTGGTTGGCCAAAAAGTGCGTATGCGTTTTTTCCTGAATATATTCAGGAAAAAACGCATATGCCCTTTTAGGCCAAGTGCATCATTGTGGACGTTCTGCCTCTTTTCCTATGCTTTCAATGCAATTCCAGTCTACCTCCTGACATCGGTTTCCTGCAATTCTGCCCCGCTTTCAAGTCCTCTTGGCAGCCTTACTTCAGTCTATTTTTGGACGATAGCTGTCATTTATAACTCTGCAGGTTTGTGAATTACAGTGCCCCTGAGCTCCTTTCTTCAACTCGCTTTCTTTTGAGCTGGCCGCAACACCGCAGGATGGCTTCAGGCCCTAATCTGGTTCCGGTACGGCACGCTGAGCCTTTGGTTATTTCCTCTTCCTGGTGGGAAATGAGAGTTAAATTTGCCCGTCCAGACACCTCCAGCTAGCCTCTCATTGGTTCTCGCTATTCCTGTTCATCTTCCGCAGAAATTGCAAACTGGGCCAAACAGGAGGTTAAAGGCGCTGACTCTCCAAGTGGGGAGAGTGTTAGTAAAGCGTCTGGAGTGTTGCACCCGAGTACCAGGGGAGGAAAACTGAGACATATTTGAACACGTCTCCCGTTCACATGGTTGATCATACTTGGGTTCCACATGCATGTTTTAGCTGAAGGAAGAATACCTTAAACCTGGAGAGTTAAGACCCGTGTAATGGGTACCATGCAATATGACTTCAAAGGGTCTTCATTTGCTCACCGAACCTCTCCAATCCTATCACTGTTGCGTTTATGCCCCTGTACACATGCTTGATTCTCTTTCGGAGACATAGCAATCCATAGGTTTTAAGATACTTACTAGTCAGGTACATTCTTAGGCGTTTAATATGCGGTGTTGAGTCCATTTCGTTGAGCAAGGAGTAGCTCTTGTCTATTCCATATTTGACTTAAGGAACTTTATCTGTGCTCATTTCAATCTCTGGTTTTATGCAGCACCCCAACTCACCTTTACCCTTAAGCAAGCATAAGTTGGTATTCTAAATTTGAGACCCTGTTCTGTTCTGTAATTCAGTTCCTGTGTAGCCAAGTTTACATTCCGTGTATTACTGATATCTTATGATGTTTCTTTTTCTGTGTGACTTATTTCAGTTAGAATCATCATACCTGAATCCACTCATTGTGCTGCTAAGGGCCTGATGACACAGATTTCATTGCTGAGTGATATTGCTTTGTAAGTAAATACCACAACTTCTTTATCCATTTTTCACTTTCTGCGATGTTGAACTTGTACTGTAAATGAGGTTCTTATAAACAGAGCCGTTCCAAACTTTGGGGTGCCTGTGTCTTTTTGATTTTAATTTCCCTAATCTATAGGACCATAAGTGGAAGTGCCCTAGGTTCTGTTGCTTTGTTTTTTAGATGTTTCAGGAAACACCATACACTTCTCCCGAGTGGTTGTTGGCAATTTACATCCCGCCCATCAGCATAACAAGGCTCCCAGTTCTCCATGGCCTGTCCTGCCTTTCTGGATTTTACACTTTTTTCAGATGGCCCTTTTGACCGGGGGGAAGTGAGACTTCATTGTAGTGCAGATTTCCTTTGCAAGCTTGCTTGGTTGGCCAAAAAGGGCGTATGCGTTTTTTCCTGAATATATTCAGGAAAAAACGCATACGCCCTTTTTGGCCAAGTGCATCATTGTGGACGTTCTGCCTCTTTTCCTATGCTTTCAATGCAATTCCAGTCTACCTCCTGAAATCGGTTTCCTGCAATTCTGCCCCGCTTTCAAGTCCTCTTGGCAGCCTTACTTCAGTCTATTTTTGGACGATAGCTGTCATTTATAAGTCTGCAGGTTTGTGAATTACAGTGCCCCTGAGCTCCTTTCTTCAACTTGCTTTCTTGTGACCTGGCCGCAACACCGCAGGATGGCTTCAGGCCCTAATCTGGTTCCTGCACGGCACGCTGAGCCTTTGGTTATTTCCTCTTCCTGGTGGGAAATGAGAGTTAAATTTGCCCGTCCAGACACCTCCAGCTAGTCTCTCATTGGTTCTCGCTATTCCTGTTCATCTTCCGCAGAAATTGCAAACTGGGCCAAACAGGAGGTTAAAGGCGCTGACTCTCCAAGTGGGGAGAGTGTTAGTAAAGCGTCTGGAGTGTTGCACCCGAGTACCAGGGGAGGAAAACTGAGACATATTTGAACACGTCTCCCGTTCACATGGTTGATCATACTTGGGTTCCACATGCATGTTTTAGCTGAAGGAAGAATACCTTAAACCTGGAGAGTTAAGACCCGTGTAATGGGTACCATGCAATATGACTTCAAAGGGTCTTCATTTGCTCACCGAACCTCTCCAATCCTATCACTGCTGCGTTTATGCCCCTGTACACATGCTTGATTCTCTTTCGGAGACATAGCAATCCATAGGTTTTAAGATACTTACTAGTCAGGTACATTCTTAGGCATTTAATATGCGGTGTTGAGTCCATTTCGTTGAGCAAGGAGTAGCTCTTGTCTATTCCATATTTGACTTAAGGAACTTTATCTGTGCTCATTTCAGTCTCTGGTTTTATGCAGCACCCCAACTCACCTTTACCCTTAAGCAAGCATAAGTTGGTTTTCTAAATTTGAGACCCTGTTCTGTTCTGTAATTCAGTTCCTGTGTAGCCAAGTTTACATTCCGTGTATTACTGATATCTTATGATGTTTCTTTTTCTGTGTGACTTACTTCAGTTAGAATCATCATACCTGAATCCACTCATTGTGCTGCTAAGGGCCTGATGACACAGATTTCATTGCTGAGTGATATTGCTTTGTAAGTAAATACCACAACTTCTTTATCCATTTTTCACTTTCTGCGATGTTGAACTTGTACTGTAAATGAGGTTCTTGTAAACAGAGCCGTTCCAAACTTTGGGCTGTCTGTGTCTTTTTGATTTTAATTTCCCTAAGCTATAGGACTATAAGTGGAAGTGCCCTAGGTTCTGTTGCTTTGTTTTTTAGATGTTTCAGGAAACACCATACACTTCTCCCGAGTGGTTGTTGGCAATTTACATCCCACCCATCAGCATAACAAGGATCCCAGTTCTCCATGGCCTGTCCTGCCTTTCTGGATTTTACACTTTTTTCAGATGGCCGTTTTGACCGGGGGGAAGTGAGACTTCATTGTAGTGCAGATTTCCTTTGCAAGCTTGCTTGGTTGGCCAAAAAGGGCGTATGCGTTTTTTCCTGAATATATTCAGGAAAAAACGCATACGCCCTTTTTGGCCAAGTGCATCATTGTGGACGTTCTGCCTCTTTTCCTATGCTTTCAATGCAATTCCAGTCTACCTCCTGAAATCGGTTTCCTGCAATTCTGCCCCGCTTTCAAGTCCTCTTGGCAGCCTTACTTCAGTCTATTTTTGGACGATAGCTGTCATTTATAACTATGCAGGTTTGTGAATTACAGTGCCCCTGAGCTCCTTTCTTCAACTCGCTTTCTTTTGAGCTGGCCGCAACACCGCAGGATGGCTTCAGGCCCTAATCTGGTTCCGGCCCGGCATGCTGAGCCTTTGGTTAATTCCTCTTCCTGGTGGGAAATGAGAGTTAAATTTGCCCGTCCAGACACCTCCAGCTAGCCTCTCATTGGTTCTCGCTATTCCTGTTCATCTTCCGCAGAAATTGCAAACTGGGCCAAACAGGAGGTTAAAGGGACTGACTCTCCAAGTGTGGAGAGTGTTAGTAAAGCGTCTGGAATGTTGCACCCGAGTACCAGGGGAGGAAAACTGAGACATATTTGAACACGTCTCCCGATCACATGGTTGATCATACTCTAGGTTCCACATGCATGTTTTAGCTGAAGGAAGAATACCTTAAACCTGGGTAGTTGAAACCCGTGGAATGGGTACCATGCAATATGTCTTCAAAGGGTCTTCATTTGCTCACCGAACCTCTCCAATCCTATCACTGCTGCGTTTATGCCCCTGTACACACGCTTGATTCTCTTTTGGAGACATAGCAATCCATAGGTTTTAAGATACTTACTAGTCAGGTACATTTTTAGGCGTTTAATATGGGGTGTTGAGTCCATTTCGTTGAGCAAGGAGTAGCTCTTGTCTATTCCATATTTGGCTTAAGGAACTTTATCTGTGCTCATTTCAATCTCTGGTTTTATGCAGCACCCCAACTCACCTTTAACCTTAAGCAAGCATAAGTTGGTTTTCTAAATTTGAGACCCTGTTCTGTTCTGTAATTCAGTTCCTGTGTAGCCAAGTTTACATTCCGTGTATTACTGATATCTTATGATGTTTCTTTTTCTGTGTGACTTACTTCAGTTAGAATCATCATACCTGAATCCACTCATTGTGCTGCTAAGGGCCTGATGACACAGATTTCATTGCTGAGTGATATTGCTTTGTAAGTAAATACCACAACTTCTTTATCCATTTTTCAATTTCTGCGATGTTGAACTTGTACTGTAAACGAGGTTCTTGTAAACAGAGCCGTTCCAAACTTTGGGGTGGCTGTGTCTTTTTGATTTTAATTTCCCTAAGCTATAGGACCATAAGTGGAAGTGCCCTAGGTTCTGTTGCTTTGTTTTTTAGATGTTTCAGGAAACACCATACACTTCTCCCGAGTGGTTGTTGGCAATTTACATCCCGCCCATCAGCATAACAAGGCTCCCAGTTCTCCATGGCCTGTCCTGCCTTTCTGGATTTTACACTTTTTTCAGATGGCCCTTTTGACCGGGGGGAAGTGAGACTTCATTGTAGTGCAGATTTCCTTTGCAAGCTTGCTTGGTTGGCCAAAAAGGGCGTATGCGTTTTTTCCTGAATATATTCAGGAAAAAACGCATATGCCCTTTTTGACCAAGTGCATCATTGTGGACGTTCTGCCTCTTTTCCTATGCTTTCAATGCAATTCCAGTCTACCTCCTGAAATCGGTTTCCTGCAATTCTGCCCCGCTTTCAAGTACTCTTGGCAGCTTTACTTCAGTCTATTTTTGGACGATAGCTGTCATTTATAACTCTGCAGGTTTGTGAGTTACAGTGCCCCTGAGCTCCTTTCTTCAACTTGCTTTATTGTGACCTGGCCGCAACACCGCAGGATGGCTTCAGGCCCTTATCTGGTTCCGGCACGGCACGCTGAGCCTTTGATTATTTCCTCTTCCTGGTGGGAAATGAGAGTTAAATTTGCCCGTCCAGACACCTCCAGCTAGTCTCTCATTGGTTCTCGCTATTCCTGTTCATCTTCCGCAGAAATTGCAAACTGGGCCAAACAGGAGGTTAAAGGCACTGACTCTCCAAGTGGGGAGAGTGTTAGTAAAGCGTATGGAATGTTGCACCCGAGTACCAGGGGAGGAAAACTGAGACATATTTGAACACGTCTCCCGTTCACATGGTTGATCATACTTGGGTTCCTCATGCATGTTTTAGCTGAAGGAAGAATACCTTAAACCTGGAGAGTTAAGACCCGTGGAATGGGTACCATGCAATATGACTTCAAAGGGTCTTCATTTGCTCACCGAACCTCTCCAATCCTATCACTGCTGCGTTTATGCCCCTGTCCACATGCTTGATTCTCTTTCGGAGACATAGCAATCCATAGGTTTTAAGATACTTACTAGTCAGGTACATTCTTAGGCATTTAATATGCGGTGTTGAGTCCATTTCGTTGAGCAAGGAGTAGCTCTTGTCTATTCCATATTTGACTTAAGGAACTTTATCTGTGCTCATTTCAATCTCTGGTTTTATGCAGCACCCCAACTCACCTTTACCCTTAAGCAAGCATAAGTTGGTTTTCTAAATTTGAGACCCTGTTCTGTTCTGTAATTCAGTTCCTGTGTAGCCAAGTTTACATTCCGTGTATTACTGATATCTTATGATGTTTCTTTTTCTGTGTGACTTATTTCAGTTAGAATCATCATACCTGAATCCACTCATTATGCTGCTATGGGCCTGATGACATAGATTTCATTGCTGAGTGATATTGCATTGTACGTAAGTACCACAAGTTCTTTATCCATTTTTCACTTTCTGCGATATTGAACTTGTACTGTAAACGAGGTTCTTGTAAACAGAGCCGTCCCAAACTTTGGGGTGGCTGTGTCTTTTTGATTTTAATTTCCCTAAGCTATAGGACCATAAGTGGAAGTGCCCTAGGCTCTGTTGCTTTGTTTTTTAGATGTTTCAGGAAACACCATACACTTCTCCAGAGTGGCTGTTGGCAATTTACATCCCGCCCATCAGCATAAGAAGGCTCCCAGTTCTCCATGGCCTGTCGTGCCTTTCTGGATTTTACACTTTTTTCAGATGGCCCTTTTGACCAGGTGCAAGTGAGACTTCATTGTAGTGCAGATTTCCTTTGCAAGCTTGCTTGGTTGGCCAAAAAGTGCGTATACGTTTTTTCCTGAATATATTCAGGAAAAAACACATACGCCCTTTTTGGCCAAGTGCATCATTGTCGAGTTTCTGACTCTCTTCATATGCTTTCAATGCAATTCCAGTCTACCTCCTGAAATCGGTTTCCTGCAATTCTGCCTTGCTTTCAATGCCTCTTCATAGCCTTACCTCAATATATTTTTTAAAAATAGTTGGCCTTTATAACTCTGCAGGTTTTTGAATTGCAGTGGCCCTTAGCTCCATTGTTTAGCTCTTATTTTTGTGGTATTGCCCCATAACCACAGGATTCCTTGAAGCCCTATTTTTCTTCTGGGGCACCTGCTGTGCCTTTGGTTAATTCTTCTTACTGATGTCATATTAGAGTGACATGTGCCCATTGAAACCGCTACAGCTAGTTTCTCACTGGTTCCCCCTATTCCCATTCATCCTCTGCACTAACTGCAGACTGTGCGATACCAGAACTTAAAGGCATTGACTCCATTGGGGATGTTGTTAGTAAAGCGGCTGGAATGTCGATCCGGAGCCCCAGGAGAGGAAAAATGAGGTGCGTTTTAGAAACCTTTCCCGATCATATGGTATACCAGTCGCTGGGTTTCCCAAGCATGGTTTAGCTGTAGGAAGATTCCCTTCAACCTGGAGTGTTGGGACCCTTGGACTGAGTAGCATGAAGTATTGCATTAAACTTTCGGCAGTTGCTCACCAAAGCTCACCAATCCTGTCAGCCCCAAGTGTCCAGCCTTATGTCTTATCCAGCTGTGGGTTTATATGTGGTCAATCCAGGTTGCATCACAGCCCCTGAGCGAATTTTGTAAGAATTTTTCTCTCTTTCATTGTTTCAGCGTTTTGTTTTTAAAATTTATTTCTATAATGGGGTTTAGCTCCTTTTCACTGCTGTGTTTGTGCCGCTCTGCCCACACTTGATTCCCTTATGGAGATATATCAATACATGGGTTTTAAGATTCTTATTCCTCAGATATATTTCTCTGCGGTGTATAGGGTGTGTTGAGGCCTGTTCATTGAGCACGGTGTAGATCTTGTCTAATACCTATTTGGTTTATTGAACGGTATCTGTGCTAATTTCAAACTCTGGTTTTATGCATCACCCCACCTCTCCTTTCCCCTTAAGCTGACATAAGTGTGTTTTCTAAATGTGAGACACTGTTCTGTTCTGTAATTCATTTCTTGTGCAGCCATATTTACCCTCCCTCTATAAGTGATATCTTATGATATGTTTCTTTTTCTGTTTGACTTATTTCAAGTAGTATTATCGGACCTAAATCCACTCTTTATCCTTCTACTAGCCTTATTACATTGATTTCATGGTGAAGAGATATTCCATTGTACATAAGTACCACATCTTCTTTATCCATTGTTCTCTTTCCTGGGATATTTAAGGTGTACTGAAGTTGAGGTTCTTGTAAACAGAGTAGCCCTAAACTGTGGTGTGCTTGTGTCTTGTTGATTTTTAGACTTCCCTAGATATACTCCCATGATTGGAAGTGTCCTATGCTCTGTAGCTCTGTTTTTTAGATGATTTAGGAACCACCATACACTTCTCCAGAGTGGCTCTCGGCAGTTCACACACTGCCCATCAGCGTATAAAGGCTCCCTGTTCTCCATGGCCTGTCCTGCATTTCTGGTTTTTACAATTTTTTAGGATGGCCCTTTTGACCGGTGGGAAGTGAGACTTCTTTGTTGTGCACATTTGCATTGCTTGCTTGCTTCGTTGCCCATAAAGTGCGTATGCGTTTTTTCCTGGATATAATCAGGAAAAAACGCATACGCCCTTTTGGGCCAACTGCATCATTGTCGAAATTCTGCCGCTTTTCATGTGCGTTAAAGACGAGTCCAATCTATCTCTTGAAATCTGTTTCTTGCAATTCTGTCTTGCATTCAGATCCTCTTCTTTGCCTTACCTCAACATATTTTTGGACGTTAGTTTTCATTTATAACTCTGCAGGTTTGTGAATTGCAGTGACCCTGAGCTCCATTTTTTAAGTTGCTCTTTTGTGAGCTGGCCTCAAACCCGCAGGATTGCTTCAGGCCCTATTTTGGCTCCGGCGAGGCAGGCTGAGCCTTTCTTTAATTCTTATTCTTAATGGGAAATTAGAGTGATATGTGCCCGTCCAAACCCCTACAACTCTTCTCTCATTGGTTCCCCCTCTTCCCGTTCATCCTCCTCACAATTTGCAAAATGTGTGAAACAGAAGTTTAAATGTGCTGATTCTCCAAGTGGGGAGATTCTAAGTAGCGTGGCTGGAATGGTGAACAGGAGCACCAGGAGAGGATAAATGAGGTGCATTTTAGACACATCTCCCGATCACATGGTGTACAGTCCTCTGGGTTTTCCATGCATGTTTTAGCTGTAGGAAGATCCCTTGAACCTGCAGATTTGGGACCCATTGAATGGGTACCAGGTAGTATTACTTTAAAGGGTGTGCATTTCCTCACCCAACCTCACATTTCTCTTAGCGCAAACAGTTTCCAGCCTTATGTCTCATCCTGCTGTGGGTCTAGATGTGTTCAATCCATGTTGCATCACCGTCCCTGAGGAAAAGTTGTAAGAGGTTTTCTCTGTCTCTCTGTCGTTTATTTTTTTCAATTTATTACTATATTGGTTACAGCTGATTTTCAAAGCTCTGTTTCTTGCTGCTGTACATCCACTTGATTCGCGTACAGAGAGACATCAATAAATTCTTTTTCAGATTCTTACCAGTCGTATATATTCTTTTCCGGTGACTTGAGTGTGCTGAGTGCAGTTCTTTTAGCTACCGTGTAGGCCTTGTTGATTATCAGTTTGGTATTTGGAATGGTATCTTTGCTAATTTCAACCTCCTGGATGATGCCTCACCCCTCTCCACCTTTCCCGTTTAGCAGCCTTATGCGTGTTTTCTACATATTTGACTATGTTTTTGTTTTGTAATTTATTTCATGTGTAGCCATTTTGGATTCCACCTTTAAGTGATATCTTATGATATGTGTCTTTTTCTTTTTGAATTCTGTCACTTAGAATGATCATACGTAACTCCTCCGGAGTTGTTACAACTGGCCATATTTCATTGATTTCCAGGCTGAATAATATTCCACTCTACCTAAGTACCACATCTCTATCCATTTTTTCCCTCCAGAGACATTTAAGTTATATCCTAGTCGAGGATCTTTTAAACAGAGAGGGGGTAAACATTGGGGTGCCTGTGTCCTCTCGATTTTTGTTTTTCCCAAGATATACGCCCATGAGTGCAAGTGCCCTATGCTCTGTAGCTCATTTTTTAGATGCTTTAGTAAACACAATACACTTCTCCAGAATGGCCGTTGGCAATATACATTTCCACTATAAGTCTCACAGGGCTCCCTCTTCTCGTTGCCCTGTCCTGCATTTCTGTTGTTTACGCTTTATGAGGATGGCTCTTCTGACTGATGCGAAGTGATATCTTTTGTAGTATTGACTTCCAGTGCCCACCTGTTTGGTTGGCTAAAAAAGTGTATGCCCTTTTCTTGAATATATACAGAAAAGAACGCATACACCCTTTTTGGCCAACTGCAATGTTGGCAATGTTGGCAATGTTCAGCTCCTTTTCTTGTGCTTAATGGCGAGTCCTTTCTACCTCCTCAAATCCCTTTCCTGCCATTCTCCCTTGCTTACAAGTCCTTTTCTCTGACTTTCCTCAAGACATTTTTCAGTGATGGATATTTTCAACTCTGCAGTTTTGTGAATTTTACTGCCCCTGAGTTCCATTGTTCAACTCGTGTTTATGGGAACTGGCCACAAAGCAGCGGGATTTCCTCAAGCCCTATACTGTTTCCATGGGCAACCCTAGCCTTTGGTCAATTCGTCTTCCTGATTGGAAATTAGAGTGACATGTGCCTGTCTGAACACCTAGGACTTGTCTCTCATTGTTCCTCATCCTTCCGCTTCATCCTCTGGACAAATTCCAAACTGTACGCAACAGGATGTTGACAGTGCTGACATCTCCAAGTGGGGAGACTGTTAGTAAAGACGCTGGAGGGGTGAACCCGAGCACCAGGAGATGAGGAGATGAGATGCCTTTTCCAAACTCTTCCCGATCAGACGGTATACCACCCTCTGGGTGTGACAGACATGTTTTAGCAGTAGGAAGAGTCCCATTCATGTAAGGAGAACACCAGGGCTTTTTCAAAATCAGTGTCTCCCCGAAACCCAAACTGGGGAAGTTTTTAAGCTACGGCTACACATATGTTCATTAAGGGCCTTGGGAAGTAGGCAGAGTCCAAACTTTAGATGATTGAAGTCTTCAGGGTCAGAAGCACTCACCACCAGCTTCCCTTAGGCTACACTTTAACTGTCATTGATAGATGATGTCAATAAAAATATCTATTCTTTTTCAGATTATTTCCCCTTATAGGTTATTGCAAAATGTTGAGTGTAGTTCCCTGTGCTATACAGTAGTTCCTTGTTGATGATCTATTTTATACATAGCAGTGTGTATGTGTTCATTCCAAACTGTTAATTTATCCCTCCTCCCACCTTTCCCCTTTGGTAATAATAAATTATAAGATTTTATACTGCTCAGAAATGGGGGAGCTGAAAGAGAGGTATCATTTTCAATGGAAAAGCATTTAAAACAAGATTGAAGGTTTAACCAAGATTATTAGCTGTACATCCTTGGAAAGAAATCACTTCGTTTCTCTAATATTGACCCGACAAATAAGACAAACCTTTTCACTGAACTTGCTTATAAAAAGTGATGGAAATATCAAATGGAAGTGTTAAAAACATCTTATTTTACCCGAGCCTTATACACTGTTCTATGTTAACTACAGTTTGGCTCACACATCTGTTCATTGAGGTTACAATAGTCTCAATTTCTGTTACTGATCCTCCAGAGTGGACCCCAACAAGTGTCCCCCTGCCCAGTGTCATTGGGGCCAACAGATCGAGACTGAGTTTGGTTCACAAGCAAAGGAAACTTTATATTTTGATCAGAGAATGGAGAGGTGAGAGCATGCACTACCCCGTGGGCTGTGGGCTGGGCTGCTGTGTAGAGATCCTGTCAGAGTCAGTGGGAGGGAGGGAGGCGGCGGAGCTCTCGAGGGCCGGGTTGGCTGTAGCTCAGGCTCTATATCGTGGAGTCTGCACTGGGCCCCAGGAGCTGAGGTGTCGACCCAGCCATTCTGCACTAGGAAATCTGGTCTGAAGTGCCGGGTGTGGAACCTCTGCATGCGGGACCCTAGGAGCACGTGAAATTAGACAAAGCACAAAGGATAAAAAAGGTTAGACTTGACTTTATTGCCCAGATTCTATTTTTATCTCCCAGGGATTTTTAATGGGCTTTGCTGGGGACAAACCCCTCCTCTGCCTTTTGTCCCGTTCCTCATTCTTGGAGTGCTGAGGGTGCAGACCCTTCTTCTGTAACTGCTGAGTGCTGAGTTGGGAGCCCTCATACCCTGGGGCGAGGGTCAGAGCTTCTCCCCAGCAGCCTCCCGGTGACGTTGATTGTCCCCAGGACCCCTGCCTCCCTGCTCGTCCACCTGAGCACCAGCATTGGAAGTGTTATAGATTCTAATGACCTTTAAGGGTCCAGGAAAGAGATGTGCAGAGACGCTGTGGGGGCCGGTTTCACCCCGCCCCACATTTGTTCGGCCACCTTAGGCTGACCGTCTCTGCCAGCCTAGATGCTCTGACCAGTAGTCTGCGCTTTCTTCAATTAGGCCCCTGAATTAACGTACAAACAGCACCAGGTGTCAGAGCCCTGCCCGCTCAACTCCCAGACAGTCCAGGGTCAGTGGTGACCAAGGACCATGATGGCTACTGAGTCAACAGCCTTTTGAAGTAAACAGGAGTCCAGCCGGTCTTATTGGCCACCATCATCACGGTGTCTGTAGGCTTTTCTATGGTGACAGTGTGGTATACTGTTCCCCCGCCGAGATTATTAGCTCCCCTCTGGGTGCAGTAAGTCCTGCAAGCAGTAGTCTACTCTTTTGGGACACACTCTTGTTGTTTTATGAGAGAAACTCCAGGTCAAGTGATGTTCACACGAGTCGTCATGGTGCCCTGTTGCCCCCGGTTATCTCTCTGGATGTTGGAGTTGGAGGGCCTCCTCACTCGAGGTCGGTGTGCCCACGGAGCGAACCCTGCAACTTCAGGGCATGGTTGGTGGTTAGGATCACCACGTGGGGTCCTTTTCCCTTAGGAGGGAGGTGGCCTTTTGGGCTGCTGATTTCCAGGTTTTTAGATACCGCCAGTATCTTGGCCAGATGTGGCAGTGGGCCAAGCCCCTTAGTGACCGTAGTTTATCCTACCTGGATGGCATTCTTGCATTGTTCCATTTCAAGCGGTCCCAGTTTTTGCACTAATTCTCCAATGGCGATTCACCTTTCACCGGGAATGTAAAGGTCAAAGGGTTTAGCTAAATTAGGGAGTTCCAGGGCAAGGGTCTGAATTGACTGCTCTTTCCATTCTTGAAAGGCCACTTCTGGATTCTATTCAAAAGGATCATCATCTTTTCCTTTCAGTGTTTCATATAGAGGCCCAGCTAGTAGACTGTAGTTAGGGATCCAGAAGCAGCAAACCCTGGCCTCCCCAGGAACCCCTAAGCTGTCTTCTAGTTTTAGAAAGGGGTAAGGCTGAAAATGGTTTCTTCCCTTTCCTGGGATGGGCTTCTCTGACCTTCTGTGAGAATGAAGCCCAGGCAGGTCACCGCAGTCTGTGATATTTGAGCTTTTTCTTGGACAACTTCTATCCTTTATTGGCTTGGTAGTTCAGAGGCCTCCTTAGTAGGGCTGGTGATCAGAATGTCGTCTGCATATTGAAGGAGGGTTTCCTTTTCCAGAGGTAGAACTTTTAGGTCTTTAGCTAAGCTTTCCCCAAAGATGGTGTGGGAATTTTTGCACCCTTGGGGCCAGACGGCCCGGAAGTATTGTTTTAGTTGTATGTGGAGTCCTGCCACTCACAAGCCAAAATTTCTTGTGACTCTGGGACTAATGGAATACAAAAGAAGGCATCATTGAAGACTAATACAGAATACCATGTCCTGGTGGTTGGTAGAATGACCAGCAGGGTGTAGGAATTAGGAGCAACTGGAGGTATATCCTCGGTGGCTTCACTGACTGTCCTGACATCCTTTACCAGGTCCCCAGCAGCCCATGGGGCTCTCGTGGTCAGACCAATCCCAGAATATGGAGCTCACCTGGGCAGGTACCCCACCCCCACCCCAGCCCACGGGGCTCTCGTGGTCAGGCCCCTCCCAGGATACAGAGCTACCCTTGCAGGTACCGTGGCAGGGCTGGGCACACAGGAACCGTGCACATAGCCCTCATTGCAGAGCACCCCCAGCTCACCTGTCGCTCAGAGCTGACACAGAGCACCTCAGAGCAGGACTTGAACTAACAAACAGCAGCTGCGACAGGTCTGTGACCCTGGGCATCACTCCGTGAGGCCTCCCTCCACCTGGTCTTCCAGAGACTTCCACTGCACCCGGGGCACCAGGCCTCTGTCTCCAACCACCACCCACCCCTCCTCTGCCTGACTCCTGGGTTCCTCTCATTAGGAGAGGGTTTTCTTGAAGTTGTCTCCCACTCATGGGCCAGATAAAATGATTAGAAAACAAGCCAAAGCTGCAGCCCCTTGTCTATCCTGACTCTCAGGAGCCCACACCTGTTCCTTGGACCTGGCCGGTTCAGCAAGTTCCATTTTCTGCAACTGTGAGCCCCTGAGGGGTGATGATTGGCTGACCTGGGCAGCCTTACCGTGCCGGCCAGCCCTCCCCAGGTGTGCCTGGGTTGAGATCAATATAAATACCACTCCAGGCAGCAAGAGCCCCTGCAGCCGTGCCTGACGCCATTTTCTCTGCCCTGTCAGCAGTCTCGGGGCTGGGCTGGTGGGAGGGAGTGAGAGGCCACGGCTTTGTGGGTGGCCCAGTGTGAGTGGGGCTCTGCTGGACTTTCTGCAGCAGTTGCCAGGCTGCCACCTGCTAAAGAAGAGGATGTGTCACCCATACCTGCTGCTGGAATTTCTCCCTGGGCAGAGGTGAGGAAGGAAAAAAGCAGTGGGGGCAGGGACAGGACGGGTATCTCAGGCAGGGAAATGGAAATCTTCCAGAAGAGCACCCAGGGCCAGGACCATCCTGGCTGGCCTGCAGGCACCAAGTCGGCCGGCATGCTGTCACTCGTGTGGCTCTATGGCCCTTCCTCTAGGCTTTCAAGTCCTTGTATATATTCAGGTGTTTTACCTGGGACGGGTGGGAATAGTTCAGCAGCAACTGGCCTGGGGCTCAGCTCACGTTTACTCACAGATGCCTCGGCACGGTGCCCCAGCTTTGCAATGAGGACGCTTGTTGCGTGGGGGCTGCTGGCTGAATGGGAGACGATTCCCCACCACTGACCAACTTCAGAATTGTTTACAACTGGAGCAAGTGCCCTGATACGGTTTTCCTCTGTGTAACTGGTGGGTTCTGTGTTTTTTTTCTCTTTTTCGTTTTTGGTTCAAGGTAGATTTTATTCCTCTTTTTTGTATTTACAGATATAAGCATGGAAATAATTTATTCATATAAATACATGTATGTGCAGGGAATAATTGTTTTTTCTGTTTTATTTTTTAAATTTTATTTCTTTTTAATTTTGAATTTTATTTTATATTTTTATACAGCAGGTTCTTATTGGTTATCTATTTTATACATATAAATGTATACATGCCAATCCCAGTCTCTCAACTCCTCCCACCACCACCCCCCCAACAGCTTTCCCCCCTTGTTGTCCATACGTTTGTTGTCTACATCTGTTGCTCTATTTATGCCTTGCAAAATGGTTAATCTGTACAGTTTTTCTAGGTTCCACATATATGCATGAATATACAAGATTTGTTTTTCTCTTTCTGACTTACTTCACTCTGTATGACAGTCTCTAGATCCATCGACGTCTCTACAAATGACCCAATTTCATTCCTTTTCATGGCTTAGTAATATTCCATTTTATATATGTACCACAGCTTTATGCATTCGTCTGTCTGTGGGCATTTAGGTTGCTTCCATTACCTCGATATTGTAAATAGTGATGCAATGAACATTGCGGTGAATGACTCTTTTTGATTTATGGTTTTGTCTGGGTATATGTCCAGTACTGGGATTGCTGTATCATATGGTAATTCTATTGTTAGTTTCTTAAGAAATTCCATATTGTTCTCCATAATGACTGTATCAATTTATATTCCCAACAATAGTGGAAGAGGGTTCCTTTTCTCCACACCCTTTCCAGCATTTTTTGTTTGTAGATTTTCAATGATGCCTATTCTACCAGGTGTGAGGTGATACCTCATTGTTGAATCCATTTCGTTGAGCAAGGGGTAGCTCTTGTCTATTACATATTTGGCTTATGGAACGGTATCTGTGCTAATTTCAAACTCTGCTTTTATGCAGCACCCCAACTCACCTTCCCCCTTAAGCAGGCATAAGTTGGTTTTCTAAACTTGAGACCCTGTTCTGTTTTGTAATTCAGTTCATGTGTAGCCAAGTTCACATTCCGTGTATTAGTGATACCTTATGATGTTTCTTTTTCTGTGTGACTTATTTCACTTAGAATCATCGTGCCTCAATGCACTCATTATGCTGGTACGGGCCTGGTGACATAGATTTCATTGCTGAGTGGTATTCTGTTGTACAGAAGTACCGCAACTTCTTTATCCATTATTTGCTCTCTGGGATATTTAACTTGTGCCGTAGAAGAGATTCCTGTAAAAAGAGCCGTCCCAAATTTTGGGGTTGCTGTGCCTTTTTGATATTAATTTCCCTAAGCTATAGGACCATAAGTGGAAGTGCCCTAGGCTCTGTTGCTTTGTTTTTTAGATGTTTCAGGAAACACCATACACTTCTCCTGAGTGTCTGTTGGCAATTTACATCCCGCCCATCAGCATAACAAGGCTCCCAGTTCTCCATGGCCTGTCCTGCCTTTCTGGATTATACACTTTATTCTGATGGCCCTTTTGACCGGGGGGAAGTGAGACTTCATTGTAGTGCAGATTTCCTTTGCAAGCTTGCTTGGTTGGCCAAAAAGGGCGTATGCGTTTTTTCCTGAATATATTCAGGAAAAAACGCATACGCCCTTTTGGCAAAGTGCATCATTGTGGACGTTCTGCCTCTTTTCCTATGCTTTCAATGCAATTCCAGTCTACCTCCTGAAATCGGTATCCTGCAATTCTGCCCCGCTTTCAAGTCCTCTTGGCAGCCTTACTTCAGTATATTTTTGGACGATAGCTGTCATTTATAACTCTGCAGGTTTGTGAATTACAGAGACCCTGAGCTCCTTTCTTCAACTCGCTTTCTTTTGAGCTGGCCGCAACACCGCAGGATGGCTTCAGGCCCTAATCTGGTTCCGGCACGGCACGCTGAGCCTTTGGTTATTTCCTCTTCCTGGTGGGAAATGAGAGTTAAATTTGCCCGTCCAGACACCTCCAGCTAGTCTCTCATTGGTTCTCCCTATTCCTGTTCATCTTCCACAGAAATTGCAAACTGGGCCAAACAGGAGGTTAAAGGCGCTGACTCTCCACGTCGGGAGAGTGTTAGTAAAGGGTCTGGAATGTTGCACCCGAGTACCAGTGGAGGAAAACTGAGACATATTTGAACACGTCTCCCGTTCACACGGTTGATCATACTCGGGGTTCCACATGCATGTTTTAGCTGAAGGAAGAATACCTTAAACCTTGAGAGTTGAGACCCGTGTAATGGGTACCATGCAATATGACTTCAAAGGGTCTTCATTTGCTCACCGAACCTCTCCAATCCTATCACTGCTGCGTTCATGCCCCTGTACACATGCTTGATTCTCTTTCGGAGACATAGCAATCCATAGGTTTTAAGATACTTACTAGTCAGGTACATTCTTAGGCGTTTAATATGCGGTGTTGAGTCCATTTCGTTGAGCAAGGAGTAGCTCTTGTCTATTCCATATTTGGCTTAAGGAACTTTATCTGTGCTCATTTCAATCTCTGGTTTTATGCAGCACCCCAACTCACCTTTCCCCTTAAGCAAGCATAAGTTGGTTTTCTAAATTTGAGACCCTGTTCTGTTCTGTAATTCAGTTCCTGTGTAGCCAAGTTTACATTCCGTGTATTACTGATATCTTATGATGTTTCTTTTTCTGTGTGACTTATTTCAGTTAGAATCATCATACCTGAATCCACTCATTGTGATGCTAAGGGCCTGATGACATAGATTTCATTGCTGAGTGATATTGCTTTGTAAGTAAATACCACAACTTCTTTATCCATTTTTCACTTTCTGCGATGTTGAACTTGTACTGTAAACGAGGTTCTTGTAAACAGAGGCATCCCAAACTTTGGGGTGGCTGTGTCTTTTTGATTTTAATTTCCCTAAGCTATAGGACCATAAGTGGCAGTGCCCTAGGCTCTGTTGCTTTGTATTTTAGATGTTTCAGGAAACACCGTACACTTCTCCCGAGTGTCTGTTGGCAATTTACATCCCGCACATCAGCATAACAAGGCTCCCAGTTCTCCATGGCCTGTCCTGCCTTTCTGGATTTTACACTTTTTTCAGATGGCCCTTTTGACCGGGGCGAAGTGAGACTTCATTGTAGTGCAGATTTCCTTTGCAAGCTTTCTTGGTTGGCCAAAAAGGGCGTATGCGTTTTTTCCTGAATATATTCAGGAAAAAACGCATACGCCCTTTTTGGCCAAGTGCATCATTGTGGACGTTCTGCCTCTTTTCCTATGCTTTCAATGCAATTCCAGTCTACCTCCTGAAATCGGTTTCCTGCAATTCTGCCCCGCTTTCAAGTCCTCTTGGCAGCCTTACTTCAGTCTATTTTTGGACGATAGGTGTCATTTATAACTCTGCAGGTTTGTGAATTACAGTGCCCCTGAGCTCCTTTCTTCAACTCGCTTTCTTGTGACCTGGCCGCAACACCGCAGGATGGCTTCAGGCCCTAATCTGGTTCTGGCACGGCACGCTGAGCCTTCGGTTATTTCCTCTTCCTGGTGGGAAATGAGAGTTAAATTTGCCCGTCCAGACACCTCCACCTAGCCTCTCATTGGTTCTCCCTATTGCTGTTCATCTTCCGCAGAAATTGCAAACTGGGCCAAACAGGAGGTTAAAGGGACTGACTCTCCAAGTGGGGAGAGTGTTAGTAAAGCGTCTGGAATGTTGCACCCGAGTACCAGGGTACGAAAACTGGGACATATTTGAACACGTCTCCCGATCACATGGTTGATCATACTCTGGGTTCCACATGCATGTTTTAGCTGAAGGAAGAATACCTAAAATCTGCGTCTTTGAAACCCGTGGAATGGGTACCATGCAATATGACTTCAAAGGGTCTTCATTTGCTCACCGAACCTCTCCAATCCTATCACTGCTGCATTTATGCCTCTGTACACATGCTTGATTCTCTATCGGAGACATAGCAATCCATAGGTTTTAAGATACTTACTAGTCAGGTACATTCTTAGGCGTTTAATATGGGGTGTTGAGTCCATTTCGTTGAGCAAGGAGTAGCTCTTGTCTATTCCATATTTGGCTTAAGGAACTTTATCTGTGCTCATTTCAATCTCTGGTTTTATGCAGCACCCCAACTCACCTTTACCCTTAAGCAAGAATAAGTTGGTTTTCTAAATTTGAGACCCTGTTCTGTTCTGTAATTCACTTCCTGTGTAGCCAAGTTTCCATCCCGTGTATTACTGATATCTTATGATGTTTCTTTTTCTGTGTGACTTATTTCAGTTAGAATCATCATACCTGAATCCACTCATTGTGCTGCTAAGGGCCTGATGACACAGATTTCATTGCTGAGTGATATTGCTTTGTAAGTAAATACCACAACTTCTTTATCCATTTTTCACTTTCTGCGATGTTGAACTTGTACTGTAAACGAGGTTCTTGTAAACAGAGCCGTTCCAAACTTTGGGGTGGCTGTGTCTTTTTGATTTTAATTTCCCTAAGCTATAGGACCATAAGTGGAAGTGCCCTAGGTTCTGTTGCTTTGTTTTTTAGATGTTTCAGGAAACACCATACACTTCTCCCGAGTGGTTGTTGGCAATTTACATCCCGCCCATCAGCATAACAAGGCTCCCAGTTCTCCATGGCCTGTCCTGCCTTTCTGGATTTTACACTTTTTTCAGATGGCCCTTTTGACCGGGGGGAAGTGAGACTTCATTGTAGTGCAGATTTCCTTTGCAAGCTTGCTTGGTTGGCCAAAAAGGGCGTATGCGTTTTTTCCTGAATATATTCAGGAAAAAACGCATACGCCCTTTTTGGCCAAGTGCATCATTGTGGACGTTCTGCCTCTTTTCCTATGCTTTCAATGCAATTCCAGTCTACCTCCTGAAATCGGTTTCCTGCAATTCTTCCCCGCTTTCAAGTCCTCTTGGCAGCCTTACTTCAGTCTATTTTTGGACGATAGCTGTCATTTATAACTCTGCAGGTTTGTGAATTACAGTGCCCCTGAGCTCCTTTCTTCAACTCACTTTCTTGTGACCTGGCCGCAACACCGCAGGATGGCTTCAGGCCCTAATCTGGTTCCGGTACGGCACGCTGAGCCTTTGGTTATTTCCTCTTCCTGGTGGGAAATGAGAGTTAAATTTGCCCGTCCAGACACCTCCAGCTAGCCTCTCATTGGTTCTCGCTATTCCTGTTCATCTTCCGCAGAAATTGCAAACTGTGCCAAACAGGAGGTTAAAGGCGCTGACTCTCCAAGTGGGGAGAGTGTTAGTAAAGCGTCTGGAATGTTGCACCCGAGTACCAGGGGAGGAAAACTGAGACATATTTGAACACGTCTCCCGATCACATGGTTGATCATACTCTAGGTTCCACATGCATGTTTTAGCTGAAGGAAGAATACCTTAAACCTGGGTAGTTGAAACCCGTGGAATGGGTACCATGCAATATGACTTCAAAGGGTCTTCATTTGCTCACCGAACCTCTCCAATCCTATCACTGCTGCATTTATGCCTCTGTACACATGCTTGATTCTCTATCGGAGACATAGCAATCCATAGGTTTTAAGATACTTACTAGTCAGGTACATTCTTAGGCGTTTAATATGGGGTGTTGAGTCCATTTCGTTGAGCAAGGAGTAGCTCTTGTCTATTCCATATTTGGCTTAAGGAACTTTATCTGTGCTCATTTCAATCTCTGGTTTTATGCAGCACCCCAACTCACCTTTACCCTTAAGCAAGCATAAGTTGGTTTTCTAAATTTGAGACCCTGTTCTGTTCTGTAATTCAGTTCCTGTGTAGCCAAGTTTCCATTCCGTGTATTACTGATATCTTATGATGTTTCTTTTTCTGTGTGACTTATTTCAGTTAGAATCATCATACCTGAATCCACTCATTGTGATGCTAAGGGCCTGATGACATAGATTTCATTGCTGAGTGATATTGCTTTGTAAGTAAATACCACAACTTCTTTATCCATTTTTCACTTTCTGCGATGTTGAACTTGTACTGTAAACGAGGTTCTTGTAAACAGAGGCGTCCCAAACTTTGGGGTGGCTGTGTCTGTTTGATTTTAATTTCCCTAAGCTATAGGACCATAAGTGGCAGTGCCCTAGGCTCTGTTGCTTTGTTTTTTAGATGTTTCAGGAAACACCATACACTTCTCCCCAGTGTCTGTTGGCAATTTACATCCCGCCCATCAGCATAACAAGGATCCCAGTTCTCCATGGCCTGTCCTGCCTTTCTGGATTTTACACTTTTTTCAGATGGCCCTTTTGACCGGGGGGAAGTGAGACTTCATTGTAGTGCAGATTTCCTTTGCAAGCTTGCTTGGTTGGCCAAAAAGGGCGTATGCGTTTTTTCCTGAATATATTCAGGAAAAAACGCATACGCCCTTTTTGGCCAAGTGCATCATTGTGGACGTTCTGCCTCTTTTCCTATGCTTTCAATGCAATTCCAGTCTACCTCCTGAAATCGGTTTCCTGCAATTCTGCCCCGCTTTCAAGTCCTCTTGGCAGCCTTACTTCAGTCTATTTTTGGACGATAGCTGTCATTTATAACTCTGCAGGTTTGTGAATTACAGTGCCCCTGAGCTCCTTTCTTCAACTCACTTTCTTGTGACCTGGCCGCAACACCGCAGGATGGCTTCAGGCCCTAATCTGGTTCCGGTACAGCACGCTGAGCCTTTGGTTATTTCCTCTTCCTGGTGGGAAATGAGAGTTAAATTTGCCCGTCCAGACACCTCCAGCTAGCCTCTCATTGGTTCTCGCTATTCCTATTCATCTTCCGCAGAAATTGCAAACTGTGCCAAACAGGAGGTTAAAGGCGCTGACTCTCCAAGTGGGGAGAGTGTTAGTAAAGCGTCTGGAATGTTGCACCCGAGTACCAGGGGAGGAAAACTGAGACATATTTGAACACGTCTCCCGATCACATGGTTGATCATACTCTAGGTTCCACATGCATGTTTTAGCTGAAGGAAGAATACCTTAAACCTGGGTAGTTGAAACCCGTGGAATGGGTACCATGCAATATGACTTCAAAGGGTCTTCATTTGCTCACCGAACCTCTCCAATCCTATCACTGCTGCATTTATGCCTCTGTACACATGCTTGATTCTCTATCGGAGACATAGCAATCCATAGGTTTTAAGATACTTACTAGTCAGGTACATTCTTAGGCGTTTAATATGGGGTGTTGAGTCCATTTCGTTGAGCAAGGAGTAGCTCTTGTCTATTCCATATTTGGCTTAAGGAACTTTATCTGTGCTCATTTCAATCTCTGGTTTTATGCAGCACCCCAACTCACCTTTACCCTTAAGCAAGCATAAGTTGGTTTTCTAAATTTGAGACCCTGTTCTGTTCTGTAATTCAGTTCCTGTGTAGCCAAGTTTCCATTCCGTGTATTACTGATATCTTATGATGTTTCTTTTTCTGTGTGACTTATTTCAGTTAGAATCATCATACCTGAATCCACTCATTGTGATGCTAAGGGCCTGATGACATAGATTTCATTGCTGAGTGATATTGCTTTGTAAGTAAATACCACAACTTCTTTATCCATTTTTCACTTTCTGCGATGTTGAACTTGTACTGTAAACGAGGTTCTTGTAAACAGAGGCGTCCCAAACTTTGGGGTGGCTGTGTCTTTTTGATTTTAATTTCCCTAAGCTATAGGACCATAAGTGGCAGTGCCCTAGGCTCTGTTGCTTTGTTTTTTAGATGTTTCAGGAAACACCATACACTTCTCCCCAGTGTCTGTTGGCAATTTACATCCCGCCCATCAGCATAACAAGGATCCCAGTTCTCCATGGCCTGTCCTGCCTTTCTGGATTTTACACTTTTTTCAGATGGCCCTTTTGACCGGGGGGAAGTGAGACTTCATTGTAGTGCAGATTTCCTTTGCAAGCTTGCTTGGTTGGCCAAAAAGGGCATATGCGTTTTTTCCTGAATATATTCAGGAAAAAACGCATACGCCCTTTTTGGCCAAGTGCATCATTGTGGACGTTCTGCCTCTTTTCCTATGCTTTCAATGCAATTCCAGTCTACCTCCTGAAATCGGTTTCCTGCAATTCTGCCCCGCTTTCAAGTCCTCTTGGCAGCCTTACTTCAGTCTATTTTTGGACGATAGCTGTCATTTATAACTCTGCAGGTTTGTGAATTACAGTGCCCCTGAGCTCCTTTCTTCAACTCGCTTTCTTGTGACCTGGCCGCAACACCGCAGGATGGCTTCAGGCCCTAATCTGGTTCCGGCCCGGCATGCTGAGCCTTTGGTTAATTCCTCTTCCTGGTGGGAAATGAGAGTTAAATTTGCCCGTCCAGACACCTCCAGCTAGTCTCTCATTGGTTCTCGCTATTCCTGTTCATCTTCCGCAGAAATTGCAAACTGGGCCAAACAGGAGGTTAAAGGGACTGACTCTCCAAGTGGGGAGAGTGTTAGTAAAGCGTCTGGAATGTTGCACCCGAGTACCAGGGTACGAAAACTGAGACATATTTGAACACGTCTCCCGATCACATGGTTGATCATACTCTAGGTTCCACATGCATGTTTTAGCTGAAGGAAGAATACCTTAAACCTGGGTAGTTGAAACCCGTGGAATGGGTACCATGCAATATGACTTCAAAGGGTCTTCATTTGCTCACCGAACCTCTCCAATCCTATCACTGCTGCGTTTATGCCCCTGTACACATGCTTGATTCTCTTTTGGAGACATAGCAATCCATAGGTTTTAAGATACTTACAAGTCAGGTACATTCTTAGGCGTTTAATATGCGGTGTTGAGTCCATTTCGTTGAGCAAGGAGTAGCTCTTGTCTATTCCATATTTGGCTTAAGGAACTTTATCTGTGCTCATTTCAATCTCTGGTTTTATGCAGCACCCCAACTCACCTTTACCCTTAAGCAAGCATAAGTTGGTTTTCTAAATTTGAGTCCCTGTTCTGTTCTGTAATTCAGTGCCTGTGTAGCCAAGTTTACATTCCGTGTATTACTGATATCTTATGATGTTTCTTTTTCTGTGTGACTTACTTCAGTTAGAATCATCATACCTGAATCCACTCATTGTGCTGCTAAGGGCCTGATGACACAGATTTCATTGCTGAGTGATATTGCTTTGTAAGTAAATACCACAACTTCTTTATCCATTTTTCACTTTCTGCGATGTTGAACTTGTACTGTAAACGAGGTTTTTGTAAACAGAGCCGTTCCAAACTTTGGGGTGGCTGTGTCTTTTTGATTTTAATTTCCCTAAGCTATAGGACCATAAGTGGAAGTGCCCTAGGTTTTGTTGCTTTGTTTTTTAGATGTTTCAGGAAACACCATACACTTCTCCCGAGTGGTTGTTGGCATTTTATATCCCGCCCATCAACATAACAAGGCTCCCAGTTCTCCATGGCCTGTCCTGCCTTTCTGGATTTTACACTTTTTTCAGATGGCCCTTTTGACCGGGGGGAAGTGAGACTTCATTGTAGTGCAGATTTCCTTTGCAAGCTTGCTTGGTTGGCCAAAAAGGGCGTATGCGTTTTTTCCTGAATATATTCAGGAAAAAACGCATACGCCCTTTTTGGCCAAGTGCATCATTGTGGACGTTCTGCCTCTTTTCCTATGCTTTCAATGCAATTCCAGTCTACCTCCTGAAATCGGTTTCCTGCAATTCTGCCCCGCTTTCAAGTCCTCTTGGCAGCCTTACTTCAGTCTATTTTTGGACGATAGCTGTCATTTATAACTCTGCAGGTTTGTGAATTACAGTGCCCCTGAGCTCCTTTCTTCAACTCGCTTTCTTTTGAGCTGGCCGCAACACCGCAGGATGGCTTCAGGCCCTAATCTGGTTCCGGTACGGCACGCTGAGCCTTTGGTTATTTCCTCTTCCTTGTGGGAAATGAGAGTTAAATTTGCCCGTCCAGACACCTCCAGCTAGTCTCTCATTGGTTCTCGCTATCCCTGTTCATCTTCCGCAGAAATTGCAAACTGGGCCAAACAGGAGGTTAAAGGCGCTGACTCTCCAAGTGGGGAGAGTGTTAGTAAAGCGTCTGGAATGTTGCACCCGAGTACCAGGGGAGGAAAACTGAGACATATTTGAACACGTCTCCCGTTCACATGGTTGATCATACTGGGGTTCCACATGCATGTTTTAGCTGAAGGAAGAATACCTTAAACCTGGAGAGTTGAGACCCGTGGAATGGGTACCATGCAATATGACTTCAAAGGGTCTTCATTTGCTCACCGAACCTCTCCAATCCTATCACTGCTGTGTTTATGCCCCTGTACACATGCTTGATTCTCTTTTGGAGACATAGCAATCCATAGGTTTTACGATACTTACTAGTCAGGTACATTCTTAGGCGTTTAATATGCGGTGTTGAGTCCATTTCGTTGAGCAAGGAGTAGCTCTTGTCTATTCCATATTTGACTTAAGGAACTTTATCTGTGCTCATTTCAATCTCTGGTTTTATGCAGCACCCCACCTCACCTTTACCCTTAAGCAAGCATAAGTTGTTTTTCTAAATTTGAGACCCTGTTCTGTTCTGTAATTCAGTTCCAGTGTAGCCAAGTTTCCATTCCGTGTATTACTGATATCTTATGATGTTTCTTTTTCTGTGTGACTTACTTCAGTTAGAATCATCATACCTGAATCCACTCATTGTGCTGCTAAGGGCCTGATGACACAGATTTCATTGCTGAGTGATATTGCTTTGTAAGTAAATACCACAACTTCTTTATCCATTTTTCACTTTCTGCGATGTTGAACTTGTACTGTAAACGAGGTTCTTGTAAACAGAGGCATCCCAAACTTTGGGGTGGCTGTGTCTGTTTGATTTTAATTTCCCTAAGCTATAGGACCATAAGTGGCAGTGCCCTAGGCTCTGTTGCTTTGTTTTTTAGATGTTTCAGGAAACACCATACACTTCTCCCGAGTGTCTGTTGGCAATTTACATCCCGCCCATCAGCATAACAAGGCTCCCAGTTCTCCATGGCCTGTCCTGCCTTTCTGGATTTTACACTTTTTTCAGATGGCCCTTTTGACCGGGGGGAAGTGAGACTTCATTGTAGTGCAGATTTCCTTTGCAAGCTTGCTTGGTTGGCCAAAAAGGGCGTATGCGTTTTTTCCTGAATATATTCAGGAAAAAACGCATACGCCCTTTTTGGCCAAGTGCATCATTGTGGACGTTCTGCCTCTTTTCCTATGCTTTCAATGCAATTCCAGTCTACCTCCTGAAATCGGTTTCCTGCAATTCTGCCCCGCTTTCAAGTCCTCTTGGCAGCCTTACTTCAGTCTATTTTTGGACGATAGCTGTCATTTATAACTCTGCAGGTTTGTGAATTACAGTGCCCCTGAGCTCCTTTCTTCAACTCGCTTTCTTGTGAGCTGGCCGCAACACCGCAGGATGGCTTCAGGCCCTAATCTGGTTCCGGCCCGGCATGCTGAGCCTTTGGATAATTCCTCTTCCTGGTGGGAAATGAGAGTTAAATTTGCCCGTCCAGACACCTCCAGCTAGCCTCTCATTGGTTCTCGCTATTCCTGTTCATCTTCCGCAAAAATTGCAAACTGGGCCAAACAGGAGGTTAAAGGGACTGACTCTCCAAGTGGGGAGAGTGCTAGTAAAGCGTCTGGAATGTTGCACCCGAGTACCAGGGTACGAAAACTGAGACATATTTGAACACGTCTCCCGATCACATGGTTGATCATACTCTAGGTTCCACATCCATGTTTTAGCTGAAGGAAGAATACCTTAAACCTGGGTAGTTGAAACCCGTGGAATGGGTACCATGTAATATGACTTTAAAGGGTCTTCATTTGCTCACCGAACCTCTCCAATCCTATCACTGCTGCATTTATGCCCCTGTACACATGCTTGATTCTCTTTTGGAGACATAGCAATCCATAGGTTTTAAGATACTTACAAGTCAGGTACATTCTTAGGCGTTTAATATGCGGTGTTGAGTCCATTTCGTTGAGCAAGGAGTAGCTCTTGTCTATTCCATATTTGGCTTAAGGAACTTTATCTGTGCTCATTTCAATCTCTGGTTTTATGCAGCACCCCAACTCACCTTTACCCTTAAGCAAGCATAAGTTGTTTTTCTAAATTTGAGTCCCTGTTCTGTTCTGTAATTCAGTTCCTGTGTAGCCAAGTTTACATTCCGTGTATTACTGATATCTTATGATGTTTCTTTTTCTGTGTGACTTACTTCAGTTAGAATCATCATAACTGAATCCACTCATTGTGCTGCTAAGGGCCTGATGACACAGATTTCATTGCTGAGTGATATTGCTTTGTAAGTAAATACCACAACTTCTTTATCCATCTTTCACTTTCTGCGATGTTGAACTTGTACTGTAAACGAGGTTCTTGTAAACAGAGCCGTTCCAAACTTTGGGGTGGCTGTGTCTTTTTGATTTTAATTTCCCTAAGCTATAGGACCATAAGTGGACGTGCCCTAGGTTCTGTTGCTTTGTTTTTTAGATGTTTCAGGAAACACCATACACTTCTCCCGAGTGGTTGTTGGCAATTTATATCCCGCCCATCAGCATAACAAGGCTCCCAGTTCTCCATGGCCTGTCCTGCCTTTCTGGATTTTACACTTTTTTCAGATGGCCCTTTTGACCGGGGGGAAGTGAGACTTCATTGTAGTGCAGATTTCCTTTGCAAGCTTGCTTGGTTGGCCAAAAAGGGCGTATGCGTTTTTTCCTGAATATATTCAGGAAAAAACGCATACGCCCTTTTTGGCCAAGTGCATCATTGTGGACGTTCTGCCTCTTTTCCTATGCTTTCAATGCAATTCCAGTCTACCTCCTGAAATCGGTTTCCTGCAATTCTGCCCCGCTTTCAAGTCCTCTTGGCAGCCTTACTTCAGTCTATTTTTGGACGATAGCTGTCATTTATAACTCTGTAGGTTTGTGAATTACAGTGCCCCTGAGCTCCTTTCTTCAACTCACTTTCTTTTGAGCTGGCCGCAACACCGCAGGATGGCTTCAGGCCCTAATCTGGTTCCGGTACGGCACGCTGAGCCTTTGGTTATTTCCTCTTCCTGGTGGGAAATGAGAGTTAAATTTGCCCGTCCAGACACCTCCAGCTAGCCTCTCATTGGTTCTCGCTATTCCTGTTCATCTTCCGCAGAAATTGCAAACTGGGCCAAACAGGAGGTTAAAGGCGCTGACTCTCCAAGTCGGGAGAGTGTTAGTAAAGCGTCTGGAATGTTGCACCCGAGTACCAGGGGAGGAAAACTGAGACATATTTGAACACGTCTCCCGATCACATGGTTGATCATACTCTAGGTTCCACATGCATGTTTTAGCTGAAGGAAGAATACCTTAAACCTGGGTAGTTGAAACCCGTGGAATGGGTACCATGCAATATGACTTCAAAGGGTCTTCATTTGCTCACCGAACCTCTCCAATCCTATCACTGCTGCGTTTATGCCCCTGTACACATGCTTGATTCTCTTTCGGAGACATAGCAATCCATAGGTTTTACGATACTTACTAGTCAGGTACATTCTTAGGCGTTTAATATGGGGTGTTGAGTCCATTTTGTTGAGCAAGGAGTAGCTCTTGTCTATTCCATATTTGGCTTAAGGAACTTTATCTGTGCTCATTTCAATCTCTTGTTTTATGCAGCACCCCAACTCACCTTTCCCCTTAAGCAAGCATAAGTTGGTTTTCTAAATTTGAGACCCTGTTGTGTTTTGGAATGCAGTTCCTGTGTAGCCAAGTTTACATTCCGTGTATTAGTGATATCTTATGATGTTTCTTTTTCTGTGTGACTTATTTCAGTTAGAATCATCGTACCTGAATCCACTCATTATGCTGCTACGGGCCTGATGACATAGATTTCATTGCTGAGTGATACTGCATTGTACGTAAGTACCACAAGTTCTTTATCCATTTTTCACTTTCTGTGATATTGAACTTGTACGGTAAACGAGGTTCTTGTAAACGGAGGCGTCCCAAACTTTGGGGTGGCTGTGTCTTTTTGATTTTAATTTCCCTAAGCTATAGGACCATAAGTGGAAGTGCCCTAGGCTCTGTTGCTTTGTTTTTTAGATGTTTCAGGAAACACCATACACTTCTTCCGAGTGGTTGTTGGCAATTTACATCCCGCCCATCAGCATAACAAGGCTCCCAGTTCTCCATGGCCTGTCCTGCCTTTCTGGATTTTACACTTTTTTCAGATGGCCCTTTTGACCGGGGGGAAGTGAGACTTCATTGTAGTGCAGATTTCCTTTGCAAGCTTGCTTGGTTGGCCAAAAAGGGCGTATGCGTTTTTTCCTGAATATATTCAGGAAAAAACGCATACGCCCTTTTTGGCCAAGTGCATCATTGTGGACGTTCTGCCTCTTTTCCTATGCTTTCAATGCAATTCCAGTCTACCTCCTGAAATTGGTTTCCTGCAATTCTGCCCAGCTTTCAAGTCCTCTTGGCAGCCTTACTTCAGTATATTTTTGGACGATAGCTGTCATTTATAACTCTGCAGGTTTGTGAATTATAGTGCCCCTGAGCTCCTTTCTTCAACTCGGTTTCTTTTGAGCTGGCCGCAACACCGCAGGATGGCTACAGTCCCTAATCTGGTTCCGGTACGGCACGCTGAGCCTTTGGTTATTTCCTCTTCCTGGAGGGAAATGAGAGTTAAATTTGCCCGTCCAGACACCTCCAGCTAGCCTCTCATTGGTTCTCGCTATTCCTGTTCATCTTCCGCAGAAATTGCAAACTGGGCCAAACAGGAGGTTAAAGGGACTGACTCTCCAAGTGGGGAGAGTGTTAGTAAAGCATCTGGAATGTTGCACCCGAGTACCAGGGGAGGAAAACTGAGACATATTTGAACACGTCTCCCGTTCACATGGTTGATCATACTTGGGTTCCACATGCATGTTTTAGCTGAAGGAAGAATACCTTAAATCTGGAGAGTTAAGACCCGTGTAATGGGTACCATGCAATATGACTTCAAAGGGTCTTCATTTGCTCACCGAACCTCTCCAATCCTATCACTGCTGCATTTTTGCCCCTGTACACATGCTTGATTCTCTTTCGGAGACATAGCAATCCATAGGTTTTAAGATACTTACTAGTCAGGTACATTCTTAGGCGTTTAATATGCGGTGTTGAGTCCATTTCGTTGAGCAAGGAGTAGCTCTTGTCTATTCCATATTTGACTTAAGGAACTTTATCTGTGCTCATTTCAATCTCTGGTTTTATGCAGCACCCCAACTCACCTTTACCCTTAAGCAAGAATAAGTTGGTTTTCTAAATTTGAGACCCTGTTCTGTTCTGTAATTCACTTCCTGTGTAGCCAAGTTTCCATTCCGTGTATTACTGATATCTTATGATGTTTCTTTTTCTGTGTGACTTACTTCAGTTAGAATCATCATACCTGAATCCACTCATTGTGCTGCTAAGGGCCTGATGACACAGATTTCATTGCTGAGTGATATTGCTTTGTAAGTAAATACCACAACTTCTTTATCCATTTTTCACTTTCTGCGATGTTGAACTTGTACTGTAAACGAAGTTCTTGTAAACAGAGCCGTTCCAAACTTTGGGGTGGCTGTGTCTGTTTGATTTTAATTTCCCTAAGCTATAGGACCATAAGTGGAAGTGCCCTAGGTTCTGTTGCTTTGTTTTTTAGATGTTTCAGGAAACACCATACACTTCTCCCGAGTGGTTGTTGGCAATTTACATCCCGCCCATCAGCATAACAAGGCTCCCAGTTCTCCATGGCCTGTCCTGCCTTTCTGGATTTTACACTTTTTTCAGATGGCCCTTTTGACCGGGGGGAAGTGAGACTTCATTGTAGTGCAGATTTCCTTTGCAAGCTTGCTTGGTTGGCCAAAAAGGGCGTATGCATTTTTTCCTGAATATATTCAGGAAAAAACGCATACGCCCTTTTTGACCAAGTGCATCATTGTGGACGTTCTGCCTCTTTTCCTATGCTTTCAATGCAATTCCAGTCTACCTCCTGAAATCGGTTTCCTGCAATTCTGCCCCGCTTTCAAGTCCTCTTGGCAGCCTTACTTCAGTCTATTTTTGGACGATAGCTGTCATTTATAACTCTGCAGGTTTGTGAATTACTGTTCCCCTGAGCTCCTTTCTTCAACTCGCTTTCTTGTGACCAGGCCGCAACACCGCAGGATGGCTTCAGGCCCTAATCTGGTTCCGGCCCGGCATGCTGAGCCTTTGGTTAATTCCTCTTCCTGGTGGGAAATGAGAGTTAAATTTGCCCGTCCAGACACCTCCAGCTAGCCTCTCATTGGTTCTCCCTATTCCTGTTCATCTTGCGCAGAAATTGCAAACTGGGCCAAACAGGAGGTTAAAGGCGCTGACTCTCCAAGTGGGGAGAGTGTTAGTAAAGCATCTGGAATTTTGCACCCGAGTACCAGGGTATGAAAACTGAGACATATTTGAACACGTCTCCTGATCACATGGTTGATCATACTCTAGGTTCTACATGCATGTTTTAGCTGAAGGAAGAATACCTTAAACCTGGGTAGTTGAAACCCATGGAATGGGTACCATGCAATATGACTTCAAAGGGTCTTCATTTGCTCACCGAACCTCTCCAATCCTATCACTGCTGCGTTTATGCCCCTGTACACATGCTTGATTCTCTTTCGGAGACATAGCAATCCATAGGTTTTAAGATACTTACTAGTCAGGTACATAGTTAGGCATTTAACATGCGATGTTGAGTCCATTTCGTTGAGCAAGGAGTAGCTCTTGTCTATTCCGTATTTGGCTTAAGGACCTTTATCTGTGCTCATTTCAATCTCTGGTTTTATGCAGCACCCCAACTCACCTTTCCCCTTAAGCAAGCATAAGTTGGTTTTCTAAATTTGAGAACCTGTTCTGTTTTGGAATTCAGTTCCTGTGTAGCCAAGTTTCCATTCCGTGTATTACTGATATCTTATGATGTTTCCTTTCTGTGTGACTTATTTCAGTTAGAATCATCGTACCTGAATCTACTCATTATGCTGCTACGGGCCTGATGACATAGATTTCATTGCTGAGTGATACTGCATTGTACGTAAGTACCACAAGTTCTTTATCCATTTTTCACTTTCTGTGATATTGAACTTGTACGGTAAACGAGGTTCTTGTAAACGGAGGCGTCCCAAACTTTGGGGTGGCTGTGTCTTTTTGATTTTAATTTCCCTAAGCTATAGGACCATAAGTGGAAGTGCCCTAGGCTCTGTTGCTTTGTTTTTTAGATGTTTCAGGAAACACCATGCACTTCTCCCGAGTGGTTGTTGGCAATTTACATCCCGCCCATCAGCATAACAAGGCTCCCAGTTCTCCATGGCCTGTCCTGCCTTTCTGGATTTTACACTTTTTTCAGATGGCCCTTTTGACCGGGGGGAAGTGAGACTTCATTGTAGTGCAGTTTTCCTTTGCAAGCTTGCTTGGTTGGCCAAAAAGGGCGTATGCGTTTTTTCCTGAATATATTCAGGAAAAAACGCATACGCCCTTTTTGGCCAAGTGCATCATTGTGGACGTTCTGCCTCTTTTCCTATGCTTTCAATGCAATTCCAGTCTACCTCCTGAAATCGGTTTCCTGCAATTCTGCCCCGCTTTCAAGTCCTCTTGGCAGCCTTACTTCAGTCTATTTTTGGACGATAGCTGTCATTTATAACTCTGCAGGTTTGTGAATTACAGTGGCCCTGAGCTCCTTTCTTCAACTCGCTTTCTTGTGACCTGGCCGCAACACCGCAGGATGGCTTCAGGCCCTAATCTGGTTCCGGCACGGCACGCTGAGCCTTTGGTTATTTCCTCATCCTGGTGGGAAATGAGAGTTAAATTTGCCCGTCCAGACACCTCCAGCTAGCCTCTCATTGGTTCTCCCTATTCCTGTTCATCTTGCGCAGAAATTGCAAACTGGGCCAAACAGGAGGTTAAAGGCGCTGACTCTCCAAGTGGGGAGAGTGTTAGTAAAGCATCTGGAATTTTGCACCCGAGTACCAGGGTATGAAAACTGAGACATATTTGAACACGTCTCCTGATCACATGGTTGATCATACTCTAGGTTCTACATGCATGTTTTAGCTGAAGGAAGAATACCTTAAACCTGGGTAGTTGAAACCCATGGAATGGGTACCATGCAATATGACTTCAAAGGGTCTTCATTTGCTCACCGAACCTCTCCAATCCTATCACTGCTGCGTTTATGCCCCTGTACACATGCTTGATTCTCTTTCGGAGACATAGCAATCCATAGGTTTTAAGATACTTACTAGTCAGGTACATAGTTAGGCATTTAACATGCGATGTTGAGTCCATTTCGTTGAGCAAGGAGTAGCTCTTGTCTATTCCGTATTTGGCTTAAGGACCTTTATCTGTGCTCATTTCAATCTCTGGTTTTATGCAGCACCCCAACTCACCTTTCCCCTTAAGCAAGCATAAGTTGGTTTTCTAAATTTGAGAACCTGTTCTGTTTTGGAATTCAGTTCCTGTGTAGCCAAGTTTCCATTCCGTGTATTACTGATATCTTATGATGTTTCCTTTCTGTGTGACTTATTTCAGTTAGAATCATCGTACCTGAATCTACTCATTATGCTGCTACGGGCCTGATGACATAGATTTCATTGCTGAGTGATACTGCATTGTACGTAAGTACCACAAGTTCTTTATCCATTTTTCACTTTCTGTGATATTGAACTTGTACGGTAAACGAGGTTCTTGTAAACGGAGGCGTCCCAAACTTTGGGGTGGCTGTGTCTTTTTGATTTTAATTTCCCTAAGCTATAGGACCATAAGTGGAAGTGCCCTAGGCTCTGTTGCTTTGTTTTTTAGATGTTTCAGGAAACACCATACACTTCTCCCGAGTGGTTGTTGGCAATTTACATCCCGCCCATCAGCATAACAAGGCTCCCAGTTCTCCATGGCCTGTCCTGCCTTTCTGGATTTTACACTTTTTTCAGATGGCCCTTTTGACCGGGGGGAAGTGAGACTTCATTGTAGTGCAGTTTTCCTTTGCAAGCTTGCTTGGTTGGCCAAAAAGGGCGTATGCGTTTTTTCCTGAATATATTCAGGAAAAAACGCATACGCCCTTTTTGGCCAAGTGCATCATTGTGGACGTTCTGCCTCTTTTCCTATGCTTTCAATGCAATTCCAGTCTACCTCCTGAAATCGGTTTCCTGCAATTCTGCCCCGCTTTCAAGTCCTCTTGGCAGCCTTACTTCAGTCTATTTTTGGACGATAGCTGTCATTTATAACTCTGCAGGTTTGTGAATTACAGTGCCCCTGAGCTCCTTTCTTCAACTCGCTTTCTTGTGACCTGGCCGCAACACCGCAGGATGGCTTCAGGCCCTAATCTGGTTCCGGCACGGCACGCTGAGCCTTTGGTTATTTCCTCATCCTGGTGGGAAATGAGAGTTAAATTTGCCCGTCCAGACACCTCCAGCTAGTCTCTCATTGGTTCTCGCTATTCCTGTTCATCTTCCGCAGAAATTGCAAACTGGGCCAAACAGGAGGTTAAAGGCGCTGACTCTCCAAGTGGGGAGAGTGTTAGTAAAGCGTCTGGAATGTTGCACCCGAGTACCAGGGGAGGAAAACTGAGACATATTTGAACACGTCTCCTGTTCACACGGTTGATCATACTCTGGGTTCCACCTGAATGTTTTAGCTGAAGGAAGAATACTTTAAACCTGGAGAGTTGAGACCCGTGGAATGGGTCCCATGCAATATGACTTCAAAGGGTCTTCATTTGCTCACCGAACCTCTCCAATCCTATCACTGCTGCGTTTATGCCCCTGTACACACGCTTGATTCTCTTTTGGAGACATAGCAATCCATAGGTTTTAAGATACTTACTAGTCAGGTACATTCTTAGGCGTTTAATATGGGGTGTTGAGTCCATTTCGTTGAGCAAGGAGTAGCTCTTGTCTATTCCATATTTGGCTTAAGGAACTTTATTTGTGCTCATTTCAATCTCTGGTTTTATGCAGCACCCCAACTCACCTTTCCCCTTAAGCAAGCATAAGTTGGTTTTCTAAATTTGAGACCCTGTTCTGTTTTGGAATGCAGTTCCTGTGTAGCCAAGTTTACATTCCGTGTATTACTGATATCTTATGATGTTTCTTTTTCTGTGTGACTTATTTCAGTTAGAAACATCATACCTGAATCCACTCATTGTGATGCTAAGGGCCTGATGACATAGATTTCATTGCTGAGTGATATTGCTTTGTAAGTAAATACCACAACTTCTTTATCCATTTTTCACTTTCTGCGATGTTGAACTTGTACTGTAAACGAGGTTCTTGTAAACAGAGGCGTCCCAAACTTTGGGGTGGCTGTGTCTTTTTGATTTTAATTTCCCTAAGCTATAGGACCATAAGTGGCAGTGCCCTAGGCTCTGTTGCTTTGTTTTTTAGATGTTTCAGGAAACACCATACACTTCTCCCGAGTGTCTGTTGGCAATTTACATCCCGCCCATCAGCATAACAAGGCTCCCAGTTCTCCGTGGCCTGTCCTGCCTTTCTGGATTTTACACTTTTTTCAGATGGCCCTTTTGACCGGGGGGAAGTGAGACTTCATTGTAGTGCAGATTTCCTTTGCAAGCTTGCTTGGTTGGCCAAAAAGGGCGTATGCGTTTTTTCCTGAATATATTCTGGAAAAAACGCATACGCCCTTTTTGGCCAAGTGCATCATTGTGGACGTTCTGCCTCTTTTCCTATGCTTTCAATGCAATTCCAGTCTACCTCCTGAAATCGGTTTCCTGCAATTCTGCCCCGCTTTCAAGTCCTCTTGGCAGCCTTACTTCAGTATATTTTTGGACGATAGCTGTCATTTATAACTCTGCAGGTTTGTGAATTACAGTGCCCCTGAGCTCCTTTCTTCAACTCGGTTTCTTTTGAGCTGGCCGCAACACCGCAGGATGGCTTCAGGCTCTAATCTGGTTCCGGTAGGGCACGCTGAGCCTTTGGTTATTTCCTCTTCCTGTTGGGAAATGAGAGTTAAATTTTCCCTTCCAGACACCTCCAGCTAGCCTCTCATTGGTTCTCGCTATTCCTGTTCATCTTCCGCAGAAATTGCAAACTGTGCCAAACAGGAGGTTAAAGGCGCTGACTCTCCAAGTGGGGAGAGTGTTAGTAAAGCGTCTGGAATGTTGCACCCGAGTACCAGGGGAGGAAACCTGAGACATACTTGAACACGTCTCCCGATCACATGGTTGATCATACTCTGGGTTCCACATGCATGTTTTAGCTGAAGGAAGAATACCTAAAACCTGGGTAGTTGAAACCCGTGGAATGGGTACCATGCAATATGACTTCAAAGGGTCTTCATTTGCTCACCGAACCTCTCCAATCCTATCACTGCTGCGTTTATGCCCCTGTACACACGCTTGATTCTCTTTTGGAGACATAGCAATCCATAGGTTTTAAGATACTTACAAGTCAGGTACATTCTTAGGCGTTTAATATGGGGTGTTGAGTCCATTTCGTTGAGCAAGGAGTAGCTCTTGTCTATTCCATATTTGGCTTAAGGAACTTTATCTGTGCTCATTTCAATCTCTGGTTTTATGCAGCACCCCAACTCACCTTTCCCCTTAAGCAAGCATAAGTTGGTTTTCTAAATTTGAGACCCTGTTCTGTTTTGGAATGCAGTTCCTGTGTAGCCAAGTTTACATTCCGTGTATTAGTGATATCTTATGATGTTTCTTTTTCTGTGTGACTTATTTCAGTTAGAATCATCGTACCTGAATCCACTCATTATGCTGCTACGGGCCTGATGACATAGATTTCATTGCTGAGTGATACTGCATTGTACGTAAGTACCACAAGTTCTTTA
This sequence comes from Stenella coeruleoalba, assembly GCF_951394435.1. Taxonomy (NCBI): domain Eukaryota; kingdom Metazoa; phylum Chordata; class Mammalia; order Artiodactyla; family Delphinidae; genus Stenella; species Stenella coeruleoalba. Next base: position 960,072 of record NW_027645862.1, read on the forward strand.
TCCATTTTTCACTTTCTGTGATATTGAACTTGTACGGTAAACGAGGTTCTTGTAAACGGAGGCGTCCCAAACTTTGGGGTGGCTGTGTCTTTTTGATTTTAATTTCCCTAAGCTATAGGACCATAAGTGGCAGTGCCCTAGGCTCTGTTGCTTTGTTTTTTAGATGTTTCAGGAAACACCATACACTTCTCCCGAGTGGTTGTTGGCAATTTACATCCCGCCCATCAGCATAACAAGGCTCCCAGTTCTCCATGGCCTGTCCTGCCTTTCTGGATTTTACACTTTTTTCAGATGGCCCTTTTGACCGGGGGGAAGTGAGACTTCATTGTAGTGCAGATTTCCTTTGCAAGCTTGCTTGGTTGGCCAAAAAGGGCGTATGCGTTTTTTCCTGAATATATTCAGGAAAAAACCCATACGCCCTTTTTGGCCAAGTGCATCATTGTGGACGTTCTGCCTCTTTTCCTATGCTTTCAATGCAATTCCAGTCTACCTCCTGAAATCGGTTTCCTGCAATTCTGCCCCGCTTTCAAGTCCTCTTGGCAGCCTTACTTCAGTCTATTTTTGGACGATAGCTGTCATTTATAACTCTGCAGGTTTGTGAATTACAGTGCCCCTGAGCTCCTTTCTTCAACTCGCTTTCTTGTGACCTGGCCGCAACACCGCAGGATGGTTTCAGGCCCTAATCTAGTTCCGGCCCGGCATGCTGAGCCTTTGGTTAATTCCTCTTCCTGGTGGGAAATGAGACTTAAATTTGCCCGTCCAGACACCTCCAGCTAGCCTCTCATTGGTTCTCGCTATTCCTGTTCATCTTCCGCAGAAATTGCAAACTGTGCAAAACAGGAGGTTAAAGGCGCTGACTCTCCAAGTGGGGAGAGTGTTAGTAAAGCGTCTGGAATGTTGCACCCGAGTACCAGGGGAGGAAAACTGAGACATATTTGAACACGTCTCCCGTTCACATGGTTGATCATACTTGGGTTCCACATGCATGTTTTAGCTGAAGGAAGAATACCTTAAACCTGGGTAGTTGAAACCAGTGGGATGGGTACCATGCAATATGACTTCAAAGGGTCTTCATTTGCTCACCGAACCTCTCCAATCCTATCACTGCTGCGTTTATGCCCCTGTACACATGCTTGATTCTCTTTCGGAGACATAGCAATCCATAGGTTTTAAGATACTTACAAGTCAGGTACATTCTTAGGCGTTTAATATGCGGTGTTGAGTCCATTTCGTTGAGCAAGGAGTAGCTCTTGTCTATTCCATATTTGGCTTAAGGAACTTTATCTGTGCTCATTTCAATCTCTGGTTTTATGCAGCACCCCAACTCACCTTTACCCTTAAGCAAGCATAAGTTGGTTTTCTAAATTTGAGTCCCTGTTCTGTTCTGTAATTCAGTGCCTGTGTAGCCAAGTTTCCATTCCGTGTATTACTGATATCTTATGATGTTTCTTTTTCTGTGTGACTTACTTCAGTTAGAATCATCATACCTGAATCCACTCATTGTGTTGCTAAGGGCCTGGTGACACAGATTTCATTGCTGAGTGATATTGCTTTGTAAGTAAATAACACAACTTCTTTATCCATTTTTCACTTTCTGCGATGTTGAACTTGTACTGTAAACGAGGTTCTTGTAAACAGAGCCGTTCCAAACTTTGGGGTGGCTGTGTCTTTTTGATTTTAATTTCCCTAAGCTATAGGACCATAAGTGGAAGTGCCCTAGGTTCTGTTGCTTTGTTTTTTAGATGTTTCAGGAAACACCATACACTTCTCCCGAGTGGTTGTTGGCAATTTACATCCCGCCCATCAGCATAACAAGGCTCCCAGTTCTCCATGGCCTGTCCTGCCTTTCTGGATTTTACACTTTTTTCAGATGGCCCTTTTGACCGGGGGGAAGTGAGACTTCATTGTAGTGCAGATTTCCTTTGCAAGCTTGCTTGGTTGGCCAAAAAGGGCGTATGCGTTTTTTCCTGAATATATTCAGGAAAAAACGCATACGCCCTTTTTGGCCAAGTGCATCATTGTGGACGTTCTGCCTCTTTTCCTATGCTTTCAATGCAATTCCAGTCTACCTCCTGAAATCGGTTTCCTGCCATTCTGCCCCGCTTTCAAGTCCTCTTGGCAGCCTTACTTCAGTCTATTTTTGGACGATAGCTGTCATTTATAACTCTGCAGGTTTGTGAATTACAGTGCCCCTGAGCTCCTTTCTTCAACTCGCTTTCTTTTGAGCTGGCCGCAACACCGCAGGATGGCTTCAGGCCCTAATCTGGTTCCGGTACGGCACGCTGAGCCTTTGGTTATTTCCTCTTCCTGGTGGGAAATGAGAGTTAAATTTGCCCGTCCAGACACCTCCAGCTAGCCTCTCATTGGTTCTCGCTATTCCTGTTCATCTTCCGCAGAAATTGCAAACTGGGCCAAACAGGAGGTTAAAGGCGCTGACTCTCCAAGTGGGGAGAGTGTTAGTAAAGCGTCTGGAATGTTGCACCCGAGTACCAGGGGAGGAAAACTGAGACATATTTGAACACGTCTCCCGTTCACATGGTTGATCATACTTGGGTTCCACATGCATGTTTTAGCTGAAGGAAGAATACCTTAAACCTGGAGAGTTGAGACCCGTGTAATGGGTACCATGCAATATGACTTCAAAGGGTCTTCATTTGCTCACCGAACCTCTCCAATCCTATCACTGCTGCGTTTATGCCCCTGTACACATGCTTGATTCTCTTTCGGAGACATAGCAATCCATAGGTTTTAAGATACTTACTAGTCAGGTACATTCTTAGGCGTTTAATATGCGGTGTTGAGTCCATTTCGTTGAGCAAGGAGTAGCTCTTGTCTATTCCATATTTGACTTAAGGAACTTTATCTGTGCTCATTTCAATCTCTGGTTTTATGCAGCACCCCAACTCACCTTTACCCTTAAGCAAGCATAAGTTGGTTTTCTAAATTTGAGACCCTGTTCTGTTCTGTAATTCAGTTCCTGTGTAGCCAAGTTTACATTCCGTGTATTACTGATATCTTATGATGTTTCTTTTTCTGTGTGACTTATTTCAGTTAGAATCATCGTACCTGAATCCGCTCATTATGCTGCTACGGGCCTGATGACATAGATTTCATTGCTGAGTGATACTGCATTGTACGTAAGTACCACAAGTTCTTTATCCATTTTTCACTTTCTGTGATATTGAACCTGTACTGTAAACGAGGTTCTTGTAAACAGAGCCGTTCCAAACTTTGTGGTGGCTGTGTCTTTTTGATTTTAATTTCCCTAAGCTATAGGACCATAAGTGGAAGTGCCCTAGGTTCTGTTGCTTTGTTTTTTAGATGTTTCAGGAAACACCATACACTTCTCCCGAGTGGTTGTTGGCAATTTACAACCCGCCCATCAGCATAACAAGGCTCCCAGTTCTCCATGGCCTGTCCTGCCTTTCTGGATTTTACACTTTTTTCAGATGGCCCTTTTGACCGGGGGGAAGTGAGACTTCATTGTAGTGCAGATTTCCTTTGCAAGCTTGCTTGGTTGGCCAAAAAGGGCGTATGCGTTTTTTCCTGAATATATTCAGGAAAAAACGCATACGCCCTTTTTGGCCAAGTGCATCATTGTGGACGTTCTGCCTCTTTTCCTATGCTTTCAATGCAATTCCAGTCTACCTCCTGAAATCGGTTTCCTGCAATTCTGCCCCGCTTTCAAGTCCTCTTGGCAGCCTTACTTCAGTCTATTTTTGGACGATAGCTGTCATTTATAACTCTGCAGGTTTGTGAATTACAGTGCCCCTGAGCTCCTTTCTTCAACTCGGTTTCTTTTGAGCTGGCCGCAACACCGCAGGATGGCTTCAGGCCCTAATCTGGTTCCGGTACGGCACGCTGAGCCTTTGGTTATTTCCTCTTCCTGTTGGGAAATGAGAGTTAAATTTGCCCGTCCAGACACCTCCAGCTAGCCTCTCATTGGTTCTCGCTATTCCTGTTCATCTTCCGCAGAAATTGCAAACTGTGCCAAACAGGAGGTTAAAGGCGCTGACTCTCCAAGTGGGGAGAGTGTTAGTAAAGCGTCTGGAATGTTGCACCCGAGTACCAGGGGAGGAAACCTGAGACATATTTGAACACGTCTCCCGATCACATGGTTGATCATACTCTGGGTTACACATGCATGTTTTAGCTGAAGGAAGAATACCTAAAACCTGGGTAGTTGAAACCCGTGGAATGGGTACCATGCAATATGACTTCAAAGGGTCTTCATTTGCTCACCGAACCTCTCCAATCCTATCACTGCTGCGTTTATGCCCCTGTACACATGCTTGATTCTCTTTCGGAGACATAGCAATCCATAGGTTTTAAGATACTTACTAGTCAGGTATATTCTTAGGCGTTTAATATGGGATGTTGAGTCCATTTCGTTGAGCAAGGAGTAGCTCTTGTCTATTCCATATTTGGCTTAAGGAACTTTATCTGTGCTCATTTCAATCTCTGGTTTTATGCAGCACCCCAACTCACCTTTCCCCTTAAGCAAGCATAAGTTGGTTTTCTAAATTTGAGACCCTGTTCTGTTCTGTAATTCACTTCCTGTGTAGCCAAGTTTACATTCCGTGTATTACTGATATCTTATGATGTTTCTTCTTCTGTGTGACTTATTTCAGTTAGAATCATCATACCTGAATCCACTTATTGTGCTGCTAAGGGCCTGATGACACAGATTTCATTGCTGAGTGATATTGCTTTGTAAGTAAATACCACAACTTCTTTATCCATTTTTCAATTTCTGCGATGTTGAACTTGTACTGTAAACGAGGTTCTTGTAAACAGAGCCGTTCCAAACTTTGGGGTGGCTGTGTCTTTTTGATTTTAATTTCCCTAAGCTATAGGACCATAAGTGGAAGTGCCCTAGGTTCTGTTGCTTTGTTTTTTAGATGTTTCAGGAAACACCATACACTTCTCCCGAGTGGTTGTTGGCAATTTACATCCCGCCCATCAGCATAACAAGGCTCCCAGTTCTCCATGGCCTGTCCTGCCTTTCTGGATTTTACACTTTTTTCAGATGGCCCTTTTGACCGGGGGGAAGTGAGACTTCATTGTAGTGCAGATTTCCTTTGCAAGCTTGCTTGGTTGGCCAAAAAGGGCGTATGCATTTTTTCCTGAATATATTCAGGAAAAAACGCATACGCCCTTTTTGGCCAAGTGCATCATTGTGGACGTTCTGCCTCTTTTCCTATGCTTTCAATGCAATTCCAGTCTACCTCCTGAAATCGGTTTCCTGCAATTCTGCCCCGCTTTCAAGTCCTCTTGGCAGCCTTACTTCAGTCTATTTTTGGACGATAGCTGTCATTTATAACTCTGCAGGTTTGTGAATTACAGTGCCCCTGAGCTCCTTTCTTCAACTCGCTTTCTTGTGACCTGGCCGCAACACCGCAGGATGGCTTCAGGCCCTAATCTGGTTCCGGTACGGCACGCTGAGCCTTTGGTTATTTCCTCTTCCTGGTGGGAAATGAGAGTTAAATTTGCCCGTCCAGACACCTCCAGCTAGTCTCTCATTGGTTCTCGCTATTCCTGTTCATCTTCCGCAGAAATTGCAAACTATGCCAAACAGGAGGTTAAAGGCGCTGACTCTCCAAGTGGGGAGAGTGTTAGTAAAGCGTCTGGAATGTTGCACCCGAGTACCAGGGGAGGAAACCTGAGACATATTTGAACACGTCTCCCGATCACATGGTTGATCATACTCTGGGTTCCACATGCATGTTTTAGCTGAAGGAAGAATACCTAAAATCTGGGTAGTTGAAACCCGTGGAATGGGTACCATGCAATATGACTTCAAAGGGTCTTCATTTGCTCACCGAACCTCTCCAATCCTATCACTGCTGCGTTTATGCCCCTGTACACATGCTTGATTCTCTTTCGGAGACATAGCAATCCATAGGTTTTAAGATACTTACTAGTCAGGTACATACTTAGGCATTTAACATGCGGTGTTGAGTCCATTTCGTTGAGCAAGGAGTAGCTCTTGTCTATTCCGTATTTGGCTTAAGGACCTTTATCTGTGCTCATTTCAATCTCTGGTTTTATGCAGCACCCCAACTCACCTTTCCCCTTAAGCAAGCATAAGTTGGTTTTCTAAATTTGAGAACCTGTTCTGTTTTGGAATTCAGTTCCTGTGTAGCCAAGTTTCCATTCCGTGTATTACTGATATCTTATGATGTTTCCTTTCTGTGTGACTTATTTCAGTTAGAATCATCGTACATGAATCTACTCATTATGCTGCTACGGGCCTGATGACATAGATTTCATTGCTGAGTGATACTGCATTCTACGTAAGTACCACAAGTTCTTTATCCATTTTTCACTTTCTGTGATATTGAACTTGTACGGTAAACGAGGTTCTTGTAAACGGAGGCGTCCCAAACTTTGGGGTGGCTGTGTCTTTTTGATTTTAATTTCCCTAAGCTATAGGACCATAAGTGGAAGTGCCCTAGGCTCTGTTGCTTTGTTTTTTAGATGTTTCAGGAAACACCATACACTTCTCCCGAGTGGTTGTTGGCAATTTACATCCCGCCCATCAGCATAACAAGGCTCCCAGTTCTCCATGGCCTGTCCTGCCTTTCTGGATTTTACACTTTTTTCAGATGGCCCTTTTGACCGGGGGGAAGTGAGACTTCATTGTAGTGCAGATTTCCTTTGCAAGCTTGCTTGGTTGGCCAAAAAGGGCGTATGCATTTTTTCCTGAATATATTCAGGAAAAAACGCATACGCCCTTTTTGGCCAAGTGCATCATTGTGGACGTTCTGCCTCTTTTCCTATGCTTTCAATGCAATTCCAGTCTACCTCCTGAAATCGGTTTCCTGCAATTCTGCCCCGCTTTCAAGTCCTCTTGGCAGCCTTACTTCAGTCTATTTTTGGATGATAGCTGTCATTTATAACTCTGCAGGTTTGTGAATTACAGTGCCCCTGAGCTCCTTTCTTCAACTCGCTTTCTTGTGACCTGGCCGCAACACCGCAGGATGGCTTCAGGCCCTAATCTGGTTCCGGTACGGCACGCTGAGCCTTTGGTTATTTCCTCTTCCTGGTGGGAAATGAGAGTTAAATTTGCCCGTCCAGACACCTCCAGCTAGTCTCTCATTGGTTCTCGCTATTCCTGTTCATCTTCCGCAGAAATTGCAAACTATGCCAAACAGGAGGTTAAAGGCGCTGACTCTCCAAGTGGGGAGAGTGTTAGTAAAGCGTCTGGAATGTTGCACCCGAGTACCAGGGGAGGAAACCTGAGACATATTTGAACACGTCTCCCGATCACATGGTTGATCATACTCTGGGTTCCACATGCATGTTTTAGCTGAAGGAAGAATACCTAAAATCTGGGTAGTTGAAACCCGTGGAATGGGTACCATGCAATATGACTTCAAAGGGTCTTCATTTGCTCACCGAACCTCTCCAATCCTATCACTGCTGCGTTTATGCCCCTGTACACATGCTTGATTCTCTTTCGGAGACATAGCAATCCATAGGTTTTAAGATACTTACTAGTCAGGTACATACTTAGGCATTTAACATGCGGTGTTGAGTCCATTTCGTTGAGCAAGGAGTAGCTCTTGTCTATTCCGTATTTGGCTTAAGGACCTTTATCTGTGCTCATTTCAATCTCTGGTTTTATGCAGCACCCCAACTCACCTTTCCCCTTAAGCAAGCATAAGTTGGTTTTCTAAATTTGAGAACCTGTTCTGTTTTGGAATTCAGTTCCTGTGTAGCCAAGTTTCCATTCCGTGTATTACTGATATCTTATGATGTTTCCTTTCTGTGTGACTTATTTCAGTTAGAATCATCGTACATGAATCTACTCATTATGCTGCTACGGGCCTGATGACATAGATTTCATTGCTGAGTGATACTGCATTGTACGTAAGTACCACAAGTTCTTTATCCATTTTTCACTTTCTGTGATATTGAACTTGTACGGTAAACGAGGTTTTTGTAAACGGAGGCGTCCCAAACTTTGGGGTGGCTGTGTCTTTTTGATTTTAATTTCCCTAAGCTATAGGACCATAAGTGGAAGTGCCCTAGGCTCTGTTGCTTTGTTTTTTAGATGTTTCAGGAAACACCATACACTTCTCCCGAGTGGTTGTTGGCAATTTACATCCCGCCCATCAGCATAACAAGGCTCCCAGTTCTCCATGGCCTGTCCTGCCTTTCTGGATTTTACACTTTTTTCAGATGGCCCTTTTGACCGGGGGGAAGTGAGACTTCATTGTAGTGCAGATTTCCTTTGCAAGCTTGCTTGGTTGGCCAAAAAGGGCGTATGCGTTTTTTCCTGAATATATTCAGGAAAAAACGCATACGCCCTTTTTGGCCAAGTGCATCATTGTGGACGTTCTGCCTCTTTTCCTATGCTTTCAATGCAATTCCAGTCTACCTCCTGAAATCGGTTTCCTGCAATTCTGCCCCGCTTTCAAGTCCTCTTGGCAGCCTTACTTCAGTATATTTTTGGACGATAGCTGTCATTTATAACTCTGCAGGTTTGTGAATTACAGTGCCCCTGAGCTCCTTTCTTCAACTCGCTTTCTTGTGACCTGGCCGCAACACCGCAGGATGGCTTCAGGCCCTAATCTGGTTCCGGCACGGCACGCTGAGCCTTTGGTTATTTCCTCATCCTGGTGGGAAATGAGAGTTAAATTTGCCCGTCCAGACACCTCCAGCTAATCTCTCATTGGTTCTCGCTATTCCTGTTCATCTTCCGCAGAAATTGCAAACTGGGCCAAACAGGAGGTTAAAGGCGCTGACTCTCCAAGTGGGGAGAGTGTTAGTAAAGCGTCTGGAATGTTGCACCCGAGTACCAGGGGAGGAAAACTGAGACATATTTGAACACGTCTCCCGTTCACACGGTTGATCATACTCTGGGTTCCACCTGCATGTTTTAGCTGAAGGAAGAATACTTTAAACCTGCAGAGTTGAGACCCGTGGAATGGGTCCCATGCAATATGACTTCAAAGGGTCTTCATTTGCTCACCGAACCTCTCCAATCCTATCACTGCTGCGTTTATGCCCCTGTACACACGCTTGATTCTCTTTTGGAGACATAGCAATCCATAGGTTTTAAGATACTTACTAGTCAGGTACATTCTTAGGCGTTTAATATGCGGTGTTGAGTCCATTTCGTTGAGCAAGGTGTAGCTCTTGTCTATTCCATATTTGACTTAAGGAACTTTATCTGTGGTCATTTCAATCTCTGGTTTTATGCAGCACCCCAACTCACCTTTACCCTTAAGCAAGCATAAGTTGGTTTTCTAAATTTGAGACCCTGTTCTGTTCTGTAATTCAGTTCGTGTGGAGCCAAGTTTACATTCCGTGTATTACTGATATCTTATGATGTTTCTTTTTCTGTGTGACTTATTTCAGTTAGAATCATCATACCTGAATCCACTCATTGTGATGCTAAGGGCCTGATGACATAGATTTCATTGCTGAGTGATATTGCTTTGTAAGTAAATACCACAACTTCTTTATCCATTTTTCACTTTCTGCGATGTTGAACTTGTACTGTAAACGAGGTTCTTGTAAACAGAGGCGTCCCAAACTTTGGGGTGGCTGTGTCTTTTTGATTTTAATTTCCCTAAGCTATAGGACCATAAGTGGCAGTGCCCTAGGCTCTGTTGCTTTGTTTTTTAGATGTTTCAGGAAACACCATACACTTCTCCCGAGTGGTTGTTGGCAATTTACATCCCGCCCATCAGCATAACAAGGCTCTCAGTTCTCCATGGCCTGTCCTGCCTTTCTGGATTTTACACTTTTTTCAGATGGCCCTTTTGACCGGGGGGAAGTGAGACTTCATTGTAGTGCAGATTTCCTTTGCAAGCTTGCTTGGTTGGCCAAAAAGGGCGTATGCGTTTTTTCCTGAATATATTCAGGAAAAAACGCATTCGCCCTTTTTGGCCAAGTGCATCATTGTGGACGTTCTGCCTCTTTTCCTATGCTTTCAATGCAATTCCAGTCTACCTCCTGAAATCGGTTTCCTGCAATTCTGCCCCGCTTTCAAGTCCTCTTGGCAGCCTTACTTCAGTCTATTTTTGGACGATAGCTGTCATTTATAACTCTGCAGGTTTGTGAATTACAGTGTCCCTGAGCTCCTTTCTTCAACTCGCTTTCTTGTGACCTGGCCGCAACACCGCAGGATGGCTTCAGGCCCTAATCTGGTTCCGGCACGGCATGCTGAGCCTTTGGTTAATTCCTCTTCCTGGTGGGAAATGAGAGTTAAATTTGCCCGTCCAGACACCTCCAGCTAGCCTCTCATTGGTTCTCGCTATTCCTGTTCATCTTCCGCAGAAATTGCAAACTGGGCCAAACAGGAGGTTAAAGGGACTGACTCTCCAAGTGGGGAGAGTGTTAGTAAAGCGTCTGGAATGTTGCACCCGAGTACCAGGGGAGGAAAACTGAGACATATTTGAACACGTCTCCCGATCACATGGTTGATCATACTCTAGGTTCCACATGCATGTTTTAGCTGAAGGAAGAATACCTTAAACCTGGGTAGTTGAAACCCGTGGAATGGGTACCATGCAATATGACTTCAAAGGGTCTTCATTTGCTCACCGAACCTCTCCAATCCTATCACTGCTGCGTTTATGCCCCTGTACACATGCTTGATTCTCTTTCGGAGACATAGCTATCCGTAGGTTTTAAGATACTTACTAGTCAGGTACATTCTTAGGCGTTTAATATGCGGTGTTGAGTCCATTTCGTTGAGCAAGGAGTAGCTCTTGTCTATTCCATATTTGGCTTAAGGAACTTTATCTGTGCTCATTTCAATCTCTGGTTTTATGCAGCACCCCAACTCACCTTTCCCCTTAAGCAAGCATAAGTTGGTTTTCTAAATTTGAGACCCTGTTCTGTTCTGTAATTCAGTTCCTGTGTAGCCAAGTTTACATTCCGTGTATTACTGATATCTTATGATGTTTCTTTTTCTGTGTGACTTATTTCAGTTAGAATCATCATACCTGAATCCACTCATTGTGCTGCTAAGGGCCTGATGACACAGATTTCATTGCTGAGTGATATTGCTTTGTAAGTAAATACCACAACTTCTTTATCCATTTTTCACTTTCTGCGATGTTGAACTTGTACTGTAAACGAGGTTCTTGTAAACAGAGCCGTTCCAAACTTTGGGGTGGCTGTGTCTTTTTGATTTTAATTTCCCTAAGCTATAGGACCATAAGTGGAAGTGCCCTAGGTTCTGTTGCTTTGTTTTTTAGATGTTTCAGGAAACACCATACACTTCTCCCAAGTGGTTGTTGGCAATTTACATCCCGCCCATCAGCATAACAAGGCTCCCAGTTCTCCATGGCCTGTCCTGCCTTTCTGGATTTTACACTTTTTTCAGATGGCCCTTTTGACCGGGGGGAAGTGAGACTTCATTGTAGTGCAGATTTCCTTTGCAAGCTTGCTTGGTTGGCCAAAAAGGGCGTATGCGTTTTTTCCTGAATATATTCAGGAAAAAACGCATACGCCCTTTTTGGCCAAGTGCATCATTGTGGACGTTCTGCCTCTTTCCCTATGCTTTCAATGCAATTCCAGTCTACCTCCTGAAATCGGTTTCCTGCAATTCTGCCCCGCTTTCAAGTCCTCTTGGCAGCCTTACCTCAGTATATTTTTGGACGATAGCTGTCATTTATAACTCTGCAGGTTTGTGAATTACAGTGCCCCTGAGCTCCTTTCTTCAACTCGCTTTCTTGTGAGCTGGCCGCAACACCGCAGGATGGCTTCAGGCCCTAATCTGCTACCGGCACGGCATGCTGAGCCTTTTGTTATTTCCTCTTCCTGTTGGGAAATGAGAGTTAAATTTGCCCGTCCAGACACCTCCAGCTAGTCTCTCATTGGTTTTCCCTATTCCTGTTCATCTTGCGCAGAAATTGCAAACTGGGCCAAACAGGAGGTTAAAGGCGCTGACTCTCCAAGTGGGGAGAGTGTTAGTAAAGCATCTGGAATGTTGCACCCGAGTACCAGGGTATGAAAACTGAGACATATTTGAACACGTCTCCTGATCACATGGTTGATCATACTCTAGGTTCTACATGCATGTTTTAGCTGAAGGAAGAATACCTTAAACCTGGGTAGTTGAAACCCATGGAATGGGTACCATGCAATATGACTTCAAAGGGTCTTCATTTGCTCACCGAACCTCTCCAATCCTATCACTGCTGCGTTTATGCCCCTGTACACATGCTTGATTCTCTTTCGGAGAGATAGCAATCCATAGGTTTTAAGATACCTACTAGTCAGGTACATACTTAGGCATTTAACATGCGGTGTTGAGTCCATTTCGTTGAGCAAGGAGTAGCTCTTGTCTATTCCGTATTTGGCTTAAGGACCTTTATCTGTGCTCATTTCAATCTCTGGTTTTATGCAGCACCCCAACTCACCTTTCCCCTTAAGCAAGCATAAGTTGGTTTTCTAAATTTGAGAACCTGTTCTGTTTTGGAATTCAGTTCCTGTGTAGCCAAGTTTCCATTCCGTGTATTACTGATATCTTATGATGTTTCCTTTCTGTGTGACTTATTTCAGTTAGAATCATCGTACATGAATCTACTCATTATGCTGCTACGGGCCTGATGACATAGATTTCATTGCTGAGTGATACTGCATTCTACGTAAGTACCACAAGTTCTTTATCCATTTTTCACTTTCTGTGATATTGAACTTGTACGGTAAACGAGGTTCTTGTAAACGGAGGCGTCCCAAACTTTGGGGTGGCTGTGTCTTTTTGATTTTAATTTCCCTAAGCTATAGGACCATAAGTGGAAGTGCCCTAGGCTCTGTTGCTTTGTTTTTTAGATGTTTCAGGAAACACCATACACTTCTCCCGAGTGGTTGTTGGCAATTTACATCCCGCCCATCAGCATAACAAGGCTCCCAGTTCTCCATGGCCTGTCCTGCCTTTCTGGATTTTACACTTTTTTCAGATGGCCCTTTTGACCGGGGGGAAGTGAGACTTCATTGTAGTGCAGATTTCCTTTGCAAGCTTGCTTGGTTGGCCAAAAAGTGCATATGCGTTTTTTCCTGAATATATTCAGGAAAAAACGCATACGCCCTTTTTGGCCAAGTGCATCATTGTGGACGTTCTGCCTCTTTTCCTATGCTTTCAATGCAATTCCAGTCTACCTCCTGAAATCGGTTTCCTGCAATTCTGCCCCGCTTTCAAGTCCTCTTGGCAGCCTTACTTCAGTATATTTTTGGACGATAGCTGTCATTTATAACTCTGCAGGTTTGTGAATTACAGTGCCCCTGAGCTCCTTTCTTCAACTCGCTTTCTTGTGACCTGGCCGCAACACCGCAGGATGGCTTCAGGCCCTAATCTGGTTCCGGCACGGCACGCTGAGCCTTTGGTTATTTCCTCATCCTGGTGGGAAATGAGAGTTAAATTTGCCCGTCCAGACACCTCCAGCTAGTCTCTCATTGGTTCTCGCTATTCCTGTTCATCTTCCGCAGAAATTGCAAACTGGGCCAAACAGGAGGTTAAAGGCGCTGACTCTCCAAGTGGGGAGAGTGTTAGTAAAGCGTCTGGAATGTTGCACCCGAGTACCAGGGGAGGAAAACTGAGACATATTTGAACACGTCTCCCGTTCACACGGTTGATCATACTCTGGGTTCTACCTGCATGTTTTAGCTGAAGGAAGAATACTTTAAACCTGCAGAGTTGAGACCCCTGGAATGGGTCCCATGCAATATGACTTCAAAGGGTCTTCATTTGCTCACCGAACCTCTCCAATCCTATCACTGCTGCGTTTATGCCCCTGTACACACGCTTGATTCTCTTTTGGAGACATAGCAATCCATAGGTTTTAAGATACTTACTAGTCAGGTACATTCTTAGGCGTTTAATATGCGGTGTTGAGTCCATTTTGTTGAGCAAGGAGTAGCTCTTGTCTATTCCATATTTGACTTAAGGAACTTTATCTGTGCTCATTTCAATCTCTGGTTTTATGCAGCACCCCAACTCACCTTTACCCTTAAGCAAGCATAAGTTGGTTTTCTAAATTTGAGACCCTGTTCTGTTCTGTAATTCAGTTCGTGTGGAGCCAAGTTTACATTCCGTGTATTACTGATATCTTATGATGTTTCTTTTTCTGTGTGACTTATTTCAGTTAGAATCATCATACCTGAATCCACTCATTGTGATGCTAAGGGCCTGATGACATAGATTTCATTGCTGAGTGATATTGCTTTGTAAGTAAATACCACAACTTCTTTATCCATTTTTCACTTTCTGCGATGTTGAACTTGTACTGTAAACGAGGTTCTTGTAAACAGAGGCGTCCCAAACTTTGGGGTGGCTGTGTCTTTTTGATTTTAATTTCCCTAAGCTATAGGACCATAAGTGGCAGTGCCCTAGGCTCTGTTGCTTTGTTTTTTAGATGTTTCAGGAAACACCATACACTTCTCCCGAGTGGTTGTTGGCAATTTACATCCCGCCCATCAGCATAACAAGGCTCTCAGTTCTCCATGGCCTGTCCTGCCTTTCTGGATTTTACACTTTTTTCAGATGGCCCTTTTGACCGGGGGGAAGTGAGACTTCATTGTAGTGCAGATTTCCTTTGCAAGCTTGCTTGGTTGGCCAAAAAGGGCGTATGCGTTTTTTCCTGAATATATTCAGGAAAAAACGCATTCGCCCTTTTTGGCCAAGTGCATCATTGTGGACGTTCTGCCTCTTTTCCTATGCTTTCAATGCAATTCCAGTCTACCTCCTGAAATCGGTTTCCTGCAATTCTGCCCCGCTTTCAAGTCCTCTTGGCAGCCTTACTTCAGTCTATTTTTGGACGATAGCTGTCATTTATAACTCTGCAGGTTTGTGAATTACAGTGTCCCTGAGCTCCTTTCTTCAACTCGCTTTCTTGTGACCTGGCCGCAACACCGCAGGATGGCTTCAGGCCCTAATCTGGTTCCGGCCCGGCATGCTGAGCCTTTGGTTAATTCCTCTTCCTGGTGGGAAATGAGAGTTAAATTTGCCCGTCCAGACACCTCCAGCTAGCCTCTCATTGGTTCTCGCTATTCCTGTTCATCTTCCGCAGAAATTGCAAACTGGGCCAAACAGGAGGTTAAAGGGACTGACTCTCCAAGTGGGGAGAGTGTTAGTAAAGCGTCTGGAATGTTGCACCCGAGTACCAGGGGAGGAAAACTGAGACATATTTGAACACGTCTCCCGATCACATGGTTGATCATACTCTAGGTTCCACATGCATGTTTTAGCTGAAGGAAGAATACCTTAAACCTGGGTAGTTGAAACCCGTGGAATGGGTACCATGCAATATGACTTCAAAGGGTCTTCATTTGCTCACTGAACCTCTCCAATCCTATCACTGCTGCGTTTATGCCCCTGTACACATGCTTGATTGTCTTTTGGAGACATAGCAATCCATAGGTTTTAAGATACTTACTAGTCATGTACATTCTTAGGCGTTTAATATGGGGTGTTGAGTCCATTTCGTTGAGCAAGGAGTAGCTCTTGTCTATTCCATATTTGACTTAAGGAACTTTATCTGTGCTCATTTCAATCTCTGGTTTTATGCAGCACCCCAACTCACCTTTACCGTTAAGCAGGAATAAGTTGGTTTTCTAAATTTGAGACCCTGTTCTGTTCTGTAATTCAGTTCCTGTGTAGCCAAGTTTACATTCCGTGTATTACTGATATCTTATGATGTTTCTTTTTCTGTGTGACTTATTTCAGTTAGAATCATCATACCTGAATCCACTCATTGTGCTGCTAAGGGCCTGATGACACAGATTTCATTGCTGAGTGATATTGCTTTGTAAGTAAATACCACAACTTCTTTATCCATTTTTCACTTTCTGCGATGTTGAACTTGTACTGTAAACGAGGTTCTTGTAAACAGAGCCGTTCGAAAATTTGGGGTGGCTGTGTCTTTTTGATTTTAATTTCCCTAAGCTATAGGACCATGAGTGGAAGTGCCCTAGGTTCTGTTGCTTTGTTTTTTAGATGTTTCAGGAAACACCATACACTTCTCCCGAGTGGTTGTTGGCAATTTACAACCCGCCCATCAGCATAACAAGGCTCCCAGTTCTCCATGGCCTGTCCTGCCTTTCTGGATTTTACACTTTTTTCAGATGGCCCTTTTGACCGGGGGGAAGTGAGACTTCATTGTAGTGCAGATTTCCTTTGCAAGCTTGCTTGGTTGGCCAAAAAGGGCGTATGCATTTTTTCCTGAATCAGGAAAAAACGCATACGCCCTTTTTGGCCAAGTGCATCATTGTGGACGTTCTGCCTCTTTTCCTATGCTTTCAATGCAATTCCAGTCTACCTCCTGAAATCGGTTTCCTGCAATTCTGCCCCGCTTTCAAGTCCTCTTGGCAGCCTTACTTCAGTCTATTTTTGGACGATAGCTGTCATTTATAACTCTGCAGGTTTGTGAATTACAGTGCCCCTGAGCTCCTTTCTTCAACTCGCTTTCTTGTGACCTGGCCGCAACACCGCAGGATGGCTTCAGGCCCTAATCTGGTTCCGGCCCGGCATACTGAGCCTTTGGTTAATTCCTCTTCCTGGTGGGAAATGAGAGTTAAATTTGCCCGTCCAGACATCTCCAGCTAGCCTCTCATTGGTTCTCGCTATTCCTGTTCATCTTCCGCAGAAATTGCAAACTGGGCCAAACAGGAGGTTAAAGGGACTGACTCTCCAAGTGGGGAGAGTGTTAGTAAAGCGTCTGGAATGTTGCACCCGAGTACCAGGGGAGGAAAACTGAGACATATTTGAACACGTCTCCCGATCACATGGTTGATCATACTCTAGGTTCCACATGCATGTTTTAGCTGAAGGAAGAATACCTTAAACCTGGGTAGTTGAAACCCGTGGAATGGGTACCATGCAATATGACTTCAAAGGGTCTTCATTTGCTCACCGAACCTCTCCAATCCTATCACTGCTGCGTTTATGCCCCTGTACACATGCTTGATTCTCTTTCGGAGACATAGCAATCCATAGGTTTTAAGATACTTACTAGTCAGGTACATTCTTAGGCGTTTAATATGGGGTGTTGAGTCCATTTCGTTGAGCAAGGAGTAGCTCTTGTCTATTCCATATTTGGCTTAAGGAACTTTATCTGTGCTCATTTCAATCTCTGGTTTTATGCAGCACCCCAACTCACCTTTACCCTTAAGCAGGAATAAGTTGGTTTTCTAAATTTGAGACCCTGTTCTGTTCTGTAATTCAGTTCCTGTGTAGCCAAGTTTACATTCCGTGTATTACTGATATCTTATGATGTTTCTTTTTCTGTGTGACTTATTTCAGTTAGAATCATCATACCTGAATCCACTCATTGTGCTGCTAAGGGCCTGATGACACAGATTTCATTGCTGAGTGATATTGCTTTGTAAGTAAATACCACAACTTCTTTATCCATTTTTCACTTTCTGCGATGTTGAACTTGTACTGTAAACGAGGTTCTTGTAAACAGAGCCGTTCCAAACTTTGGGGTGGCTGTGTCTTTTTGATTTTAATTTCCCTAAGCTATAGGACCATGAGTGGAAGTGCCCTAGGTTCTGTTGCTTTGTTTTTTAGATGTTTCAGGAAACACCATACACTTCTCCCGAGTGGTTGTTGGCAATTTACAACCCGCCCATCAGCATAACAAGGCTCCCAGTTCTCCATGGCCTGTCCTGCCTTTCTGGATTTTACACTTTTTTCAGATGGCCCTTTTGACCGGGGGGAAGTGAGACTTCATTGTAGTGCAGATTTCCTTTGCAAGCTTGCTTGGTTGGCCAAAAAGGGCGTATGCGTTTTTTCCTGAATATATTCAGGAAAAAACGCATACGCCCTTTTTGGCCAAGTGCATCATTGTGGACGTTCTGCCTCTTTTCCTATGCTTTCAATGCAATTCCAGTCTACCTCCTGAAATCGGTTTCCTGCAATTCTGCCCCGCTTTCAAGTCCTCTTGGCAGCCTTACTTCAGTCTATTTTTGGACGATAGCTGTCATTTATAACTCTGCAGGTTTGTGAATTACAGTGCCCCTGAGCTCCTGTCTTCAACTCGGTTTCTTTTGAGCTGGCCGCAACACCGCAGGATGGCTTCAGGCCCTAATCTGGTTCCGGTAGGGCACGCTGAGCCTTTGGTTATTTCCTCTTCCTGTTGGGAAATGAGACTTAAATTTGCCCGTCCAGACACCTCCAGCTAGCCTCTCATTGGTTCTCGCTATTCCTGTTCATCTTCCGCAGAAATTGCAAACTGTGCAAAACAGGAGGTTAAAGGCGCTGACTCTCCAAGTGGGGAGAGCGTTAGTAAAGCGTCTGGAATGTTGCACCCGAGTACCAGGGGAGGAAAACTGAGACATATTTGAACACGTCTCCCGATCACATGGTTGATCATACTCTGGGTTCCACATGCATGTTTTAGCTGAAGGAAGAATACCTAAAACCTGGGTAGTTGAAACCCGTGGAATGGGTACCATGCAATATGACTTCAAAGGGTCTTCATTTGCTCACCGAACCTCTCCAATCCTATCACTGCTGCGTTTATGCCCCTGTACACACGCTTGATTCTCTTTTGGAGACATAGCAATCCATAGGTTTTAAGATACTTACTCGTCAGGTACATTCTTAGGCGTTTAATATGGGGTGTTGAGTCCATTTCGTTGAGCAAGGAGTAGCTCTTGTCTATTCCATATTTGGCTTAAGGAACTTTATCTGTGCTCATTTCAATCTCTGGTTTTATGCAGCACCCCAACTCACCTTTCCCCTTAAGCAAGCATAAGTTGGTTTTCTAAATTTGAGACCCTGTTCTGTTTTGGAATGCAGTTCCTGTGTAGCCAAGTTTACATTCCGTGTATTAGTGATATCTTATGATGTTTCTTTTTCTGTGTGACTTATTTCAGTTAGAATCATCATACCTGAATCCACTCATTATGCTGCTACGGGCCTGATGACATAGATTTCATTGCTGAGTGATACTGCATTGTACGTAAGTACCACAAGTTCTTTATCCATTTTTCACTTTCTGTGTTATTGAACTTGTACGGTAAACGAGGTTCTTGTAAAAGGAGGCGTCCCAAACTTTGGGGTGGCTGTGTCTTTTTGATTTTAATTTCCCTAAGCTATAGGACCATAAGTGGAAGTGCCCTAGGCTCTGTTGCTTTGTTTTTTAGATGTTTCAGGAAACACCATACACTTCTCCCGAGTGGTTGTTGGCAATTTACATCCCGCCCATCAGCATAACAAGGCTCCCAGTTCTCCATGGCCTGTCCTGCCTTTCTGGATTTTACACTTTTTTCAGATGGCCCTTTTGACCGGGGGGAAGTGAGACTTCATTGTAGTGCAGATTTCCTTTGCAAGCTTGCTTGGTTGGCCAAAAAGGGCGTATGCGTTTTTTCCTGAATATATTCAGGAAAAAACGCATACGCCCTTTTTGGCCAAGTGCATCATTGTGGACGTTCTGCCTCTTTTCCTATGCTTTCAATGCAATTCCAGTCTACCTCCTGAAATCGGTTTCCTGCAATTCTGCCCCGCTTTCAAGTCCTCTTGGCAGCCTTACTTCAGTCTATTTTTGGACGATAGCTGTCATTTATAACTCTGCAGGTTTGTGAATTACAGTGCCCCTGAGCTCCTTTCTTCAACTCGCTTTTTTTTGAGCTGGCCGCAACACGGCAGGATGGCTCAGGCCCTAATCTGGTTCTGGCATGGCACGCTGAGCCTTTGGTTAATTCCTCTTCCTGGTAGGAAATGAGAGTTAAATTTGCCCGTCCAGACACCTCCAGCTAGTATCCATTGGTTCTCGCTATTCCTGTTCATCTTCCGCAGAAATTGCAAACTGGGCCAAACAGGAGGTTAAAGGGACTGACTCTCCAAGTCGGGAGAGTGTTAGTAAAGCGTCTGGAATGTTGCACCCGAGTACCAGGGGAGGAAAACTGAGACATATTTGAACACGTCTCCCGATCACATGGTTGATCATACTCTAGGTTCCACATGCATGTTTTAGCTGAAGGAAGAATACCTTAAACCTGGGTAGTTGAAACCCGTGGAATGGGTACCATGCAATATGACTTCAAAGGGTCTTCATTTGCTCACCGAACCTCTCCAATCCTATCACTGCTGCGTTTATGCCCCTGTACACATGCTTGATTCTCTTTCGGAGACATAGCAATCCATAGGTTTTAAGATACTTACTAGTCAGGTACATTCTTAGGCGTTTAATATGGGGTGTTGAGTCCATTTCGTTGAGCAAGGAGTAGCTCTTGTCTATTCCATATTTGGCTTAAGGAACTTTATCTGTGCTCATTTCAATCTCTGGTTTTATGCAGCACCCCAACTCACCTTTACCCTTAAGCAGGAATAAGTTGGTTTTCTAAATTTGAGACCCTGTTCTGTTCTGTAATTCAGTTCCTGTGTAGCCAAGTTTACATTCCGTGTATTACTGATATCTTATGATGTTTCTTTTTCTGTGTGACTTATTTCAGTTAGAATCATCATACCTGAATCCACTCATTGTGCTGCTAAGGGCCTGATGACACAGATTTCATTGCTGAGTGATATTGCTTTGTAAGTAAATACCACAACTTCTTTATCCATTTTTCACTTTCTGCGATGTTGAACTTGTACTGTAAACGAGGTTCTTGTAAACAGAGCCGTTCCAAACTTTGGGGTGGCTGTGTCTTTTTGATTTTAATTTCCCTAAGCTATAGGACCATGAGTGGAAGTGCCCTAGGTTCTGTTGCTTTGTTTTTTAGATGTTTCAGGAAACACCATACACTTCTCCCGAGTGGTTGTTGGCAATTTACAACCCGCCCATCAGCATAACAAGGCTCCCAGTTCTCCATGGCCTGTCCTGCCTTTCTGGATTTTACACTTTTTTCAGATGGCCCTTTTGACCGGGGGGAAGTGAGACTTCATTGTAGTGCAGATTTCCTTTGCAAGCTTGCTTGGTTGGCCAAAAAGGGCGTATGCGTTTTTTCCTGAATATATTCAGGAAAAAACACATACGCCCTTTTTGGCCAAGTGCATCATTGTGGACGTTCTGCCTCTTTTCCTATGCTTTCAATGCAATTCCAGTCTACCTCCTGAAATCGGTTTCCTGCAATTCTGCCCCGCTTTCAAGTCCTCTTGGCAGCCTTACTTCAGTCTATTTTTGGACGATAGCTGTCATTTATAACTCTGCAGGTTTGTGAATTACAGTGCCCCTGAGCTCCTTTCTTCAACTCGGTTTCTTTTGAGCTGGCCGCAACACCGCAGGATGGCTTCAGGCCCTAATCTGGTTCCGGTAGGGCACGCTGAGCCTTTGGTTATTTCCTCTTCCTGTTGGGAAATGAGACTTAAATTTGCCCGTCCAGACACCTCCAGCTAGCCTCTCATTGGTTCTCGCTATTCCTGTTCATCTTCCGCAGAAATTGCAAACTGTGCAAAACAGGAGGTTAAAGGCGCTGACTCTCCAAGTGGGGAGAGTGTTAGTAAAGCGTCTGGAATGTTGCACCCGAGTACCAGGGGAGGAAAACTGAGACATATTTGAACACGTCTCCCGATCACATGGTTGATCATACTCTGGGTTCCACATGCATGTTTTAGCTGAAGGAAGAATACCTAAAACCTGGGTAGTTGAAACCCGTGGAATGGGTACCATGCAATATGACTTCAAAGGGTCTTCATTTGCTCACCGAACCTCTCCAATCCTATCACTGCTGCGTTTATGCCCCTGTACACACGCTTGATTCTCTTTTGGAGACATAGCAATCCATAGGTTTTAAGATACTTACTCGTCAGGTACATTCTTAGGCGTTTAATATGGGGTGTTGAGTCCATTTCGTTGAGCAAGGAGTAGCTCTTGTCTATTCCATATTTGGCTTAAGGAACTTTATCTGTGCTCATTTCAATCTCTGGTTTTATGCAGCACCCCAACTCACCTTTCCCCTTAAGCAAGCATAAGTTGGTTTTCTAAATTTGAGACCCTGTTCTGTTTTGGAATGCAGTTCCTGTGTAGCCAAGTTTACATTCCGTGTATTAGTGATATCTTATGATGTTTCTTTTTCTGTGTGACTTATTTCAGTTAGAATCATCGTACCTGAATCCACTCATTATGCTGCTACGGGCCTGATGACATAGATTTCATTGCTGAGTGATACTGCATTGTACGTAAGTACCACAAGTTCTTTATCCATTTTTCACTTTCTGTGTTATTGAACTTGTACGGTAAACGAGGTTCTTGTAAAAGGAGGCGTCCCAAACTTTGGGGTGGCTGTGTCTTTTTGATTTTAATTTCCCTAAGCTATAGGACCATAAGTGGAAGTGCCCTAGGCTCTGTTGCTTTGTTTTTTAGATGTTTCAGGAAACACCATACACTTCTCCCGAGTGGTTGTTGGCAATTTACATCCCGCCCATCAGCATAACAAGGCTCCCAGTTCTCCATGGCCTGTCCTGCCTTTCTGGATTTTACACTTTTTTCAGATGGCCCTTTTGACCGGGGGGAAGTGAGACTTCATTGTAGTGCAGATTTCCTTTGCAAGCTTGCTTGGTTGGCCAAAAAGGGCGTATGCGTTTTTTCCTGAATATATTCAGGAAAAAACGCATACGCCCTTTTTGGCCAAGTGCATCATTGTGGACGTTCTGCCTCTTTTCCTATGCTTTCAATGCAATTCCAGTCTACCTCCTGAAATCGGTTTCCTGCAATTCTGCCCCGCTTTCAAGTCCTCTTGGCAGCCTTACTTCAGTCTATTTTTGGACGATAGCTGTCATTTATAACTCTGCAGGTTTGTGAATTACAGTGCCCCTGAGCTCCTTTCTTCAACTCGCTTTTTTTTGAGCTGGCCGCAACACGGCAGGATGGCTCAGGCCCTAATCTGGTTCTGGCATGGCACGCTGAGCCTTTGGTTAATTCCTCTTCCTGGTAGGAAATGAGAGTTAAATTTGCCCGTCCAGACACCTCCAGCTAGTATCCATTGGTTCTCGCTATTCCTGTTCATCTTCCGCAGAAATTGCAAACTGGGCCAAACAGGAGGTTAAAGGGACTGACTCTCCAAGTCGGGAGAGTGTTAGTAAAGCGTCTGGAATGTTGCACCCGAGTACCAGGGGAGGAAAACTGAGACATATTTGAACACGTCTCCCGTTCACATGGTTGATCATACTTGGGTTCCACATGCATGTTTTAGCTGAAGGAAGAATACCTTAAACCTGGAGAGTTGAGACCCGTGTAATGGGTACCATGCAATATGACTTCAAAGGGTCTTCATTTGCTCACCGAACCTCTCCAATCCTATCACTGCTGCGTTTATGCCCCTGTACACATGCTTGATTCTCTTTCGGAGACATAGCAATCCATAGGTTTTAAGATACTTACTAGTCAGGTACATTCTTAGGCGTTTAATATGCGGTGTTGAGTCCATTTCGTTGAGCAAGGAGTAGCTCTTGTCTATTCCATATTTGACTTAAGGAACTTTATCTGTGCTCATTTCAATCTCTGGTTTTATGCAGCACCCCAACTCACCTTTACCCTTAAGCAAGCATAAGTTGGTTTTCTAAATTTGAGACCCTGTTCTGTTCTGTAATTCAGTTCCTGTGTAGCCAAGTTTACATTCCGTGTATTACTGATATCTTATGATGTTTCTTTTTCTGTGTGACTTATTTCAGTTAGAATCATCATACCTGAATCCATTCATTGTGCTGCTAAGGGCCTGATGACACAGATTTCATTGCTGAGTGATATTGCTTTGTAAGTAAATACCACAACTTCTTTATCCATTTTTCACTTTCTGCGATGTTGAACTTGTACTGTAAACGAGGTTCTTGTAAACAGAGCCGTTCCAAACTTTGCGGTGGCTGTGTCTTTTTGATTTTAATTTCCCTAAGCTATAGGACCATAAGTGGAAGTGCCCTAGGTTCTGTTGCTTTGTTTTTTAGATGTTTCAGGAAACACCATACACTTCTCCCGAGTGGTTGTTGGCAATTTACATCCCGCCCATCAGCATAACAAGGCTCCCAGTTCTCCATGGCCTGTCCTGCCTTTCTGGATTTTACACTTTTTTCAGATGGCCCTTTTGACCGGGGGGAAGTGAGACTTCATTGTAGTGCAGATTTCCTTTGCAAGCTTGCTTGGTTGGCCAAAAAGGGCGTATGCGTTTTTTCCTGAATATATTCAGGAAAAAACGCATACGCCCTTTTTGGCCAAGTGCATCATTGTGGACGTTCTGCCTCTTTTCCTATGCTTTCAATGCAATTCCAGTCTACCTCCTGAAATCGGTTTCCTGCAATTCTGCCCCGCTTTCAAGTCCTCTTGGCAGCCTTACTTCAGTCTATTTTTGGACGATAGCTGTCATTTATAACTCTGCAGGTTTTTGAATTACAGTGCGCCTGAGCTCCTTTCTTCAACTCGGTTTGTTTTGAGCTGGCCGCAACACTGCAGGATGGCTTCAGGCCCTAATCTGGTTCCGGTACGGCACGCTGAGCCTTTGGTTATTTCCTCTTCCTGTTGGGAAATGAGAGTTAAATTTGCCCGTCCAGACACCTCAAGCTAGCCTCTCATTGGTTCTCGCTATTCCTGTTCATCTTCCGCAGAAATTGCAAACTGTGCCAAACAGGAGGTTAAAGGCGCTGACTCTCCAATAGGGGAGAGTGTTAGGAAAGCATCTGGAATGTTGCACCCGAGTACCAGGGGAGGAAAACTGAGATATATTTGAACACGCCTCCCGATCACATGGTTGATCATACTCTGGGTTCCACATGCATATTTTAGCTGAAGGAAGAATACCTAAAACCTGGGTAGTTGAAACCCGTGGAATGGGTACCATGCAATATGACTTCAAAGGGTCTTCATTTGCTCACCGAACCTCTCCAATCCTATCACTGCTGCGTTTATGCCCCTGTGCACATGCTTGATTCTCTTTCGGAGACATAGCAATCCATAGGTTTTAAGATACTTACTAGTCAGGTACATTCTTAGGCGTTTAATATGCGGTGTTGAGTCCATTTCGTTGAGCAAGGAGTAGCTCTTGTCTATTCCATATTTGGCTTAAGGAACTTTATCTGTGCTCATTTCAATCTCTGGTTTTATGCAGCACCCCAACTCACCTTTCCCCTTAAGCAAGCATAAGTTGGTTTTCTAAATTTGAGACCCTGTTCTGTTTTGGAATGCTGTTCCTGTGTAGCCAAGTTTACATTCCGTGTATTAGTGATATCTTATGATGTTTCTTTTTCTGTGTGACTTATTTCAGTTAGAATCATCGTACCTGAATCCACTCATTATGCTGCTACGGGCCTGATGACATAGATTTCATTGCTGAGTGATACTGCATTGTACGTAAGTACCACAAGTTCTTTATCCATTTTTCACTTTCTGTGATATTGAACTTGTACGGTAAACGAGGTTCTTGTAAACGGAGGCGTCCCAAACTTTGGGGTGGCTGTGTCTTTTTGATTTTAATTTCCCTAAGCTATAGGACCATAAGTGGCAGTGCCCTAGGCTCTGTTGCTTTGTTTTTTAGATGTTTCAGGAAACACCATACACTTCTCCCGAGTGGTTGTTGGCAATTTACATCCCGCCCATCAGCATAACAAGGCTCCCAGTTCTCCATGGCCTGTCCTGCCTTTCTGGATTTTACACTTTTTTCAGATGGCCCTTTTGACCGGGGGGAAGTGAGACTTCATTGTAGTGCAGATTTCCTTTGCAAGCTTGCTTGGTTGGCCAAAAAGGGCGTATGCGTTTTTTCCTGAATATATTCAGGAAAAAACGCATACGCCCTTTTTGGCCAAGTGCATCATTGTGGACGTTCTGCCTCTTTTCCTATGCTTTCAATGCAATTCCAGTCTACCTCCTGAAATCGGTTTCCTGCAATTCTGCCCCGCTTTCAAGTCCTCTTGGCAGCCTTACTTCAGTCTATTTTTGGACGATAGCTGTCATTTATAACTCTGCAGGTTTGTGAATTACAGTGCCCCTGAGCTCCTTTCTTCAACTCGCTTTCTTTTGAGCTGGCCGCAACACCGCAGGATGGCTTCAGGCCCTAATCTGGTTCCGGCACGGCACACTGAGCCTTTGGTTATTTCCTCTTCCTGGTGGGAAATGAGAGTTAAATTTGCCCGTCCAGACACCTCCAGCTAGCCTCTCATTGGTTCTCGCTATTCCTGTTCATCTTCCGCAGAAATTGCAAACTGGGCCAAAGAGGAGGTTAAAGGTGCTGACTCTCCAAGTGGGGAGAGTGTTAGTAAAGCGTCTGGAATGTTGCACCCGAGTACCAGGGGAGGAAAACTGAGACATATTTGAACACGTCTCCCGTTCACATGGTTGATCATACTTGGGTTCCACATGCATGTTTTAGCTGAAGGAAGAATACCTTAAACCTGGAGAGTTGAGACCCGTGTAATGGGTACCGTGCAATATGACTTCAAAGGGTCTTCATTTGCTCACCGAACCTCTCCAATCCTATCACTGCTGCGTTTATGCCCCTGTACACATGCTTGATTCTCTTTTGGAGACATAGCAATCCATAGGTTTTACGATACTTACTAGTCAGGTACATTCTTAGGCGTTTAATATGCGGTGTTGAGTCCATTTCGTTGAGCAAGGAGTAGCTCTTGTCTATTCCATATTTGGCTTAAGGAACTTTATCTGTGCTCATTTCAATCTCTGGTTTTATGCAGCACCCCAACTCACCTTTCCCCTTAAGCAAGCATAAGTTGGTTTTCTAAATTTGAGACCCTGTTCTGTTTTGGAATGCTGTTCCTGTGTAGCCAAGTTTACATTCCGTGTATTAGTGATATCTTATGATGTTTCTTTTTCTGTGTGACTTATTTCAGTTAGAATCATCGTACCTGAATCCACTCATTATGCTGCTACGGGCCTGATGACATAGATTTCATTGCTGAGTGATACTGCATTGTACGTAAGTACCACAAGTTCTTTATCCATTTTTCACTTTCTGTGATATTGAACTTGTACGGTAAACGAGGTTCTTGTAAACGGAGGCGTCCCAAACTTTGGGGTGGCTGTGTCTTTTTGATTTTAATTTCCCTAAGCTATAGGACCATAAGTGGCAGTGCCCTAGGCTCTGTTGCTTTGTTTTTTAGATGTTTCAGGAAACACCATACACTTCTCCCGAGTGGTTGTTGGCAATTTACATCCCGCCCATCAGCATAACAAGGCTCCCAGTTCTCCATGGCCTGTCCTGCCTTTCTGGATTTTACACTTTTTTCAGATGGCCCTTTTGACCGGGGGGAAGTGAGACTTCATTGTAGTGCAGATTTCCTTTGCAAGCTTGCTTGGTTGGCCAAAAAGGGCGTATGCGTTTTTTCCTGAATATATTCAGGAAAAAACGCATACGCCCTTTTTGGCCAAGTGCATCATTGTGGACGTTCTGCCTCTTTTCCTATGCTTTCAATGCAATTCCAGTCTACCTCCTGAAATCGGTTTCCTGCAATTCTGCCCCGCTTTCAAGTCCTCTTGGCAGCCTTACTTCAGTCTATTTTTGGACGATAGCTGTCATTTATAACTCTGCAGGTTTGTGAATTACAGTGCCCCTGAGCTCCTTTCTTCAACTCGCTTTCTTTTGAGCTGGCCGCAACACCGCAGGATGGCTTCAGGCCCTAATCTGGTTCCGGCACGGCACACTGAGCCTTTGGTTATTTCCTCTTCCTGGTGGGAAATGAGAGTTAAATTTGCCCGTCCAGACACCTCCAGCTAGCCTCTCATTGGTTCTCGCTATTCCTGTTCATCTTCCGCAGAAATTGCAAACTGGGCCAAAGAGGAGGTTAAAGGTGCTGACTCTCCAAGTGGGGAGAGTGTTAGTAAAGCGTCTGGAATGTTGCACCCGAGTACCAGGGGAGGAAAACTGAGACATATTTGAACACGTCTCCCGTTCACATGGTTGATCATACTTGGGTTCCACATGCATGTTTTAGCTGAAGGAAGAATACCTTAAACCTGGAGAGTTGAGACCCGTGTAATGGGTACCGTGCAATATGACTTCAAAGGGTCTTCATTTGCTCACCGAACCTCTCCAATCCTATCACTGCTGCGTTTATGCCCCTGTACACATGCTTGATTCTCTTTTGGAGACATAGCAATCCATAGGTTTTACGATACTTACTAGTCAGGTACATTCTTAGGCGTTTAATATGCGGTGTTGAGTCCATTTCGTTGAGCAAGGAGTAGCTCTTGTCTATTCCATATTTGACTTAAGGAACTTTATCTGTGCTCATTTCAATCTCTGGTTTTATGCAGCACCCCAACTCACCTTTCCCCTTAAGCAAGCATAAGTTGGTTTTCTAAATTTGAGACCCTGTTCTGTTCTGTTCAGTTCCTGTGTAGCCAAGTTTACATTCCGTGTATTACTGATATCTTATGATGTTTCTTTTTCTGTGTGACTTACTTCAGTTAGAATCATCATACCTGAATCCACTCATTGTGATGCTAAGGGCCTGATGACATAGATTTCATTGCTGAGTGATATTGCTTTGTAAGTAAATACCACAACTTCTTTATCCATTTTTCACTTTCTGCGATGTTGAACTTGTACTGTAAACGAGGTTCTTGTAAACAGAGCCGTTCCAAACTTTGGGGTGGCTGTGTCTTTTTGATTTTAATTTCCCTAAGCTATAGGACCATAAGTGGAAGTGCCCTAGGTTCTGTTGCTTTGTTTTTTAGATGTTTCAGGAAACAACATACACTTCTCCCGAGTGGTTGTTGGCAATTTACATCCCGCCCATCAGCATAACAAGGCTCCCAGTTCTCCATGGCCTGTCCTGCCTTTCTGGATTTTACACTTTTTTCAGATGGCCCTTTAGACCGGGGGGAAGTGAGACTTCATTGTAGTGCAGATTTCCTTTGCAAGCTTGCTTGGTTGGCCAAAAAGGGCGTATGCGTTTTTTCCTGAATATATTCAGGAAAAAACGCATACGCCCTTTTTGGCCAAGTGCATCATTGTGGACGTTCTGCCTCTTTTCCTATGCTTTCAATGCAATTCCAGTCTACCTCCTGAAATCGGTTTCCTGCAATTCTGCCCCGCTTTCAAGTCCTCTTGGCAGCCTTACTTCAGTCTATTTTTGGACGATAGCTGTCATTTATAACTCTGCAGGTTTGTGAATTACAGTGCCCCTGAGCTCCTTTCTTCAACTCGCTTTCTTGTGACCTGGCCGCAACACCGCAGGATGGCTTCAGGCCCTAATCTGGTTCCGGTACGGCACGGTGAGCCTTTGGTTATTTCCTCTTCCTGGTGGGAAATGAGAGTTAAATTTGCCCGTCCAGACACCTCCAGCTAGCCTCTCATTGGTTCTCGCTATTCCTGTTCATCTTCCGCAGAAATTGCAAACTGGGCCAAACAGGAGGTTAAAGGGACTGACTCTCCAAGTGGGGAGAGTGTTAGTAAAGCGTCTGGAATGTTGCACCCGAGTACCAGGGGAGGAAAACTGAGACATATTTGAACACGTCTCCCGATCACATGGTTGATCATACTCTGGGTTCCACATGCATATTTTAGCTGAAGGAAGAATACCTTAAACCTGGGTAGTTGAAACCCATGGAATGGGTACCATGCAATATGACTTCAAAGGGTCTTCATTTGCTCACCGAACCTCTCCAATCCTATCACTGCTGCGTTTATGCCCCTGTACACATGCTTGATTCTCTTTCGGAGACATAGCAATCCATAGGTTTTAAGATACCTACTAGTCAGGTACATACTTAGGCATTTAACATGCGGTGTTGAGTCCATTTCGTTGAGCAAGGAGTAGCTCTTGTCTATTCCGTATTTGGCTTAAGGACCTTTATCTGTGCTCATTTCAATCTCTGGTTTTATGCAGCACCCCAACTCACCTTTCCCCTTAAGCAAGCATAAGTTGGTTTTCTAAATTTGAGAACCTGTTCTGTTTTGGAATTCAGTTCCTGTGTAGCCAAGTTTCCATTCCGTGTATTACTGATATCTTATGATGTTTCCTTTCTGTGTGACTTATTTCAGTTAGAATCATCGTACATGAATCTACTCATTATGCTGCTACGGGCCTGATGACATAGATTTCATTGCTGAGTGATACTGCATTCTACGTAAGTACCACAAGTTCTTTATCCATTTTTCACTTTCTGTGATATTGAACTTGTACGGTAAACGAGGTTCTTGTAAACGGAGGCGTCCCAAACTTTGGGGTGGCTGTGTCTTTTTGATTTTAATTTCCCTAAGCTATAGGACCATAAGTGGAAGTGCCCTAGGCTCTGTTGCTTTGTTTTTTAGATGTTTCAGGAAACACCATACACTTCTCCCGAGTGGTTGTTGGCAATTTACATCCCGCCCATCAGCATAACAAGGCTCCCAGTTCTCCATGGCCTGTCCTGCCTTTCTGGATTTTACACTTTTTTCAGATGGCCCTTTTGACCGGGGGGAAGTGAGACTTCATTGTAGTGCAGATTTCCTTTGCAAGCTTGCTTGGTTGGCCAAAAAGGGCGTATGCGTTTTTTCCTGAATATATTCAGGAAAAAACGCATACGCCCTTTTTGGCCAAGTGCATCATTGTGGACGTTCTGCCTCTTTTCCTATGCTTTCAATGCAATTCCAGTCTACCTCCTGAAATCGGTTTCCTGCAATTCTGCCCCGCTTTCAAGTCCTCTTGGCAGCCTTACTTCAGTATATTTTTGGACGATAGCTGTCATTTATAACTCTGCAGGTTTGTGAATTACAGTGCCCCTGAGCTCCTTTCTTCAACTCGCTTTCTTGTGACCTGGCCGCAACACCGCAGGATGGCTTCAGGCCCTAATCTGGTTCCGGCACGGCACGCTGAGCCTTTGGTTATTTCCTCTTCCTGGTGGGAAATGAGAGTTAAATTTGCCCGTCCAGACACCTCCAGCTAGTCTCTCATTGGTTCTCGCTATTCCTGTTCATCTTCCGCAGAAATTGCAAACTGGGCCAAACAGGAGGTTAAAGGCGCTGACTCTCCAAGTGGGGAGAGTGTTAGTAAAGCGTCTGGAATGTTGCACCCGAGTACCAGGGGAGGAAAACTGAGACATATTTGAACACGTCTCCCGTTCACACGGTTGATCATACTCTGGGTTCCACCTGCATGTTTTAGCTGAAGGAAGAATACTTTAAACCTGCAGAGTTGAGACCCGTGGAATGGGTCCCATGCAATATGACTTCAAAGGGTCTTCATTTGCTCACCGAACCTCTCCAATCCTATCACTGCTGCGTTTATGCCCCTGTACACACGCTTGATTCTCTTTTGGAGACATAGCAATCCATAGGTTTTAAGATACTTACTAGTCAGGTACATTCTTAGGCGTTTAATATGCGGTGTTGAGTCCATTTCGTTGAGCAAGGAGTAGCTCTTGTCTATTCCATATTTGACTTAAGGAACTTTATCTGTGGTCATTTCAATCTCTGGTTTTATGCAGCACCCCAACTCACCTTTACCCTTAAGCAAGCATAAGTTGGTTTTCTAAATTTGAGACCCTGTTCTGTTCTGTAATTCAGTTCGTGTGGAGCCAAGTTTACATTCCGTGTATTACTGATATCTTATGATGTTTCTCTTTCTGTGTGACTTATTTCAGTTAGAATCATCATACCTGAATCCACTCATTGTGATGCTAAGGGCCTGATGACATAGATTTCATTGCTGAGTGATATTGCTTTGTAAGTAAATACCACAACTTCTTTATCCATTTTTCACTTTCTGCGATGTTGAACTTGTACTGTAAACGAGGTTCTTGTAAACAGAGGCGTCCCAAACTTTGGGGTGGCTGTGTCTTTTTGATTTTAATTTCCCTAAGCTATAGGACCATAAGTGGCAGTGCCCTAGGCTCTGTTGCTTTGTTTTTTAGATGTTTCAGGAAACACCATACACTTCTCCCGAGTGGTTGTTGGCAATTTACATCCCGCCCATCAGCATAACAAGGCTCTCAGTTCTCCATGGCCTGTCCTGCCTTTCTGGATTTTACACTTTTTTCAGATGGCCCTTTTGACCGGGGGGAAGTGAGACTTCATTGTAGTGCAGATTTCCTTTGCAAGCTTGCTTGGTTGGCCAAAAAGGGCGTATGCGTTTTTTCCTGAATATATTCAGGAAAAAACGCATACGCCCTTTTTGGCCAAGTGCATCATTGTGGACGTTCTGCCTCTTTTCCTATGCTTTCAATGCAATTCCAGTCTACCTCCTGAAATCGGTTTCCTGCAATTCTGCCCCGCTTTCAAGTCCTCTTGGCAGCCTTACTTCAGTCTATTTTTGGACGATAGCTGTCATTTATAACTCTGCAGGTTTGTGAATTACAGTGTCCCTGAGCTCCTTTCTTCAACTCGCTTTCTTGTGACCTGGCCGCAACACCGCAGGATGGCTTCAGGCTCTAATCTGGTTCCGGCCCGGCATGCTGAGCCTTTGGTTAATTCCTCTTCCTGGTGGGAAATGAGAGTTAAATTTGCCCGTCCAGACACCTCCAGCTAGCCTCTCATTGGTTCTCGCTATTCCTGTTCATCTTCCGCAGAAATTGCAAACTGGGCCAAACAGGAGGTTAAAGGGACTGACTCTCCAAGTGGGGAGAGTGTTAGTAAAGCGTCTGGAATGTTGCACCCGAGTACCAGGGGAGGAAAACTGAGACATATTTGAACACGTCTCCCGATCACATGGTTGATCATACTCTAGGTTCCACATGCATGTTTTAGCTGAAGGAAGAATACCTTAAACCTGGGTAGTTGAAACCCGTGGAATGGGTACCATGCAATATGACTTCAAAGGGTCTTCATTTGCTCACTGAACCTCTCCAATCCTATCACTGCTGCGTTTATGCCCCTGTACACATGCTTGATTGTCTTTTGGAGACATAGCAATCCATAGGTTTTAAGATACTTACTAGTCATGTACATTCTTAGGCGTTTAATATGGGGTGTTGAGTCCATTTCGTTGAGCAAGGAGTAGCTCTTGTGTATTCCATATTTGGCTTAAGGAACTTTATCTGTGCTCATTTCAATCTCTGGTTTTATGCAGCACCCCAACTCACCTTTACCCTTAAGCAGGAATAAGTTGGTTTTCTAAATTTGAGACCCTGTTCTGTTCTGTAATTCAGTTCCTGTGTAGCCAAGTTTACATTCCGTGTATTACTGATATCTTATGATGTTTCTTTTTCTGTGTGACTTATTTCAGTTAGAATCATCATACCTGAATCCACTCATTGTGCTGCTAAGGGCCTGATGACACAGATTTCATTGCTGAGTGATATTGCTTTGTAAGTAAATACCACAACTTCTTTATCCATTTTTCACTTTCTGCGATGTTGAACTTGTACTGTAAACGAGGTTCTTGTAAACAGAGGCGTTCCAAACTTTGGGGTGGCTGTGTCTTTTTGATTTTAATTTCCCTAAGCTATAGGACCATAAGTGGCAGTGCCCTAGGCTCTGTTGCTTTGTTTTTTAGATGTTTCAGGAAACACCATACACTTCTCCCGAGTGTCTGTTGGCAATTTACATCCCGCCCATCAGCATAACAAGGCTCCCAGTTCTCCATGGCCTGTCCTGCCTTTCTGGATTTTACACTTTTTTCAGATGGCCCTTTTGACCGGGGGAAGTGAGACTTCATTGTAGTGCAGATTTCCTTTGCAAGCTTGCTTGGTTGGCCAAAAAGGGCGTATGCGTTTTTTCCTGAATATATTCAGGAAAAAACGCATACGCCCTTTTTGGCCAAGTGCATCATTGTGGACGTTCTGCCTCTTTTCCTATGCTTTCAATGCAATTCCAGTCTACCTCCTGAAATCGGTTTCCTGCAATTCTGCCCCGCTTTCAAGTCCTCTTGGCAGCCTTACTTCAGTCTATTTTTGGACGATAGCTGTCATTTATAACTCTGCAGGTTTGTGAATTACAGTGCCCCTGAGCTCCTTTCTTCAACTCGCTTTCTTGTGACCTGGCCGCAACACCGCAGGATGGCTTCAGGCCCTAATCTGGTTCCGGCCCGGCATACTGAGCCTTTGGTTAATTCCTCTTCCTGGTGGGAAATGAGAGTTAAATTTGCCCGTCCAGACATCTCCAGCTAGCCTCTCATTGGTTCTCGCTATTCCTGTTCATCTTCCGCAGAAATTGCAAACTGGGCCAAACAGGAGGTTAAAGGGACTGACTCTCCAAGTGGGGAGAGTGTTAGTAAAGCGTCTGGAATGTTGCACCCGAGTACCAGGGGAGGAAAACTGAGACATATTTGAACACGTCTCCCGATCACATGGTTGATCATACTCTAGGTTCCACATGCATGTTTTAGCTGAAGGAAGAATACCTTAAACCTGGGTAGTTGAAACCCGTGGAATGGGTACCATGCAATATGACTTCAAAGGGTCTTCATTTGCTCACCGAACCTCTCCAATCCTATCACTGCTGCGTTTATGCCCCTGTACACATGCTTGATTCTCTTTCGGAGACATAGCAATCCATAGGTTTTAAGATACTTACTAGTCAGGTACATTCTTAGGCGTTTAATATGGGGTGTTGAGTCCATTTCGTTGAGCAAGGAGTAGCTCTTGTCTATTCCATATTTGGCTTAAGGAACTTTATCTGTGCTCATTTCAATCTCTGGTTTTATGCAGCACCCCAACTCACCTTTACCCTTAAGCAGGAATAAGTTGGTTTTCTAAATTTGAGACCCTGTTCTGTTCTGTAATTCAGTTCCTGTGTAGCCAAGTTTACATTCCGTGTATTACTGATATCTTATGATGTTTCTTTTTCTGTGTGACTTATTTCAATTAGAATCATCGTACCTGAATCCACTCATTATGCTGCTACGGGCCTGATGACATAGATTTCATTGCTGAGTGATACTGCATTGTACGTAAGTACCACAAGTTCTTTATCCATTTTTCACTTTCTGTGATATTGAACTTGTACGGTAAACGAGGTTCTTGTAAACAGAGGCGTCCCAAACTATGGGGTGGCTGTGTCTTTTTGATTTTAATTTCCCTAAGCTATAGGACCATAAGTGGAAGTGCCCTAGGCTCTGTTGCTTTGTTTTTTAGATGTTTCAGGAAACACCATACACTTCTCCCGAGTGGTTATTGGCAATTTACATCCCGCCCATCAGCATAACAAGGCTCCCAGTTCTCCATGGCCTGTCCTGCCTTTCTGGATTTTACACTTTTTTCAGATGGCCCTTTTGACCAGGGGGAAGTGAGACTTCATTGTAGTGCAGATTTCCTTTGCAAGCTTGCTTGGTTGGCCAAAAAGGGCGTATGTGTTTTTTCCTGAATATATTCAGGAAAAAACGCATACGCCCTTTTTGGCCAAGTGCATCATTGTGGACGTTCTGCCTCTTTTCCTATGCTTTCAATGCAATTCCAGTCTACCTCCTGAAATCGGTTTCCTGCAATTCTGCCCCGCTTTCAAGTCCTCTTGGCAGCCTTACTTCAGTATATTTTTGGACGATAGCTGTCATTTATAACTCTGCAGGTTTGTGAATTATAGTGCCCCTGAGCTCCTTTCTTCAACTCGGTTTCTTTTGAGCTGGCCGCAACACCGCAGGATGGCTTCAGGCCCTAATCTGGTTCCGGTACGGCACGCTGAGCCTTTGGTTATTTCCTCTTCCTGGTGGGAAATGAGAGTTAAATTTGCCCGTCCAGACACCTCCAGCTAGCCTCTCATTGGTTCTCGCTATTCCTGTTCATCTTCCGCAGAAATTGCAAACTGGGCCAAACAGGAGGTTAAAGGGACTGACTCTCCAAGTGGGGAGAGTGTTAGTAAAGCATCTGGAATGTTGCACCCGAGTACCAGGGGAGGAAAACTGAGACATATTTGAACACGTCTCCCGATCACATGGTTGATCATACTCTGGGTTCCACATGCATATTTTAGCTGAAGGAAGAATACCTAAAACCTGGAGAGTTGAAACCCATGGAATGGGTACCATGCAATATGACTTCAAAGGGTCTTCATTTGCTCACCGAACCTCTCCAATCCTATCACTGCTGCGTTTATGCCCCTGTACACATGCTTGATTCTCTTTCGGAGACATAGCTATCCGTAGGTTTTAAGATACTTACTAGTCAGGTACATTCTTAGGCGTTTAATATGCGGTGTTGAGTCCATTTCGTTGAGCAAGGAGTAGCTCTTGTCTATTCCATATTTGGCTTAAGGAACTTTATCTGTGCTCATTTCAATCTCTGGTTTTATGCAGCACCCCATCTCACCTTTCCCCTTAAGCAAGCATAAGTTGGTTTTCTAAATTTGAGACCCTGTTCTGTTCTGTAATTCAGTTCCTGTGTAGCCAAGTTTACATTCCGTGTATTACTGATATCTTATGATGTTTCTTTTTCTGTGTGACTTATTTCAGTTAGAATCATCATACCTGAATCCACTCATTGTGCTGCTAAGGGCCTGATGACACAGATTTCATTGCTGAGTGATATTGCTTTGTAAGTAAATACCACAACTTCTTTATCCATTTTTCACTTTCTGCGATGTTGAACTTGTACTGTAAACGAGGTTCTTGTAAACAGAGCCGTTCCAAACTTTGGGGTGGCTGTGTCTTTTTGATTTTAATTTCCCTAAGCTATAGGACCATAAGTGGAAGTGCCCTAGGTTCTGTTGCTTTGTTTTTTAGATGTTTCAGGAAACACCATACACTTCTCCCGAGTGGTTGTTGGCAATTTACATCCCGCCCATCAGCATAACAAGGCTCCCAGTTCTCCATGGCCTGTCCTGCCTTTCTGGATTTTACACTTTTTTCAGATGGCCCTTTTGACCGGGGGGAAGTGAGACTTCATTGTAGTGCAGATTTCCTTTGCAAGCTTGCTTGCTTGGCCAAAAAGGGCGTATGCGTTTTTTCCTGAATATATTCAGGAAAAAACGCATACGCCCTTTTTGGCCAAGTGCATCATTGTGGACGTTCTGCCTCTTTTCCTATGCTTTCAATGCAATTCCAGTCTACCTCCTGAAATCGGTTTCCTGCAATTCTGCCCCGCTTTCAAGTCCTCTTGGCAGCCTTACCTCAGTATATTTTTGGACGATAGCTGTCATTTATAACTCTGCAGGTTTGTGAATTACAGTGCCCCTGAGCTCCTTTCTTCAACTCGCTTTCTTGTGAGCTGGCCGCAACACCGCAGGATGGCTTCAGGCCCTAATCTGCTACCGGCACGGCATGCTGAGCCTTTAGTTATTTCCTCTTCCTGTTGGGAAATGAGAGTTAAATTTGCCCGTCCAGACACCTCCAGCTAGTCTCTCATTGGTTTTCCCTATTCCTGTTCATCTTGCGCAGAAATTGCAAACTGGGCCAAACAGGAGGTTAAAGGCGCTGACTCTCCAAGTGGGGAGAGTGTTAGTAAAGCATCTGGAATGTTGCACCCGAGTACCAGGGTATGAAAACTGAGACATATTTGAACACGTCTCCTGATCACATGGTTGATCATACTCTAGGTTCTACATGCATGTTTTAGCTGAAGGAAGAATACCTTAAACCTGGGTAGTTGAAACCCATGGAATGGGTACCATGCAATATGACTTCAAAGGGTCTTCATTTGCTCACCGAACCTCTCCAATCCTATCACTGCTGCGTTTATGCCCCTGTACACATGCTTGATTCTCTTTCGGAGACATAGCAATCCATAGGTTTTAAGATACCTACTAGTCAGGTACATACTTAGGCATTTAACATGCGGTGTTGAGTCCATTTCGTTGAGCAAGGAGTAGCTCTTGTCTATTCCGTATTTGGCTTAAGGACCTTTATCTGTGCTCATTTCAATCTCTGGTTTTATGCAGCACCCCAACTCACCTTTCCCCTTAAGCAAGCATAAGTTGGTTTTCTAAATTTGAGAACCTTTTCTGTTTTGGAATTCAGTTCCTGTGTAGCCAAGTTTCCATTCCGTGTATTACTGATATCTTATGATGTTTCCTTTCTGTGTGACTTATTTCAGTTAGAATCATCGTACATGAATCTACTCATTATGCTGCTACGGGCCTGATGACATAGATTTCATTGCTGAGTGATACTGCATTCTACGTAAGTACCACAAGTTCTTTATCCATTTTTCACTTTCTGTGATATTGAACTTGTACGGTAAACGAGGTTCTTGTAAACGGAGGCGTCCCAAACTTTGGGGTGGCTGTGTCTTTTTGATTTTAATTTCCCTAAGCTATAGGACCATAAGTGGCAGTGCCCTAGGCTCTGTTGCTTTGTTTTTTAGATGTTTCAGGAAACACCATACACTTCTCCCGAGTGGTTGTTGGCAATTTACATCCCGCCCATCAGCATAACAAGGCTCCCAGTTCTCCATGGCCTGTCCTGCCTTTCTGGATTTTACACTTTTTTCAGATGGCCCTTTTGACCGGGGGGAAGTGAGACTTCATTGTAGTGCAGATTTCCTTTGCAAGCTTGCTTGGTTGGCCAAAAAGGGCGTATGCGTTTTTTCCTGAATATATTCAGGAAAAAACGCATACGCCCTTTTTGGCCAAGTGCATCATTGTGGACGTTCTGCCTCTTTTCCTATGCTTTCAATGCAATTCCAGTCTACCTCCTGAAATCGGTTTCCTGCAATTCTGCCCCGCTTTCAAGTCCTCTTGGCAGCCTTACTTCAGTATATTTTTGGACGATAGCTGTCATTTATAACTCTGCAGGTTTGTGAATTACAGTGCCCCTGAGCTCCTTTCTTCAACTCGCTTTCTTGTGACCTGGCCGCAACACCGCAGGATGGCTTCAGGCCCTAATCTGGTTCCGGCACGGCACGCTGAGCCTTTGGTTATTTCCTCATCCTGGTGGGAAATGAGAGTTAAATTTGCCCGTCCAGACACCTCCAGCTAGTCTCTCATTGGTTCTCGCTATTCCTGTTCATCTTCCGCAGAAATTGCAAACTGGGCCAAACAGGAGGTTAAAGGCGCTGACTCTCCAAGTGGGGAGAGTGTTAGTAAAGCGTCTGGAATGTTGCACCCGAGTACCAAGGGAGGAAAACTGAGACATATTTGAACACGTCTCCCGTTCACACGGTTGATCATACTCTGGGTTCTACCTGCATGTTTTAGCTGAAGGAAGAATACTTTAAACCTGCAGAGTTGAGACCCGTGGAATGGGTCCCATGCAATATGACTTCAAAGGGTCTTCATTTGCTCACCGAACCTCTCCAATCCTATCACTGCTGCGTTTATGCCCCTGTACACACGCTTGATTCTCTTTTGGAGACATAGCAATCCATAGGTTTTAAGATACTTACTAGTCAGGTACATTCTTAGGCGTTTAATATGCGGTGTTGAGTCCATTTCGTTGAGCAAGGAGTAGCTCTTGTCTATTCCATATTTGACTTAAGGAACTTTATCTGTGCTCATTTCAATCTCTGGTTTTATGCAGCACCCCAACTCACCTTTACCCTTAAGCAAGCATAAGTTGGTTTTCTAAATTTGAGACCCTGTTCTGTTCTGTAATTCAGTTCGTGTGGAGCCAAGTTTACATTCCGTGTATTACTGATATCTTATGATGTTTCTTTTTCTGTGTGACTTATTTCAGTTAGAATCATCATACCTGAATCCACTCATTGTGATGCTAAGGGCCTGATGACATAGATTTCATTGCTGAGTGATATTGCTTTGTAAGTAAATACCACAACTTCTTTATCCATTTTTCACTTTCTGCGATGTTGAACTTGTACTGTAAACGAGGTTCTTGTAAACAGAGGCGTCCCAAACTTTGGGGTGGCTGTGTCTTTTTGATTTTAATTTCCCTAAGCTATAGGACCATAAGTGGCAGTGCCCTAGGCTCTGTTGCTTTGTTTTTTAGATGTTTCAGGAAACACCATACACTTCTCCCGAGTGGTTGTTGGCAATTTACATCCCGCCCATCAGCATAACAAGGCTCTCAGTTCTCCATGGCCTGTCCTGCCTTTCTGGATTTTACACTTTTTTCAGATGGCCCTTTTGACCGGGGGGAAGTGAGACTTCATTGTAGTGCAGATTTCCTTTGCAAGCTTGCTTGGTTGGCCAAAAAGGGCGTATGCGTTTTTTCCTGAATATATTCAGGAAAAAACGCATTCGCCCTTTTTGGCCAAGTGCATCATTGTGGACGTTCTGCCTCTTTTCCTATGCTTTCAATGCAATTCCAGTCTACCTCCTGAAATCGGTTTCCTGCAATTCTGCCCCGCTTTCAAGTCCTCTTGGCAGCCTTACTTCAGTCTATTTTTGGACGATAGCTGTCATTTATAACTCTGCAGGTTTGTGAATTACAGTGTCCCTGAGCTCCTTTCTTCAACTCGCTTTCTTGTGACCTGGCCGCAACACTGCAGGATGGCTTCAGGCCCTAATCTGGTTCCGGCCTGGCATGCTGAGCCTTTGGTTAATTCCTCTTCCTGGTGGGAAATGAGAGTTAAATTTGCCCGTCCAGACACCTCCAGCTAGCCTCTCATTGGTTCTCGCTATTCCTGTTCATCTTCCGCAGAAATTGCAAACTGGGCCAAACAGGAGGTTAAAGGGACTGACTCTCCAAGTGGGGAGAGTGTTAGTAAAGCGTCTGGAATGTTGCACCCGAGTACCAGGGGAGGAAAACTGAGACATATTTGAACACATCTCCCGATCACATGGTTGATCATACTCTAGGTTCCACATGCATGTTTTAGCTGAAGGAAGAATACCTTAAACCTGGGTAGTTGAAACCCGTGGAATGGGTACCATGCAATATGACTTCAAAGGGTCTTCATTTGCTCACTGAACCTCTCCAATCCTATCACTGCTGCGTTTATGCCCCTGTACACATGCTTGATTGTCTTTTGGAGACATAGCAATCCATAGGTTTTAAGATACTTACTAGTCATGTACATTCTTAGGCGTTTAATATGGGGTGTTGAGTCCATTTCGTTGAGCAAGGAGTAGCTCTTGTCTATTCCATATTTGACTTAAGGAACTTTATCTGTGCTCATTTCAATCTCTGGTTTTATGCAGCACCCCAACTCACCTTTACCCTTAAGCAGGAATAAGTTGGTTTTCTAAATTTGAGACCCTGTTCTGTTCTGTAATTCAGTTCCTGTGTAGCCAAGTTTACATTCCGTGTATTACTGATATCTTATGATGTTTCTTTTTCTGTGTGACTTATTTCAGTTAGAATCATCATACCTGAATCCACTCATTGTGCTGCTAAGGGGCTGATGACACAGATTTCATTGCTGAGTGATATTGCTTTGTAAGTAAATACCACAACTTCTTTATCCATTTTTCACTTTCTGCGATGTTGAACTTGTACTGTAAACGAGGTTCTTGTAAACAGAGCCGTTCGAAAATTTGGGGTGGCTGTGTCTTTTTGATTTTAATTTCCCTAAGCTATAGGACCATGAGTGGAAGTGCCCTAGGTTCTGTTGCTTTGTTTTTTAGATGTTTCAGGAAACACCATACACTTCTCCCGAGTGGTTGTTGGCAATTTACAACCCGCCCATCAGCATAACAAGGCTCCCAGTTCTCCATGGCCTGTCCTGCCTTTCTGGATTTTACACTTTTTTCAGATGGCCCTTTTGACCGGGGGGAAGTGAGACTTCATTGTAGTGCAGATTTCCTTTGCAAGCTTGCTTGGTTGGCCAAAAAGGGCGTATGCATTTTTTCCTGAATATATTCAGGAAAAAACGCATACGCCCTTTTTGGCCAAGTGCATCATTGTGGACGTTCTGCCTCTTTTCCTATGCTTTCAATGCAATTCCAGTCTACCTCCTGAAATCGGTTTCCTGCAATTCTGCCCCGCTTTCAAGTCCTCTTGGCAGCCTTACTTCCGTCTATTTTTGGACGATAGCTGTCATTTATAACTCTGCAGGTTTGTGAATTACAGTGCCCCTGAGCTCCTTTCTTCAACTCGGTTTCTTTTGAGCTGGCCGCAACACCGCAGGATGGCTTCAGGCCCTAATCTGGTTCCGGTACGGCATGCTGAGCCTTTGGTTATTTCCTCTTCCTGTTGGGAAATGAGAGTTAAATTTGCCCGTCCAGACACCTCCAGCTAGTCTCTCATTGGTTCTCGCTATTCCTGTTCATCTTCCGCAGAAATTGCAAACTGTGCCAAACAGGAGGTTAAAGGCGCTGACTCTCCAAGTGGGGAGAGTGTTAGTAAAGCGTCTGGAATGTTGCACCCGAGTACCAGGGGAGGAAACCTGAGACATATTTGAACACGTCTCCCGATCACATGGTTGATCATACTCTGGGTTCCACATGCATGTTTTAGCTGAAGGAAGAATACCTAAAACCTGGGTAGTTGAAACCCGTGGAATGGGTACCATGCAATATGACTTCAAAGGGTCTTCATTTGCTCACCGAACCTCTCCAATCCTATCACTGCTGCGTTTATGCCCCTGTACACATGCTTGATTCTCTTTCGGAGACATAGCAATCCATAGGTTTTAAGATACTTACTAGTCAGGTACATTCTTTGGCGTTTAATATGCGGTGTTGAGTCCATTTCGTTGAGCAAGGAGTAGCTCTTGTCTATTCCATGTTTGACTTAAGGAACTTTATCTGTGCTCATTTCAATCTCTGGTTTTATGCAGCACCCCAACTCACCTTTACCCTTAAGCAAGCATAAGTTGGTTTTCTAAATTTGAGACCCTGTTCTGTTCTGTAATTCAGTTCCTGTGTAGCCAAGTTTACATTCCGTGTATTACTGATATCTTATGATGTTTCTTTTTCTGTGTGACTTATTTCAGTTAGAATCATCATACCTGAATCCACTCATTGTGATGCTAAGGGCCTGATGACATAGATTTCATTGCTGAGTGATATTGCTTTGTAAGTAAATACCACAACTTCTTTATCCATTTTTCACTTTCTGCGATGTTGAACTTGTACTGTAAACGAGGTTCTTGTAAACAGAGGCGTTCCAAACTTTGGGGTGGCTGTGTCTTTTTGATTTTAATTTCCCTAAGCTATAGGACCATAAGTGGCAGTGCCCTAGGCTCTGTTGCTTTGTTTTTTAGATGTTTCAGGAAACACCATACACTTCTCCCGAGTGTCTGTTGGCAATTTACATCCCGCCCATCAGCATAACAAGGCTCCCAGTTCTCCATGGCCTGTCCTGCCTTTCTGGATTTTACACTTTTTTCAGATGGCCCTTTTGACCGGGGGGAAGTGAGACTTCATTGTAGTGCAGATTTCCTTTGCAAGCTTGCTTGGTTGGCCAAAAAGGGCGTATGCGTTTTTTCCTGAATATATTCAGGAAAAAACGCATACGCCCTTTTTGGCCAAGTGCATCATTG
Organism: Stenella coeruleoalba; assembly: GCF_951394435.1. Lineage (NCBI taxonomy): Eukaryota > Metazoa > Chordata > Mammalia > Artiodactyla > Delphinidae > Stenella > Stenella coeruleoalba. The sequence continues at coordinate 1,003,151 of NW_027645862.1, forward strand.
TGGACGTTCTGCCTCTTTTCCTATGCTTTCAATGCAATTCCAGTCTACCTCCTGAAATCGGTTTCCTGCAATTCTGCCCCGCTTTCAAGTCCTCTTGGCAGCCTTACTTCAGTCTATTTTTGGACGATAGCTGTCATTTATAACTCTGCAGGTTTGTGAATTACAGTGCCCCTGAGCTCCTTTCTTCAACTCGCTTTCTTGTGACCTGGCCGCAACACCGCAGGATGGCTTCAGGCCCTAATCTGGTTCCGGCCCGGCATACTGAGCCTTTGGTTAATTCCTCTTCCTGGTGGGAAATGAGAGTTAAATTTGCCCGTCCAGACATCTCCAGCTAGCCTCTCATTGGTTCTCGCTATTCCTGTTCATCTTCCGCAGAAATTGCAAACTGGGCCAAACAGGAGGTTAAAGGGACTGACTCTCCAAGTGGGGAGAGTGTTAGTAAAGCGTCTGGAATGTTGCACCCGAGTACCAGGGGAGGAAAACTGAGACATATTTGAACACGTCTCCCGATCACATGGTAGATCATACTCTAGGTTCCACATGCATGTTTTAGCTGAAGGAAGAATACCTTAAACCTGGGTAGTTGAAACCCGTGGAATGGGTACCATGCAATATGACTTCAAAGGGTCTTCATTTGCTCACCGAACCTCTCCAATCCTATCACTGCTGCGTTTATGCCCCTGTACACATGCTTGATTCTCTTTCGGAGACATAGCAATCCATAGGTTTTAAGATACTTACTAGTCAGGTACATTCTTAGGCGTTTAATATGGGGTGTTGAGTCCATTTCGTTGAGCAAGGAGTAGCTCTTGTCTATTCCATATTTGGCTTAAGGAACTTTATCTGTGCTCATTTCAATCTCTGGTTTTATGCAGCACCCCAACTCACCTTTACCCTTAAGCAGGAATAAGTTGGTTTTCTAAATTTGAGACCCTGTTCTGTTCTGTAATTCAGTTCCTGTGTAGCCAAGTTTACATTCCGTGTATTACTGATATCTTATGATGTTTCTTTTTCTGTGTGACTTATTTCAGTTAGAATCATCATACCTGAATCCACTCATTGTGCTGCTAAGGGCCTGATGACACAGATTTCATTGCTGAGTGATATTGCTTTGTAAGTAAATACCACAACTTCTTTATCCATTTTTCACTTTCTGCGATGTTGAACTTGTACTGTAAACGAGGTTCTTGTAAACAGAGCCGTTCCAAACTTTGGGGTGGCTGTGTCTTTTTGATTTTAATTTCCCTAAGCTATAGGACCATGAGTGGAAGTGCCCTAGGTTCTGTTGCTTTGTTTTTTAGATGTTTCAGGAAACACCATACACTTCTCCCGAGTGGTTGTTGGCAATTTACAACCCGCCCATCAGCATAACAAGGCTCCCAGTTCTCCATGGCCTGTCCTGCCTTTCTGGATTTTACACTTTTTTCAGATGGCCCTTTTGACCGGGGGGAAGTGAGACTTCATTGTAGTGCAGATTTCCTTTGCAAGCTTGCTTGGTTGGCCAAAAGGGCGTATGCGTTTTTTCCTGAATATATTCAGGAAAAAACGCATACGCCTTTTTTGGCCAAGTGCATCATTGTGGACGTTCTGCCTCTTTTCCTATGCTTTCAATGCAATTCCAGTCTACCTCCTGAAATCGGTTTCCTGCAATTCTGCCCCGCTTTCAAGTCCTCTTGGCAGCCTTACTTCAGTCTATTTTTGGACCATAGCTGTCATTTATAACTCTGCAGGTTTGTGAATTACAGTGCCCCTGAGCTCCTTTCTTCAACTCGGTTTCTTTTGAGCTGGCCGCAACACCGCAGGATGGCTTCAGGCCCTAATCTGGTTCCGGTAGGGCACGCTGAGCCTTTGGTTATTTCCTCTTCCTGTTGGGAAATGAGAGTTAAATTTGCCCGTCCAGACACCTCCAGCTAGCCTCTCATTGGTTCTCGCTATTCCTGTTCATCTTCCGCAGAAATTGCAAACTGTGCAAAACAGGAGGTTAAAGGCGCTGACTCTCCAAGTGGGGAGAGTGTTAGTAAAGCGTCTGGAATGTTGCACCCGAGTACCAGGGGAGGAAAACTGAGACATATTTGAACACGTCTCCCGATCACATGGTTGATCATACTCTGGGTTCCACATGCATGTTTTAGCTGAAGGAAGAATACCTAAAACCTGGGTAGTTGAAACCCGTGGAATGGGTACCATGCAATATGACTTCAAAGGGTCTTCATTTGCTCACCAAACCTCTCCAATCCTATCACTGCTGCGTTTATGCCCCTGTACACACGCTTGATTCTCTTTTGGAGACATAGCAATCCATAGGTTTTAAGATACTTACTAGTCAGGTACATTCTTAGTCGTTTAATATGGGGTGTTGAGTCCATTTCGTTGAGCAAGGAGTAGCTCTTGTCTATTCCATATTTGGCTTAAGGAACTTTATCTGTGCTCATTTCAATCTCTGGTTTTATGCAGCACCCCAACTCACCTTTCCCCTTAAGCAAGCATAAGTTGGTTTTCTAAATTTGAGACCCTGTTCTGTTTTGGAATGCAGTTCCTGTGTAGCCAAGTTTACATTCCGTGTATTAGTGATATCTTATGATGTTTCTTTTTCTGTGTGACTTATTTCAGTTAGAATCATCGTACCTGAATCCACTCATTATGCTGCTACGGGCCTGATGACATAGATTTCATTGCTGAGTGATACTGCATTGTACGTAAGTACCACAAGTTCTTTATCCATTTTTCACTTTCTGTGTTATTGAACTTGTACGGTAAACGAGGTTCTTGTAAAAGGAGGCGTCCCAAACTTTGGGGTGGCTGTGTCTTTTTGATTTTAATTTCCCTAAGCTATAGGACCATAAGTGTAAGTGCCCTAGGTTCTGTTGCTTTGTTTTTTAGATGTTTCAGGAAACACCATACACTTCTCCCGAGTGGTTGTTGGCAATTTACATCCCGCCCATCAGCATAACAAGGCTCCCAGTTCTCCATGGCCTGTCCTGCCTTTCTGGATTTTACACTTTTTTCAGATGGCCCTTTTGACCGGGGGGAAGTGAGACTTCATTGTAGTGCAGATTTCCTTTGCAAGCTTGCTTGGTTGGCCAAAAAGGGCGTATGCGTTTTTTCCTGAATATATTCAGGAAAAAACGCATACGCCCTTTTTGGCCATGTGCATCATTGTGGACGTTCTGCCTCTTTTCCTATGCTTTCAATGCAATTCCAGTCTACCTCCTGAAATCGGTTTCCTGCAATTCTGCCCCGCTTTCAAGTCCTCTTGGCAGCCTTACTTCAGTCTATTTTTGGACGATAGCTGTCATTTATAACTCTGCAGGTTTGTGAATTACAGTGCCCCTGAGCTCCTTTCTTCAACTCGCTTTTTTTTGAGCTGGCCGCAACACGGCAGGATGGCTCAGGCCCTAATCTGGTTCTGGCATGGCACGCTGAGCCTTTGGTTAATTCCTCTTCCTGGTAGGAAATGAGAGTTAAATTTGCCCGTCCAGACACCTCCAGCTAGTATCCATTGGTTCTCGCTATTCCTGTTCATCTTCCGCAGAAATTGCAAACTGGGCCAAACAGGAGGTTAAAGGGACTGACTCTCCAAGTCGGGAGAGTGTTAGTAAAGCGTCTGGAATGTTGCACCCGAGTACCAGGGGAGGAAAACTGAGACATATTTGAACACGTCTCCCGTTCACATGGTTGATCATACTTGGGTTCCACATGCATGTTTTAGCTGAAGGAAGAATACCTTAAACCTGGAGAGTTGAGACCCGTGTAATGGGTACCATGCAATATGACTTCAAAGGGTCTTCATTTGCTCACCGAACCTCTCCAATCCTATCACTGCTGCGTTTATGCCCCTGTACACATGCTTGATTCTCTTTCGGAGACATAGCAATCCATAGGTTTTAAGATACTTACTAGTCAGGTACATTCTTAGGCGTTTAATATGCGGTGTTGAGTCCATTTCGTTGAGCAAGGAGTAGCTCTTGTCTATTCCATATTTGACTTAAGGAACTTTATCTGTGCTCATTTCAATCTCTGGTTTTATGCAGCACCCCAACTCACCTTTACCCTTAAGCAAGCATAAGTTGGTTTTCTAAATTTGAGACCCTGTTCTGTTCTGTAATTCAGTTCCTGTGTAGCCAAGTTTACATTCCGTGTATTACTGATATCTTATGATGTTTCTTTTTCTGTGTGACTTATTTCAGTTAGAATCATCATACCTGAATCCACTCATTGTGCTGCTAAGGGCCTGATGACACAGATTTCATTGCTGAGTGATATTGCTTTGTAAGTAAATACCACAACTTCTTTATCCATTTTTCACTTTCTGCGATGTTGAACTTGTACTGTAAACGAGGTTCTTGTAAACAGAGCCGTTCCAAACTTTGCGGTGGCTGTGTCTTTTTGATTTTAATTTCCCTAAGCTATAGGACCATAAGTGGAAGTGCCCTAGGTTCTGTTGCTTTGTTTTTTAGATGTTTCAGGAAACACCATACACTTCTCCCGAGTGGTTGTTGGCAATTTACAACCCGCCCATCAGCATAACAAGGCTCCCAGTTCTCCATGGCCTGTCCTGCCTTTCTGGATTTTACACTTTTTTCAGATGGCCCTTTTGACCGGGGGGAAGTGAGACTTCATTGTAGTGCAGATTTCCTTTGCAAGCTTGCTTGGTTGGCCAAAAAGGGCGTATGCGTTTTTTCCTGAATATATTCAGGAAAAAACGCATACGCCCTTTTTGGCCAAGTGCATCATTGTGGACGTTCTGCCTCTTTTCCTATGCTTTCAATGCAATTCCAGTCTACCTCCTGAAATCGGTTTCCTGCAATTCTGCCCCGCTTTCAAGTCCTCTTGGCAGCCTTACTTCAGTCTATTTTTGGACGATAGCTGTCATTTATAACTCTGCAGGTTTTTGAATTACAGTGCCCCTGAGCTCCTTTCTTCAACTCGGTTTGTTTTGAGCTGGCCGCAACACTGCAGGATGGCTTCAGGCCCTAATCTGGTTCCGGTACGGCACGCTGAGCCTTTGGTTATTTCCTCTTCCTGTTGGGAAATGAGAGTTAAATTTGCCCGTCCAGACACCTCAAGCTAGCCTCTCATTGGTTCTCGCTATTCCTGTTCATCTTCCGCAGAAATTGCAAACTGTGCCAAACAGGAGGTTAAAGGCGCTGACTCTCCAAGAGGGGAGAGTGTTAGGAAAGCATCTGGAATGTTGCACCCGAGTACCAGGGGAGGAAAACTGAGATATATTTGAACACGCCTCCCGATCACATGGTTGATCATACTCTGGGTTCCACATGCATATTTTAGCTGAAGGAAGAATACCTAAAACCTGGGTAGTTGAAACCCGTGGAATGGGTACCATGCAATATGACTTCAAAGGGTCTTCATTTGCTCACCGAACCTCTCCAATCCTATCACTGCTGCGTTTATGCCCCTGTGCACATGCTTGATTCTCTTTCGGAGACATAGCAATCCATAGGTTTTAAGATACTTACTAGTCAGGTACATTCTTAGGCGTTTAATATGCGGTGTTGAGTCCATTTCGTTGAGCAAGGAGTAGCTCTTGTCTATTCCATATTTGGCTTAAGGAACTTTATCTGTGCTCATTTCAATCTCTGGTTTTATGCAGCACCCCAACTCACCTTTCCCCTTAAGCAAGCATAAGTTGGTTTTCTAAATTTGAGACCCTGTTCTGTTTTGGAATTCAGTTCCTGTGTAGCCAAGTTTCCATTCCGTGTATTACTGATATCTTATGATGTTTCCTTTCTGTGTGACTTATTTCAGTTAGAATCATCGTACATGAATCTACTCATTATGCTGCTACGGGCCTGATGACATAGATTTCATTGCTGAGTGATACTGCATTCTACGTAAGTACCACAAGTTCTTTATCCATTTTTCACTTTCTGTGATATTGAACTTGTACGGTAAACGAGGTTCTTGTAAACGGAGGCGTCCCAAACTTTGGGGTGGCTGTGTCTTTTTGATTTTAATTTCCCTAAGCTATAGGACCATAAGTGGAAGTGCCCTAGGCTCTGTTGCTTTGTTTTTTAGATGTTTCAGGAAACACCATACACTTCTCCCGAGTGGTTGTTGGCAATTTACATCCCGCCCATCAGCATAACAAGGCTCCCAGTTCTCCATGGCCTGTCCTGCCTTTCTGGATTTTACACTTTTTTCAGATGGCCCTTTTGACCGGGGGGAAGTGAGACTTCATTGTAGTGCAGATTTCCTTTGCAAGCTTGCTTGGTTGGCCAAAAAGGGCGTATGCGTTTTTTCCTGAATATATTCAGGAAAAAACGCATACGCCCTTTTTGGCCAAGTGCATCATTGTGGACGTTCTGCCTCTTTTCCTATGCTTTCAATGCAATTCCAGTCTACCTCCTGAAATCGGTTTCCTGCAATTCTGCCCCGCTTTCAAGTCCTCTTGGCAGCCTTACTTCAGTCTATTTTTGGACGATAGCTGTCATTTATAACTCTGCAGGTTTGTGAATTACAGTGCCCCTGAGCTCCTTTCTTCAACTCGCTTTCTTGTGACCTGGCCGCAACACCGCAGGATGGCTTCAGGCCCTAATCTGGTTCCGGCACGGCACGCTGAGCCTTTGGTTATTTCCTCATCCTGGTGGCAAATGAGAGTTAAATTTGCCCGTCCAGACACCTCCAGCTAGCCTCTCATTGGTTCTCGCTATTCCTGTTCATCTTCCGCAGAAATTGCAAACTGGGCCAAACAGGAGGTTAAAGGCGCTGACTCTCCAAGTGGGGAGAGTGTTAGTAAAGCGTCTGGAATGTTGCACCCGAGTACCAGGGGAGGAAAACTGAGACATATTTGAACACGTCTCCCGTTCACACGGTTGATCATACTCTGGGTTCCACCTGCATGTTTTAGCTGAAGGAAGAATACTTTAAACCTGCAGAGTTGAGACCCGTGGAATGGGTCCCATGCAATATGACTTCAAAGGGTCTTCATTTGCTCACCGAACCTCTCCAATCCTATCACTGCTGCGTTTATGCCCCTGTACACACGCTTGATTCTCTTTTGGAGACATAGCAATCCATAGGTTTTAAGATACTTACTAGTCAGGTACATTCTTAGGCGTTTAATATGCGGTGTTGAGTCCATTTCGTTGAGCAAGGAGTAGCTCTTGTCTATTCCATATTTGACTTAAGGAACTTTATCTGTGGTCATTTCAATCTCTGGTTTTATGCAGCACCCCAACTCACCTTTACCCTTAAGCAAGCATAAGTTGGTTTTCTAAATTTGAGACCCTGTTCTGTTCTGTAATTCAGTTCGTGTGGAGCCAAGTTTACATTCCGTGTATTACTGATATCTTATGATGTTTCTTTTTCTGTGTGACTTATTTCAGTTAGAATCATCATACCTGAATCCACTCATTGTGATGCTAAGGGCCTGATGACATAGATTTCATTGCTGAGTGATATTGCTTTGTAAGTAAATACCACAACTTCTTTATCCATTTTTCACTTTCTGCGATGTTGAACTTGTACTGTAAACGAGGTTCTTGTAAACAGAGGCGTCCCAAACTTTGGGGTGGCTGTGTCTTTTTGATTTTAATTTCCCTAAGCTATAGGACCATAAGTGGCAGTGCCCTAGGCTCTGTTGCTTTGTTTTTTAGATGTTTCAGGAAACACCATACACTTCTCCCGAGTGGTTGTTGGCAATTTACATCCCGCCCATCAGCATAACAAGGCTCTCAGTTCTCCATGGCCTGTCCTGCCTTTCTGGATTTTACACTTTTTTCAGATGGCCCTTTTGACCGGGGGGAAGTGAGACTTCATTGTAGTGCAGATTTCCTTTGCAAGCTTGCTTGGTTGGCCAAAAAGGGCGTATGCGTTTTTTCCTGAATATATTCAGGAAAAAACGCATACGCCCTTTTTGGCCAAGTGCATCATTGTGGACGTTCTGCCTCTTTTCCTATGCTTTCAATGCAATTCCAGTCTACCTCCTGAAATCGGTTTCCTGCAATTCTGCCCCGCTTTCAAGTCCTCTTGGCAGCCTTACTTCAGTCTATTTTTGGACGATAGCTGTCATTTATAACTCTGCAGGTTTGTGAATTACAGTGTCCCTGAGCTCCTTTCTTCAACTCGCTTTCTTGTGACCTGGCCGCAACACCGCAGGATGGCTTCAGGCCCTAATCTGGTTCCGGCCCGGCATGCTGAGCCTTTGGATAATTCCTCTTCCTGGTGGGAAATGAGAGTTAAATTTGCCCGTCCAGACACCTCCAGCTAGCCTCTCATTGGTTCTCGCTATTCCTGTTCATCTTCCGCAGAAATTGCAAACTGGGCCAAACAGGAGGTTAAAGGGACTGACTCTCCAAGTGGGGAGAGTGTTAGTAAAGCGTCTGGAATGTTGCACCCGAGTACCAGGGGAGGAAAACTGAGACATATTTGAACACGTCTCCCGATCACATGGTTGATCATACTCTAGGTTCCACATGCATGTTTTAGCTGAAGGAAGAATACCTTAAACCTGGGTAGTTGAAACCCGTGGAATGGGTACCATGCAATATGACTTCAAAGGGTCTTCATTTGCTCACTGAACCTCTCCAATCCTATCACTGCTGCGTTTATGCCCCTGTACACATGCTTGATTGTCTTTTGGAGACATAGCAATCCATAGGTTTTAAGATACTTACTAGTCATGTACATTCTTAGGCGTTTAATATGGGGTGTTGAGTCCATTTCGTTGAGCAAGGAGTAGCTCTTGTCTATTCCATATTTGGCTTAAGGAACTTTATCTGTGCTCATTTCAATCTCTGGTTTTATGCAGCACCCCAACTCACCTTTACCCTTAAGCAGGAATAAGTTGGTTTTCTAAATTTGAGACCCTGTTCTGTTCTGTAATTCAGTTCCTGTGTAGCCAAGTTTACATTCCGTGTATTACTGATATCTTATGATGTTTCTTTTTCTGTGTGACTTATTTCAGTTAGAATCATCATACCTGAATCCACTCATTGTGCTGCTAAGGGCCTGATGACACAGATTTCATTGCTGAGTGATATTGCTTTGTAAGTAAATACCACAACTTCTTTATCCATTTTTCACTTTCTGCGATGTTGAACTTGTACTGTAAACGAGGTTCTTGTAAACAGAGGCGTTCCAAACTTTGGGGTGGCTGTGTCTTTTTGATTTTAATTTCCCTAAGCTATAGGACCATAAGTGGCAGTGCCCTAGGCTCTGTTGCTTTGTTTTTTAGATGTTTCAGGAAACACCATACACTTCTCCCGAGTGTCTGTTGGCAATTTACATCCCGCCCATCAGCATAACAAGGCTCCCAGTTCTCCATGGCCTGTCCTGCCTTTCTGGATTTTACACTTTTTTCAGATGGCCCTTTTGACCGGGGGGAAGTGAGACTTCATTGTAGTGCAGATTTCCTTTGCAAGCTTGCTTGGTTGGCCAAAAAGGGCGTATGCGTTTTTTCCTGAATATATTCAGGAAAAAACGCATACGCCCTTTTTGGCCAAGTGCATCATTGTGGACGTTCTGCCTCTTTTCCTATGCTTTCAATGCAATTCCAGTCTACCTCCTGAAATCGGTTTCCTGCAATTCTGCCCCGCTTTCAAGTCCTCTTGGCAGCCTTACTTCAGTCTATTTTTGGACGATAGCTGTCATTTATAACTCTGCAGGTTTGTGAATTACAGTGCCCCTGAGCTCCTTTCTTCAACTCGCTTTCTTGTGACCTGGCCGCAACACCGCAGGATGGCTTCAGGCCCTAATCTGGTTCCGGCCCGGCATACTGAGCCTTTGGTTAATTCCTCTTCCTGGTGGGAAATGAGAGTTAAATTTGCCCGTCCAGACATCTCCAGCTAGCCTCTCATTGGTTCTCGCTATTCCTGTTCATCTTCCGCAGAAATTGCAAACTGGGCCAAACAGGAGGTTAAAGGGACTGACTCTCCAAGTGGGGAGAGTGTTAGTAAAGCGTCTGGAATGTTGCACCCGAGTACCAGGGGAGGAAAACTGAGACATATTTGAACACGTCTCCCGATCACATGGTTGATCATACTCTAGGTTCCACATGCATGTTTTAGCTGAAGGAAGAATACCTTAAACCTGGGTAGTTGAAACCCGTGGAATGGGTACCATGCAATATGACTTCAAAGGGTCTTCATTTGCTCACCGAACCTCTCCAATCCTATCACTGCTGCGTTTATGCCCCTGTACACATGCTTGATTCTCTTTCGGAGACATAGCAATCCATAGGTTTTAAGATACTTACTAGTCAGGTACATTCTTAGGCGTTTAATATGGGGTGTTGAGTCCATTTCGTTGAGCAAGGAGTAGCTCTTGTCTATTCCATATTTGGCTTAAGGAACTTTATCTGTGCTCATTTCAATCTCTGGTTTTATGCAGCACCCCAACTCACCTTTACCCTTAAGCAGGAATAAGTTGGTTTTCTAAATTTGAGACCCTGTTCTGTTCTGTAATTCAGTTCCTGTGTAGCCAAGTTTACATTCCGTGTATTACTGATATCTTATGATGTTTCTTTTTCTGTGTGACTTATTTCAATTAGAATCATCGTACCTGAATCCACTCATTATGCTGCTACGGGCCTGATGACATAGATTTCATTGCTGAGTGATACTGCATTGTACGTAAGTACCACAAGTTCTTTATCCATTTTTCACTTTCTGTGATATTGAACTTGTACGGTAAACGAGGTTCTTGTAAACAGAGGCGTCCCAAACTATGGGGTGGCTGTGTCTTTTTGATTTTAATTTCCCTAATCTATAGGACCATAAGTGGAAGTGCCCTAGGCTCTGTTGCTTTGTTTTTTAGATGTTTCAGGAAACACCATACACTTCTCCCGAGTGGTTATTGGCAATTTACATCCCGCCCATCAGCATAACAAGGCTCCCAGTTCTCCATGGCCTGTCCTGCCTTTCTGGATTTTACACTTTTTTCAGATGGCCCTTTTGACCAGGGGGAAGTGAGACTTCATTGTAGTGCAGATTTCCTTTGCAAGCTTGCTTGGTTGGCCAAAAAGGGCGTATGCGTTTTTTCCTGAATATATTCAGGAAAAAACGCATACGCCCTTTTTGGCCAAGTGCATCATTGTGGACGTTCTGCCTCTTTTCCTATGCTTTCAATGCAATTCCAGTCTACCTCCTGAAATCGGTTTCCTGCAATTCTGCCCAGCTTTCAAGTCCTCTTGGCAGCCTTACTTCAGTATATTTTTGGACGATAGCTGTCATTTATAACTCTGCAGGTTTGTGAATTATAGTGCCCCTGAGCTCCTTTCTTCAACTCGGTTTCTTTTGAGCTGGCCACAACACCGCAGGATGGCTTCAGGCCCTAATCTGGTTCCGGTACGGCACGCTGAGCCTTTGGTTATTTCCTCTTCCTGGTGGGAAATGAGAGTTAAATTTGCCCGTCCAGACACCTCCATCTAGCCTCTCATTGGTTCTCGCTATTCCTGTTCATCTTCCGCAGAAATTGCAAACTGGGCCAAACAGGAGGTTAAAGGGACTGACTCTCCAAGTGGGGAGAGTGTTAGTAAAGCATCTGGAATGTTGCACCCGAGTACCAGGGGAGGAAAACTGAGACATATTTGAACACGTCTCCCGATCACATGGTTGATCACACTCTGGGTTCCACATGCATATTTTAGCTGAAGGAAGAATACCTAAAACCTGGAGAGTTGAAACCCATGGAATGGGTACCATGCAATATGACTTCAAAGGGTCTTCATTTGCTCACCGAACCTCTCCAATCCTATCACTGCTGCGTTTATGCCCCTGTACACATGCTTGATTCTCTTTCGGAGACATAGCTATCCGTAGGTTTTAAGATACTTACTAGTCAGGTACATTCTTAGGCGTTTAATATGCGGTGTTGAGTCCATTTCGTTGAGCAAGGAGTAGCTCTTGTCTATTCCATATTTGGCTTAAGGAACTTTATCTGTGCTCATTTCAATCTCTGGTTTTATGCAGCACCCCAACTCACCTTTCCCCTTAAGCAAGCATAAGTTGGTTTTCTAAATTTGAGACCCTGTTCTGTTCTGTAATTCAGTTCCTGTGTAGCCAAGTTTACATTCCGTGTATTACTGATATCTTATGATGTTTCTTTTTCTGTGTGACTTATTTCAGTTAGAATCATCATACCTGAATCCACTCATTGTGCTGCTAAGGGCCTGATGACACAGATTTCATTGCTGAGTGATATTGCTTTGTAAGTAAATACCACAACTTCTTTATCCATTTTTCACTTTCTGCGATGTTGAACTTGTACTGTAAACGAGGTTCTTGTAAACAGAGGCGTTCCAAACTTTGGGGTGGCTGTGTCTTTTTGATTTTAATTTCCCTAAGCTATAGGACCATAAGTGGAAGTGCCCTAGGTTCTGTTGCTTTGTTTTTTAGATGTTTCAGGAAACACCATACACTTCTCCCGAGTGGTTGTTGGCAATTTACATCCCGCCCATCAGCATAACAAGGCTCCCAGTTCTCCATGGCCTGTCCTGCCTTTCTGGATTTTACACTTTTTTCAGATGGCCCTTTTGACCGGGGGGAAGTGAGACTTCATTGTAGTGCAGATTTCCTTTGCAAGCTTGCTTGGTTGGCCAAAAAGGGCGTATGCGTTTTTTCCTGAATATATTCAGGAAAAAACGCATTCGCCCTTTTTGGCCAAGTGCATCATTGTGGACGTTCTGCCTCTTTTCCTATGCTTTCAATGCAATTCCAGTCTACCTCCTGAAATCGGTTTCCTGCAATTCTGCCCCGCTTTCAAGTCCTCTTGGCAGCCTTACCTCAGTATATTTTTGGACGATAGCTGTCATTTATAACTCTGCAGGTTTGTGAATTACAGTGCCCCTGAGCTCCTTTCTTCAACTCGCTTTCTTGTGAGCTGGCCGCAACACCGCAGGATGGCTTCAGGCCCTAATCTGCTACCGGCACAGCATGCTGAGCCTTTAGTTATTTCCTCTTCCTGTTGGGAAATGAGAGTTAAATTTGCCCGTCCAGACACCTCCAGCTAGTCTCTCATTGGTTTTCCCTATTCCTGTTCATCTTGCGCAGAAATTGCAAACTGGGCCAAACAGGAGGTTAAAGGCGCTGACTCTCCAAGTGGGGAGAGTGTTAGTAAAGCATCTGGAATGTTGCACCCGAGTACCAGGGTATGAAAACTGAGACATATTTGAACACGTCTCCTGATCACATGGTTGATCATACTCTAGGTTCTACATGCATGTTTTAGCTGAAGGAAGAATACCTTAAACCTGGGTAGTTGAAACCCATGGAATGGGTACCATGCAATATGACTTCAAAGGGTCTTCATTTGCTCACCGAACCTCTCCAATCCTATCACTGCTGCGTTTATGCCCCTGTACACATGCTTGATTCTCTTTCGGAGAGATAGCAATCCATAGGTTTTAAGATACCTACTAGTCAGGTACATACTTAGGCATTTAACATGCGGTGTTGAGTCCATTTCGTTGAGCAAGGAGTAGCTCTTGTCTATTCCGTATTTGGCTTAAGGACCTTTATCTGTGCTCATTTCAATCTCTGGTTTTATGCAGCACCCCAACTCACCTTTCCCCTTAAGCAAGCATAAGTTGGTTTTCTAAATTTGAGAACCTTTTCTGTTTTGGAATTCAGTTCCTGTGTAGCCAAGTTTCCATTCCGTGTATTACTGATATCTTATGATGTTTCCTTTCTGTGTGACTTATTTCAGTTAGAATCATCGTACATGAATCTACTCATTATGCTGCTACGGGCCTGATGACATAGATTTCATTGCTGAGTGATACTGCATTCTACGTAAGTACCACAAGTTCTTTATCCATTTTTCACTTTCTGTGATATTGAACTTGTACGGTAAACGAGGTTCTTGTAAACGGAGGCGTCCCAAACTTTGGGGTGGCTGTGTCTTTTTGATTTTAATTTCCCTAAGCTATAGGACCATAAGTGGAAGTGCCCTAGGCTCTGTTGCTTTGTTTTTTAGATGTTTCAGGAAACACCATACACTTCTCCCGAGTGGTTGTTGGCAATTTACATCCCGCCCATCAGCATAACAAGGCTCCCAGTTCTCCATGGCCTGTCCTGCCTTTCTGGATTTTACACTTTTTTCAGATGGCCCTTTTGACCGGGGGGAAGTGAGACTTCATTGTAGTGCAGATTTCCTTTGCAAGCTTGCTTGGTTGGCCAAAAAGGGCGTATGCGTTTTTTCCTGAATATATTCAGGAAAAAACGCATACGCCCTTTTTGGCCAAGTGCATCATTGTGGACGTTCTGCCTCTTTTCCTATGCTTTCAATGCAATTCCAGTCTACCTCCTGAAATCGGTTTCCTGCAATTCTGCCCCGCTTTCAAGTCCTCTTGGCAGCCTTACTTCAGTATATTTTTGGACGATAGCTGTCATTTATAACTCTGCAGGTTTGTGAATTACAGTGCCCCTGAGCTCCTTTCTTCAACTCGCTTTCTTGTGACCTGGCCGCAACACCGCAGGATGGCTTCAGGCCCTAATCTGGTTCCGGCACGGCACGCTGAGCCTTTGGTTATTTCCTCATCCTGGTGGGAAATGAGAGTTAAATTTGCCCGTCCAGACACCTCCAGCTAGTCTCTCATTGGTTCTCGCTATTCCTGTTCACCTTCCGCAGAAATTGCAAACTGGGCCAAACAGGAGGTTAAAGGCGCTGACTCTCCAAGTGGGGAGAGTGTTAGTAAAGCGTCTGGAATGTTGCACCCGAGTACCAGGGGAGGAAAACTGAGACATATTTGAACACGTCTCCCGTTCACACGGTTGATCATACTCTGGGTTCTACCTGCATGTTTTAGCTGAAGGAAGAATACTTTAAACCTGCAGAGTTGAGACCCGTGGAATGGGTCCCATGCAATATGACTTCAAAGGGTCTTCATTTGCTCACCGAACCTCTCCAATCCTATCACTGCTGCGTTTATGCCCCTGTACACACGCTTGATTCTCTTTTGGAGACATAGCAATCCATAGGTTTTAAGATACTTACTAGTCAGGTACATTCTTAGGCGTTTAATATGCGGTGTTGAGTCCATTTCGTTGAGCAAGGAGTAGCTCTTGTCTATTCCATATTTGACTTAAGGAACTTTATCTGTGCTCATTTCAATCTCTGGTTTTATGCAGCACCCCAACTCACCTTTACCCTTAAGCAAGCATAAGTTGGTTTTCTAAATTTGAGACCCTGTTCTGTTCTGTAATTCAGTTCGTGTGGAGCCAAGTTTACATTCCGTGTATTACTGATATCTTATGATGTTTCTTTTTCTGTGTGACTTATTTCAGTTAGAATCATCATACCTGAATCCACTCATTGTGATGCTAAGGGCCTGATGACATAGATTTCATTGCTGAGTGATATTGCTTTGTAAGTAAATACCACAACTTCTTTATCCATTTTTCACTTTCTGCGATGTTGAACTTGTACTGTAAACGAGGTTCTTGTAAACAGAGGCGTCCCAAACTTTGGGGTGGCTGTGTCTTTTTGATTTTAATTTCCCTAAGCTATAGGACCATAAGTGGCAGTGCCCTAGGCTCTGTTGCTTTGTTTTTTAGATGTTTCAGGAAACACCATACACTTCTCCCGAGTGGTTGTTGGCAATTTACATCCCGCCCATCAGCATAACAAGGCTCTCAGTTCTCCATGGCCTGTCCTGCCTTTCTGGATTTTACACTTTTTTCAGATGGCCCTTTTGACCGGGGGGAAGTGAGACTTCATTGTAGTGCAGATTTCCTTTGCAAGCTTGCTTGGTTGGCCAAAAAGGGCGTATGCGTTTTTTCCTGAATATATTCAGGAAAAAACGCATTCGCCCTTTTTGGCCAAGTGCATCATTGTGGACGTTCTGCCTCTTTTCCTATGCTTTCAATGCAATTCCAGTCTACCTCCTGAAATCGGTTTCCTGCAATTCTGCCCCGCTTTCAAGTCCTCTTGGCAGCCTTACTTCAGTCTATTTTTGGACGATAGCTGTCATTTATAACTCTGCAGGTTTGTGAATTACAGTGTCCCTGAGCTCCTTTCTTCAACTCGGTTTCTTTTGAGCTGGCCACAACACCGCAGGATGGCTTCAGGCCCTAATCTGGTTCCGGTACGGCACGCTGAGCCTTTGGTTATTTCCTCTTCCTGGTGGGAAATGAGAGTTAAATTTGCCCGTCCAGACACCTCCAGCTAGCCTCTCATTGGTTCTCGCTATTCCTGTTCATCTTCCGCAGAAATTGCAAACTGGGCCAAACAGGAGGTTAAAGGGACTGACTCTCCAAGTGGGGAGAGTGTTAGTAAAGCATCTGGAATGTTGCACCCGAGTACCAGGGGAGGAAAACTGAGACATATTTGAACACGTCTCCCGATCACATGGTTGATCATACTCTGGGTTCCACATGCATATTTTAGCTGAAGGAAGAATACCTAAAACCTGGAGAGTTGAAACCCATGGAATGGGTACCATGCAATATGACTTCAAAGGGTCTTCATTTGCTCACCGAACCTCTCCAATCCTATCACTGCTGCGTTTATGCCCCTGTACACATGCTTGATTCTCTTTCGGAGACATAGCTATCCGTAGGTTTTAAGATACTTACTAGTCAGGTACATTCTTAGGCGTTTAATATGCGGTGTTGAGTCCATTTCGTTGAGCAAGGAGTAGCTCTTGTCTATTCCATATTTGGCTTAAGGAACTTTATCTGTGCTCATTTCAATCTCTGGTTTTATGCAGCACCCCAACTCACCTTTCCCCTTAAGCAAGCATAAGTTGGTTTTCTAAATTTGAGACCCTGTTCTGTTCTGTAATTCAGTTCCTGTGTAGCCAAGTTTACATTCCGTGTATTACTGATATCTTATGATGTTTCTTTTTCTGTGTGACTTATTTCAGTTAGAATCATCATACCTGAATCCACTCATTGTGCTGCTAAGGGCCTGATGACACAGATTTCATTGCTGAGTGATATTGCTTTGTAAGTAAATACCACAACTTCTTTATCCATTTTTCACTTTCTGCGATGTTGAACTTGTACTGTAAACGAGGTTCTTGTAAACAGAGCCGTTCCAAACTTTGGGGTGGCTGTGTCTTTTTGATTTTAATTTCCCTAAGCTATAGGACCATAAGTGGAAGTGCCCTAGGTTCTGTTGCTTTGTTTTTTAGATGTTTCAGGAAACACCATACACTTCTCCCGAGTGGTTGTTGGCAATTTACATCCCGCCCATCAGCATAACAAGGCTCCCAGTTCTCCATGGCCTGTCCTGCCTTTCTGGATTTTACACTTTTTTCAGATGGCCCTTTTGACCGGGGGGAAGTGAGACTTCATTGTAGTGCAGATTTCCTTTGCAAGCTTGCTTGGTTGGCCAAAAAGGGCGTATGCGTTTTTTCCTGAATATATTCAGGAAAAAACGCATACGCCCTTTTTGGCCAAGTGCATCATTGTGGACGTTCTGCCTCTTTTCCTATGCTTTCAATGCAATTCCAGTCTACCTCCTGAAATCGGTTTCCTGCAATTCTGCCCCGCTTTCAAGTCCTCTTGGCAGCCTTACCTCAGTATATTTTTGGACGATAGCTGTCATTTATAACTCTGCATGTTTGTGAATTACAGTGCCCCTGAGCTCCTTTCTTCAACTCGCTTTCTTGTGAGCTGGCCGCAACACCGCAGGATGGCTTCAGGCCCTAATCTGCTACCGGCACAGCATGCTGAGCCTTTAGTTATTTCCTCTTCCTGTTGGGAAATGAGAGTTAAATTTGCCCGTCCAGACACCTCCAGCTAGTCTCTCATTGGTTTTCCCTATTCCTGTTCATCTTGCGCAGAAATTGCAAACTGGGCCAAACAGGAGGTTAAAGGCGCTGACTCTCCAAGTGGGGAGAGTGTTAGTAAAGCATCTGGAATGTTGCACCCGAGTACCAGGGTATGAAAACTGAGACATATTTGAACACGTCTCCTGATCACATGGTTGATCATACTCTAGGTTCTACATGCATGTTTTAGCTGAAGGAAGAATACCTTAAACCTGGGTAGTTGAAACCCATGGAATGGGTACCATGCAATATGACTTCAAAGGGTCTTCATTTGCTCACCGAACCTCTCCAATCCTATCACTGCTGCGTTTATGCCCCTGTACACATGCTTGATTCTCTTTCGGAGAGATAGCAATCCATAGGTTTTAAGATACCTACTAGTCAGGTACATACTTAGGCATTTAACATGCGGTGTTGAGTCCATTTCGTTGAGCAAGGAGTAGCTCTTGTCTATTCCGTATTTGGCTTAAGGACCTTTATCTGTGCTCATTTCAATCTCTGGTTTTATGCAGCACCCCAACTCACCTTTCCCCTTAAGCAAGCATAAGTTGGTTTTCTAAATTTGAGAACCTGTTCTGTTTTGGAATTCAGTTCCTGTGTAGCCAAGTTTCCATTCCGTGTATTACTGATATCTTATGATGTTTCCTTTCTGTGTGACTTATTTCAGTTAGAATCATCGTACATGAATCTACTCATTATGCTGCTACGGGCCTGATGACATAGATTTCATTGCTGAGTGATACTGCATTCTACGTAAGTACCACAAGTTCTTTATCCATTTTTCACTTTCTGTGATATTGAACTTGTACGGTAAACGAGGTTCTTGTAAACGGAGGCGTCCCAAACTTTGGGGTGGCTGTGTCTTTTTGATTTTAATTTCCCTAAGCTATAGGACCATAAGTGGAAGTGCCCTAGGCTCTGTTGCTTTGTTTTTTAGATGTTTCAGGAAACACCATACACTTCTCCCGAGTGGTTGTTGGCAATTTACATCCCGCCCATCAGCATAACAAGGCTCCCAGTTCTCCATGGCCTGTCCTGCCTTTCTGGATTTTACACTTTTTTCAGATGGCCCTTTTGACCGGGGGGAAGTGAGACTTCATTGTAGTGCAGATTTCCTTTGCAAGCTTGCTTGGTTGGCCAAAAAGGGCGTATGCGTTTTTTCCTGAATATATTCAGGAAAAAACGCATACGCCCTTTTTGGCCAAGTGCATCATTGTGGACGTTCTGCCTCTTTTCCTATGCTTTCAATGCAATTCCAGTCTACCTCCTGAAATCGGTTTCCTGCAATTCTGCCCCGCTTTCAAGTCCTCTTGGCAGCCTTACTTCAGTATATTTTTGGACGATAGCTGTCATTTATAACTCTGCAGGTTTGTGAATTACAGTGCCCCTGAGCTCCTTTCTTCAACTCGCTTTCTTGTGACCTGGCCGCAACACCGCAGGATGGCTTCAGGCCCTAATCTGGTTCCGGCACGGCACGCTGAGCCTTTGGTTATTTCCTCATCCTGGTGGGAAATGAGAGTTAAATTTGCCCGTCCAGACACCTCCAGCTAGTCTCTCATTGGTTCTCGCTATTCCTGTTCATCTTCCGCAGAAATTGCAAACTGGGCCAAACAGGAGGTTAAAGGCGCTGACTCTCCAAGTGGGGAGAGTGTTAGTAAAGCGTCTGGAATGTTGCACCCGAGTACCAGGGGAGGAAAACTGAGACATATTTGAACACGTCTCCCGTTCACACGGTTGATCATACTCTGGGTTCTACCTGCATGTTTTAGCTGAAGGAAGAATACTTTAAACCTGCAGAGTTGAGACCCGTGGAATGGGTCCCATGCAATATGACTTCAAAGGGTCTTCATTTGCTCACCGAACCTCTCCAATCCTATCACTGCTGCGTTTATGCCCCTGTACACACGCTTGATTCTCTTTTGGAGACATAGCAATCCATAGGTTTTAAGATACTTACTAGTCAGGTACATTCTTAGGCGTTTAATATGCGGTGTTGAGTCCATTTCGTTGAGCAAGGAGTAGCTCTTGTCTATTCCATATTTGACTTAAGGAACTTTATCTGTGCTCATTTCAATCTCTGGTTTTATGCAGCACCCCAACTCACCTTTACCCTTAAGCAAGCATAAGTTGGTTTTCTAAATTTGAGACCCTGTTCTGTTCTGTAATTCAGTTCGTGTGGAGCCAAGTTTACATTCCGTGTATTACTGATATCTTATGATGTTTCTTTTTCTGTGTGACTTATTTCAGTTAGAATCATCATACCTGAATCCACTCATTGTGATGCTAAGGGCCTGATGACATAGATTTCATTGCTGAGTGATATTGCTTTGTAAGTAAATACCACAACTTCTTTATCCATTTTTCACTTTCTGCGATGTTGAACTTGTACTGTAAACGAGGTTCTTGTAAACAGAGGCGTCCCAAACTTTGGGGTGGCTGTGTCTTTTTGATTTTAATTTCCCTAAGCTATAGGACCATAAGTGGCAGTGCCCTAGGCTCTGTTGCTTTGTTTTTTAGATGTTTCAGGAAACACCATACACTTCTCCCGAGTGGTTGTTGGCAATTTACATCCCGCCCATCAGCATAACAAGGCTCTCAGTTCTCCATGGCCTGTCCTGCCTTTCTGGATTTTACACTTTTTTCAGATGGCCCTTTTGACCGGGGGGAAGTGAGACTTCATTGTAGTGCAGATTTCCTTTGCAAGCTTGCTTGGTTGGCCAAAAAGGGCGTATTCGTTTTTTCCTGAATATATTCAGGAAAAAACGCATTCGCCCTTTTTGGCCAAGTGCATCATTGTGGACGTTCTGCCTCTTTTCCTATGCTTTCAATGCAATTCCAGTCTACCTCCTGAAATCGGTTTCCTGCAATTCTGCCCCGCTTTCAAGTCCTCTTGGCAGCCTTACTTCAGTCTATTTTTGGACGATAGCTGTCATTTATAACTCTGCAGGTTTGTGAATTACAGTGTCCCTGAGCTCCTTTCTTCAACTCGCTTTCTTGTGACCTGGCCGCAACACCGCAGGATGGCTTCAGGCCCTAATCTGGTTCCGGCCCGGCATGCTGAGCCTTTGGTTAATTCCTCTTCCTGGTGGGAAATGAGAGTTAAATTTGCCCGTCCAGACACCTCCAGCTAGCCTCTCATTGGTTCTCGCTATTCCTGTTCATCTTCCGCAGAAATTGCAAACTGGGCCAAACAGGAGGTTAAAGGGACTGACTCTCCAAGTGGGGAGAGTGTTAGTAAAGCGTCTGGAATGTTGCACCCGAGTACCAGGGGAGGAAAACTGAGACATATTTGAACACGTCTCCCGATCACATGGTTGATCATACTCTAGGTTCCACATGCATGTTTTAGCTGAAGGAAGAATACCTTAAACCTGGGTAGTTGAAACCCGTGGAATGGGTACCATGCAATATGACTTCAAAGGGTCTTCATTTGCTCACTGAACCTCTCCAATCCTATCACTGCTGCGTTTATGCCCCTGTACACATGCTTGATTGTCTTTTGGAGACATAGCAATCCATAGGTTTTAAGATACTTACTAGTCATGTACATTCTTAGGCGTTTAATATGGGGTGTTGAGTCCATTTCGTTGAGCAAGGAGTAGCTCTTGTCTATTCCATATTTGACTTAAGGAACTTTATCTGTGCTCATTTCAATCTCTGGTTTTATGCAGCACCCCAACTCACCTTTACCCTTAAGCAGGAATAAGTTGGTTTTCTAAATTTGAGACCCTGTTCTGTTCTGTAATTCAGTTCCTGTGTAGCCAAGTTTACATTCCGTGTATTACTGATATCTTATGATGTTTCTTTTTCTGTGTGACTTATTTCAGTTAGAATCATCATACCTGAATCCACTCATTGTGCTGCTAAGGGCCTGATGACACAGATTTCATTGCTGAGTGATATTGCTTTGTAAGTAAATACCACAACTTCTTTATCCATTTTTCACTTTCTGCGATGTTGAACTTGTACTGTAAACGAGGTTCTTGTAAACAGAGCCGTTCGAAAATTTGGGGTGGCTGTGTCTTTTTGATTTTAATTTCCCTAAGCTATAGGACCATGAGTGGAAGTGCCCTAGGTTCTGTTGCTTTGTTTTTTAGATGTTTCAGGAAACACCATACACTTCTCCCGAGTGGTTGTTGGCAATTTACAACCCGCCCATCAGCATAACAAGGCTCCCAGTTCTCCATGGCCTGTCCTGCCTTTCTGGATTTTACACTTTTTTCAGATGGCCCTTTTGACCGGGGGGAAGTGAGACTTCATTGTAGTGCAGATTTCCTTTGCAAGCTTGCTTGGTTGGCCAAAAAGGGCGTATGCATTTTTTCCTGAATATATTCAGGAAAAAACGCATACGCCCTTTTTGGCCAAGTGCATCATTGTGGACGTTCTGCCTCTTTTCCTATGCTTTCAATGCAATTCCAGTCTACCTCCTGAAATCGGTTTCCTGCAATTCTGCCCCGCTTTCAAGTCCTCTTGGCAGCCTTACTTCAGTCTATTTTTGGACGATAGCTGTCATTTATAACTCTGCAGGTTTGTGAATTACAGTGCCCCTGAGCTCCTTTCTTCAACTCGGTTTCTTTTGAGCTGGCCGCAACACCGCAGGATGGCTTCAGGCCCTAATCTGGTTCCGGTACGGCATGCTGAGCCTTTGGTTATTTCCTCTTCCTGTTGGGAAATGAGAGTTAAATTTGCCCGTCCAGACACCTCCAGCTAGTCTCTCATTGGTTCTCGCTATTCCTGTTCATCTTCCGCAGAAATTGCAAACTGTGCCAAACAGGAGGTTAAAGGCGCTGACTCTCCAAGTGGGGAGAGTGTTAGTAAAGCGTCTGGAATGTTGCACCCGAGTACCAGGGGAGGAAACCTGAGACATATTTGAACACGTCTCCCGATCACATGGTTGATCATACTCTGGGTTCCACATGCATGTTTTAGCTGAAGGAAGAATACCTAAAACCTGGGTAGTTGAAACCCGTGGAATGGGTACCATGCAATATGACTTCAAAGGGTCTTCATTTGCTCACCGAACCTCTCCAATCCTATCACTGCTGCGTTTATGCCCCTGTACACATGCTTGATTCTCTTTCGGAGACATAGCAATCCATAGGTTTTAAGATACTTACTAGTCAGGTACATTCTTAGGCGTTTAATATGCGGTGTTGAGTCCATTTCGTTGAGCAAGGAGTAGCTCTTGTCTATTCCATGTTTGACTTAAGGAACTTTATCTGTGCTCATTTCAATCTCTGGTTTTATGCATCACCCCAACTCACCTTTACCCTTAAGCAAGCATAAGTTGGTTTTCTAAATTTGAGACCCTGTTCTGTTCTGTAATTCAGTTCCTGTGTAGCCAAGTTTACATTCCGTGTATTACTGATATCTTATGATGTTTCTTTTTCTGTGTGACTTATTTCAGTTAGAATCATCATACCTGAATCCACTCATTGTGATGCTAAGGGCCTGATGACATAGATTTCATTGCTGAGTGATATTGCTTTGTAAGTAAATACCACAACTTCTTTATCCATTTTTCACTTTCTGCGATGTTGAACTTGTACTGTAAACGAGGTTCTTGTAAACAGAGGCGTTCCAAACTTTGGGGTGGCTGTGTCTTTTTGATTTTAATTTCCCTAAGCTATAGGACCATAAGTGGCAGTGCCCTAGGCTCTGTTGCTTTGTTTTTTAGATGTTTCAGGAAACACCATACACTTCTCCCGAGTGTCTGTTGGCAATTTACATCCCGCCCATCAGCATAACAAGGCTCCCAGTTCTCCATGGCCTGTCCTGCCTTTCTGGATTTTACACTTTTTTCAGATGGCCCTTTTGACCGGGGGGAAGTGAGACTTCATTGTAGTGCAGATTTCCTTTGCAAGCTTGCTTGGTTGGCCAAAAAGGGCGTATGCGTTTTTTCCTGAATATATTCAGGAAAAAACGCATACGCCCTTTTTGGCCAAGTGCATCATTGTGGACGTTCTGCCTCTTTTCCTATGCTTTCAATGCAATTCCAGTCTACCTCCTGAAATCGGTTTCCTGCAATTCTGCCCCGCTTTCAAGTCCTCTTGGCAGCCTTACTTCAGTCTATTTTTGGACGATAGCTGTCATTTATAACTCTGCAGGTTTGTGAATTACATTGCCCCTGAGCTCCTTTCTTCAACTCGCTTTCTTGTGACCTGGCCGCAACACCGCAGGATGGCTTCAGGCCCTAATCTGGTTCCGGCCCGGCATACTGAGCCTTTGGTTAATTCCTCTTCCTGGTGGGAAATGAGAGTTAAATTTGCCCGTCCAGACATCTCCAGCTAGCCTCTCATTGGTTCTCGCTATTCCTGTTCATCTTCCGCAGAAATTGCAAACTGGGCCAAACAGGAGGTTAAAGGGACTGACTCTCCAAGTGGGGAGAGTGTTAGTAAAGCGTCTGGAATGTTGCACCCGAGTACCAGGGGAGGAAAACTGAGACATATTTGAACACGTCTCCCGATCACATGGTTGATCATACTCTAGGTTCCACATGCATGTTTTAGCTGAAGGAAGAATACCTTAAACCTGGGTAGTTGAAACCCGTGGAATGGGTACCATGCAATATGACTTCAAAGGGTCTTCATTTGCTCACCGAACCTCTCCAATCCTATCACTGCTGCGTTTATGCCCCTGTACACATGCTTGATTCTCTTTCGGAGACATAGCAATCCATAGGTTTTAAGATACTTACTAGTCAGGTACATTCTTAGGCGTTTAATATGGGGTGTTGAGTCCATTTCGTTGAGCAAGGAGTAGCTCTTGTCTATTCCATGTTTGACTTAAGGAACTTTATCTGTGCTCATTTCAATCTCTGGTTTTATGCATCACCCCAACTCACCTTTACCCTTAAGCAAGCATAAGTTGGTTTTCTAAATTTGAGACCCTGTTCTGTTCTGTAATTCAGTTCCTGTATAGCCAAGTTTACATTCCGTGTATTACTGATATCTTATGATGTTTCTTTTTCTGTGTGACTTATTTCAGTTAGAATCATCATACCTGAATCCACTCATTGTGCTGCTAAGGGCCTGATGACACAGATTTCATTGCTGAGTGATATTGCTTTGTAAGTAAATACCACAACTTCTTTATCCATTTTTCACTTTCTGCGATGTTGAACTTGTACTGTAAACGAGGTTCTTGTAAACAGAG
The DNA here is from genome assembly GCF_951394435.1 of Stenella coeruleoalba. Lineage (NCBI taxonomy): Eukaryota > Metazoa > Chordata > Mammalia > Artiodactyla > Delphinidae > Stenella > Stenella coeruleoalba. The sequence goes on from NW_027645862.1 coordinate 1,028,043, forward strand.
CCGTTCCAAAATTTGGGGTGGCTGTGTCTTTTTGATTTTAATTTCCCTAAGCTATAGGACCATGAGTGGAAGTGCCCTAGGTTCTGTTGCTTTGTTTTTTAGATGTTTCAGGAAACACCATACACTTCTCCCGAGTGGTTGTTGGCAATTTAAAACCCGCCCATCAGCATAACAAGGCTCCCAGTTCTCCATGGCCTGTCCTGCCTTTCTGGATTTTACACTTTTTTCAGATGGCCCTTTTGACCGGGGGGAAGTGAGACTTCATTGTAGTGCAGATTTCCTTTGCAAGCTTGCTTGGTTGGCCAAAAAGGGCGTATGCATTTTTTCCTGAATATATTCAGGAAAAAACGCATACGCCCTTTTTGGCCAAGTGCATCATTGTGGACGTTCTGCCTCTTTTCCTATGCTTTCAATGCAATTCCAGTCTACCTCCTGAAATCGGTTTCCTGCAATTCTGCCCCGCTTTCAAGTCCTCTTGGCAGCCTTACTTCAGTCTATTTTTGGACGATAGCTGTCATTTATAACTCTGCAGGTTTGTGAATTACAGTGCCCCTGAGCTCCTTTCTTCAACTCGGTTTCTTTTGAGCTGGCCGCAACACCGCAGGATGGCTTCAGGCCCTAATCTGGTTCCGGTACGGCATGCTGAGCCTTTGGTTATTTCCTCTTCCTGTTGGGAAATGAGAGTTAAATTTGCCCGTCCAGACACCTCCAGCTAGTCTCTCATTGGTTCTCGCTATTCCTGTTCATCTTCCGCAGAAATTGCAAACTGTGCCAAACAGGAGGTTAAAGGCGCTGACTCTCCAAGTGGGGAGAGTGTTAGTAAAGCGTCTGGAATGTTGCACCCGAGTACCAGGGGAGGAAACCTGAGACATATTTGAACACGTCTCCCGATCACATGGTTGATCATACTCTGGGTTCCACATGCATGTTTTAGCTGAAGGAAGAATACCTAAAACCTGGGTAGTTGAAACCCGTGGAATGGGTACCATGCAATATGACTTCAAAGGGTCTTCATTTGCTCACCGAACCTCTCCAATCCTATCACTGCTGCGTTTATGCCCCTGTACACATGCTTGATTCTCTTTCGGAGACATAGCAATCCATAGGTTTTAAGATACTTACTAGTCAGGTACATTCTTAGGCGTTTAATATGCGGTGTTGAGTCCATTTCGTTGAGCAAGGAGTAGCTCTTGTCTATTCCATGTTTGACTTAAGGAGCTTTATCTGTGCTCATTTCAATCTCTGGTTTTATGCATCACCCCAACTCACCTTTACCCTTAAGCAAGCATAAGTTGGTTTTCTAAATTTGAGACCCTGTTCTGTTCTGTAATTCAGTTCCTGTGTAGCCAAGTTTACATTCCGTGTATTACTGATATCTTATGATGTTTCTTTTTCTGTGTGACTTATTTCAGTTAGAATCATCATACCTGAATCCACTCATTGTGATGCTAAGGGCCTGATGACATAGATTTCATTGCTGAGTGATATTGCTTTGTAAGTAAATACCACAACTTCTTTATCCATTTTTCACTTTCTGCGATGTTGAACTTGTACTCTAAACGAGGTTCTTGTAAACAGAGGCGTTCCAAACTTTGGGGTGGCTGTGTCTTTTTGATTTTAATTTCCCTAAGCTATAGGACCATAAGTGGCAGTGCCCTAGGCTCTGTTGCTTTGTTTTTTAGATGTTTCAGGAAACACCATACACTTCTCCCGAGTGTCTGTTGGCAATTTACATCCCGCCCATCAGCATAACAAGGCTCCCAGTTCTCCATGGCCTGTCCTGCCTTTCTGGATTTTACACTTTTTTCAGATGGCCCTTTTGACCGGGGGGAAGTGAGACTTCATTGTAGTGCAGATTTCCTTTGCAAGCTTGCTTGGTTGGCCAAAAAGGGCGTATGCGTTTTTTCCTGAATATATTCAGGAAAAAACGCATACGCCCTTTTTGGCCAAGTGCATCATTGTGGACGTTCTGCCTCTTTTCCTATGCTTTCAATGCAATTCCAGTCTACCTCCTGAAATCGGTTTCCTGCAATTCTGCCCCGCTTTCAAGTCCTCTTGGCAGCCTTACTTCAGTCTATTTTTGGACGATAGCTGTCATTTATAACTCTGCAGGTTTGTGAATTACAGTGCCCCTGAGCTCCTTTCTTCAACTCGCTTTCTTGTGACCTGGCCGCAACACCGCAGGATGGCTTCAGGCCCTAATCTGGTTCCGGCCCGGCATACTGAGCCTTTGGTTAATTCCTCTTCCTGGTGGGAAATGAGAGTTAAATTTGCCCGTCCAGACATCTCCAGCTAGCCTCTCATTGGTTCTCGCTATTCCTGTTCATCTTCCGCAGAAATTGCAAACTGGGCCAAACAGGAGGTTAAAGGGACTGACTCTCCAAGTGGGGAGAGTGTTAGTAAAGCGTCTGGAATGTTGCACCCGAGTACCAGGGGAGGAAAACTGAGACATATTTGAACACGTCTCCCGATCACATGGTTGATCATACTCTAGGTTCCACATGCATGTTTTAGCTGAAGGAAGAATACCTTAAACCTGGGTAGTTGAAACCCGTGGAATGGGTACCATGCAATATGACTTCAAAGGGTCTTCATTTGCTCACCGAACCTCTCCAATCCTATCACTGCTGCGTTTATGCCCCTGTACACATGCTTGATTCTCTTTCGGAGACATAGCAATCCATAGGTTTTAAGATACTTACTAGTCAGGTACATTCTTAGGCGTTTAATATGGGGTGTTGAGTCCATTTCGTTGAGCAAGGAGTAGCTCTTGTCTATTCCATATTTGGCTTAAGGAACTTTATCTGTGCTCATTTCAATCTCTGGTTTTATGCAGCACCCCAACTCACCTTTACCCTTAAGCAGGAATAAGTTGGTTTTCTAAATTTGAGACCCTGTTCTGTTCTGTAATTCAGTTCCTGTGTAGCCAAGTTTACATTCCGTGTATTACTGATATCTTATGATGTTTCTTTTTCTGTGTGACTTATTTCAGTTAGAATCATCATACCTGAATCCACTCATTGTGCTGCTAAGGGCCTGATGACACAGATTTCATTGCTGAGTGATATTGCTTTGTAAGTAAATACCACAACTTCTTTATCCATTTTTCACTTTCTGCGATGTTGAACTTGTACTGTAAACGAGGTTCTTGTAAACAGAGCCGTTCCAAACTTTGGGGTGGCTGTGTCTTTTTGATTTTAATTTCCCTAAGCTATAGGACCATAAGTGGAAGTGCCCTAGGTTCTGTTGCTTTGTTTTTTAGATGTTTCAGGAAACACCATACACTTCTCCCGAGTGGTTGTTGGCAATTTACATCCCGCCCATCAGCATAACAAGGCTCCCAGTTCTCCATGGCCTGTCCTGCCTTTCTGGATTTTACACTTTTTTCAGATGGCCCTTTTGACCGGGGGGAAGTGAGACTTCATTGTAGTGCAGATTTCCTTTGCAAGCTTGCTTGCTTGGCCAAAAAGGGCGTATGCGTTTTTTCCTGAATATATTCAGGAAAAAACGCATACGCCCTTTTTGGCCAAGTGCATCATTGTGGACGTTCTGCCTCTTTTCCTATGCTTTCAATGCAATTCCAGTCTACCTCCTGAAATCGGTTTCCTGCAATTCTGCCCCGCTTTCAAGTCCTCTTGGCAGCCTTACCTCAGTATATTTTTGGACGATAGCTGTCATTTATAACTCTGCAGGTTTGTGAATTACAGTGCCCCTGAGCTCCTTTCTTCAACTCGCTTTCTTGTGAGCTGGCCGCAACACCGCAGGATGGCTTCAGGCCCTAATCTGCTACCGGCACGGCATGCTGAGCCTTTAGTTATTTCCTCTTCCTGTTGGGAAATGAGAGTTAAATTTGCCCGTCCAGACACCTCCAGCTAGTCTCTCATTGGTTTTCCCTATTCCTGTTCATCTTGCGCAGAAATTGCAAACTGGGCCAAACAGGAGGTTAAAGGCGCTGACTCTCCAAGTGGGGAGAGTGTTAGTAAAGCATCTGGAATGTTGCACCCGAGTACCAGGGTATGAAAACTGAGACATATTTGAACACGTCTCCTGATCACATGGTTGATCATACTCTAGGTTCTACATGCATGTTTTAGCTGAAGGAAGAATACCTTAAACCTGGGTAGTTGAAACCCATGGAATGGGTACCATGCAATATGACTTCAAAGGGTCTTCATTTGCTCACCGAACCTCTCCAATCCTATCACTGCTGCGTTTATGCCCCTGTACACATGCTTGATTCTCTTTCGGAGACATAGCAATCCATAGGTTTTAAGATACCTACTAGTCAGGTACATACTTAGGCATTTAACATGCGGTGTTGAGTCCATTTCGTTGAGCAAGGAGTAGCTCTTGTCTATTCCGTATTTGGCTTAAGGACCTTTATCTGTGCTCATTTCAATCTCTGGTTTTATGCAGCACCCCAACTCACCTTTCCCCTTAAGCAAGCATAAGTTGGTTTTCTAAATTTGAGAACCTTTTCTGTTTTGGAATTCAGTTCCTGTGTAGCCAAGTTTCCATTCCGTGTATTACTGATATCTTATGATGTTTCCTTTCTGCGTGACTTATTTCAGTTAGAATCATCGTACATGAATCTACTCATTATGCTGCTACGGGCCTGATGACATAGATTTCATTGCTGAGTGATACTGCATTCTACGTAAGTACCACAAGTTCTTTATCCATTTTTCACTTTCTGTGATATTGAACTTGTACGGTAAACGAGGTTCTTGTAAACGGAGGCGTCCCAAACTTTGGGGTGGCTGTGTCTTTTTGATTTTAATTTCCCTAAGCTATAGGACCATAAGTGGAAGTGCCCTAGGCTCTGTTGCTTTGTTTTTTAGATGTTTCAGGAAACACCATACACTTCTCCCGAGTGGTTGTTGGCAATTTACATCCCGCCCATCAGCATAACAAGGCTCCCAGTTCTCCATGGCCTGTCCTGCCTTTCTGGATTTTACACTTTTTTCAGATGGCCCTTTTGACCGGGGGGAAGTGAGACTTCATTGTAGTGCAGATTTCCTTTGCAAGCTTGCTTGGTTGGCCAAAAAGGGCGTATGCGTTTTTTCCTGAATATATTCAGGAAAAAACGCATACGCCCTTTTTGGCCAAGTGCATCATTGTGGACGTTCTGCCTCTTTTCCTATGCTTTCAATGCAATTCCAGTCTACCTCCTGAAATCGGTTTCCTGCAATTCTGCCCCGCTTTCAAGTCCTCTTGGCAGCCTTACTTCAGTATATTTTTGGACGATAGCTGTCATTTATAACTCTGCAGGTTTGTGAATTACAGTGCCCCTGAGCTCCTTTCTTCAACTCGCTTTCTTGTGACCTGGCCGCAACACCGCAGGATGGCTTCAGGCCCTAATCTGGTTCCGGCACGGCACGCTGAGCCTTTGGTTATTTCCTCATCCTGGTGGGAAATGAGAGTTAAATTTGCCCGTCCAGACACCTCCAGCTAGTCTCTCATTGGTTCTCGCTATTCCTGTTCATCTTCCGCAGAAATTGCAAACTGGGCCAAACAGGAGGTTAAAGGCGCTGACTCTCCAAGTGGGGAGAGTGTTAGTAAAGCGTCTGGAATGTTGCACCCGAGTACCAAGGGAGGAAAACTGAGACATATTTGAACACGTCTCCCGTTCACACGGTTGATCATACTCTGGGTTCTACCTGCATGTTTTAGCTGAAGGAAGAATACTTTAAACCTGCAGAGTTGAGACCCGTGGAATGGGTCCCATGCAATATGACTTCAAAGGGTCTTCATTTGCTCACCGAACCTCTCCAATCCTATCACTGCTGCGTTTATGCCCCTGTACACACGCTTGATTCTCTTTTGGAGACATAGCAATCCATAGGTTTTAAGATACTTACTAGTCAGGTACATTCTTAGGCGTTTAATATGCGGTGTTGAGTCCATTTCGTTGAGCAAGGAGTAGCTCTTGTCTATTCCATATTTGACTTAAGGAACTTTATCTGTGCTCATTTCAATCTCTGGTTTTATGCAGCACCCCAACTCACCTTTACCCTTAAGCAAGCATAAGTTGGTTTTCTAAATTTGAGACCCTGTTCTGTTCTGTAATTCAGTTCGTGTGGAGCCAAGTTTACATTCCGTGTATTACTGATATCTTATGATGTTTCTTTTTCTGTGTGACTTATTTCAGTTAGAATCATCATACCTGAATCCACTCATTGTGATGCTAAGGGCCTGATGACATAGATTTCATTGCTGAGTGATATTGCTTTGTAAGTAAATACCACAACTTCTTTATCCATTTTTCACTTTCTGCGATGTTGAACTTGTACTGTAAACGAGGTTCTTGTAAACAGAGGCGTCCCAAACTTTGGGGTGGCTGTGTCTTTTTGATTTTAATTTCCCTAAGCTATAGGACCATAAGTGGCAGTGCCCTAGGCTCTGTTGCTTTGTTTTTTAGATGTTTCAGGAAACACCATACACTTCTCCCGAGTGGTTGTTGGCAATTTACATCCCGCCCATCAGCATAACAAGGCTCTCAGTTCTCCATGGCCTGTCCTGCCTTTCTGGATTTTACACTTTTTTCAGATGGCCCTTTTGACCGGGGGGAAGTGAGACTTCATTGTAGTGCAGATTTCCTTTGCAAGCTTGCTTGGTTGGCCAAAAAGGGCGTATGCGTTTTTTCCTGAATATATTCAGGAAAAAACGCATTCGCCCTTTTTGGCCAAGTGCATCATTGTGGACGTTCTGCCTCTTTTCCTATGCTTTCAATGCAATTCCAGTCTACCTCCTGAAATCGGTTTCCTGCAATTCTGCCCCGCTTTCAAGTCCTCTTGGCAGCCTTACTTCAGTCTATTTTTGGACGATAGCTGTCATTTATAACTCTGCAGGTTTGTGAATTACAGTGTCCCTGAGCTCCTTTCTTCAACTCGCTTTCTTGTGACCTGGCCGCAACACTGCAGGATGGCTTCAGGCCCTAATCTGGTTCCGGCCTGGCATGCTGAGCCTTTGGTTAATTCCTCTTCCTGGTGGGAAATGAGAGTTAAATTTGCCCGTCCAGACACCTCCAGCTAGCCTCTCATTGGTTCTCGCTATTCCTGTTCATCTTCCGCAGAAATTGCAAACTGGGCCAAACAGGAGGTTAAAGGGACTGACTCTCCAAGTGGGGAGAGTGTTAGTAAAGCGTCTGGAATGTTGCACCCGAGTACCAGGGGAGGAAAACTGAGACATATTTGAACACATCTCCCGATCACATGGTTGATCATACTCTAGGTTCCACATGCATGTTTTAGCTGAAGGAAGAATACCTTAAACCTGGGTAGTTGAAACCCGTGGAATGGGTACCATGCAATATGACTTCAAAGGGTCTTCATTTGCTCACTGAACCTCTCCAATCCTATCACTGCTGCGTTTATGCCCCTGTACACATGCTTGATTGTCTTTTGGAGACATAGCAATCCATAGGTTTTAAGATACTTACTAGTCATGTACATTCTTAGGCGTTTAATATGGGGTGTTGAGTCCATTTCGTTGAGCAAGGAGTAGCTCTTGTCTATTCCATATTTGACTTAAGGAACTTTATCTGTGCTCATTTCAATCTCTGGTTTTATGCAGCACCCCAACTCACCTTTACCCTTAAGCAGGAATAAGTTGGTTTTCTAAATTTGAGACCCTGTTCTGTTCTGTAATTCAGTTCCTGTGTAGCCAAGTTTACATTCCGTGTATTACTGATATCTTATGATGTTTCTTTTTCTGTGTGACTTATTTCAGTTAGAATCATCATACCTGAATCCACTCATTGTGCTGCTAAGGGGCTGATGACACAGATTTCATTGCTGAGTGATATTGCTTTGTAAGTAAATACCACAACTTCTTTATCCATTTTTCACTTTCTGCGATGTTGAACTTGTACTGTAAACGAGGTTCTTGTAAACAGAGCCGTTCGAAAATTTGGGGTGGCTGTGTCTTTTTGATTTTAATTTCCCTAAGCTATAGGACCATGAGTGGAAGTGCCCTAGGTTCTGTTGCTTTGTTTTTTAGATGTTTCAGGAAACACCATACACTTCTCCCGAGTGGTTGTTGGCAATTTACATCCCGCCCATCAGCATAACAAGGCTCCCAGTTCTCCATGGCCTGTCCTGCCTTTCTGGATTTTACACTTTTTTCAGATGGCCCTTTTGACCGGGGGGAAGTGAGACTTCATTGTAGTGCAGATTTCCTTTGCAAGCTTGCTTGGTTGGCCAAAAAGGGCGTATGCGTTTTTTCCTGAATATATTCAGGAAAAAACGCATACGCCCTTTTTGGCCAAGTGCATCATTGTGGACGTTCTGCCTCTTTTCCTATGCTTTCAATGCAATTCCAGTCTACCTCCTGAAATCGGTTTCCTGCAATTCTGCCCCGCTTTCAAGTCCTCTTGGCAGCCTTACCTCAGTATATTTTTGGACGATAGCTGTCATTTATAACTCTGCATGTTTGTGAATTACAGTGCCCCTGAGCTGCTTTCTTCAACTCGCTTTCTTGTGAGCTGGCCGCAACACCGCAGGATGGCTTCAGGCCCTAATCTGCTACCGGCACAGCATGCTGAGCCTTTAGTTATTTCCTCTTCCTGTTGGGAAATGAGAGTTAAATTTGCCCGTCCAGACACCTCCAGCTAGTCTCTCATTGGTTTTCCCTATTCCTGTTCATCTTGCGCAGAAATTGCAAACTGGGCCAAACAGGAGGTTAAAGGCGCTGACTCTCCAAGTGGGGAGAGTGTTAGTAAAGCATCTGGAATGTTGCACCCGAGTACCAGGGTATGAAAACTGAGACATATTTGAACACGTCTCCTGATCACATGGTTGATCATACTCTAGGTTCTACATGCATGTTTTAGCTGAAGGAAGAATACCTTAAACCTGGGTAGTTGAAACCCATGGAATGGGTACCATGCAATATGACTTCAAAGGGTCTTCATTTGCTCACCGAACCTCTCCAATCCTATCACTGCTGCGTTTATGCCCCTGTACACATGCTTGATTCTCTTTCGGAGAGATAGCAATCCATAGGTTTTAAGATACCTACTAGTCAGGTACATACTTAGGCATTTAACATGCGGTGTTGAGTCCATTTCGTTGAGCAAGGAGTAGCTCTTGTCTATTCCGTATTTGGCTTAAGGACCTTTATCTGTGCTCATTTCAATCTCTGGTTTTATGCAGCACCCCAACTCACCTTTCCCCTTAAGCAAGCATAAGTTGGTTTTCTAAATTTGAGAACCTGTTCTGTTTTGGAATTCAGTTCCTGTGTAGCCAAGTTTCCATTCCGTGTATTACTGATATCTTATGATGTTTCCTTTCTGTGTGACTTATTTCAGTTAGAATCATCGTACATGAATCTACTCATTATGCTGCTACGGGCCTGATGACATAGATTTCATTGCTGAGTGATACTGCATTCTACGTAAGTACCACAAGTTCTTTATCCATTTTTCACTTTCTGTGATATTGAACTTGTACGGTAAACGAGGTTCTTGTAAACGGAGGCGTCCCAAACTTTGGGGTGGCTGTGTCTTTTTGATTTTAATTTCCCTAAGCTATAGGACCATAAGTGGAAGTGCCCTAGGCTCTGTTGCTTTGTTTTTTAGATGTTTCAGGAAACACCATACACTTCTCCCGAGTGGTTGTTGGCAATTTACATCCCGCCCATCAGCATAACAAGGCTCCCAGTTCTCCATGGCCTGTCCTGCCTTTCTGGATTTTACACTTTTTTCAGATGGCCCTTTTGACCGGGGGGAAGTGAGACTTCATTGTAGTGCAGATTTCCTTTGCAAGCTTGCTTGGTTGGCCAAAAAGGGCGTATGCGTTTTTTCCTGAATATATTCAGGAAAAAACGCATACGCCCTTTTTGGCCAAGTGCATCATTGTGGACGTTCTGCCTCTTTTCCTATGCTTTCAATGCAATTCCAGTCTACCTCCTGAAATCGGTTTCCTGCAATTCTGCCCCGCTTTCAAGTCCTCTTGGCAGCCTTACTTCAGTATATTTTTGGACGATAGCTGTCATTTATAACTCTGCAGGTTTGTGAATTACAGTGCCCCTGAGCTCCTTTCTTCAACTCGCTTTCTTGTGACCTGGCCGCAACACCGCAGGATGGCTTCAGGCCCTAATCTGGTTCCGGCACGGCACGCTGAGCCTTTGGTTATTTCCTCATCCTGGTGGGAAATGAGAGTTAAATTTGCCCGTCCAGACACCTCCAGCTAGTCTCTCATTGGTTCTCGCTATTCCTGTTCATCTTCCGCAGAAATTGCAAACTGGGCCAAACAGGAGGTTAAAGGCGCTGACTCTCCAAGTGGGGAGAGTGTTAGTAAAGCGTCTGGAATGTTGCACCCGAGTACCAGGGGAGGAAAACTGAGACATATTTGAACACGTCTCCCGTTCACACGGTTGATCATACTCTGGGTTCTACCTGCATGTTTTAGCTGAAGGAAGAATACTTTAAACCTGCAGAGTTGAGACCCGTGGAATGGGTCCCATGCAATATGACTTCAAAGGGTCTTCATTTGCTCACCGAACCTCTCCAATCCTATCACTGCTGCGTTTATGCCCCTGTACACACGCTTGATTCTCTTTTGGAGACATAGCAATCCATAGGTTTTAAGATACTTACTAGTCAGGTACATTCTTAGGCGTTTAATATGCGGTGTTGAGTCCATTTCGTTGAGCAAGGAGTAGCTCTTGTCTATTCCATATTTGACTTAAGGAACTTTATCTGTGCTCATTTCAATCTCTGGTTTTATGCAGCACCCCAACTCACCTTTACCCTTAAGCAAGCATAAGTTGGTTTTCTAAATTTGAGACCCTGTTCTGTTCTGTAATTCAGTTCGTGTGGAGCCAAGTTTACATTCCGTGTATTACTGATATCTTATGATGTTTCTTTTTCTGTGTGACTTATTTCAGTTAGAATCATCATACCTGAATCCACTCATTGTGATGCTAAGGGCCTGATGACATAGATTTCATTGCTGAGTGATATTGCTTTGTAAGTAAATACCACAACTTCTTTATCCATTTTTCACTTTCTGCGATGTTGAACTTGTACTGTAAACGAGGTTCTTGTAAACAGAGGCGTCCCAAACTTTGGGGTGGCTGTGTCTTTTTGATTTTAATTTCCCTAAGCTATAGGACCATAAGTGGCAGTGCCCTAGGCTCTGTTGCTTTGTTTTTTAGATGTTTCAGGAAACACCATACACTTCTCCCGAGTGGTTGTTGGCAATTTACATCCCGCCCATCAGCATAACAAGGCTCTCAGTTCTCCATGGCCTGTCCTGCCTTTCTGGATTTTACACTTTTTTCAGATGGCCCTTTTGACCGGGGGGAAGTGAGACTTCATTGTAGTGCAGATTTCCTTTGCAAGCTTGCTTGGTTGGCCAAAAAGGGCGTATTCGTTTTTTCCTGAATATATTCAGGAAAAAACGCATTCGCCCTTTTTGGCCAAGTGCATCATTGTGGACGTTCTGCCTCTTTTCCTATGCTTTCAATGCAATTCCAGTCTACCTCCTGAAATCGGTTTCCTGCAATTCTGCCCCGCTTTCAAGTCCTCTTGGCAGCCTTACTTCAGTCTATTTTTGGACGATAGCTGTCATTTATAACTCTGCAGGTTTGTGAATTACAGTGTCCCTGAGCTCCTTTCTTCAACTCGCTTTCTTGTGACCTGGCCGCAACACCGCAGGATGGCTTCAGGCCCTAATCTGGTTCCGGCCCGGCATGCTGAGCCTTTGGTTAATTCCTCTTCCTGGTGGGAAATGAGAGTTAAATTTGCCCGTCCAGACACCTCCAGCTAGCCTCTCATTGGTTCTCGCTATTCCTGTTCATCTTCCGCAGAAATTGCAAACTGGGCCAAACAGGAGGTTAAAGGGACTGACTCTCCAAGTGGGGAGAGTGTTAGTAAAGCGTCTGGAATGTTGCACCCGAGTACCAGGGGAGGAAAACTGAGACATATTTGAACACGTCTCCCGATCACATGGTTGATCATACTCTAGGTTCCACATGCATGTTTTAGCTGAAGGAAGAATACCTTAAACCTGGGTAGTTGAAACCCGTGGAATGGGTACCATGCAATATGACTTCAAAGGGTCTTCATTTGCTCACTGAACCTCTCCAATCCTATCACTGCTGCGTTTATGCCCCTGTACACATGCTTGATTGTCTTTTGGAGACATAGCAATCCATAGGTTTTAAGATACTTACTAGTCATGTACATTCTTAGGCGTTTAATATGGGGTGTTGAGTCCATTTCGTTGAGCAAGGAGTAGCTCTTGTCTATTCCATATTTGACTTAAGGAACTTTATCTGTGCTCATTTCAATCTCTGGTTTTATGCAGCACCCCAACTCACCTTTACCCTTAAGCAGGAATAAGTTGGTTTTCTAAATTTGAGACCCTGTTCTGTTCTGTAATTCAGTTCCTGTGTAGCCAAGTTTACATTCCGTGTATTACTGATATCTTATGATGTTTCTTTTTCTGTGTGACTTATTTCAGTTAGAATCATCATACCTGAATCCACTCATTGTGCTGCTAAGGGCCTGATGACACAGATTTCATTGCTGAGTGATATTGCTTTGTAAGTAAATACCACAACTTCTTTATCCATTTTTCACTTTCTGCGATGTTGAACTTGTACTGTAAACGAGGTTCTTGTAAACAGAGCCGTTCGAAAATTTGGGGTGGCTGTGTCTTTTTGATTTTAATTTCCCTAAGCTATAGGACCATGAGTGGAAGTGCCCTAGGTTCTGTTGCTTTGTTTTTTAGATGTTTCAGGAAACACCATACACTTCTCCCGAGTGGTTGTTGGCAATTTACAACCCGCCCATCAGCATAACAAGGCTCCCAGTTCTCCATGGCCTGTCCTGCCTTTCTGGATTTTACACTTTTTTCAGATGGCCCTTTTGACCGGGGGGAAGTGAGACTTCATTGTAGTGCAGATTTCCTTTGCAAGCTTGCTTGGTTGGCCAAAAAGGGCGTATGCATTTTTTCCTGAATATATTCAGGAAAAAACGCATACGCCCTTTTTGGCCAAGTGCATCATTGTGGACGTTCTGCCTCTTTTCCTATGCTTTCAATGCAATTCCAGTCTACCTCCTGAAATCGGTTTCCTGCAATTCTGCCCCGCTTTCAAGTCCTCTTGGCAGCCTTACTTCAGTCTATTTTTGGACGATAGCTGTCATTTATAACTCTGCAGGTTTGTGAATTACAGTGCCCCTGAGCTCCTTTCTTCAACTCGGTTTCTTTTGAGCTGGCCGCAACACCGCAGGATGGCTTCAGGCCCTAATCTGGTTCCGGTACGGCATGCTGAGCCTTTGGTTATTTCCTCTTCCTGTTGGGAAATGAGAGTTAAATTTGCCCGTCCAGACACCTCCAGCTAGTCTCTCATTGGTTCTCGCTATTCCTGTTCATCTTCCGCAGAAATTGCAAACTGTGCCAAACAGGAGGTTAAAGGCGCTGACTCTCCAAGTGGGGAGAGTGTTAGTAAAGCGTCTGGAATGTTGCACCCGAGTACCAGGGGAGGAAACCTGAGACATATTTGAACACGTCTCCCGATCACATGGTTGATCATACTCTGGGTTCCACATGCATGTTTTAGCTGAAGGAAGAATACCTAAAACCTGGGTAGTTGAAACCCGTGGAATGGGTACCATGCAATATGACTTCAAAGGGTCTTCATTTGCTCACCGAACCTCTCCAATCCTATCACTGCTGCGTTTATGCCCCTGTACACATGCTTGATTCTCTTTCGGAGACATAGCAATCCATAGGTTTTAAGATACTTACTAGTCAGGTACATTCTTAGGCGTTTAATATGCGGTGTTGAGTCCATTTCGTTGAGCAAGGAGTAGCTCTTGTCTATTCCATGTTTGACTTAAGGAACTTTATCTGTGCTCATTTCAATCTCTGGTTTTATGCATCACCCCAACTCACCTTTACCCTTAAGCAAGCATAAGTTGGTTTTCTAAATTTGAGACCCTGTTCTGTTCTGTAATTCAGTTCCTGTGTAGCCAAGTTTACATTCCGTGTATTACTGATATCTTATGATGTTTCTTTTTCTGTGTGACTTATTTCAGTTAGAATCATCATACCTGAATCCACTCATTGTGATGCTAAGGGCCTGATGACATAGATTTCATTGCTGAGTGATATTGCTTTGTAAGTAAATACCACAACTTCTTTATCCATTTTTCACTTTCTGCGATGTTGAACTTGTACTGTAAACGAGGTTCTTGTAAACAGAGCCGTTCCAAACTTTGGGGTGGCTGTGTCTTTTTGATTTTAATTTCCCTAAGCTATAGGACCATAAGTGGCAGTGCCCTAGGCTCTGTTGCTTTGTTTTTTAGATGTTTCAGGAAACACCATACACTTCTCCCGAGTGTCTGTTGGCAATTTACATCCCGCCCATCAGCATAACAAGGCTCCCAGTTCTCCATGGCCTGTCCTGCCTTTCTGGATTTTACACTTTTTTCAGATGGCCCTTTTGACCGGGGGGAAGTGAGACTTCATTGTAGTGCAGATTTCCTTTGCAAGCTTGCTTGGTTGGCCAAAAAGGGCGTATGCGTTTTTTCCTGAATATATTCAGGAAAAAACGCATACGCCCTTTTTGGCCAAGTGCATCATTGTGGACGTTCTGCCTCTTTTCCTATGCTTTCAATGCAATTCCAGTCTACCTCCTGAAATCGGTTTCCTGCAATTCTGCCCCGCTTTCAAGTCCTCTTGGCAGCCTTACTTCAGTCTATTTTTGGACGATAGCTGTCATTTATAACTCTGCAGGTTTGTGAATTACATTGCCCCTGAGCTCCTTTCTTCAACTCGCTTTCTTGTGACCTGGCCGCAACACCGCAGGATGGCTTCAGGCCCTAATCTGGTTCCGGCCCGGCATACTGAGCCTTTGGTTAATTCCTCTTCCTGGTGGGAAATGAGAGTTAAATTTGCCCGTCCAGACATCTCCAGCTAGCCTCTCATTGGTTCTCGCTATTCCTGTTCATCTTCCGCAGAAATTGCAAACTGGGCCAAACAGGAGGTTAAAGGGACTGACTCTCCAAGTGGGGAGAGTGTTAGTAAAGCGTCTGGAATGTTGCACCCGAGTACCAGGGGAGGAAAACTGAGACATATTTGAACACGTCTCCCGATCACATGGTTGATCATACTCTAGGTTCCACATGCATGTTTTAGCTGAAGGAAGAATACCTTAAACCTGGGTAGTTGAAACCCGTGGAATGGGTACCATGCAATATGACTTCAAAGGGTCTTCATTTGCTCACCGAACCTCTCCAATCCTATCACTGCTGCGTTTATGCCCCTGTACACATGCTTGATTCTCTTTCGGAGACATAGCAATCCATAGGTTTTAAGATACTTACTAGTCAGGTACATTCTTAGGCGTTTAATATGGGGTGTTGAGTCCATTTCGTTGAGCAAGGAGTAGCTCTTGTCTATTCCATGTTTGACTTAAGGAACTTTATCTGTGCTCATTTCAATCTCTGGTTTTATGCATCACCCCAACTCACCTTTACCCTTAAGCAAGCATAAGTTGGTTTTCTAAATTTGAGACCCTGTTCTGTTCTGTAATTCAGTTCCTGTATAGCCAAGTTTACATTCCGTGTATTACTGATATCTTATGATGTTTCTTTTTCTGTGTGACTTATTTCAGTTAGAATCATCATACCTGAATCCACTCATTGTGCTGCTAAGGGCCTGATGACACAGATTTCATTGCTGAGTGATATTGCTTTGTAAGTAAATACCACAACTTCTTTATCCATTTTTCACTTTCTGCGATGTTGAACTTGTACTGTAAACGAGGTTCTTGTAAACAGAGCCGTTCGAAAATTTGGGGTGGCTGTGTCTTTTTGATTTTAATTTCCCTAAGCTATAGGACCATGAGTGGAAGTGCCCTAGGTTCTGTTGCTTTGTTTTTTAGATGTTTCAGGAAACACCATACACTTCTCCCGAGTGGTTGTTGGCAATTTAAAACCCGCCCATCAGCATAACAAGGCTCCCAGTTCTCCATGGCCTGTCCTGCCTTTCTGGATTTTACACTTTTTTCAGATGGCCCTTTTGACCGGGGGGAAGTGAGACTTCATTGTAGTGCAGATTTCCTTTGCAAGCTTGCTTGGTTGGCCAAAAAGGGCGTATGCATTTTTTCCTGAATATATTCAGGAAAAAACGCATACGCCCTTTTTGGCCAAGTGCATCATTGTGGACGTTCTGCCTCTTTTCCTATGCTTTCAATGCAATTCCAGTCTACCTCCTGAAATCGGTTTCCTGCAATTCTGCCCCGCTTTCAAGTCCTCTTGGCAGCCTTACTTCAGTCTATTTTTGGACGATAGCTGTCATTTATAACTCTGCAGGTTTGTGAATTACAGTGCCCCTGAGCTCCTTTCTTCAACTCGGTTTCTTTTGAGCTGGCCGCAACACCGCAGGATGGCTTCAGGCCCTAATCTGGTTCCGGTACGGCATGCTGAGCCTTTGGTTATTTCCTCTTCCTGTTGGGAAATGAGAGTTAAATTTGCCCGTCCAGACACCTCCAGCTAGTCTCTCATTGGTTCTCGCTATTCCTGTTCATCTTCCGCAGAAATTGCAAACTGTGCCAAACAGGAGGTTAAAGGCGCTGACTCTCCAAGTGGGGAGAGTGTTAGTAAAGCGTCTGGAATGTTGCACCCGAGTACCAGGGGAGGAAACCTGAGACATATTTGAACACGTCTCCCGATCACATGGTTGATCATACTCTGGGTTCCACATGCATGTTTTAGCTGAAGGAAGAATACCTAAAACCTGGGTAGTTGAAACCCGTGGAATGGGTACCATGCAATATGACTTCAAAGGGTCTTCATTTGCTCACCGAACCTCTCCAATCCTATCACTGCTGCGTTTATGCCCCTGTACACATGCTTGATTCTCTTTCGGAGACATAGCAATCCATAGGTTTTAAGATACTTACTAGTCAGGTACATTCTTAGGCGTTTAATATGCGGTGTTGAGTCCATTTCGTTGAGCAAGGAGTAGCTCTTGTCTATTCCATGTTTGACTTAAGGAGCTTTATCTGTGCTCATTTCAATCTCTGGTTTTATGCATCACCCCAACTCACCTTTACCCTTAAGCAAGCATAAGTTGGTTTTCTAAATTTGAGACCCTGTTCTGTTCTGTAATTCAGTTCCTGTGTAGCCAAGTTTACATTCCGTGTATTACTGATATCTTATGATGTTTCTTTTTCTGTGTGACTTATTTCAGTTAGAATCATCATACCTGAATCCACTCATTGTGATGCTAAGGGCCTGATGACATAGATTTCATTGCTGAGTGATATTGCTTTGTAAGTAAATACCACAACTTCTTTATCCATTTTTCACTTTCTGCGATGTTGAACTTGTACTCTAAACGAGGTTCTTGTAAACAGAGGCGTTCCAAACTTTGGGGTGGCTGTGTCTTTTTGATTTTAATTTCCCTAAGCTATAGGACCATAAGTGGCAGTGCCCTAGGCTCTGTTGCTTTGTTTTTTAGATGTTTCAGGAAACACCATACACTTCTCCCGAGTGTCTGTTGGCAATTTACATCCCGCCCATCAGCATAACAAGGCTCCCAGTTCTCCATGGCCTGTCCTGCCTTTCTGGATTTTACACTTTTTTCAGATGGCCCTTTTGACCGGGGGGAAGTGAGACTTCATTGTAGTGCAGATTTCCTTTGCAAGCTTGCTTGGTTGGCCAAAAAGGGCGTATGCGTTTTTTCCTGAATATATTCAGGAAAAAACGCATACGCCCTTTTTGGCCAAGTGCATCATTGTGGACGTTCTGCCTCTTTTCCTATGCTTTCAATGCAATTCCAGTCTACCTCCTGAAATCGGTTTCCTGCAATTCTGCCCCGCTTTCAAGTCCTCTTGGCAGCCTTACTTCAGTCTATTTTTGGACGATAGCTGTCATTTATAACTCTGCAGGTTTGTGAATTACAGTGCCCCTGAGCTCCTTTCTTCAACTCGCTTTCTTGTGACCTGGCCGCAACACCGCAGGATGGCTTCAGGCCCTAATCTGGTTCCGGCCCGGCATACTGAGCCTTTGGTTAATTCCTCTTCCTGGTGGGAAATGAGAGTTAAATTTGCCCGTCCAGACATCTCCAGCTAGCCTCTCATTGGTTCTCGCTATTCCTGTTCATCTTCCGCAGAAATTGCAAACTGGGCCAAACAGGAGGTTAAAGGGACTGACTCTCCAAGTGGGGAGAGTGTTAGTAAAGCGTCTGGAATGTTGCACCCGAGTACCAGGGGAGGAAAACTGAGACATATTTGAACACGTCTCCCGATCACATGGTTGATCATACTCTAGGTTCCACATGCATGTTTTAGCTGAAGGAAGAATACCTTAAACCTGGGTAGTTGAAACCCGTGGAATGGGTACCATGCAATATGACTTCAAAGGGTCTTCATTTGCTCACCGAACCTCTCCAATCCTATCACTGCTGCGTTTATGCCCCTGTACACATGCTTGATTCTCTTTCGGAGACATAGCAATCCATAGGTTTTAAGATACTTACTAGTCAGGTACATTCTTAGGCGTTTAATATGGGGTGTTGAGTCCATTTCGTTGAGCAAGGAGTAGCTCTTGTCTATTCCATATTTGGCTTAAGGAACTTTATCTGTGCTCATTTCAATCTCTGGTTTTATGCAGCACCCCAACTCACCTTTACCCTTAAGCAGGAATAAGTTGGTTTTCTAAATTTGAGACCCTGTTCTGTTCTGTAATTCAGTTCCTGTGTAGCCAAGTTTACATTCCGTGTATTACTGATATCTTATGATGTTTCTTTTTCTGTGTGACTTATTTCAGTTAGAATCATCATACCTGAATCCACTCATTGTGCTGCTAAGGGCCTGATGACACAGATTTCATTGCTGAGTGATATTGCTTTGTAAGTAAATACCACAACTTCTTTATCCATTTTTCACTTTCTGCGATGTTGAACTTGTACTGTAAACGAGGTTCTTGTAAACAGAGCCGTTCCAAACTTTGGGGTGGCTGTGTCTTTTTGATTTTAATTTCCCTAAGCTATAGGACCATAAGTGGAAGTGCCCTAGGTTCTGTTGCTTTGTTTTTTAGATGTTTCAGGAAACACCATACACTTCTCCCGAGTGGTTGTTGGCAATTTACATCCCGCCCATCAGCATAACAAGGCTCCCAGTTCTCCATGGCCTGTCCTGCCTTTCTGGATTTTACACTTTTTTCAGATGGCCCTTTTGACCGGGGGGAAGTGAGACTTCATTGTAGTGCAGATTTCCTTTGCAAGCTTGCTTGCTTGGCCAAAAAGGGCGTATGCGTTTTTTCCTGAATATATTCAGGAAAAAACGCATACGCCCTTTTTGGCCAAGTGCATCATTGTGGACGTTCTGCCTCTTTTCCTATGCTTTCAATGCAATTCCAGTCTACCTCCTGAAATCGGTTTCCTGCAATTCTGCCCCGCTTTCAAGTCCTCTTGGCAGCCTTACCTCAGTATATTTTTGGACGATAGCTGTCATTTATAACTCTGCAGGTTTGTGAATTACAGTGCCCCTGAGCTCCTTTCTTCAACTCGCTTTCTTGTGAGCTGGCCGCAACACCGCAGGATGGCTTCAGGCCCTAATCTGCTACCGGCACGGCATGCTGAGCCTTTAGTTATTTCCTCTTCCTGTTGGGAAATGAGAGTTAAATTTGCCCGTCCAGACACCTCCAGCTAGTCTCTCATTGGTTTTCCCTATTCCTGTTCATCTTGCGCAGAAATTGCAAACTGGGCCAAACAGGAGGTTAAAGGCGCTGACTCTCCAAGTGGGGAGAGTGTTAGTAAAGCATCTGGAATGTTGCACCCGAGTACCAGGGTATGAAAACTGAGACATATTTGAACACGTCTCCTGATCACATGGTTGATCATACTCTAGGTTCTACATGCATGTTTTAGCTGAAGGAAGAATACCTTAAACCTGGGTAGTTGAAACCCATGGAATGGGTACCATGCAATATGACTTCAAAGGGTCTTCATTTGCTCACCGAACCTCTCCAATCCTATCACTGCTGCGTTTATGCCCCTGTACACATGCTTGATTCTCTTTCGGAGACATAGCAATCCATAGGTTTTAAGATACCTACTAGTCAGGTACATACTTAGGCATTTAACATGCGGTGTTGAGTCCATTTCGTTGAGCAAGGAGTAGCTCTTGTCTATTCCGTATTTGGCTTAAGGACCTTTATCTGTGCTCATTTCAATCTCTGGTTTTATGCAGCACCCCAACTCACCTTTCCCCTTAAGCAAGCATAAGTTGGTTTTCTAAATTTGAGAACCTTTTCTGTTTTGGAATTCAGTTCCTGTGTAGCCAAGTTTCCATTCCGTGTATTACTGATATCTTATGATGTTTCCTTTCTGCGTGACTTATTTCAGTTAGAATCATCGTACATGAATCTACTCATTATGCTGCTACGGGCCTGATGACATAGATTTCATTGCTGAGTGATACTGCATTCTACGTAAGTACCACAAGTTCTTTATCCATTTTTCACTTTCTGTGATATTGAACTTGTACGGTAAACGAGGTTCTTGTAAACGGAGGCGTCCCAAACTTTGGGGTGGCTGTGTCTTTTTGATTTTAATTTCCCTAAGCTATAGGACCATAAGTGGAAGTGCCCTAGGCTCTGTTGCTTTGTTTTTTAGATGTTTCAGGAAACACCATACACTTCTCCCGAGTGGTTGTTGGCAATTTACATCCCGCCCATCAGCATAACAAGGCTCCCAGTTCTCCATGGCCTGTCCTGCCTTTCTGGATTTTACACTTTTTTCAGATGGCCCTTTTGACCGGGGGGAAGTGAGACTTCATTGTAGTGCAGATTTCCTTTGCAAGCTTGCTTGGTTGGCCAAAAAGGGCGTATGCGTTTTTTCCTGAATATATTCAGGAAAAAACGCATACGCCCTTTTTGGCCAAGTGCATCATTGTGGACGTTCTGCCTCTTTTCCTATGCTTTCAATGCAATTCCAGTCTACCTCCTGAAATCGGTTTCCTGCAATTCTGCCCCGCTTTCAAGTCCTCTTGGCAGCCTTACTTCAGTATATTTTTGGACGATAGCTGTCATTTATAACTCTGCAGGTTTGTGAATTACAGTGCCCCTGAGCTCCTTTCTTCAACTCGCTTTCTTGTGACCTGGCCGCAACACCGCAGGATGGCTTCAGGCCCTAATCTGGTTCCGGCACGGCACGCTGAGCCTTTGGTTATTTCCTCATCCTGGTGGGAAATGAGAGTTAAATTTGCCCGTCCAGACACCTCCAGCTAGTCTCTCATTGGTTCTCGCTATTCCTGTTCATCTTCCGCAGAAATTGCAAACTGGGCCAAACAGGAGGTTAAAGGCGCTGACTCTCCAAGTGGGGAGAGTGTTAGTAAAGCGTCTGGAATGTTGCACCCGAGTACCAAGGGAGGAAAACTGAGACATATTTGAACACGTCTCCCGTTCACACGGTTGATCATACTCTGGGTTCTACCTGCATGTTTTAGCTGAAGGAAGAATACTTTAAACCTGCAGAGTTGAGACCCGTGGAATGGGTCCCATGCAATATGACTTCAAAGGGTCTTCATTTGCTCACCGAACCTCTCCAATCCTATCACTGCTGCGTTTATGCCCCTGTACACACGCTTGATTCTCTTTTGGAGACATAGCAATCCATAGGTTTTAAGATACTTACTAGTCAGGTACATTCTTAGGCGTTTAATATGCGGTGTTGAGTCCATTTCGTTGAGCAAGGAGTAGCTCTTGTCTATTCCATATTTGACTTAAGGAACTTTATCTGTGCTCATTTCAATCTCTGGTTTTATGCAGCACCCCAACTCACCTTTACCCTTAAGCAAGCATAAGTTGGTTTTCTAAATTTGAGACCCTGTTCTGTTCTGTAATTCAGTTCGTGTGGAGCCAAGTTTACATTCCGTGTATTACTGATATCTTATGATGTTTCTTTTTCTGTGTGACTTATTTCAGTTAGAATCATCATACCTGAATCCACTCATTGTGATGCTAAGGGCCTGATGACATAGATTTCATTGCTGAGTGATATTGCTTTGTAAGTAAATACCACAACTTCTTTATCCATTTTTCACTTTCTGCGATGTTGAACTTGTACTGTAAACGAGGTTCTTGTAAACAGAGGCGTCCCAAACTTTGGGGTGGCTGTGTCTTTTTGATTTTAATTTCCCTAAGCTATAGGACCATAAGTGGCAGTGCCCTAGGCTCTGTTGCTTTGTTTTTTAGATGTTTCAGGAAACACCATACACTTCTCCCGAGTGGTTGTTGGCAATTTACATCCCGCCCATCAGCATAACAAGGCTCTCAGTTCTCCATGGCCTGTCCTGCCTTTCTGGATTTTACACTTTTTTCAGATGGCCCTTTTGACCGGGGGGAAGTGAGACTTCATTGTAGTGCAGATTTCCTTTGCAAGCTTGCTTGGTTGGCCAAAAAGGGCGTATGCGTTTTTTCCTGAATATATTCAGGAAAAAACGCATTCGCCCTTTTTGGCCAAGTGCATCATTGTGGACGTTCTGCCTCTTTTCCTATGCTTTCAATGCAATTCCAGTCTACCTCCTGAAATCGGTTTCCTGCAATTCTGCCCCGCTTTCAAGTCCTCTTGGCAGCCTTACTTCAGTCTATTTTTGGACGATAGCTGTCATTTATAACTCTGCAGGTTTGTGAATTACAGTGTCCCTGAGCTCCTTTCTTCAACTCGCTTTCTTGTGACCTGGCCGCAACACCGCAGGATGGCTTCAGGCCCTAATCTGGTTCCGGCCTGGCATGCTGAGCCTTTGGTTAATTCCTCTTCCTGGTGGGAAATGAGAGTTAAATTTGCCCGTCCAGACACCTCCAGCTAGCCTCTCATTGGTTCTCGCTATTCCTGTTCATCTTCCGCAGAAATTGCAAACTGGGCCAAACAGGAGGTTAAAGGGACTGACTCTCCAAGTGGGGAGAGTGTTAGTAAAGCGTCTGGAATGTTGCACCCGAGTACCAGGGGAGGAAAACTGAGACATATTTGAACACATCTCCCGATCACATGGTTGATCATACTCTAGGTTCCACATGCATGTTTTAGCTGAAGGAAGAATACCTTAAACCTGGGTAGTTGAAACCCGTGGAATGGGTACCATGCAATATGACTTCAAAGGGTCTTCATTTGCTCACTGAACCTCTCCAATCCTATCACTGCTGCGTTTATGCCCCTGTACACATGCTTGATTGTCTTTTGGAGACATAGCAATCCATAGGTTTTAAGATACTTACTAGTCATGTACATTCTTAGGCGTTTAATATGGGGTGTTGAGTCCATTTCGTTGAGCAAGGAGTAGCTCTTGTCTATTCCATATTTGACTTAAGGAACTTTATCTGTGCTCATTTCAATCTCTGGTTTTATGCAGCACCCCAACTCACCTTTACCCTTAAGCAGGAATAAGTTGGTTTTCTAAATTTGAGACCCTGTTCTGTTCTGTAATTCAGTTCCTGTGTAGCCAAGTTTACATTCCGTGTATTACTGATATCTTATGATGTTTCTTTTTCTGTGTGACTTATTTCAGTTAGAATCATCATACCTGAATCCACTCATTGTGCTGCTAAGGGGCTGATGACACAGATTTCATTGCTGAGTGATATTGCTTTGTAAGTAAATACCACAACTTCTTTATCCATTTTTCACTTTCTGCGATGTTGAACTTGTACTGTAAACGAGGTTCTTGTAAACAGAGCCGTTCGAAAATTTGGGGTGGCTGTGTCTTTTTGATTTTAATTTCCCTAAGCTATAGGACCATGAGTGGAAGTGCCCTAGGTTCTGTTGCTTTGTTTTTTAGATGTTTCAGGAAACACCATACACTTCTCCCGAGTGGTTGTTGGCAATTTACAACCCGCCCATCAGCATAACAAGGCTCCCAGTTCTCCATGGCCTGTCCTGCCTTTCTGGATTTTACACTTTTTTCAGATGGCCCTTTTGACCGGGGGGAAGTGAGACTTCATTGTAGTGCAGATTTCCTTTGCAAGCTTGCTTGGTTGGCCAAAAAGGGCGTATGCATTTTTTCCTGAATATATTCAGGAAAAAACGCATACGCCCTTTTTGGCCAAGTGCATCATTGTGGACGTTCTGCCTCTTTTCCTATGCTTTCAATGCAATTCCAGTCTACCTCCTGAAATCGGTTTCCTGCAATTCTGCCCCGCTTTCAAGTCCTCTTGGCAGCCTTACTTCCGTCTATTTTTGGACGATAGCTGTCATTTATAACTCTGCAGGTTTGTGAATTACAGTGCCCCTGAGCTCCTTTCTTCAACTCGGTTTCTTTTGAGCTGGCCGCAACACCGCAGGATGGCTTCAGGCCCTAATCTGGTTCCGGTACGGCATGCTGAGCCTTTGGTTATTTCCTCTTCCTGTTGGGAAATGAGAGTTAAATTTGCCCGTCCAGACACCTCCAGCTAGTCTCTCATTGGTTCTCGCTATTCCTGTTCATCTTCCGCAGAAATTGCAAACTGTGCCAAACAGGAGGTTAAAGGCGCTGACTCTCCAAGTGGGGAGAGTGTTAGTAAAGCGTCTGGAATGTTGCACCCGAGTACCAGGGGAGGAAACCTGAGACATATTTGAACACGTCTCCCGATCACATGGTTGATCATACTCTGGGTTCCACATGCATGTTTTAGCTGAAGGAAGAATACCTAAAACCTGGGTAGTTGAAACCCGTGGAATGGGTACCATGCAATATGACTTCAAAGGGTCTTCATTTGCTCACCGAACCTCTCCAATCCTATCACTGCTGCGTTTATGCCCCTGTACACATGCTTGATTCTCTTTCGGAGACATAGCAATCCATAGGTTTTAAGATACTTACTAGTCAGGTACATTCTTTGGCGTTTAATATGCGGTGTTGAGTCCATTTCGTTGAGCAAGGAGTAGCTCTTGTCTATTCCATGTTTGACTTAAGGAACTTTATCTGTGCTCATTTCAATCTCTGGTTTTATGCAGCACCCCAACTCACCTTTACCCTTAAGCAAGCATAAGTTGGTTTTCTAAATTTGAGACCCTGTTCTGTTCTGTAATTCAGTTCCTGTGTAGCCAAGTTTACATTCCGTGTATTACTGATATCTTATGATGTTTCTTTTTCTGTGTGACTTATTTCAGTTAGAATCATCATACCTGAATCCACTCATTGTGATGCTAAGGGCCTGATGACATAGATTTCATTGCTGAGTGATATTGCTTTGTAAGTAAATACCACAACTTCTTTATCCATTTTTCACTTTCTGCGATGTTGAACTTGTACTGTAAACGAGGTTCTTGTAAACAGAGGCGTTCCAAACTTTGGGGTGGCTGTGTCTTTTTGATTTTAATTTCCCTAAGCTATAGGACCATAAGTGGCAGTGCCCTAGGCTCTGTTGCTTTGTTTTTTAGATGTTTCAGGAAACACCATACACTTCTCCCGAGTGTCTGTTGGCAATTTACATCCCGCCCATCAGCATAACAAGGCTCCCAGTTCTCCATGGCCTGTCCTGCCTTTCTGGATTTTACACTTTTTTCAGATGGCCCTTTTGACCGGGGGGAAGTGAGACTTCATTGTAGTGCAGATTTCCTTTGCAAGCTTGCTTGGTTGGCCAAAAAGGGCGTATGCGTTTTTTCCTGAATATATTCAGGAAAAAACGCATACGCCCTTTTTGGCCAAGTGCATCATTGTGGACGTTCTGCCTCTTTTCCTATGCTTTCAATGCAATTCCAGTCTACCTCCTGAAATCGGTTTCCTGCAATTCTGCCCCGCTTTCAAGTCCTCTTGGCAGCCTTACTTCAGTCTATTTTTGGACGATAGCTGTCATTTATAACTCTGCAGGTTTGTGAATTACAGTGCCCCTGAGCTCCTTTCTTCAACTCGCTTTCTTGTGACCTGGCCGCAACACCGCAGGATGGCTTCAGGCCCTAATCTGGTTCCGGCCCGGCATACTGAGCCTTTGGTTAATTCCTCTTCCTGGTGGGAAATGAGAGTTAAATTTGCCCGTCCAGACATCTCCAGCTAGCCTCTCATTGGTTCTCGCTATTCCTGTTCATCTTCCGCAGAAATTGCAAACTGGGCCAAACAGGAGGTTAAAGGGACTGACTCTCCAAGTGGGGAGAGTGTTAGTAAAGCGTCTGGAATGTTGCACCCGAGTACCAGGGGAGGAAAACTGAGACATATTTGAACACGTCTCCCGATCACATGGTAGATCATACTCTAGGTTCCACATGCATGTTTTAGCTGAAGGAAGAATACCTTAAACCTGGGTAGTTGAAACCCGTGGAATGGGTACCATGCAATATGACTTCAAAGGGTCTTCATTTGCTCACCGAACCTCTCCAATCCTATCACTGCTGCGTTTATGCCCCTGTACACATGCTTGATTCTCTTTCGGAGACATAGCAATCCATAGGTTTTAAGATACTTACTAGTCAGGTACATTCTTAGGCGTTTAATATGGGGTGTTGAGTCCATTTCGTTGAGCAAGGAGTAGCTCTTGTCTATTCCATATTTGGCTTAAGGAACTTTATCTGTGCTCATTTCAATCTCTGGTTTTATGCAGCACCCCAACTCACCTTTACCCTTAAGCAGGAATAAGTTGGTTTTCTAAATTTGAGACCCTGTTCTGTTCTGTAATTCAGTTCCTGTGTAGCCAAGTTTACATTCCGTGTATTACTGATATCTTATGATGTTTCTTTTTCTGTGTGACTTATTTCAGTTAGAATCATCATACCTGAATCCACTCATTGTGCTGCTAAGGGCCTGATGACACAGATTTCATTGCTGAGTGATATTGCTTTGTAAGTAAATACCACAACTTCTTTATCCATTTTTCACTTTCTGCGATGTTGAACTTGTACTGTAAACGAGGTTCTTGTAAACAGAGCCGTTCCAAACTTTGGGGTGGCTGTGTCTTTTTGATTTTAATTTCCCTAAGCTATAGGACCATGAGTGGAAGTGCCCTAGGTTCTGTTGCTTTGTTTTTTAGATGTTTCAGGAAACACCATACACTTCTCCCGAGTGGTTGTTGGCAATTTACAACCCGCCCATCAGCATAACAAGGCTCCCAGTTCTCCATGGCCTGTCCTGCCTTTCTGGATTTTACACTTTTTTCAGATGGCCCTTTTGACCGGGGGGAAGTGAGACTTCATTGTAGTGCAGATTTCCTTTGCAAGCTTGCTTGGTTGGCCAAAAGGGCGTATGCGTTTTTTCCTGAATATATTCAGGAAAAAACGCATACGCCTTTTTTGGCCAAGTGCATCATTGTGGACGTTCTGCCTCTTTTCCTATGCTTTCAATGCAATTCCAGTCTACCTCCTGAAATCGGTTTCCTGCAATTCTGCCCCGCTTTCAAGTCCTCTTGGCAGCCTTACTTCAGTCTATTTTTGGACCATAGCTGTCATTTATAACTCTGCAGGTTTGTGAATTACAGTGCCCCTGAGCTCCTTTCTTCAACTCGGTTTCTTTTGAGCTGGCCGCAACACCGCAGGATGGCTTCAGGCCCTAATCTGGTTCCGGTAGGGCACGCTGAGCCTTTGGTTATTTCCTCTTCCTGTTGGGAAATGAGAGTTAATTTTGCCCGTCCAGACACCTCCAGCTAGCCTCTCATTGGTTCTCGCTATTCCTGTTCATCTTCCGCAGAAATTGCAAACTGTGCAAAACAGGAGGTTAAAGGCGCTGACTCTCCAAGTGGGGAGAGTGTTAGTAAAGCGTCTGGAATGTTGCACCCGAGTACCAGGGGAGGAAAACTGAGACATATTTGAACACGTCTCCCGATCACATGGTTGATCATACTCTGGGTTCCACATGCATGTTTTAGCTGAAGGAAGAATACCTAAAACCTGGGTAGTTGAAACCCGTGGAATGGGTACCATGCAATATGACTTCAAAGGGTCTTCATTTGCTCACCAAACCTCTCCAATCCTATCACTGCTGCGTTTATGCCCCTGTACACACGCTTGATTCTCTTTTGGAGACATAGCAATCCATAGGTTTTAAGATACTTACTAGTCAGGTACATTCTTAGTCGTTTAATATGGGGTGTTGAGTCCATTTCGTTGAGCAAGGAGTAGCTCTTGTCTATTCCATATTTGGCTTAAGGAACTTTATCTGTGCTCATTTCAATCTCTGGTTTTATGCAGCACCCCAACTCACCTTTCCCCTTAAGCAAGCATAAGTTGGTTTTCTAAATTTGAGACCCTGTTCTGTTTTGGAATGCAGTTCCTGTGTAGCCAAGTTTACATTCCGTGTATTAGTGATATCTTATGATGTTTCTTTTTCTGTGTGACTTATTTCAGTTAGAATCATCGTACCTGAATCCACTCATTATGCTGCTACGGGCCTGATGACATAGATTTCATTGCTGAGTGATACTGCATTGTACGTAAGTACCACAAGTTCTTTATCCATTTTTCACTTTCTGTGTTATTGAACTTGTACGGTAAACGAGGTTCTTGTAAAAGGAGGCGTCCCAAACTTTGGGGTGGCTGTGTCTTTTTGATTTTAATTTCCCTAAGCTATAGGACCATAAGTGTAAGTGCCCTAGGTTCTGTTGCTTTGTTTTTTAGATGTTTCAGGAAACACCATACACTTCTCCGGAGTGGTTGTTGGCAATTTACATCCCGCCCATCAGCATAACAAGGCTCCCAGTTCTCCATGGCCTGTCCTGCCTTTCTGGATTTTACACTTTTTTCAGATGGCCCTTTTGACCGGGGGGAAGTGAGACTTCATTGTAGTGCAGATTTCCTTTGCAAGCTTGCTTGGTTGGCCAAAAAGGGCGTATGCGTTTTTTCCTGAATATATTCAGGAAAAAACGCATACGCCCTTTTTGGCCAAGTGCATCATTGTGGACGTTCTGCCTCTTTTCCTATGCTTTCAATGCAATTCCAGTCTACCTCCTGAAATCGGTTTCCTGCAATTCTGCCCCGCTTTCAAGTCCTCTTGGCAGCCTTACTTCAGTCTATTTTTGGACGATAGCTGTCATTTATAACTCTGCAGGTTTGTGAATTACAGTGCCCCTGAGCTCCTTTCTTCAACTCGCTTTTTTTTGAGCTGGCCGCAACACGGCAGGATGGCTCAGGCCCTAATCTGGTTCTGGCATGGCACGCTGAGCCTTTGGTTAATTCCTCTTCCTGGTAGGAAATGAGAGTTAAATTTGCCCGTCCAGACACCTCCAGCTAGTATCCATTGGTTCTCGCTATTCCTGTTCATCTTCCGCAGAAATTGCAAACTGGGCCAAACAGGAGGTTAAAGGGACTGACTCTCCAAGTCGGGAGAGTGTTAGTAAAGCGTCTGGAATGTTGCACCCGAGTACCAGGGGAGGAAAACTGAGACATATTTGAACACGTCTCCCGTTCACATGGTTGATCATACTTGGGTTCCACATGCATGTTTTAGCTGAAGGAAGAATACCTTAAACCTGGAGAGTTGAGACCCGTGTAATGGGTACCATGCAATATGACTTCAAAGGGTCTTCATTTGCTCACCGAACCTCTCCAATCCTATCACTGCTGCGTTTATGCCCCTGTACACATGCTTGATTCTCTTTCGGAGACATAGCAATCCATAGGTTTTAAGATACTTACTAGTCAGGTACATTCTTAGGCGTTTAATATGCGGTGTTGAGTCCATTTCGTTGAGCAAGGAGTAGCTCTTGTCTATTCCATATTTGACTTAAGGAACTTTATCTGTGCTCATTTCAATCTCTGGTTTTATGCAGCACCCCAACTCACCTTTACCCTTAAGCAAGCATAAGTTGGTTTTCTAAATTTGAGACCCTGTTCTGTTCTGTAATTCAGTTCCTGTGTAGCCAAGTTTACATTCCGTGTATTACTGATATCTTATGATGTTTCTTTTTCTGTGTGACTTATTTCAGTTAGAATCATCATACCTGAATCCACTCATTGTGCTGCTAAGGGCCTGATGACACAGATTTCATTGCTGAGTGATATTGCTTTGTAAGTAAATACCACAACTTCTTTATCCATTTTTCACTTTCTGCGATGTTGAACTTGTACTGTAAACGAGGTTCTTGTAAACAGAGCCGTTCCAAACTTTGCGGTGGCTGTGTCTTTTTGATTTTAATTTCCCTAAGCTATAGGACCATAAGTGGAAGTGCCCTAGGTTCTGTTGCTTTGTTTTTTAGATGTTTCAGGAAACACCATACACTTCTCCCGAGTGGTTGTTGGCAATTTACAACCCGCCCATCAGCATAACAAGGCTCCCAGTTCTCCATGGCCTGTCCTGCCTTTCTGGATTTTACACTTTTTTCAGATGGCCCTTTTGACCGGGGGGAAGTGAGACTTCATTGTAGTGCAGATTTCCTTTGCAAGCTTGCTTGGTTGGCCAAAAAGGGCGTATGCGTTTTTTCCTGAATATATTCAGGAAAAAACGCATACGCCCTTTTTGGCCAAGTGCATCATTGTGGACGTTCTGCCTCTTTTCCTATGCTTTCAATGCAATTCCAGTCTACCTCCTGAAATCGGTTTCCTGCAATTCTGCCCCGCTTTCAAGTCCTCTTGGCAGCCTTACTTCAGTCTATTTTTGGACGATAGCTGTCATTTATAACTCTGCAGGTTTTTGAATTACAGTGCCCCTGAGCTCCTTTCTTCAACTCGGTTTGTTTTGAGCTGGCCGCAACACTGCAGGATGGCTTCAGGCCCTAATCTGGTTCCGGTACGGCACGCTGAGCCTTTGGTTATTTCCTCTTCCTGTTGGGAAATGAGAGTTAAATTTGCCCGTCCAGACACCTCAAGCTAGCCTCTCATTGGTTCTCGCTATTCCTGTTCATCTTCCGCAGAAATTGCAAACTGTGCCAAACAGGAGGTTAAAGGCGCTGACTCTCCAAGAGGGGAGAGTGTTAGGAAAGCATCTGGAATGTTGCACCCGAGTACCAGGGGAGGAAAACTGAGATATATTTGAACACGCCTCCCGATCACATGGTTGATCATACTCTGGGTTCCACATGCATATTTTAGCTGAAGGAAGAATACCTAAAACCTGGGTAGTTGAAACCCGTGGAATGGGTACCATGCAATATGACTTCAAAGGGTCTTCATTTGCTCACCGAACCTCTCCAATCCTATCACTGCTGCGTTTATGCCCCTGTGCACATGCTTGATTCTCTTTCGGAGACATAGCAATCCATAGGTTTTAAGATACTTACTAGTCAGGTACATTCTTAGGCGTTTAATATGCGGTGTTGAGTCCATTTCGTTGAGCAAGGAGTAGCTCTTGTCTATTCCATATTTGGCTTAAGGAACTTTATCTGTGCTCATTTCAATCTCTGGTTTTATGCAGCACCCCAACTCACCTTTCCCCTTAAGCAAGCATAAGTTGGTTTTCTAAATTTGAGACCCTGTTCTGTTTTGGAATTCAGTTCCTGTGTAGCCAAGTTTCCATTCCGTGTATTACTGATATCTTATGATGTTTCCTTTCTGTGTGACTTATTTCAGTTAGAATCATCGTACATGAATCTACTCATTATGCTGCTACGGGCCTGATGACATAGATTTCATTGCTGAGTGATACTGCATTCTACGTAAGTACCACAAGTTCTTTATCCATTTTTCACTTTCTGTGATATTGAACTTGTACGGTAAACGAGGTTCTTGTAAACGGAGGCGTCCCAAACTTTGGGGTGGCTGTGTCTTTTTGATTTTAATTTCCCTAAGCTATAGGACCATAAGTGGAAGTGCCCTAGGCTCTGTTGCTTTGTTTTTTAGATGTTTCAGGAAACACCATACACTTCTCCCGAGTGGTTGTTGGCAATTTACATCCCGCCCATCAGCATAACAAGGCTCCCAGTTCTCCATGGCCTGTCCTGCCTTTCTGGATTTTACACTTTTTTCAGATGGCCCTTTTGACCGGGGGGAAGTGAGACTTCATTGTAGTGCAGATTTCCTTTGCAAGCTTGCTTGGTTGGCCAAAAAGGGCGTATGCGTTTTTTCCTGAATATATTCAGGAAAAAACGCATACGCCCTTTTTGGCCAAGTGCATCATTGTGGACGTTCTGCCTCTTTTCCTATGCTTTCAATGCAATTCCAGTCTACCTCCTGAAATCGGTTTCCTGCAATTCTGCCCCGCTTTCAAGTCCTCTTGGCAGCCTTACTTCAGTCTATTTTTGGACGATAGCTGTCATTTATAACTCTGCAGGTTTGTGAATTACAGTGCCCCTGAGCTCCTTTCTTCAACTCGCTTTCTTGTGACCTGGCCGCAACACCGCAGGATGGCTTCAGGCCCTAATCTGGTTCCGGCACGGCACGCTGAGCCTTTGGTTATTTCCTCATCCTGGTGGCAAATGAGAGTTAAATTTGCCCGTCCAGACACCTCCAGCTAGTCTCTCATTGGTTCTCGCTATTCCTGTTCATCTTCCGCAGAAATTGCAAACTGGGCCAAACAGGAGGTTAAAGGCGCTGACTCTCCAAGTGGGGAGAGTGTTAGTAAAGCGTCTGGAATGTTGCACCCGAGTACCAGGGGAGGAAAACTGAGACATATTTGAACACGTCTCCCGTTCACACGGTTGATCATACTCTGGGTTCCACCTGCATGTTTTAGCTGAAGGAAGAATACTTTAAACCTGCAGAGTTGAGACCCGTGGAATGGGTCCCATGCAATATGACTTCAAAGGGTCTTCATTTGCTCACCGAACCTCTCCAATCCTATCACTGCTGCGTTTATGCCCCTGTACACACGCTTGATTCTCTTTTGGAGACATAGCAATCCATAGGTTTTAAGATACTTACTAGTCAGGTACATTCTTAGGCGTTTAATATGCGGTGTTGAGTCCATTTCGTTGAGCAAGGAGTAGCTCTTGTCTATTCCATATTTGACTTAAGGAACTTTATCTGTGGTCATTTCAATCTCTGGTTTTATGCAGCACCCCAACTCACCTTTACCCTTAAGCAAGCATAAGTTGGTTTTCTAAATTTGAGACCCTGTTCTGTTCTGTAATTCAGTTCGTGTGGAGCCAAGTTTACATTCCGTGTATTACTGATATCTTATGATGTTTCTTTTTCTGTGTGACTTATTTCAGTTAGAATCATCATACCTGAATCCACTCATTGTGATGCTAAGGGCCTGATGACATAGATTTCATTGCTGAGTGATATTGCTTTGTAAGTAAA
The DNA here is from genome assembly GCF_951394435.1 of Stenella coeruleoalba. Classification (NCBI taxonomy): domain Eukaryota; kingdom Metazoa; phylum Chordata; class Mammalia; order Artiodactyla; family Delphinidae; genus Stenella; species Stenella coeruleoalba. The sequence goes on from NW_027645862.1 coordinate 1,061,138, forward strand.
TACCACAACTTCTTTATCCATTTTTCACTTTCTGCGATGTTGAACTTGTACTGTAAACGAGGTTCTTGTAAACAGAGGCGTCCCAAACTTTGGGGTGGCTGTGTCTTTTTGATTTTAATTTCCCTAAGCTATAGGACCATAAGTGGCAGTGCCCTAGGCTCTGTTGCTTTGTTTTTTAGATGTTTCAGGAAACACCATACACTTCTCCCGAGTGGTTGTTGGCAATTTACATCCCGCCCATCAGCATAACAAGGCTCTCAGTTCTCCATGGCCTGTCCTGCCTTTCTGGATTTTACACTTTTTTCAGATGGCCCTTTTGACCGGGGGGAAGTGAGACTTCATTGTAGTGCAGATTTCCTTTGCAAGCTTGCTTGGTTGGCCAAAAAGGGCGTATGCGTTTTTTCCTGAATATATTCAGGAAAAAACGCATACGCCCTTTTTGGCCAAGTGCATCATTGTGGACGTTCTGCCTCTTTTCCTATGCTTTCAATGCAATTCCAGTCTACCTCCTGAAATCGGTTTCCTGCAATTCTGCCCCGCTTTCAAGTCCTCTTGGCAGCCTTACTTCAGTCTATTTTTGGACGATAGCTGTCATTTATAACTCTGCAGGTTTGTGAATTACAGTGTCCCTGAGCTCCTTTCTTCAACTCGCTTTCTTGTGACCTGGCCGCAACACCGCAGGATGGCTTCAGGCCCTAATCTGGTTCCGGCCCGGCATGCTGAGCCTTTGGTTAATTCCTCTTCCTGGTGGGAAATGAGAGTTAAATTTGCCCGTCCAGACACCTCCAGCTAGCCTCTCATTGGTTCTCGCTATTCCTGTTCATCTTCCGCAGAAATTGCAAACTGGGCCAAACAGGAGGTTAAAGGGACTGACTCTCCAAGTGGGGAGAGTGTTAGTAAAGCGTCTGGAATGTTGCACCCGAGTACCAGGGGAGGAAAACTGAGACATATTTGAACACGTCTCCCGATCACATGGTTGATCATACTCTAGGTTCCACATGCATGTTTTAGCTGAAGGAAGAATACCTTAAACCTGGGTAGTTGAAACCCGTGGAATGGGTACCATGCAATATGACTTCAAAGGGTCTTCATTTGCTCACTGAACCTCTCCAATCCTATCACTGCTGCGTTTATGCCCCTGTACACATGCTTGATTGTCTTTTGGAGACATAGCAATCCATAGGTTTTAAGATACTTACTAGTCATGTACATTCTTAGGCGTTTAATATGGGGTGTTGAGTCCATTTCGTTGAGCAAGGAGTAGCTCTTGTCTATTCCATATTTGGTTTAAGGAACTTTATCTGTGCTCATTTCAATCTCTGGTTTTATGCAGCACCCCAACTCACCTTTACCCTTAAGCAGGAATAAGTTGGTTTTCTAAATTTGAGACCCTGTTCTGTTCTGTAATTCAGTTCCTGTGTAGCCAAGTTTACATTCCGTGTATTACTGATATCTTATGATGTTTCTTTTTCTGTGTGACTTATTTCAGTTAGAATCATCATACCTGAATCCACTCATTGTGCTGCTAAGGGCCTGATGACACAGATTTCATTGCTGAGTGATATTGCTTTGTAAGTAAATACCACAACTTCTTTATCCATTTTTCACTTTCTGCGATGTTGAACTTGTACTGTAAACGAGGTTCTTGTAAACAGAGGCGTTCCAAACTTTGGGGTGGCTGTGTCTTTTTGATTTTAATTTCCCTAAGCTATAGGACCATAAGTGGCAGTGCCCTAGGCTCTGTTGCTTTGTTTTTTAGATGTTTCAGGAAACACCATACACTTCTCCCGAGTGTCTGTTGGCAATTTACATCCCGCCCATCAGCATAACAAGGCTCCCAGTTCTCCATGGCCTGTCCTGCCTTTCTGGATTTTACACTTTTTTCAGATGGCCCTTTTGACCGGGGGGAAGTGAGACTTCATTGTAGTGCAGATTTCCTTTGCAAGCTTGCTTGGTTGGCCAAAAAGGGCGTATGCGTTTTTTCCTGAATATATTCAGGAAAAAACGCATACGCCCTTTTTGGCCAAGTGCATCATTGTGGACGTTCTGCCTCTTTTCCTATGCTTTCAATGCAATTCCAGTCTACCTCCTGAAATCGGTTTCCTGCAATTCTGCCCCGCTTTCAAGTCCTCTTGGCAGCCTTACTTCAGTCTATTTTTGGACGATAGCTGTCATTTATAACTCTGCAGGTTTGTGAATTACAGTGCCCCTGAGCTCCTTTCTTCAACTCGCTTTCTTGTGACCTGGCCGCAACACCGCAGGATGGCTTCAGGCCCTAATCTGGTTCCGGCCCGGCATACTGAGCCTTTGGTTAATTCCTCTTCCTGGTGGGAAATGAGAGTTAAATTTGCCCGTCCAGACATCTCCAGCTAGCCTCTCATTGGTTCTCGCTATTCCTGTTCATCTTCCGCAGAAATTGCAAACTGGGCCAAACAGGAGGTTAAAGGGACTGACTCTCCAAGTGGGGAGAGTGTTAGTAAAGCGTCTGGAATGTTGCACCCGAGTACCAGGGGAGGAAAACTGAGACATATTTGAACACGTCTCCCGATCACATGGTTGATCATACTCTAGGTTCCACATGCATGTTTTAGCTGAAGGAAGAATACCTTAAACCTGGGTAGTTGAAACCCGTGGAATGGGTACCATGCAATATGACTTCAAAGGGTCTTCATTTGCTCACCGAACCTCTCCAATCCTATCACTGCTGCGTTTATGCCCCTGTACACATGCTTGATTCTCTTTCGGAGACATAGCAATCCATAGGTTTTAAGATACTTACTAGTCAGGTACATTCTTAGGCGTTTAATATGGGGTGTTGAGTCCATTTCGTTGAGCAAGGAGTAGCTCTTGTCTATTCCATATTTGGCTTAAGGAACTTTATCTGTGCTCATTTCAATCTCTGGTTTTATGCAGCACCCCAACTCACCTTTACCCTTAAGCAGGAATAAGTTGGTTTTCTAAATTTGAGACCCTGTTCTGTTCTGTAATTCAGTTCCTGTGTAGCCAAGTTTACATTCCGTGTATTACTGATATCTTATGATGTTTCTTTTTCTGTGTGACTTATTTCAATTAGAATCATCGTACCTGAATCCACTCATTATGCTGCTACGGGCCTGATGACATAGATTTCATTGCTGAGTGATACTGCATTGTACGTAAGTACCACAAGTTCTTTATCCATTTTTCACTTTCTGTGATATTGAACTTGTACGGTAAACGAGGTTCTTGTAAACAGAGGCGTCCCAAACTATGGGGTGGCTGTGTCTTTTTGATTTTAATTTCCCTAATCTATAGGACCATAAGTGGAAGTGCCCTAGGCTCTGTTGCTTTGTTTTTTAGATGTTTCAGGAAACACCATACACTTCTCCCGAGTGGTTATTGGCAATTTACATCCCGCCCATCAGCATAACAAGGCTCCCAGTTCTCCATGGCCTGTCCTGCCTTTCTGGATTTTACACTTTTTTCAGATGGCCCTTTTGACCAGGGGGAAGTGAGACTTCATTGTAGTGCAGATTTCCTTTGCAAGCTTGCTTGGTTGGCCAAAAAGGGCGTATGCGTTTTTTCCTGAATATATTCAGGAAAAAACGCATACGCCCTTTTTGGCCAAGTGCATCATTGTGGACGTTCTGCCTCTTTTCCTATGCTTTCAATGCAATTCCAGTCTACCTCCTGAAATCGGTTTCCTGCAATTCTGCCCAGCTTTCAAGTCCTCTTGGCAGCCTTACTTCAGTATATTTTTGGACGATAGCTGTCATTTATAACTCTGCAGGTTTGTGAATTATAGTGCCCCTGAGCTCCTTTCTTCAACTCGGTTTCTTTTGAGCTGGCCACAACACCGCAGGATGGCTTCAGGCCCTAATCTGGTTCCGGTACGGCACGCTGAGCCTTTGGTTATTTCCTCTTCCTGGTGGGAAATGAGAGTTAAATTTGCCCGTCCAGACACCTCCAGCTAGCCTCTCATTGGTTCTCGCTATTCCTGTTCATCTTCCGCAGAAATTGCAAACTGGGCCAAACAGGAGGTTAAAGGGACTGACTCTCCAAGTGGGGAGAGTGTTAGTAAAGCATCTGGAATGTTGCACCCGAGTACCAGGGGAGGAAAACTGAGACATATTTGAACACGTCTCCCGATCACATGGTTGATCATACTCTGGGTTCCACATGCATATTTTAGCTGAAGGAAGAATACCTAAAACCTGGAGAGTTGAAACCCATGGAATGGGTACCATGCAATATGACTTCAAAGGGTCTTCATTTGCTCACCGAACCTCTCCAATCCTATCACTGCTGCGTTTATGCCCCTGTACACATGCTTGATTCTCTTTCGGAGACATAGCTATCCGTAGGTTTTAAGATACTTACTAGTCAGGTACATTCTTAGGCGTTTAATATGCGGTGTTGAGTCCATTTCGTTGAGCAAGGAGTAGCTCTTGTCTATTCCATATTTGGCTTAAGGAACTTTATCTGTGCTCATTTCAATCTCTGGTTTTATGCAGCACCCCAACTCACCTTTCCCCTTAAGCAAGCATAAGTTGGTTTTCTAAATTTGAGACCCTGTTCTGTTCTGTAATTCAGTTCCTGTGTAGCCAAGTTTACATTCCGTGTATTACTGATATCTTATGATGTTTCTTTTTCTGTGTGACTTATTTCAGTTAGAATCATCATACCTGAATCCACTCATTGTGCTGCTAAGGGCCTGATGACACAGATTTCATTGCTGAGTGATATTGCTTTGTAAGTAAATACCACAACTTCTTTATCCATTTTTCACTTTCTGCGATGTTGAACTTGTACTGTAAACGAGGTTCTTGTAAACAGAGGCGTTCCAAACTTTGGGGTGGCTGTGTCTTTTTGATTTTAATTTCCCTAAGCTATAGGACCATAAGTGGAAGTGCCCTAGGTTCTGTTGCTTTGTTTTTTAGATGTTTCAGGAAACACCATACACTTCTCCCGAGTGGTTGTTGGCAATTTACATCCCGCCCATCAGCATAACAAGGCTCCCAGTTCTCCATGGCCTGTCCTGCCTTTCTGGATTTTACACTTTTTTCAGATGGCCCTTTTGACCGGGGGGAAGTGAGACTTCATTGTAGTGCAGATTTCCTTTGCAAGCTTGCTTGGTTGGCCAAAAAGGGCGTATGCGTTTTTTCCTGAATATATTCAGGAAAAAACGCATACGCCCTTTTTGGCCAAGTGCATCATTGTGGACGTTCTGCCTCTTTTCCTATGCTTTCAATGCAATTCCAGTCTACCTCCTGAAATCGGTTTCCTGCAATTCTGCCCCGCTTTCAAGTCCTCTTGGCAGCCTTACCTCAGTATATTTTTGGACGATAGCTGTCATTTATAACTCTGCAGGTTTGTGAATTACAGTGCCCCTGAGCTCCTTTCTTCAACTCGCTTTCTTGTGAGCTGGCCGCAACACCGCAGGATGGCTTCAGGCCCTAATCTGCTACCGGCACAGCATGCTGAGCCTTTAGTTATTTCCTCTTCCTGTTGGGAAATGAGAGTTAAATTTGCCCGTCCAGACACCTCCAGCTAGTCTCTCATTGGTTTTCCCTATTCCTGTTCATCTTGCGCAGAAATTGCAAACTGGGCCAAACAGGAGGTTAAAGGCGCTGACTCTCCAAGTGGGGAGAGTGTTAGTAAAGCATCTGGAATGTTGCACCCGAGTACCAGGGTATGAAAACTGAGACATATTTGAACACGTCTCCTGATCACATGGTTGATCATACTCTAGGTTCTACATGCATGTTTTAGCTGAAGGAAGAATACCTTAAACCTGGGTAGTTGAAACCCATGGAATGGGTACCATGCAATATGACTTCAAAGGGTCTTCATTTGCTCACCGAACCTCTCCAATCCTATCACTGCTGCGTTTATGCCCCTGTACACATGCTTGATTCTCTTTCGGAGAGATAGCAATCCATAGGTTTTAAGATACCTACTAGTCAGGTACATACTTAGGCATTTAACATGCGGTGTTGAGTCCATTTCGTTGAGCAAGGAGTAGCTCTTGTCTATTCCGTATTTGGCTTAAGGACCTTTATCTGTGCTCATTTCAATCTCTGGTTTTATGCAGCACCCCAACTCACCTTTCCCCTTAAGCAAGCATAAGTTGGTTTTCTAAATTTGAGAACCTTTTCTGTTTTGGAATTCAGTTCCTGTGTAGCCAAGTTTCCATTCCGTGTATTACTGATATCTTATGATGTTTCCTTTCTGTGTGACTTATTTCAGTTAGAATCATCGTACATGAATCTACTCATTATGCTGCTACGGGCCTGATGACATAGATTTCATTGCTGAGTGATACTGCATTCTACGTAAGTACCACAAGTTCTTTATCCATTTTTCACTTTCTGTGATATTGAACTTGTACGGTAAACGAGGTTCTTGTAAACGGAGGCGTCCCAAACTTTGGGGTGGCTGTGTCTTTTTGATTTTAATTTCCCTAAGCTATAGGACCATAAGTGGAAGTGCCCTAGGCTCTGTTGCTTTGTTTTTTAGATGTTTCAGGAAACACCATACACTTCTCCCGAGTGGTTGTTGGCAATTTACATCCCGCCCATCAGCATAACAAGGCTCCCAGTTCTCCATGGCCTGTCCTGCCTTTCTGGATTTTACACTTTTTTCAGATGGCCCTTTTGACCGGGGGGAAGTGAGACTTCATTGTAGTGCAGATTTCCTTTGCAAGCTTGCTTGGTTGGCCAAAAAGGGCGTATGCGTTTTTTCCTGAATATATTCAGGAAAAAACGCATACGCCCTTTTTGGCCAAGTGCATCATTGTGGACGTTCTGCCTCTTTTCCTATGCTTTCAATGCAATTCCAGTCTACCTCCTGAAATCGGTTTCCTGCAATTCTGCCCCGCTTTCAAGTCCTCTTGGCAGCCTTACTTCAGTCTATTTTTGGACGATAGCTGTCATTTATAACTCTGCAGGTTTGTGAATTACAGTGCCCCTGAGCTCCTTTCTTCAACTCGCTTTCTTGTGACCTGGCCGCAACACCGCAGGATGGCTTCAGGCCCTAATCTGGTTCCGGCACGGCACGCTGAGCCTTTGGTTATTTCCTCATCCTGGTGGGAAATGAGAGTTAAATTTGCCCGTCCAGACACCTCCAGCTAGTCTCTCATTGGTTCTCGCTATTCCTGTTCATCTTCCGCAGAAATTGCAAACTGGGCCAAACAGGAGGTTAAAGGCGCTGACTCTCCAAGTGGGGAGAGTGTTAGTAAAGCGTCTGGAATGTTGCACCCGAGTACCAGGGGAGGAAAACTGAGACATATTTGAACACGTCTCCCGTTCACACGGTTGATCATACTCTGGGTTCTACCTGCATGTTTTAGCTGAAGGAAGAATACTTTAAACCTGCAGAGTTGAGACCCGTGGAATGGGTCCCATGCAATATGACTTCAAAGGGTCTTCATTTGCTCACCGAACCTCTCCAATCCTATCACTGCTGCGTTTATGCCCCTGTACACACGCTTGATTCTCTTTTGGAGACATAGCAATCCATAGGTTTTAAGATACTTACTAGTCAGGTACATTCTTAGGCGTTTAATATGCGGTGTTGAGTCCATTTCGTTGAGCAAGGAGTAGCTCTTGTCTATTCCATATTTGACTTAAGGAACTTTATCTGTGCTCATTTCAATCTCTGGTTTTATGCAGCACCCCAACTCACCTTTACCCTTAAGCAAGCATAAGTTGGTTTTCTAAATTTGAGACCCTGTTCTGTTCTGTAATTCAGTTCGTGTGGAGCCAAGTTTACATTCCGTGTATTACTGATATCTTATGATGTTTCTTTTTCTGTGTGACTTATTTCAGTTAGAATCATCATACCTGAATCCACTCATTGTGATGCTAAGGGCCTGATGACATAGATTTCATTGCTGAGTGATATTGCTTTGTAAGTAAATACCACAACTTCTTTATCCATTTTTCACTTTCTGCGATGTTGAACTTGTACTGTAAACGAGGTTCTTGTAAACAGAGGCGTCCCAAACTTTGGGGTGGCTGTGTCTTTTTGATTTTAATTTCCCTAAGCTATAGGACCATAAGTGGCAGTGCCCTAGGCTCTGTTGCTTTGTTTTTTAGATGTTTCAGGAAACACCATACACTTCTCCCGAGTGGTTGTTGGCAATTTACATCCCGCCCATCAGCATAACAAGGCTCTCAGTTCTCCATGGCCTGTCCTGCCTTTCTGGATTTTACACTTTTTTCAGATGGCCCTTTTGACCGGGGGGAAGTGAGACTTCATTGTAGTGCAGATTTCCTTTGCAAGCTTGCTTGGTTGGCCAAAAAGGGCGTATGCGTTTTTTCCTGAATATATTCAGGAAAAAACGCATTCGCCCTTTTTGGCCAAGTGCATCATTGTGGACGTTCTGCCTCTTTTCCTATGCTTTCAATGCAATTCCAGTCTACCTCCTGAAATCGGTTTCCTGCAATTCTGCCCCGCTTTCAAGTCCTCTTGGCAGCCTTACTTCAGTCTATTTTTGGACGATAGCTGTCATTTATAACTCTGCAGGTTTGTGAATTACAGTGTCCCTGAGCTCCTTTCTTCAACTCGGTTTCTTTTGAGCTGGCCACAACACCGCAGGATGGCTTCAGGCCCTAATCTGGTTCCGGTACGGCACGCTGAGCCTTTGGTTATTTCCTCTTCCTGGTGGGAAATGAGAGTTAAATTTGCCCGTCCAGACACCTCCAGCTAGCCTCTCATTGGTTCTCGCTATTCCTGTTCATCTTCCGCAGAAATTGCAAACTGGGCCAAACAGGAGGTTAAAGGGACTGACTCTCCAAGTGGGGAGAGTGTTAGTAAAGCATCTGGAATGTTGCACCCGAGTACCAGGGGAGGAAAACTGAGACATATTTGAACACGTCTCCCGATCACATGGTTGATCATACTCTGGGTTCCACATGCATATTTTAGCTGAAGGAAGAATACCTAAAACCTGGAGAGTTGAAACCCATGGAATGGGTACCATGCAATATGACTTCAAAGGGTCTTCATTTGCTCACCGAACCTCTCCAATCCTATCACTGCTGCGTTTATGCCCCTGTACACATGCTTGATTCTCTTTCGGAGACATAGCTATCCGTAGGTTTTAAGATACTTACTAGTCAGGTACATTCTTAGGCGTTTAATATGCGGTGTTGAGTCCATTTCGTTGAGCAAGGAGTAGCTCTTGTCTATTCCATATTTGGCTTAAGGAACTTTATCTGTGCTCATTTCAATCTCTGGTTTTATGCAGCACCCCAACTCACCTTTCCCCTTAAGCAAGCATAAGTTGGTTTTCTAAATTTGAGACCCTGTTCTGTTCTGTAATTCAGTTCCTGTGTAGCCAAGTTTACATTCCGTGTATTACTGATATCTTATGATGTTTCTTTTTCTGTGTGACTTATTTCAGTTAGAATCATCATACCTGAATCCACTCATTGTGCTGCTAAGGGCCTGATGACACAGATTTCATTGCTGAGTGATATTGCTTTGTAAGTAAATACCACAACTTCTTTATCCATTTTTCACTTTCTGCGATGTTGAACTTGTACTGTAAACGAGGTTCTTGTAAACAGAGCCGTTCCAAACTTTGGGGTGGCTGTGTCTTTTTGATTTTAATTTCCCTAAGCTATAGGACCATAAGTGGAAGTGCCCTAGGTTCTGTTGCTTTGTTTTTTAGATGTTTCAGGAAACACCATACACTTCTCCCGAGTGGTTGTTGGCAATTTACATCCCGCCCATCAGCATAACAAGGCTCCCAGTTCTCCATGGCCTGTCCTGCCTTTCTGGATTTTACACTTTTTTCAGATGGCCCTTTTGACCGGGGGGAAGTGAGACTTCATTGTAGTGCAGATTTCCTTTGCAAGCTTGCTTGGTTGGCCAAAAAGGGCGTATGCGTTTTTTCCTGAATATATTCAGGAAAAAACGCATACGCCCTTTTTGGCCAAGTGCATCATTGTGGACGTTCTGCCTCTTTTCCTATGCTTTCAATGCAATTCCAGTCTACCTCCTGAAATCGGTTTCCTGCAATTCTGCCCCGCTTTCAAGTCCTCTTGGCAGCCTTACCTCAGTATATTTTTGGACGATAGCTGTCATTTATAACTCTGCAGGTTTGTGAATTACAGTGCCCCTGAGCTCCTTTCTTCAACTCGCTTTCTTGTGAGCTGGCCGCAACACCGCAGGATGGCTTCAGGCCCTAATCTGCTACCGGCACAGCATGCTGAGCCTTTAGTTATTTCCTCTTCCTGTTGGGAAATGAGAGTTAAATTTGCCCGTCCAGACACCTCCAGCTAGTCTCTCATTGGTTTTCCCTATTCCTGTTCATCTTGCGCAGAAATTGCAAACTGGGCCAAACAGGAGGTTAAAGGCGCTGACTCTCCAAGTGGGGAGAGTGTTAGTAAAGCATCTGGAATGTTGCACCCGAGTACCAGGGTATGAAAACTGAGACATATTTGAACACGTCTCCTGATCACATGGTTGATCATACTCTAGGTTCTACATGCATGTTTTAGCTGAAGGAAGAATACCTTAAACCTGGGTAGTTGAAACCCATGGAATGGGTACCATGCAATATGACTTCAAAGGGTCTTCATTTGCTCACCGAACCTCTCCAATCCTATCACTGCTGCGTTTATGCCCCTGTACACATGCTTGATTCTCTTTCGGAGAGATAGCAATCCATAGGTTTTAAGATACCTACTAGTCAGGTACATACTTAGGCATTTAACATGCGGTGTTGAGTCCATTTCGTTGAGCAAGGAGTAGCTCTTGTCTATTCCGTATTTGGCTTAAGGACCTTTATCTGTGCTCATTTCAATCTCTGGTTTTATGCAGCACCCCAACTCACCTTTCCCCTTAAGCAAGCATAAGTTGGTTTTCTAAATTTGAGAACCTGTTCTGTTTTGGAATTCAGTTCCTGTGTAGCCAAGTTTCCATTCCGTGTATTACTGATATCTTATGATGTTTCCTTTCTGTGTGACTTATTTCAGTTAGAATCATCGTACATGAATCTACTCATTATGCTGCTACGGGCCTGATGACATAGATTTCATTGCTGAGTGATACTGCATTCTACGTAAGTACCACAAGTTCTTTATCCATTTTTCACTTTCTGTGATATTGAACTTGTACGGTAAACGAGGTTCTTGTAAACGGAGGCGTCCCAAACTTTGGGGTGGCTGTGTCTTTTTGATTTTAATTTCCCTAAGCTATAGGACCATAAGTGGAAGTGCCCTAGGCTCTGTTGCTTTGTTTTTTAGATGTTTCAGGAAACACCATACACTTCTCCCGAGTGGTTGTTGGCAATTTACATCCCGCCCATCAGCATAACAAGGCTCCCAGTTCTCCATGGCCTGTCCTGCCTTTCTGGATTTTACACTTTTTTCAGATGGCCCTTTTGACCGGGGGGAAGTGAGACTTCATTGTAGTGCAGATTTCCTTTGCAAGCTTGCTTGGTTGGCCAAAAAGGGCGTATGCGTTTTTTCCTGAATATATTCAGGAAAAAACGCATACGCCCTTTTTGGCCAAGTGCATCATTGTGGACGTTCTGCCTCTTTTCCTATGCTTTCAATGCAATTCCAGTCTACCTCCTGAAATCGGTTTCCTGCAATTCTGCCCCGCTTTCAAGTCCTCTTGGCAGCCTTACTTCAGTATATTTTTGGACGATAGCTGTCATTTATAACTCTGCAGGTTTGTGAATTACAGTGCCCCTGAGCTCCTTTCTTCAACTCGCTTTCTTGTGACCTGGCCGCAACACCGCAGGATGGCTTCAGGCCCTAATCTGGTTCCGGCACGGCACGCTGAGCCTTTGGTTATTTCCTCATCCTGGTGGGAAATGAGAGTTAAATTTGCCCGTCCAGACACCTCCAGCTAGTCTCTCATTGGTTCTCGCTATTCCTGTTCATCTTCCGCAGAAATTGCAAACTGGGCCAAACAGGAGGTTAAAGGCGCTGACTCTCCAAGTGGGGAGAGTGTTAGTAAAGCGTCTGGAATGTTGCACCCGAGTACCAGGGGAGGAAAACTGAGACATATTTGAACACGTCTCCCGTTCACACGGTTGATCATACTCTGGGTTCTACCTGCATGTTTTAGCTGAAGGAAGAATACTTTAAACCTGCAGAGTTGAGACCCGTGGAATGGGTACCATGCAATATGACTTCAAAGGGTCTTCATTTGCTCACCGAACCTCTCCAATCCTATCACTGCTGCGTTTATGCCCCTGTACACACGCTTGATTCTCTTTTGGAGACATAGCAATCCATAGGTTTTAAGATACTTACTAGTCAGGTACATTCTTAGGCGTTTAATATGCGGTGTTGAGTCCATTTCGTTGAGCAAGGAGTAGCTCTTGTCTATTCCATATTTGACTTAAGGAACTTTATCTGTGCTCATTTCAATCTCTGGTTTTATGCAGCACCCCAACTCACCTTTACCCTTAAGCAAGCATAAGTTGGTTTTCTAAATTTGAGACCCTGTTCTGTTCTGTAATTCAGTTCGTGTGGAGCCAAGTTTACATTCCGTGTATTACTGATATCTTATGATGTTTCTTTTTCTGTGTGACTTATTTCAGTTAGAATCATCATACCTGAATCCACTCATTGTGATGCTAAGGGCCTGATGACATAGATTTCATTGCTGAGTGATATTGCTTTGTAAGTAAATACCACAACTTCTTTATCCATTTTTCACTTTCTGCGATGTTGAACTTGTACTGTAAACGAGGTTCTTGTAAACAGAGGCGTCCCAAACTTTGGGGTGGCTGTGTCTTTTTGATTTTAATTTCCCTAAGCTATAGGACCATAAGTGGCAGTGCCCTAGGCTCTGTTGCTTTGTTTTTTAGATGTTTCAGGAAACACCATACACTTCTCCCGAGTGGTTGTTGGCAATTTACATCCCGCCCATCAGCATAACAAGGCTCTCAGTTCTCCATGGCCTGTCCTGCCTTTCTGGATTTTACACTTTTTTCAGATGGCCCTTTTGACCGGGGGGAAGTGAGACTTCATTGTAGTGCAGATTTCCTTTGCAAGCTTGCTTGGTTGGCCAAAAAGGGCGTATGCGTTTTTTCCTGAATATATTCAGGAAAAAACGCATTCGCCCTTTTTGGCCAAGTGCATCATTGTGGACGTTCTGCCTCTTTTCCTATGCTTTCAATGCAATTCCAGTCTACCTCCTGAAATCGGTTTCCTGCAATTCTGCCCCGCTTTCAAGTCCTCTTGGCAGCCTTACTTCAGTCTATTTTTGGACGATAGCTGTCATTTATAACTCTGCAGGTTTGTGAATTACAGTGTCCCTGAGCTCCTTTCTTCAACTCGCTTTCTTGTGACCTGGCCGCAACACCGCAGGATGGCTTCAGGCCCTAATCTGGTTCCGGCCCGGCATGCTGAGCCTTTGGTTAATTCCTCTTCCTGGTGGGAAATGAGAGTTAAATTTGCCCGTCCAGACACCTCCAGCTAGCCTCTCATTGGTTCTCGCTATTCCTGTTCATCTTCCGCAGAAATTGCAAACTGGGCCAAACAGGAGGTTAAAGGGACTGACTCTCCAAGTGGGGAGAGTGTTAGTAAAGCGTCTGGAATGTTGCACCCGAGTACCAGGGGAGGAAAACTGAGACATATTTGAACACGTCTCCCGATCACATGGTTGATCATACTCTAGGTTCCACATGCATGTTTTAGCTGAAGGAAGAATACCTTAAACCTGGGTAGTTGAAACCCGTGGAATGGGTACCATGCAATATGACTTCAAAGGGTCTTCATTTGCTCACTGAACCTCTCCAATCCTATCACTGCTGCGTTTATGCCCCTGTACACATGCTTGATTGTCTTTTGGAGACATAGCAATCCATAGGTTTTAAGATACTTACTAGTCATGTACATTCTTAGGCGTTTAATATGGGGTGTTGAGTCCATTTCGTTGAGCAAGGAGTAGCTCTTGTCTATTCCATATTTGACTTAAGGAACTTTATCTGTGCTCATTTCAATCTCTGGTTTTATGCAGCACCCCAACTCACCTTTACCCTTAAGCAGGAATAAGTTGGTTTTCTAAATTTGAGACCCTGTTCTGTTCTGTAATTCAGTTCCTGTGTAGCCAAGTTTACATTCCGTGTATTACTGATATCTTATGATGTTTCTTTTTCTGTGTGACTTATTTCAGTTAGAATCATCATACCTGAATCCACTCATTGTGCTGCTAAGGGCCTGATGACACAGATTTCATTGCTGAGTGATATTGCTTTGTAAGTAAATACCACAACTTCTTTATCCATTTTTCACTTTCTGCGATGTTGAACTTGTACTGTAAACGAGGTTCTTGTAAACAGAGCCGTTCGAAAATTTGGGGTGGCTGTGTCTTTTTGATTTTAATTTCCCTAAGCTATAGGACCATGAGTGGAAGTGCCCTAGGTTCTGTTGCTTTGTTTTTTAGATGTTTCAGGAAACACCATACACTTCTCCCGAGTGGTTGTTGGCAATTTACAACCCGCCCATCAGCATAACAAGGCTCCCAGTTCTCCATGGCCTGTCCTGCCTTTCTGGATTTTACACTTTTTTCAGATGGCCCTTTTGACCGGGGGGAAGTGAGACTTCATTGTAGTGCAGATTTCCTTTGCAAGCTTGCTTGGTTGGCCAAAAAGGGCGTATGCATTTTTTCCTGAATATATTCAGGAAAAAACGCATACGCCCTTTTTGGCCAAGTGCATCATTGTGGACGTTCTGCCTCTTTTCCTATGCTTTCAATGCAATTCCAGTCTACCTCCTGAAATCGGTTTCCTGCAATTCTGCCCCGCTTTCAAGTCCTCTTGGCAGCCTTACTTCAGTCTATTTTTGGACGATAGCTGTCATTTATAACTCTGCAGGTTTGTGAATTACAGTGCCCCTGAGCTCCTTTCTTCAACTCGGTTTCTTTTGAGCTGGCCGCAACACCGCAGGATGGCTTCAGGCCCTAATCTGGTTCCGGTACGGCATGCTGAGCCTTTGGTTATTTCCTCTTCCTGTTGGGAAATGAGAGTTAAATTTGCCCGTCCAGACACCTCCAGCTAGTCTCTCATTGGTTCTCGCTATTCCTGTTCATCTTCCGCAGAAATTGCAAACTGTGCCAAACAGGAGGTTAAAGGCGCTGACTCTCCAAGTGGGGAGAGTGTTAGTAAAGCGTCTGGAATGTTGCACCCGAGTACCAGGGGAGGAAACCTGAGACATATTTGAACACGTCTCCCGATCACATGGTTGATCATACTCTGGGTTCCACATGCATGTTTTAGCTGAAGGAAGAATACCTAAAACCTGGGTAGTTGAAACCCGTGGAATGGGTACCATGCAATATGACTTCAAAGGGTCTTCATTTGCTCACCGAACCTCTCCAATCCTATCACTGCTGCGTTTATGCCCCTGTACACATGCTTGATTCTCTTTCGGAGACATAGCAATCCATAGGTTTTAAGATACTTACTAGTCAGGTACATTCTTAGGCGTTTAATATGCGGTGTTGAGTCCATTTCGTTGAGCAAGGAGTAGCTCTTGTCTATTCCATGTTTGACTTAAGGAACTTTATCTGTGCTCATTTCAATCTCTGGTTTTATGCATCACCCCAACTCACCTTTACCCTTAAGCAAGCATAAGTTGGTTTTCTAAATTTGAGACCCTGTTCTGTTCTGTAATTCAGTTCCTGTGTAGCCAAGTTTACATTCCGTGTATTACTGATATCTTATGATGTTTCTTTTTCTGTGTGACTTATTTCAGTTAGAATCATCATACCTGAATCCACTCATTGTGATGCTAAGGGCCTGATGACATAGATTTCATTGCTGAGTGATATTGCTTTGTAAGTAAATACCACAACTTCTTTATCCATTTTTCACTTTCTGCGATGTTGAACTTGTACTGTAAACGAGGTTCTTGTAAACAGAGGCGTTCCAAACTTTGGGGTGGCTGTGTCTTTTTGATTTTAATTTCCCTAAGCTATAGGACCATAAGTGGCAGTGCCCTAGGCTCTGTTGCTTTGTTTTTTAGATGTTTCAGGAAACACCATACACTTCTCCCGAGTGTCTGTTGGCAATTTACATCCCGCCCATCAGCATAACAAGGCTCCCAGTTCTCCATGGCCTGTCCTGCCTTTCTGGATTTTACACTTTTTTCAGATGGCCCTTTTGACCGGGGGGAAGTGAGACTTCATTGTAGTGCAGATTTCCTTTGCAAGCTTGCTTGGTTGGCCAAAAAGGGCGTATGCGTTTTTTCCTGAATATATTCAGGAAAAAACGCATACGCCCTTTTTGGCCAAGTGCATCATTGTGGACGTTCTGCCTCTTTTCCTATGCTTTCAATGCAATTCCAGTCTACCTCCTGAAATCGGTTTCCTGCAATTCTGCCCCGCTTTCAAGTCCTCTTGGCAGCCTTACTTCAGTCTATTTTTGGACGATAGCTGTCATTTATAACTCTGCAGGTTTGTGAATTACATTGCCCCTGAGCTCCTTTCTTCAACTCGCTTTCTTGTGACCTGGCCGCAACACCGCAGGATGGCTTCAGGCCCTAATCTGGTTCCGGCCCGGCATACTGAGCCTTTGGTTAATTCCTCTTCCTGGTGGGAAATGAGAGTTAAATTTGCCCGTCCAGACATCTCCAGCTAGCCTCTCATTGGTTCTCGCTATTCCTGTTCATCTTCCGCAGAAATTGCAAACTGGGCCAAACAGGAGGTTAAAGGGACTGACTCTCCAAGTGGGGAGAGTGTTAGTAAAGCGTCTGGAATGTTGCACCCGAGTACCAGGGGAGGAAAACTGAGACATATTTGAACACGTCTCCCGATCACATGGTTGATCATACTCTAGGTTCCACATGCATGTTTTAGCTGAAGGAAGAATACCTTAAACCTGGGTAGTTGAAACCCGTGGAATGGGTACCATGCAATATGACTTCAAAGGGTCTTCATTTGCTCACCGAACCTCTCCAATCCTATCACTGCTGCGTTTATGCCCCTGTACACATGCTTGATTCTCTTTCGGAGACATAGCAATCCATAGGTTTTAAGATACTTACTAGTCAGGTACATTCTTAGGCGTTTAATATGGGGTGTTGAGTCCATTTCGTTGAGCAAGGAGTAGCTCTTGTCTATTCCATGTTTGACTTAAGGAACTTTATCTGTGCTCATTTCAATCTCTGGTTTTATGCATCACCCCAACTCACCTTTACCCTTAAGCAAGCATAAGTTGGTTTTCTAAATTTGAGACCCTGTTCTGTTCTGTAATTCAGTTCCTGTATAGCCAAGTTTACATTCCGTGTATTACTGATATCTTATGATGTTTCTTTTTCTGTGTGACTTATTTCAGTTAGAATCATCATACCTGAATCCACTCATTGTGCTGCTAAGGGCCTGATGACACAGATTTCATTGCTGAGTGATATTGCTTTGTAAGTAAATACCACAACTTCTTTATCCATTTTTCACTTTCTGCGATGTTGAACTTGTACTGTAAACGAGGTTCTTGTAAACAGAGCCGTTCCAAAATTTGGGGTGGCTGTGTCTTTTTGATTTTAATTTCCCTAAGCTATAGGACCATGAGTGGAAGTGCCCTAGGTTCTGTTGCTTTGTTTTTTAGATGTTTCAGGAAACACCATACACTTCTCCCGAGTGGTTGTTGGCAATTTACAACCCGCCCATCAGCATAACAAGGCTCCCAGTTCTCCATGGCCTGTCCTGCCTTTCTGGATTTTACACTTTTTTCAGATGGCCCTTTTGACCGGGGGGAAGTGAGACTTCATTGTAGTGCAGATTTCCTTTGCAAGCTTGCTTGGTTGGCCAAAAAGGGCGTATGCATTTTTTCCTGAATATATTCAGGAAAAAACGCATACGCCCTTTTTGGCCAAGTGCATCATTGTGGACGTTCTGCCTCTTTTCCTATGCTTTCAATGCAATTCCAGTCTACCTCCTGAAATCGGTTTCCTGCAATTCTGCCCCGCTTTCAAGTCCTCTTGGCAGCCTTACTTCAGTCTATTTTTGGACGATAGCTGTCATTTATAACTCTGCAGGTTTGTGAATTACAGTGCCCCTGAGCTCCTTTCTTCAACTCGGTTTCTTTTGAGCTGGCCGCAACACCGCAGGATGGCTTCAGGCCCTAATCTGGTTCCGGTACGGCATGCTGAGCCTTTGGTTATTTCCTCTTCCTGTTGGGAAATGAGAGTTAAATTTGCCCGTCCAGACACCTCCAGCTAGTCTCTCATTGGTTCTCGCTATTCCTGTTCATCTTCCGCAGAAATTGCAAACTGTGCCAAACAGGAGGTTAAAGGCGCTGACTCTCCAAGTGGGGAGAGTGTTAGTAAAGCGTCTGGAATGTTGCACCCGAGTACCAGGGGAGGAAACCTGAGACATATTTGAACACGTCTCCCGATCACATGGTTGATCATACTCTGGGATCCACATGCATGTTTTAGCTGAAGGAAGAATACCTAAAACCTGGGTAGTTGAAACCCGTGGAATGGGTACCATGCAATATGACTTCAAAGGGTCTTCATTTGCTCACCGAACCTCTCCAATCCTATCACTGCTGCGTTTATGCCCCTGTACACATGCTTGATTCTCTTTCGGAGACATAGCAATCCATAGGTTTTAAGATACTTACTAGTCAGGTACATTCTTAGGCGTTTAATATGCAGTGTTGAGTCCATTTCGTTGAGCAAGGAGTAGCTCTTGTCTATTCCATGTTTGACTTAAGGAGCTTTATCTGTGCTCATTTCAATCTCTGGTTTTATGCATCACCCCAACTCACCTTTACCCTTAAGCAAGCATAAGTTGGTTTTCTAAATTTGAGACCCTGTTCTGTTCTGTAATTCAGTTCCTGTGTAGCCAAGTTTACATTCCGTGTATTACTGATATCTTATGATGTTTCTTTTTCTGTGTGACTTATTTCAGTTAGAATCATCATACCTGAATCCACTCATTGTGATGCTAAGGGCCTGATGACATAGATTTCATTGCTGAGTGATATTGCTTTGTAAGTAAATACCACAACTTCTTTATCCATTTTTCACTTTCTGCGATGTTGAACTTGTACTCTAAACGAGGTTCTTGTAAACAGAGGCGTTCCAAACTTTGGGGTGGCTGTGTCTTTTTGATTTTAATTTCCCTAAGCTATAGGACCATAAGTGGCAGTGCCCTAGGCTCTGTTGCTTTGTTTTTTAGATGTTTCAGGAAACACCATACACTTCTCCCGAGTGTCTGTTGGCAATTTACATCCCTCCCATCAGCATAACAAGGCTCCCAGTTCTCCATGGCCTGTCCTGCCTTTCTGGATTTTACACTTTTTTCAGATGGCCCTTTTGACCGGGGGGAAGTGAGACTTCATTGTAGTGCAGATTTCCTTTGCAAGCTTGCTTGGTTGGCCAAAAAGGGCGTATGCGTTTTTTCCTGAATATATTCAGGAAAAAACGCATACGCCCTTTTTGGCCAAGTGCATCATTGTGGACGTTCTGCCTCTTTTCCTATGCTTTCAATGCAATTCCAGTCTACCTCCTGAAATCGGTTTCCTGCAATTCTGCCCCGCTTTCAAGTCCTCTTGGCAGCCTTACTTCAGTCTATTTTTGGACGATAGCTGTCATTTATAACTCTGCAGGTTTGTGAATTACAGTGCCCCTGAGCTCCTTTCTTCAACTCGCTTTCTTGTGACCTGGCCGCAACACCGCAGGATGGCTTCAGGCCCTAATCTGGTTCCGGCCCGGCATACTGAGCCTTTGGTTAATTCCTCTTCCTGGTGGGAAATGAGAGTTAAATTTGCCCGTCCAGACATCTCCAGCTAGCCTCTCATTGGTTCTCGCTATTCCTGTTCATCTTCCGCAGAAATTGCAAACTGGGCCAAACAGGAGGTTAAAGGGACTGACTCTCCAAGTGGGGAGAGTGTTAGTAAAGCGTCTGGAATGTTGCACCCGAGTACCAGGGGAGGAAAACTGAGACATATTTGAACACGTCTCCCGATCACATGGTTGATCATACTCTAGGTTCCACATGCATGTTTTAGCTGAAGGAAGAATACCTTAAACCTGGGTAGTTGAAACCCGTGGAATGGGTACCATGCAATATGACTTCAAAGGGTCTTCATTTGCTCACCGAACCTCTCCAATCCTATCACTGCTGCGTTTATGCCCCTGTACACATGCTTGATTCTCTTTCGGAGACATAGCAATCCATAGGTTTTAAGATACTTACTAGTCAGGTACATTCTTAGGCGTTTAATATGGGGTGTTGAGTCCATTTCGTTGAGCAAGGAGTAGCTCTTGTCTATTCCATATTTGGCTTAAGGAACTTTATCTGTGCTCATTTCAATCTCTGGTTTTATGCAGCACCCCAACTCACCTTTACCCTTAAGCAGGAATAAGTTGGTTTTCTAAATTTGAGACCCTGTTCTGTTCTGTAATTCAGTTCCTGTGTAGCCAAGTTTACATTCCGTGTATTACTGATATCTTATGATGTTTCTTTTTCTGTGTGACTTATTTCAGTTAGAATCATCATACCTGAATCCACTCATTGTGCTGCTAAGGGCCTGATGACACAGATTTCATTGCTGAGTGATATTGCTTTGTAAGTAAATACCACAACTTCTTTATCCATTTTTCACTTTCTGCGATGTTGAACTTGTACTGTAAACGAGGTTCTTGTAAACAGAGCCGTTCCAAACTTTGGGGTGGCTGTGTCTTTTTGATTTTAATTTCCCTAAGCTATAGGACCATGAGTGGAAGTGCCCTAGGTTCTGTTGCTTTGTTTTTTAGATGTTTCAGGAAACACCATACACTTCTCCCGAGTGGTTGTTGGCAATTTACAACCCGCCCATCAGCATAACAAGGCTCCCAGTTCTCCATGGCCTGTCCTGCCTTTCTGGATTTTACACTTTTTTCAGATGGCCCTTTTGACCGGGGGGAAGTGAGACTTCATTGTAGTGCAGATTTCCTTTGCAAGCTTGCTTGGTTGGCCAAAAAGGGCGTATGCGTTTTTTCCTGAATATATTCAGGAAAAAACGCATACGCCCTTTTTGGCCAAGTGCATCATTGTGGACGTTCTGCCTCTTTTCCTATGCTTTCAATGCAATTCCAGTCTACCTCCTGAAATCGGTTTCCTGCAATTCTGCCCCGCTTTCAAGTCCTCTTGGCAGCCTTACTTCAGTCTATTTTTGGACGATAGCTGTCATTTATAACTCTGCAGGTTTGTGAATTACAGTGCCCCTGAGCTCCTTTCTTCAACTCGGTTTCTTTTGAGCTGGCCGCAACACCGCAGGATGGCTTCAGGCCCTAATCTGGTTCCGGTAGGGCACGCTGAGCCTTTGGTTATTTCCTCTTCCTGTTGGGAAATGAGAGTTAAATTTGCCCGTCCAGACACCTCCAGCTAGCCTCTCATTGGTTCTCGCTATTCCTGTTCATCTTCCGCAGAAATTGCAAACTGTGCAAAACAGGAGGTTAAAGGCGCTGACTCTCCAAGTGGGGAGAGTGTTAGTAAAGCGTCTGGAATGTTGCACCCGAGTACCAGGGGAGGAAAACTGAGACATATTTGAACACGTCTCCCGATCACATGGTTGATCATACTCTGGGTTCCACATGCATGTTTTAGCTGAAGGAAGAATACCTAAAACCTGGGTAGTTGAAACCCGTGGAATGGGTACCATGCAATATGACTTCAAAGGGTCTTCATTTGCTCACCGAACCTCTCCAATCCTATCACTGCTGCGTTTATGCCCCTGTACACACGCTTGATTCTCTTTTGGAGACATAGCAATCCATAGGTTTTAAGATACTTACTAGTCATGTACATTCTTAGGCGTTTAATATGGGGTGTTGAGTCCATTTCGTTGAGCAAGGAGTAGCTCTTGTCTATTCCATATTTGGCTTAAGGAACTTTATCTGTGCTCATTTCAATCTCTGGTTTTATGCAGTACCCCAACTCACCTTTCCCCTTAAGCAAGCATAAGTTGGTTTTCTAAATTTGAGACCCTGTTCTGTTTTGGAATGCAGTTCCTGTGTAGCCAAGTTTACATTCCGTGTATTAGTGATATCTTATGATGTTTCTTTTTCTGTGTGACTTATTTCAGTTAGAATCATCGTACCTGAATCCACTCATTATGCTGCTACGGGCCTGATGACATAGATTTCATTGCTGAGTGATACTGCATTGTACGTAAGTACCACAAGTTCTTTATCCATTTTTCACTTTCTGTGTTATTGAACTTGTACGGTAAACGAGGTTCTTGTAAAAGGAGGCGTCCCAAACTTTGGGGTGGCTGTGTCTTTTTGATTTTAATTTCCCTAAGCTATAGGACCATAAGTGTAAGTGCCCTAGGCTCTGTTGCTTTGTTTTTTAGATGTTTCAGGAAACACCATACACTTCTCCCGAGTGGTTGTTGGCAATTTACATCCCGCCCATCAGCATAACAAGGCTCCCAGTTCTCCATGGCCTGTCCTGCCTTTCTGGATTTTACACTTTTTTCAGATGGCCCTTTTGACCGGGGGGAAGTGAGACTTCATTGTAGTGCAGATTTCCTTTGCAAGCTTGCTTGGTTGGCCAAAAAGGGCGTATGCGTTTTTTCCTGAATATATTCAGGAAAAAACGCATACGCCCTTTTTGGCCAAGTGCATCATTGTGGACGTTCTGCCTCTTTTCCTATGCTTTCAATGCAATTCCAGTCTACCTCCTGAAATCGGTTTCCTGCAATTCTGCCCCGCTTTCAAGTCCTCTTGGCAGCCTTACTTCAGTCTATTTTTGGACGATAGCTGTCATTTATAACTCTGCAGGTTTGTGAATTACAGTGCCCCTGAGCTCCTTTCTTCAACTCGCTTTTTTTTGAGCTGGCCGCAACACCGCAGGATGGCTCAGGCCCTAATCTGGTTCTGGCATGGCACGCTGAGCCTTTGGTTAATTCCTCTTCCTGGTAGGAAATGAGAGTTAAATTTGCCCGTCCAGACACCTCCAGCTAGTATCCATTGGTTCTCGCTATTCCTGTTCATCTTCCGCAGAAATTGCAAACTGGGCCAAACAGGAGGTTAAAGGGACTGACTCTCCAAGTCGGGAGAGTGTTAGTAAAGCGTCTGGAATGTTGCACCCGAGTACCAGGGGAGGAAAACTGAGACATATTTGAACACGTCTCCCGTTCACATGGTTGATCATACTTGGGTTCCACATGCATGTTTTAGCTGAAGGAAGAATACCTTAAACCTGGAGAGTTGAGACCCGTGTAATGGGTACCATGCAATATGACTTCAAAGGGTCTTCATTTGCTCACCGAACCTCTCCAATCCTATCACTGCTGCGTTTATGCCCCTGTACACATGCTTGATTCTCTTTCGGAGACATAGCAATCCATAGGTTTTAAGATACTTACTAGTCAGGTACATTCTTAGGCGTTTAATATGCGGTGTTGAGTCCATTTCGTTGAGCAAGGAGTAGCTCTTGTCTATTCCATATTTGACTTAAGGAACTTTATCTGTGCTCATTTCAATCTCTGGTTTTATGCAGCACCCCAACTCACCTTTACCCTTAAGCAAGCATAAGTTGGTTTTCTAAATTTGAGACCCTGTTCTGTTCTGTAATTCAGTTCCTGTGTAGCCAAGTTTACATTCCGTGTATTACTGATATCTTATGATGTTTCTTTTTCTGTGTGACTTATTTCAGTTAGAATCATCATACCTGAATCCACTCATTGTGCTGCTAAGGGCCTGATGACACAGATTTCATTGCTGAGTGATATTGCTTTGTAAGTAAATACCACAACTTCTTTATCCATTTTTCACTTTCTGCGATGTTGAACTTGTACTGTAAACGAGGTTCTTGTAAACAGAGCCGTTCCAAACTTTGCGGTGGCTGTGTCTTTTTGATTTTAATTTCCCTAAGCTATAGGACCATAAGTGGAAGTGCCCTAGGTTCTGTTGCTTTGTTTTTTAGATGTTTCAGGAAACACCATACACTTCTCCCGAGTGGTTGTTGGCAATTTACAACCCGCCCATCAGCATAACAAGGCTCCCAGTTCTCCATGGCCTGTCCTGCCTTTCTGGATTTTACACTTTTTTCAGATGGCCCTTTTGACCGGGGGGAAGTGAGACTTCATTGTAGTGCAGATTTCCTTTGCAAGCTTGCTTGGTTGGCCAAAAAGGGCGTATGCGTTTTTTCCTGAATATATTCAGGAAAAAACGCATACGCCCTTTTTGGCCAAGTGCATCATTGTGGACGTTCTGCCTCTTTTCCTATGCTTTCAATGCAATTCCAGTCTACCTCCTGAAATCGGTTTCCTGCAATTCTGCCCCGCTTTCAAGTCCTCTTGGCAGCCTTACTTCAGTCTATTTTTGGACGATAGCTGTCATTTATAACTCTGCAGGTTTTTGAATTACAGTGCCCCTGAGCTCCTTTCTTCAACTCGGTTTGTTTTGAGCTGGCCGCAACACTGCAGGATGGCTTCAGGCCCTAATCTGGTTCCGGTACGGCACGCTGAGCCTTTGGTTATTTCCTCTTCCTGTTGGGAAATGAGAGTTAAATTTGCCCGTCCAGACACCTCAAGCTAGCCTCTCATTGGTTCTCGCTATTCCTGTTCATCTTCCGCAGAAATTGCAAACTGTGCCAAACAGGAGGTTAAAGGCGCTGACTCTCCAAGAGGGGAGAGTGTTAGGAAAGCATCTGGAATGTTGCACCCGAGTACCAGGGGAGGAAAACTGAGATATATTTGAACACGCCTCCCGATCACATGGTTGATCATACTCTGGGTTCCACATGCATATTTTAGCTGAAGGAAGAATACCTAAAACCTGGGTAGTTGAAACCCGTGGAATGGGTACCATGCAATATGACTTCAAAGGGTCTTCATTTGCTCACCGAACCTCTCCAATCCTATCACTGCTGCGTTTATGCCCCTGTGCACATGCTTGATTCTCTTTCGGAGACATAGCAATCCATAGGTTTTAAGATACTTACTAGTCAGGTACATTCTTAGGCGTTTAATATGCGGTGTTGAGTCCATTTCGTTGAGCAAGGAGTAGCTCTTGTCTATTCCATATTTGGCTTAAGGAACTTTATCTGTGCTCATTTCAATCTCTGGTTTTATGCAGCACCCCAACTCACCTTTCCCCTTAAGCAAGCATAAGTTGGTTTTCTAAATTTGAGACCCTGTTCTGTTTTGGAATTCAGTTCCTGTGTAGCCAAGTTTCCATTCCGTGTATTACTGATATCTTATGATGTGTCCTTTCTGTGTGACTTATTTCAGTTAGAATCATCGTACATGAATCTACTCATTATGCTGCTACGGGCCTGATGACATAGATTTCATTGCTGAGTGATACTGCATTCTACGTAAGTACCACAAGTTCTTTATCCATTTTTCACTTTCTGTGATATTGAACTTGTACGGTAAACGAGGTTCTTGTAAACGGAGGCGTCCCAAACTTTGGGGTGGCTGTGTCTTTTTGATTTTAATTTCCCTAAGCTATAGGACCATAAGTGGCAGTGCCCTAGGCTCTGTTGCTTTGTTTTTTAGATGTTTCAGGAAACACCATACACTTCTCCCGAGTGGTTGTTGGCAATTTACATCCCGCCCATCAGCATAACAAGGCTCCCAGTTCTCCATGGCCTGTCCTGCCTTTCTGGATTTTACACTTTTTTCAGATGGCCCTTTTGACCGGGGGGAAGTGAGACTTCATTGTAGTGCAGATTTCCTTTGCAAGCTTGCTTGGTTGGCCAAAAAGGGCGTATGCGTTTTTTCCTGAATATATTCAGGAAAAAACGCATACGCCCTTTTTGGCCAAGTGCATCATTGTGGACGTTCTGCCTCTTTTCCTATGCTTTCAATGCAATTCCAGTCTACCTCCTGAAATCGGTTTCCTGCAATTCTGCCCCGCTTTCAAGTCCTCTTGGCAGCCTTACTTCAGTATATTTTTGGACGATAGCTGTCATTTATAACTCTGCAGGTTTGTGAATTACAGTGCCCCTGAGCTCCTTTCTTCAACTCGCTTTCTTGTGACCTGGCCGCAACACCGCAGGATGGCTTCAGGCCCTAATCTGGTTCCGGCACGGCACGCTGAGCCTTTGGTTATTTCCTCATCCTGGTGGGAAATGAGAGTTAAATTTGCCCGTCCAGACACCTCCAGCTAGTCTCTCATTGGTTCTCGCTATTCCTGTTCATCTTCCGCAGAAATTGCAAACTGGGCCAAACAGGAGGTTAAAGGCGCTGACTCTCCAAGTGGGGAGAGTGTTAGTAAAGCGTCTGGAATGTTGCACCCGAGTACCAGGGGAGGAAAACTGAGACATATTTGAACACGTCTCCCGTTCACACGGTTGATCATACTCTGGGTTCCACCTGCATGTTTTAGCTGAAGGAAGAATACTTTAAACCTGCAGAGTTGAGACCCGTGGAATGGGTCCCATGCAATATGACTTCAAAGGGTCTTCATTTGCTCACCGAACCTCTCCAATCCTATCACTGCTGCGTTTATGCCCCTGTACACACGCTTGATTCTCTTTTGGAGACATAGCAATCCATAGGTTTTAAGATACTTACTAGTCAGGTACATTCTTAGGCGTTTAATATGCGGTGT
This sequence comes from Stenella coeruleoalba, assembly GCF_951394435.1. Lineage (NCBI taxonomy): Eukaryota > Metazoa > Chordata > Mammalia > Artiodactyla > Delphinidae > Stenella > Stenella coeruleoalba. Next base: position 1,087,648 of record NW_027645862.1, read on the forward strand.
TGAGTCCATTTCGTTGAGCAAGGAGTAGCTCTTGTCTATTCCATATTTGACTTAAGGAACTTTATCTGTGCTCATTTCAATCTCTGGTTTTATGCAGCACCCCAACTCACCTTTACCCTTAAGCAAGCATAAGTTGGTTTTCTAAATTTGAGACCCTGTTCTGTTCTGTAATTCAGTTCGTGTGGAGCCAAGTTTACATTCCGTGTATTACTGATATCTTATGATGTTTCTTTTTCTGTGTGACTTATTTCAGTTAGAATCATCATACCTGAATCCACTCATTGTGATGCTAAGGGCCTGATGACATAGATTTCATTGCTGAGTGATATTGCTTTGTAAGTAAATACCACAACTTCTTTATCCATTTTTCACTTTCTGCGATGTTGAACTTGTACTGTAAACGAGGTTCTTGTAAACAGAGGCGTCCCAAACTTTGGGGTGGCTGTGTCTTTTTGATTTTAATTTCCCTAAGCTATAGGACCATAAGTGGCAGTGCCCTAGGCTCTGTTGCTTTGTTTTTTAGATGTTTCAGGAAACACCATACACTTCTCCCGAGTGGTTGTTGGCAATTTACATCCCGCCCATCAGCATAACAAGGCTCTCAGTTCTCCATGGCCTGTCCTGCCTTTCTGGATTTTACACTTTTTTCAGATGGCCCTTTTGACCGGGGGGAAGTGAGACTTCATTGTAGTGCAGATTTCCTTTGCAAGCTTGCTTGGTTGGCCAAAAAGGGCGTATGCGTTTTTTCCTGAATATATTCAGGAAAAAACGCATTCGCCCTTTTTGGCCAAGTGCATCATTGTGGACGTTCTGCCTCTTTTCCTATGCTTTCAATGCAATTCCAGTCTACCTCCTGAAATCGGTTTCCTGCAATTCTGCCCCGCTTTCAAGTCCTCTTGGCAGCCTTACTTCAGTCTATTTTTGGACGATAGCTGTCATTTATAACTCTGCAGGTTTGTGAATTACAGTGTCCCTGAGCTCCTTTCTTCAACTCGCTTTCTTGTGACCTGGCCGCAACACCGCAGGATGGCTTCAGGCCCTAATCTGGTTCCGGCCCGGCATGCTGAGCCTTTGGTTAATTCCTCTTCCTGGTGGGAAATGAGAGTTAAATTTGCCCGTCCAGACACCTCCAGCTAGCCTCTCATTGGTTCTCGCTATTCCTGTTCATCTTCCGCAGAAATTGCAAACTGGGCCAAACAGGAGGTTAAAGGGACTGACTCTCCCAGTGGGGAGAGTGTTAGTAAAGCGTCTGGAATGTTGCACCCGAGTACCAGGGGAGGAAAACTGAGACATATTTGAACACGTCTCCCGATCACATGGTTGATCATACTCTAGGTTCCACATGCATGTTTTAGCTGAAGGAAGAATACCTTAAACCTGGGTAGTTGAAACCCGTGGAATGGGTACCATGCAATATGACTTCAAAGGGTCTTCATTTGCTCACTGAACCTCTCCAATCCTATCACTGCTGCGTTTATGCCCCTGTACACATGCTTGATTGTCTTTTGGAGACATAGCAATCCATAGGTTTTAAGATACTTACTAGTCATGTACATTCTTAGGCGTTTAATACGGGGTGTTGAGTCCATTTCGTTGAGCAAGGAGTAGCTCTTGTCTATTCCATATTTGGCTTAAGGAACTTTATCTGTGCTCATTTCAATCTCTGGTTTTATGCAGCACCCCAACTCACCTTTACCCTTAAGCAGGAATAAGTTGGTTTTCTAAATTTGAGACCCTGTTCTGTTCTGTAATTCAGTTCCTGTGTAGCCAAGTTTACATTCCGTGTATTACTGATATCTTATGATGTTTCTTTTTCTGTGTGACTTATTTCAGTTAGAATCATCATACCTGAATCCACTCATTGTGCTGCTAAGGGCCTGATGACACAGATTTCATTGCTGAGTGATATTGCTTTGTAAGTAAATACCACAACTTCTTTATCCATTTTTCACTTTCTGCGATGTTGAACTTGTACTGTAAACGAGGTTCTTGTAAACAGAGGCGTTCCAAACTTTCGGGTGGCTGTGTCTTTTTGATTTTAATTTCCCTAAGCTATAGGACCATAAGTGGCAGTGCCCTAGGCTCTGTTGCTTTGTTTTTTAGATGTTTCAGGAAACACCATACACTTCTCCCGAGTGGTTGTTGGCAATTTACAACCCGCCCATCAGCATAACAAGGCTCCCAGTTCTCCATGGCCTGTCCTGCCTTTCTGGATTTTACACTTTTTTCAGATGGCCCTTTTGACCGGGGGGAAGTGAGACTTCATTGTAGTGCAGATTTCCTTTGCAAGCTTGCTTGGTTGGCCAAAAAGGGCGTATGCATTTTTTCCTGAATATATTCAGGAAAAAACGCATACGCCCTTTTTGGCCAAGTGCATCATTGTGGACGTTCTGCCTCTTTTCCTATGCTTTCAATGCAATTCCAGTCTACCTCCTGAAATCAGTTTCCTGCAATTCTGCCCCGCTTTCAAGTCCTCTTGGCAGCCTTACTTCAGTCTATTTTTGGACGATAGCTGTCATTTATAACTCTGCAGGTTTGTGAATTACAGTGCCCCTGAGCTCCTTTCTTCAACTCGGTTTCTTTTGAGCTGGCCGCAACACCGCAGGATGGCTTCAGGCCCTAATCTGGTTCCGGTACGGCATGCTGAGCCTTTGGTTATTTCCTCTTCCTGTTGGGAAATGAGAGTTAAATTTGCCCGTCCAGACACCTCCAGCTAGTCTCTCATTGGTTCTCGCTATTCCTGTTCATCTTCCGCAGAAATTGCAAACTGTGCCAAACAGGAGGTTAAAGGCGCTGACTCTCCAAGTGGGGAGAGTGTTAGTAAAGCGTCTGGAATGTTGCACCCGAGTACCAGGGGAGGAAACCTGAGACATATTTGAACACGTCTCCCGATCACATGGTTGATCATACTCTGGGTTCCACATGCATGTTTTAGCTGAAGGAAGAATACCTAAAACCTGGGTAGTTGAAACCCGTGGAATGGGTACCATGCAATATGACTTCAAAGGGTCTTCATTTGCTCACCGAACCTCTCCAATCCTATCACTGCTGCGTTTATGCCCCTGTACACATGCTTGATTCTCTTTCGGAGACATAGCAATCCATAGGTTTTAAGATACTTACTAGTCAGGTACATTCTTAGGCGTTTAATATGCGGTGTTGAGTCCATTTCGTTGAGCAAGGAGTAGCTCTTGTCTATTCCATGTTTGACTTAAGGAACTTTATCTGTGCTCATTTCAATCTCTGGTTTTATGCATCACCCCAACTCACCTTTACCCTTAAGCAAGCATAAGTTGGTTTTCTAAATTTGAGACCCTGTTCTGTTCTGTAATTCAGTTCCTGTGTAGCCAAGTTTACATTCCGTGTATTACTGATATCTTATGATGTTTCTTTTTCTGTGTGACTTATTTCAGTTAGAATCATCATACCTGAATCCACTCATTGTGATGCTAAGGGCCTGATGACATAGATTTCATTGCTGAGTGATATTGCTTTGTAAGTAAATACCACAACTTCTTTATCCATTTTTCACTTTCTGCGATGTTGAACTTGTACTGTAAACGAGGTTCTTGTAAACAGAGGCGTTCCAAACTTTGGGGTGGCTGTGTCTTTTTGATTTTAATTTCCCTAAGCTATAGGACCATAAGTGGCAGTGCCCTAGGCTCTGTTGCTTTGTTTTTTAGATGTTTCAGGAAACACCATACACTTCTCCCGAGTGTCTGTTGGCAATTTACATCCCGCCCATCAGCATAACAAGGCTCCCAGTTCTCCATGGCCTGTCCTGCCTTTCTGGATTTTACACTTTTTTCAGATGGCCCTTTTGACCGGGGGGAAGTGAGACTTCATTGTAGTGCAGATTTCCTTTGCAAGCTTGCTTGGTTGGCCAAAAAGGGCGTATGCGTTTTTTCCTGAATATATTCAGGAAAAAACGCATACGCCCTTTTTGGCCAAGTGCATCATTGTGGACGTTCTGCCTCTTTTCCTATGCTTTCAATGCAATTCCAGTCTACCTCCTGAAATCGGTTTCCTGCAATTCTGCCCCGCTTTCAAGTCCTCTTGGCAGCCTTACTTCAGTCTATTTTTGGACGATAGCTGTCATTTATAACTCTGCAGGTTTGTGAATTACAGTGCCCCTGAGCTCCTTTCTTCAACTTGCTTTCTTGTGACCTGGCCGCAACACCGCAGGATGGCTTCAGGCCCTAATCTGGTTCCGGCCCGGCATACTGAGCCTTTGGTTAATTCCTCTTCCTGGTGGGAAATGAGAGTTAAATTTGCCCGTCCAGACATCTCCAGCTAGCCTCTCATTGGTTCTCGCTATTCCTGTTCATCTTCCGCAGAAATTGCAAACTGGGCCAAACAGGAGGTTAAAGGGACTGACTCTCCAAGTGGGGAGAGTGTTAGTAAAGCGTCTGGAATGTTGCACCCGAGTACCAGGGGAGGAAAACTGAGACATATTTGAACACGTCTCCCGATCACATGGTTGATCATACTCTAGGTTCCACATGCATGTTTTAGCTGAAGGAAGAATACCTTAAACCTGGGTAGTTGAAACCCGTGGAATGGGTACCATGCAATATGACTTCAAAGGGTCTTCATTTGCTCACCGAACCTCTCCAATCCTATCACTGCTGCGTTTATGCCCCTGTACACATGCTTGATTCTCTTTTGGAGACATAGCAATCCATAGGTTTTAAGATACTTACTAGTCAGGTACATTCTTAGGCGTTTAATATGGGGTGTTGAGTCCATTTCGTTGAGCAAGGAGTAGCTCTTGTCTATTCCATGTTTGACTTAAGGAACTTTATCTGTGCTCATTTCAATCTCTGGTTTTATGCATCACCCCAACTCACCTTTACCCTTAAGCAAGCATAAGTTGGTTTTCTAAATTTGAGACCCTGTTCTGTTCTGTAATTCAGTTCCTGTATAGCCAAGTTTCCATTCCATGTATTACTGATATCTTATGATGTTTCTTTTTCTGTGTGACTTATTTCAGTTAGAATCATCATACCTGAATCCACTCATTGTGCTGCTAAGGGCCTGATGACACAGATTTCATTGCTGAGTGATATTGCTTTGTAAGTAAATACCACAACTTCTTTATCCATTTTTCACTTTCTGCGATGTTGAACTTGTACTGTAAACGAGGTTCTTGTAAACAGAGCCGTTCCAAACTTTGGGGTGGCTGTGTCTTTTTGATTTTAATTTCCCTAAGCTATAGGACCATGAGTGGAAGTGCCCTAGGTTCTGTTGCTTTGTTTTTTAGATGTTTCAGGAAACACCATACACTTCTCCCGAGTGGTTGTTGGCAATTTACAACCCGCCCATCAGCATAACAAGGCTCCCAGTTCTCCATGGCCTGTCCTGCCTTTCTGGATTTTACACTTTTTTCAGATGGCCCTTTTGACCGGGGGGAAGTGAGACTTCATTGTAGTGCAGATTTCCTTTGCAAGCTTGCTTGGTTGGCCAAAAAGGGCGTATGCATTTTTTCCTGAATATATTCAGGAAAAAACGCATACGCCCTTTTTGGCCAAGTGCATCATTGTGGACGTTCTGCCTCTTTTCCTATGCTTTCAATGCAATTCCAGTCTACCTCCTGAAATCGGTTTCCTGCAATTCTGCCCCGCTTTCAAGTCCTCTTGGCAGCCTTACTTCAGTCTATTTTTGGACGATAGCTGTCATTTATAACTCTGCAGGTTTGTGAATTACAGTGCCCCTGAGCTCCTTTCTTCAACTCGGTTTCTTTTGAGCTGGCCGCAACACCGCAGGATGGCTTCAGGCCCTAATCTGGTTCCGGTACGGCATGCTGAGCCTTTGGTTATTTCCTCTTCCTGTTGGGAAATGAGAGTTAAATTTGCCCGTCCAGACACCTCCAGCTAGTCTCTCATTGGTTCTCGCTATTCCTGTTCATCTTCCGCAGAAATTGCAAACTGTGCCAAACAGGAGGTTAAAGGCGCTGACTCTCCAAGTGGGGAGAGTGTTAGTAAAGCGTCTGGAATGTTGCACCCGAGTACCAGGGGAGGAAACCTGAGACATATTTGAACACGTCTCCCGATCACATGGTTGATCATACTCTGGGTTCCACATGCATGTTTTAGCTGAAGGAAGAATACCTAAAACCTGGGTAGTTGAAACCCGTGGAATGGGTACCATGCAATATGACTTCAAAGGGTCTTCATTTGCTCACCGAACCTCTCCAATCCTATCACTGCTGCGTTTATGCCCCTGTACACATGCTTGATTCTCTTTCGGAGACATAGCAATCCATAGGTTTTAAGATACTTACTAGTCAGGTACATTCTTAGGCGTTTAATATGCGGTGTTGAGTCCATTTCGTTGAGCAAGGAGTAGCTCTTGTCTATTCCATGTTTGACTTAAGGAACTTTATCTGTGCTCATTTCAATCTCTGGTTTTATGCATCACCCCAACTCACCTTTACCCTTAAGCAAGCATAAGTTGGTTTTCTAAATTTGAGACCCTGTTCTGTTCTGTAATTCAGTTCCTGTGTAGCCAAGTTTACATTCCGTGTATTACTGATATCTTATGATGTTTCTTTTTCTGTGTGACTTATTTCAGTTAGAATCATCATACCTGAATCCACTCATTGTGATGCTAAGGGCCTGATGACATAGATTTCATTGCTGAGTGATATTGCTTTGTAAGTAAATACCACAACTTCTTTATCCATTTTTCACTTTCTGCGATGTTGAACTTGTACTGTAAACGAGGTTCTTGTAAACAGAGGCGTTCCAAACTTTGGGGTGGCTGTGTCTTTTTGATTTTAATTTCCCTAAGCTATAGGACCATAAGTGGCAGTGCACTAGGCTCTGTTGCTTTGTTTTTTAGATGTTTCAGGAAACACCATACACTTCTCCCGAGTGTCTGTTGGCAATTTACATCCCGCCCATCAGCATAACAAGGCTCCCAGTTCTCCATGGCCTGTCCTGCCTTTCTGGATTTTACACTTTTTTCAGATGGCCCTTTTGACCGGGGGGAAGTGAGACTTCATTGTAGTGCAGATTTCCTTTGCAAGCTTGCTTGGTTGGCCAAAAAGGGCGTATGCGTTTTTTCCTGAATATATTCAGGAAAAAACGCATACGCCCTTTTTGGCCAAGTGCATCATTGTGGACGTTCTGCCTCTTTTCCTATGCTTTCAATGCAATTCCAGTCTACCTCCTGAAATCGGTTTCCTGCAATTCTGCCCCGCTTTCAAGTCCTCTTGGCAGCCTTACTTCAGTCTATTTTTGGACGATAGCTGTCATTTATAACTCTGCAGGTTTGTGAATTACAGTGCCCCTGAGCTCCTTTCTTCAACTCGCTTTCTTGTGACCTGGCCGCAACACCGCAGGATGGCTTCAGGCCCTAATCTGGTTCCGGCCCGGCATACTGAGCCTTTGGTTAATTCCTCTTCCTGGTGGGAAATGAGAGTTAAATTTGCCCGTCCAGACATCTCCAGCTAGCCTCTCATTGGTTCTCGCTATTCCTGTTCATCTTCCGCAGAAATTGCAAACTGGGCCAAACAGGAGGTTAAAGGGACTGACTCTCCAAGTGGGGAGAGTGTTAGTAAAGCGTCTGGAATGTTGCACCCGAGTACCAGGGGAGGAAAACTGAGACATATTTGAACACGTCTCCCGATCACATGGTTGATCATACTCTAGGTTCCACATGCATGTTTTAGCTGAAGGAAGAATACCTTAAACCTGGGTAGTTGAAACCCGTGGAATGGGTACCATGCAATATGACTTCAAAGGGTCTTCATTTGCTCACCGAACCTCTCCAATCCTATCACTGCTGCGTTTATGCCCCTGTACACATGCTTGATTCTCTTTCGGAGACATAGCAATCCATAGGTTTTAAGATACTTACTAGTCAGGTACATTCTTAGGCGTTTAATATGGGGTGTTGAGTCCATTTCGTTGAGCAAGGAGTAGCTCTTGTCTATTCCATATTTGGCTTAAGGAACTTTATCTGTGCTCATTTCAATCTCTGGTTTTATGCAGCACCCCAACTCACCTTTACCCTTAAGCAGGAATAAGTTGGTTTTCTAAATTTGAGACCCTGTTCTGTTCTGTAATTCAGTTCCTGTGTAGCCAAGTTTACATTCCGTGTATTACTGATATCTTATGATGTTTCTTTTTCTGTGTGACTTATTTCAGTTAGAATCATCATACCTGAATCCACTCATTGTGCTGCTAAGGGCCTGATGACACAGATTTCATTGCTGAGTGATATTGCTTTGTAAGTAAATACCACAACTTCTTTATCCATTTTTCACTTTCTGCGATGTTGAACTTGTACTGTAAACGAGGTTCTTGTAAACAGAGCCGTTCCAAACTTTGGGGTGGCTGTGTCTTTTTGATTTTAATTTCCCTAAGCTATAGGACCATGAGTGGAAGTGCCCTAGGTTCTGTTGCTTTGTTTTTTAGATGTTTCAGGAAACACCATACACTTCTCCCGAGTGGTTGTTGGCAATTTACAACCCGCCCATCAGCATAACAAGGCTCCCAGTTCTCCATGGCCTGTCCTGCCTTTCTGGATTTTACACTTTTTTCAGATGGCCCTTTTGACCGGGGGGAAGTGAGACTTCATTGTAGTGCAGATTTCCTTTGCAAGCTTGCTTGGTTGGCCAAAAAGGGCGTATGCGTTTTTTCCTGAATATATTCAGGAAAAAACGCATACGCCCTTTTTGGCCAAGTGCATCATTGTGGACGTTCTGCCTCTTTTCCTATGCTTTCAATGCAATTCCAGTCTACCTCCTGAAATCGGTTTCCTGCAATTCTGCCCCGCTTTCAAGTCCTCTTGGCAGCCTTACTTCAGTCTATTTTTGGACGATAGCTGTCATTTATAACTCTGCAGGTTTGTGAATTACAGTGCCCCTGAGCTCCTTTCTTCAACTCGGTTTCTTTTGAGCTGGCCGCAACACCGCAGGATGGCTTCAGGCCCTAATCTGGTTCCGGTAGGGCACGCTGAGCCTTTGGTTATTTCCTCTTCCTGTTGGGAAATGAGAGTTAAATTTGCCCGTCCAGACACCTCCAGCTAGCCTCTCATTGGTTCTCGCTATTCCTGTTCATCTTCCGCAGAAATTGCAAACTGTGCAAAACAGGAGGTTAAAGGCGCTGACTCTCCAAGTGGGGAGAGTGTTAGTAAAGCGTCTGGAATGTTGCACCCGAGTACCAGGGGAGGAAAACTGAGACATATTTGAACACGTCTCCCGATCACATGGTTGATCATACTCTGGGTTCCACATGCATGTTTTAGCAGAAGGAAGAATACCTAAAACCTGGGTAGTTGAAACCCGTGGAATGGGTACCATGCAATATGACTTCAAAGGGTCTTCATTTGCTCACCGAACCTCTCCAATCCTATCACTGCTGCGTTTATGCCCCTGTACACACGCTTGATTCTCTTTTGGAGACATAGCAATCCATAGGTTTTAAGATACTTACTAGTCATGTACATTCTTAGGCGTTTAATATGGGGTGTTGAGTCCATTTCGTTGAGCAAGGAGTAGCTCTTGTCTATTCCATATTTGGCTTAAGGAACTTTATCTGTGCTCATTTCAATCTCTGGTTTTATGCAGCACCCCAACTCACCTTTCCCCTTAAGCAAGCATAAGTTGGTTTTCTAAATTTGAGACCCTGTTCTGTTTTGGAATGCAGTTCCTGTGTAGCCAAGTTTACATTCCGTGTATTAGTGATATCTTATGATGTTTCTTTTTCTGTGTGACTTATTTCAGTTAGAATCATCGTACCTGAATCCACTCATTATGCTGCTACGGGCCTGATGACATAGATTTCATTGCTGAGTGATACTGCATTGTACGTAAGTACCACAAGTTCTTTATCCATTTTTCACTTTCTGTGTTATTGAACTTGTACGGTAAACGAGGTTCTTCTAAAAGGAGGCGTCCCAAACTTTGGGGTGGCTGTGTCTTTTTGATTTTAATTTCCCTAAGCTATAGGACCATAAGTGGCAGTGCCCTAGGCTCTGTTGCTTTGTTTTTTAGATGTTTCAGGAAACACCATACACTTCTCCCGAGTGGTTGTTGGCAATTTACATCCCGCCCATCAGCATAACAAGGCTCCCAGTTCTCCATGGCCTGTCCTGCCTTTCTGGATTTTACACTTTTTTCAGATGGCCCTTTTGACCGGGGGGAAGTGAGACTTCATTGTAGTGCAGATTTCCTTTGCAAGCTTGCTTGGTTGGCCAAAAAGGGCGTATGCGTTTTTTCCTGAATATATTCAGGAAAAAACGCATACGCCCTTTTTGGCCAAGTGCATCATTGTGGACGTTCTGCCTCTTTTCCTATGCTTTCAATGCAATTCCAGTCTACCTCCTGAAATCGGTTTCCTGCAATTCTGCCCCGCTTTCAAGTCCTCTTGGCAGCCTTACTTCAGTCTATTTTTGGACGATAGCTGTCATTTATAACTCTGCAGGTTTGTGAATTACAGTGCCCCTGAGCTCCTTTCTTCAACTCGCTTTTTTTTGAGCTGGCCGCAACACGGCAGGATGGCTCAGGCCCTAATCTGGTTCTGGCATGGCACGCTGAGCCTTTGGTTAATTCCTCTTCCTGGTAGGAAATGAGAGTTAAATTTGCCCGTCCAGACACCTCCAGCTAGTATCCATTGGTTCTCGCTATTCCTGTTCATCTTCCGCAGAAATTGCAAACTGGGCCAAACAGGAGGTTAAAGGGACTGACTCTCCAAGTCGGGAGAGTGTTAGTAAAGCGTCTGGAATGTTGCACCCGAGTACCAGGGGAGGAAAACTGAGACATATTTGAACACGTCTCCCGTTCACATGGTTGATCATACTTGGGTTCCACATGCATGTTTTAGCTGAAGGAAGAATACCTTAAACCTGGAGAGTTGAGACCCGTGTAATGGGTACCATGCAATATGACTTCAAAGGGTCTTCATTTGCTCACCGAACCTCTCCAATCCTATCACTGCTGCGTTTATGCCCCTGTACACATGCTTGATTCTCTTTCGGAGACATAGCAATCCATAGGTTTTAAGATACTTACTAGTCATGTACATTCTTAGGCGTTTAATATGCGGTGTTGAGTCCATTTCGTTGAGCAAGGAGTAGCTCTTGTCTATTCCATATTTGACTTAAGGAACTTTATCTGTGCTCATTTCAATCTCTGGTTTTATGCAGCACCCCAACTCACCTTTACCCTTAAGCAAGCATAAGTTGGTTTTCTAAATTTGAGACCCTGTTCTGTTCTGTAATTCAGTTCCTGTGTAGCCAAGTTTACATTCCGTGTATTACTGATATCTTATGATGTTTCTTTTTCTGTGTGACTTATTTCAGTTAGAATCATCATACCTGAATCCACTCATTGTGCTGCTAAGGGCCTGATGACACAGATTTCATTGCTGAGTGATATTGCTTTGTAAGTAAATACCACAACTTCTTTATCCATTTTTCACTTTCTGCGATGTTGAACTTGTACTGTAAACGAGGTTCTTGTAAACAGAGCCGTTCCAAACTTTGCGGTGGCTGTGTCTTTTTGATTTTAATTTCCCTAAGCTATAGGACCATAAGTGGGAGTGCCCTAGGTTCTGTTGCTTTGTTTTTTAGATGTTTCAGGAAACACCATACGCTTCTCCCGAGTGGTTGTTGGCAATTTACAACCCGCCCATCAGCATAACAAGGCTCCCAGTTCTCCATGGCCTGTCCTGCCTTTCTGGATTTTACACTTTTTTCAGATGGCCCTTTTGACCGGGGGGAAGTGAGACTTCATTGTAGTGCAGATTTCCTTTGCAAGCTTGCTTGGTTGGCCAAAAAGGGCGTATGCGTTTTTTCCTGAATATATTCAGGAAAAAACGCATACGCCCTTTTTGGCCAAGTGCATCATTGTGGACGTTCTGCCTCTTTTCCTATGCTTTCAATGCAATTCCAGTCTACCTCCTGAAATCGGTTTCCTGCAATTCTGCCCCGCTTTCAAGTCCTCTTGGCAGCCTTACTTCAGTCTATTTTTGGACGATAGCTGTCATTTATAACTCTGCAGGTTTTTGAATTACAGTGCCCCTGAGCTCCTTTCTTCAACTCGGTTTGTTTTGAGCTGGCCGCAACACCGCAGGATGGCTTCAGGCCCTAATCTGGTTCCGGTACGGCACGCTGAGCCTTTGGTTATTTCCTCTTCCTGTTGGGAAATGAGAGTTAAATTTGCCCGTCCAGACACCTCAAGCTAGCCTCCCATTGGTTCTCGCTATTCCTGTTCATCTTCCGCAGAAATTGCAAACTGTGCCAAACAGGAGGTTAAAGGCGCTGACTCTCCAAGAGGGGAGAGTGTTAGGAAAGCATCTGGAATGTTGCACCCGAGTACCAGGGGAGGAAAACTGAGATATATTTGAACACGCCTCCCGATCACATGGTTGATCATACTCTGGGTTCCACATGCATATTTTAGCTGAAGGAAGAATACCTAAAACCTGGGTAGTTGAAACCCGTGGAATGGGTACCATGCAATATGACTTCAAAGGGTCTTCATTTGCTCACCGAACCTCTCCAATCCTATCACTGCTGCGTTTATGCCCCTGTACACATGCTTGATTCTCTTTCGGAGACATAGCAATCCATAGGTTTTAAGATACTTACTAGTCAGGTACATTCTTAGTTGTTTAATATGCGGTGTTGAGTCCATTTCGTTGAGCAAGGAGTAGCTCTTGTCTATTCCATATTTGACTTAAGGAACTTTATCTGTGCTCATTTCAATCTCTGGTTTTATGCAGCACCCCAACTCACCTTTACCCTTAAGCAAGCATAAGTTGGTTTTCTAAATTTGAGACCCTGTTCTGTTCTGTAATTCAGTTCCTGTGTAGCCAAGTTTACATTCCATGTATTACTGATATCTTATGATGTTTCTTTTTCTGTGTGACTTATTTCAGTTAGAATCATCATACCTGAATCCACTCATTGTGATGCTAAGGGCCTGATGACATAGATTTCATTGCTGAGTGATATTGCTTTGTAAGTAAATACCACAACTTCTTTATCCATATTTCACTTTCTGCGATGTTGAACTTGTACTGTAAACGAGGTTCTTGTAAACAGAGGCGTCCCAAACTTTGGGGTGGCTGTGTCTTTTTGATTTTAATTTCCCTAAGCTATAGGACCATAAGTGGCAGTGCCCTAGGCTCTGTTGCTTTGTTTTTTAGATGTTTCAGGAAACACCATACACTTCTCCCGAGTGTCTGTTGGCAATTTACATCCCGCCCATCAGCATAACAAGGCTCCCAGTTCTCCATGGCCTGTCCTGCCTTTCTGGATTTTACACTTTTTTCAGATGGCCCTTTTGACCGGGGGGAAGTGAGACTTCATTGTAGTGCAGATTTCCTTTGCAAGCTTGCTTGGTTGGCCAAAAAGGGCGTATGCGTTTTTTCCTGAATATATTCAGGAAAAAACGCATACGCCCTTTTTGGCCAAGTGCATCATTGTGGACGTTCTGCCTCTTTTCCTATGCTTTCAATGCAATTCCAGTCTACCTCCTGAAATCGGTTTCCTGCAATTCTGCCCCGCTTTCAAGTCCTCTTGGCAGCCTTACTTCAGTCTATTTTTGGACGATAGCTGTCATTTATAACTCTGCAGGTTTGTGAATTACAGTGCCCCTGAGCTCCTTTCTTCAACTCGCTTTCTTGTGACCTGGCCGCAACACCGCAGGATGGCTTCAGGCCCTAATCTGGTTCCGGCCCGGCATGCTGAGCCTTTGGTTAATTCCTCTTCCTGTTGGGAAATGAGAGTTAAATTTGCCCGTCCAGACACCTCCAGCTAGCCTCTCATTGGTTCTCGCTATTCCTGTTCATCTTCCGCAGAAATTGCAAACTGGGCCAAACAGGAGGTTAAAGGGACTGACTCTCCAAGTGGGGAGAGTGTTAGTAAAGCGTCTGGAATGTTGCATCCGAGTACCAGGGGAGGAAAACTGAGACATATTTGAACACGTCTCCCGTTCACATGGTTGATCATACTTGGGTTCCACATGCATGTTTTAGCTGAAGGAAGAATACCTTAAACCTGGAGAGTTGAGACCCGTGTAATGGGTACCATGCAATATGACTTCAAAGGGTGTTCATTTGCTCACCGAACCTCTCCAATCCTATCACTGCTGCGTTTATGCCCCTGTACACATGCTTGATTCTCTTTCGGAGACATAGCAATCCATAGGTTTTAAGATACTTACTAGTCAGGTACATTCTTAGGCGTTTAATATGCGGTGTTGAGTCCATTTCGTTGAGCAAGGAGTAGCTCTTGTCTATTCCATATTTGGCTTAAGGAACTTTATCTGTGCTCATTTCAATCTCTGGTTTTATGCAGCACCCCACCTCACCTTTCCCCTTAAGCAAGCATAAGTAGGTTTTCTAAATTTGAGACCCTGTTCTGTTCTGTAATTCAGTTCCTGTGTAGCCAAGTTTACATTCCGTGTATTACTGATATCTTATGATGTTTCTTTTTCTGTGTGACTTATTTCAGTTAGAATCATCATACCTGAATCCACTCATTGTGCTGCTAAGGGCCTGATGACACAGATTTCATTGCTGAGTGATATTGCTTTGTAAGTAAATACCACAACTTCTTTATCCATTTTTCACTTTCTGCGATGTTGAACTTGTACTGTAAACGAGGTTCTTGTAAACAGAGTCGTTCCAAACTTTGCGGTGGCTGTGTCTTTTTGATTTTAATTTCCCTAAGCTATAGGACCATAAGTGGAAGTGCCCTAGGTTCTGTTGCTTTGTTTTTTAGATGTTTCAGGAAACACCATACACTTCTCCCGAGTGGTTGTTGGCAATTTACAACCCGCCAATCAGCATAACAAGGCTCCCAGTTCTCCATGGCCTGTCCTGCCTTTCTGGATTTTACACATTTTTCAGATGGCCCTTTTGACCGGGGGGAAGTGAGACTTCATTGTAGTGCAGATTTCCTTTGCAAGCTTGCTTGGTTGGCCAAAAAGGGCGTATGCGTTTTTTCCTGAATATATTCAGGAAAAAACGCATACGCCCTTTTTGGCTAAGTGCATCATTGTGGACGTTCTGCCTCTTTTCCTATGCTTTCAATGCAATTCCAGTCTACCTCCTGACATCGGTTTCCTGCAATTCTGCCCCGATTTCAAGTCCTCTTGGCAGCCTTACTTCAGTCTATTTTTGGACGATAGCTGTCATTTATAACTCTGCAGGTTTGTGAATTACAGTGCCCCTGAGCTCCTTTCTTCAACTCGGTTTGTTTTGAGCTGGCCGCAACACTGCAGGATGGCTTCAGGCCCTAATCTGGTTCCGGTACGGCACGCTGAGCCTTTGGTTATTTCCTCTTCCTGTTGGGAAATGAGAGTTAAATTTGCCCGTCCAGACACCTGAAGCTAGCCTCTCATTGGTTCTCGCTATTCCTGTTCATCTTCCGCAGAAATTGCAAACTGTGCCAAACAGGAGGTTAAAGGCGCTGACTCTCCAAGTGGGGAGAGTGTTAGTAAAGCATCTGGAATGTTGCACCCGAGTACCAGGGGAGGAAAACTGAGATATATTTGAACACGCCTCCCGATCACATGGTTGATCATACTCTGGGTTCCACATGCATATTTTAGCTGAAGGAAGAATACCTAAAACCTGGGTAGTTGAAACCCGTGGAATGGGTACCATGCAATATGACTTCAAAGGGTCTTCATTTGCTCACCGAACCTCTCCAATCCTATCACTGCTGCGTTTATGCCCCTGTACACATGCTTGATTCTCTTTCGGAGACATAGCAATCCATAGGTTTTAAGATACTTACTAGTCAGGTACATTCTTAGGCGTTTAATATGCGGTGTTGAGTCCATTTCGTCGAGCAAGGAGTAGCTCTTGTCTATTCCATATTTGGCTTAAGGAACTTTATCTGTGCTCATTTCAATCTCTGGTTTTATGCAGCACCCCAACTCACCTTTCCCCTTAAGCAAGCATAAGTTGGTTTTCTAAATTTGAGACCCTGTTCTGTTTTGGAATGCAGTTCCTGTGTAGCCAAGTTTACATTCCGTGTATTACTGATATCTTATGATGTTTCTTTTTCTGTGTGACTTATTTCAGTTAGAATCATCGTACCTGAATCCACTCATTGTGCTGCTACGGGCCTGATGACATAGATTTCATTGCTGAGTGATACTGCATTGTACGTAAGTACCACAAGTTCTTTATCCATTTTTCACATTCTGTGATATTGAACTTGTACGGTAAACGAGGTTCTTGTAAACGGAGGCGTCCCAAACATTGGGGTGGCTGTGTCTTTTTGATTTTAATTTCCCTAAGCTATAGGACCATAAGTGGTAGTGCCCTAGGTTCTGTTGCTTTGTTTTTTAGATGTTTCAGGAAACACCATACACTTCTCCCGAGTGGTTGTTGGCAATTTACATCCCGCCCATCAGCATAACTAGGCTCCCAGTTCTCCATGGCCTGTCCTGCCTTTCTGGATTTTACACTTTTTTCAGATGGCCCTTTAGACCGGGGGGAAGTGAGACTTCATTGTAGTGCAGATTTCCTTTGCAAGCTTGCTTGGTTGGCCAAAAAGGGCGTATGCGTTTTTTCCTGAATATATTCAGGAAAAAACGCATACGCCCTTTTTGGCCAAGTGCATCATTGTGGACGTTCTGCCTCTTTTCCTATGCTTTCAATGCAATTCCAGTCTACCTCCTGAAATCGGTTTCCTGCAATTCTGCCCCGCTTTCAAGTCCTCTTGGCAGCCTTACTTCAGTCTATTTTTGGACGATAGCTGTCATTTATAACTCTGCAGGTTTGTGAATTACAGTGCCCCTGAGCTCCTTTCTTCAACTCGCTTTCTTTTGAGCTGGCCGCAACACCGCAGGATGGCTTCAGGCCCTAATCTGGTTCCGGTACGGCACGCTGAGCCTTTGGTTATTTCCTCTTCCTGGTGGGAAATGAGAGTTAAATTTGCCCGTCCAGACACCTCCAGCTAGCCTCTCATTGGTTCTCGCTATTCCTGTTCATCTTCCGCAGAAATTGCAAACTGGGCCAAACAGGAGGTTAAAGGCGCTGACTCTCCAAGTGGGGAGAGTGTTAGTAAAGCGTCTGGAATGTTGCACCTGAGTACCAGGGGAGGAAAACTGAGACATATTTGAACACGTCTCCCGTTCACATGGTTGATCATACTTGGGTTCCACATGCATGTTTTAGCTGAAGGAAGAATACCTTAAACCTGGAGAGTTGAGACCCGTGTAATGGGTACCATGCAATATGACTTCAAAGGGTCTTCATTTGCTCACCGAACCTCTCCAATCCTATCACTGCTGCGTTTATGCCCCTGTACACATGCTTGATTCTGTTTTGGAGACATAGCAATCCATAGGTTTTACGATACTTACTAGTCAGGTACATTCTTAGGCGTTTAATATGCGGTGTTGAGTCCATTTCGTTGAGCAAGGAGTAGCTCTTGTCTATTCCATATTTGACTTAAGGAACTTTATCTGTGCTCATTTCAATCTCTGGTTTTATGCAGCACCCCAACTCACCTTTCCCCTTAAGCAAGCATAAGTTGGTTTTCTAAATTTGAGACCCTGTTCTGTTTTGGAATGCAGTTCCTGTGTAGCCAAGTTTACATTCCGTGTATTACTGATATCTTATGATGTTTCTTTTTCTGTGTGACTTATTTCAGTTAGAATCATCGTACCTGAATCCACTCATTATGCTGCTATGGGCCTGATGACATAGATTTCATTGCTGAGTGATACTGCATTGTACGTAAGTACCACAAGTTCTTTATCCATTTTTCACATTCTGTGATATTGAACTTGTACGGTAAACGAGGTTCTTGTAAACGGAGGCGTCCCAAACATTGGGGTGGCTGTGTCTTTTTGATTTTAATTTCCCTAAGCTATAGGACCATAAGTGGTAGTGCCCTAGGTTCTGTTGCTTTGTTTTTTAGATGTTTCAGGAAACACCATACACTTCTCCCGAGTGGTTGTTGGCAATTTACATCCCGCCCATCAGCATAACTAGGCTCCCAGTTCTCCATGGCCTGTCCTGCCTTTCTGGATTTTACACTTTTTTCAGATGGCCCTTTAGACCGGGGGGAAGTGAGACTTCATTGTAGTGCAGATTTCCTTTGCAAGCTTGCTTGGTTGGCCAAAAAGGGCGTATGCGTTTTTTCCTGCATATATTCAGGAAAAAACGCATACGCCCTTTTTGGCCAAGTGCATCATTGTGGACGTTCTGCCTCTTTTCCTATGCTTTCAATGCAATTCCAGTCTACCTCCTGAAATCGGTTTCCTGCAATTCTGCCCCGCTTTCAAGTCCTCTTGGCAGCCTTACTTCAGTCTATTTTTGGACGATAGCTGTCATTTATAACTCTGCAGGTTTGTGAATTACAGTGCCCCTGAGCTCCTTTCTTCAACTCGCTTTCTTTTGAGCTGGCCGCAACACCGCAGGATGGCTTCAGGCCCTAATCTGGTTCCGGTACGGCACGCTGAGCCTTTGGTTATTTCCTCTTCCTGGTGGGAAATGAGAGTTAAATTTGCCCGTCCAGACACCTCCAGCTAGCCTCTCATTGGTTCTCGCTATTCCTGTTCATCTTCCGCAGAAATTGCAAACTGGGCCAAACAGGAGGTTAAAGGCGCTGACTCTCCAAGTGGGGAGAGTGTTAGTAAAGCGTCTGGAATGTTGCACCTGAGTACCAGGGGAGGAAAACTGAGACATATTTGAACACGTCTCCCGTTCACATGGTTGATCATACTTGGGTTCCACATGCATGTTTTAGCTGAAGGAAGAATACCTTAAACCTGGAGAGTTGAGACCCGTGTAATGGGTACCATGCAATATGACTTCAAAGGGTCTTCATTTGCTCACCGAACCTCTCCAATCCTATCACTGCTGCGTTTATGCCCCTGTACACATGCTTGATTCTGTTTTGGAGACATAGCAATCCATAGGTTTTACGATACTTACTAGTCAGGTACATTCTTAGGCGTTTAATATGCGGTGTTGAGTCCATTTCGTTGAGCAAGGAGTAGCTCTTGTCTATTCCATATTTGACTTAAGGAACTTTATCTGTGCTCATTTCAATCTCTGGTTTTATGCAGCACCCCAACTCACCTTTACCCTTAAGCAAGCATAAGTTGGTTTTCTAAATTTGAGACCCTGTTCTGTTCTGTAATTCAGTTCCTGTGTAGCCAAGTTTACATTCCGTGTATTACTGATATCTTATGATGTTTCTTTTTCTGTGTGACTTACTTCAGTTAGAATCATCATACCTGAATCCACTCATTGTGATGCTAAGGGTCTGATGACATAGATTTCATTGCTGAGTGATATTGCTTTGTAAGTAAATACCACAACTTCTTTATCCATTTTTCACTTTCTGCGATGTTGAACTTGTACTGTAAACGAGGTTCTTGTAAACAGAGCCGTTCCAAACTTTGGGGTGGCTGTGTCTTTTTGATTTTAATTTCCCTAAGCTATAGGACCATAAGTGGAAGTGCCCTAGGTTCTGTTGCTTTGTTTTTTAGATGTTTCAGGAAACACCATACACTTCTCCCGAGTGGTTGTTGGCAACTTACATCCCGCCCATCAGCATAACAAGGCTCCCAGTTCTCCATGGCCTGTCCTGCCTTTCTGGATTTTACACTTTTTTCAGATGGCCCTTTTGACCGGGGGGAAGTGAGACTTCATTGTAGTGCAGATTTCCTTTGCAAGCTTGCTTGGTTGGCCAAAAAGGGCGTATGCGTTTTTTCCTGAATATATTCAGGAAAAAACGCATACGCCCTTTTTGGCCAAGTGCATCATTGTGGACGTTCTGCCTCTTTTCCTATGCTTTCAATGCAATTCCAGTCTACCTCCTGAAATCGGTTTCCTGCAATTCTGCCCCACGTTCAAGTCCTCTTGGCAGCCTTACTTCAGTGTATTTTTGGACGATAGCTGTCATTTATAACTCTGCAGGTTTGTGAATTACAGTGCCCCTGAGCTCCTTTCTTCAACTCGCTTTCTTGTGACCTGGCCGCAACACCGCAGGATGGCTTCAGGCCCTAATCTGGTTCCGGCACGGCACGCTGAGCCTTTGGTTATTTCCTCTTCCTGGTGGGAAATGAGAGTTAAATTTGCCCGTCCAGACACCTCCAGCTAGTCTCTCATTGGTTCTCGCTATTCCTGTTCATCTTCCGCAGAAATTGCAAACTGGGCCAAACAGGAGGTTAAAGGCGCTGACTCTCCAAGTGGGGAGAGTGTTAGTAAAGCGTCTGGAATGTTGCACCCGAGTACCAGGGGAGGAAAACTGAGACATATTTGAACACGTCTCCCGATCACATGGTTGATCATACTCTAGGTTCCACATGCATGTTTTAGCTGAAGGAAGAATACCTGAAACCTGGGTAGTTGAAACCCGTGGAATGGGTACCATGCAATATGACTTCAAAGGGTCTTCATTTGCTCACCGAACCTCTCCAATCCTATCACTGCTGCGTTTATGCCCCTGTACACATGCTTGATTCTCTTTCGGAGACATAGCAATCCATAGGTTTTAAGATACTTACAAGTCAGGTACATTCTTAGGCGTTTAATATGCGGTGTTGAGTCCATTTCGTTGAGCAAGGAGTAGCTCTTGTCTATTCCATATTTGACTTAAGGAACTTTATCTGTGCTCATTTCAATCTCTGGTTTTATGCAGCACCCCAACTCACCTTTACCCTTAAGCAAGCATAAGTTGTTTTTCTAAATTTGAGACCCTGTTCTGTTCTGTAATTCAGTTCCTGTGTAGCCAAGTTTCCATTCCATGTATTACTGATATCTTATGATGTTTCATTTTCTGTGTGACTTATTTCAGTTAGAATCATCATACCTAAATCCACTCATTGTGCTGCTAAGGGCCTGATGACATAGATTTCATTGCTGAGTGATATTGCTTTGTAAGTGAATACCACAACTTCTTTATCCATTTTTCACTTTCTGCGATGTTGAACTTGTACTGTAAACGAGGTTCTTGTAAACAGAGCCGTTCCAAACTTTGGGGTGGCTGTGTCTTTTTGATTTTAATTTCCCTAAGCTATAGGACCATAAGTGGAAGTGCCCTAGGCTCTGTTGCTTTGTTTTTTAGATGTTTCAGGAAACACCATACACTTCTCCCAAGTGTCTGTTGGCAATTTACATCCCGCCCATCCGCATAACAAGGCTCCCAGTTCTCAATGGCCTGTTGCCTTTCTGGATTTTACACTTTTTTCAGATGGCCCTTTTGACCGGGGGGAAGTGAGACTTCATTGTAGTGCAGATTTCCTTTGCAAGCTTGCTTGGTTGGCCAAAAAGGGCGTATGCGTTTTTTCCTGAATATATTCAGGAAAAAACGCATACGCCCTTTTTGGCCAAGTGCATCATTGTGGACGTTCTGCCTCTTTTCCTATGCTTTCAATGCAATTCCAGTCTACCTCCTGAAATCGGTTTTCTGCAATTCTGCCCCGCTTTCAAGTCCTCTTGGCAGCCTTACTTCAGTCTATTTTTGGACGATAGCTGTCATTTATAACTCTGCAGGTTTGTGAATTACAGTGCCCCTGAGCTCCTTTCTTCAACTCGCTTTCTTGTGACCTGGCCGCAACACCGCAGGATGGCTTCAGGCCCTAATCTGTTTCCGGCCCGGCACGCTGAGCCTTTGGTTAATTCCTCTTCCTGATGGGAAATGAGAGTTAAATTTGCCCGTCCAGACACCTCCAGCTAGCCTCTCATTGGTTCTTGCTATTCCTGTTCATCTTCCGCAGAAATTGCAAACTGGGCCAAACAGGAGGTTAAAGGGACTGAGTCTCCAAGTGGGGAGAGTGTTAGTAAAGCGTCTGGAATGTTGCACCCGAGTACCAGGGGAGGAAAACTGAGACATATTTGAACACGTCTCCCGATCACATAGTTGATCATACTCTAGGTTCCACATGCATGTTTTAGCTGAAGGAAGAATACCTTAAACCTGGAGAGTTGAGACCCGTGTAATGGGTACCATGCAATATGACTTCAAAGGGTCTTCATTTGCTCACCGAACCTCTCCAATCCTATCACTGCTGCGTTTATGCCCCTGTACACATGCTTGATTCTCTTTCGGAGACATAGCAATCCATAGGTTTTAAGATACTTACTAGTCAGGTACATTCTTAGGCGTTTAATATGCGATGTTGAGTCCATTTCGTTGAGCAAGGAGTAGCTCTTGTCTATTCCATATTTGACTTAAGGAACTTTATCTGTGCTCATTTCAATCTCTGGTTTTATGCAGCACCCCAACTCACCTTTACCCTTAAGCAAGCATAAGTTGGTTTTCTAAATTTGAGACCCTGTTCTGTTCTGTAATTCAGTTCCTGTGTAGCCAAGTTTACATTCCGTGTATTACTGATATCTTATGATGTTTCTTTTTCTGTGTGACTTACTTCAGTTAGAATCATCATACCTGAATCCACTCATTGTGCTGCTAAGGGCCTGATGACACAGATTTCATTGCTGAGTGATATTGCTTTGTAAGTGAATACCACAACTTCTTTATCCATTTTTCACTTTCTGCGATGTTGAACTTGTACTGTAAACGAGGTTCTTGTAAACAGAGCCGTTCCAAACTTTGGGGTGGCTGTGTCTTTTTGATTTTAATTTCCCTAAGCTATAGGACCATAAGTGGAAGTGCCCTAGGCTCTGTTGCTTTGTTTTTTAGATGTTTCAGGAAACACCATACACTTCTCCCAAGTGTCTGTTGGCAATTTACATCCCGCCCATCCGCATAACAAGGCTCCCAGTTCTCAATGGCCTGTTGCCTTTCTGGATTTTACACTTTTTTCAGATGGCCCTTTTGACCGGGGGGAAGTGAGACTTCATTGTAGTGCAGATTTCCTTTGCAAGCTTGCTTGGTTGGCCAAAAAGGGCGTATGCGTTTTTTCCTGAATATATTCAGGAAAAAACGCATACGCCCTTTTTGGCCAAGTGCATCATTGTGGACGTTCTGCCTCTTTTCCTATGCTTTCAATGCAATTCCAGTCTACCTCCTGAAATCGGTTTTCTGCAATTCTGCCCCGCTTTCAAGTCCTCTTGGCAGCCTTACTTCAGTCTATTTTTGGACGATAGCTGTCATTTATAACTCTGCAGGTTTGTGAATTACAGTGCCCCTGAGCTCCTTTCTTCAACTCGCTTTCTTGTGACCTGGCCGCAACACCGCAGGATGGCTTCAGGCCCTAATCTGTTTCCGGCCCGGCACGCTGAGCCTTTGGTTAATTCCTCTTCCTGATGGGAAATGAGAGTTAAATTTGCCCGTCCAGACACCTCCAGCTAGCCTCTCATTGGTTCTCGCTATTCCTGTTCATCTTCCGCAGAAATTGCAAACTGGGCCAAACAGGAGGTTAAAGGGACTGAGTCTCCAAGTGGGGAGAGTGTTAGTAAAGCGTCTGGAATGTTGCACCCGAGTACCAGGGGAGGAAAACTGAGACATATTTGAACACGTCTCCCGATCACATAGTTGATCATACTCTAGGTTCCACATGCATGTTTTAGCTGAAGGAAGAATACCTTAAACCTGGAGAGTTGAGACCCGTGTAATGGGTACCATGCAATATGACTTCAAAGGGTCTTCATTTGCTCACCGAACCTCTCCAATCCTATCACTGCTGCGTTTATGCCCCTGTACACATGCTTGATTCTCTTTCGGAGACATAGCAATCCATAGGTTTTAAGATACTTACTAGTCAGGTACATTCTTAGGCGTTTAATATGCGATGTTGAGTCCATTTCGTTGAGCAAGGAGTAGCTCTTGTCTATTCCATATTTGACTTAAGGAACTTTATCTGTGCTCATTTCAATCTCTGGTTTTATGCAGCACCCCAACTCACCTTTACCCTTAAGCAAGCATAAGTTGGTTTTCTAAATTTGAGACCCTGTTCTGTTCTGTAATTCAGTTCCTGTGTAGCCAAGTTTACATTCCGTGTATTACTGATATCTTATGATGTTTCTTTTTCTGTGTGACTTACTTCAGTTAGAATCATCATACCTGAATCCACTCATTGTGCTGCTAAGGGCCTGATGACACAGATTTCATTGCTGAGTGATATTGCTTTGTAAGTAAATACCACAACTTCTTTATCCATTTTTCACTTTCTGCGATGTTGAACTTGTACTGTAAACGAGGTTCTTGTAAACAGAGCCGTTCCAAACTTTGGGGTGGCTGTGTCTTTTTGATTTTAATTTCCCTAAGCTATAGGACCATAAGTGGCAGTGCCCTAGGCTCTGTTGCTTTGTTTTTTAGATGTTTCAGGAAACACCATACACTTCTCCCGAGTGTCTGTTGGCAATTTTCATCCCGCCCATCAGCATAACAAGGCTCCCAGTTCTCCATGGCCTGTCCTGCCTTTCTGGATTTTACACTTTTTTCAGATGGCCCTTTTGACCGGGGGGAAGTGAGACTTCATTGTAGTGCAGATTTCCTTTGCAAGCTTGCTTGGTTGGCCAAAAAGGGCGTATGCGTTTTTTCCTGAATATATTCAGGAAAAAACGCATACGCCCTTTTTGGCCAAGTGCATCATTGTGGACGTTCTGCCTCTTTTCCTATGCTTTCAATGCAATTCCAGTCTACCTCCTGAAATCGGTTTCCTGCAATTCTGCCCCGCTTTCAAGTCCTCTTGGCAGCCTTACTTCAGTCTATTTTTGGACGATAGCTGTCATTTATAACTCTGCAGGTTTGTGAATTACAGTGCCCCTGAGCTCCTTTCTTCAACTCGCTTTCTTTTGAGCTGGCCGCAACACCGCAGGATGGCTTCAGGCCCTAATCTGGTTCCGGCACGGCACGCTGAGCCTTTGGTTATTTCCTCTTCCTGTTGGGAAATGAGAGTTAAATTTGCCCGTCCAGACACCTCCAGCTAGCCTCTCATTGGTTCTCGCTATTCCTGTTCATCTTCCGCAGAAATTGCAAACTGTGCCAAACAGGAGGTTAAAGGCGCTGACTCTCCAAGTGGGGAGAGTGTTAGTAAAGCGTCTGGAATGTTGCACCCGAGTACCAGGGGAGGAAAACTGAGACATATTTGAACACGTCTCCTGTTCACATGGTTGATCATACTCTGGGTTCCACATGCATGTTTTAGCTGAAGGAAGAATACCTAAAACCTGGGTAGTTGAAACCCGTGGAATGGGTACCATGCAATATGACTTCAAAGGGTCTTCATTTGCTCACCGCACCTCTCCAATCCTATCACTGCTGCGTTTATGCCCCTGTACACATGCTTGATTCTCTTTCGGAGACATAGCAATCCATAGGTTTTAAGATACTTACTAGTCAGGTACATTCTTAGGCGTTTAATATGCGGTGTTGAGTCCATTTCGTTGAGCAAGGGGTAGCTCTTGTCTATTCCATATTTGGCTTAAGGAACTTTATCTGTGCTCATTTCAATCTCTGGTTTTATGCAGCACCCCAACTCACCTTTACACTTAAGCAAGAATAAGTTGGTTTTCTAAATTTCAGACCCTGTTCTGTTCTGTAATTCAGTTCCTGTGTAGCCAAGTTTACATTCCGTGAATTACTGATATCTTATGATGTTTCTTTTTCTGTGTGACTTACTTCAGTTAGAATCATCATACCTGAATCCACTCATTGTGCTGCTAAGGGCCTGATGACACAGATTTCATTGCTGAGTGATATTGCTTTGTAAGTAAATACCACAACTTCTTTATCCATTTTTCACTTTCTGCGATGTTGAACTTGTACTGTAAACGAGGTTCTTGTAAACAGAGCCGTTCCAAACTTTGGGGTGGCTGTGTCTTTTTGATTTTAATTTCCCTAAGCTATAGGACCATAAGTGGAAGTGCCCTAGGTTCTGTTGCTTTGTTTTTTAGATGTTTCAGGAAACACCATACACTTCTCCCGAGTGGTTGTTGGCAATTTACATCCCGCCCATCAGCATAACAAGGCTCCCAGTTCTCCATGGCCTGTCCTGCCTTTCTGGATTTTACACTTTTTTCAGATGGCCCTTTTGACCGGGGGGAAGTGAGACTTCATTGTAGTGCAGATTTCCTTTGCAAGCTTGCTTGGTTGGCCAAAAAGGGTGTATGCGTTTTTTCCTGAATATATTCAGGAAAAAACGCATACGCCCTTTTTGGCCAAGTGCATCATTGTGGACATTCTGCCTCTTTTCCTATGCTTTCAATGCAATTCCAGTCTACCTCCTGAAATCGGTTTCCTGCAATTCTGCCCCGCTTTCAAGTCCTCTTGGCAGCCTTACTTCAGTCTATTTTTGGACGATAGCTGTCATTTATAACTCTGCAGGTTTGTGAATTACAGTGCCCCTGAGCTCCTTTCTTCAACTTGCTTTCTTGTGACCTGGCCGCAACACCGCAGGATGGATTCAGGCCCTAATCTGGTTCCGGCACGGCACGCTGAGCCTTTGGTTATTTCCTTTTCCTGGTGGGAAATGAGAGTTAAATTTGCCCGTCCAGACACCTCCAGCTAGTCTCTCTTTGGTTCTCGCTATTCCTGTTCATCTTCCGCAGAAATTGCAAACTGGGCCAAACAGGAGGTTAAAGGCGCTGACTCTCCAAGTCGGGAGAGTGTTAGTAAAGCGTCTTGAATGTTGCACCCGAGTACCAGGGAAGAAAACTGAGACATATTTGAACACGTCTCCCGATCACATGGTTGATCATACTCTAGGTTCCACATGCATGTTTTAGCTGAAGGAAGAATACCTTAAACCTGGAGAGTTGAGACCCGTGTAATGGGTACCATGCAATATGACTTCAAAGGGTCTTCATTTGCTCACCGAACCTCTCCAATCCTATCACTGCTGCGTTTATGCCCCTGTACACATGCTTGATTCTCTTTCGGAGACATAGCAATCCATAGGTTTTAAGATACTTACTAGTCAGGTACATTCTTAGGCGTTTAATATGCGGTGTTGAGTCCATTTCGTTGAGCAAGGAGTAGCTCTTGTCTATTCCATATTTGACTTAAGGAACTTTATCTGTGCTCATTTCAATCTCTGGTTTTATGCAGCACCCCAACTCACCTTTACCCTTAAGCAAGCATAAGTTGGTTTTCTAAATTTGAGACCCTGTTCTGTTTTGTAATTCAGTTCCTGTGTAGCCAAGTTTACATTCCGTGTATTACTGATATCTTATGATGTTTCATTTTCTGTGTGACTTACTTCAGTTAGAATCATCATACCTGAATCCACTCATTGTGCTGCTAAGGGCCTGATGACACAGATTTCATTGCTGAGTGATATTGCTTTGTAAGTAAATACCACAACTTCTTTATCCATTTTTCACTTTCTGCGATGTTGAACTTGTACTGTAAACGAGGTTCTTGTAAACAGAGCCGTTCCAAACTTTGGGGTGGCTGTGTCTTTTTGATTTTAATTTCCCTAAGCTATAGGACCATAAGTGGCAGTGCCCTAGGCTCTGTTGCTTTGTTTTTTAGATGTTTCAGGAAACACCATACACTTCTCCCGAGTGTCTGTTGGCAATTTTCATCCCGCCCATCAGCATAACAAGGCTCCCAGTTCTCCATGGCCTGTCCTGCCTTTCTGGATTTTACACTTTTTTCAGATGGCCCTTTTGACCGGGGGAAGTGAGACTTCGTTGTAGTGCAGATTTCCTTTGCAAGCTTGCTTGGTTGGCCAAAAAGGGCGTATGCGTTTTTTCCTGAATATATTCAGGAAAAAACGCATACGCCCTTTTTGGCCAAGTGCATCATTGTGGACGTTCTGCCTCTTTTCCTATGCTTTCAATGCAATTCCAGTCTACCTCCTGAAATCGGTTTCCTGCAATTCTGCCCCGCTTTCAAGTCCTCTTGGCAGCCTTACTTCAGTCTATTTTTGGACGATAGCTGTCATTTATAACTCTGCAGGTTTGTGAATTACAGTGCCCCTGAGCTCCTTTCTTCAACTCGCTTTCTTTTGAGCTGGCCGCAACACCGCAGGATGGCTTCAGGCCCTAATCTGGTTCCGGCACGGCACGCTGAGCCTTTGGTTATTTCCTCTTCCTGTTGGGAAATGAGAGTTAAATTTGCCCGTCCAGACACCTCCAGCTAGCCTCTCATTGGTTCTCGCTATTCCTGTTCATCTTCCGCAGAAATTGCAAACTGTGCCAAAGAGGAGGTTAAAGACGCTGACTCTCCAAGTGGGGAGATTGTCAGTAAAGCGTCTGGAATGTTGCACCCGAGTACCAGGGGAGGAAAACTGAGACATATTTGAACACGTCTCCTGTTCACATGGTTGATCATACTCTGGGTTCCACATGCATGTTTTAGCTGAAGGAAGAATACCTGAAACCTGGGTAGTTGAAACCCGTGGAATGGGTACCATGCAATATGACTTCAAAGGGTCTTCATTTGCTCACCGCACCTCTCCAATCCTATCACTGCTGCGTTTATGCCCCTGTACACATGCTTGATTCTCTTTCGGAGACATAGCAATCCATAGGTTTTAAGATACTTACTAGTCAGGTACATTCTTAGGCGTTTAATATGCGGTGTTGAGTCCATTTCGTTGAGCAAGGGGTAGCTCTTGTCTATTCCATATTTGGCTTAAGGAACTTTATCTGTGCTCATTTCAATCCCTGGTTTTATGCAGCACCCCAACTCACCTTTACACTTAAGCAAGAATAAGTTGGTTTTCTAAATTTCAGACCCTGTTCTGTTCTGTAATTCAGTTCCTGTGTAGCCAAGTTTACATTCCGTGAATTACTGATATCTTATGATGTTTCTTTTTCTGTGTGACTTACTTCAGTTAGAATCATCATACCTGAATCCACTCATTGTGCTGCTAAGGGCCTGATGACACAGATTTCATTGCTGAGTGATATTGCTTTGTAAGTAAATACCACAACTTCTTTATCCATTTTTCACTTTCTGCGATGTTGAACTTGTACTGTAAACGAGGTTCTTGTAAACAGAGCCGTTCCAAACTTTGGGGTGGCTGTGTCTTTTTGATTTTAATTTCCCTAAGCTATAGGACCATAAGTGGAAGTGCCCTAGGTTCTGTTGCTTTGTTTTTTAGATGTTTCAGGAAACACCATACACTTCTCCCGAGTGGTTGTTGGCAATTTACATCCCGCCCATCAGCATAACAAGGCTCCCAGTTCTCCATGGCCTGTCCTGCCTTTCTGGATTTTACACTTTTTTCAGATGGCCCTTTTGACCGGGGGGAAGTGAGACTTCATTGTAGTGCAGATTTCCTTTGCAAGCTTGCTTGGTTGGCCAAAAAGGGCGTATGCGTTTTTTCCTGAATATATTCAGGAAAAAACGCATACGCCCTTTTTGGCCAAGTGCATCATTGTGGACATTCTGCCTCTTTTCCTATGCTTTCAATGCAATTCCAGTCTACCTCCTGAAATCGGTTTCGTGCAATTCTGCCCCGCTTTCAAGTCCTCTTGGCAGCCTTACTTCAGTCTATTTTTGGACGATAGCTGTCATTTATAACTCTGCAGGTTTGTGAATTACAGTGCCCCTGAGCTCCTTTCTTCAACTTGCTTTCTTGTGACCTGGCCGCAACACCGCAGGATGGATTCAGGCCCTAATCTGGTTCCGGCACGGCACGCTGAGCCTTTGGTTATTTCCTTTTCCTGGTGGGAAATGAGAGTTAAATTTGCCCGTCCAGACACCTCCAGCTAGTCTCTCTTTGGTTCTCGCTATTCCTGTTCATCTTCCGCAGAAATTGCAAACTGGGCCAAACAGGAGGTTAAAGGCGCTGACTCTCCAAGTCGGGAGAGTGTTAGTAAAGCGTCTGGAATGTTGCACCCGAGTACCAGGGGAGGAAAACTGAGACATATTTGAACACGTCTCCCGATCACATGGTTGATCATACTCTAGGTTCCACATGCATGTTTTAGCTGAAGGAAGAATACCTTAAACCTGGAGAGTTGAGACCCGTGTAATGGGTACCATGCAATATGACTTCAAAGGGTCTTCATTTGCTCACCGAACCTC
This sequence comes from Stenella coeruleoalba, assembly GCF_951394435.1. Classification (NCBI taxonomy): domain Eukaryota; kingdom Metazoa; phylum Chordata; class Mammalia; order Artiodactyla; family Delphinidae; genus Stenella; species Stenella coeruleoalba. The sequence goes on from NW_027645862.1 coordinate 1,117,528, forward strand.
TCCAATCCTATCACTGCTGCGTTTATGCCCCTGTACACATGCTTGATTCTCTTTTGGAGACATAGCAATCCATAGGTTTTAAGATACTTACTAGTCAGGTACATTCTTAGGCGTTTAATATGCGGTGTTGAGTCCATTTCGTTGAGCAAGGAGTAGCTCTTGTCTATTCCATATTTGACTTAAGGAACTTTATCTGTGCTCATTTCAATCTCTGGTTTTATGCAGCACCCCAACTCACCTTTACCCTTAAGCAAGCATAAGTTGGTTTTCTAAATTTGAGACCCTGTTCTGTTCTGTAATTCAGTTCCTGTGTAGCCAAGTTTACATTCCGTGTATTACTGATATCTTATGATGTTTCTTTTTCTGTGTGACTTACTTCAGTTAGAATCATCATACCTGAATCCTCTCATTGTGCTGCTAAGGGCCTGATGACACAGATTTCATTGCTGAGTGATATTGCTTTGTAAGTAAATACCACAACTTCTTTATCCATTTTTCACTTTCTGCGATGTTGAACTTGTACTGTAAACGAGGTTCTTGTAAACAGAGCCGTTCCAAACTTTGGGGTGGCTGTGTCTTTTTGATTTTAATTTCCCTAAGCTATAGGACCATAAGTGGAAGTGCCCTAGGTTCTGTTGCTTTGTTTTTTAGATGTTTCAGGAAACACCATACACTTCTCCTGAGTGGTTGTTGGCAATTTACATCCCGCCCATCAGCATAACAAGGCTCCCAGTTCTCCATGGCCTGTCCTGCCTTTCTGGATTTTACACTTTTTTCAGATGGCCCTTTTGACCGGGGGGAAGTGAGACTTCATTGTAGTGCAGATTTCCTTTGCAAGCTTGCTTGGTTGGCCAAAAAGGGCGTATGCGTTTTTTCCTGAATATATTCAGGAAAAAACGCATACGCCCTTTTTGGCCAAGTGCATCATTGTGGACGTTCTGCCTCTTTTCCTATGCTTTCAATGCAATTCCAGTCTACCTCCTGAAATCGGTTTCCTGCAATTCTGCCCCGCTTTCAAGTCCTCTTGGCAGCCTTACTTCAGTCTATTTTTGGACGATAGCTGTCATTTATAACTCTGCAGGTTTGTGAATTACAGTGCCCCTGAGCTCCTTTCTTCAACTTGCTTTCTTGTGACCTGGCCGCAACACCGCAGGATGGATTCAGGCCCTAATCTGGTTCCGGCACGGCACGCTGAGCCTTTGGTTATTTCCTTTTCCTGGTGGGAAATGAGAGTTAAATTTGCCCGTCCAGACACCTCCAGCTAGTCTCTCTTTGGTTCTCGCTATTCCTGTTCATCTTCCGCAGAAATTGCAAACTGGGCCAAACAGGAGGTTAAAGGCGCTGACTCTCCAAGTCGGGAGAGTGTTAGTAAAGCGTCTGGAATGTTGCACCCGAGTACCAGGGGAGGAAAACTGAGACATATTTGAACACGTCTCCCGATCACATGGTTGATCATACTCTAGGTTCCACATGCATGTTTTAGCTGAAGGAAGAATACCTTAAACCTGGAGAGTTGAGACCCGTGTAATGGGTACCATGCAATATGACTTCAAAGGGTCTTCATTTGCTCACCGAACCTCTCCAATCCTATCACTGCTGCGTTTATGCCCCTGTACACATGCTTGATTCTCTTTTGGAGACATAGCAATCCATAGGTTTTAAGATACTTACTAGTCAGGTACATTCTTAGGCGTTTAATATGCGGTGTTGAGTCCATTTCGTTGAGCAAGGAGTAGCTCTTGTCTATTCCATATTTGACTTAAGGAACTTTATCTGTGCTCATTTCAATCTCTGGTTTTATGCAGCACCCCAACTCACCTTTACCCTTAAGCAAGCATAAGTTGGTTTTCTAAATTTGAGACCCTGTTCTGTTCTGTAATTCAGTTCCTGTGTAGCCAAGTTTACATTCCGTGTATTACTGATATCTTATGATGTTTCTTTTTCTGTGTGACTTACTTCAGTTAGAATCATCATACCTGAATCCACTCATTGTGCTGCTAAGGGCCTGATGACACAGATTTCATTGCTGAGTGATATTGCTTTGTAAGTAAATACCACAACTTCTTTATCCATTTTTCACTTTCTGCGATGTTGAACTTGTACTGTAAACGAGGTTCTTGTAAACAGAGCCGTTCCAAACTTTGGGGTGGCTGTGTCTTTTTGATTTTAATTTCCCTAAGCTATAGGACCATAAGTGGAAGTGCCCTAGGTTCTGTTGCTTTGTTTTTTAGATGTTTCAGGAAACACCATACACTTCTCCTGAGTGGTTGTTGGCAATTTACATCCCGCCCATCAGCATAACAAGGCTCCCAGTTCTCCATGGCCTGTCCTGCCTTTCTGGATTTTACACTTTTTTCAGATGGCCCTTTTGACCGGGGGGAAGTGAGACTTCATTGTAGTGCAGATTTCCTTTGCAAGCTTGCTTGGTTGGCCAAAAAGGGCGTATGCGTTTTTTCCTGAATATATTCAGGAAAAAACGCATACGCCCTTTTTGGCCAAGTGCATCATTGTGGACGTTCTGCCTCTTTTCCTATGCTTTCAATGCAATTCCAGTCTACCTCCTGAAATCGGTTTCCTGCAATTCTGCCCCGCTTTCAAGTCCTCTTGGCAGCCTTACTTCAGTCTATTTTTGGACGATAGCTGTCATTTATAACTCTGCAGGTTTGTGAATTACAGTGCCCCTGAGCTCCTTTCTTCAACTCGCTTTCTTTTGAGCTGGCCGCAACACCGCAGGATGGCTTCAGGCCCTAATCTGGCTCCGGTACGGCACGCTGAGCCTTTGGTTATTTCCTCTTCCTGGTGGGAAATGAGAGTTAAATTTGCCCGTCCAGACACCTCCAGCTAGCCTCTCATTGGTTCTCGCTATTCCTGTTCATCTTCCGCAGAAATTGCAAACTGGGCCAAACAGGAGGTTAAAGGCGCTGAGTCTCCAAGTGGGGAGAGTGTTAGTAAAGCGTCTGGAATGTTGCACCCGAGTACCAGGGGAGGAAAACTGAGACATATTTGAACACGTCTCCCGTTCACATGGTTGATCATACTTGGGTTCCACATGCATGTTTTAGCTGAAGGAAGAATACCTTAAACCTGGGGAGTTAAGACCCGTGTAATGGGTACCATGCAATATGACTTCAAAGGGTCTTCATTTGCTCACCGAACCTCTCCAATCCTATCACTGCTGCGTTTATGCCCCTGTACACATGCTTGATTCTCTTTTGGAGACATAGCAATCCATAGGTTTTACGATACTTACTAGTCAGGTACATTCTTAGGCGTTTAATATGCGGTGTTGAGTCCATTTCGTTGAGCAAGGAGTAGCTCTTGTCTATTCCATATTTGACTTAAGGAACTTTATCTGTGCTCATTTCAATCTCTGGTTTTATGCAGCACCCCAACTCACCTTTACCCTTAAGCAAGCATAAGTTGGTTTTCTAAATTTGAGACCCTGTTCTGTTCTGTAATTCAGTTCCTGTGTAGCCAAGTTTACATTCTGTGTATTACTGATATCTTATGATGTTTCTTTTTCTGTGTGACTTATTTCACTTAGAATCATCATACCTGAATCCACTCATTGTGATGCTAAGGGCCTGATGACATAGATTTCATTGCTGAGTGATATTGCTTTGTAAGTAAATACCACAACTTCTTTATCCATTTTTCACTTTCTGCGATGTTGAACTTGTACTGTAAACGAGGTTCTTGTAAACAGAGGCGTCCCAAACTTTGGGGTGGCTGTGTCTTTTTGATTTTAATTTCCCTAAGCTATAGGACCATACGTGGCAGTGCCCTAGGCTCTGTTGCTTTGTTTTTTAGATGTTTCAGGAAACACCATACACTTCTCCCGAGTGTCTGTTGGCAATTTACATCCCGCCCATCAGCATAACAAGGCTCCCAGTTCTCCATGGCCTGTCCTGCCTTTCTGGATTTTACACTTTTTTCAGATGGCCCTTTTGACCGGGGGGAAGTGAGACTTCATTGTAGTACAGATTTCCTTTGCAAGCTTGCTTGGTTGGCCAAAAAGGGCGTATGCGTTTTTTCCTGAATATATTCAGGAAAAAACGCATACGCCCTTTTTGGCCAAGTGCATCATTGTGGACGTTCTGCCTCTTTTCCTATGCTTTCAATGCAATTCCAGTCTACCTCCTGAAATCGGTTTCCTGCAATTCTGCCCCGCTTTCAAGTCCTCTTGGCAGCCTTACTTCAGTCTATTTTTGGACGATAGCTGTCATTTATAACTCTGCAGGTTTGTGAATTACAGTGCCCCTGAGCTCCTTTCTTCAACTCGCTTTCTTTTGAGCTGGCCGCAACACCGCAGGATGGCTTCAGGCCCTAATCTGGCTCCGGTACGGCACGCTGAGCCTTTGGTTATTTCCTCTTCCTGGTGGGAAATGAGAGTTAAATTTGCCCGTCCAGACACCTCCAGCTAGCCTCTCATTGGTTCTCGCTATTCCTGTTCATCTTCCGCAGAAATTGCAAACTGGGCCAAACAGGAGGTTAAAGGCGCTGAGTCTCCAAGTGGGGAGAGTGTTAGTAAAGCGTCTGGAATGTTGCACCCGAGTACCAGGGGAGGAAAACTGAGACATATTTGAACACGTCTCCCGTTCACATGGTTGATCATACTTGGGTTCCACATGCATGTTTTAGCTGAAGGAAGAATACCTTAAACCTGGGGAGTTAAGACCCGTGTAATGGGTACCATGCAATATGACTTCAAAGGGTCTTCATTTGCTCACCGAACCTCTCCAATCCTATCACTGCTGCGTTTATGCCCCTGTACACATGCTTGATTCTCTTTTGGAGACATAGCAATCCATAGGTTTTACGATACTTACTAGTCAGGTACATTCTTAGGCGTTTAATATGCGGTGTTGAGTCCATTTCGTTGAGCAAGGAGTAGCTCTTGTCTATTCCATATTTGACTTAAGGAACTTTATCTGTGCTCATTTCAATCTCTGGTTTTATGCAGCACCCCAACTCACCTTTACCCTTAAGCAAGCATAAGTTGGTTTTCTAAATTTGAGACCCTGTTCTGTTCTGTAATTCAGTTCCTGTGTAGCCAAGTTTACATTCTGTGTATTACTGATATCTTATGATGTTTCTTTTTCTGTGTGACTTATTTCACTTAGAATCATCATACCTGAATCCACTCATTGTGATGCTAAGGGCCTGATGACATAGATTTCATTGCTGAGTGATATTGCTTTGTAAGTAAATACCACAACTTCTTTATCCATTTTTCACTTTCTGCGATGTTGAACTTGTACTGTAAACGAGGTTCTTGTAAACAGAGGCGTCCCAAACTTTGGGGTGGCTGTGTCTTTTTGATTTTAATTTCCCTAAGCTATAGGACCATACGTGGCAGTGCCCTAGGCTCTGTTGCTTTGTTTTTTAGATGTTTCAGGAAACACCATACACTTCTCCCGAGTGTCTGTTGGCAATTTACATCCCGCCCATCAGCATAACAAGGCTCCCAGTTCTCCATGGCCTGTCCTGCCTTTCTGGATTTTACACTTTTTTCAGATGGCCCTTTTGACCGGGGGGAAGTGAGACTTCATTGTAGTACAGATTTCCTTTGCAAGCTTGCTTGGTTGGCCAAAAAGGGCGTATGCGTTTTTTCCTGAATATATTCAGGAAAAAACGCATACGCCCTTTTTGGCCAAGTGCATCATTGTGGACGTTCTGCCTCTTTTCCTATGCTTTCAATGCAATTCCAGTCTACCTCCTGAAATCGGTTTCCTGCAATTCTGCCCGGCTTTCAAGTCCTCTTGGCAGCCTTATTTCAGTCTATTTTTGGACGATAGCTGTCATTTATAACTCTGCAGGTTTGTGAATTACAGTGCCCCTGAGCTCCTTTCTTCAATTCGGTTTCTTTTGAGCTGGCCGCAACACCGCAGGATGGCTTCAGGCCCTAATCTGGTTCAGGTACGGCACGCTGAGCCTTTGGTTATTTCCTCTTCCTGTTGGGAAATGAGAGTTAAATTTGCCCGTCCAGACACCTCCAGCTAGCCTCTCATTGGTTCTCGCTATTCCTGTTCATCTTCCGCAGAAATTGCAAACTGTGCCAAACAGGAGGTTAAAGGCGCTGAGTCTCCAAGTGGGGAGAGTGTTAGTAAAGCGTCTGGAATGTTGCACCCGAGTACCAGGGGAGGAAAACTGAGACATATTTGAACACGTCTCCCGATCACATGGTTGATCATACTCTAGGTTCCACATGCATGTTTTAGCTGAAGGAAGAATACCTTAAACCTGGAGAGTTAAGACCCGTGTAATGGGTACCATGCAATATGACTTCAAAGGGTCTTCATTTGCTCACCGAACCTCTCCAATCCTATCACTGCTGCGTTTATGCCCCTGTACACATGCTTGATTCTCTTTCGGAGACATAGCAATCCATAGGTTTTAAGATACTTACTAGTCAGGTACATTCTTAGGCGTTTAATATGCGGTGTTGAGTCCATTTCGTTGAGCAAGGAGTAGCTCTTGTCTATTCCATATTTGACTTAAGGAACTTTATCTGTGCTCATTTCAATCTCTGGTTTTATGCAGCACCCCAACTCACCTTTACCCTTAAGCAAGCATAAGTTGGTTTTCTAAATTTGAGACCCTGTTCTGTTCTGTAATTCAGTTCCTGTGTAGCCAAGTTTACATTCCGTGTATTACTGATATCTTATGATGTTTCTTTTTCTGTGTGACTTACTTCAGTTAGAATCATCATACCTGAATCCACTCATTGTGCTGCTAAGGGCCTGATGACACAGATTTCATTGCTGAGTGATATTGCTTTGTAAGTAAATACCACAACTTCTTTATCCATTTTTCACTTTCTGCGATGTTGAACTTGTACTGTAAACGAGGTTCTTGTAAACAGAGCCGTTCCAAACTTTGGGGTGGCTGTGTCTTTTTGATTTTAATTTCCCTAAGCTATAGGACCATAAGTGGAAGTGCCCTAGGTTCTGTTGCTTTGTTTTTTAGATGTTTCAGGAAACACCATACACTTCTCCCGAGTGGTTGTTGGCAATTTACATCCCGCCCATCAGCATAACAAGGCTCCCAGTTCTCCATGGCCTGTCCTGCCTTTCTGGATTTTACACTTTTTTCAGATGGCCCTTTTGACCGGGGGGAAGTGAGACTTCATTGTAGTGCAGATTTCCTTTGCAAGCTTGCTTGGTTGGCCAAAAAGGGCGTATGCGTTTTTTCCTGAATATATTCAGGAAAAAACGCATACGCCCTTTTTGGCCAAGTGCATCATTGTGGACGTTCTGCCTCTTTTCCTATGCTTTCAATGCAATTCCAGTCTACCTCCTGAAATCGGTTTCCTGCAATTCTGCCCCACGTTCAAGTCCTCTTGGCAGCCTTACTTCAGTGTATTTTTGGACGATAGCTGTCATTTATAACTCTGCAGGTTTGTGAATTACAGTGCCCCTGAGCTCCTTTCTTCAACTCGCTTTCTTGTGACCTGGCCGCAACACCGCAGGATGGCTTCAGGCCCTAATCTGGTTCCGGCACGGCACGCTGAGCCTTTGGTTATTTCCTCTTCCTGGTGGGAAATGAGAGTTAAATTTGCCCGTCCAGACACCTCCAGCTAGTCTCTCATTGGTTCTCGCTATTCCTGTTCATCTTCCGCAGAAATTGCAAACTGGGCCAAACAGGAGGTTAAAGGCGCTGACTCTCCAAGTGGGGAGAGTGTTAGTAAAGCGTCTGGAATGTTGCACCCGAGTACCAGGGGAGGAAAACTGAGACATATTTGAACACGTCTCCCGATCACATGGTTGATCATACTCTAGGTTCCACATGCATGTTTTAGCTGAAGGAAGAATACCTGAAACCTGGGTAGTTGAAACCCGTGGAATGGGTACCATGCAATATGACTTCAAAGGGTCTTCATTTGCTCACCGAACCTCTCCAATCCTATCACTGCTGCGTTTATGCCCCTGTACACATGCTTGATTCTCTTTCGGAGACATAGCAATCCATAGGTTTTAAGATACTTACAAGTCAGGTACATTCTTAGGCGTTTAATATGCGGTGTTGAGTCCATTTCGTTGAGCAAGGAGTAGCTCTTGTCTATTCCATATTTGACTTAAGGAACTTTATCTGTGCTCATTTCAATCTCTGGTTTTATGCAGCACCCCAACTCACCTTTACCCTTAAGCAAGCATAAGTTGTTTTTCTAAATTTGAGACCCTGTTCTGTTCTGTAATTCAGTTCCTGTGTAGCCAAGTTTCCATTCCGTGTATTACTGATATCTTATGATGTTTCATTTTCTGTGTGACTTATTTCAGTTAGAATCATCATACCTGAATCCACTCATTGTGCTGCTAAGGGCCTGATGACACAGATTTCATTGCTGAGTGATATTGCTTTGTAAGTAAATACCACAACTTCTTTATCCATTTTTCACTTTCTGCGATGTTGAACTTGTACTGTAAACGAGGTTCTTGTAAACAGAGGCGTTCCAAACTTTCGGGTGGCTGTGTCTTTTTGATTTTAATTTCCCTAAGCTATAGGACCATAAGTGGCAGTGCCCTAGGCTCTGTTGCTTTGTTTTTTAGATGTTTCAGGAAACACCATACACTTCTCCCGAGTGGTTGTTGGCAATTTACAACCCGCCCATCAGCATAACAAGGCTCCCAGTTCTCCATGGCCTGTCCTGCCTTTCTGGATTTTACACTTTTTTCAGATGGCCCTTTTGACCGGGGGGAAGTGAGACTTCATTGTAGTGCAGATTTCCTTTGCAAGCTTGCTTGGTTGGCCCAAAAGGGCGTATGCATTTTTTCCTGAATATATTCAGGAAAAAACGCATACGCCCTTTTTGGCCAAGTGCATCATTGTGGACGTTCTGCCTCTTTTCCTATGCTTTCAATGCAATTCCAGTCTACCTCCTGAAATCAGTTTCCTGCAATTCTGCCCCGCTTTCAAGTCCTCTTGGCAGCCTTACTTCAGTCTATTTTTGGACGATAGCTGTCATTTATAACTCTGCAGGTTTGTGAATTACAGTGCCCCTGAGCTCCTTTCTTCAACTCGGTTTCTTTTGAGCTGGCCGCAACACCGCAGGATGGCTTCAGGCCCTAATCTGGTTCCGGTACGGCATGCTGAGCCTTTGGTTATTTCCTCTTCCTGTTGGGAAATGAGAGTTAAATTTGCCCGTCCAGACACCTCCAGCTAGTCTCTCATTGGTTCTCGCTATTCCTGTTCATCTTCCGCAGAAATTGCAAACTGTGCCAAACAGGAGGTTAAAGGCGCTGACTCTCCAAGTGGGGAGAGTGTTAGTAAAGCGTCTGGAATGTTGCACCCGAGTACCAGGGGAGGAAACCTGAGACATATTTGAACACGTCTCCCGATCACATGGTTGATCATACTCTGGGTTCCACATGCATGTTTTAGCTGAAGGAAGAATACCTAAAACCTGGGTAGTTGAAACCCGTGGAATGGGTACCATGCAATATGACTTCAAAGGGTCTTCATTTGCTCACCGAACCTCTCCAATCCTATCACTGCTGCGTTTATGCCCCTGTACACATGCTTGATTCTCTTTCGGAGACATAGCAATCCATAGGTTTTAAGATACTTACTAGTCAGGTACATTCTTAGGCGTTTAATATGCGGTGTTGAGTCCATTTCGTTGAGCAAGGAGTAGCTCTTGTCTATTCCATGTTTGACTTAAGGAACTTTATCTGTGCTCATTTCAATCTCTGGTTTTATGCATCACCCCAACTCACCTTTACCCTTAAGCAAGCATAAGTTGGTTTTCTAAATTTGAGACCCTGTTCTGTTCTGTAATTCAGTTCCTGTGTAGCCAAGTTTACATTCCGTGTATTACTGATATCTTATGATGTTTCTTTTTCTGTGTGACTTATTTCAGTTAGAATCATCATACCTGAATCCACTCATTGTGATGCTAAGGGCCTGATGACATAGATTTCATTGCTGAGTGATATTGCTTTGTAAGTAAATACCACAACTTCTTTATCCATTTTTCACTTTCTGCGATGTTGAACTTGTACTGTAAACGAGGTTCTTGTAAACAGAGGCGTTCCAAACTTTGGGGTGGCTGTGTCTTTTTGATTTTAATTTCCCTAAGCTATAGGACCATAAGTGGCAGTGCCCTAGGCTCTGTTGCTTTGTTTTTTAGATGTTTCAGGAAACACCATACACTTCTCCCGAGTGTCTGTTGGCAATTTACATCCCGCCCATCAGCATAACAAGGCTCCCAGTTCTCCATGGCCTGTCCTGCCTTTCTGGATTTTACACTTTTTTCAGATGGCCCTTTTGACCGGGGGGAAGTGAGACTTCATTGTAGTGCAGATTTCCTTTGCAAGCTTGCTTGGTTGGCCAAAAAGGGCGTATGCGTTTTTTCCTGAATATATTCAGGAAAAAACGCATACGCCCTTTTTGGCCAAGTGCATCATTGTGGACGTTCTGCCTCTTTTCCTATGCTTTCAATGCAATTCCAGTCTACCTCCTGAAATCGGTTTCCTGCAATTCTGCCCCGCTTTCAAGTCCTCTTGGCAGCCTTACTTCAGTCTATTTTTGGACGATAGCTGTCATTTATAACTCTGCAGGTTTGTGAATTACATTGCCCCTGAGCTCCTTTCTTCAACTCGCTTTCTTGTGACCTGGCCGCAACACCGCAGGATGGCTTCAGGCCCTAATCTGGTTCCGGCCCGGCATACTGAGCCTTTGGTTAATTCCTCTTCCTGGTGGGAAATGAGAGTTAAATGTGCCCGTCCAGACATCTCCAGCTAGCCTCTCATTGGTTCTCGCTATTCCTGTTCATCTTCCGCAGAAATTGCAAACTGGGCCAAACAGGAGGTTAAAGGGACTGACTCTCCAAGTGGGGAGAGTGTTAGTAAAGCGTCTGGAATGTTGCACCCGAGTACCAGGGGAGGAAAACTGAGACATATTTGAACACGTCTCCCGATCACATGGTTGATCATACTCTAGGTTCCACATGCATGTTTTAGCTGAAGGAAGAATACCTTAAACCTGGGTAGTTGAAACCCGTGGAATGGGTACCATGCAATATGACTTCAAAGGGTCTTCATTTGCTCACCGAACCTCTCCAATCCTATCACTGCTGCGTTTATGCCCCTGTACACATGCTTGATTCTCTTTCGGAGACATAGCAATCCATAGGTTTTAAGATACTTACTAGTCAGGTACATTCTTAGGCGTTTAATATGGGGTGTTGAGTCCATTTCGTTGAGCAAGGAGTAGCTCTTGTCTATTCCATGTTTGACTTAAGGAACTTTATCTGTGCTCATTTCAATCTCTGGTTTTATGCATCACCCCAACTCACCTTTACCCTTAAGCAAGCATAAGTTGGTTTTCTAAATTTGAGACCCTGTTCTGTTCTGTAATTCAGTTCCTGTATAGCCAAGTTTACATTCCGTGTATTACTGATATCTTATGATGTTTCTTTTTCTGTGTGACTTATTTCAGTTAGAATCATCATACCTGAATCCACTCATTGTGCTGCTAAGGGCCTGATGACACAGATTTCATTGCTGAGTGATATTGCTTTGTAAGTAAATACCACAACTTCTTTATCCATTTTTCACTTTCTGCGATGTTGAACTTGTACTGTAAACGAGGTTCTTGTAAACAGAGCCGTTCCAAAATTTGGGGTGGCTGTGTCTTTTTGATTTTAATTTCCCTAAGCTATAGGACCATGAGTGGAAGTGCCCTAGGTTCTGTTGCTTTGTTTTTTAGATGTTTCAGGAAACACCATACACTTCTCCCGAGTGGTTGTTGGCAATTTACAACCCGCCCATCAGCATAACAAGGCTCCCAGTTCTCCATGGCCTGTCCTGCCTTTCTGGATTTTACACTTTTTTCAGATGGCCCTTTTGACCGGGGGGAAGTGAGACTTCATTGTAGTGCAGATTTCCTTTGCAAGCTTGCTTGGTTGGCCAAAAAGGGCGTATGCATTTTTTCCTGAATATATTCAGGAAAAAACGCATACGCCCTTTTTGGCCAAGTGCATCATTGTGGACGTTCTGCCTCTTTTCCTATGCTTTCAATGCAATTCCAGTCTACCTCCTGAAATCGGTTTCCTGCAATTCTGCCCCGCTTTCAAGTCCTCTTGGCAGCCTTACTTCAGTCTATTTTTGGACGATAGCTGTCATTTATAACTCTGCAGGTTTGTGAATTACAGTGCCCCTGAGCTCCTTTCTTCAACTCGGTTTCTTTTGAGCTGGCCGCAACACCGCAGGATGGCTTCAGGCCCTAATCTGGTTCCGGTACGGCATGCTGAGCCTTTGGTTATTTCCTCTTCCTGTTGGGAAATGAGAGTTAAATTTGCCCGTCCAGACACCTCCAGCTAGTCTCTCATTGGTTCTCGCTATTCCTGTTCATCTTCCGCAGAAATTGCAAACTGTGCCAAACAGGAGGTTAAAGGCGCTGACTCTCCAAGTGGGGAGAGTGTTAGTAAAGCGTCTGGAATGTTGCACCCGAGTACCAGGGGAGGAAACCTGAGACATATTTGAACACGTCTCCCGATCACATGGTTGATCATACTCTGGGATCCACATGCATGTTTTAGCTGAAGGAAGAATACCTAAAACCTGGGTAGTTGAAACCCGTGGAATGGGTACCATGCAATATGACTTCAAAGGGTCTTCATTTGCTCACCGAACCTCTCCAATCCTATCACTGCTGCGTTTATGCCCCTGTACACATGCTTGATTCTCTTTCGGAGACATAGCAATCCATAGGTTTTAAGATACTTACTAGTCAGGTACATTCTTAGGCGTTTAATATGCAGTGTTGAGTCCATTTCGTTGAGCAAGGAGTAGCTCTTGTCTATTCCATGTTTGACTTAAGGAGCTTTATCTGTGCTCATTTCAATCTCTGGTTTTATGCATCACCCCAACTCACCTTTACCCTTAAGCAAGCATAAGTTGGTTTTCTAAATTTGAGACCCTGTTCTGTTCTGTAATTCAGTTCCTGTGTAGCCAAGTTTACATTCCGTGTATTACTGATATCTTATGATGTTTCTTTTTCTGTGTGACTTATTTCAGTTAGAATCATCATACCTGAATCCACTCATTGTGATGCTAAGGGCCTGATGACATAGATTTCATTGCTGAGTGATATTGCTTTGTAAGTAAATACCACAACTTCTTTATCCATTTTTCACTTTCTGCGATGTTGAACTTGTACTCTAAACGAGGTTCTTGTAAACAGAGGCGTTCCAAACTTTGGGGTGGCTGTGTCTTTTTGATTTTAATTTCCCTAAGCTATAGGACCATAAGTGGCAGTGCCCTAGGCTCTGTTGCTTTGTTTTTTAGATGTTTCAGGAAACACCATACACTTCTCCCGAGTGTCTGTTGGCAATTTACATCCCGCCCATCAGCATAACAAGGCTCCCAGTTCTCCATGGCCTGTCCTGCCTTTCTGGATTTTACACGTTTTTCAGATGGCCCTTTTGACCGGGGGGAAGTGAGACTTCATTGTAGTGCAGATTTCCTTTGCAAGCTTGCTTGGTTGGCCAAAAAGGGCGTATGCGTTTTTTCCTGAATATATTCAGGAAAAAACGCATACGCCCTTTTTGGCCAAGTGCATCATTGTGGACGTTCTGCCTCTTTTCCTATGCTTTCAATGCAATTCCAGTCTACCTCCTGAAATCGGTTTCCTGCAATTCTGCCCCGCTTTCAAGTCCTCTTGGCAGCCTTACTTCAGTCTATTTTTGGACGATAGCTGTCATTTATAACTCTGCAGGTTTGTGAATTACAGTGCCCCTGAGCTCCTTTCTTCAACTCGCTTTCTTGTGACCTGGCCGCAACACCGCAGGATGGCTTCAGGCCCTAATCTGGTTCCGGCCCGGCATACTGAGCCTTTGGTTAATTCCTCTTCCTGGTGGGAAATGAGAGTTAAATTTGCCCGTCCAGACATCTCCAGCTAGCCTCTCATTGGTTCTCGCTATTCCTGTTCATCTTCCGCAGAAATTGCAAACTGGGCCAAACAGGAGGTTAAAGGGACTGACTCTCCAAGTGGGGAGAGTGTTAGTAAAGCGTCTGGAATGTTGCACCCGAGTACCAGGGGAGGAAAACTGAGACATATTTGAACACGTCTCCCGATCACATGGTTGATCATACTCTAGGTTCCACATGCATGTTTTAGCTGAAGGAAGAATACCTTAAACCTGGGTAGTTGAAACCCGTGGAATGGGTACCATGCAATATGACTTCAAAGGGTCTTCATTTGCTCACCGAACCTCTCCAATCCTATCACTGCTGCGTTTATGCCCCTGTACACATGCTTGATTCTCTTTCGGAGACATAGCAATCCATAGGTTTTAAGATACTTACTAGTCAGGTACATTCTTAGGCGTTTAATATGGGGTGTTGAGTCCATTTCGTTGAGCAAGGAGTAGCTCTTGTCTATTCCATATTTGGCTTAAGGAACTTTATCTGTGCTCATTTCAATCTCTGGTTTTATGCAGCACCCCAACTCACCTTTACCCTTAAGCAGGAATAAGTTGGTTTTCTAAATTTGAGACCCTGTTCTGTTCTGTAATTCAGTTCCTGTGTAGCCAAGTTTACATTCCGTGTATTACTGATATCTTATGATGTTTCTTTTTCTGTGTGACTTATTTCAGTTAGAATCATCATACCTGAATCCACTCATTGTGCTGCTAAGGGCCTGATGACACAGATTTCATTGCTGAGTGATATTGCTTTGTAAGTAAATACCACAACTTCTTTATCCATTTTTCACTTTCTGCGATGTTGAACTTGTACTGTAAACGAGGTTCTTGTAAACAGAGCCGTTCCAAACTTTGGGGTGGCTGTGTCTTTTTGATTTTAATTTCCCTAAGCTATAGGACCATGAGTGGAAGTGCCCTAGGTTCTGTTGCTTTGTTTTTTAGATGTTTCAGGAAACACCATACACTTCTCCCGAGTGGTTGTTGGCAATTTACAACCCGCCCATCAGCATAACAAGGCTCCCAGTTCTCCATGGCCTGTCCTGCCTTTCTGGATTTTACACTTTTTTCAGATGGCCCTTTTGACCGGGGGGAAGTGAGACTTCATTGTAGTGCAGATTTCCTTTGCAAGCTTGCTTGGTTGGCCAAAAAGGGCGTATGCGTTTTTTCCTGAATATATTCAGGAAAAAACGCATACGCCCTTTTTGGCCAAGTGCATCATTGTGGACGTTCTGCCTCTTTTCCTATGCTTTCAATGCAATTCCAGTCTACCTCCTGAAATCGGTTTCCTGCAATTCTGCCCCGCTTTCAAGTCCTCTTGGCAGCCTTACTTCAGTCTATTTTTGGACGATAGCTGTCATTTATAACTCTGCAGGTTTGTGAATTACAGTGCCCCTGAGCTCCTTTCTTCAACTCGGTTTCTTTTGAGCTGGCCGCAACACCGCAGGATGGCTTCAGGCCCTAATCTGGTTCCGGTAGGGCACGCTGAGCCTTTGGTTATTTCCTCTTCCTGTTGGGAAATGAGAGTTAAATTTGCCCGTCCAGACACCTCCAGCTAGCCTCTCATTGGTTCTCGCTATTCCTGTTCATCTTCCGCAGAAATTGCAAACTGTGCAAAACAGGAGGTTAAAGGCGCTGACTCTCCAAGTGGGGAGAGTGTTAGTAAAGCGTCTGGAATGTTGCACCCGAGTACCAGGGGAGGAAAACTGAGACATATTTGAACACGTCTCCCGATCACATGGTTGATCATACTCTGGGTTCCACATGCATGTTTTAGCTGAAGGAAGAATACCTAAAACCTGGGTAGTTGAAACCCGTGGAATGGGTACCATGCAATATGACTTCAAAGGGTCTTCATTTGCTCACCGAACCTCTCCAATCCTATCACTGCTGCGTTTATGCCCCTGTACACACGCTTGATTCTCTTTTGGAGACATAGCAATCCATAGGTTTTAAGATACTTACTAGTCATGTACATTCTTAGGCGTTTAATATGGGGTGTTGAGTCCATTTCGTTGAGCAAGGAGTAGCTCTTGTCTATTCCATATTTGGCTTAAGGAACTTTATCTGTGCTCATTTCAATCTCTGGTTTTATGCAGCACCCCAACTCACCTTTCCCCTTAAGCAAGCATAAGTTGGTTTTCTAAATTTGAGACCCTGTTCTGTTTTGGAATGCAGTTCCTGTGTAGCCAAGTTTACATTCCGTGTATTAGTGATATCTTATGATGTTTCTTTTTCTGTGTGACTTATTTCAGTTAGAATCATCGTACCTGAATCCACTCATTATGCTGCTACGGGCCTGATGACATAGATTTCATTGCTGAGTGATACTGCATTGTACGTAAGTACCACAAGTTCTTTATCCATTTTTCACTTTCTGTGTTATTGAACTTGTACGGTAAACGAGGTTCTTGTAAAAGGAGGCGTCCCAAACTTTGGGGTGGCTGTGTCTTTTTGATTTTAATTTCCCTAAGCTATAGGACCATAAGTGTAAGTGCCCTAGGCTCTGTTGCTTTGTTTTTTAGATGTTTCAGGAAACACCATACACTTCTCCCGAGTGGTTGTTGGCAATTTACATCCCGCCCATCAGCATAACAAGGCTCCCAGTTCTCCATGGCCTGTCCTGCCTTTCTGGATTTTACACTTTTTTCAGATGGCCCTTTTGACCGGGGGGAAGTGAGACTTCATTGTAGTGCAGATTTCCTTTGCAAGCTTGCTTGGTTGGCCAAAAAGGGCGTATGCGTTTTTTCCTGAATATATTCAGGAAAAAACGCATACGCCCTTTTTGGCCAAGTGCATCATTGTGGACGTTCTGCCTCTTTTCCTATGCTTTCAATGCAATTCCAGTCTACCTCCTGAAATCGGTTTCCTGCAATTCTGCCCCGCTTTCAAGTCCTCTTGGCAGCCTTACTTCAGTCTATTTTTGGACGATAGCTGTCATTTATAACTCTGCAGGTTTGTGAATTACAGTGCCCCTGAGCTCCTTTCTTCAACTCGCTTTTTTTTGAGCTGGCCGCAACACCGCAGGATGGCTCAGGCCCTAATCTGGTTCTGGCATGGCACGCTGAGCCTTTGGTTAATTCCTCTTCCTGGTAGGAAATGAGAGTTAAATTTGCCCGTCCAGACACCTCCAGCTAGTATCCATTGGTTCTCGCTATTCCTGTTCATCTTCCGCAGAAATTGCAAACTGGGCCAAACAGGAGGTTAAAGGGACTGACTCTCCAAGTCGGGAGAGTGTTAGTAAAGCGTCTGGAATGTTGCACCCGAGTACCAGGGGAGGAAAACTGAGACATATTTGAACACGTCTCCCGTTCACATGGTTGATCATACTTGGGTTCCACATGCATGTTTTAGCTGAAGGAAGAATACCTTAAACCTGGAGAGTTGAGACCCGTGTAATGGGTACCATGCAATATGACTTCAAAGGGTCTTCATTTGCTCACCGAACCTCTCCAATCCTATCACTGCTGCGTTTATGCCCCTGTACACATGCTTGATTCTCTTTCGGAGACATAGCAATCCATAGGTTTTAAGATACTTACTAGTCAGGTACATTCTTAGGCGTTTAATATGCGGTGTTGAGTCCATTTCGTTGAGCAAGGAGTAGCTCTTGTCTATTCCATATTTGACTTAAGGAACTTTATCTGTGCTCATTTCAATCTCTGGTTTTATGCAGCACCCCAACTCACCTTTACCCTTAAGCAAGCATAAGTTGGTTTTCTAAATTTGAGACCCTGTTCTGTTCTGTAATTCAGTTCCTGTGTAGCCAAGTTTACATTCCGTGTATTACTGATATCTTATGATGTTTCTTTTTCTGTGTGACTTATTTCAGTTAGAATCATCATACCTGAATCCACTCATTGTGCTGCTAAGGGCCTGATGACACAGATTTCATTGCTGAGTGATATTGCTTTGTAAGTAAATACCACAACTTCTTTATCCATTTTTCACTTTCTGCGATGTTGAACTTGTACTGTAAACGAGGTTCTTGTAAACAGAGCCGTTCCAAACTTTGCGGTGGCTGTGTCTTTTTGATTTTAATTTCCCTAAGCTATAGGACCATAAGTGGAAGTGCCCTAGGTTCTGTTGCTTTGTTTTTTAGATGTTTCAGGAAACACCATACACTTCTCCCGAGTGGTTGTTGGCAATTTACAACCCGCCCATCAGCATAACAAGGCTCCCAGTTCTCCATGGCCTGTCCTGCCTTTCTGGATTTTACACTTTTTTCAGATGGCCCTTTTGACCGGGGGGAAGTGAGACTTCATTGTAGTGCAGATTTCCTTTGCAAGCTTGCTTGGTTGGCCAAAAAGGGCGTATGCGTTTTTTCCTGAATATATTCAGGAAAAAACGCATACGCCCTTTTTGGCCAAGTGCATCATTGTGGACGTTCTGCCTCTTTTCCTATGCTTTCAATGCAATTCCAGTCTACCTCCTGAAATCGGTTTCCTGCAATTCTGCCCCGCTTTCAAGTCCTCTTGGCAGCCTTACTTCAGTCTATTTTTGGACGATAGCTGTCATTTATAACTCTGCAGGTTTGTGAATTACAGTGTCCCTGAGCTCCTTTCTTCAACTCGCTTTCTTGTGACCTGGCCGCAACACCGCAGGATGGCTTCAGGCCCTAATCTGGTTCCGGCCCGGCATGCTGAGCCTTTGGTTAATTCCTCTTCCTGGTGGGAAATGAGAGTTAAATTTGCCCGTCCAGACACCTCCAGCTAGCCTCTCATTGGTTCTCGCTATTCCTGTTCATCTTCCGCAGAAATTGCAAACTGGGCCAAACAGGAGGTTAAAGGGACTGACTCTCCCAGTGGGGAGAGTGTTAGTAAAGCGTCTGGAATGTTGCACCCGAGTACCAGGGGAGGAAAACTGAGACATATTTGAACACGTCTCCCGATCACATGGTTGATCATACTCTAGGTTCCACATGCATGTTTTAGCTGAAGGAAGAATACCTTAAACCTGGGTAGTTGAAACCCGTGGAATGGGTACCATGCAATATGACTTCAAAGGGTCTTCATTTGCTCACTGAACCTCTCCAATCCTATCACTGCTGCGTTTATGCCCCTGTACACATGCTTGATTGTCTTTTGGAGACATAGCAATCCATAGGTTTTAAGATACTTACTAGTCATGTACATTCTTAGGCGTTTAATATGGGGTGTTGAGTCCATTTCGTTGAGCAAGGAGTAGCTCTTGTCTATTCCATATTTGGCTTAAGGAACTTTATCTGTGCTCATTTCAATCTCTGGTTTTATGCAGCACCCCAACTCACCTTTACCCTTAAGCAGGAATAAGTTGGTTTTCTAAATTTGAGACCCTGTTCTGTTCTGTAATTCAGTTCCTGTGTAGCCAAGTTTACATTCCGTGTATTACTGATATCTTATGATGTTTCTTTTTCTGTGTGACTTATTTCAGTTAGAATCATCATACCTGAATCCACTCATTGTGCTGCTAAGGGCCTGATGACACAGATTTCATTGCTGAGTGATATTGCTTTGTAAGTAAATACCACAACTTCTTTATCCATTTTTCACTTTCTGCGATGTTGAACTTGTACTGTAAACGAGGTTCTTGTAAACAGAGGCGTTCCAAACTTTCGGGTGGCTGTGTCTTTTTGATTTTAATTTCCCTAAGCTATAGGACCATAAGTGGCAGTGCCCTAGGCTCTGTTGCTTTGTTTTTTAGATGTTTCAGGAAACACCATACACTTCTCCCGAGTGGTTGTTGGCAATTTACAACCCGCCCATCAGCATAACAAGGCTCCCAGTTCTCCATGGCCTGTCCTGCCTTTCTGGATTTTACACTTTTTTCAGATGGCCCTTTTGACCGGGGGGAAGTGAGACTTCATTGTAGTGCAGATTTCCTTTGCAAGCTTGCTTGGTTGGCCAAAAAGGGCGTATGCATTTTTTCCTGAATATATTCAGGAAAAAACGCATACGCCCTTTTTGGCCAAGTGCATCATTGTGGACGTTCTGCCTCTTTTCCTATGCTTTCAATGCAATTCCAGTCTACCTCCTGAAATCAGTTTCCTGCAATTCTGCCCCGCTTTCAAGTCCTCTTGGCAGCCTTACTTCAGTCTATTTTTGGACGATAGCTGTCATTTATAACTCTGCAGGTTTGTGAATTACAGTGCCCCTGAGCTCCTTTCTTCAACTCGGTTTCTTTTGAGCTGGCCGCAACACCGCAGGATGGCTTCAGGCCCTAATCTGGTTCCGGTACGGCATGCTGAGCCTTTGGTTATTTCCTCTTCCTGTTGGGAAATGAGAGTTAAATTTGCCCGTCCAGACACCTCCAGCTAGTCTCTCATTGGTTCTCGCTATTCCTGTTCATCTTCCGCAGAAATTGCAAACTGTGCCAAACAGGAGGTTAAAGGCGCTGACTCTCCAAGTGGGGAGAGTGTTAGTAAAGCGTCTGGAATGTTGCACCCGAGTACCAGGGGAGGAAACCTGAGACATATTTGAACACGTCTCCCGATCACATGGTTGATCATACTCTGGGTTCCACATGCATGTTTTAGCTGAAGGAAGAATACCTAAAACCTGGGTAGTTGAAACCCGTGGAATGGGTACCATGCAATATGACTTCAAAGGGTCTTCATTTGCTCACCGAACCTCTCCAATCCTATCACTGCTGCGTTTATGCCCCTGTACACATGCTTGATTCTCTTTCGGAGACATAGCAATCCATAGGTTTTAAGATACTTACTAGTCAGGTACATTCTTAGGCGTTTAATATGCGGTGTTGAGTCCATTTCGTTGAGCAAGGAGTAGCTCTTGTCTATTCCATGTTTGACTTAAGGAACTTTATCTGTGCTCATTTCAATCTCTGGTTTTATGCATCACCCCAACTCACCTTTACCCTTAAGCAAGCATAAGTTGGTTTTCTAAATTTGAGACCCTGTTCTGTTCTGTAATTCAGTTCCTGTGTAGCCAAGTTTACATTCCGTGTATTACTGATATCTTATGATGTTTCTTTTTCTGTGTGACTTATTTCAGTTAGAATCATCATACCTGAATCCACTCATTGTGATGCTTAAGGCCGTATGACATAGATTTCATTGCTGAGTGATATTGCTTTGTAAGTAAATACCACAACTTCTTTATCCATTTTTCACTTTCTGCGATGTTGAACTTGTACTGTAAACGAGGTTCTTGTAAACAGAGGCGTTCCAAACTTTGGGGTGGCTGTGTCTTTTTGATTTTAATTTCCCTAAGCTATAGGACCATAAGTGGCAGTGCCCTAGGCTCTGTTGCTTTGTTTTTTAGATGTTTCAGGAAACACCATACACTTCTCCCGAGTGTCTGTTGGCAATTTACATCCCGCCCATCAGCATAACAAGGCTCCCAGTTCTCCATGGCCTGTCCTGCCTTTCTGGATTTTACACTTTTTTCAGATGGCCCTTTTGACCGGGGGGAAGTGAGACTTCATTGTAGTGCAGATTTCCTTTGCAAGCTTGCTTGGTTGGCCAAAAAGGGCGTATGCGTTTTTTCCTGAATATATTCAGGAAAAAACGCATACGCCCTTTTTGGCCAAGTGCATCATTGTGGACGTTCTGCCTCTTTTCCTATGCTTTCAATGCAATTCCAGTCTACCTCCTGAAATCGGTTTCCTGCAATTCTGCCCCGCTTTCAAGTCCTCTTGGCAGCCTTACTTCAGTCTATTTTTGGACGATAGCTGTCATTTATAACTCTGCAGGTTTGTGAATTACAGTGCCCCTGAGCTCCTTTCTTCAACTCGCTTTCTTGTGACCTGGCCGCAACACCGCAGGATGGCTTCAGGCCCTAATCTGGTTCCGGCCCGGCATACTGAGCCTTTGGTTAATTCCTCTTCCTGGTGGGAAATGAGAGTTAAATTTGCCCGTCCAGACATCTCCAGCTAGCCTCTCATTGGTTCTCGCTATTCCTGTTCATCTTCCGCAGAAATTGCAAACTGGGCCAAACAGGAGGTTAAAGGGACTGACTCTCCAAGTGGGGAGAGTGTTAGTAAAGCGTCTGGAATGTTGCACCCGAGTACCAGGGGAGGAAAACTGAGACATATTTGAACACGTCTCCCGATCACATGGTTGATCATACTCTAGGTTCCACATGCATGTTTTAGCTGAAGGAAGAATACCTTAAACCTGGGTAGTTGAAACCCGTGGAATGGGTACCATGCAATATGACTTCAAAGGGTCTTCATTTGCTCACCGAACCTCTCCAATCCTATCACTGCTGCGTTTATGCCCCTGTACACATGCTTGATTCTCTTTTGGAGACATAGCAATCCATAGGTTTTAAGATACTTACTAGTCAGGTACATTCTTAGGCGTTTAATATGGGGTGTTGAGTCCATTTCGTTGAGCAAGGAGTAGCTCTTGTCTATTCCATGTTTGACTTAAGGAACTTTATCTGTGCTCATTTCAATCTCTGGTTTTATGCATCACCCCAACTCACCTTTACCCTTAAGCAAGCATAAGTTGGTTTTCTAAATTTGAGACCCTGTTCTGTTCTGTAATTCAGTTCCTGTATAGCCAAGTTTCCATTCCATGTATTACTGATATCTTATGATGTTTCTTTTTCTGTGTGACTTATTTCAGTTAGAATCATCATACCTGAATCCACTCATTGTGCTGCTAAGGGCCTGATGACACAGATTTCATTGCTGAGTGATATTGCTTTGTAAGTAAATACCACAACTTCTTTATCCATTTTTCACTTTCTGCGATGTTGAACTTGTACTGTAAACGAGGTTCTTGTAAACAGAGCCGTTCCAAACTTTGGGGTGGCTGTGTCTTTTTGATTTTAATTTCCCTAAGCTATAGGACCATGAGTGGAAGTGCCCTAGGTTCTGTTGCTTTGTTTTTTAGATGTTTCAGGAAACACCATACACTTCTCCCGAGTGGTTGTTGGCAATTTACAACCCGCCCATCAGCATAACAAGGCTCCCAGTTCTCCATGGCCTGTCCTGCCTTTCTGGATTTTACACTTTTTTCAGATGGCCCTTTTGACCGGGGGGAAGTGAGACTTCATTGTAGTGCAGATTTCCTTTGCAAGCTTGCTTGGTTGGCCAAAAAGGGCGTATGCATTTTTTCCTGAATATATTCAGGAAAAAACGCATACGGCCTTTTTGGCCAAGTGCATCATTGTGGACGTTCTGCCTCTTTTCCTATGCTTTCAATGCAATTCCAGTCTACCTCCTGAAATCGGTTTCCTGCAATTCTGCCCCGCTTTCAAGTCCTCTTGGCAGCCTTACTTCAGTCTATTTTTGGACGATAGCTGTCATTTATAACTCTGCAGGTTTGTGAATTACAGTGCCCCTGAGCTCCTTTCTTCAACTCGGTTTCTTTTGAGCTGGCCGCAACACCGCAGGATGGCTTCAGGCCCTAATCTGGTTCCGGTACGGCATGCTGAGCCTTTGGTTATTTCCTCTTCCTGTTGGGAAATGAGAGTTAAATTTGCCCGTCCAGACACCTCCAGCTAGTCTCTCATTGGTTCTCGCTATTCCTGTTCATCTTCCGCAGAAATTGCAAACTGTGCCAAACAGGAGGTTAAAGGCGCTGACTCTCCAAGTGGGGAGAGTGTTAGTAAAGCGTCTGGAATGTTGCACCCGAGTACCAGGAGAGGAAACCTGAGACATATTTGAACACGTCTCCCGATCACATGGTTGATCATACTCTGGGTTCCACATGCATGTTTTAGCTGAAGGAAGAATACCTAAAACCTGGGTAGTTGAAACCCGTGGAATGGGTACCATGCAATATGACTTCAAAGGGTCTTCATTTGCTCACCGAACCTCTCCAATCCTATCACTGCTGCGTTTATGCCCCTGTACACATGCTTGATTCTCTTTCGGAGACATAGCAATCCATAGGTTTTAAGATACTTACTAGTCAGGTACATTCTTAGGCGTTTAATATGCGGTGTTGAGTCCATTTCGTTGAGCAAGGAGTAGCTCTTGTCTATTCCATGTTTGACTTAAGGAACTTTATCTGTGCTCATTTCAATCTCTGGTTTTATGCATCACCCCAACTCACCTTTACCCTTAAGCAAGCATAAGTTGGTTTTCTAAATTTGAGACCCTGTTCTGTTCTGTAATTCAGTTCCTGTGTAGCCAAGTTTACATTCCGTGTATTACTGATATCTTATGATGTTTCTTTTTCTGTGTGACTTATTTCAGTTAGAATCATCATACCTGAATCCACTCATTGTGATGCTAAGGGCCTGATGACATAGATTTCATTGCTGAGTGATATTGCTTTGTAAGTAAATACCACAACTTCTTTATCCATTTTTCACTTTCTGCGATGTTGAACTTGTACTGTAAACGAGGTTCTTGTAAACAGAGGCGTTCCAAACTTTGGGGTGGCTGTGTCTTTTTGATTTTAATTTCCCTAAGCTATAGGACCATAAGTGGCAGTGCACTAGGCTCTGTTGCTTTGTTTTTTAGATGTTTCAGGAAACACCATACACTTCTCCCGAGTGTCTGTTGGCAATTTACATCCCGCCCATCAGCATAACAAGGCTCCCAGTTCTCCATGGCCTGTCCTGCCTTTCTGGATTTTACACTTTTTTCAGATGGCCCTTTTGACCGGGGGGAAGTGAGACTTCATTGTAGTGCAGATTTCCTTTGCAAGCTTGCTTGGTTGGCCAAAAAGGGCGTATGCGTTTTTTCCTGAATATATTCAGGAAAAAACGCATACGCCCTTTTTGGCCAAGTGCATCATTGTGGACGTTCTGCCTCTTTTCCTATGCTTTCAATGCAATTCCAGTCTACCTCCTGAAATCGGTTTCCTGCAATTCTGCCCCGCTTTCAAGTCCTCTTGGCAGCCTTACTTCAGTCTATTTTTGGACGATAGCTGTCATTTATAACTCTGCAGGTTTGTGAATTACAGTGCCCCTGAGCTCCTTTCTTCAACTCGCTTTCTTGTGACCTGGCCGCAACACCGCAGGATGGCTTCAGGCCCTAATCTGGTTCCGGCCCGGCATACTGAGCCTTTGGTTAATTCCTCTTCCTGGTGGGAAATGAGAGTTAAATTTGCCCGTCCAGACATCTCCAGCTAGCCTCTCATTGGTTCTCGCTATTCCTGTTCATCTTCCGCAGAAATTGCAAACTGGGCCAAACAGGAGGTTAAAGGGACTGACTCTCCAAGTGGGGAGAGTGTTAGTAAAGCGTCTGGAATGTTGCACCCGAGTACCAGGGGAGGAAAACTGAGACATATTTGAACACGTCTCCCGATCACATGGTTGATCATACTCTAGGTTCCACATGCATGTTTTAGCTGAAGGAAGAATACCTTAAACCTGGGTAGTTGAAACCCGTGGAATGGGTACCATGCAATATGACTTCAAAGGGTCTTCATTTGCTCACCGAACCTCTCCAATCCTATCACTGCTGCGTTTATGCCCCTGTACACATGCTTGATTCTCTTTCGGAGACATAGCAATCCATAGGTTTTAAGATACTTACTAGTCAGGTACATTCTTAGGCGTTTAATATGGGGTGTTGAGTCCATTTCGTTGAGCAAGGAGTAGCTCTTGTCTATTCCATATTTGGCTTAAGGAACTTTATCTGTGCTCATTTCAATCTCTGGTTTTATGCAGCACCCCAACTCACCTTTACCCTTAAGCAGGAATAAGTTGGTTTTCTAAATTTGAGACCCTGTTCTGTTCTGTAATTCAGTTCCTGTGTAGCCAAGTTTACATTCCGTGTATTACTGATATCTTATGATGTTTCTTTTTCTGTGTGACTTATTTCAGTTAGAATCATCATACCTGAATCCACTCATTGTGCTGCTAAGGGCCTGATGACACAGATTTCATTGCTGAGTGATATTGCTTTGTAAGTAAATACCACAACTTCTTTATCCATTTTTCACTTTCTGCGATGTTGAACTTGTACTGTAAACGAGGTTCTTGTAAACAGAGCCGTTCCAAACTTTGGGGTGGCTGTGTCTTTTTGATTTTAATTTCCCTAAGCTATAGGACCATGAGTGGAAGTGCCCTAGGTTCTGTTGCTTTGTTTTTTAGATGTTTCAGGAAACACCATACACTTCTCCCGAGTGGTTGTTGGCAATTTACAACCCGCCCATCAGCATAACAAGGCTCCCAGTTCTCCATGGCCTGTCCTGCCTTTCTGGATTTTACACTTTTTTCAGATGGCCCTTTTGACCGGGGGGAAGTGAGACTTCATTGTAGTGCAGATTTCCTTTGCAAGCTTGCTTGGTTGGCCAAAAAGGGCGTATGCGTTTTTTCCTGAATATATTCAGGAAAAAACGCATACGCCCTTTTTGGCCAAGTGCATCATTGTGGACGTTCTGCCTCTTTTCCTATGCTTTCAATGCAATTCCAGTCTACCTCCTGAAATCGGTTTCCTGCAATTCTGCCCCGCTTTCAAGTCCTCTTGGCAGCCTTACTTCAGTCTATTTTTGGACGATAGCTGTCATTTATAACTCTGCAGGTTTGTGAATTACAGTGCCCCTGAGCTCCTTTCTTCAACTCGGTTTCTTTTGAGCTGGCCGCAACACCGCAGGATGGCTTCAGGCCCTAATCTGGTTCCGGTAGGGCACGCTGAGCCTTTGGTTATTTCCTCTTCCTGTTGGGAAATGAGAGTTAAATTTGCCCGTCCAGACACCTCCAGCTAGCCTCTCATTGGTTCTCGCTATTCCTGTTCATCTTCCGCAGAAATTGCAAACTGTGCAAAACAGGAGGTTAAAGGCGCTGACTCTCCAAGTGGGGAGAGTGTTAGTAAAGCGTCTGGAATGTTGCACCCGAGTACCAGGGGAGGAAAACTGAGACATATTTGAACACGTCTCCCGATCACATGGTTGATCATACTCTGGGTTCCACATGCATGTTTTAGCAGAAGGAAGAATACCTAAAACCTGGGTAGTTGAAACCCGTGGAATGGGTACCATGCAATATGACTTCAAAGGGTCTTCATTTGCTCACCGAACCTCTCCAATCCTATCACTGCTGCGTTTATGCCCCTGTACACACGCTTGATTCTCTTTTGGAGACATAGCAATCCATAGGTTTTAAGATACTTACTAGTCATGTACATTCTTAGGCGTTTAATATGGGGTGTTGAGTCCATTTCGTTGAGCAAGGAGTAGCTCTTGTCTATTCCATATTTGGCTTAAGGAACTTTATCTGTGCTCATTTCAATCTCTGGTTTTATGCAGCACCCCAACTCACCTTTCCCCTTAAGCAAGCATAAGTTGGTTTTCTAAATTTGAGACCCTGTTCTGTTTTGGAATGCAGTTCCTGTGTAGCCAAGTTTACATTCCGTGTATTAGTGATATCTTATGATGTTTCTTTTTCTGTGTGACTTATTTCAGTTAGAATCATCGTACCTGAATCCACTCATTATGCTGCTACGGGCCTGATGACATAGATTTCATTGCTGAGTGATACTGCATTGTACGTAAGTACCACAAGTTCTTTATCCATTTTTCACTTTCTGTGTTATTGAACTTGTACGGTAAACGAGGTTCTTCTAAAAGGAGGCGTCCCAAACTTTGGGGTGGCTGTGTCTTTTTGATTTTAATTTCCCTAAGCTATAGGACCATAAGTGGCAGTGCCCTAGGCTCTGTTGCTTTGTTTTTTAGATGTTTCAGGAAACACCATACACTTCTCCCGAGTGGTTGTTGGCAATTTACATCCCGCCCATCAGCATAACAAGGCTCCCAGTTCTCCATGGCCTGTCCTGCCTTTCTGGATTTTACACTTTTTTCAGATGGCCCTTTTGACCGGGGGGAAGTGAGACTTCATTGTAGTGCAGATTTCCTTTGCAAGCTTGCTTGGTTGGCCAAAAAGGGCGTATGCGTTTTTTCCTGAATATATTCAGGAAAAAACGCATACGCCCTTTTTGGCCAAGTGCATCATTGTGGACGTTCTGCCTCTTTTCCTATGCTTTCAATGCAATTCCAGTCTACCTCCTGAAATCGGTTTCCTGCAATTCTGCCCCGCTTTCAAGTCCTCTTGGCAGCCTTACTTCAGTCTATTTTTGGACGATAGCTGTCATTTATAACTCTGCAGGTTTGTGAATTACAGTGCCCCTGAGCTCCTTTCTTCAACTCGCTTTTTTTTGAGCTGGCCGCAACACGGCAGGATGGCTCAGGCCCTAATCTGGTTCTGGCATGGCACGCTGAGCCTTTGGTTAATTCCTCTTCCTGGTAGGAAATGAGAGTTAAATTTGCCCGTCCAGACACCTCCAGCTAGTATCCATTGGTTCTCGCTATTCCTGTTCATCTTCCGCAGAAATTGCAAACTGGGCCAAACAGGAGGTTAAAGGGACTGACTCTCCAAGTCGGGAGAGTGTTAGTAAAGCGTCTGGAATGTTGCACCCGAGTACCAGGGGAGGAAAACTGAGACATATTTGAACACGTCTCCCGTTCACATGGTTGATCATACTTGGGTTCCACATGCATGTTTTAGCTGAAGGAAGAATACCTTAAACCTGGAGAGTTGAGACCCGTGTAATGGGTACCATGCAATATGACTTCAAAGGGTCTTCATTTGCTCACCGAACCTCTCCAATCCTATCACTGCTGCGTTTATGCCCCTGTACACATGCTTGATTCTCTTTCGGAGACATAGCAATCCATAGGTTTTAAGATACTTACTAGTCATGTACATTCTTAGGCGTTTAATATGCGGTGTTGAGTCCATTTCGTTGAGCAAGGAGTAGCTCTTGTCTATTCCATATTTGACTTAAGGAACTTTATCTGTGCTCATTTCAATCTCTGGTTTTATGCAGCACCCCAACTCACCTTTACCCTTAAGCAAGCATAAGTTGGTTTTCTAAATTTGAGACCCTGTTCTGTTCTGTAATTCAGTTCCTGTGTAGCCAAGTTTACATTCCGTGTATTACTGATATCTTATGATGTTTCTTTTTCTGTGTGACTTATTTCAGTTAGAATCATCATACCTGAATCCACTCATTGTGCTGCTAAGGGCCTGATGACACAGATTTCATTGCTGAGTGATATTGCTTTGTAAGTAAATACCACAACTTCTTTATCCATTTTTCACTTTCTGCGATGTTGAACTTGTACTGTAAACGAGGTTCTTGTAAACAGAGCCGTTCCAAACTTTGCGGTGGCTGTGTCTTTTTGATTTTAATTTCCCTAAGCTATAGGACCATAAGTGGGAGTGCCCTAGGTTCTGTTGCTTTGTTTTTTAGATGTTTCAGGAAACACCATACGCTTCTCCCGAGTGGTTGTTGGCAATTTACAACCCGCCCATCAGCATAACAAGGCTCCCAGTTCTCCATGGCCTGTCCTGCCTTTCTGGATTTTACACTTTTTTCAGATGGCCCTTTTGACCGGGGGGAAGTGAGACTTCATTGTAGTGCAGATTTCCTTTGCAAGCTTGCTTGGTTGGCCAAAAAGGGCGTATGCGTTTTTTCCTGAATATATTCAGGAAAAAACGCATACGCCCTTTTTGGCCAAGTGCATCATTGTGGACGTTCTGCCTCTTTTCCTATGCTTTCAATGCAATTCCAGTCTACCTCCTGAAATCGGTTTCCTGCAATTCTGCCCCGCTTTCAAGTCCTCTTGGCAGCCTTACTTCAGTCTATTTTTGGACGATAGCTGTCATTTATAACTCTGCAGGTTTTTGAATTACAGTGCCCCTGAGCTCCTTTCTTCAACTCGGTTTGTTTTGAGCTGGCCGCAACACCGCAGGATGGCTTCAGGCCCTAATCTGGTTCCGGTACGGCACGCTGAGCCTTTGGTTATTTCCTCTTCCTGTTGGGAAATGAGAGTTAAATTTGCCCGTCCAGACACCTCAAGCTAGCCTCTCATTGGTTCTCGCTATTCCTGTTCATCTTCCGCAGAAATTGCAAACTGTGCCAAACAGGAGGTTAAAGGCGCTGACTCTCCAAGAGGGGAGAGTGTTAGGAAAGCATCTGGAATGTTGCACCCGAGTACCAGGGGAGGAAAACTGAGATATATTTGAACACGCCTCCCGATCACATGGTTGATCATACTCTGGGTTCCACATGCATATTTTAGCTGAAGGAAGAATACCTAAAACCTGGGTAGTTGAAACCCGTGGAATGGGTACCATGCAATATGACTTCAAAGGGTCTTCATTTGCTCACCGAACCTCTCCAATCCTATCACTGCTGCGTTTATGCCCCTGTACACACGCTTGATTCTCTTTTGGAGACATAGCAATCGATAGGTTTTAAGATACTTACTAGTCAGGTACATTCTTAGTTGTTTAATATGGGGTGTTGAGTCCATTTCGTTGAGCAAGGAGTAGCTCTTGTCTATTCCATATTTGACTTAAGGAACTTTATCTGTGCTCATTTCAATCTCTGGTTTTATGCAGCACCCCAACTCACCTTTACCCTTAAGCAAGCATAAGTTGGTTTTCTAAATTTGAGACCCTGTTCTGTTTTGGAATGCAGTTCCTGTGTAGCCAAGTTTACATTCCGTGTATTACTGATATCTTATGATGTTTCTTTTTCTGTGTGACTTATTTCAGTTAGAATCATCGTACCTGAATCCACTCATTATGCTGCTACGGGCCTGATGACATAGATTTCATTGCTGAGTGATACTGCATTGTACGTAAGTACCACAAGTTCTTTATCCATTTTTCACTTTCTGTGATATTGAACTTGTACGGTAAACGAGGTTCTTGTAAACGGAGGCGTCCCAAACTTTGGGGTGGCTGTGTCTTTTTGATTTTAATTTCCCTAAGCTATAGGACCATAAGTGGCAGTGCCCTAGGCTCTGTTGCTTTGTTTTTTAGATGTTTCAGGAAACACCATACACTTCTCCCGAGTGTCTGTTGGCAATTTACATCCCGCCCATCAGCATAACAAGGCTCCCAGTTCTCCATGGCCTGTCCTGCCTTTCTGGATTTTACACTTTTTTCAGATGGCCCTTTTGACCGGGGGGAAGTGAGACTTCATTGTAGTGCAGATTTCCTTTGCAAGCTTGCTTGGTTGGCCAAAAAGGGCGTATGCGTTTTTTCCTGAATATATTCAGGAAAAAACGCATACGCCCTTTTTGGCCAAGTGCATCATTGTGGACGTTCTGCCTCTTTTCCTATGCTTTCAATGCAATTCCAGTCTACCTCCTGAAATCGGTTTCCTGCAATTCTGCCCCGCTTTCAAGTCCTCTTGGCAGCCTTACTTCAGTCTATTTTTGGACGATAGCTGTCATTTATAACTCTGCAGGTTTGTGAATTACAGTGCCCCTGAGCTCCTTTCTTCAACTCGCTTTCTTGTGACCTGGCCGCAACACGGCAGGATGGCTTCAGGCCCTAATCTGGTTCTGGCATGGCACGCTGAGCCTTTGGTTATTTCCTCTTCCTGGTGGGAAATGAGAGTTAAATTTGCCCGTCCAGACACCTCCCGCTAGTCTCCATTGGTTCTCGCTATTCCTGTTCATCTTCCGCAGAAATTGCAAACTGGGCCAAACAGGAGGTTAAAGGCGCTGACTCTCCAAGTGGGGAGAGTGTTAGTAAAGCGTCTGGAATGTTGCACCCGAGTACCAGGGGAGGAAAACTGAGACATATTTGAACACGTCTCCCGTTCACATGGTTGATCATACTTAGGTTCCACATGCATGTTTTAGCTGAAGGAAGAATACCTTAAACCTGGGTAGTTGAAACCCGTGGAATGGGTACCATGCAATATGACTTCAAAGGGTCTTCATTTGCTCACCGAACCTCTCCAATCCTATCACTGCTGCGTTTATGCCCCTGTACACATGCTTGATTCTCTTTCGGAGACATAGCAATCCATAGGTTTTAAGATACTTACTAGTCAGGTACATTCTTAGGCGTTTAATATGCGGTGTTGAGTCCATTTCGTTGAGCAAGGAGTAGCTCTTGTCTATTCCATATTTGACTTAAGGAACTTTATCTGTGCTCATTTCAATCTCTGGTTTTATGCAGCACCCCAACTCACCTTTACCCTTAAGCAAGCATAAGTTGGTTTTCTAAATTTGAGACCCTGTTCTGTTCTGTAATTCAGTTCCTGTGTAGCCAAGTTTACATTCCATGTATTACTGATATCTTATGATGTTTCTTTTTCTGTGTGACTTATTTCAGTTAGAATCATCATACCTGAATCCACTCATTGTGATGCTAAGGGCCTGATGACATAGATTTCATTGCTGAGTGATATTGCTTTGTAAGTAAATACCACAACTTCTTTATCCATATTTCACTTTCTGCGATGTTGAACTTGTACTGTAAACGAGGTTCTTGTAAACAGAGGCGTCCCAAACTTTGGGGTGGCTGTGTCTTTTTGATTTTAATTTCCCTAAGCTATAGGACCATAAGTGGCAGTGCCCTAGGCTCTGTTGCTTTGTTTTTTAGATGTTTCAGGAAACACCATACACTTCTCCCGAGTGTCTGTTGGCAATTTACATCCCGCCCATCAGCATAACAAGGCTCCCAGTTCTCCATGGCCTGTCCTGCCTTTCTGGATTTTACACTTTTTTCAGATGGCCCTTTTGACCGGGGGGAAGTGAGACTTCATTGTAGTGCAGATTTCCTTTGCAAGCTTGCTTGGTTGGCCAAAAAGGGCGTATGCGTTTTTTCCTGAATATATTCAGGAAAAAACGCATACGCCCTTTTTGGCCAAGTGCATCATTGTGGACGTTCTGCCTCTTTTCCTATGCTTTCAATGCAATTCCAGTCTACCTCCTGAAATCGGTTTCCTGCAATTCTGCCCCGCTTTCAAGTCCTCTTGGCAGCCTTACTTCAGTCTATTTTTGGACGATAGCTGTCATTTATAACTCTGCAGGTTTGTGAATTACAGTGCCCCTGAGCTCCTTTCTTCAACTCGCTTTCTTGTGACCTGGCCGCAACACCGCAGGATGGCTTCAGGCCCTAATCTGGTTCCGGCCCGGCATGCTGAGCCTTTGGTTAATTCCTCTTCCTGTTGGGAAATGAGAGTTAAATTTGCCCGTCCAGACACCTCCAGCTAGCCTCTCATTGGTTCTCGCTATTCCTGTTCATCTTCCGCAGAAATTGCAAACTGGGCCAAACAGGAGGTTAAAGGGACTGACTCTCCAAGTGGGGAGAGTGTTAGTAAAGCGTCTGGAATGTTGCATCCGAGTACCAGGGGAGGAAAACTGAGACATATTTGAACACGTCTCCCGTTCACATGGTTGATCATACTTGGGTTCCACATGCATGTTTTAGCTGAAGGAAGAATACCTTAAACCTGGAGAGTTGAGACCCGTGTAATGGGTACCATGCAATATGACTTCAAAGGGTGTTCATTTGCTCACCGAACCTCTCCAATCCTATCACTGCTGCGTTTATGCCCCTGTACACATGCTTGATTCTCTTTCGGAGACATAGCAATCCATAGGTTTTAAGATACTTACTAGTCAGGTACATTCTTAGGCGTTTAATATGCGGTGTTGAGTCCATTTCGTTGAGCAAGGAGTAGCTCTTGTCTATTCCATATTTGGCTTAAGGAACTTTATCTGTGCTCATTTCAATCTCTGGTTTTATGCAGCACCCCACCTCACCTTTCCCCTTAAGCAAGCATAAGTAGGTTTTCTAAATTTGAGACCCTGTTCTGTTCTGTAATTCAGTTCCTGTGTAGCCAAGTTTACATTCCGTGTATTACTGATATCTTATGTTTCTTTTTCTGTGTGACTTATTTCAGTTAGAATCATCATACCTGAATCCACTCATTGTGCTGCTAAGGGCCTGATGACACAGATTTCATTGCTGAGTGATATTGCTTTGTAAGTAAATACCACAACTTCTTTATCCATTTTTCACTTTCTGCGATGTTGAACTTGTACTGTAAACGAGGTTCTTGTAAACAGAGTCGTTCCAAACTTTGCGGTGGCTGTGTCTTTTTGATTTTAATTTCCCTAAGCTATAGGACCATAAGTGGAAGTGCCCTAGGTTCTGTTGCTTTGTTTTTTAGATGTTTCAGGAAACACCATACACTTCTCCCGAGTGGTTGTTGGCAATTTACAACCCGCCAATCAGCATAACAAGGCTCCCAGTTCTCCATGGCCTGTCCTGCCTTTCTGGATTTTACACATTTTTCAGATGGCCCTTTTGACCGGGGGGAAGTGAGACTTCATTGTAGTGCAGATTTCCTTTGCAAGCTTGCTTGGTTGGCCAAAAAGGGCGTATGCGTTTTTTCCTGAATATATTCAGGAAAAAACGCATACGCCCTTTTTGGCTAAGTGCATCATTGTGGATGTTCTGCCTCTTTTCCTATGCTTTCAATGCAATTCCAGTCTACCTCCTGAAATCGGTTTCCTGCAATTCTGCCCCGATTTCAAGTCCTCTTGGCAGCCTTACTTCAGTCTATTTTTGGACGATAGCTGTCATTTATAACTCTGCAGGTTTGTGAATTACAGTGCCCCTGAGCTCCTTTCTTCAACTCGGTTTGTTTTGAGCTGGCCGCAACACTGCAGGATGGCTTCAGGCCCTAATCTGGTTCCGGTACGGCACGCTGAGCCTTTGGTTATTTCCTCTTCCTGTTGGGAAATGAGAGTTAAATTTGCCCGTCCAGACACCTGAAGCTAGCCTCTCATTGGTTCTCGCTATTCCTGTTCATCTTCCGCAGAAATTGCAAACTGGGCCAAACAGGAGGTTAAAGGCGCTGACTCTCCAAGTGGGGAGAGTGTTAGTAAAGCATCTGGAATGTTGCACCCGAGTACCAGGGGAGGAAAACTGAGATATATTTGAACACGCCTCCCGATCACATGGTTGATCATACTCTGGGTTCCACATGCATATTTTAGCTGAAGGAAGAATACCTAAAACCTGGGTAGTTGAAACCCGTGGAATGGGTACCATGCAATATGACTTCAAAGGGTCTTCATTTGCTCACCGAACCTCTCCAATCCTATCACTGCTGCGTTTATGCCCCTGTACACATGCTTGATTCTCTTTCGGAGACATAGCAATCCATAGGTTTTAAGATACTTACTAGTCAGGTACATTCTTAGGCGTTTAATATGCGGTGTTGAGTCCATTTCGTCGAGCAAGGAGTAGCTCTTGTCTATTCCATATTTGGCTTAAGGAACTTTATCTGTGCTCATTTCAATCTCTGGTTTTATGCAGCACCCCAACTCACCTTTCCCCTTAAGCAAGCATAAGTTGGTTTTCTAAATTTGAGACCCTGTTCTGTTTTGGAATGCAGTTCCTGTGTAGCCAAGTTTACATTCCGTGTATTACTGATATCTTATGATGTTTCTTTTTCTGTGTGACTTATTTCAGTTAGAATCATCGTACCTGAATCCACTCATTATGCTGCTACGGGCCTGATGACATAGATTTCATTGCTGAGTGATACTGCATTGTACGTAAGTACCACAAGTTCTTTATCCATTTTTCACATTCTGTGATATTGAACTTGTACGGTAAACGAGGTTCTTGTAAACGGAGGCGTCCCAAACATTGGGGTGGCTGTGTCTTTTTGATTTTAATTTCCCTAAGCTATAGGACCATAAGTGGTAGTGCCCTAGGTTCTGTTGCTTTGTTTTTTAGATGTTTCAGGAAACACCATACACTTCTCCCGAGTGGTTGTTGGCAATTTACATCCCGCCCATCAGCATAACTAGGCTCCCAGTTCTCCATGGCCTGTCCTGCCTTTCTGGATTTTACACTTTTTTCAGATGGCCCTTTAGACCGGGGGGAAGTGAGACTTCATTGTAGTGCAGATTTCCTTTGCAAGCTTGCTTGGTTGGCCAAAAAGGGCGTATGCGTTTTTTCCTGAATATATTCAGGAAAAAACGCATACGCCCTTTTTGGCCAAGTGCATCATTGTGGACGTTCTGCCTCTTTTCCTATGCTTTCAATGCAATTCCAGTCTACCTCCTGAAATCGGTTTCCTGCAATTCTGCCCCGCTTTCAAGTCCTCTTGGCAGCCTTACTTCAGTCTATTTTTGGACGATAGCTGTCATTTATAACTCTGCAGGTTTGTGAATTACAGTGCCCCTGAGCTCCTTTCTTCAACTCGCTTTCTTTTGAGCTGGCCGCAACACCGCAGGATGGCTTCAGGCCCTAATCTGGTTCCGGTACGGCACGCTGAGCCTTTGGTTATTTCCTCTTCCTGGTGGGAAATGAGAGTTAAATTTGCCCGTCCAGACACCTCCAGCTAGCCTCTCATTGGTTCTCGCTATTCCTGTTCATCTTCCGCAGAAATTGCAAACTGGGCCAAACAGGAGGTTAAAGGCGCTGACTCTCCAAGTGGGGAGAGTGTTAGTAAAGCGTCTGGAATGTTGCACCTGAGTACCAGGGGAGGAAAACTGAGACATATTTGAACACGTCTCCCGTTCACATGGTTGATCATACTTGGGTTCCACATGCATGTTTTAGCTGAAGGAAGAATACCTTAAACCTGGAGAGTTGAGACCCGTGTAATGGGTACCATGCAATATGACTTCAAAGGGTCTTCATTTGCTCACCGAACCTCTCCAATCCTATCACTGCTGCGTTTATGCCCCTGTACACATGCTTGATTCTGTTTTGGAGACATAGCAATCCATAGGTTTTACGATACTTACTAGTCAGGTACATTCTTAGGCGTTTAATATGCGGTGTTGAGTCCATTTCGTTGAGCAAGGAGTAGCTCTTGTCTATTCCATATTTGACTTAAGGAACTTTATCTGTGCTCATTTCAATCTCTGGTTTTATGCAGCACCCCAACTCACCTTTCCCCTTAAGCAAGCATAAGTTGGTTTTCTAAATTTGAGACCCTGTTCTGTTTTGGAATGCAGTTCCTGTGTAGCCAAGTTTACATTCCGTGTATTACTGATATCTTATGATGTTTCTTTTTCTGTGTGACTTATTTCAGTTAGAATCATCGTACCTGAATCCACTCATTATGCTGCTACGGGCCTGATGACATAGATTTCATTGCTGAGTGATACTGCATTGTACGTAAGTACCACAAGTTCTTTATCCATTTTTCACATTCTGTGATATTGAACTTGTACGGTAAACGAGGTTCTTGTAAACGGAGGCGTCCCAAACATTGGGGTGGCTGTGTCTTTTTGATTTTAATTTCCCTAAGCTATAGGACCATAAGTGGTAGTGCCCTAGGTTCTGTTGCTTTGTTTTTTAGATGTTTCAGGAAACACCATACACTTCTCCCGAGTGGTTGTTGGCAATTTACATCCCGCCCATCAGCATAACTAGGCTCCCAGTTCTCCATGGCCTGTCCTGCCTTTCTGGATTTTACACTTTTTTCAGATGGCCCTTTAGACCGGGGGGAAGTGAGACTTCATTGTAGTGCAGATTTCCTTTGCAAGCTTGCTTGGTTGGCCAAAAAGGGCGTATGCGTTTTTTCCTGCATATATTCAGGAAAAAACGCATACGCCCTTTTTGGCCAAGTGCATCATTGTGGACGTTCTGCCTCTTTTCCTATGCTTTCAATGCAATTCCAGTCTACCTCCTGAAATCGGTTTCCTGCAATTCTGCCCCGCTTTCAAGTCCTCTTGGCAGCCTTACTTCAGTCTATTTTTGGACGATAGCTGTCATTTATAACTCTGCAGGTTTGTGAATTACAGTGCCCCTGAGCTCCTTTCTTCAACTCGCTTTCTTTTGAGCTGGCCGCAACACCGCAGGATGGCTTCAGGCCCTAATCTGGTTCCGGTACGGCACGCTGAGCCTTTGGTTATTTCCTCTTCCTGGTGGGAAATGAGAGTTAAATTTGCCCGTCCAGACACCTCCAGCTAGCCTCTCATTGGTTCTCGCTATTCCTGTTCATCTTCCGCAGAAATTGCAAACTGGGCCAAACAGGAGGTTAAAGGCGCTGACTCTCCAAGTGGGGAGAGTGTTAGTAAAGCGTCTGGAATGTTGCACCTGAGTACCAGGGGAGGAAAACTGAGACATATTTGAACACGTCTCCCGTTCACATGGTTGATCATACTTGGGTTCCACATGCATGTTTTAGCTGAAGGAAGAATACCTTAAACCTGGAGAGTTGAGACCCGTGTAATGGGTACCATGCAATATGACTTCAAAGGGTCTTCATTTGCTCACCGAACCTCTCCAATCCTATCACTGCTGCGTTTATGCCCCTGTACACATGCTTGATTCTGTTTTGGAGACATAGCAATCCATAGGTTTTACGATACTTACTAGTCAGGTACATTCTTAGGCGTTTAATATGCGGTGTTGAGTCCATTTCGTTGAGCAAGGAGTAGCTCTTGTCTATTCCATATTTGACTTAAGGAACTTTATCTGTGCTCATTTCAATCTCTGGTTTTATGCAGCACCCCAACTCACCTTTACCCTTAAGCAAGCATAAGTTGGTTTTCTAAATTTGAGACCCTGTTCTGTTCTGTAATTCAGTTCCTGTGTAGCCAAGTTTACATTCCGTGTATTACTGATATCTTATGATGTTTCTTTTTCTGTGTGACTTACTTCAGTTAGAATCATCATACCTGAATCCACTCATTGTGATGCTAAGGGTCTGATGACATAGATTTCATTGCTGAGTGATATTGCTTTGTAAGTAAATACCACAACTTCTTTATCCATTTTTCACTTTCTGCGATGTTGAACTTGTACTGTAAACGAGGTTCTTGTAAACAGAGCCGTTCCAAACTTTGGGGTGGCTGTGTCTTTTTGATTTTAATTTCCCTAAGCTATAGGACCATAAGTGGAAGTGCCCTAGGTTCTGTTGCTTTGTTTTTTAGATGTTTCAGGAAACACCATACACTTCTCCCGAGTGGTTGTTGGCAACTTACATCCCGCCCATCAGCATAACAAGGCTCCCAGTTCTCCATGGCCTGTCCTGCCTTTCTGGATTTTACACTTTTTTCAGATGGCCCTTTTGACCGGGGGGAAGTGAGACTTCATTGTAGTGCAGATTTCCTTTGCAAGCTTGCTTGGTTGGCCAAAAAGGGCGTATGCGTTTTTTCCTGAATATATTCAGGAAAAAACGCATACGCCCTTTTTGGCCAAGTGCATCATTGTGGACGTTCTGCCTCTTTTCCTATGCTTTCAATGCAATTCCAGTCTACCTCCTGAAATCGGTTTCCTGCAATTCTGCCCCACGTTCAAGTCCTCTTGGCAGCCTTACTTCAGTGTATTTTTGGACGATAGCTGTCATTTATAACTCTGCAGGTTTGTGAATTACAGTGCCCCTGAGCTCCTTTCTTCAACTCGCTTTCTTGTGACCTGGCCGCAACACCGCAGGATGGCTTCAGGCCCTAATCTGGTTCCGGCACGGCACGCTGAGCCTTTGGTTATTTCCTCTTCCTGGTGGGAAATGAGAGTTAAATTTGCCCGTCCAGACACCTCCAGCTAGTCTCTCATTGGTTCTCGCTATTCCTGTTCATCTTCCGCAGAAATTGCAAACTGGGCCAAACAGGAGGTTAAAGGCGCTGACTCTCCAAGTGGGGAGAGTGTTAGTAAAGCGTCTGGAATGTTGCACCCGAGTACCAGGGGAGGAAAACTGAGACATATTTGAACACGTCTCCCGATCACATGGTTGATCATACTCTAGGTTCCACATGCATGTTTTAGCTGAAGGAAGAATACCTGAAACCTGGGTAGTTGAAACCCGTGGAATGGGTACCATGCAATATGACTTCAAAGGGTCTTCATTTGCTCACCGAACCTCTCCAATCCTATCACTGCTGCGTTTATGCCCCTGTACACATGCTTGATTCTCTTTCGGAGACATAGCAATCCATAGGTTTTAAGATACTTACAAGTCAGGTACATTCTTAGGCGTTTAATATGCGGTGTTGAGTCCATTTCGTTGAGCAAGGAGTAGCTCTTGTCTATTCCATATTTGACTTAAGGAACTTTATCTGTGCTCATTTCAATCTCTGGTTTTATGCAGCACCCCAACTCACCTTTACCCTTAAGCAAGCATAAGTTGTTTTTCTAAATTTGAGACCCTGTTCTGTTCTGTAATTCAGTTCCTGTGTAGCCAAGTTTCCATTCCATGTATTACTGATATCTTATGATGTTTCATTTTCTGTGTGACTTATTTCAGTTAGAATCATCATACCTAAATCCACTCATTGTGCTGCTAAGGGCCTGATGACATAGATTTCATTGCTGAGTGATATTGCTTTGTAAGTGAATACCACAACTTCTTTATCCATTTTTCACTTTCTGCGATGTTGAACTTGTACTGTAAACGAGGTTCTTGTAAACAGAGCCGTTCCAAACTTTGGGGTGGCTGTGTCTTTTTGATTTTAATTTCCCTAAGCTATAGGACCATAAGTGGAAGTGCCCTAGGCTCTGTTGCTTTGTTTTTTAGATGTTTCAGGAAACACCATACACTTCTCCCAAGTGTCTGTTGGCAATTTACATCCCGCCCATCCGCATAACAAGGCTCCCAGTTCTCAATGGCCTGTTGCCTTTCTGGATTTTACACTTTTTTCAGATGGCCCTTTTGACCGGGGGGAAGTGAGACTTCATTGTAGTGCAGATTTCCTTTGCAAGCTTGCTTGGTTGGCCAAAAAGGGCGTATGCGTTTTTTCCTGAATATATTCAGGAAAAAACGCATACGCCCTTTTTGGCCAAGTGCATCATTGTGGACGTTCTGCCTCTTTTCCTATGCTTTCAATGCAATTCCAGTCTACCTCCTGAAATCGGTTTTCTGCAATTCTGCCCCGCTTTCAAGTCCTCTTGGCAGCCTTACTTCAGTCTATTTTTGGACGATAGCTGTCATTTATAACTCTGCAGGTTTGTGAATTACAGTGCCCCTGAGCTCCTTTCTTCAACTCGCTTTCTTGTGACCTGGCCGCAACACCGCAGGATGGCTTCAGGCCCTAATCTGTTTCCGGCCCGGCACGCTGAGCCTTTGGTTAATTCCTCTTCCTGATGGGAAATGAGAGTTAAATTTGCCCGTCCAGACACCTCCAGCTAGCCTCTCATTGGTTCTCGCTATTCCTGTTCATCTTCCGCAGAAATTGCAAACTGGGCCAAACAGGAGGTTAAAGGGACTGAGTCTCCAAGTGGGGAGAGTGTTAGTAAAGCGTCTGGAATGTTGCACCCGAGTACCAGGGGAGGAAAACTGAGACATATTTGAACACGTCTCCCGATCACATAGTTGATCATACTCTAGGTTCCACATGCATGTTTTAGCTGAAGGAAGAATACCTTAAACCTGGAGAGTTGAGACCCGTGTAATGGGTACCATGCAATATGACTTCAAAGGGTCTTCATTTGCTCACCGAACCTCTCCAATCCTATCACTGCTGCGTTTATGCCCCTGTACACATGCTTGATTCTCTTTCGGAGACATAGCAATCCATAGGTTTTAAGATACTTACTAGTCAGGTACATTCTTAGGCGTTTAATATGCGATGTTGAGTCCATTTCGTTGAGCAAGGAGTAGCTCTTGTCTATTCCATATTTGACTTAAGGAACTTTATCTGTGCTCATTTCAATCTCTGGTTTTATGCAGCACCCCAACTCACCTTTACCCTTAAGCAAGCATAAGTTGGTTTTCTAAATTTGAGACCCTGTTCTGTTCTGTAATTCAGTTCCTGTGTAGCCAAGTTTACATTCCGTGTATTACTGATATCTTATGATGTTTCTTTTTCTGTGTGACTTACTTCAGTTAGAATCATCATACCTGAATCCACTCATTGTGCTGCTAAGGGCCTGATGACACAGATTTCATTGCTGAGTGATATTGCTTTGTAAGTGAATACCACAACTTCTTTATCCATTTTTCACTTTCTGCGATGTTGAACTTGTACTGTAAACGAGG
Source organism: Stenella coeruleoalba (assembly GCF_951394435.1). Lineage (NCBI taxonomy): Eukaryota > Metazoa > Chordata > Mammalia > Artiodactyla > Delphinidae > Stenella > Stenella coeruleoalba. Next base: position 1,159,124 of record NW_027645862.1, read on the forward strand.
TTCTTGTAAACAGAGCCGTTCCAAACTTTGGGGTGGCTGTGTCTTTTTGATTTTAATTTCCCTAAGCTATAGGACCATAAGTGGAAGTGCCCTAGGCTCTGTTGCTTTGTTTTTTAGATGTTTCAGGAAACACCATACACTTCTCCCAAGTGTCTGTTGGCAATTTACATCCCGCCCATCCGCATAACAAGGCTCCCAGTTCTCAATGGCCTGTTGCCTTTCTGGATTTTACACTTTTTTCAGATGGCCCTTTTGACCGGGGGGAAGTGAGACTTCATTGTAGTGCAGATTTCCTTTGCAAGCTTGCTTGGTTGGCCAAAAAGGGCGTATGCGTTTTTTCCTGAATATATTCAGGAAAAAACGCATACGCCCTTTTTGGCCAAGTGCATCATTGTGGACGTTCTGCCTCTTTTCCTATGCTTTCAATGCAATTCCAGTCTACCTCCTGAAATCGGTTTCCTGCAATTCTGCCCCGCTTTCAAGTCCTCTTGGCAGCCTTACTTCAGTCTATTTTTGGACGATAGCTGTCATTTATAACTCTGCAGGTTTGTGAATTACAGTGCCCCTGAGCTCCTTTCTTCAACTCGCTTTCTTGTGACCTGGCCGCAACACCGCAGGATGGCTTCAGGCCCTAATCTGTTTCCGGCCCGGCACGCTGAGCCTTTGGTTAATTCCTCTTCCTGATGGGAAATGAGAGTTAAATTTGCCCGTCCAGACACCTCCAGCTAGCCTCTCATTGGTTCTCGCTATTCCTGTTCATCTTCCGCAGAAATTGCAAACTGGGCCAAACAGGAGGTTAAAGGGACTGAGTCTCCAAGTGGGGAGAGTGTTAGTAAAGCGTCTGGAATGTTGCACCCGAGTACCAGGGGAGGAAAACTGAGACATATTTGAACACGTCTCCCGATCACATAGTTGATCATACTCTAGGTTCCACATGCATGTTTTAGCTGAAGGAAGAATACCTTAAACCTGGAGAGTTGAGACCCGTGTAATGGGTACCATGCAATATGACTTCAAAGGGTCTTCATTTGCTCACCGAACCTCTCCAATCCTATCACTGCTGCGTTTATGCCCCTGTACACATGCTTGATTCTCTTTCGGAGACATAGCAATCCATAGGTTTTAAGATACTTACTAGTCAGGTACATTCTTAGGCGTTTAATATGCGATGTTGAGTCCATTTCGTTGAGCAAGGAGTAGCTCTTGTCTATTCCATATTTGACTTAAGGAACTTTATCTGTGCTCATTTCAATCTCTGGTTTTATGCAGCACCCCAACTCACCTTTACCCTTAAGCAAGCATAAGTTGGTTTTCTAAATTTGAGACCCTGTTCTGTTCTGTAATTCAGTTCCTGTGTAGCCAAGTTTACATTCCGTGTATTACTGATATCTTATGATGTTTCTTTTTCTGTGTGACTTACTTCAGTTAGAATCATCATACCTGAATCCACTCATTGTGCTGCTAAGGGCCTGATGACACAGATTTCATTGCTGAGTGATATTGCTTTGTAAGTAAATACCACAACTTCTTTATCCATTTTTCACTTTCTGCGATGTTGAACTTGTACTGTAAACGAGGTTCTTGTAAACAGAGCCGTTCCAAACTTTGGGGTGGCTGTGTCTTTTTGATTTTAATTTCCCTAAGCTATAGGACCATAAGTGGCAGTGCCCTAGGCTCTGTTGCTTTGTTTTTTAGATGTTTCAGGAAACACCATACACTTCTCCCGAGTGTCTGTTGGCAATTTTCATCCCGCCCATCAGCATAACAAGGCTCCCAGTTCTCCATGGCCTGTCCTGCCTTTCTGGATTTTACACTTTTTTCAGATGGCCCTTTTGACCGGGGGGAAGTGAGACTTCATTGTAGTGCAGATTTCCTTTGCAAGCTTGCTTGGTTGGCCAAAAAGGGCGTATGCGTTTTTTCCTGAATATATTCAGGAAAAAACGCATACGCCCTTTTTGGCCAAGTGCATCATTGTGGACGTTCTGCCTCTTTTCCTATGCTTTCAATGCAATTCCAGTCTACCTCCTGAAATCGGTTTCCTGCAATTCTGCCCCGCTTTCAAGTCCTCTTGGCAGCCTTACTTCAGTCTATTTTTGGACGATAGCTGTCATTTATAACTCTGCAGGTTTGTGAATTACAGTGCCCCTGAGCTCCTTTCTTCAACTCGCTTTCTTTTGAGCTGGCCGCAACACCGCAGGATGGCTTCAGGCCCTAATCTGGTTCCGGCACGGCACGCTGAGCCTTTGTTTATTTCCTCTTCCTGTTGGGAAATGAGAGTTAAATTTGCCCGTCCAGACACCTCCAGCTAGCCTCTCATTGGTTCTCGCTATTCCTGTTCATCTTCCGCAGAAATTGCAAACTGTGCCAAACAGGAGGTTAAAGGCGCTGACTCTCCAAGTGGGGAGAGTGTTAGTAAAGCGTCTGGAATGTTGCACCCGAGTACCAGGGGAGGAAAACTGAGACATATTTGAACACGTCTCCTGTTCACATGGTTGATCATACTCTGGGTTCCACATGCATGTTTTAGCTGAAGGAAGAATACCTAAAACCTGGGTAGTTGAAACCCGTGGAATGGGTACCATGCAATATGACTTCAAAGGGTCTTCATTTGCTCACCGCACCTCTCCAATCCTATCACTGCTGCGTTTATGCCCCTGTACACATGCTTGATTCTCTTTCGGAGACATAGCAATCCATAGGTTTTAAGATACTTACTAGTCAGGTACATTCTTAGGCGTTTAATATGCGGTGTTGAGTCCATTTCGTTGAGCAAGGGGTAGCTCTTGTCTATTCCATATTTGGCTTAAGGAACTTTATCTGTGCTCATTTCAATCTCTGGTTTTATGCAGCACCCCAACTCACCTTTACACTTAAGCAAGAATAAGTTGGTTTTCTAAATTTCAGACCCTGTTCTGTTCTGTAATTCAGTTCCTGTGTAGCCAAGTTTACATTCCGTGAATTACTGATATCTTATGATGTTTCTTTTTCTGTGTGACTTACTTCAGTTAGAATCATCATACCTGAATCCACTCATTGTGCTGCTAAGGGCCTGATGACACAGATTTCATTGCTGAGTGATATTGCTTTGTAAGTAAATACCACAACTTCTTTATCCATTTTTCACTTTCTGCGATGTTGAACTTGTACTGTAAACGAGGTTCTTGTAAACAGAGCCGTTCCAAACTTTGGGGTGGCTGTGTCTTTTTGATTTTAATTTCCCTAAGCTATAGGACCATAAGTGGAAGTGCCCTAGGTTCTGTTGCTTTGTTTTTTAGATGTTTCAGGAAACACCATACACTTCTCCCGAGTGGTTGTTGGCAATTTACATCCCGCCCATCAGCATAACAAGGCTCCCAGTTCTCCATGGCCTGTCCTGCCTTTCTGGATTTTACACTTTTTTCAGATGGCCCTTTTGACCGGGGGGAAGTGAGACTTCATTGTAGTGCAGATTTCCTTTGCAAGCTTGCTTGGTTGGCCAAAAAGGGTGTATGCGTTTTTTCCTGAATATATTCAGGAAAAAACGCATACGCCCTTTTTGGCCAAGTGCATCATTGTGGACATTCTGCCTCTTTTCCTATGCTTTCAATGCAATTCCAGTCTACCTCCTGAAATCGGTTTCCTGCAATTCTGCCCCGCTTTCAAGTCCTCTTGGCAGCCTTACTTCAGTCTATTTTTGGACGATAGCTGTCATTTATAACTCTGCAGGTTTGTGAATTACAGTGCCCCTGAGCTCCTTTCTTCAACTTGCTTTCTTGTGACCTGGCCGCAACACCGCAGGATGGATTCAGGCCCTAATCTGGTTCCGGCACGGCACGCTGAGCCTTTGGTTATTTCCTTTTCCTGGTGGGAAATGAGAGTTAAATTTGCCCGTCCAGACACCTCCAGCTAGCCTCTCATTGGTTCTCGCTATTCCTGTTCATCTTCCGCAGAAATTGCAAACTGGGCCAAACAGGAGGTTAAAGGGACTGAGTCTCCAAGTGGGGAGAGTGTTAGTAAAGCGTCTGGAATGTTGCACCCGAGTACCAGGGGAGGAAAACTGAGACATATTTGAACACGTCTCCCGATCACATAGTTGATCATACTCTAGGTTCCACATGCATGTTTTAGCTGAAGGAAGAATACCTTAAACCTGGAGAGTTGAGACCCGTGTAATGGGTACCATGCAATATGACTTCAAAGGGTCTTCATTTGCTCACCGAACCTCTCCAATCCTATCACTGCTGCGTTTATGCCCCTGTACACATGCTTGATTCTCTTTCGGAGACATAGCAATCCATAGGTTTTAAGATACTTACTAGTCAGGTACATTCTTAGGCGTTTAATATGCGATGTTGAGTCCATTTCGTTGAGCAAGGAGTAGCTCTTGTCTATTCCATATTTGACTTAAGGAACTTTATCTGTGCTCATTTCAATCTCTGGTTTTATGCAGCACCCCAACTCACCTTTACCCTTAAGCAAGCATAAGTTGGTTTTCTAAATTTGAGACCCTGTTCTGTTCTGTAATTCAGTTCCTGTGTAGCCAAGTTTACATTCCGTGTATTACTGATATCTTATGATGTTTCTTTTTCTGTGTGACTTACTTCAGTTAGAATCATCATACCTGAATCCACTCATTGTGCTGCTAAGGGCCTGATGACACAGATTTCATTGCTGAGTGATATTGCTTTGTAAGTGAATACCACAACTTCTTTATCCATTTTTCACTTTCTGCGATGTTGAACTTGTACTGTAAACGAGGTTCTTGTAAACAGAGCCGTTCCAAACTTTGGGGTGGCTGTGTCTTTTTGATTTTAATTTCCCTAAGCTATAGGACCATAAGTGGAAGTGCCCTAGGCTCTGTTGCTTTGTTTTTTAGATGTTTCAGGAAACACCATACACTTCTCCCAAGTGTCTGTTGGCAATTTACATCCCGCCCATCCGCATAACAAGGCTCCCAGTTCTCAATGGCCTGTTGCCTTTCTGGATTTTACACTTTTTTCAGATGGCCCTTTTGACCGGGGGGAAGTGAGACTTCATTGTAGTGCAGATTTCCTTTGCAAGCTTGCTTGGTTGGCCAAAAAGGGCGTATGCGTTTTTTCCTGAATATATTCAGGAAAAAACGCATACGCCCTTTTTGGCCAAGTGCATCATTGTGGACGTTCTGCCTCTTTTCCTATGCTTTCAATGCAATTCCAGTCTACCTCCTGAAATCGGTTTCCTGCAATTCTGCCCCGCTTTCAAGTCCTCTTGGCAGCCTTACTTCAGTCTATTTTTGGACGATAGCTGTCATTTATAACTCTGCAGGTTTGTGAATTACAGTGCCCCTGAGCTCCTTTCTTCAACTCGCTTTCTTGTGACCTGGCCGCAACACCGCAGGATGGCTTCAGGCCCTAATCTGTTTCCGGCCCGGCACGCTGAGCCTTTGGTTAATTCCTCTTCCTGATGGGAAATGAGAGTTAAATTTGCCCGTCCAGACACCTCCAGCTAGCCTCTCATTGGTTCTCGCTATTCCTGTTCATCTTCCGCAGAAATTGCAAACTGGGCCAAACAGGAGGTTAAAGGGACTGAGTCTCCAAGTGGGGAGAGTGTTAGTAAAGCGTCTGGAATGTTGCACCCGAGTACCAGGGGAGGAAAACTGAGACATATTTGAACACGTCTCCCGATCACATAGTTGATCATACTCTAGGTTCCACATGCATGTTTTAGCTGAAGGAAGAATACCTTAAACCTGGAGAGTTGAGACCCGTGTAATGGGTACCATGCAATATGACTTCAAAGGGTCTTCATTTGCTCACCGAACCTCTCCAATCCTATCACTGCTGCGTTTATGCCCCTGTACACATGCTTGATTCTCTTTCGGAGACATAGCAATCCATAGGTTTTAAGATACTTACTAGTCAGGTACATTCTTAGGCGTTTAATATGCGATGTTGAGTCCATTTCGTTGAGCAAGGAGTAGCTCTTGTCTATTCCATATTTGACTTAAGGAACTTTATCTGTGCTCATTTCAATCTCTGGTTTTATGCAGCACCCCAACTCACCTTTACCCTTAAGCAAGCATAAGTTGGTTTTCTAAATTTGAGACCCTGTTCTGTTCTGTAATTCAGTTCCTGTGTAGCCAAGTTTACATTCCGTGTATTACTGATATCTTATGATGTTTCTTTTTCTGTGTGACTTACTTCAGTTAGAATCATCATACCTGAATCCACTCATTGTGCTGCTAAGGGCCTGATGACACAGATTTCATTGCTGAGTGATATTGCTTTGTAAGTAAATACCACAACTTCTTTATCCATTTTTCACTTTCTGCGATGTTGAACTTGTACTGTAAACGAGGTTCTTGTAAACAGAGCCGTTCCAAACTTTGGGGTGGCTGTGTCTTTTTGATTTTAATTTCCCTAAGCTATAGGACCATAAGTGGCAGTGCCCTAGGCTCTGTTGCTTTGTTTTTTAGATGTTTCAGGAAACACCATACACTTCTCCCGAGTGTCTGTTGGCAATTTTCATCCCGCCCATCAGCATAACAAGGCTCCCAGTTCTCCATGGCCTGTCCTGCCTTTCTGGATTTTACACTTTTTTCAGATGGCCCTTTTGACCGGGGGGAAGTGAGACTTCATTGTAGTGCAGATTTCCTTTGCAAGCTTGCTTGGTTGGCCAAAAAGGGCGTATGCGTTTTTTCCTGAATATATTCAGGAAAAAACGCATACGCCCTTTTTGGCCAAGTGCATCATTGTGGACGTTCTGCCTCTTTTCCTATGCTTTCAATGCAATTCCAGTCTACCTCCTGAAATCGGTTTCCTGCAATTCTGCCCCGCTTTCAAGTCCTCTTGGCAGCCTTACTTCAGTCTATTTTTGGACGATAGCTGTCATTTATAACTCTGCAGGTTTGTGAATTACAGTGCCCCTGAGCTCCTTTCTTCAACTCGCTTTCTTTTGAGCTGGCCGCAACACCGCAGGATGGCTTCAGGCCCTAATCTGGTTCCGGCACGGCACGCTGAGCCTTTGGTTATTTCCTCTTCCTGTTGGGAAATGAGAGTTAAATTTGCCCGTCCAGACACCTCCAGCTAGCCTCTCATTGGTTCTCGCTATTCCTGTTCATCTTCCGCAGAAATTGCAAACTGTGCCAAACAGGAGGTTAAAGGCGCTGACTCTCCAAGTGGGGAGAGTGTTAGTAAAGCGTCTGGAATGTTGCACCCGAGTACCAGGGGAGGAAAACTGAGACATATTTGAACACGTCTCCTGTTCACATGGTTGATCATACTCTGGGTTCCACATGCATGTTTTAGCTGAAGGAAGAATACCTAAAACCTGGGTAGTTGAAACCCGTGGAATGGGTACCATGCAATATGACTTCAAAGGGTCTTCATTTGCTCACCGCACCTCTCCAATCCTATCACTGCTGCGTTTATGCCCCTGTACACATGCTTGATTCTCTTTCGGAGACATAGCAATCCATAGGTTTTAAGATACTTACTAGTCAGGTACATTCTTAGGCGTTTAATATGCGGTGTTGAGTCCATTTCGTTGAGCAAGGGGTAGCTCTTGTCTATTCCATATTTGGCTTAAGGAACTTTATCTGTGCTCATTTCAATCTCTGGTTTTATGCAGCACCCCAACTCACCTTTACACTTAAGCAAGAATAAGTTGGTTTTCTAAATTTCAGACCCTGTTCTGTTCTGTAATTCAGTTCCTGTGTAGCCAAGTTTACATTCCGTGAATTACTGATATCTTATGATGTTTCTTTTTCTGTGTGACTTACTTCAGTTAGAATCATCATACCTGAATCCACTCATTGTGCTGCTAAGGGCCTGATGACACAGATTTCATTGCTGAGTGATATTGCTTTGTAAGTAAATACCACAACTTCTTTATCCATTTTTCACTTTCTGCGATGTTGAACTTGTACTGTAAACGAGGTTCTTGTAAACAGAGCCGTTCCAAACTTTGGGGTGGCTGTGTCTTTTTGATTTTAATTTCCCTAAGCTATAGGACCATAAGTGGAAGTGCCCTAGGTTCTGTTGCTTTGTTTTTTAGATGTTTCAGGAAACACCATACACTTCTCCCGAGTGGTTGTTGGCAATTTACATCCCGCCCATCAGCATAACAAGGCTCCCAGTTCTCCATGGCCTGTCCTGCCTTTCTGGATTTTACACTTTTTTCAGATGGCCCTTTTGACCGGGGGGAAGTGAGACTTCATTGTAGTGCAGATTTCCTTTGCAAGCTTGCTTGGTTGGCCAAAAAGGGTGTATGCGTTTTTTCCTGAATATATTCAGGAAAAAACGCATACGCCCTTTTTGGCCAAGTGCATCATTGTGGACATTCTGCCTCTTTTCCTATGCTTTCAATGCAATTCCAGTCTACCTCCTGAAATCGGTTTCCTGCAATTCTGCCCCGCTTTCAAGTCCTCTTGGCAGCCTTACTTCAGTCTATTTTTGGACGATAGCTGTCATTTATAACTCTGCAGGTTTGTGAATTACAGTGCCCCTGAGCTCCTTTCTTCAACTTGCTTTCTTGTGACCTGGCCGCAACACCGCAGGATGGATTCAGGCCCTAATCTGGTTCCGGCACGGCACGCTGAGCCTTTGGTTATTTCCTTTTCCTGGTGGGAAATGAGAGTTAAATTTGCCCGTCCAGACACCTCCAGCTAGTCTCTCTTTGGTTCTCGCTATTCCTGTTCATCTTCCGCAGAAATTGCAAACTGGGCCAAACAGGAGGTTAAAGGCGCTGACTCTCCAAGTCGGGAGAGTGTTAGTAAAGCGTCTGGAATGTTGCACCCGAGTACCAGGGAAGAAAACTGAGACATATTTGAACACGTCTCCCGATCACATGGTTGATCATACTCTAGGTTCCACATGCATGTTTTAGCTGAAGGAAGAATACCTTAAACCTGGAGAGTTGAGACCCGTGTAATGGGTACCATGCAATATGACTTCAAAGGGTCTTCATTTGCTCACCGAACCTCTCCAATCCTATCACTGCTGCGTTTATGCCCCTGTACACATGCTTGATTCTCTTTCGGAGACATAGCAATCCATAGGTTTTAAGATACTTACTAGTCAGGTACATTCTTAGGCGTTTAATATGCGGTGTTGAGTCCATTTCGTTGAGCAAGGAGTAGCTCTTGTCTATTCCATATTTGACTTAAGGAACTTTATCTGTGCTCATTTCAATCTCTGGTTTTATGCAGCACCCCAACTCACCTTTACCCTTAAGCAAGCATAAGTTGGTTTTCTAAATTTGAGACCCTGTTCTGTTTTGTAATTCAGTTCCTGTGTAGCCAAGTTTACATTCCGTGTATTACTGATATCTTATGATGTTTCATTTTCTGTGTGACTTACTTCAGTTAGAATCATCATACCTGAATCCACTCATTGTGCTGCTAAGGGCCTGATGACACAGATTTCATTGCTGAGTGATATTGCTTTGTAAGTAAATACCACAACTTCTTTATCCATTTTTCACTTTCTGCGATGTTGAACTTGTACTGTAAACGAGGTTCTTGTAAACAGAGCCGTTCCAAACTTTGGGGTGGCTGTGTCTTTTTGATTTTAATTTCCCTAAGCTATAGGACCATAAGTGGCAGTGCCCTAGGCTCTGTTGCTTTGTTTTTTAGATGTTTCAGGAAACACCATACACTTCTCCCGAGTGTCTGTTGGCAATTTTCATCCCGCCCATCAGCATAACAAGGCTCCCAGTTCTCCATGGCCTGTCCTGCCTTTCTGGATTTTACACTTTTTTCAGATGGCCCTTTTGACCGGGGGAAGTGAGACTTCGTTGTAGTGCAGATTTCCTTTGCAAGCTTGCTTGGTTGGCCAAAAAGGGCGTATGCGTTTTTTCCTGAATATATTCAGGAAAAAACGCATACGCCCTTTTTGGCCAAGTGCATCATTGTGGACGTTCTGCCTCTTTTCCTATGCTTTCAATGCAATTCCAGTCTACCTCCTGAAATCGGTTTCCTGCAATTCTGCCCCGCTTTCAAGTCCTCTTGGCAGCCTTACTTCAGTCTATTTTTGGACGATAGCTGTCATTTATAACTCTGCAGGTTTGTGAATTACAGTGCCCCTGAGCTCCTTTCTTCAACTCGCTTTCTTTTGAGCTGGCCGCAACACCGCAGGATGGCTTCAGGCCCTAATCTGGTTCCGGCACGGCACGCTGAGCCTTTGGTTATTTCCTCTTCCTGTTGGGAAATGAGAGTTAAATTTGCCCGTCCAGACACCTCCAGCTAGCCTCTCATTGGTTCTCGCTATTCCTGTTCATCTTCCGCAGAAATTGCAAACTGTGCCAAACAGGAGGTTAAAGACGCTGACTCTCCAAGTGGGGAGATTGTCAGTAAAGCGTCTGGAATGTTGCACCCGAGTACCAGGGGAGGAAAACTGAGACATATTTGAACACGTCTCCTGTTCACATGGTTGATCATACTCTGGGTTCCACATGCATGTTTTAGCTGAAGGAAGAATACCTGAAACCTGGGTAGTTGAAACCCGTGGAATGGGTACCATGCAATATGACTTCAAAGGGTCTTCATTTGCTCACCGCACCTCTCCAATCCTATCACTGCTGCGTTTATGCCCCTGTACACATGCTTGATTCTCTTTCGGAGACATAGCAATCCATAGGTTTTAAGATACTTACTAGTCAGGTACATTCTTAGGCGTTTAATATGCGGTGTTGAGTCCATTTCGTTGAGCAAGGGGTAGCTCTTGTCTATTCCATATTTGGCTTAAGGAACTTTATCTGTGCTCATTTCAATCTCTGGTTTTATGCAGCACCCCAACTCACCTTTACACTTAAGCAAGAATAAGTTGGTTTTCTAAATTTCAGACCCTGTTCTGTTCTGTAATTCAGTTCCTGTGTAGCCAAGTTTACATTCCGTGAATTACTGATATCTTATGATGTTTCTTTTTCTGTGTGACTTACTTCAGTTAGAATCATCATACCTGAATCCACTCATTGTGCTGCTAAGGGCCTGATGACACAGATTTCATTGCTGAGTGATATTGCTTTGTAAGTAAATACCACAACTTCTTTATCCATTTTTCACTTTCTGCGATGTTGAACTTGTACTGTAAACGAGGTTCTTGTAAACAGAGCCGTTCCAAACTTTGGGGTGGCTGTGTCTTTTTGATTTTAATTTCCCTAAGCTATAGGACCATAAGTGGAAGTGCCCTAGGTTCTGTTGCTTTGTTTTTTAGATGTTTCAGGAAACACCATACACTTCTCCCGAGTGGTTGTTGGCAATTTACATCCCGCCCATCAGCATAACAAGGCTCCCAGTTCTCCATGGCCTGTCCTGCCTTTCTGGATTTTACACTTTTTTCAGATGGCCCTTTTGACCGGGGGGAAGTGAGACTTCATTGTAGTGCAGATTTCCTTTGCAAGCTTGCTTGGTTGGCCAAAAAGGGCGTATGCGTTTTTTCCTGAATATATTCAGGAAAAAACGCATACGCCCTTTTTGGCCAAGTGCATCATTGTGGACATTCTGCCTCTTTTCCTATGCTTTCAATGCAATTCCAGTCTACCTCCTGAAATCGGTTTCCTGCAATTCTGCCCCGCTTTCAAGTCCTCTTGGCAGCCTTACTTCAGTCTATTTTTGGACGATAGCTGTCATTTATAACTCTGCAGGTTTGTGAATTACAGTGCCCCTGAGCTCCTTTCTTCAACTTGCTTTCTTGTGACCTGGCCGCAACACCGCAGGATGGATTCAGGCCCTAATCTGGTTCCGGCACGGCACGCTGAGCCTTTGGTTATTTCCTTTTCCTGGTGGGAAATGAGAGTTAAATTTGCCCGTCCAGACACCTCCAGCTAGTCTCTCTTTGGTTCTCGCTATTCCTGTTCATCTTCCGCAGAAATTGCAAACTGGGCCAAACAGGAGGTTAAAGGCGCTGACTCTCCAAGTCGGGAGAGTGTTAGTAAAGCGTCTGGAATGTTGCACCCGAGTACCAGGGGAGGAAAACTGAGACATATTTGAACACGTCTCCCGATCACATGGTTGATCATACTCTAGGTTCCACATGCATGTTTTAGCTGAAGGAAGAATACCTTAAACCTGGAGAGTTGAGACCCGTGTAATGGGTACCATGCAATATGACTTCAAAGGGTCTTCATTTGCTCACCGAACCTCTCCAATCCTATCACTGCTGCGTTTATGCCCCTGTACACATGCTTGATTCTCTTTTGGAGACATAGCAATCCATAGGTTTTAAGATACTTACTAGTCAGGTACATTCTTAGGCGTTTAATATGCGGTGTTGAGTCCATTTCGTTGAGCAAGGAGTAGCTCTTGTCTATTCCATATTTGACTTAAGGAACTTTATCTGTGCTCATTTCAATCTCTGGTTTTATGCAGCACCCCAACTCACCTTTACCCTTAAGCAAGCATAAGTTGGTTTTCTAAATTTGAGACCCTGTTCTGTTCTGTAATTCAGTTCCTGTGTAGCCAAGTTTACATTCCGTGTATTACTGATATCTTATGATGTTTCTTTTTCTGTGTGACTTACTTCAGTTAGAATCATCATACCTGAATCCTCTCATTGTGCTGCTAAGGGCCTGATGACACAGATTTCATTGCTGAGTGATATTGCTTTGTAAGTAAATACCACAACTTCTTTATCCATTTTTCACTTTCTGCGATGTTGAACTTGTACTGTAAACGAGGTTCTTGTAAACAGAGCCGTTCCAAACTTTGGGGTGGCTGTGTCTTTTTGATTTTAATTTCCCTAAGCTATAGGACCATAAGTGGAAGTGCCCTAGGTTCTGTTGCTTTGTTTTTTAGATGTTTCAGGAAACACCATACACTTCTCCTGAGTGGTTGTTGGCAATTTACATCCCGCCCATCAGCATAACAAGGCTCCCAGTTCTCCATGGCCTGTCCTGCCTTTCTGGATTTTACACTTTTTTCAGATGGCCCTTTTGACCGGGGGGAAGTGAGACTTCATTGTAGTGCAGATTTCCTTTGCAAGCTTGCTTGGTTGGCCAAAAAGGGCGTATGCGTTTTTTCCTGAATATATTCAGGAAAAAACGCATACGCCCTTTTTGGCCAAGTGCATCATTGTGGACGTTCTGCCTCTTTTCCTATGCTTTCAATGCAATTCCAGTCTACCTCCTGAAATCGGTTTCCTGCAATTCTGCCCCGCTTTCAAGTCCTCTTGGCAGCCTTACTTCAGTCTATTTTTGGACGATAGCTGTCATTTATAACTCTGCAGGTTTGTGAATTACAGTGCCCCTGAGCTCCTTTCTTCAACTTGCTTTCTTGTGACCTGGCCGCAACACCGCAGGATGGATTCAGGCCCTAATCTGGTTCCGGCACGGCACGCTGAGCCTTTGGTTATTTCCTTTTCCTGGTGGGAAATGAGAGTTAAATTTGCCCGTCCAGACACCTCCAGCTAGTCTCTCTTTGGTTCTCGCTATTCCTGTTCATCTTCCGCAGAAATTGCAAACTGGGCCAAACAGGAGGTTAAAGGCGCTGACTCTCCAAGTCGGGAGAGTGTTAGTAAAGCGTCTGGAATGTTGCACCCGAGTACCAGGGGAGGAAAACTGAGACATATTTGAACACGTCTCCCGATCACATGGTTGATCATACTCTAGGTTCCACATGCATGTTTTAGCTGAAGGAAGAATACCTTAAACCTGGAGAGTTGAGACCCGTGTAATGGGTACCATGCAATATGACTTCAAAGGGTCTTCATTTGCTCACCGAACCTCTCCAATCCTATCACTGCTGCGTTTATGCCCCTGTACACATGCTTGATTCTCTTTTGGAGACATAGCAATCCATAGGTTTTAAGATACTTACTAGTCAGGTACATTCTTAGGCGTTTAATATGCGGTGTTGAGTCCATTTCGTTGAGCAAGGAGTAGCTCTTGTCTATTCCATATTTGACTTAAGGAACTTTATCTGTGCTCATTTCAATCTCTGGTTTTATGCAGCACCCCAACTCACCTTTACCCTTAAGCAAGCATAAGTTGGTTTTCTAAATTTGAGACCCTGTTCTGTTCTGTAATTCAGTTCCTGTGTAGCCAAGTTTACATTCCGTGTATTACTGATATCTTATGATGTTTCTTTTTCTGTGTGACTTACTTCAGTTAGAATCATCATACCTGAATCCACTCATTGTGCTGCTAAGGGCCTGATGACACAGATTTCATTGCTGAGTGATATTGCTTTGTAAGTAAATACCACAACTTCTTTATCCATTTTTCACTTTCTGCGATGTTGAACTTGTACTGTAAACGAGGTTCTTGTAAACAGAGCCGTTCCAAACTTTGGGGTGGCTGTGTCTTTTTGATTTTAATTTCCCTAAGCTATAGGACCATAAGTGGAAGTGCCCTAGGTTCTGTTGCTTTGTTTTTTAGATGTTTCAGGAAACACCATACACTTCTCCTGAGTGGTTGTTGGCAATTTACATCCCGCCCATCAGCATAACAAGGCTCCCAGTTCTCCATGGCCTGTCCTGCCTTTCTGGATTTTACACTTTTTTCAGATGGCCCTTTTGACCGGGGGGAAGTGAGACTTCATTGTAGTGCAGATTTCCTTTGCAAGCTTGCTTGGTTGGCCAAAAAGGGCGTATGCGTTTTTTCCTGAATATATTCAGGAAAAAACGCATACGCCCTTTTTGGCCAAGTGCATCATTGTGGACGTTCTGCCTCTTTTCCTATGCTTTCAATGCAATTCCAGTCTACCTCCTGAAATCGGTTTCCTGCAATTCTGCCCCGCTTTCAAGTCCTCTTGGCAGCCTTACTTCAGTCTATTTTTGGACGATAGCTGTCATTTATAACTCTGCAGGTTTGTGAATTACAGTGCCCCTGAGCTCCTTTCTTCAACTCGCTTTCTTTTGAGCTGGCCGCAACACCGCAGGATGGCTTCAGGCCCTAATCTGGCTCCGGTACGGCACGCTGAGCCTTTGGTTATTTCCTCTTCCTGGTGGGAAATGAGAGTTAAATTTGCCCGTCCAGACACCTCCAGCTAGCCTCTCATTGGTTCTCGCTATTCCTGTTCATCTTCCGCAGAAATTGCAAACTGGGCCAAACAGGAGGTTAAAGGCGCTGAGTCTCCAAGTGGGGAGAGTGTTAGTAAAGCGTCTGGAATGTTGCACCCGAGTACCAGGGGAGGAAAACTGAGACATATTTGAACACGTCTCCCGTTCACATGGTTGATCATACTTGGGTTCCACATGCATGTTTTAGCTGAAGGAAGAATACCTTAAACCTGGGGAGTTAAGACCCGTGTAATGGGTACCATGCAATATGACTTCAAAGGGTCTTCATTTGCTCACCGAACCTCTCCAATCCTATCACTGCTGCGTTTATGCCCCTGTACACATGCTTGATTCTCTTTTGGAGACATAGCAATCCATAGGTTTTACGATACTTACTAGTCAGGTACATTCTTAGGCGTTTAATATGCGGTGTTGAGTCCATTTCGTTGAGCAAGGAGTAGCTCTTGTCTATTCCATATTTGACTTAAGGAACTTTATCTGTGCTCATTTCAATCTCTGGTTTTATGCAGCACCCCAACTCACCTTTACCCTTAAGCAAGCATAAGTTGGTTTTCTAAATTTGAGACCCTGTTCTGTTCTGTAATTCAGTTCCTGTGTAGCCAAGTTTACATTCTGTGTATTACTGATATCTTATGATGTTTCTTTTTCTGTGTGACTTATTTCACTTAGAATCATCATACCTGAATCCACTCATTGTGATGCTAAGGGCCTGATGACATAGATTTCATTGCTGAGTGATATTGCTTTGTAAGTAAATACCACAACTTCTTTATCCATTTTTCACTTTCTGCGATGTTGAACTTGTACTGTAAACGAGGTTCTTGTAAACAGAGGCGTCCCAAACTTTGGGGTGGCTGTGTCTTTTTGATTTTAATTTCCCTAAGCTATAGGACCATACGTGGCAGTGCCCTAGGCTCTGTTGCTTTGTTTTTTAGATGTTTCAGGAAACACCATACACTTCTCCCGAGTGTCTGTTGGCAATTTACATCCCGCCCATCAGCATAACAAGGCTCCCAGTTCTCCATGGCCTGTCCTGCCTTTCTGGATTTTACACTTTTTTCAGATGGCCCTTTTGACCGGGGGGAAGTGAGACTTCATTGTAGTACAGATTTCCTTTGCAAGCTTGCTTGGTTGGCCAAAAAGGGCGTATGCGTTTTTTCCTGAATATATTCAGGAAAAAACGCATACGCCCTTTTTGGCCAAGTGCATCATTGTGGACGTTCTGCCTCTTTTCCTATGCTTTCAATGCAATTCCAGTCTACCTCCTGAAATCGGTTTCCTGCAATTCTGCCCGGCTTTCAAGTCCTCTTGGCAGCCTTATTTCAGTCTATTTTTGGACGATAGCTGTCATTTATAACTCTGCAGGTTTGTGAATTACAGTGCCCCTGAGCTCCTTTCTTCAATTCGGTTTCTTTTGAGCTGGCCGCAACACCGCAGGATGGCTTCAGGCCCTAATCTGGTTCAGGTACGGCACGCTGAGCCTTTGGTTATTTCCTCTTCCTGTTGGGAAATGAGAGTTAAATTTGCCCGTCCAGACACCTCCAGCTAGCCTCTCATTGGTTCTCGCTATTCCTGTTCATCTTCCGCAGAAATTGCAAACTGTGCCAAACAGGAGGTTAAAGGCGCTGAGTCTCCAAGTGGGGAGAGTGTTAGTAAAGCGTCTGGAATGTTGCACCCGAGTACCAGGGGAGGAAAACTGAGACATATTTGAACACGTCTCCCGATCACATGGTTGATCATACTCTAGGTTCCACATGCATGTTTTAGCTGAAGGAAGAATACCTTAAACCTGGAGAGTTAAGACCCGTGTAATGGGTACCATGCAATATGACTTCAAAGGGTCTTCATTTGCTCACCGAACCTCTCCAATCCTATCACTGCTGCGTTTATGCCCCTGTACACATGCTTGATTCTCTTTCGGAGACATAGCAATCCATAGGTTTTAAGATACTTACTAGTCAGGTACATTCTTAGGCGTTTAATATGCGGTGTTGAGTCCATTTCGTTGAGCAAGGAGTAGCTCTTGTCTATTCCATATTTGACTTAAGGAACTTTATCTGTGCTCATTTCAATCTCTGGTTTTATGCAGCACCCCAACTCACCTTTACCCTTAAGCAAGCATAAGTTGGTTTTCTAAATTTGAGACCCTGTTCTGTTCTGTAATTCAGTTCCTGTGTAGCCAAGTTTACATTCCGTGTATTACTGATATCTTATGATGTTTCTTTTTCTGTGTGACTTACTTCAGTTAGAATCATCATACCTGAATCCACTCATTGTGCTGCTAAGGGCCTGATGACACAGATTTCATTGCTGAGTGATATTGCTTTGTAAGTAAATACCACAACTTCTTTATCCATTTTTCACTTTCTGCGATGTTGAACTTGTACTGTAAACGAGGTTCTTGTAAACAGAGCCGTTCCAAACTTTGGGGTGGCTGTGTCTTTTTGATTTTAATTTCCCTAAGCTATAGGACCATAAGTGGAAGTGCCCTAGGTTCTGTTGCTTTGTTTTTTAGATGTTTCAGGAAACACCATACACTTCTCCCGAGTGGTTGTTGGCAATTTACATCCCGCCCATCAGCATAACAAGGCTCCCAGTTCTCCATGGCCTGTCCTGCCTTTCTGGATTTTACACTTTTTTCAGATGGCCCTTTTGACCGGGGGGAAGTGAGACTTCATTGTAGTGCAGATTTCCTTTGCAAGCTTGCTTGGTTGGCCAAAAAGGGCGTATGCGTTTTTTCCTGAATATATTCAGGAAAAAACGCATACGCCCTTTTTGGCCAAGTGCATCATTGTGGACGTTCTGCCTCTTTTCCTATGCTTTCAATGCAATTCCAGTCTACCTCCTGAAATCGGTTTCCTGCAATTCTGCCCCACGTTCAAGTCCTCTTGGCAGCCTTACTTCAGTGTATTTTTGGACGATAGCTGTCATTTATAACTCTGCAGGTTTGTGAATTACAGTGCCCCTGAGCTCCTTTCTTCAACTCGCTTTCTTGTGACCTGGCCGCAACACCGCAGGATGGCTTCAGGCCCTAATCTGGTTCCGGCACGGCACGCTGAGCCTTTGGTTATTTCCTCTTCCTGGTGGGAAATGAGAGTTAAATTTGCCCGTCCAGACACCTCCAGCTAGTCTCTCATTGGTTCTCGCTATTCCTGTTCATCTTCCGCAGAAATTGCAAACTGGGCCAAACAGGAGGTTAAAGGCGCTGACTCTCCAAGTGGGGAGAGTGTTAGTAAAGCGTCTGGAATGTTGCACCCGAGTACCAGGGGAGGAAAACTGAGACATATTTGAACACGTCTCCCGATCACATGGTTGATCATACTCTAGGTTCCACATGCATGTTTTAGCTGAAGGAAGAATACCTGAAACCTGGGTAGTTGAAACCCGTGGAATGGGTACCATGCAATATGACTTCAAAGGGTCTTCATTTGCTCACCGAACCTCTCCAATCCTATCACTGCTGCGTTTATGCCCCTGTACACATGCTTGATTCTCTTTCGGAGACATAGCAATCCATAGGTTTTAAGATACTTACAAGTCAGGTACATTCTTAGGCGTTTAATATGCGGTGTTGAGTCCATTTCGTTGAGCAAGGAGTAGCTCTTGTCTATTCCATATTTGACTTAAGGAACTTTATCTGTGCTCATTTCAATCTCTGGTTTTATGCAGCACCCCAACTCACCTTTACCCTTAAGCAAGCATAAGTTGTTTTTCTAAATTTGAGACCCTGTTCTGTTCTGTAATTCAGTTCCTGTGTAGCCAAGTTTCCATTCCGTGTATTACTGATATCTTATGATGTTTCATTTTCTGTGTGACTTATTTCAGTTAGAATCATCATACCTGAATCCACTCATTGTGCTGCTAAGGGCCTGATGACATAGATTTCATTGCTGAGTGATATTGCTTTGTAAGTGAATACCACAACTTCTTTATCCATTTTTCACTTTCTGCGATGTTGAACTTGTACTGTAAACGAGGTTCTTGTAAACAGAGCCGTTCCAAACTTTGGGGTGGCTGTGTCTTTTTGATTTTAATTTCCCTAAGCTATAGGACCATAAGTGGAAGTGCCCTAGGCTCTGTTGCTTTGTTTTTTAGATGTTTCAGGAAACACCATACACTTCTCCCAAGTGTCTGTTGGCAATTTACATCCCGCCCATCCGCATAACAAGGCTCCCAGTTCTCAATGGCCTGTTGCCTTTCTGGATTTTACACTTTTTTCAGATGGCCCTTTTGACCGGGGGGAAGTGAGACTTCATTGTAGTGCAGATTTCCTTTGCAAGCTTGCTTGGTTGGCCAAAAAGGGCGTATGCGTTTTTTCCTGAATATATTCAGGAAAAAACGCATACGCCCTTTTTGGCCAAGTGCATCATTGTGGACGTTCTGCCTCTTTTCCTATGCTTTCAATGCAATTCCAGTCTACCTCCTGAAATCGGTTTTCTGCAATTCTGCCCCGCTTTCAAGTCCTCTTGGCAGCCTTACTTCAGTCTATTTTTGGACGATAGCTGTCATTTATAACTCTGCAGGTTTGTGAATTACAGTGCCCCTGAGCTCCTTTCTTCAACTCGCTTTCTTGTGACCTGGCCGCAACACCGCAGGATGGCTTCAGGCCCTAATCTGGTTCCGGCCCGGCACGCTGAGCCTTTGGTTAATTCCTCTTCCTGATGGGAAATGAGAGTTAAATTTGCCCGTCCAGACACCTCCAGCTAGCCTCTCATTGGTTCTCGCTATTCCTGTTCATCTTCCGCAGAAATTGCAAACTGGGCCAAACAGGAGGTTAAAGGGACTGACTCTCCAAGTGGGGAGAGTGTTAGTAAAGCGTCTGGAATGTTGCACCCGAGTACCAGGGGAGGAAAACTGAGACATATTTGAACACGTCTCCCGATCACATGGTTGATCATACTCTAGGTTCCACATGCATGTTTTAGCTGAAGGAAGAATACCTTAAACCTGGAGAGTTGAGACCCGTGTAATGGGTACCATGCAATATGACTTCAAAGGGTCTTCATTTGCTCACCGAACCTCTCCAATCCTATCACTGCTGCGTTTATGCCCCTGTACACATGCTTGATTCTCTTTCGGAGACATAGCAATCCATAGGTTTTAAGATACTTACTAGTCAGGTACATTCTTAGGCGTTTAATATGCGATGTTGAGTCCATTTCGTTGAGCAAGGAGTAGCTCTTGTCTATTCCATATTTGACTTAAGGAACTTTATCTGTGCTCATTTCAATCTCTGGTTTTATGCAGCACCCCAACTCACCTTTACCCTTAAGCAAGCATAAGTTGGTTTTCTAAATTTGAGACCCTGTTCTGTTCTGTAATTCAGTTCCTGTGTAGCCAAGTTTACATTCCGTGTATTACTGATATCTTATGATGTTTCTTTTTCTGTGTGACTTACTTCAGTTAGAATCTTCATACCTGAATCCACTCATTGTGCTGCTAAGGGCCTGATGACACAGATTTCATTGCTGAGTGATATTGCTTTGAAGTAAATACCACAACTTCTTTATCCATTTTTCACTTTCTGCGATGTTGAACTTGTACTGTAAACGAGGTTCTTGTAAACAGAGCCGTTCCAAACTTTGGGGTGGCTGTGTCTTTTTGATTTTAATTTCCCTAAGCTATAGGACCATAAGTGGCAGTGCCCTAGGCTCTGTTGCTTTGTTTTTTAGATGTTTCAGGAAACACCATACACTTCTCCCGAGTGTCTGTTGGCAATTTTCATCCCGCCCATCAGCATAACAAGGCTCCCAGTTCTCCATGGCCTGTCCTGCCTTTCTGGATTTTACACTTTTTTCAGATGGCCCTTTTGACCGGGGGGAAGTGAGACTTCATTGTAGTGCAGATTTCCTTTGCAAGCTTGCTTGGTTGGCCAAAAAGGGCGTATGCGTTTTTTCCTGAATATATTCAGGAAAAAACGCATACGCCCTTTTTGGCCAAGTGCATCATTGTGGACGTTCTGCCTCTTTTCCTATGCTTTCAATGCAATTCCAGTCTACCTCCTGAAATCGGTTTCCTGCAATTCTGCCCCGCTTTCAAGTCCTCTTGGCAGCCTTACTTCAGTCTATTTTTGGACGATAGCTGTCATTTATAACTCTGCAGGTTTGTGAATTACAGTGCCCCTGAGCTCCTTTCTTCAACTCGCTTTCTTTTGAGCTGGCCGCAACACCGCAGGATGGCTTCAGGCCCTAATCTGGTTCCGGCACGGCACGCTGAGCCTTTGGTTATTTCCTCTTCCTGGTGGGAAATGAGAGTTAAATTTGCCCGTCCAGACACCTCCAGCTAGCCTCTCATTGGTTCTCGCTATTCCTGTTCATCTTCCGCAGAAATTGCAAACTGTGCCAAACAGGAGGTTAAAGACGCTGACTATCCAAGTGGGGAGAGTGTTAGTAAAGCGTCTGGAATGTTGCACCCGAGTACCAGGGGAGGAAAACTGAGACATATTTGAACACGTCTCCTGTTCACATGGTTGATCATACTCTGGGTTCCACATGCATGTTTTAGCTGAAGGAAGAATACCTAAAACCTGGGTAGTTGAAACCCGTGGAATGGGTACCATGCAATATGACTTCAAAGGGTCTTCATTTGCTCACCGCACCTCTCCAATCCTATCACTGCTGCGTTTATGCCCCTGTACACATGCTTGATTCTCTTTCGGAGACATAGCAATCCATAGGTTTTAAGATACTTACAAGTCAGGTACATTCTTAGGCGTTTAATATGCGGTGTTGAGTCCATTTCGTTGAGCAAGGAGTAGCTCTTGTCTATTCCATATTTGACTTAAGGAACTTTATCTGTGCTCATTTCAATCTCTGGTTTTATGCAGCACCCCAACTCACCTTTACCCTTAAGCAAGCATAAGTTGTTTTTCTAAATTTGAGACCCTGTTCTGTTCTGTAATTCAGTTCCTGTGTAGCCAAGTTTCCATTCCGTGTATTACTGATATCTTATGATGTTTCATTTTCTGTGTGACTTATTTCAGTTAGAATCATCATACCTGAATCCACTCATTGTGCTGCTAAGGGCCTGATGACATAGATTTCATTGCTGAGTGATATTGCTTTGTAAGTGAATACCACAACTTCTTTATCCATTTTTCACTTTCTGCGATGTTGAACTTGTACTGTAAACGAGGTTCTTGTAAACAGAGCCGTTCCAAACTTTGGGGTGGCTGTGTCTTTTTGATTTTAATTTCCCTAAGCTATAGGACCATAAGTGGAAGTGCCCTAGGCTCTGTTGCTTTGTTTTTTAGATGTTTCAGGAAACACCATACACTTCTCCCAAGTGTCTGTTGGCAATTTACATCCCGCCCATCCGCATAACAAGGCTCCCAGTTCTCAATGGCCTGTTGCCTTTCTGGATTTTACACTTTTTTCAGATGGCCCTTTTGACCGGGGGGAAGTGAGACTTCATTGTAGTGCAGATTTCCTTTGCAAGCTTGCTTGGTTGGCCAAAAAGGGCGTATGCGTTTTTTCCTGAATATATTCAGGAAAAAACGCATACGCCCTTTTTGGCCAAGTGCATCATTGTGGACGTTCTGCCTCTTTTCCTATGCTTTCAATGCAATTCCAGTCTACCTCCTGAAATCGGTTTTCTGCAATTCTGCCCCGCTTTCAAGTCCTCTTGGCAGCCTTACTTCAGTCTATTTTTGGACGATAGCTGTCATTTATAACTCTGCAGGTTTGTGAATTACAGTGCCCCTGAGCTCCTTTCTTCAACTCGCTTTCTTGTGACCTGGCCGCAACACCGCAGGATGGCTTCAGGCCCTAATCTGGTTCCGGCCCGGCACGCTGAGCCTTTGGTTAATTCCTCTTCCTGATGGGAAATGAGAGTTAAATTTGCCCGTCCAGACACCTCCAGCTAGCCTCTCATTGGTTCTCGCTATTCCTGTTCATCTTCCGCAGAAATTGCAAACTGGGCCAAACAGGAGGTTAAAGGGACTGACTCTCCAAGTGGGGAGAGTGTTAGTAAAGCGTCTGGAATGTTGCACCCGAGTACCAGGGGAGGAAAACTGAGACATATTTGAACACGTCTCCCGATCACATGGTTGATCATACTCTAGGTTCCACATGCATGTTTTAGCTGAAGGAAGAATACCTTAAACCTGGAGAGTTGAGACCCGTGTAATGGGTACCATGCAATATGACTTCAAAGGGTCTTCATTTGCTCACCGAACCTCTCCAATCCTATCACTGCTGCGTTTATGCCCCTGTACACATGCTTGATTCTCTTTCGGAGACATAGCAATCCATAGGTTTTAAGATACTTACTAGTCAGGTACATTCTTAGGCGTTTAATATGCGATGTTGAGTCCATTTCGTTGAGCAAGGAGTAGCTCTTGTCTATTCCATATTTGACTTAAGGAACTTTATCTGTGCTCATTTCAATCTCTGGTTTTATGCAGCACCCCAACTCACCTTTACCCTTAAGCAAGCATAAGTTGGTTTTCTAAATTTGAGACCCTGTTCTGTTCTGTAATTCAGTTCCTGTGTAGCCAAGTTTACATTCCGTGTATTACTGATATCTTATGATGTTTCTTTTTCTGTGTGACTTACTTCAGTTAGAATCTTCATACCTGAATCCACTCATTGTGCTGCTAAGGGCCTGATGACACAGATTTCATTGCTGAGTGATATTGCTTTGAAGTAAATACCACAACTTCTTTATCCATTTTTCACTTTCTGCGATGTTGAACTTGTACTGTAAACGAGGTTCTTGTAAACAGAGCCGTTCCAAACTTTGGGGTGGCTGTGTCTTTTTGATTTTAATTTCCCTAAGCTATAGGACCATAAGTGGCAGTGCCCTAGGCTCTGTTGCTTTGTTTTTTAGATGTTTCAGGAAACACCATACACTTCTCCCGAGTGTCTGTTGGCAATTTTCATCCCGCCCATCAGCATAACAAGGCTCCCAGTTCTCCATGGCCTGTCCTGCCTTTCTGGATTTTACACTTTTTTCAGATGGCCCTTTT
Source organism: Stenella coeruleoalba (assembly GCF_951394435.1). Lineage (NCBI taxonomy): Eukaryota > Metazoa > Chordata > Mammalia > Artiodactyla > Delphinidae > Stenella > Stenella coeruleoalba. The sequence goes on from NW_027645862.1 coordinate 1,183,067, forward strand.
GACCGGGGGGAAGTGAGACTTCATTGTAGTGCAGATTTCCTTTGCAAGCTTGCTTGGTTGGCCAAAAAGGGCGTATGCGTTTTTTCCTGAATATATTCAGGAAAAAACGCATACGCCCTTTTTGGCCAAGTGCATCATTGTGGACGTTCTGCCTCTTTTCCTATGCTTTCAATGCAATTCCAGTCTACCTCCTGAAATCGGTTTCCTGCAATTCTGCCCCGCTTTCAAGTCCTCTTGGCAGCCTTACTTCAGTCTATTTTTGGACGATAGCTGTCATTTATAACTCTGCAGGTTTGTGAATTACAGTGCCCCTGAGCTCCTTTCTTCAACTCGCTTTCTTTTGAGCTGGCCGCAACACCGCAGGATGGCTTCAGGCCCTAATCTGGTTCCGGCACGGCACGCTGAGCCTTTGGTTATTTCCTCTTCCTGGTGGGAAATGAGAGTTAAATTTGCCCGTCCAGACACCTCCAGCTAGCCTCTCATTGGTTCTCGCTATTCCTGTTCATCTTCCGCAGAAATTGCAAACTGTGCCAAACAGGAGGTTAAAGACGCTGACTATCCAAGTGGGGAGAGTGTTAGTAAAGCGTCTGGAATGTTGCACCCGAGTACCAGGGGAGGAAAACTGAGACATATTTGAACACGTCTCCTGTTCACATGGTTGATCATACTCTGGGTTCCACATGCATGTTTTAGCTGAAGGAAGAATACCTAAAACCTGGGTAGTTGAAACCCGTGGAATGGGTACCATGCAATATGACTTCAAAGGGTCTTCATTTGCTCACCGCACCTCTCCAATCCTATCACTGCTGCGTTTATGCCCCTGTACACATGCTTGATTCTCTTTCGGAGACATAGCAATCCATAGGTTTTAAGATACTTACTAGTCAGGTACATTCTTAGGCGTTTAATATGCGGTGTTGAGTCCATTTCGTTGAGCAAGGGGTAGCTCTTGTCTATTCCATATTTGGCTTAAGGAACTTTATCTGTGCTCATTTCAATCTCTGGTTTTATGCAGCACCCCAACTCACCTTTACACTTAAGCAAGAATAAGTTGGTTTTCTAAATTTCAGACCCTGTTCTGTTCTGTAATTCAGTTCCTGTGTAGCCAAGTTTACATTCCGTGAATTACTGATATCTTATGATGTTTCTTTTTCTGTGTGACTTACTTCAGTTAGAATCATCATACCTGAATCCACTCATTGTGCTGCTAAGGGCCTGATGACACAGATTTCATTGCTGAGTGATATTGCTTTGTAAGTAAATACCACAACTTCTTTATCCATTTTTCACTTTCTGCGATGTTGAACTTGTACTGTAAACGAGGTTCTTGTAAACAGAGCCGTTCCAAACTTTGGGGTGGCTGTGTCTTTTTGATTTTAATTTCCCTAAGCTATAGGACCATAAGTGGAAGTGCCCTAGGTTCTGTTGCTTTGTTTTTTAGATGTTTCAGGAAACACCATACACTTCTCCCGAGTGGTTGTTGGCAATTTACATCCCGCCCATCAGCATAACAAGGCTCCCAGTTCTCCATGGCCTGTCCTGCCTTTCTGGATTTTACACTTTTTTCAGATGGCCCTTTTGACCGGGGGGAAGTGAGACTTCATTGTAGTGCAGATTTCCTTTGCAAGCTTGCTTGGTTGGCCAAAAAGGGCGTATGCGTTTTTTCCTGAATATATTCAGGAAAAAACGCATACGCCCTTTTTGGCCAAGTGCATCATTGTGGACATTCTGCCTCTTTTCCTATGCTTTCAATGCAATTCCAGTCTACCTCCTGAAATCGGTTTCCTGCAATTCTGCCCCGCTTTCAAGTCCTCTTGGCAGCCTTACTTCAGTCTATTTTTGGACGATAGCTGTCATTTATAACTCTGCAGGTTTGTGAATTACAGTGCCCCTGAGCTCCTTTCTTCAACTTGCTTTCTTGTGACCTTGCCGCAACACCGCAGGATGGATTCAGGCCCTAATCTGGTTCCGGCACGGCACGCTGAGCCTTTGGTTATTTCCTCTTCCTGGTGGGAAATGAGAGTTAAATTTGCCCGTCCAGACACCTCCAGCTAGCCTCTCATTGGTTCTCGCTATTCCTGTTCATCTTCCGCAGAAATTGCAAACTGGGCCAAACAGGAGGTTAAAGGCGCTGAGTCTCCAAGTGGGGAGAGTGTTAGTAAAGCGTCTGGAATGTTGCACCCGAGTAGCAGGGGAGGAAAACTGAGACATATTTGAACACGTCTCCCGTTCACATGGTTGATCATACTTGGGTTCCACATGCATGTTTTAGCTGAAGGAAGAATACCTTAAACCTGGGGAGTTAAGACCCGTGTAATGGGTACCATGCAATATGACTTCAAAGGGTCTTCATTTGCTCACCGAACCTCTCCAATCCTATCACTGCTGCGTTTATGCCCCTGTACACATGCTTGATTCTCTTTTGGAGACATAGCAATCCATAGGTTTTACGATACTTACTAGTCAGGTACATTCTTAGGCGTTTAATATGCGGTGTTGAGTCCATTTCGTTGAGCAAGGAGTAGCTCTTGTCTATTCCATATTTGACTTAAGGAACTTTATCTGTGCTCATTTCAATCTCTGGTTTTATGCAGCACCCCAACTCACCTTTACCCTTAAGCAAGCATAAGTTGGTTTTCTAAATTTGAGACCCTGTTCTGTTCTGTAATTCAGTTCCTTTGTAGCCAAGTTTACATTCTGTGTATTACTGATATCTTATGATGTTTCTTTTTCTGTGTGACTTATTTCACTTAGAATCATCATACCTGAATCCACTCATTGTGATGCTAAGGGCCTGATGACATAGATTTCATTGCTGAGTGATATTGCTTTGTAAGTAAATACCACAACTTCTTTATCCATTTTTCACTTTCTGCGATGTTGAACTTGTACTGTAAACGAGGTTCTTGTAAACAGAGGCGTCCCAAATTTTGGGGTGGCTGTGTCTTTTTGATTTTAATTTCCCTAAGCTATAGGACCATACGTGGCAGTGCCCTAGGCTCTGTTGCTTTGTTTTTTAGATGTTTCAGGAAACACCATACACTTCTCCCGAGTGTCTGTTGGCAATTTACATCCCGCCCATCAGCATAACAAGGCTCCCAGTTCTCCATGGCCTGTCCTGCCTTTCTGGATTTTACACTTTTTTCAGATGGCCCTTTTGACCGGGGGGAAGTGAGACTTCATTGTAGTACAGATTTCCTTTGCAAGCTTGCTTGCTTGGCCAAAAAGGGCGTATGCGTTTTTTCCTGAATATATTCAGGAAAAAACGCATACGCCCTTTTTGGCCAAGTGCATCTTTGTGGACGTTCTGCCTCTTTTCCTATGCTTTCAATGCAATTCCAGTCTACCTCCTGAAATCGGTTTCCTGCAATTCTGCCCGGCTTTCAAGTCCTCTTGGCAGCCTTATTTCAGTCTATTTTTGGACGATACCTGTCATTTATAACTCTGCAGGTTTGTGAATTACAGTGCCCCTGAGCTCCTTTCTTCAATTCGGTTTCTTTTGAGCTGGCCGCAACACCGCAGGATGGCTTCAGGCCCTAATCTGGTTCAGGTACGGCACGCTGAGCCTTTGGTTATTTCCTCTTCCTGTTGGGAAATGAGAGTTAAATTTGCCCGTCCAGACACCTCCAGCTAGCCTCTCATTGGTTCTCGCTATTCCTGTTCATCTTCCGCAGAAATTGCAAACTGTGCCAAACAGGAGGTTAAAGGCGCTGAGTCTCCAAGTGGGGAGAGTGTTAGTAAAGCGTCTGGAATGTTGCACCCGAGTACCAGGGGAGGAAAACTGAGACATATTTGAACACGTCTCCCGATCACATGGTTGATCATACTCTAGGTTCCACATGCATGTTTTAGCTGAAGGAAGAATACCTTAAACCTGGAGAGTTAAGACCCGTGTAATGGGTACCATGCAATATGACTTCAAAGGGTCTTCATTTGCTCACCGAACCTCTCCAATCCTATCACTGCTGCGTTTATGCCCCTGTACACATGCTTGATTCTCTTTCGGAGACATAGCAATCCATAGGTTTTAAGATACTTACTAGTCAGGTACATTCTTAGGCGTTTAATATGCGGTGTTGAGTCCATTTCGTTGAGCAAGGAGTAGCTCTTGTCTATTCCATATTTGACTTAAGCAACTTTATCTGTCCTCATTTCAATCTCTGGTTTTATGCAGCACCCCAACTCACCTTTACCCTTAAGCAAGCATAAGTTGGTTTTCTAAATTTGAGACCCTGTTCTGTTCTGTAATTCAGTTCCTGTGTAGCCAAGTTTACATTCCGTGTATTACTGATATCTTATGATGTTTCTTTTTCTGTGTGACTTATTTCAGTTAGAATCATCATACCTGAATCCACTCATTGTGCTGCTAAGGGCCTGATGACACAGATTTCATTGCTGAGTGATATTGCTTTGTAAGTAAATACCACAACTTCTTTATCCATTTTTCACTTTCTGCGATGTTGAACTTGTACTGTAAACGAGGTTCTTGTAAACAGAGCCGTTCCAAACTTTGGGGTGGCTGTGTCTTTTTGATTTTAATTTCCCTAAGCTATAGGACCATAAGTGGAAGTGCCCTAGGTTCTGTTGCTTTGTTTTTTAGATGTTTCAGGAAACACCATACACTTCTCCCGAGTGGTTGTTGGCAATTTACATCCCGCCCATCAGCATAACAAGGCTCCCAGTTCTCCATGGCCTGTCCTGCCTTTCTGGATTTTACACTTTTTTCAGATGGCCCTTTTGACCGGGGGGAAGTGAGACTTCATTGTAGTGCAGATTTCCTTTGCAAGCTTGCTTGGTTGGCCAAAAAGGGCGTATGCGTTTTTTCCTGAATATATTCAGGAAAAAACGCATACGCCCTTTTTGGCCAAGTGCATCATTGTGGACGTTCTGCCTCTTTTCCTATGCTTTCAATGCAATTCCAGTCTACCTCCTGAAATCGGTTTCCTGCAATTCTGCCCCGCTTTCAAGTCCTCTTGGCAGCCTTACTTCAGTCTATTTTTGGACGATAGCTGTCATTTATAACTCTGCAGGTTTGTGAATTACAGTGCCCCTGAGCTCCTTTCTTCAACTCGCTTTCTTTTGAGCTGGCCGCAACACCGCAGGATGGCTTCAGGCCCTAATCTGGTTCCGGTACGGCAAGCTGAGCCTTTGGTTATTTCCTCTTCCTGGTGGGAAATGAGAGTTAAATTTGCCCGTCCAGACACCTCCAGCTAGCCTCTCATTGGTTCTCGCTATTCCTGTTCATCTTCCGCAGAAATTGCAAACTGTGCCAAACAGGTGGTTAAAGGCGCTGACTCTCCAAGTGGGGAGAGTGTTAGTAAAGCGTCTGGAATGTTGCACCCGAGTACCAGGGGAGGAAACCTGAGACATATTTGAACACGTCTCCCGTTCACATGGTTGATCATACTTGGGTTCCACATGCATGTTTTAGCTGAAGGAAGAATACCTTAAACCTGGAGAGTTGAGACCCGTGTAATGGGTACCATGCAATATGACTTCAAAGGGTCTTCATTTGCTCACCGAACCTCTCCAATCCTATCACTGCTGCGTTTATGCCCCTGTACACATGCTTGATTCTCTTTTGGAGACATAGCAATCCATAGGTTTTAAGATACTTACTAGTCAGGTACATTCTTAGGCGTTTAATATGCGGTGTTGAGTCCATTTCGTTGAGCAAGGAGTAGCTCTTGTCTATTCCATATTTGGCCTAAGGAACTTTATCTGTGCTCATTTCAATCTCTGGTTTTATGCAGCACCCCAACTCACCTTTACCCTTAAGCAAGCATAAGTTGGTTTTCTAAATTTGAGACCCTGTTCTGTTCTGTAATTCAGTTCCTGTGTAGCCAAGTTTCCATTCCGTGTATTACTGATATCTTATGATGTTTCTTTTTCTGTGTGACTTATTTCAGTTAGAATCATCATACCTGAATCCACTCATTGTGATGCTAAGGGCCTGATGACATAGATTTCATTGCTGAGTGATATTGCTTTGTAAGTAAATACCACAACTTCTTTATCCATTTTTCACTTTCTGCGATGTTGAACTTGTACTGTAAACGAGGTTCTTCTAAACAGAGGCGTCCCAAACTTTGGGGTGGCTGTGTCTTTTTGATTTTAATTTCCCTAAGCTATAGGACCATAAGTTGCAGTGCCCTAGGCTCTGTTGCTTTGTTTTTTAGATGTTTCAGGAAACACCATACACTTCTCCCGAGTGTCTGTTGGCAATTTACATCCCGCCCATCAGCATAACAAGGCTCCCAGTTCTCCATGGCCTGTCCTGCCTTTCTGGATTTTACACTTTTTTCAGATGGCTCTTTTGACCGGGGGGAAGTGAGACTTCATTGTAGTGCAGATTTCCTTTGCAAGCTTGCTTGGTTGGCCAAAAAGGGCGTATGCGTTTTTTCCTGAATATATTCAGGAAAAAACGCATACGCCCTTTTTGGCCAAGTGCATCATTGTGGACGTTCTGCCTCTTTTCCTATGCTTTCAATGCAATTCCAGTCTACCTCCTGAAATCGGTTTCCTGCAATTCTGCCCGGCTTTCAAGTCCTCTTGGCAGCCTTATTTCAGTCTAATTTTGGACGATAGCTGTCATTTATAACTCTGCAGGTTTGTGAATTACAGTGCCCCTGAGCTCCTTTCTTCAACTCGCTTTCTTGTGACCTGGCCGCAACACCGCAGGATGGCTTCAGGCCCTAATCTGGTTCCGGCCCGGCATGCTGAGCCTTTGGTTAATTCCTCTTCCTGGTGGAAATGAGAGTTAAATTTGCCCGTCCAGACACCTCCAGCTAGCCTCTCATTGGTTCTCGCTATTCCTGTTCATCTTCCGCAGAAATTGCAAACTGGGCCAAACAGGAGGTTAAAGGGACTGACTCTCCAAGTGGGGAGAGTGTTAGTAAAGCGTCTGGAATGTTGCACCCGAGTACCAGGGGAGGAAAACTGAGACATATTTGAACACGTCTCCCGATCACATGGTTGATCATACTCTAGGTTCCACATGCATGTTTTAGCTGAAGGAAGAATACCTTAAACCTGGGTAGTTGAAACCCGTGGAATGGGTACCATGCAATATGACTTCAAAGGGTCTTCATTTGCTCACCGAACCTCTCCAATCCTATCACTGCTGCGTTTATGCCCCTGTACACATGCTTGATTCTCTTTCGGAGACATAGCAATCCATAGGTTTTAAGATACTTACAAGTCAGGTACATTCTTAGGCGTTTAGTATGCGGTTTGAGTCCATTTCGTTGAGCAAGGAGTAGCTCTTGTCTGTTCCATATTTGGCTTAAGGAACTTTATCTGTGCTCATTTCAATCTCTGGTTTTATGCAGCACCCCAACTCACCTTTACCCTTAAGCAAGCATAAGTTGTTTTTCTAAATTTGAGACCCTGTTCTGTTCTGTAATTCAGTTCCTGTGTAGCCAAGTTTCCATTCCGTGTATTACTGATATCTTATGATGTTTCTTTTTCTGTGTGACTTATTTCAGTTAGAATCATCATACCTGAATCCACTCATTGTGATGCTAAGGGCCTGATGACATAGATTTCATTGCTGAGTGATATTGCTTTGTAAGTGAATACCACAACTTCTTTATCCATTTTTCACTTTCTGCGATGTTGAACTTGTACTGTAAACGAGGTTCTTGTAAACAGAGGCGTCCCAAACTTTGGGGTGGCTGTGTCTTTTTGATTTTAATTTCCCTAAGCTATAGGACCATAAGTGGCAGTGCCCTAGGCTCTGTTGCTTTGTTTTTTAGATGTTTCAGGAAACACCATACACTTCTCCCGAGTGTCTGTTGGCAATTTACATCCCGCCCATCAGCATAACAAGGCTCCCAGTTCTCAATGGCCTGTTGCCTTTCTGGATTTTACACTTTTTTCAGATGGCCCTTTTGACCGGGGGGAAGTGAGACTTCATTGTAGTGCAGATTTCCTTTGCAAGCTTGCTTGGTTGGCCAAAAAGGGCGTATGCGTTTTTTCCTGAATATATTCAGGAAAAAACGCATACGCCCTTTTTGGCCAAGTGCATCATTGTGGACGTTCTGCCTCTTTTCCTATGCTTTCAATGCAATTCCAGTCTACCTCCTGAAATCGGTTTCCTGCAATTCTGCCCTGCTTTCAAGTCCTCTTGGCAGCCTTACTTCAGTCTATTTTTGGACGATAGCTGTCATTTATAACTCTGCAGGTTTGTGAATTACAGTGCCCCTGAGCTCCTTTCTTCAACTCGCTTTCTTGTGACCTGGCCGCAACACCGCAGGATGGCTTCAGGCCCTAATCTGGTTCTGGTACGGCACGCTGAGCCTTTGGTTAATTCCTCTTCCTGGTGGGAAATGAGAGTTAAATTTGCCCGTCCAGACACCTCCAGCTAGCCTCTCATTGGTTCTCGCTATTCCTGTTCATCTTCCGCAGAAATTGCAAACTGGGCCAAACAGGAGGTTAAAGGGACTGACTCTCCAAGTGGGGAGAGTGTTAGTAAAGCGTCTGGAATGTTGCACCCGAGTACCAGGGGAGGAAAACTGAGACATATTTGAACACGTCTCCCGATCACATGGTTGATCATACTCTAGGTTCCACATGCATGTTTTAGCTGAAGGAAGAATACCTTAAACCTGGGTAGTTGAAACCCGTGGAATGGGTACCATGCAATATGACTTCAAAGGGTCTTCATTTGCTCACCGAACCTCTCCAATCCTATCACTGCTGCGTTTATGCCCCTGTACACATGCTTGATTCTCTTTCGGAGACATAGCAATCCATAGGTTTTAAGGTACTTACTAGTCAGGTACATTCTTAGGCGTTTAATATGGGGTGTTGAGTCCATTTCGTTGAGCAAGGAGTAGCTCTTGTCTATTCCATATTTGGCTTAAGGAACTTTATCTGTGCTCATTTCAATCTCTGGTTTTATGCAGCACCCCAACTCACCTTTACCCTGAAGCAAGAATAAGTTGGTTTTGTAAATTTGAGACCCTGTTCTGTTCTGTAATTCAGTTCCTGTGTAGCCAAGTTTACATTCCGTGTATTACTGATATCTTATGATGTTTCTTTTTCTGTGTGACTTATTTCAGTTAGAATCATCATACCTGAATCCACTCACTGTGCTGCTAAGGGCCTGATGACACAGATTTCATTGCTGAGTGATATTGCTTTGTAAGTAAATACCACAACTTCTTTATCCATTTTTCACTTTCTGCGATGTTGAACTTGTACTGTAAACGAGGTTCTTGTAAACAGAGCCGTTCCAAACTTTGGGGTGGCTGTGTCTTTTTGATTTTAATTTCCCTAAGCTATAGGACCATAAGTGGAAGTGCCCTAGGTTCTGTTGCTTTGTTTTTTAGATGTTTCAGGAAACACCATACACTTCTCCCGAGTGGTTGTTGGCAATTTACATCCCGCCCATCAGCATAACAAGGCTCCCAGTTCTCCATGGCCTGTCCTGCCTTTCTGGATTTTACACTTTTTTCAGATGGCCCTTTTGACCGGGGGGAAGGGAGACTTCATTGTAGTGCAGATTTCCTTTGCAAGCTTGCTTGGTTGGCCAAAAAGGGCGTATGCGTTTTTTCCTGAATATATTCAGGAAAAAACGCATACGCCCTTTTTGGCCAAGTGCATCATTGTGGACGTTCTGCCTCTTTTCCTATGCTTTCAATGCAATTCCAGTCTACCTCCTGAAATCGGTTTCCTGCAATTCTACCCCGCTTTCAAGTCCTCTTGGCAGCCTTACTTCAGTCTATTTTTGGACGATAGCTGTCATTTATAACTCTGCAGGTTTGTGAATTACAGTGCCCCTGAGCTCCTTTCTTCAACTCGCTTTCTTGTGACCTGGCCGCAACACCGCAGGATGGCTTCAGGCCCTAATCTGGTTCCGGCACGGCACGCTGAGCCTTTGGTTATTTCCTCTTCCTGGTGGGAAATGAGAGTTAAATTTGCCCGTCCAGACACCTCCAGCTAGTCTCTCATTGGTTCTCGCTATTCCTGTTCATCTTCCGCAGAAATTGCAAACTGGGCCAAACAGGAGGTTAAAGGCGCTGACTCTCCAAGTGGGGAGAGTGTTAGTAAAGCGTCTGGAATGTTGCACCCGAGTACCAGGGGAGGAAAACTGAGACATATTTGAACACGTCTCCCCTTCACATGGTTGATCATACTTGGGTTCCACATGCATGTTTTAGCTGAAGGAAGAATACCTTAAACCTGGAGAGTTAAGACCCGTGTAATGGGTACCATGCAATATGACTTGAAAGGGTCTTCATTTGCTCACCAAACCTCTCCAATCCTATCACTGCTGCGTTTATGCCCCTGTACACATGCTTGATTCTCTTTCGGAGACATAGCAATCCATAAGTTTTAAGATACTGACTAGTCAGGTACATTCTTAGGCGTTTAATATGCGGTGTTGAGTCCATTTCGTTGAGCAAGGAGTAGCTCTTGTCTATTCCATATTTGACTAAAGGAACTTTATCTGTGCTCATTTCAATCTCTGGTTTTATGCAGCACCCCAACTCACCTTTACCCTTAAGCAAGCATAAGTTGGTTTTCTAAATTTGAGACCCTGTTCTGTTCTGTAATTCAGTTCCTGTGTAGCCAAGTTTACATTCCGTGTATTACTGATATCTTATGATGTTTCTTTTTCTGTGTGACTTACTTCAGTTAGAATCATCATACCTGAATCCACTCATTGTGCTGCTAAGGGCCTGATGACACAGATTTCATTGCTGAGTGATATTGCTTTTTAAGTAAATACCACAACTTCTTTATCCATTTTTCACTTTCTGCGATGTTGAACTTGTACTGTAAACGAGGTTCTTGTAAACAGAGCCGTTCCAAACTTTGGGGTGGCTGTGTCTTTTTGATTTTAATTTCCCTAAGCTATAGGACCATAAGTGGAAGTGCCCTAGGCTCTGTTGCTTTGTTTTTTAAATGTTTCAGGAAACACCATACACTTCTCCCAAGTGTCTGTTGGCAATTTACATCCCGCCCATCAGCATAACAAGGCTCCCAGTTCTCAATGGCCTGTTGCCTTTCTGGATTTTACACTTTTTTCAGATGGCCCTTTTGACCGGTGGGAAGTGAGACTTCATTGTACTGCAGATTTCCTTTGCAAGCTTGCTTGGTTGGCCAAAAAGGGCGTATGCGTTTTTTCCTGAATATATTCAGGAAAAAACGCATACGCCCTTTTTGGCCAAGTGCATCATTGTGGACGTTCTGCCTCTTTTCCTATGCTTTCAATGCAATTCCAGTCTACCTCCTGAAATCGGTTTCCTGCAATTCTGCCCCGCTTTCAAGTCCTCTTGGCAGCCTTACTTCAGTCTATTTTTGGACGATAGCTGTCATTTATAACTCTGCAGGTTTGTGAATTACAGTGCCCCTGAGCTCCTTTCTTCAACTCGCTTTCTTGTGACCTGGCCGCAACACTGCAGGATGGCTTCAGGCCCTAATCTGGTTCCAGCCCGGCATGCTGAGCCTTTGGTTAATTCCTCTTCCTGGTGGGAAATGAGAGTTAAATTTGCCCGTCCAGACACCTCCAGCTAGCCTCTCATTGGTTCTCGCTATTCCTGTTCATCTTCCGCATAAATTGCAAACTGGGCCAAACAGGAGGTTAAAGGGACTGACTCTCCAAGTGGGGGAGAGTGTTAGTAAAGCGTCTGGAATGTTGCACCCGAGTACCAGGATACGAAAACTGAGACATATTTGAACACGTCTCCCGATCACATGGTTGATCATACTCTAGGTTCCACATGCATGTTTTAGCTGAAGGAATCATACCTTAAACCTGGGTAGTTGAAACCCGTGGAATGGGTACCATGCAATATGACTTCAAAGGGTCTTCATTTGCTCACCGAACCTCTGCAATCCTATCACTGCTGCGTTTATGCCCCTGTACACATGCTTGATTCTCTTTCGGAGACATAGCAATCCATAGGTTTTAAGATACTTACTAGTCAGGTACATTCTTAGGCGTTTAAATGGGGTGTTGAGTCCATTTCGTTGAGCAAGGAGTAGCTCTTGTCTATTCCATATTTGGCTTAAGGAACTTTATCTGTGCTCATTTCAATCTCTGGTTTTATGCAGCACCCCAACTCACCTTTACCCTTAAGCAAGCATAAGTTGGTTTTCTAAATTTGAGACCCTGTTCTGTTCTGTAATTCAGTTCCTGTGTAGCCAAGTTTACATTCCGTGTATTACTGATATCTTATGATGTTTCTTTTTCTGTGTGACTTACTTCAGTTAGAATCATCATACCTGAATCCACTCATTGTGCTGCTAAGGGGCTGATGACACAGATTTCATTGCTGAGTGATATTGCTTTGTAAGTAAATACCACAACTTCTTTATCCATTTTTCACTTTCTGCGATGTTGAACTTGTACTGTAAACGAGGTTCTTGTAAACAGAGGTGTCCCAAACTTTGGGGTGGCTGTGTCTTTTTGATTTTAATTTCCCTAAGCTATAGGACCATAAGTGGCAGTGCCCTAGGCTCTGTTACTTTGTTTTTTAGATGTTTCAGGAAACACCATACACTTCTCCCGAGTGGTTGTTGGCAATTTACATCCCGCCCATCAGCATAACAAGGCTCCCAGTTCTCCATTGCCTGTCCTGCCTTTCTGGATTTTACACTTTTTTCAGATGGCCCTTTTGACCGGGGGGAAGTGAGACTTCATTGTAGTGCAGATTTCCTTTGCAAGCTTGCTTGGTTGGCCAAAAAGGGCGTATGCGTTTTTTCCTGAATATATTCAGGAAAAAACACATACGCCCTTTTTGGCCAAGTGCATCATTGTGGACGTTCTGCCTCTTTTCCTATGCTTTCAATGCAATTCCAGTCTACCTCCTGAAATCGGTTTCCTGCAATTCTGCCCCGCTTTCAAGTCCTCTTGGCAGCCTTACTTCAGTCTATTTTTGGACGATAGCTGTCATTTATAACTCTGCAGGTTTGTGAATTACAGTGCCCCTGAGCTCCTTTCTTCAACTCGCTTTCTTGTGACCTGGCCGCAACACCGCAGGATGGCTTCAGGCCCTAATCTGGTTCCGGTACGGCACGCTGAGCCTTTGGTTATTTCCTCTTCCTGGTGGGAAATGAGAGTTAAATTTGCCCGTCCAGACACCTCCAGCTAGCCTCTCATTGGTTCTAGCTATTCCTGTTCATCTTCCGCAGAAATTGCAAACTGGGCCAAACAGGAGGTTAAAGGCGCTGACTCTCCAAGTGGGGAGACTGTTAGTAAAGCGTCTGGAAAGTTGCACCCGTGTACCAGGGGAGGAAAACTGAGACATATTTGAACCCGTCTCCCGATCACATGGTTGATCATACTCTGGGTTCCACATGCATATTTTAGCTGAAGGAAGAATACCTAAAACCTGGGTAGTTGAAACCTGTGGAATGGGTACCATGCAATATGACTTCAAAGGGTCTTCATTTGCTCACCGAACCTCTCTAATCCTATCACTGCTGCGTTTATGCCCCTGTACACATGCTTGATTCTCTTTCGGAGACATAGCAATCCATAGGTTTTACGATACTTACTAGTCAGGTACATTCTTAGGCGTTTAATATGCGGTGTTGAGTCCATTTCGTTGAGCAAGGAGTAGCTCTTGTCTATTCCATATTTGGCTTAAGGAACTTTATCTGTGCTCATTTCAATCTCTGGTTTTATGCAGCACCCCAACTCACCTTTCCCCTTAAGCAAGCATAAGTTGGTTTTCTAAATTTGAGAACCTGTTCTGTTTTGGAATTCAGTTCCTGTGTAGACAAGTTTACATTCCGTGTATTAGTGATATCTTATGATGTTTCTTTTTCTGTGTGACTTATTTCAGTTAGAATCATCGTACCTGAATCTACTCATTATGCTGCTACGGGCCTGATGACATAGATTTCATTGCTGAGTGATACTGCATTGTACGTAAGTACCACAAGTTCTTTATCCATTTTTCACTTTCTGCGATGTTGAACTTGTACTGTAAACGAGGTTCTTGTAAACAGAGCCGTTCCAAACTTTGGGGTGGCTGTGTCTTTTTGATTTTAATTTCCCTAAGCTATAGGACCATAAGTAGAAGTGCCCTAGGCTCTGTTGCTTTGTTTTTTAGATGTTTCAGGAAACACCATACACTTCTCCCAAGTGTCTGTTGGCAATTTACATCCCACCCATCAACATAACAAGGCTCACAGTTCTCAATGGCCTGTTGCCTTTCTGGATTTTACACTTTTTTCAGATGGCCCTTTTGACCGGGGGGAAGTGAGACTTCATTGTAGTGCAGATTTCCTTTGCAAGCTTGCTTGGTTGGCCAAAAAGGGCGTATGCGTTTTTTCCTGAATATATTCAGGAAAAAACGCATACGCCCTTTTTGGCCAAGTGCATCATTGTGGACGTTCTGCCTCTTTTCCTATGCTTTCAATGCAATTCCAGTCTACCTCCTGAAATCGGTTTCCTGCAATTCTACCCCGCTTTCAAGTCCTCTTGGCAGCCTTACTTCAGTCTATTTTTGGACGATAGCTGTCATTTATAACTCTGCAGGTTTGTGAATTACAGTGCCCCTGAGCTCCTTTCTTCAACTCGCTTTCTTGTGACCTGGCCGCAACACCGCAGGATGGCTTCAGGCCCTAATCTGGTTCCGGCAGGCACGCTGAGCCTTTGGTTAATTCCTCTTCCTGGTGGGAAATGAGAGTTAAATTTGCCCGTCCAGACACCTCCAGCTAGTCTCTCATTGGTTCTCGCTATTCCTGTTCATCTTCCGCAGAAATTGCAAACTGGGCCAAACAGGAGGTTAAAGGGACTGACTCTCCAGGTCGGGAGAGTGTTAGTAAAGCGTCTGGAATGTTGCACCCGAGTACCAGGGGAGGAAAACTGAGACATATTTGAACACGTCTCCCGATCACATGGTTGATCATACTCTAGGTTCCACATGCATGTTTTAGCTGAAGGAAGAATACCTTAAACCTGGGTAGTTGAAACCCGTGGAATGGGGACCATGCAATATGACTTCAAAGGGTCTTCATTTGCTCACCGAACCTCTCCAATCCTATCACTGCTGCGTTTACGCCCCTGTACACATGCTTGATTCTCTTTCGGAGACATAGCAATCCATAGGTTTTAAGATACTTACTAGTCAGGAACATTCTTAGGCGTTTAATATGGGGTGTTGAGTCCATTTCGTTGAGCAAGGAGTAGCTCTTGTCTATTCCATATTTGGCTTAAGGAACTTTATCTGTGCTCATTTCAATCTCTGGTTTTATGCAGCACCCCAACTCACCTTTACCCTTAAGCAAGAATAAGTTGGTTTTCTAAATTTGAGACCCTGTTCTGTTCTGTAATTCAGTTCCTGTGTAGCCAAGTTTCCATTCCGTGTATTACTGATATCTTATGATGTTTCTTTTTCTGTGTGACTTACTTCAGTTAGAATCATCATACCTGAATCCACTCACTGTGCTGCTAAGGGCCTGATGACACAGATTTCATTGCTGAGTGATATTGCTTTGTAAGTAAATACCACAACTTCTTTATCCATTTTTCACTTTCTGCGATGTTGAACTTGTACTGTAAACGAGGTTCTTGTAAACAGAGCCGTTCCAAACTTTGGGGTGGCTGTGTCTTTTTGATTTTAATTTCCCTAAGCTATAGGACCATAAGTGGAAGTGCCCTAGGTTCTGTTGCTTTGTTTTTTAGATGTTTCAGGAAACACCATACACTTCTCCCGAGTGGTTGTTGGCAATTTACATCCCGCCCATCAGCATAACAAAGCTACCAGTTCTCCATGGCCTGTCCTGCCTTTCTGGATTTTACACTTTTTTCAGATGGCCCTTTTGACCGGGGGGAAGTGAGACTTCATTGTAGTGCAGATTTCCTTTGCAAGCTTGCTTGGTTGGCCAAAAAGGGCGTATGCGTTTTTTCCTGAATATATTCAGGAAAAAACGCATACGCCCTTTTTGGCCAAGTGCATCATTGTGGACGTTCTGCCTCTTTTCCTATGCTTTCAATGCAATTCCAGTCTACCTCCTGAAATCGGTTTCCTGCAATTCTGCCCCGCTTTCAAGTCCTCTTGGCAGCCTTACTTCAGTCTATTTTTGGACGATAGCTGTCATTTATAACTCTGCAGGTTTGTGAATTACAGTGCCCCTGAGCTCCTTTCTTCAACTCACTTTCTTGTGACCTGGCCGCAACACCGCAGGATGGCTTCAGGCCCTAATCTGGTTCCGGTACGGCACGCTGAGCCTTTGGTTATTTCCTCTTCCTGGTGGGAAAGGAGAGTTAAATTTGCCCGTCCAGACACCTCCAGCTAGCCTCTCATTGGTTCTCGCTATTCCTGTTCATCTTCCGCAGAAATTGCAAACTGGGCCAAACAGGAGGTTAAAGGCGCTGACTCTCCAAGTGGGGAGAGTGTTAGTAAAGCGTCTGGAATGTTGCACCCGAGTACCAGGGGAGGAAAACTGAGACATATTTGAACCCGTCTCCCGATCACATGGTTGATCATACTCTGGGTTCCACATGCATATTTTAGCTGAAGGAAGTATACCTAAAACATGGGTAGTTGAAACCCGTGGAATGGGTACCATGCAATATGACTTCAAAGGGTCTTCATTTGCTCACCGAACCTCTCCAATCCTATCACTGCTGCGTTTATGCCCCTGTACACATGCTTGATTCTCTTTCGGAGACATAGCAATCCATAGGTTTTAAGATACTTACAAGTCAGGTACATTCTTAGGCGTTTAGTATGCGGTTTGAGTCCATTTCGTTGAGCAAGGAGTAGCTCTTGTCTGTTCCATATTTGGCTTAAGGAACTTTATCTGTGCTCATTTCAATCTCTGGTTTTATGCAGCACCCCAACTCACCTTTACCCTTAAGCAAGCATAAGTTGTTTTTCTAAATTTGAGACCCTGTTCTGTTCTGTAATTCAGTTCCTGTGTAGCCAAGTTTCCATTCCGTGTATTACTGATATCTTATGATGTTT